>NC_138182.1:62359606-63739440 GCF_964194105.1 Spermophilus citellus | reverse complement strand
CATGGTGAGCCACCTGTCACATGCACAACCATGGCATGAAGTCAATAGCTATTGCTATTTAGATGTCCTTTAAATACAAAATTGAATGTGATCACACAATTTGCTAAATTATAGAAGTCCAGTCCAAGTACATAATTTTCCATCAACTGTCTCATTCTCAGTTTTAAAACTTGTATTCTATACTTGCCCATTTTCAACAATTTAGCCTTTGAGGTACAACTCAAATGATATCTTCTTATTTAACCATCCCCCCCTCTCTCTCACACACACACACAAACACACACACACTCATACAAAACTCTCAGAATAATAAGCCTTTGAATTTCTAACCACTACACAATTCTTGGCCTTTATTAGGTACCTTATCCATATATGTTTTCTTCTTTTTTTCCCAAGGAGGAATAGGGACCCAAATTTGTTATGTGACTTATTGAATGTCACAGTCAACTATTGGCAATGTTAGGATAAGAATCCAAATACATTAATTTTCAATCTAATGTTGTTTTATAGGTAATATAAAAGTAAATATAGCACATAAATATAAATTAGAGCTTTATAAAGCTCTGATGTGTTACTGAACCCTTAAAACTGAATTTCTGAAAAAAATGTTTTCTAATTTAACTAAGTAATGATGTTTTTAATTATTGAAATAGACATGCCTAAAAACAATGGGTACAACTGGGCTTTGTAATCTAGGAGTTTTGTTCTTTAGGTTTCAATTATATATTTATCTTAACATTCTAAAACAACACCAATTTGTGACTCTTTTGAATTTCTATGTTGCTGTCAAATATCCTTTTATCCATATTGTTTATTTATTACTGATCTTGCTTTAATAAAAAGCTCTTTTAACACATAAATTTTGGCAGTCAAAGGATATCCTGTTTTCATCTGACTTCAGGATGTTCCTGCAGTGAACAGGGCATTTTGGATTAGCTCAAGGGGAAGGTCAATGTGAGGAGAACAGGCTGAAGCCTTTCCAAGACCTTCAAAATATTTCACCTGAGTCAGTGCTTTGGGGACGGGTGTTTTATTAGCTTTAGAGCTTCCACTGACAATATTCTGTCTCTGTTATTTTAGCAGCTAAGCAGATAGTGGTTTGTGTGATGATGCTCAGGGGAAGATTACATATATAGGGCAATTTAGACATTCAAAACTGATTTTAATTTGAAAAACAATTTCTGTATTTATATATATGTATCACATAAAAACAGTTTATGTAATTTATGTTTTCAAATAGGAATGATGTTCTGAATTCAAAGAGCAACTCCCAATTTACTTTTTCTTAATTTACAAATATACAACAGTTAAGTATAAAGACTTAAGGGTGTGCATCTTTTTCAAGAGAAAACTCAGGACTTAAATATTCCATTCATGTTCTTGGTCAGATGGTCTGTTCAACAGGAAAAGTACATAATTATTTTTAGAAGAGAAAATTTAAAAAATAAAAGGAAATTAAAACTCTATGTATTATATGTCATAATTCTTGAGGATAATATCAAAATGAAATATCAACTACAGTGTCTGTATTGATGCTTATAACAATTCTGCCTCACATTCAACTAGACAAGTTAACCACTAAAAAACCAGTACAAGTTTTCAATAAGTAAATAAAGACATTGGTCCCATTTAGCATATCACACTTATAAGACATATTTAAATCCTCAATGAAAAACATGTTTACCACTATAAAAGTTTTGCACCTCATTAAGAGAAATTAACCAAAAGACCTTAACTATAAATATATAAGTCTCAGCTTCAAATAGAAGAGATAACTAGAGACTTTGGAGCCTCTTGATGTAGTTAGATTTCTGCAGGGTAATATCAAATTCATATGTATGCAAACTGAGTGTCTACTTTAGAAATATAATATCACCTTCACTGGGTGGTCATGAATTTTATAAATAAAATATCTAAAGTATCCAGCATATATTAAGAGTTCAAAAAACATTAGGTATCTTTATTCTCTATACTTTAGAACAGAATTTTCACACTAGTGTCTATGTATTCATGGATGATATAGGAAGACATTTCTGCAGCAAAGAGGATTTTATCTTTAAGGGCATCAATTTGCAGATCCTGAAGTTTTTCAAATTTAATGTATAAAAACATTCATTTTGCCTGACAAGGTAGTGCAAAGCTCTAATTTTAGCTATTGAGAATGTTAAGGAGGATTGCAAGTTTGATGCTGCTACCCTCAGCAACTTGGTGAGACATGGTCTAAATCAATCAATCAATCAATAAGGCTGGAGGTGTAGGTCAGTGGTAAAGTCCCCACGGGTTCAATTTCTGATATTTAAGAAAAAAATTGATGAATTTGTGTGATATGAATACTTCTATTCAACTTCTTTTAACAGTTGTCATTATAAGAGAGAAAGAAAAAAATGGAAAGTGGGAAGAAAGAAGGAAGGAAAGACTAGTCTATTATCTGACTGTATTCTTGCAATGGAGCATTGGGCGAGAAAAGCTGGACACTAAAGAGATAATTCTGGAATAAATATATATTAAGGAAGACCTCCTGAAAGTAAAGCAATTTGAAGAAAAAGAGAAAGAGTGAGGAAGAGAGATTATAATTTAAAAACATAAAAAGACAGAAAAAAATACAAAGACATACTTTTGATTAACCTCCTTATTTTTCTCCAATCTGTCTCTCCCCCTCCCACTTCATATTTGTTTACATGTTATAATTTAGGATGATATGGTTATCAAAAAAATATAAATATTATTTTCTTTGAATTAATAACTTTGTCAAAAACTAAAAGAAAACAAATTAAAACTTATCAAACTTTTAAAATTAAAATTGGCTAATTTAGCCAGGTCATTTCCTGATTCAGTTGAGTAAGAGATATTTTCCAAATGTAATAAATATACTGAATTTGCTGACTCAAGGTTGTAAAAATATATTTATTTAAACACATAACATATCTGAAACACTAAAAATATATCCTTTACAACTAACTAAATTTGTGATAAACTTTTTGACATCAATATAAAAGATTTAAAGAGGCTAATTATTTATTTTAAACTTATTTTAAGTTTAAAATGGAGGGACCTGCTGTTCTTCTCTTAAGCAAGTTATCAAATGTAACATAACTAATAAGGTACAACCTGGCACACTGTGAAATCTGATTAAGGCAATGCATCACCTTTACTTGTCCAAATATTTAATTTAAGGATTTAAATGTCCTTCTACTGGTAATAAAAATAGAGCCAAAGAATTTGGACGATGAAAAAGCAATCAACCAATGACATATTGTGATTTCATAGAAAAACAAAATAATTAAAAAAGAATGTTTAGAGAATTTAGATGGAAATCCAGATTAAAAGAATATGAACAAAACAAAAAGAAGCCAAAGTGTGAATTTTACTGGATCCTAGATTAAAAAATAATGGTGAAATAAATTTTGGTGGTCAGTTAGGAAAATATGAATGCAGATTGTGTTCAGGAAAAACTGATGATTGTGGAGAAAATGATGTTGAGTTTATGTTGCATAATGCTTTTATTCTTAAAAAATTATACCATGTAATTTTGGAGTGAAGTATTATTTATGATAGTCTAAACATCACTAAGTGTTTTAGGAAATAATAAGCATGTGGGTAGGGAGAGAAAACTCATGTGCATCCATATATGGAGAGCTATTCATCAATAAACATATATGTCAGCAAAGGTGGCTAAGGGGATATAATCACAGTATTTTTTCAACTTTTTAGTATGTTTAATAGGGCTGACAGATTTGAACACTTCATAAATAAATGTTACAGTTACTCAGAAAAAAAAAACTGTGAAAGCAAGATCTATTTCCCAACTTTCTATAGTTACACTAAAGGTATTTCCAAAGGCATTAAAAACAATTTTTAAATATAGAAACATTGTAAGAAGATATGGATGTATTATTCATATAAAGATATAATCCAAGATTCAACTTACATAAGCCATGATTAACTTCTGAGCTTTGTGATATGATTTTACTCAGTGTAGATTTTATTTTCTTTCAGAACTTTTAATATAGTTAAAGATTGCCAGATTGCCTACCAATCACCTATGCATCAAGGAAAATATGAGATTAAGGCATAAAAGGCTTAAGCTTCAGCATATGCTTGAAGAATAACTTCACATCTGTCCATTTCAGATGATAGAATGTAAAATAGCTGGCTCTATGTTTTGTTAATTCTCCCAACTTCCCTGTGTAGCCTACTAATTTTCATACATAAAAAGCAAGTCTTTTGTGTATTTTTTATTACTAGATTATAACTTTAAAATCATGGAACTCACAGTTTTGGGAAAAAAATTTAAATATCAATTGATATTTTAACCATTACTTACATAATTTTAATAATATTCCTGTTTTCTAACCACATTTTATTGGTATAAATTAACTTTCATTTTTTAACTAAAGTAACATAGAGAGTACAATAAAACCAAGGTCACAGAATATTTTGATGTGTTCTGTATATAAACTTTGTTTTTCATCTCATTCCAATGAATAGATGAGTGTCATTATTCACAGTGGTGACAGGAAGAAAATATATAGGAATCAGATCAATAGAACAAGAAAGAGAACCAGAAATATATATAGTCAACTGATCTTTAACAAAGGAAAAATACAATGTAATGGAGAAAACTACAAATGGTACTAGAACAACTGTATATCCACATCCCCACCCCAAAAAATGAATCTAGACATAAATCATACATCCTCCACAAAAATTAACTTAAAATGGATCATATGCTTAAAAGTAAAATTCCAAGCTAGAAAATTCCCAGGATAAAACAGGAGTTTTAAAGAATCTAGGTGTCTTTGGCTTTGGCAATTAATTTTTAGGCAAAATAACAAAAGCATGAACCATGAAAAAAATAATTTGTAATTTAGACTTTATTATATTTACAATTACAATTTTAGCTCTACAGAAGATATATCAAGAAAAAGAAAACAAGCTCCACACTGAAAGAATATATTTTCAAAAGGCCCATCTGATAATGAACTGCTATTTAAAATTAATGAAGAATACTTACATCAAGTGATAAGAAAATAAAAACTAGTTTAAAAAAATGGGCCAAAGGATTTAAGTCTTACCAAAGAAGACATACTGGTGTAAAATACTGAAATGAAAAGATACTCCATATCATATAACAATAAAAATACAAATTAAAAAAATGATACCACTGCATATTTATTAAAATGGCGCCAATCCAGAAAACTGACACCACTAAACATCGACCAAGATTTAGTGTAAAAGGAACTGTCATTCATTGCTGGTGGGAATATAAAATGATACACTTTGAAAGACAATTTGACAGATACTTACAAAAATAAATATATTCCTACCATGTGATCCATTAATCCTTTTCCTTAGTATTTGCTCAAAGGAGGCAAAAGATATGTCTACACAAGAATCTTCATGGAGATATTTAGATTAGCTTTATTAATAATTCTGAAGACTTGGAAGCTACAGGAATGCCCTTCAGTAGGTGCAAGGATAATTTATTGTCTTTATTCAGACAATGAAATACTATTTAATAGTATAAAGAAATGAGCTATGAAACCATGAAAAGACTTGGAGGAAACTTACATGCATGTTACTAAGTGAAAGAAGATAATCTTATAAAGCTGTGTGATGTATGATTACAACTATATGAATTCTGAAAACAGATAAACTAGAGAAACCATAAGAAGATCAGTGGTTTCGAGGATGGGAGAAAGAGGGACAAATGGGAGGAACATAGATAATTTTTAGGACAGTGTACCCTACAGACATGGAATTATATCTCTAAACACTTGTTCAAAAACCATAGAATATTTAACACCAATAATGAAGCCTAATGTAAAGTGTGGACTTTGGGTGATAATGATGTGGAGGTTCATCAATAGTAACAAATGTACTGTTAGGATGCGGGTGGTGATAATGTCAGAGGCTACACATATGGAAAAGCAGCAGACATATGTTAAATTTCTAAATTTTACTCAATTTCGCAGTAAATCCAAAGTTGTTCTAAAACATTAATTGTATATATAAAATAAAATATATGTAGAGAAGTGCATATATGCACACATGCATACATATAAGTAAATATATATCACAATACAAAAATAAAACAATACTCCAAGATATGTTAGTATCATCACTTTAGTAACTTGCATGTAATACATTTAGTCAACTTGTGATGACAGCCATTAAAAATGTGGATTATGTGTGCATTGGAAAACAGGATAAAAGATAATAGCTCTTGCTCTCTAGGGAGGCCCAGGATAGAGAGAGAGAGATGCTCAATTTAAGTAATGGTAAGAACAAAGGTAAGTGTAATAGTAGACTTACTTCCAAGGAATTATATACTGAGAAAAATGCTTAGTCATCAACACAAAGGCAAGGAAATGGGGTTCTCAAATTCTTTCTAAGTATGATTTTGTGAATCTTGACAGACCGTAGTAAAATATATAAATTAAAGTAAGAAGAAAGACAAATAATGACGGTAGCAGTCTCTGCTAGTGAACCATCCTGGAGAAATCTTAACACATGGTACATTGATGCCTCTACAGATAATTTTATTTAATTTCAAAGTATCTATTGATATCATTAGAATATGATTATCAAATTTTCTTAAAAAGTATTCTTATCCATTTGTCTTGCCTTCACTTGTTTTATGAGACTGGGTAATTTCTGAATAACAGAAATTTCTGCCTAACAGTTCTAGAGGCTAGTAAGTGCTAGATAAGGATGTACTTGCTGACTCCTCAGGTGACAGATGAGCAGGAGAATCCATTCATTGAAACACATTTGAAAATTATATTAATCATGAGGGTGGAGTCTTCATGACTAAAAACCTCACAAAGTTTATACCTTTTAATACTGTTGTATCTGGGATTCAGTTTCCAACACATGTAATTTAGGAGACACATTCAGACCATAATACCATTTAAATTATTAGAGAGCTTTAGTATTCCAGAGACAGACTGTATAACATACAGTTATAGGAATGAAGTCAAATTGCCCATTTCCATGCCAGTGTTGTGGAGAAACTGTATATCTTTTGGCAAGTTATTTACCTATGTAAAATAAAGGTGACCTTGTAGTGGTACCCCCTTTCTCCACAAAAAAAGTCATAACTGGGTTTCTCCAGAAATCTTCACCATGGCTGATTTTAGGACTGTCAGCAAAAGAGACTCTACAAAACAGTTCAATGTAGATAAACCTTCTATTTTTGTGTTGCCCTATTTTACTTGGCCACTGACCTGGAAGAAATTGCCACTCTAGTGCTGAACACCCCCTTATTAGTTTTTTACAAACATGTCTCCAGTATAGTAGTTTGTAGAAATGTGTAAACAAGGCCTCTGGTCTTGAGCTGAAGCTCCACAGAGATGTCCACATTTCTAAGATAAAAGAAGTTACCAATTGGGTTCCATGGTAACAGCTGGCAGGGGGAGGCAAGAAAGGGGAGAAGAAGCTCTCCCCTTCTCAGGTGTTGTCCTTGAAGGGTTAACTTGCCAAGAACAGTGAAAGAAAAAGCTGATTTTATGTGAACTTTTGCAGACTGTGAACTTCTGAGCTCCTCCCATTACATGTTGGGTATAAAGTTCTGAAACTACCTGAACTCAAGGTCAGAGGATTGATTGATTACAGCAAAAGCTGTGCCCTATGAACCTGGTTGCAGGCAAATAAAAAACTGTTTCCTGCTATCTTTGGTGCTTTGCCTCATCTGTCCCTACAATAATATTAGCACCTACTTTTAAAAATACCTGGAAAGATTAAAATGATTACACATGTAAAGTATATAACATATTATCTGACATGAAGTAAATATTGCATTAGTACTAACTATTATTTTTGTTCTTTCATCAAATCTTCCACCCACTTATTAGTCACTCACTCTTGCAGGAAATCATACCAGTTATGTTACTGAAGTAAGTGAAGCCAGTTGGTGAAAAAGTGCTCAACTTTCCCTTTATTCTTGCTGAATGCTTGAAATTGGGCCTTTCCTGAAGTGTTAATGGTTTTCTTAGTGTTGTGATTCTCTGTCTGAATTCTGTATACTCTTTCTTCCTTTCATTTCCTTTCCATAGCCCTACCCCATTTTTTTCTTCTAATTTCCAAAGCATTATTTTTCTACTGGTCTCTTCTGTGGGCTTTTGAACATGATCTTCTGCTCACTCAAAACAGAAAGGCAAATAGTAGAATAGATACTTCTTTCTGTGTCACCCTCAAGGCAATTCATGGTTTAAATGTCTTGCCTGATTGACCCATAGTGAAATCTCAACATTCCTTGGATTGTGACTTCACTTCATGATAATACATTGAAATAATTATAGTTAATTAATCAATGACATAAAATCCAGTGAACATTTTCTTTGAAATATTACATTAATTTTCTAGGACATTTAATCAACCATTACCTCCTTTATTTTTGAAATGGGTTAATCTATTTTCTTTAGTGACACTTCTCTCTGTTTTCTTCTATCTTCCCATCCCTTTAATTTTGGTGCCAATAAAGTCCCTCTACTTTTCTAACATCACAAAACATCCTTAAGTGATTTCATTCTAACCATTGGTTTCAACCCTGAACTATTTATTATAGAATCTTAAATATCTATTTTCTTATATATATTTATTTTTATGGTGATAGGGATTAAATCCAGGGGTTATCTATCACTCAACTACATGCCCAGCTGTTCTTAAATTTTATTTTGAGACAAGATTTTGCTACGTTGCAGAGGCTGGCCGTAAACTTAGAAAATTCCTACCTAAGCCTCTTGAGTTTCTGGGATTATTGGCTGTGCCACCAATGCTAGCCACACCTTGCTTTAACTATGCAGTCTTTACTCAATTGCCTCTTGAAAATATTTGTTTGATTATACACATATACCTCCAACTCCTCATTTTAAGAAATGAAGTGTCTTTTATCCGACCTGCTACTTTGGCCTTTGTTTCTCTTCTCACTAAATTGCACTATCATTCAACTTCACCATCACTGGAAATTTGTCTCTTAATCGGGCACTAATTCCTATAGATTTTCCCTCTTCATTTGAAGGGATGTGTAAATCCTAGTTACCCCCAATCACCTGGAACTAAATGTTCCTGTCTTCCCATACCACCGCACTCAGGACCAAGCTCCCAACACATGACCTTTGTAGGACAAAGAACATTCAAACCACAGTGGAAAATTTGTTTTATCTCCCAGTTATGAACTACTTAATTTGTATCAAGAGGGGGTTAATACTATCAATCATGAGTTTAGCATAAGTCTATTAAATTGTACAAAATTCTGGTTGTCAAATAATAAATGCTACATCACGTATAGTTGTTACCTTAGCTCAAGAAAAATTTTGAATATAAAGCTCTTTATAATGTTATCTACAATCTTATTTCTTACCTCTACCCATCAAGCGTTGTTAGATTCAACAACAATATTGTGCTTGAACTTTGCATGATGTTTTGCATTTTTTATTATTCAGTTAGTTTTGCTTCTACATTGGAAATTTATTTACTTGGCTTTTTTAACATAAGGATTTTGTATTAATGGTAGTAATGAATGTGCATACATGCACATGTTTGTTATATTGTTATAGATGGATAGGTTAACTGTAGAAAACTATTAAATGTTTTTTCTGGGCTTATGTGGCATAGCACTTTTAGAAGATAAGATGCACCAGTACTGAACTACTGAACAACATTTTTGAGGGTAATGTTTCATATACAAAGGTCAGTGCCTGTTTTACAAAAGCATTTGAGTTCTAAAACTGATATTTTTATTGAAAATGTGCAAGAAACCACTTAACCTTTTAAGAAATTATTTTCTTCATCTTTAAAATAGAAACATTGAAAACCTAAGAGGCCCACCACACAAAAAATTACATTGAAATGATGTAATATGTAAAAATTGGCTTTTTGAATGAATTAAATATATTTAGTTAAGTTATGATAATATTTTTTGTTCTATAATATATATGTGTGTGTTTACTGTTGTATACAATTACTTATTCCAGCTCATCAATGAATTCTGATCATGTTGGTAAACTATTTCTCATTAAACTTATAAATTTTTATTAATTTTCGCATTTTTGGATTTAATTTTAGTATGTGTTGTAATGCTGTGAATGTTCTTTTTGAAATATACTTTATTTTTGATTGACATACATATATTGACAGTACATAGTTATGAGGGACACTTTGATGTTTTGACTCACACATATACTAAGTAGCGATTTTTCAAAATACTTCAAAAAAACCCCAATATGTACTTCTAGAAACCTTCTCCAACTAAAGGGAAAAATGAACTAACATTTTTTAATATGTATTTTTTTGTTGTAGGTGGACATAGTACCTTTTATTTTATTTTTATGTCGTGCTGAAAATTGAACACAGTGCCTCACATGTGTCAGGCGAGCACTCTACAACTCAGCCACAACCCCAGCCCTGAACTAACATGTTTCTTACCAGAATATTTTTCCCACAACAAATGTGTCTTTACTTTTATAACTCTCCTATATTTCCACCCCCAAGATTCAATGAAAATTCATGAACAATTAACATTATCTAAATCATTCATAGACTAAATTTCTGTTCAAAATACTTCAAGAATATTGATATTATATAAACATCCCATAGCTATTGTGATAAGATTTTAAATCTTAGAAATTTTTATTTATATGCCCTTGGATAATAACGTGTGAAGAATGAAAAAAAAAACTTTATTTTACACTTCCTTATCTTTTTCACCAGCTTTCAATTTGACAGAATGAGTGATGATTTTCTTAGTTGTCACCATTAAAATATAGCATTTCTATACCCTTTCTACTTTTTATCATCTGATAAATGTTATTGGAATTCTTATTATGAACTGCTCTGTAAATGTTCTGACAACTTCTCAAACAAACAGGAATGAATTTTATGGATACATCAGATGACTGGTTTTCAATAAAGTTGCATATTCACTTTAGCTTTAGAGTTGACACTTTTTGTTCTCACAGAGTCTATTATTAATTTTTTTTTACTTATGATGAGATTGGAGCATATTCTATTATTTAAAAAGAAAACTGATATTGACACTAGAAATACCAAATTCACTTCAGCTCATGTTTTTTTTTGTCTGTTAAATGTTTTTGCTTTTCATTCAGTGTCTTAATAATACATATGTACCTGAGAAATAGAGATATTTTATGTTTGTTATTGGATAATGTTACTTTTTATTACTATTCTATTTTGTGACAAATATGTCCTTAGAGACATATTTTCTCATTCCTCAAGTTTACTTCCTAACACTGCTTATATTAGCCACCAAGTAAATGCAAATTACTCTTCAGAGAGTTGTATGTATAGATCTTCAATTATAAACATTAGGGTATATATCTTAAAATCAACTCAAATCACAGTTTTTGATTCTAAAAGAAGTGATAAAATGGAAGTTAATAAATCTTGATTTTAACACATTTAAATGCTCATATTTTATGGGGATGGAATTTGTTCTTCACAATAACTCAAACTGCATCCTAGATACCTTGATAAACAACCTTCTACACTACTAGAACTAAACATACATTCTAGAATTTTGTTTTTGAACTGCTTTCGAACATCTTACAATATGTAAAATGAAAATATATTTCTGAATTTCTATTAAGAAATTCTAAGTAATGGGACTTGTTTTGTGAACTAACTCAAAAGAAATCAAAGTATTAGAAACCAAAAAGTAATGCAAGCCATTAAAATTCACAGACAATTACTTCAACTGCATGAGATATTTTCTTGGTTGATATAATCAAAATAGAAATATTCCACTGTTCATATGCTACTATTTTGTATTTTCTTTAGGTTATCAAAAAGGGAAGCCAATGCTGCAAGTTCAAAATTTTGCTATTATTTAAGTCAATTAAAAGAGTTGTAGAAAAAAAAAAGAAAAACTCTACAGTTAAGCAGAGTAACAATGCAATGTAGAATCACAATTGACAATTGACTCGTTCTCTGCATTCCCTTTTATCTCTTTCCATCAGAAGTATTTTTCAAACAATTAAAGTCTAGAATTGCTTTCATCATTGCCACTTGAAGTATATTTTGCTTTTATGTTTATACCAATTTTTTTATATCTAAAATTTCTATTTATTTCCTTCCAAATTAATAGGCTACTAGAAATTGGTTTATTTGTCTTTCATGTACTGAGGTTTCGGGCCAGGTGCAGTGGCACACACCTGTAATCCCAGCCACTCTTTGGCTAAGGGAGGAGGATCAGGAGTTTAAAGTGATTCTGGGTTCAATCCCTGATAAGAAAACAAAACAGAACAAAAAACCAATTTACTGACATTTTAAAATGTTTTGTTTCACTATCTAGTCAAGAGTACTTCATAGGAATCATAAATAATATACAAGAATTTACATGGAATACTAATTGAAATGAAATAATAAAGCAATATTGTATTTAGGCCAGAATATAGCAAGTATAGTGTAGGATTTTTGTTTTGAAACTTCTCTGAGTTTCTAGCTGAGATGGTTAATCGTGGTTGTTAAATTGAGTGTGTTAAGAAATGCCTAGGGCTAGGGATGTGGTCCCATTGGACTGTGCTTGCTTAGTGTATGTGAAGACCTAGAATCGATTTCCAAAATCGCAAAACAAACAACAACAACAAAACCAATACCATAGTAATGGAAAAAAAGAGAGAAGTAACGGCGGAAAAAGAGAGAAGCTCACTTATGTGAGCAAATAGAATTTTTCTTGAGAGCCTGCCTTTTTTTTTTTTTTTGCTGCTGCCATCACCCACTGACTTCAAACTCCAGTTTCTTCAGCTTTTGAGTGAGGATTTACACCAGTTATTCTTTAAGGAGTGTTCAGGCCTTCCACCTTGGATGGAGCCTCATCAGTGGTCCCTCTTGTTTTGAGGCATCTAGCTTCTTATTCTGAGCCAGCTACAGGTTTCACCTGCTTTCCAGCTTGAACATAGCCTTTGTGGGATTATCCTGCCTTTAATGCCATAAGCAAATCTAATAAATCTCTTTTTATAATTGCTTATACATTCTCTTGGTTTTGTCCCTCTAGGGAACCCTAACTGATAAAGGGATAATCACAAGTTTAATAAGTACAACCATTCAGATGACGTCTCCAAGCTTCACTCCCCAGAGATTACCAGTCAAGTTTCTTAAAATGAAATTTCTGGAGTTCTTAGGAACAAGGAGCCTCTTTAGGCAAAAACTGCCTGGAGGACCAAGAATTTTAAATTTGTTTCAGTAGATTAAAATAAAAATTGGTGAATATTAGCCCTGTAATCCCAGCAGCCCAGGAGGCTGAGGCAGGAGGATTGAGAGTTCAAAGCCAGCCTCAGCAACCCAAAGACGCTAAGCAACTAGTGAGACCCTGTCTCTAAATAAAATAAACAACAGGGGTAGGAATGTGGCTCAGTGGCTGAGTGCCCCCTGTGTTCAATACCCCATACCAAACACACACACACACACACACACACACACACACACACACACACCAAAACAAAACAAAATTTGGTGAATATGTTAAAGAGAAAGGAAAATAAAATTTCAAGGTTTCAATTGAGAAGGTAAAGAAATGAAGAATGAAAATAGATAATTTGAACTTGAAGCAATCAAATTGAAAATAATAAACACATAAATTGTTGGGAAAGGAGACAAATGCCAAACTGAAGAAAACCATTTGCTTCTTTCTAAATGGAAAGAGAACTATGGGCAATTATGCAAAAGAGGGAAAATGCATGCAAAATAAAGCAACACATGGAGACCCTCTAACTATTCAATATTCTTAGAAAGCAGTGGTTATTTATGAAATGTTACTACAATTCACAGTTACTAGAATTCTAAAAATATAGTTCTTGTGACATTGATTTTGTAAGAACTCTACAAGTGTTTCATATATGAAAACCAATAATTTCTCTTTAGATTTGGAAAAATATAAGCATCATTTGGAGAATGCTGTAAGACAATTTGAATAATAAGTGGCCACAACATTTAATTAAAAATTATCCACCGCTGCTAATTTTTGAAGAAGAAAAGCTATATCCTAAACTTGACTCTTTTTCTAACTATATATATTTTTTAACCAGAAATATGGAAAAAACACCATGTATCTGATCTTTGTATTCAAGTGGAATCTGTACCTGTAGAAATAATTTCAGGACTGTGAAAGAGCAACACTCTCATGGTAGAAATTGATCCATCTCTTGTGACAAATAGCCAATGTTGATACCTGATAGAAGAAACTTAATTCCTCAGTTCCTCTTTTTCTTCTTTTTTGTCTGTCAAAAGAAATACTCTTCAGAAAGAAAGAGTAGACAATATATTGGCTAAGGCAAACAAAATTAATGAGGAATGAAAGAGTGTAAATAACTGCTCAAAATTAATTTTGTATGTGGTCCAATCATTTTATACTAGGATATTTATTCATTACTAGTTTAGTTTTTATTTTCTATATTTTATGATGTTAAACATTAGCAGATTCCTTGATCATGTTTCACTTCTTGTCTAAATGGATCTATCAAGAACAGTTATGATTCATTTTTCTCTCTTTACTTGGCATTTGAGTCAACAATAATATCTCTTGATTTCCTTAATTTCTCACTGAAAACTTCTTAAACATTGGCCTTCAGATATGCTAGTTAAATACTCTATTACTGAGCTGCAACCTCAGCCTGTTCTTGGTCATTTATCTTTTGCTAGTTACAGTCATTACTTGATCTGACATAAAAGCATTACTTAACATAGTGTCAATAAAAAATATAGTAACCATTATATAGCTTTTTTTATTTGCTCCAGAACCTGAATGTATGTCTACTAGCTTAGTTGATGTCTCCACTTATTTGTCTTCTGATACTGAATTCTTGTTTATATTTGTTCCTCTTCCTTTTCTCCATTTCCACATGTCAAATTCAAAGTTTCCAAATTAAAAGCCTTTCAATAATTCTGATTCCTTTCTCCCCTTCTTATATTCTGTATCCAAAACAACCACACATTGTCTCAGCAGTACCATTTGAAAAATACCACAATGCAATCATTTTTTAAAATCATTTTCCTTGTTACTACTTGAGTTAAAAATCACCATCATTGCTTGCAGCAGTCTCTTACACAAAGCTTCAAATTGGTCTCCTTCATTCCAACTTTGTCAAAGTAATCTATTCTACATATGGCAGCTAGTGATCCTTCTAAAACATAACCTGTTCGTAGTTTTCCATCTTACACAATGTAAAATAAAAAAGTTCTTACCTAGGTCTACCGGGGCCTTACATAATCAAGATTGCACAATCAGGATTCCTTTTTTTTTTTTTTTTTGACTCTACAACACTCTCCTCTGTTCATCCACTCCAGCTACATTGGCTTTCTTATTTCACAACCACCAAGCATTCTCTTGTTTTGGGGATTTTTCTGTTCTCCTCAGATACACACATACACACATTCCTCATTTCCTTAGATTCTCTTAAAATGTTTCTTTCTCACACAATAATACTTATTTATTTTGCCCAGTCATACTCTATTATTTAATCATTTTTTACAACCTGGATTTTTTCTTCTTTTTTTCTACTTAGAAGAAAATTACATGACAGCAGGATCTTTACATGTTTTGTCTGCTGCTATGGCTCCACATTGTAGAATAACCTGATATAGCGTTTAATATGTATTTGTTGAATAAATAAATGCACCATTGGATAAATTGATCTACAGTAATGAAACATATTTTTCAGTTTCACATTAGATGAGAAAATTGAAGCTCTAATGAAGAGAGACATACTCAACCACATTTATAAACTCAGTAAGTAGCTAAGCCCATATTTCAAGTTTACTCAGTTTTCTAGCTATGACTAGTAACTAATCAATTTTACACAGCCCATATATAAGTAGGAAGATAGTAGAATTTATATACATATTTCATGATTTAGAGTATATTTTCTATCTTTATACCACAAAATCCACTTTCTATTGATGTGTATTAGGTTCTAGTTTTGTGTATTAGTTATCCTGAATATTTCACATAAATTTTAAGCCTTTGATCATGTTATTTTGCTAAGAAATCTATCTCTTCCTGCACTTTACCTGTGTAATTCTTAATGATTTCTTAAAATAAGCTTTGATTGGTAGCACACCACCATCACATCTATAGGATGAAGTGAATCAAATTCCATCTTTATGATGTCATACCAATGTAACACTGCTGTCATATTGTTTATGTATGTGTCTTTCCATAATATTTAATACAGAAGCTGTGACTTGTATATTTTTTATTAGTTTTATATTCACTACCTAATAGTTCACATACTTATAAAAAATGTGATTTTTCAAAATCTTCAGAATACAGCACATTTAAAGAAAATGATAGATATTATAATCTCATCTTTAAAGCATCATATAATCATAAATATTAATGACAAATTTAAAATTCAGAAGTAGAGAAAAACAGAAAATTGTGTTGTGAGAATGATTTTATTATTGATCCACGTTTGAGTTTGCCTCCTATTGCAGGTGCACTATTCTCTAAATCAGTGAAAATTAATTAATTAGATCACATCAAAATAGATGCATACTGCTAAACAATTAAATTTCTATCTGTATTTTGGCTTATATATCCAGTGCAATTCAAATATTAATAGGGTTTGTTTTCAAATCACTAAAAGTAATAAATAATCAGTTGTTATTATCAGCATCTGGGTGAAAGAAATGAGGAAATTAGTATGAGAATAATTGTGAGTCTTAAATGATAATCACACAATTGTGAAAGAACTGTGGGGGACTGGGTCTGTAGCTCAGTGGCAGAGTACTTGCCTAGCATGCATGAGGCACTGGGATCTATCCTCAGCACCACATAAAAATAAACAAATAAAATAAAGGCATTCTGTACATCTACAACTACAAGAAAATTTTTAAAAAGAAAGGATTTTAAAAAAAGAACTGTGGGAAACATAGGGGAAATATTAAGATAAATTGCTAATTTTGCTCTTCCCAGTATACTATAATGTATATATTAAATGGTTACACACAGGCTTGAGTGCATAGCCAACCATACAGATAAGTATATCACATATTGGGATCCATATTTCCACGCATGGTAAATAAATACATTTACAGACACTCCTAGACTTATAATGGGATTATGGATTATGTTCCAATAAATCCATCATAAATTGAAACTATATAGTAATTCACTGAATATACCTGACTTACAGTGTAAAAGAGCTTAGCAGTATGAAATAGTGTAGGTCAGTTGTTTCCCCTATTGATCACTGGATGCATTGTTCAATATTGAAAGAGAGTATCATGTAGCATATTACTAGTCTGGAAATTCAAAATTTGAAGTATGATTTCTATTACATGTATATGGATTTCACATGGTACAGTCACCAAAACATAAGTGAAACCATCATAACTTACATATCATCTGAATAGTCATATATCAATAAGATGATAAAATCTCTATGACTCTGGAAAGATAAGAGCCCCAGGCATGAAAGAGAAACTATGAGAGACCGTAGTTTTCTCAAATGAATGAAATAGCCTGAGGTTTTTTCATAATCCTTATTCCTAAGAAAATGAAAATTTACTGAATTTACTGAAGACCAAAACAATTATTTTACTTAAATATTTTAAAACTGATTATTACAATTATGACAACATAATTTTCCATACAACAAATTTAGAACTTGATTAAATTGTGTAATAGATACTTCAGAAAATGACAATCTAAAGTAAACGTTTCCAAAAGTTTTATAAATTGAAAAAAATTAAAGCTAGAACTGTTATAATAAGAGTATATCAAGATACTTAGGAAAACAGAATAATAAGGGCTAATAATCAAAATGTGCCAATATATGGTAATACCATACCATATTACTTTTCAATATGGAATCACAAACATTATAAATGTTATAGATCTGGTAATGTATTGTTGAGAAAAGTCATATTGTTTTGCTAGTAATTACTACTTTATTAAACTGCTTTTATTATCAGAATCATCAAGTAAAGGATAGCATTTTGGTAAACCTTTTTTTTTCTTCTAGGACAATAGAATTTACTAAGTGAAATATAGAAGCAAGATATCACATTATTAAGGAGAAAATTTCTTACTCTATTATGTTTTTTAAATGAATAACTTGCAACTTATTCATTTAAAAAATGGGGTGGGTCTTAAAGTCACTTGGTAATGTAAACATGAAATACTGTCCCATTAAAAATGTTTCAACACACGTGAGGAAAGCATAGCCCTGAAGAATATCAGCATAGCATTTCTTTATTGGTCTGAAACTGTGCTATTTTCTTTCAACAAAGAAAATTTAACTTTCTTTATGACTATTTTTGATTAATACTAGCTTAGTGACCTCATGGGTCGTTAGAAGTCAGGTGACACATACAAAAATATTTCATACCCTGTAAATTTTCCTTCATTGTGAAAATGTTCCCTCATTGAGAAGAACATGTGGGAACAGAGACCTCTGAGATACCAGGATGTTTATGCCTTCCAAATTTGTTTAATATCTACCTGTATTTATATTTATTTTCTTGCTTTGTATTTTACGAAATGGCTATTATTTCTGAAAATTATTTTTTTATAATGCACTTCAGTGTGTCAAGTGAGAAAGTACTAGGGAAGTTCAGATTCTTTGCTACTTAATGTCAATTGACAGAGCTTAAAACGATACATAGGTAAAAGGCAGAGCCTATCTGCCTTGCCTGTTTTTGGTGTTTCCCTTTACATTATATAAAAGCTCAATATCTCAATTCTCATTTTCTAAACGAGACTACATTTCTAAAATAGATATTTTCCATGTGTAAGTCAGGCACTCCAAGTATAAGTTTCACATTAATAATGGGTATATAAAAAGACACCTATGATACATATGTCGGTATGTGATGGCAGGGAGATTATCTTTGAGGAGAAGAAATACTGGAAGAAACTTATAATGAAGATTAACTTCTACAATTTCATTGAGTCTTAAAAGAAGGCATGCTCAAATACAAATACACATGCTTGATTTATTGCAATATGATGTTTCAAATATATTTTTATATCTGTGATTACAATCAGAGGATTTTTTGATAGATTCTTATATTATTTTTTATTAGACCACCAACAGAATATCCCTTACTATCTAAGAAATATATGAAAACAATTGATTCACATTTTTCTCAGGTGGCTTTCTTAACACCTATATTTTAACAATAGGTTCATAATTTTATGACTATAATCCAAAATGTCATAAATTTTTATTAATTGTAATTAAACATATTGAAAGTATGTTTTGGTATGAAAACAAAATTAGGAGAGATTTTGCATATGTATTATTTACTTTGGTAACATAGTTGTTCATATTATTCTAGTTAAAATAAATAAATCAGTAATGTTTATTCATAGTCCTAGATTTTATGGTTATAAAAGATATTTTTCTTCTAACAAATACTTCAAAGAAATACTTTAATTTGTAAATATAAAACTATATAACATAAGTTGGGGACATAAGAAAATAAATATAAACACAGGTAGATATTGAACAAATTTGGAAGCATCAACCTTTGACCATAAATGTGAACTGTTTCACTTTACTTATAGAGAAAATTGTAAATTGTAGAGAAATTTAAGCCATCAGATTTTATAATTACTATTTATTTTTAATAAAAAATTGAATTTCAGAATAAAAACTAATTTATCTTGGATTAAATTTAAATTTAAACATGTTGACCCTTTCATCTAGTACCTATTATTTTTCTACATTTTTAAAATATAAAAATTCTTAGTCTGTGAAACCAGAATATCCAAAATATAGGTGACATACTAGTTTAAATTAGATATTTATGCATTTTGTTTATACCAACCAATGAGTATCAAATTGCTAAGCAATTATAGTTCATCACCTTAAACATTAATATAAATAAGTAAGAAATATTTAGAGGAATATTTTAAATAAATACAATCTAGACTTTTATATATAAAAATTATTTTAATTTTTTTCTAATTGCATTTTGCATATGAACATCTCTTCTTGACACTGAACTGATTTAAGTATCAGTATATACAGATTTGGGGGTACATCTGTAGAATTAGTAAGACTGATCTTAATTTTTGTATACCAATTCACCAAGACTAAAATTACCCATTTGGTATCTGACAGTAGGATACTTAAGATATTTATTGGAGTTATTTGGGAAAAGACCTTAAGCTTTATTTCTTATGTTTCTTAGATCTGTTCATACTTGGAAGGATTCACTGTAATTACCACCTGGCACATCCATATAGAGTACACTTCTCCCTAAAAGAGTGCCTTTTATATTATTATTTTTTAGTTAACACAAATTAGATATGTTATTTAATCTAACATATCTAATTTGTGTTAACTAATAATAAAGTGGGAATGGGCTACAAAAGAATGGCAAACCCATTCCCACTTTGAACAATTTAAAACTAAAAGATATTTTCTCTTTACTAAATTGATAAGCAATATTACAAATTTTAAAACGATCTTTTGAAACCCATGTAGGGAACAGTTATAAACTGCTGTGACATACTATAATATTTTTCTGTCAAGTATCAAATTTTCATTAACCAGAAAAATAACAATATATTCTTATGTTTTGATTATAGTGTACAATGATGGGAAATATACATCCATATTTATCATATGAGAATAAAATTTGACATAGATTCCTAATGTTGATTTTATTATGTTTTAGTTTACATGATTTAAAAATTATTTGCCTTTTTGGGAAATTGTAATAGCAAGGCCAGAAAATATTAAATTGCTGAACTTAATTAATATATTAATTAATAAACAAAATTTATAATAATAATGTTAAATATAAGAAGGTGTTGCAACCTGTACTGTGATTAATTCAGGAAACTAGAAAGGGGCGATGGGGGATTAGAAAAAATGAACAGATATACAACAAGAGAAAAATCTGGGACCTAGTGGGTACCACACTTTAATGGACTGCAATGAAGATAAGTCAGCTCACCATGTTTATTATATAGGTTTTAACATCAAAGGGATTCATTGAAAGAAAGTTACTTTAAAAAACAACAGAGGTCAAAAGTATGAACAGCCCCATTACAGTCATCAGCTTGCACCCACAAATATCCATCCTTGGGTAGCTGGCATTTGAACCTTAGGAGGTCATGAACAGATAAACTCCATGGTAACCATGGAATTTCCTTTTGAACAGGGCATCATAATACAACTGCATGGTTTTCTTAGCACCTTTGCACTGAGAAATTCTCAAGAGAGGAGTCACCTGTTTTGGGATAGCTCAAAGTCCATCATTTATTTGCTGCTCCCAACAAGAAGGAATAAAAGAATTAAAATATAGAAATTTCCATTATAGTTTTTATAATTGGAGCACATTTGACTACAGGTTTTCTTTATGAACATAAACATTTTAATGTTAAAAAGCACTCATTTATGATAAAAATCCAAGTTCCCTAGAAGAGCAATGATTATCGCGGCACTTATTATAAAAGAAGTAGTACTTCCTGTGAGGTGCATTGAACACATGACACCCTTGAAAATATTGCTGTGGAAATGGTGCAGTTGGTTCTTAATAGTCTATTCTGATCAAAAACTAAATGAATAAGCCTAAAATTATGTTTCAGAGAGTAAATATTGAATAAATACAATGAAATCAATTATACTCTTAATTGAATCCTTGTGATTCAATCAGAAAATTTTATAGCTTTAATGTTGCTAGTAAGAGCATTCATTCAAAAGTAGTAAGCAATTGCTATATGTTAATTTATTTAAATAATTATGAAGTATACTATGATAATTAAAGGACAGATTTTGATTATAAAAGTTTAAAGAGACAGATGCCAAGTGAGTAAAGTAAAATATTGTCATGCTGTCATTCACATCAGTACTTTTAGAATATGAGGTAGAAGCATTCAACATGAATAACAGATATGTCAAAACAAATCCCAATATTCTGTATTACTGATAAATATAATTCACTGATTTAAAAAGTAGAAAAGGTTTAACAGAATGTAAGTACAAAGAAGTAAAAGTCAAGACTCTTTAGAGACGATGTGTATTAAAAATAACAATAGGATTTTGTAGTATTTCTTTTTTCTACATGTGTTATACCTATGACTCTTAGAGTAGATATGGTTCAGAAGATGGCACAAACTGTGAAATCTAGGATCCATTCCATACCTTTTCACTAATTTTTGAGATTTTTAGGAGAAAAAAAAAGTTTAAAACAAAGTTTGAGAGGGCTTTAAATCCTTGAAGAACTCCAATTCATACACAGAGTAACTGCCAAATGAAGACTTCATTATCTGGACCTTGCTCAGTTCTTAGAAATTAGGACTTCTTGCATTGTTTTCCCTCTATCAAATTATTTGCAATTGATCAACAAATATATTAAAAAATATTCAATATCTCTAGCAATTAGAGAAATGCAAATCAAAATTAATTTTAAGATATCATCTCACTCCAGTCAGAATGGCAATTATCAAGAATGTAGGCAAAAATAAATGCTGGCAAGGATGCAGGGGAAAGGGTGCACTCATACGTTGCTGGAAGGACTGCAAATTGGTGCAACCACTATAGAAAGTAGCATGGAAATTCCTCAGAAAATTCAGAATGGAACCACCATTTAGCCCAGCTATCCATCTTCTCTGTTTATACCCAAAGAACTTAAAATCAGCATACTGCAGTGATGTAGACATATCAATGTTTATAGCAGTTCAACTCACAATAGCTAAACTATGGAACCAACCTAAGTTCCCTTCAACAGACGATCGATAAAGAAAATGTGGCATGTATACACAATGCAATATTAGCTCTAAAGAAGGATGAAATGATGGCATTTGCTGGTAAATGGATGGAGCTAGAGAATATCATGGTAAGCAAAATAAGCCAATCCCAAAACATCAAAGGCCAAATGTTTTCTTTGATATGCGGATGCTAATTCACAATAAGGAGGGTGCATTAGGGAAGAACAGAGTTACTTTGGTTTAGGCAGAGGGAGTGAAGGTAGGGGAGGGGTTTTGGGGGTAGGAAGGGTAATAGAATGAATCAGACATTAATACTCTATGTGCATATATGACGACATGACCAGTGTGATCCTATATCATGTACATCAGAAGAATGATGTCATACTCCTTTTATGTATGATGTGTCAGAATGCATTCTACTATCATGTTAACTAATAGAACAGATAAAACAAAAGTTCATGGTATTAATACTTCTCTGTCTCTGTTTGCAAGTAGTCCTTTACTTGTAATAGTGCATCTTACTGTACCTTCTGTCATACTTTTTTACAAATCTTTTTAGCCTGATGTTCCACATTCATTGAAGATTGTCCTGAGTCCCTAAACATTCTTGGACTACATCTTTGGTATTTTCATTAGACTTACTGCAGGTATCCATTAATTTATTTTAGTTAGTTTATGTGAAAATTTTAATAAAATATGTTTACATGTCTTTTTAAATTGTAGCAAATTATATGTTAAATATATGTTAAATATATAATTATATAATTATATGTTAAATCAAGGCTGATTCCATGTCATTACTGCAAACTATTTTGTTTTTCTCTGAATTTTAATGAAAGAAATATATCTGTCATGATATCTAATAGCAGATACTTTTACAGATTCTTTGAAGTTGCACAATTTGAATTTTCAAGTTCATCCTTACTGTTATTCAGAACCTCAATATATATAAAAAATTCAATTGCATCCAATATACACTGACAATTCAAAGATAAATAGAGAGAGCCATTTTGGAAATTATTAAACATGGATATAATTGATTTTGTTTGATTTCATGGTTAGCCATGAAAAATACTACTGCATAAATTATTTCTTTTTTTTTATTTTATTGTTGGTTGTTCAAAACATTACATAGTTCTTAATATACCATATTTCACAGATTGATTCAAGTGGGTTATGAACTCCCATTTTTACCCCGTATATAGATTGCTGTGTCACATCAGTTACATTTCCATTGATTTACAAATTGCCTTTCTAGTGACTGATAGATTCTGCTGTCTATCCCATTCTCCACTGTCCCCTCACCCCTCCCCTCCCCTCCCCTCCCCTTCTCTCTCTCCATCCCCTCTACTATAAATCGTTTCTTCCACTTATATAATTTTTCTCCTACTACTCCTTTCCTCTTATATGTAATTGTGTATAACCCTGAGGCTCACCTTCCAATTCCATGCAATTTCCCTTAACTCTCACTTTCCCTCCCACCTATCATCCCTGTTTAATGTTATTCTTCTTCTCCAGCTCTTCGTCTCTACCCTGTCCTTGGTTACTCCCCTTATATCAAAGAAGACATTTGACATTTGTTTTTTAAGGATTGGCTAGCTTCACTTAGCATAATCTGCTCTAATGCCATCCATTTCCCTCCAAATTCTATGATTTTGTCATTTCTTATTGCAGAGTAATACTCCATTGTATATAAATGCCACATTTTTTTAATCCATTCATCTATTGAAGGGCTTCTAGGTTGGTTCCACAATCTTGCTATCGTGAATTGTGCTGCTATGAACATCGATATAGCAGTGTCCCTGTAGCATGCTCTTGTTAGGTCTTTAGGGAATAGACCGAGAAGGGGAATAGCTGGGTCAAATGGTGGTTCCATTCCCAGCTTTCCAAGAAATCTCCATACTGCTTTCCAAATTGGCTGCACCATTTTGCAGTCCCACCAACAATGAACAAGTGTACCCATTTCCCCACATCCTCGCCAGCACTTGTTGTTGTTGGACTTCTTAATGGCTGCCAATCTTACTGGAGTGAGATGGTATCTTAGGGTGGTTTTGATTTGCATTTCTCTGACTGCTAGCGATGTTGAGCATTTTTTCATGTACTTGTTGATTGATTGTATATCCTCCTCTGAGAAGTGTCTGTTCAGGTCCTTGGCCCATTTGTTGATTGGGTTATTTGTTATCTTATTATCTAATTTTTTGAGTTCTTTGTATACTCTGGATATTAGGGCTCTATCTGAAGTGTG
The DNA here is from genome assembly GCF_964194105.1 of Spermophilus citellus. NCBI lineage: Eukaryota > Metazoa > Chordata > Mammalia > Rodentia > Sciuridae > Spermophilus > Spermophilus citellus. The sequence continues at coordinate 63,714,508 of NC_138182.1, read as the reverse complement.
TGGGGTAAAGATTTGTTCCCAGGATGTAGGCTCCCTGTTTATCTCTCTTATTGTTTCTTTTGTTGAGAGAAAACTTCTTAGTTTGAGTAAGTCCCATTTGTTGATTCTGGTTGTTAACTCTTGCGCTATGGGTGTCCTATTGAGGAATTTGGGGCCTGACCCCACAGTATGTAGATCATAGCCGACTTTTTCTTCTATCAGACGCCGTGTCTCTGATTTAATATCGAGCTCCTTGATCCATTTTGAGTTAACTTTTGTGCATGGCGAGAGAAAGGGATTCAGTTTCATTTTGATGCAAATGGATTTCCAGTTTTCCCAGCACCATTTGTTGAAGATGCTATCCTTCCTCCATTGCATGCTTTTAGCCCCTTTATCAAATATAAGATAGTTGTAGTTTTGTGGATTGGTTACTGTGTCTTCTATTCTGTACCATTGGTCCACTCGCCTGTTTTGGTACCAGTACCATGCTGTTTTTGTTACTATTGCTCTGTAGTATAGTTTGAAGTCTGGTATCGCTATACCGCCTGATTCACACTTCCTGCTTAGCATTGTTTTTGCTATTCTGGGTCTTTTATTATTCCATATGAATTTCCTGATTGTTTTATCTATTTCTACAAGAAATGCTGTTGGGATTTTGATTGGGATAGCATTGAACTTATAGAGAACTTTTGGTAATATCGCCATTTTGATGATGTTAGTTCTGCCTATCCATGAGCAGGGTATATTTTTCCATCTTCTGAGGTCTTCTTCTATGTCTCTTTTTAGGGTTCTGTAGTTTTCATTGTATAGGTCTTTCACCTCTTTTGTTAGGTTGATTCCCAGGTATTTTATTTTTGGGGGGATATTGTGAATGGAGTAGTTGTCCTCATTTCCGTTTCAGAGGATTTGTCACTGATATACAGGAATGCATTTGATTTATGCATGTTGATTTTATATCCCGCCACTTTGCTGAATTCATTTATTAACTCTAATAATTTCTTTGTAGACCCTTTTGGGTCTGTTAGGTATAGAATCATATCATCTGCAAATAGTGATAATTTAAGTTCTTCTTTTCCTATTTTTATGCCTTTAATTTCTTTCATCTGTCTAATTGCTCTGGCCAGTGTTTCGAGGACTATGTTGAACAGAAGTGGTGAGAGAGGGCATCCCTGTCTTGTACCAGATCTTAGAGGGAATGCCTTCAATTTTTCTCCATTCAGAATGATGCTGGCCTGTGGCTTATCATAGATTGCTTTAACAATGTTGAGGTATGATCCTGTTATCCCTAATTTTTCTAGAGTTTTGAACATAAAGGAATGCTGTACTTTGTCGAATGCCTTTTCTCCATCTATCGAGATGATCATATGGTTCTTATTTTTAAGTCTATTGATCTGGTGAATAGCATTTATTGATTTCCGTATATTGAACCAGCCTTGCATCCCAGGGATGAATCCTACTTGATCATGGTGTATAATTTTTTTGATATGTTTTTGAATCCGATTCGCCAGAATTTTATTGAGGATTTTTGCATCTAGGTTCATTAGAGATATTGGTCTGTAGTTTTCTTTCTTTGAAGTGTCTTTGTCTGGTTTAGGAATCAGGGTGATGTTGGCCTCGTAGAATGTATTTGGAAGTTCTCCCTCTTTTTCTATTTCCTGAAATAACTTGAAAAGTATTGGTGTTAGTTCCTCTTTAAAGGTTTTGTAAAATTCTGCTGTATACCCATCCGGTCCTGGGCTTTTCTTAGTTGGTAGTATTTTGATGGTTTCTTCTATTTCCTCTATTGTTATTGGTCTGTTTAGGTTGTCTATATCTTCCTGACTCAATCTGGGCAGATCATATGACTTAAGAAATTTATCGATGCCTTCACTATCTTCTATTTTATTGGAGTATAAGGATTCAAAGTAATTTCTGATTATCTTCTGTATTTCTGAAGTGTCTGTTGTGATATTGCCTTTTTCATCCCGTATGCTAGTAATTTGGGTTCTCTCTCTTCTTCTCTTCGTTAGCATGGCTAAGGGTCTGTCAATTTTATTTATTTTTTCAAAGAACCAACTTTTGGTTTTGTCAATTTTTTCAATTGCTTCTTTTGTTTCAATTTCATTAATTTCAGCTCTGATTTTAATTATTTCTTGCCTTCTACTTCTTTTGCTGTTGTTTTGCTCTTCTTTTTCTAGGATTTTGAGATGATATATGAGATCGTTTATTTGTTGGTTTTTTCTTTTTTTAAGGAATGCGCTCCAAGCAATGAATTTTCCTCTTAAAACTGCTTTCAATGTGTCCCATAGATTCCGATATGTTGTGTCAGTGTTTTCATTTATCTCTAAGAATTTTTTAATTTCCTCCTTGATGTCTTCTATGACCCATTGATCATTCAGTAACCTATTGTTCATTCTCCACGTGATGCATGATTTTTCCTTCCTTCTTTTATCGTTGATTTTCAGTTTCATTCCATTATGATCAGATAGGATGCATGGTATTATCTCTACTCCTTTATATTGTCTAAGAGTTATCCTGTGACATAATATATGATCTATTTTTGTGAAGGATCCATGTGCTGCTGAGAAAAATGTGTAACTACTTGATGTTGGGTGGTATATTCTATATATGTCAATTAAGTCTAGGTTGTTAATTGTGTTGTTGAGTTCTATAGTTTCCTTATTTAACTTTTGTTTGGAAGATCTGTCCAGTGGTGAGAGAGGTGTGTTGAAGTCTCCCATGATTATTGTATGGTGGTCTATTAGACTCCTGTACTTGAGAAGAGTTTGCTTGATGAACGTAGCTGCACCTTGTTTGGGGCATATATATTTATGATTGTTATGTCTTGTTGGTGTATGGTTCCCTTGAGCAGTATGCAGTGTCCCTCTTTATCCTTTTTGATTAACTTTGGCTTGAAATCTATTTTGTTTGATATGAGTATGGACACTCCTGCTTGTTTCCGCAGTCCATATGAGTGGAATGATTTTTCCCAGCCTTTCACCTTCAGTCTATGTATATCTTTTCCTATCAAATGCGTCTCCTGTAGGCAACATATTGTTGGATCTTGTTTTGTGATCCATTCGACTAGCCTGTGTCTCTTAATTGGTGAGTTTAAGCCATTAACATTTAGGGTTATTATTGAGATTTGGTTTGTTCCTCCAGTCATATTTATTTATTTATGTTACTAAACCTGATTAGTTTTCCTCTTTGGTTACTTTCCCCCCTCTACTGTCCTACCTCCCACTGATGGTTTTCAATGTTATTTTCAGTTTCCTCTTCCTGTAATGTTTTGCCAAGGATTTTTTGAAGAGATGGTTTTCTAGCTGCAAATTCTTTTAACTTTTGTTTATCGTGAAAGGTTTTAATTTCATCTTCCATCCTGAATCTTAATTTCGCCGGATACACGATTCTTGGTTGGAGCCCATTTTCTTTCAGTGTTTGAAAAATGTTATTCCAGGATCTTCTAGCTTTCAGAGTCTGTGTTGAGAGATCAGCTGTTATCCTGATTGGTTTGCCCCTAAATGTAATCTGCTTTCTTTCTCTTGTAGCTTTTAAATTTCTCTCCTTATTCTGTATGTTGGGCATCTTCATTATAATGTGTCTAGGTGTGGATCTCTTATGATTTTGCACTTTTGGCGTCCTGTAGGCTTCTAGGATATGGGATTCTATTTCATTCTTCAAGTCTGGGAAGTTTTCTCATATTATTTCATTGAATAGATTGTTCATTCCTCTGGTTTGGAGCTCTGTGCCCTCCTGTATCCCGATGACTCTTAAGTTTGGTCTTTTAATGTTATCACATATCTCTTGGATGTTCTGCTCATGGTTTCTTAGCAGTCTTGCTGAACTGTCTATGTTCTTCTCAGGTTGAAATACTTTGTCTTCATTGTCTGATGTTCTATCTTCTAAGTGATCTATTCTGCTGGTAGTATTGTCAATTGAGGTTTTAAGTTGGTTTATTGCTTCCTGCATTTCTAGGATTTCTATTTGTTTGTTTTTTATTACTTCTAACTCCCTGTGAAATTGATCTTTTACTTCCTGGATTTGTTTCTGTAGTTCCTTGTCAATGTGATCTTTCATTGTCTGATTTTGCTGTCTCATGTCTTCCTTGAGAGTCCAGATCATCTGAAGCATGTATATCCTGAACTCTTTATCTGACATTCCATCTGTTGCAGCTATTACCTCTTCTAGAGTTGAGTTGACCTGCATTGCTTGTGGTCCTTTCTTTCCTTGTCTTTTCATGTTGCTTGCGTTTCTTTCTGCTTCGTGAAACTGTTGTGTTTTTGAAATTTTTCCCCCTGTTTATTTATGTTGCTCTTGTATATTTGGGATATCTCTCTTGTAGGGCGGGTAGTGGCTGTGATCCTCCTCTAATCAGGGTGATCTATCCACTATGCTGGTTGGTCGTAGGTCTGCCCGCCCTGCGGGCACGGGTGGCTGCTCTACTCTGCTCCCACTCCAATTGCGGTGACGTTCCTACCACATCCTCGGATCGTTGGTCCTGATCCGGACGTGGGCAGCAGCTCTTCTCCACCCCTACTCCAATTGATGTGATGTGTCTACCACGCTGGTCGGCCTCCAAGCCTGTTCCGCCGGTGGGTCTCAGATCTGCCCACCCTGCGGGCCTGGGCAGCAGTTCTGCTCAACCCCCACTCCCAGTGGGGGTACCTAACTGCCTCTCCAAAGGGTCTCTGGGCTCCTTCCGGACGCTGGCGGTGGCTCTGTTCAACCCCCACTCCAACCAGTGTGACGTGACTGCCTCGATGCTACTCGTCCACCACACTGGCCGGCTGCCGAGCCTGTCCTGCCAGTGGGACGCAGGACTGCCTACCTTGCAGGGTCAGACGGCAGCTCTTCACGGCCTCCACTCCAAGTGGGTTGACTTGGCTACCCTGCCGTCGGGTCGCTGGTCCTGTTCCAGGCGTGGGCGGCTACTCTCCTCGACCCTGCTGCAGTTGGGGTGTTGCGATACCACACTGGCGGGACCCTTAGCCTGCTCTGGGCACAGGAGGCAGCTCCACTCTGCCCTCCAGGCCCCTGCAGCACCCAGCAGGACCCGGACCAAGAAGCAGTCCCTGTAGGATCCCCAACCCTGAGCCAGAGGCGCTTCGGGAGCCAGGAGCCGGTCTCTCCGATCCCCGCCACTTTCTGCTAGGAGCAGGCTCCTCAGGGCTACCGCCGCGGGTTCCCCAATCCCAGGCCAAAGCCGCCCCGGGAGCCCAAGCCTGGCCGCACCAGACTCTCCCTGCTCGGTGCCCAAGCCTGGCCGCACCAAACTCTCCCTGCTTGGTGCACGCTCCCCTGGGAGCAGAGTCTAAGACGCACTTTCCGCGGGCTCCCCAGCTCTGGGTCAAAACTGTTGCAGGAGACAGAGTCCCGCTGCCCCTCGTCGCAAGTTTCACTTGTGGCTGGCCTCAGCTCGCGGTCCCCGCAGGCTCCGCGGCCCTGGGCTCAAGCAGCCACGAGAGCCAGAACCCAGCCTCTCCGATCCCTGCCACACTCTGCTCGGAGCAGGCTCCACAGAGGTACCCCAGCCTCAGGCCCAGGCAGCCCCGGGAGCCCGAGTCTGGCAGCTCCAACCTCTCCCAGCTCAGTGTATGCTCAGACAGGGGCAGGGTCAAAGACACAGTCGCCGCGGGTTCCCTAGCCCCGGGCCAAGAAGGATCTCCCGCCCTGGGCCAAAGCAACCCGGGGAACTAGAATCTGGCCGCTCAAAGCCCGGCGCCCGCCTTGCCAGGGGTGAGGCCTGAAGAGTATTCTCCTCAGAGTTTCCAGTCCCGAGCCTGAGCGATCTGTCTGCGCGACGCAGGCAAATACCAGCCTGGAATCACCTGTTCTGTAGTTGAATGAGCTGAGATCAGTAGAAAACAGGGATGATTGCATCAGCTCTCCATGATGGCGGCTGCAGTCCTCCTCCGTGTTCCGACCGGTGTCGGGAATCGAACTGGACCGATTCTCTCCTCTATTTCAAAACTGGAATTCAGCACTCAGCGCGGCCCGTGTGCTGCTGGCAGGAGCCTGCAGAATCCGCTTCGCTGTAATCCCTCTCTGGTACCTCGCGGCTAATTAACTCGGGCGCGTCCCAGACTCCATCCACGGGGCGGTCCGCCGACCAAGTACTGCTTCCCTCCGTGCGGAGAAATCGCCCGTGACCAAGCCCCTTCAGCCGAATCCCGCGCGCTGGAATTCTGACCTCTAGATTCTGGAGCACTTCAATTTCACTGGGGATTCCCACCAAGGTAGCCTTCAGCCATTTCACCTTGTGTTTCTCCCGCACAGTGGCGCAGCGTACTGGTGTGCTGCACTCCCTTGGCCTCCATCTTCAGGATCCTCCCATAAATTATTTCTCTAAGTGAAAATTGCATTTAAAATACAATGGAAATTCTGGACATTTTGATGATGATTTTATTTAACTCTTGAATGAGTGTTTAGGCCTATAAAATGACTGAAAATAATATATACCCATAAAAACAAAGTTCCTTTAGGGTTAATCTTCTGTAATATGCTTAAAGTTGATCCTTACCTATGTACACAGTTTTCCAATTATGTTCTAATATGTTTCCTTCAAATATGAGTTATACCTGGAAAATATGATAAAAATGTTGATTTAAATTCCATATTAGCTAATAACCCAATCAATTTTAAATATTCATTTGAACATTTATTTTAAAATCCGTACTAATGGGAAATAACTCATCAGGAAAAATTTTAAAATGAAGATTTGGGAGTGGGTCAGAATCAAAGATATGTTCATTTCTTTTTACCAAGACCAACACATCAATAATTGAGGGAATGTTTTCCAGAAAAGCATGTGATGCTAAAATTGTCATATCCCTCTTCTCTAATGTTTTCTGTATCATGTCTCCAATTATTTTAATTAGTTTATATTCCTAAAATATTACATACTGTTTTTATTTCTTTAATGTCAGTTTGCCTTCAGTGGACTGTTATCTCTATGAATGAATGTTCAGCTATAACTACAAGATATTTCAAAATAATTTTACTAAATGATACATTAGTGAATGAATGAATTTGTGATTCATAGGAAAGATATAATATTTTGTTCTGAGTGAAGCATAACTCCATCTATAATATCTTCTGATTATGTTGAGTCTTAAATGGGCATAGTGAGAAGCTGAAAATATGTTCATCTTGATATTTAGCAAAATGTTGTAAAAAAATAAGTTCTCCAAATATGGCTGTTGAATTAACCCATCCTGAAAAATGGCACATGTTGACTCTGTAAGTAATCGGAGGACACTGATCTTGATCACTTTCATATGCTTTAAGAAACACTGAAAGTACGTGATAAAACTTATTTATTGACGTGGTGCACAGTACTACATGTGTGTAGTATTCGGGATTAAATTCAGTAGTGCTGTACCACTGAGCTCTATCCCCATCCTTTTTCATTTATTTTTCTCAGGGTGAAGGATCTTGTTTAATTTTCCAGGCTGTCCTAGAACTTGTAATCCTTCTGCTCAGATTTCCATGTAGCAGGGATTATAGATGTGCACAATTGTGCCCAGATAAAATGTTTTATCTTTTAACCTTTTACATTTGTGACTTTCCTCTGGAGATAGTCATGCTAGTGTGATCTCTTTATTAACATTGGTACCTTCAAGAACCCGTTTGTCATCCTAAATAAGCCTTACTGCTCTACTATTCCCAGGTAAAGGAAAGACTTCCCTCAATTTATCATTTTTTTCCCTGACCACTGAACTGAATGCACACCTATGATCATGAAAAAAGGTAAAACTAGTTATGTTTAAAATCTTAGTAATTAATATGTATTAGGTGAATATATTTGCTAATCATGTCATTATTAATCTTTTATTTTTTAAACTTACACTTTCTAAGTGTATAGATCCCACTGCCGAAATATCAGATTGAAAGTTTCATAGGCTGTAGAACAGTGCCCCAAATGTATACCATCTCCTTTATTGCTGTTCCTCCCTTTTCTCACAACCACTCCTCAAATATCCTGTCTTTTTTTGTTGTCATATCATCCTTCCTTCAAAATTTAAGAAGGCCAAGTTTCTTTATGTGTATTTTCATTATTGCTGCTCATTTTGACTATTAGGAGTCAAAAATATTCTCTTTCTTTTTCTCTGCTCTGGAAGAGAATAAAGGATTACTTGTTTCTTCTGCTCATGTACAAAGGGAGAGGAGACAATTTATTTTATTGGGTTTTGGGTTTGTTATTGTTTTGGTTTTTATTTTCTGTTCCTAAATTTGTTACTTTTTAAACATAATTGGAGCCAAGAAGAGAAAAAGCTAACTACATTTTGAAGATTACTTCACTACCAGTTTTGAACAGATATTTTCCCCTTTCCTTTAACCAGTGTATAGAAGGATAGATAATGGAAAAAATGAGATTTGCTAATGTTAAGAAAAAGAAGCAAAGGGCTTAGAAAAATTACTGAGATTATTTCTTGTTAGGAAAAGTCAAGAAATTAAAAGAATAGAATTACTTGAGAGAAGTGACAAAAAGATTTTGTTAAAAAATAGTGAAACACATTCATAAAGAATGTCTATACAGGGATTTGCTTAAAAGTTAAATTATGAAGTTTCACCTCTTTTTTCCAATAATAAAAAAACTTGTTTGCTAACTATAGTTCTAGTTATCTCTGTATCTTTAAAATCTCTCCTACTTAAAAATCAAAGTATAGATTTATTGAGAGAAAAGTTACAAAGCTACAACATGCTCTTTAAGGGTCTTTTCATGAGAACTATTCTGTGTGGTAAGAAGCATAAAAAGAATAATACCTTTTTCACCTATCAATGACAGAAAATATTGTGATGTCATTGAACTAAAAGTGATGGTAAGGTATCCATTTACAGATGGCAGTCAACTTAAAAGAAAAATAAAATACTTAGTCCTGCTACATTTCCCTTTTCTTCATCCAGAAGAATGATGTAATGCATGTGTATCAAAATGGTGATTACATTTTTGCTGTTGGCTTGGGCTTATGAATCTAATCACAGTTGCCAACAAAATTAAAATTAGTTCATCGGAGGTGAATATGAATCTGAAATCATGTCCCCATGCACATATATGAAAAAATAGTGAATCCCACCATCATGTACCTCCGTAAAAATGAGATTCTGTCTAGAATAAGTATATTCCATGCTTGTATAATTATATCAAAATGGATTCCACTGTCATATATAACTAAAAAAATTAAAAAATGATAAAATTTAAAAAATAGAGTAACTTTACAGAAGATTAACCTGACAAACATTGCTTAACCTGCTTCATCCAGGTGATCTATTTGACATCAAGAGTAATGCCATTTTGTCATCATGTACATTTTGTATTATGTGACATTAACTCTGTGCTCTTGATCACCCAAACTGATGAACTCAGTCTACTCATGAATAAAATGTTGCCCAAGTTGCAGTAGGGAGTATCTTACAAAACACTCAATGAAAAAAAATCCCCCAAAATGAAAGTACAGGATTCAATGGCATCACTAGTGGATTACACCAGAAATTTAGCAAAGAACAACAAATTCTTCTCAGATTCTTTTAAAAAAATGAGAAGGGAACACTGTCAAACAAGATTGTTTAAGGCAAGAAGTATCCTGATACTAAAGATGGACAAAGACAGTACAAGACAAGATAATTACAGGCCAATATCACTGAATGAAAATACAAAAACCCTGAAGATATTAGCAAACAAATTCAACAGCACATTAATTGCATATCACTATAATTAGTAGAATTTATTCCACAGTTGCAAGAATGGCTCAATGATACACTACACTGACATAATGAAGGATTAAAATCATATATTACTCTTCACAGAATCACAAAAGAATGTTTTACAAAGTTTGATACACATTTATGATTAAAACATTAAGCAAATTAGATATAGAACAAATATGTCTTAACATAGTAAAGGCCACATATCACAAGCCTACAACTAATGTACAAAGTGAAAAATTGAAATCTTTTTCTCTAATATCAAAAATATGTTGTTTTCCCACCCACCCACTTATATTCAATATGATATTATAAATACTAAACATAGTAATTAGGCCAAAAAGGAAAAATAAGAGATAACCTAAATTGGAAAGAAAAAATAAAATTATGGTTGCTGATGAAATTTTATATATAGAAAATCTAGAATATGCCACAAAGATTATAATTATTAAACAAATTCAGTATAAGTTTCAGAATGAAAAGTCAACTGATAAAAACCAGTTATATTTTTATAAATTAATAAGGAATTGTCTATATAGGAAATCAAGAAAACAATCCCACTTATAATAGCATTGACAAATTAGCACACATAATGAAGAATGTAAAATGAAAGAGGAAACAAGTAAATGAAAAGATATATTCATCCCATCTTAATGGATTAAAATAATTAATATTGTTAAAACAACCACACCAGTGATAGTAGTTGACAGATTCAATTCTATATCCATCAAAATTCCGATAGTATTTTTCCACAAATATAAAAAGCAATGCCAAAATAAATACAATACACAGAAAACCCAAATAGCCAAGGAAATATTGGCAAGAAGAAAACATGAGGAATCATGGCATATGATTTAAAATTCACTACAAAACTGTTGTAATAAATAGACCATGTGTCAGACACCAAACTAGACATGTCCAACAATGAGACAGACTAGAAAGCTGGAGATAAATCTATGCATTTCCAGGTAAGTGACCTTTTACACGATGTCAAGAATATATGATAGGAAAGAATAGCATCTCCCACTAATGTTGTTTGATAAACTGGATGTTCATGCAAAAGAAGGAAATTAGACTTCTAGATTATACTATATACAAAAATCAACTCAAAATTCATTAAGTACCTAAATTCAGAAGTTGAAATTGCAAAATTCCTATAAGAAAACATAGAAGAAAATCTTATTGACATTTGGCACTAATCAATAAATAGGACACAAAGTATAATTAAAAAAAATAGACAAGTGGGACTATATCAAACTTAAGAGCTCCCACACTGCCAAGGAAACAATCAATCTAAATAGATAACTTACAGAATGGTAGAGAATGTTTGCAAATAATTTCTCTAACAAGAGTTTAATATCCAAAATAGAAGAATCTCCTATAACTCAATGGCAAAACTTTAAATTACATGATTAGCAATGGACAAAGCATGGATATCTTTTTCTCCAAGAAAACATATAAATGCCCAATGGTTATATGAAGGAATGTCCAACATCAGAAATTACCATAGAAATGAAAATCAAACCAATGAGATGCTACTTTGTAACAGGCACACTATTTAAAAAATAAAACCAAAGCACAAAAATAAAAGATAAGTGATAGTAAGGAGATGAAATTAATCACTTATGCACTGATAGTGGAAAACTAAAATGATATAACTACTATAGGAAGTTATATACATGTTCCTCAAATAATTTCAAATACAATACCATGTGACCCAGTAATCTTGTTTCTCTGTACATCCAAAAGAATTGAGATTAAGATTTGAAAAAATAAATATAATCATAATATTCCTACATTAGCAACATTATTAACAATGGCCAAGATATAAGATTGACAATGTCCATCTACAGACTAAAGGATAAACAAAATATAATATATAAATATATGGGATGCTATTCATACATTAAAATATAGGGAATTCCATAATTTAGGATGTATTTTATTCTTAACCTGGAAAACATTATATTAAGTGAAATAAATCAGATACAGAAGAATAAAAACTACATAGAATTTCCTTGAAATTTAAGATAGTCCAATTCAAATAGAATGATATTACTAATAGCTGGAAGAAAAAGGTTGTAGGAAGCTATTTTTCAACAGAGATTAGATATGAAAACCAAAAGTGTTCTAGAGATATGTTGTATGATATAGTCTTATAGGGAATGTAGTACTTTGCACTTAAAGTTTTAAGATTGTAGATCTCATGGTAAAGAATAAGGATTTTCTATTGTTTTTACTACTTAATGCCAATACTAGATTTCTTTACTAGCAAAGGCTTGAGAGGACACTTTTATAAAAATGAGGCAATGTTTACTTATTTCGTTTTTATTAGATCATTAGAGTTATGCATAGTACTTTGGTTCATTCTGACAAAATAATCCGTGCTTAGAATGTATGATTTATTCCATTTCATTCCTTGTCCCATTCCTTTCCTTCTCACTGTTCTCTTTCCTCTCCTCTACTGGTCTTACTAAGGCTCACTTATGTATTCATTTATGATCAGTGCTTTCTACATATACATAAAGGTGGGATTCACTGTGGTATATTTGTACCTGCACATAGCAAGATTTTGTTATATTCATTCTGCATTTCCTCCCCTTTTCCATCCATTCTTCCTCCCTCTTGATCTCATTTTTCTCCACCACTAATCTTCCCTTTATATTTATGATTCCTTACTTACTCTTATTTTAACATTTTTCTTTGGTATTCTTAGATATTCTATTTTATCTCAAATGTAAACCACTTTAATCAATTGTATATAAACAAACACTTGTTTCTAATGACCAAATATGTAAAGTTTTATGTTCTGCATACTTCTAGTAATAGAAAACTTTACATATATTTAAAATCAACTGTTTTAAAAATATTTGAAATAACATCCTAATATCAATAAATTTAATTCTGGAGAGCCAATCTTTGTAACATTTTTACAATTGCTCATGCCAAATCACTATAGAATTTATACTTCTAAATTTACTTAATTATTTTTAATTTTGAATATAAATTTTTATTTTGCTCCAAGTGTCTTAAGCAACCATTTTTATGATATATGTATTTGTGTGTGTTTATATATGTGTATGTATCCATTTATATACTTTTTAAAAAAACAATAATTTGTACATTTTATTTTTGTTGGTATTTTGTTGTTATTATTAATTATGTAATCTTGCTAGTTGTACACTTGGAGAAAATACTTGTATTCAGGCAAATAAATTATTGCAAAATATTTTTAAAACACAATAATAAAGGGGGAAAATAGTAAAATTAACAGTAGCTATTTTAAGTCAATTCAAAAGAGCAGAGGAAATACATGGAAAATACCTGAAAATGTGCTCAAACTAAAATAGCTATTATGAATATACTAATCATGAGCAAAGAAAAGGCCAGGACAAAGGTGAAAGCTGTATAATTCTGAATGCCTAGCATTTCACAGGTCAACTTGTTGACTATTAGTCAATGTATTTATGATGCTTTGTTGTTGTTGTTGTCATTCAGGTCTGTCTCTGTATTCTGGTCCACATTTTTTTCCTAACTAGCAATAGTTAATAGTTCCCCATATAGAAACTTTGGCTGTGTTTCCATCTTCTCATTTCAGTATTCCATTTCCATTAACCAATCATTTCATAATGAATTTTCATTTAGAATACTATTAAAAAACTTCTCACCTGTACCATTTATTGGTCCCTTCTTGCCTTATAGGTAGGTCCCAGGTAAAAGTTATAACTAGTATAAATAAACTAGTAATAAATTATATGAATGATTCAATATGATTTAACACCCAAAGATGGATTTGTATGATGAAACTTTAGGTTTTATAACTTTCATTATATCTCTTGTTCTATACCCATTCTCTTATGATGTCTTTATATTAAATATGATCTGATCCATGTCTGTATCATTTATGCCCCTGATTACTACAAAAGCCTCCCCCATAAATCTCCCTGTTTGCAGTTCTTCTATTCCCTGTTTGTGTTGATCACTCTGGTCTTTAATGGTTAAATCCTTGTAATAGCTCTCTCCAAAGTGTTCTGTGTTGTACAAGTTCCATGAAATATTAATAAGGGTTACCTTCTATGCTAGTTTCCTCCCAGGTTTCATGATAAATGCATTTGGGTGAATGCAGCTAAACAAAATTAAACTAATTTTATTTATTTTCTTATCCTTTATTGTTTTCAAGAGTAACAGTGTCTCAAGGGAGATAGTGAGAATATGACATTTTCCAAATCAATCATCTCTTTCTGTATTGATTTCATGATACAGGTGTTCCATGAAACACACCTAATTTAATTCAACTTAAAAGATAAATCTGATTTCTTTAACATGTTATTAAAAGTTTTTTTCATCCTGTAAACTCAGCATACCTCTACAGATATTTTAGGCATCTAGTGACTTACCCCTATTTGAACATACAACTTTTTCTCTGATTTTTATGTTTTTCCCTGGAAATTTAATCAATTCACTAATCGATTAATAAAAATTTCAAGAAAAAGTTTGATTATTGTTGGATTGTTAGTTCTTTAAATTGCTTCCAGTCCATAACAGGACAAAATAGTTGCTCGTGATTAGTATGTTCATTATTGCTATTTTAGTTGAGGACATTTTCATGTATTTTTCATGCAGTTCCTCTGTTCTTTTGAATTGACTTAAAAATAGTCACTGTTAATCTTACTATTTTTCCCTTTTATTATTGTGTTTTAAAATGTTCTGGAATTATTTATTTGCCTGAATACAAGCTAAGTATTTTCTCCTAGTGTGTAACTGTATTTAAATGTTTCTATAGTGTTTTCCCTCCTAATAATAATGATACCATTTCTGTTGCTTCTTTCATTTTGGACATCTGGAATTTATGGTTTGCTTAAGAATATATTCCACCGAAATTATGTAAAATATGTCTCATCCCAACTGATTTTATTCTACTTGTTAATAGTTTTGCCATTTAAGTTTAGCACTTTAACATCTAAACTCTGTGATATCAAGTAGCAACTTACATTATTTTAAATATAAAGCAGCAGTGCCAAAATCATTTGTTGACTAATCTTCCCTTTTATCATTGATTTGATGTGTGTTATTGGGTTTTTCTTGTATGTATCCTGTATGGGGTTCCCTGAGGTGTTTTGATCTGCAGTAAATTAATTATATTTAGGAACTCCTTAGTCATTATGTTTAAAATTTTCTATGCCTATTCTCTCCCACCTTATCTTCTGGGCTTCCAACAAAATCATAGTAGATCAATTGATATTTTCTGATATGATCTTGAAGCTCTGTTAAGTTTTTCATTTTTATTTCTTTCTGTTTTTCATGGACTCTTCTGCCAAACTTATTCAGTCAATACTATATTTAATACAATACTATTCTTCCAACTCCATTCAATCCATCAATGAATTTCTTATTTTAAATAATCTACTTTTCTATTCTAGAATTTATTAAAATATTTCTAATATGCTTTGCTTACTATGTATTCATGTTAAGGCCCTAATTATCATTAATTAATTAATTTAAAATTAAACATTTATGATAATTCTTTAAAAGTCTTGTCTACTATTCAAACATTTAAGTCATTTTAGAATCTTTTTTATCAATCATTTGATTTTTTTTCTGTTTTTCTTCTTAACATGTCTTGTACTTGCTTAATTGCATGATAGCCACCAATTTTATGTAATAAGGAGTTGGCACATGTTTTATTTTAAAGAGTGCTGAAGTTTGGTCTAACAAGCAGTTGTACTACTAATAGCCTGCTTTGATATCATTGGAAATTGATTATACCCTGGATATCTTTTAGCTTTTATTCTACAATGTAGTTCTTACTTGTAAGATATGATCTTTCTGGTATCTCAGTGGATACCAGGTAATATAATGTCTTGCACTTTGATCAAAACTACAATGTGTCCCAGCACCAAGTGACCTTAAAGATCTCTGCTCCATATCAGCTCTGTAATTCTGATAGTTTTAGGATGTCACCTTGCATTTCTTGTATATTTTCCTTTGTCTTAGATCATTTTAAATTCTGCTTACGTATACCCAAAAGCAATTCTTTCAGCATGGTTCTATTAGTTATATATCTTTAAATACATTCATGCCTAACTCCTCATATAAATCATATAAGTACAAGATTCTGAGTATGTTATATAAGTATGTAATTATATGAATATAAATGTTCTTGAGGTTTTGGCTGCTCCCATTTTTAATAGGCCAATGCAGTTCTTCACTGACCTTCATGACAGGATATAGGATTGCTAAGTGCTACCTTAGTCAGTCTCCTTTCTTACACAATCCTCTTCAGCCACATTTTGCAAACTACCAATTTTTTTAGTTCTTGGCTTTAGTCCTCCTACATTCTCGCTTTCCTCTGGATTTTGTGGGAATCTTCAAGAGATCAAAGGAAAATTTATAATTGAAACTGTTAACTGTTAAATCCTCAAGCACTAAGTTTTCATAATTTAAGCAGAATTTCATGTGTTCCTGTATTAGTGAGAGAATCCACTTACATCAGAACTCTCTATAAAGCAGACGTGTGATTTTTACCTTTTGGGAAGACTGGGACATCCCTCATGAGTTCTGTGGCAGACATACAATGAAATTACCACCAATAATCTCTGCCTTCTGGTAATCATGCTTTTGAATATTCCTCTTTGTTTAAATATTAACAGTTCCTATGACCTGTTTCTAGCCAGCAGAACATGACAAAGATGATGTAATATCACTCCTTTTATTATGTAACATCATGTAAACTGCCATCTTACATCCAGACTCAGTTGAGAGATCCTGTATGTTGACATGATGAAGATGCTGGAAAGAAATGTGAGTGACCTTGAGGAACTGTGGGCACCTCTAAGAATTCAGCAGAACCTCTAAGACCTGGGAGCAACCTAGAAGTTGTCATCAAGAAACATGGTCCTTATTCTGTAAACACAAAGAAATGAGTTGCCAACAAATTAGATGAGATTGAATGCAGATTCCTTCCTAATTGATCCTTCAGACAGGAGTATAGCTGTTCAACACTTTGTTGCAGCCTTATGAAACATGATCAGGGGAATAACAAATCTGGACTCTTGATTAACAGAGGTCTGGTTGTTTAGAGCTGGAAGTTCTATGGTCATTAGTTGTTATTAATGGAAAGTTAATACAAGGACTTATTGATTGAAGTAGAAATGATGAAACAATAGAAATAGGTACCAAAGAGATTGAGCCATATGTCACGTCATGTATTTCAGTGTGTGTTTGAGCCCATTTTTTGATGTACATTTTGATATAACAATAAAATATTTATGCTCACATGCTTCTTTGTGATTTTTTAAATCATAGTTGGCTGAGATGTATTATTTGATCTTCTGTGTTAAGTGCCTAAGTCACAGAACACATTGTACAGTAGCCCAGGCATTGAACAGAGGCCTCTCTTGAGCTGCACTGGTAGACTTGTATAAATATATATATATATATATAAAACTATATGTATGTGCATATATAAAATATATATGTGTATATATTATACAAAAATAATATATGAAATATTATATATAAATATATATGTATAATTTATTTATTTTGTAGGTAAAATGTGAGATAGATCTTGACTAATAACTATGTTATAAAAAATGTAATCAGCAGTGATGATAATTGAAGTTGATATTCCATATGTGATATTTTTGCAGATGAAAATCACCTCAGTCCCTGAAATCTAATATGTAGCTATCAACTTCCTATGAGATTTTCTGAAAATCAACAGGGAGAACAGCCTCCCTGTCTGTGAGCACCTTTGCAAACATCTACACACACACACACACACACACACACACACACACTACTCTTGCTCACAAAAGAAAAAATAAATTTTGGCAAATGGAACAACATGGCTGAACCTGGAACACATTATTTTAAGTGAAATAAACCAGTCATGGAAGTACAAGTACTGAATGATTCTACTTATATGTGGAATCTAACATAGTTAAACACATCAAATAAGGAAGCAGAATGAATGATTGTTCCCAGAAGCTGTAAATAGGGATGGGAAGGTGTCAGGGTTTTTAGTCCCCCCCCCCTTTCCTCCTGACCTGCCGGAGAGATGGGGAATGGGGAGAGCACCCCCCACCACCACCAGGATGAGGGCCCACTGACCGCCTGGACCCAGCCTTCCCTCACCAGAGGACAATCAGATGCATCAGGGAGACTAGTCAAAGCAGGAGCTCCTTTATTGAGAAAACACACATAGCTAATATAATGTACAGGAACCAATCAGGGTTAAAGGTCAGCAGGGTGGGGAGAGTTCACATCTACACCCATCCTACAGGCAGTAATGGGAGACAGGAGCTATCCGAGGACAGAAGGGTTCTGAGCCTATCCTAGAGGTGGTCCAATTCTTCATCACAACCCATGGCAATGCCTTCTGGCTAATCGCTAGGTGCTCTCTTAGCCATATGTGGCCCCAGGACTGGGAAGCAGGTAGCAACCAGCAAGTTAAGTTTCCTCTTTTCTGATGCAACATGCCCCACGTTACATCATGCCCTACAGGGAAGAAGTAAATGGGATGCTGCTATTCAATAAATACAGAGGTTCAATTATTTAAGATGAATAAGTTCCATACATCTGTTGTACAATTTTGTTTTTACAGTTAATGTTATACAACTAAAATTTGGTTGAGAGGGCACATCTCTTATTAAGAATTTTTACCAAAATATTAATTAAAAATAAAAGGAAAAATAAATTTGAATATTTTTTCTAAAAGCCAGCAAATTTTTAACATGCTAAAACGTTAATACTCCTAGAATTTTCACCAATATGAAAGAACTCAAGTTTTGAAGTATTATTCTATTCTAATTTTAAGAAGTAAGACATCTTGGTATTTCCTGCCCATCAGATTCAGTAATCACAATATCACCAATGTCATGGAAAATTGTTGTTTTATGGATTATCAAGGTGACCAAGACTCTTGCAGATTACCTAATGGAGGTGAATTGTCATTCTCCTATGGTAAGATATTGGAGTAAGGCTGTTCTCCTTGTTGGGGCAATGCAAACATGTTCTGATTTCCCTAACACATTGATTTAAAAAAAAATATATATAATGGGAACTTGATAGCTAAATACCAAGTTTCAGGAACTATGAGTTGATTTTCTTCTATAAAAATAATACAACCAGAATATCAACTTCAAATATCATTATTGCTTGATTGCATTTGCAATAATGTAGTTATTATTTAAGATCCATCTGGCATTTTTCCCTGACAAATGAATGAATTTATGATATAATTGAATCTCTGCTTTTTCATATTTTAAGCTTTTAATGTAATACTAATGTATGCGATTTCTTTTTTTATAAATGCAGTGAAGTTTTGGGTTTACTACTGTTGTGGACATATGGTAGGAGTTCATTTAACAAATTTTTTCCCTAATATGCCTGACTTTGTGGTTTATAAAATAAGTATGAAAAACATGACAGTTTCTAAATACATCTTTAGTAACTGTGCATTCTTATACTGATTAACTAGTATAGGTGAAGTCCATTGATCCAGTGACAACATCAGGATATGGATTTGGGTAAGTATGAAATGCATTACTGGCTTTCAAAAGTTTTTCTCTGGTCACATAAGGTAGCATTTTAGAGTAGTGAACTACTCACTTTAGTTCATAGATAATGTTTAATAACTCCTGGAATTTTTTTGTACTCTCCATTTTCTAATATCAAATATTTGGGGAAAACATGAATAAATATTCTCAATACAGAATTGTAGCAATTGTACAGACTCCTTCCTTTAAAAACCCAGACTTAAAATCAATTAAGTTGCTTTGAATCTCTGAGTTGATAAATTAAGAAACTTGGGAAGAGAACATAATGAAACATGGTAACTCAACTCTGATTTCTGTAGAAAATGTCTGAATATTTCCAATTAAATAGACCAAGTAACAATGTAGAAAACTGTCCATCTCTTACATACTGGTAACTCATATAATCATCTTGTTACCTCCAAAGACATACACCCACTGAATGTGACTTCATTCTTATAGTAATAACAGGGAACAGCAAACTTTTTTGTGTATGTAATGAGTGAGGTAGTAGATAATTTACATTTGGGGGAAATATGGTCTCTGTCATAACTACTCAACATTATTGTTATCACAAGAAAGCAGACATAGGATATATATAATGAAATGGGTGTGAATGTTCTTGAATAAGATTCATTTTTATTTTTAATTTAATTGGTGTACAGTAATTGTATATGTTATGGGGTATAGTAATGACAAGTTGATACATGTATACAGTACATAATGATAAAAAAGAATTAAAATTTTATTTACAAAAAATGTAGTAGTATTCATTGTTTATAGGACACAGGTCTCCACATTGTTTTTGGTACAATATTACCATTGACATGAAATGGCTCAATTCAATTGTGTCATCAGAGTCTTAGTTTACTTAACAGAGACTTCAAAGTATGCTACTGGACTCCTTGTCAATGAATTCCTTATTGGCAAAAGGAGCCTTCTCTAGAACACCCAGTAGTTATGGCCAAACAGATTGGCCACAATAGATTAATTAAATCATTTCTGTGGCCACTAGTAGTATTGTATATGCTCTAAAGTATGCATAGGAAATGTTGCCATTGCAGATGCTAGGACTCCTTATATTAACCCATGAAAGACAATAAGCCAGCCCTCTGAATGCTGGAGCCACATCAGTTCAGTTCATCCAATTCATTCTTTTTTTTTTATTATTGATTATCTAAAGCATTACATAGCTCATGATATATCATCTTTCATACATTTGACTCAAATTGTGTTTTGAACTCCCATTTTCACCCCAAATACAGATTGCAGAATCACATCTGTTACATATTCACATTTTTACATAATGCCATATTAGTGACTGTTGTATTCTGCTACCTTTCCTATCCCCTACTATCCCCCCTCCCCTCCTCTCCCCTCCCATCTTCCCTCTCTACCTCCCCTGCTGTTGTTCAATTCTCTCCCTTTTTTCCCTCCCCCTTGCCCCTCATAACCTCTTATAATTTTATGTATCATTGAAGGTCTCCTACTATTTCCATGTGCTTTCCCTTCTCTCTCCGTTTCTCTCCCCCCATTCGTCTTTGCTTACTGTAGTCTTTTCCTCATGCTCTTCCTTCCTGTTCTGTTCTTAGTTGTTCTCTTTATATCAAAGCAGACATTTGGCATTTGTTTTTTAGGGCTTGGCTAGCTTCGCTTAGCATAATCTGCTCTAATGCCATCCATTTCCCTGCAAATTCTATGATTTTGTCATTTCTTAGTGCTGCATAATACTCCATTGTGTATAGATGCCACATTTTTTTATCCATTCATCTATTGAGGGGCATCTAGATTGGTTCCACAGTCTAGCTATTGTGAATTGTGCCGCTATAATCATTGATGCAGCCGTATCCTTATAGAGCGCTTTTTTAAAGTCCTCAGGGAATAGTCCGAGAAGTGCGATAGCTGGGTCAAATGGTGGATCCATTCCCAGCTTTCCCAGGAATCTCCATACTGCTTTCCAAATTGGCCTCACCATTTTGCAGCCGCACCAGCAGTGTACAAGTGTACCCTTTTCCCCACATCCCCACCAACACTTATTGTGGTTTGACTTCATAATGGCTGCCAATCTTACTGGAGTGAGATGGTATCATAGGGTGGTTTTGATTTGCATTTCTCTGATTGCTAGAGATGGTGAGCATTTTTTCATGTACTTGTTGATTGATTGTATGTCCTCCTCTGAGAAGTGTCTGTTCAGGTCCTTGGCCCATTTGTTAATTGGTAACAAAAACAGCATGGTACTGGTACCAAAACAGGCAGGTGGACCAATGGTACAGAATAGAAGACACAGAGACTAATCCACAAAGTTACAACTATCTTATATTTGATAAAGGGGCTAAAAGCATGCAATGGAGCAAGGATAGCATCTTCAACAAATGGTGCTGGGAAAATTGGAAATCCATATGCAATAAAATGAAATTGAATCCCTTTCTCTCGCCATCCACAAAAATTAACTCAAAATGGATCAGGGAGCTAGATATCAAATCAGAGACACTGCGTCTGATAGAAGAAAAAGTTGGCTATGATCTACATTTCGTGGGGTCAGGCTCCAAATTCCTTAATAGGACACCCATAGCCCAAGAGTTAACAACAAGAATAAACAAATGGGACTTACTTAAACTAAAAAGTTTTTTTCTCAGCAAGAGAAACAATAAAAGAGGTAAATAGAGAGCCTACATCCTGGGAACAAATTTTTACCCCCCACACCTCCGATAGAGCCCTAATATCCAGAATGTACAAAGAACTCAACCAATTCATTCTTAATGTGACATCCTGTGAATCTTTTTCTACATGTGTTTCCTAGGTACCTGTCTATACAAATTAGTACAATATCATGTAATTCCTTTGATGTGTGATATGTATTCCCAGCATAGACATTGTTTTTTTTTTCCTTCATACCATGAAGAGAGTTATAAGCCTGGGGATAATAAAGCATCTTGGGAAGGTCCTAAGGAAACATGGTATTACATTGAAAAGCATCTGCTTTTGATAAAAACCTGGTGAAAGATTCAAAGAAACTTGATGCAACAGTAGGTTAATTTCCTCTGAAGAGGAGGTGGTTCTGCTTCTACAATCAAGGTAATCTAAAGAAAATGGTTCAAGGTTCTTGGTTTTTCTTGTGTTCCCACAGTTGTCCCCAAGTCTAATAGTGTCACCCCTATCCAACCAAGCCTCATTCAAATCATAACTGATTCAATGAGCTTGTACATTAAACAGGCATTGTGATTTTTGTCAAAATTAGATTAGGGGCCTGTTCCTTCTATGTGTTTGTTCTGGTTTCATTAGAAATAAAGGGTTTTTTAAATCCACGGAAGCATTCTCTTTCTTCTGTACATTGAGTTTGGAACACTAGGCCCTAAAATTATCATTCATTATTTCTTTATAAACTCTCTAGCACAACTCATAGTTCTTATAACTTATAATGTTGCTAAATCAATATATTTTAATTCTTTTTTCCTACTAGCTGCTCATGCTATATCTTTATTCTAGTTATTTTGAATAAAAGTGATGTCTAAGCACTGGATTTTTAGTGCTCCGTTTCCAACCTAAAAATATCATCTGTGTATTTCCCAAATATGTTAAGCTCTCAAATTCCCAATTTATTGTCAGTATCCTGGGGCCACTGCTCTAATCAGAAAGAGCCCCTGTATAGAATAAAGTCACACAGTTTCAAACAAAGATATTTAATGAAGCTACACTTACCTAGGTATTGGCTATATTAGAGGAACAAGGTAGTTATATGACATTCAGATTAGAACACTGGGAGGCCATTACCACCTCTAAGCTGGAAGAACAAGAGGAAGGAATGATACACGTGGAGCCTAGAGTCAACTGGCAACTATATAATGTCTGTGTAGGAGGAATTGACTCTTGGAGGAATGTGTGTAGATAAAGTACCCCACAGGGAGAGAACAGGAATATAGTAAGTTTCATTCTTCACTCTCATCAGCCTCCTCTTTCTGGCCACTGCATAAACAAAGACTCTGTACTGAAGATTCTCTGCCTTAAACATTCCTCAGAATCACTGCAGGCCTTGAAAAACAAATCCATTTTGTAATGATGGGTGGAAATATTGCAGAAGATGGTATGTGCAGGGATCAGGTTCCTTCTGTGGAAGACAACAGGTTACACAAGGCAGTAAATAAGTGTGATCTAAAGGCCTATGTGGGGAAGGGGCAACAAATAAAACCTTAAATATCTGAAATAAGTTTTCTTTCTCAAAAATCTATTGTATGTAAATGGTATAAATTAAGTCAATGTACGACTGAACACACACAGGAAAATTAGCAGATGCAATTGCTACTAAATATAAGTAGTCCTACTCATGGTAGGTTAATTTTATCTGATATGATTTACTAATCAATATGGTTAGAAAAATAAAGTTCAGTCAAGTTATTCACATTCTAAGAAAAGCAAAAATTTTCCTCTACAGCATATTTATACAATGAGAATGCAAAAAAATGCTCTTTCTGGCCACTGCATAAACCAAGATTCAGTACTGAAGATTCTCTGCCTTAAACATTCCTCAGAATCACTGCAGGCCTTGATTCAGTAGGTCCAAGGTAGTATCTGATACTTGGCAGTTCTAACAAGTTCACAGGAGAATTGATGTGGCTGGCTCAGGGGCAAGTAAGTCTTCTAGAACCACATATCTTATATCAATTAAATTTCAAGAACATTTTCTATAAAAGTAAGTCCAATACTTTATATATAAAATTCTTTTTAGTTTATGGTATTAAACTTTCACACCACATTCATTTCCTGCTCTCGTCCAAATGAAGGAGACCAAATATCACAACATAAAAATCATTTAACTTGTATTTTTGGTCAAATCTTAAATACAAAGAAAGATATCTTAATTGTTTTTAAGAATAGACTGGAAGGATTTTTGAAGGAGGTAAATTTTCATTACAGATAGAGGGACTAGAAAGATGTGGAAAAACCTGGTTTTGTGTTATCTGTGATTGCTGTCATTGCTTTTCTTGATAATGATGTATATTAAAGGGGGAGACAGAAAATAGTGCTTTTTATTCCTATTGTTTTATAATATATTTTAGAAATAACTTTTTCAGCAAGATTTTGTTAATGAAAAATTTTCAAATTTCAAATTGCAAGTAAAACATTTATCGCCCGATGCAGTGGTGCATGCCTGTAATCCCAGCAGCTCAGGAGGCTGATACAGAAGTATGCAGAGTCCAAAAGCCAGTCTCAGCCAAAACAAAGCACTAAGTAATTCAATGTCTCTAAATAAAATACAAAATAGGGCTGGGGATGTGGCTCAGTGGTCGAGTGCCCCTAAATTCAACCCTTAGTATGAAAAAATATATATATATTGTACTTCATTTAGTGCAAGCAGGAGTTTTTTCTATCAAGTAGGTTTTCATAGGAACTCTTTATTTCTGTTATTTTGAAAAATTTACACTTTCAGGATATCTATGGGTATGAACATCTGTATGACATATTTTATTATAGATACCTGTATATATCTCTTTCTATCTGTATATTTTAATTATTTCATTTATAAATGTCATACACAGGAAAGCACATCTTGGTGTTAGCCAACAGGACCTTAGTAGAACAGTGGAGGAGGGGAGATACTTCTTGCAAATTCCTTTCTTATTACTTTTTCTTTTTCCTTTAAAACTAATTTTGTTTTCTGATAATTTTGTTTTCTGATAATTCATTAACAAGGTAAAAAGTACAGGTTTTGAATAGCTGAAAATGTAAATAAAACAAATTTCTTTTATTAATGTACTTCAGAAATGAATTTGAAGTTTTTTCTAGTTCATTTCAGAGTAATTGCTATGAAGAAGAATATTTTCCTTTTTATTATTGTATCAGAAAATGAATGAAGTAATATTCGCTTTTCTAGGAATTTCTGTTTCACAAAGATAATTAATTGCCATTTTATTCCTGACTAGTTAATTTGAAGAAAATAAAATGACACTATATGTTCAATACTTATTTTTATTTTGACCATAGATATTTTGTGAATGCTGAACTAGAATAATTCAAACATATTGCATTTCTAGTAAGAATTAAGGGAGCTGAAGGAAAACTTTATTGTAGATTGATATATAATGAACAGTTTTTAAGCATTTAAATAGTTTAGTGTACAGCATATGTATATGTACAGTTTTTCTCTTCTAAAAAGAGATCAGTTTATTCCTCTTTAAGTTTTATTTGGTATGAAGAATCAATGACAAAATCCTCTTTTACTGTGAAAAAAATTCTAACAATAATCAAATTAAGATTTTATTAATATTAAATCTTAATTTTCACAAATGACTACTATGTCAAAAGTTTAAGCTATTAAATCTATCTTAAGTGTCTTGATATAACTTTGGCTTTCTTTCATTTGATTTTCTATTTCCTCAAAATTAAATTATTTCCAAGAACTTGAAGTTTGGGAAGCAGAATTTTTTGGGGAAAACTGATTATGGAAGTATATGTTTAGATAACTTTAACAATTTTACCAGCATAAACTTATCTTATTTTCATAATTTAACAATTTTTTACCAACATTCCATGACAATAAAATAATTGAAGGGAATTAGCATAGTATTCTAAATTAATGGCAGTTATATATACAAGATTAATTTAGTTTTCAAGTAAGGTTCATTTAGTTTTAAAACTTTAGGTACACTGATAGAAAAGGATTTAGTAAAAGAAAACATAAAATGAGATTTATGGGTATTGCCTAATCAATCATTTACATATTACATATTTACATATCAATTATGGACTGCATTACATTAGAAGTATTTTTATAATT
Source organism: Spermophilus citellus (assembly GCF_964194105.1). Classification (NCBI taxonomy): domain Eukaryota; kingdom Metazoa; phylum Chordata; class Mammalia; order Rodentia; family Sciuridae; genus Spermophilus; species Spermophilus citellus. The sequence continues at coordinate 63,688,534 of NC_138182.1, read as the reverse complement.
TTATCACATTTTGCAAATCAAGAATTTTCTTCTGAGAAGTTTCTTTTATTTCTAGAATTCTTTTTTTGTGTGTGTGCAAGAATTTTTAGTGGGCTGGGGATGTGGCTCAAGCGGTAGCCGCTCGCCTGGCATGTGTGTGGCCCGGGTTCGATCCTCAACACCACATACAAACAAAGATGTTGTGTCCACCGAAAAATTATATATATATATATATATATATATATATATATATATATATATACACATACATATACATAAAGAATTTTTAGCATCTAAATTTGGTTTGTCAACCATTCTGATCATTCTGTCAACAATTTTCTTTGAGTTTAAAGTTCTTAAAAATATATTTGTTATGTAAATTTTGTAATTTCAAATATTTAAAAATCCTTTAGTATAAAATAGGGATAGTTATGAACTATTAATTTTAGAATTTTAAAGCAAAAACATCAAATACATTATTTCCTTTGTGGGAATATTTTTTTTTCAACCAACATGTTGCATCATGTACATATAACTTATGATATGTACATATATATATATTTACAGTTTCACATCCAGTGTTTCTTTGAAAATAAACTTCAAACTTATGTTACAACTGCTTTAAAATATATACTTTATTTCTACAATCATGATATTAGAAGTTATTTAAAATCATATTACATTTTATAGACACTAATTGAGACTAGAACCCACTGATGTATCAAGAATATATGAACTTTTTTTTTGGTTCATTAGTCACACTTCTTTTTATTTTTCCACCCTACCCATTTGTGTATATATATGTATGTGTACATGTGCTTCAATATTCTGATAAAAAGCCTTACTTAAAATTTTAATTATCTTATAAAATAAAATTGAACCCAGAAGCAACATTAATGGCTATATTCATTTTTCTTGGTTCTAAGTAGCAGCACCTGCTGCTTGAACTTTATCTATTATCTTATATCTAGTATCTGAATCTCTCTTGGGTGTTATTAAAAGAATTGAAAATTAGTGTGCTTAGCATAACTAAGCATTTATTTTGAACAATGTTTGTGCTATGATATTGATATGTAAAGTGATGCTTTTATTATTTAATATTTTACTGCAAAGTGGCTTATTCATTTATCTATTTAAATTTTTTTCTCTTTATTTTTGATCAGTTTTTGAACTTTAATATTTTTGTAATGATGACTTTATGGTTTGTTACTAAAATATGTGCCTCACATAAAATATTTAAGCATTTTTAAACAAGGCATTCTGAAAAGACATACATTAACTGAAATACTAAATTACTTGACTAAATCAGGATTTTTCACTCCAGTCCACCCATATTTCACTATAGTTAGTTCCTTTCCTAGAAATGTATAAATATGGGCAATTTCTTTCTTTGATATTACATAAATGTTCTTTAATATATTTTTTAAACAAAATCTAATTCTTATCTCTCAAAGGAAATAAAAAACTCCTTGCAAATTTATTTTGTCATTTAATTTAACATTATAGAAAATCATTTAATTGCTATTACTACAAATATTAAACAGTGTTCAAAACATTTTTGTATATTTTAAACTTTGAAGGTCTTATTTGTTAAATTAATAAGACTGGATATGTGATAGAATTAAGTTAAATAGTAAAGCTTAATTTAAAAATCATTCCCATATTTAAACAAAGGTTATCGAAAATGAATCTTACCCAAGTTTGGGATCAGGAAATGATTTATGAGGAAATGTTCAAAAGAAAATCAAGTCAAAACCAATATAACCATTTATATAACAGATTGATTGACCTTGAAGAAAGTGACTTATTCTCAGATATAATATATACAGGCTCAAAACAAGAGAACTTTAAGAAAAAAAGTCTAGGAAAATACTTGAATTCAGAAAAAAAAAATTTGGAGTCTACTTTATAGTGCTCCAATCTTTTAATACTTATTCTTTTAAATTACTTTCAAAAAATTTTAGAAAAGGCTCAAATGTATTTAGATTACATAAGAGAAGTTTCTATTTTGACAGTAATTAACCTTTTTACTCTGAATAAATCCTACCAAATATTATACTCTTATATTTCTAGAGTCTCACTAAGTTCTAAGATTGTCAGATTCTATTTCTTTTCAGTAATTGGCTTAATATTTCATCCACCACATCTTGGATGACTTAAAGATAAGCATGGTATATTATTTTCTTGCTAACATCTCTGAACTATTTAGTGAAGTGTATAACTTTCTGCCTTATGTTATTTCATTTAATTTCTGAGTAACAAATAGAATGGATTATATCCAGGCTCTGGATGTAACCTTTGTTCCAAGCCCTGAGTAAAAAATAATTTGGAGTCATTCTGCTAGACTGTCTCTACTATCTTAAATTTTAGACCTTATTCATGCATTCTGGGTTCAATATCAGAAAATTATGGGTATCTTTGGGGGCTTTTTTAAAATCTCTTTTGGCAACCTACCTGACTCCATTTTCCTTATCTACCTGAGAGATAAAATGTTTATTCTAGACTTAAAAATATACCTTGCAGTGATGGGGTGTGGCTCAGTGGCAGAGTTTTCGCCTAGCATGCATGAGGCACTTGGTTTGATCCTCGTACCACATTAAAAAGAAAAATTAAAAAATAAAGATATTGTGTCCACCTAAAACTAAAAAATAAATATTAAAAAAATACCTTGCAGACATTTTGTGATTTTCTGTTCAATGTGTTAATGTGCGCATGAATTCTGCTGTTCTTGCCACATGTGCCTGAACCTGATTCACAAAATATGTGCTGAGAAATGACCATATTCTGGGGTTATAATTTGCAAACTTGTGAAAGACAAAGATATGAGGTAGCAAAAAGTTGTATTAGTTTTAAATATTTAAATGAAAATTTGTAAGATGTGATGGAAAATACCGTATTGCATAGACAAATTTGTAGATATAATTTTAATGAATTTAGTTTTGAAAGATTCTTAGTAGATTCTTTTGGATTTTCTTTGTTTGCAAACACATTTTTTGGAAATACCAATAATACACTTTTTTATCTGGCAATTATGGGTTCAATTTTGTTTGTTTACTTCATACTGAGAAGAACCTTTAAAAAATGTGACATAAGAGTAGTGTTAATTTATCTCATTCGGAATCTCAAGGAAAGAAAAGTTTCAATCAAGTTTAATGTTTGCAAAATAAATGTGTTAGATAGCTTTATATGAAAGAATGTGTATTTTAATTAATCACAGTTAGTTGTGATTCATTAACCTTTTTACATATACTTTTGTCTTTGGCTGCTAATATTGTGCTTCAGATTTTGGCTAATATGTTTTGGAAGAAATAATGCTCTATACACTAAACATTATGTCCTTCAAGTTCATTCTTGCGCTCAAATTACAGGATTTTATTTTTTATTATGAGTGAATAGGATTCTATTGTGTAAATACAACACATTTTCTGTGACGTTTTAATGTTTCCTTGTTAATTGATTTTAGAATAAACATTAACAATTTATTTGTATGATGTTTCAGATTTACTAAATTAATATGCTAATAAATTCAGAAAGTCTATTTTAAAGTCCTTTTTTTAACAAAACAGAAAAATTTCAATTCATTCATTGCATCCCCCTTCAAATTGTTTGACTCAAATTAGATTTTTCAGACTTGTTTCATTGGATTTGCATAAAATATCTTGAAAATAGGTTCAGCTATTTTTTTCTAAAACTTTCTGAAAAGAATCTACATATCATGCTTGATAATTGGTAGTACTTTGTATAAACACAATCCTGTGTGTCTGTGATTTACAGGGTCTCATCAACCAGTCATTCACTGACACCTCAAAGTGATTTGGACTCTGGTAGCTCTGAAGAATTCTATCAAGCAGTTCACCATGCTGAGCAAACCTTCAGAAAGATGGAGAGTTACTTGAAGCAGCAGCAACTCTGTGACGTTATCCTGATTGTTGGGAACCGAAAGATACCTGCACATAGGTATAATAGTTTTTCTATATTGGAAATTTGCATTCATATATTTAAACTTGATAGACTGATATGAAGATTGTAGAATACTCTTAAGATTACAGGAAAAAGGATCAACATTTCTAAGAAATCTTGGAATTTTGTCATTTTTATTCTTTATCTGGGGGGAAGAGTTATAATGTCATTATTTATAGTGAGCTGTCTTTTTTAGGAAATAAAATAAATATGTTGAGTTAATAACACATAACTATGATAATAACTTTATAGGAAAAATACTCCATTTGTAACTCAAAATAATACTAAATTAAATTATAATTTAGGATATATGCCCAAAATTTGAAATGAGGTATATTATTCTGTCATAATTTTTAAAAATCAGGTTATTTGAATATATACTGTTTATTTTAATTAGAGAATTCAAAGTTGATTTCAGATTCATATTAACAACTTTATTTTTCACTTATTAAAATTAGCTTATAAGATACCAATATTATTAAACCCATCATGTTTTAAAGCTAATACTTCCCAACATTCTTAAAAAATTTTATTATTAATAATTCCAAGTTGCTAGATAGCTAATTATTTTGTACTTTATGGATTTATCAATATCCTTTTGAAAATCCATTAAATTTGATGGTGATTTTCTACTTAATTTCTCCGTTTATTTGTAGTTTTATGTGAGAAAAGAATTTAAAGTTTTATATTGGCTACTTTAAATAGCCAAATTCAATCTAGGCTTCATATCTGTTGGTGCCAACCAACCACAGATCATAAATTTTAAATTGCATAAGTATTAAATATTTACAGAATGTTTTTCTTGTCATTATTACATAAACAATACATTGATGTAGCATTTACATTTTATTAGGGATTATAAGTGATCTATTAATCTATAAAAAACCTGGGATGGTATGCATAAATTATATGCAAACACTACAAAATTTTATATAAAGGACTTGAATATCCTTAGAGTTTGGTATTTTTGGGATTCTTGGAACTAATCTGCTGTAGATACTGGGGAATGACTATATGTGTACAAAAAAAATTTAGATTATCTGTGTGTATGTCACATTTTATGCTAATGAATTAACAGAAAAAAATAAATCATCCAAGTAGGAACATATTTCTAATATTCTCCTCTCTTTTATTTAATTAACATTAAATTTTATTATCTTCATTTATATAAACATCTATATCTATTTATTACTATAGTTTTAAACATCTGTCTATAATTATAGCAATATATAAACGAATACACATACACACACATACACCTATATGTGTACTAAAATGAATTCAGAAAAATATGGAAAAATTCAGAAACTTAATTATATTTAAGATTTGGAAATACCTGGAAAATAACTTTTTTTTTTTAAGTTTAGGTTCAATTTTAGACTGTCCACACTTAATGTGGTTGTTATGTTTGAGCTTAAACATGCCACACTGTATCTCCTGTACCATTTGTTCTTCATCCCTCCTTTTCTTTCCTGCCTTTTGGATGATTTCCTTATCATCCTTTTTTTTAAAAAACTGGCCTATTTATTTGGGCTTCACCAGTTTCCCCAAAATCTGTCTCACTTCAGGTCACTGCTGCACTTTGAACATGGGTCTGTCCGACACTGAACAAGCACATCATCAAGCAGACCATTTGGGAAAGGGCAAGGGCAGAAACCTCACTGTTCGGTATCTTCACGTGTTCCTGTGCCACCTCATGCACAGCCCATAAAAACCTTCAAACAGGACACATTCATTTCTTTTTTTGGCTCTAGTATTGTCATAAATGTTTGCACTTTATCATAAACTCTCAAGTTTATTATTATTTTTGTTTGAACAAATGTCTTTTTTGAAATTTGTTGGGATTTTTTGTTTTTGTTTTTTTGGTATTGGGGATAGAACTCAGGGGCACTTCACCACTGAGCCACAGCCTCATTTTGTATTTTATTTAGAGACAGTGTCTCACTGAGTTGCTTAGCACCTTACTGTTTTTGAGGCTGTCTTTGAAATTGTGATCCTCCTGTCTCAGCCTCCCCAGCTGCTGAGATTACAGACGTGTGCCACAACTCCTGGCCTGATAAAATATTTTTTGTGCCAAAATAAAGATACAAATTTTATCAGTAAAACCATGTACAGTTAGTGGCATCAAGTACATGAAATTGTTATGCAGTCACCACTGTCTCTTTTCAGAGGCTTCTGTCTCCACTAACAGATGCTGTGCCCCTCGAGCAATGCCTCCCACTACCCTGCTTCCCTAAGTTTTTGCTTTTTGCTCCTGCAAGTCTGTGAAGACTATTTGACACTGAATAAATAATCTAGGTCATGTGGGGTCTAACCTTTCTATAATATACTATTTATTTTTATTTTTAAAATAGTATTATGAAATTGAATTATCCTTTGCAAGAGAGTAATTATTCTTCATTGCTGTTGAGAAAAATAGTGTTGTAATATGTGCAATATATATGTGTGTGTATATATACATCAGCTTAAGGAGACAAGGGGCCTATAATCAACTCAAAAGAGTAATACATAAAATGTTTATTTTTAAAGAAAAGACACAGAGTCTCTGGTCTAATGACTAGGTCTTTGATCCACTTTGAGTTTTTTACACAGTAAGAGATGGGAGTTAAATTTCATTCTGCTACATATGGATTTCCTCATGTACAGCCATAAGACTGGCATCCTAATTAGAATAAGACATACTCCATGTTTGCATAAATATGTCAAAATACACGTTACTGTCATGTATTTAAAATAAAGAACAAATAGAAAAAAAAAGAAAGAAAATTGCCATTCCAAAAAAAAGAGCAGAGACATAATTCATATTACCTAGTCATATTTTATTAGACATAACTTGATATTTTCTTTTTCATTAGAACCATTTATAAGCATTATGTTGTGTGGTTGTTCTTTATGCATAATATTTCACATTGTTTTCAAAATAGACTGAGGCACGTTAAGTTTATTTGAACAGACAACATTTTACCAATCAGAGCCTCACCAAAAGGGTTGCAAGGAAAACTTTCCTAAGGTATTCCTGGAAACAAGAAAAGAAGGAATGAACTGGTTAAGGCCTAGTTACAGATCAGTTGGTAGCAAATAATTACTCTGACTTGGGCTTTGCTTATGTGGGAATCCAGAATGTTGGATCCATTTCAGCCTGATAGTCTAATGTCTTCCCAACTAAATTTTTAGACAACATTATGGTTATAATTTTATCAATATATTATAAATAATTGGCATCCTTAGAATTATAAGTTAAATAAATACTAACAAATATATGAAAAGTATTTGTGGGAAAACTACAAATAGCAAGTCCTGTTTTGAATAATTGTAGATATATTATACTGCCTTGTTTATACATTTGCACAATGAAAATTGTAACTAATATAAAACTAGCTATTGGCTTAAAGCAAATAATTATCACGAGTAGAAAACAAACAAATGGATTTTAAAAGTTTCCCATATTTTGATTAATATAGCCAAGTGTTATCTTAGGGCAAATTATATATGGTATTATAATCACTAGCACTGGAAAATGTGTTTGAAATATAATAATATCAAATAATGTAAAAATATATAATTTGTCTTAAGGTCCACTGCTCTTTCAGAAAGACATCACAAATTAATATAAGCAGCCAACAAATATTCATTCACAAACATTACACATATTTGATTTATATTAATTATCACATCATTCAAAACTTTGAAATAAATTTCTATTTAACAAATTATCCTATTATAGGACTCCCCATTATTAAACACTTTGTTCATGTGCTGACTATGTTGTGTATGAATTTATAACTTTATTTAGGTCACAACTTTCAATTCATTTATAAAATATCATGTCTATGTTGTTATATTAATATGTCACTAGTATTGTTTTTAAATAGGTAAGGTCTGAAATAATAATAACTGGCCTTGGTTAGGCAACACAGTAATATATTTTTTTTGCAAGGAAAGCAATCAAAATTTTGAATTCATTCATGATCTTGGTCTCCATAGAAATCCTAAGATAAATATAGATTTCTCACACGTAGCCAAGTATAATTGATTATTGACAAGTGAACCAAACATTTGCATGTAATGTCTGAATAGCAAGTATAGTGGATTTTTAAATAGATGGACTACCTGTAATCAGGAATGGCAGAGGATGAAAATTAGAAATATCAAATCAATATTAGCATTTACACACTGAAATTTCCAATAGTTTGAAAATTAAGGAGTTTGCAGATCCTTGTGTGATATAATATACAGGTAAATACTGAAATAAGTATAATTCAATGTGAAATTTTTATCCACCTTTAGCCATTATTAAGAGTAACTGTATTGAGTAGACATAAATGTACAAATATTTACATAGCTAACATATTCTAAGTTGGGAATCATATTATTTATAATGTTTATGGAAACTGTGGAAGAATATACAGGTTTATTCTGGAGAATGGAACCCTTGCAGCAGGATAAAGGATAGGTAATCTTATTTTTTTAAAAAAGGAAAAATATATATTAAAAGAACCCTTTTGTGTGTGTGTGAGGGGGGGAGATACCAGGTACTTGACCAGTGAGCAACATTCCCAGCCCTATTTTGTATTTTATTAAAGAGACAGGAGCTCACTGAATTGCTTAGCACTTCACTTTTGCTGATGCTGGCTTTGAACACATGATACTCCGGCCCCAGCCTCCTGAACAGCTGGGATTACAGGCGTGCGCCTCTGTATCTGGCCAGTTGAACTCTTTTGAACAATCATACAATAAATTTATGATCAAACGAAAACTTAAATGGAGAAGAAAATTATTATATTTGATGGTGATGAGAAGAATGCTCTTTTATAAACAAAACACTGAGCCTTTTACATGTATTGTATTCTATTTTCACATAGTTGATAATCCATATAATTTCAAGAATATAGTTATTATTTTAATATGCTTTTGTTCATAAGAAAACCTTAATGTATTATTAGGATTATTTTGTACTTTAAAAGAAAGAAAATGTAACAGATTAAATAACCTGCTGGTTATGGTGGCACACACCTATAATACCAGTGGCTCAGAAGGCTGAGGCAGGAGCATCATGAGTTCAAAACCAGCCTTAGCAACTTAGTGACGACCTAAGCAATTCAGTGAGAACCTATTTCTAAATAAAATACAAAAAAGAGCTGGGGATGTGGCTCAGTGGCTAAGCACCCCTGGGTTCTATCCCGGGTAAAAAATCATAATCATAATCATAATCATAATAAATAAATTAATGAATTAAATAACTTGGACCCTCTTTCACAGAAAGAATCAAAAATTGAATCAAATCTACATAACTTCAAACACAGATCTTTAATTTTCTGCTACACTATCAAAATAAGTTTCAAAACAGATACTTTTCCATGAAAATCAGGACTTCTCTGGTATCTGAGTTTAAGGAAAAAAGAAAAGAAAGAACCAGAGTAAAAGAAAAGCAAGAATTTTTCTTAGAGATGCCTTAGGCTTCCTTATAAAGTATTAGTGTTAATGGTACTTAGTAATTTATTTTCTAAAGGCTAAAATGGTAGAATATTAATACTTTTGTGAGAGTAAAATTCATTTCTTATCAAAGAGTAAGAAAACCATTATTGTTCAAAACTATTAGAAACATTTGAAAAAAGAATTAATTGTGTTTTAGCCATGTACTGTTTCCTTTACCAAGGAATAATTATTTGATCTGTGTTATATGAAAGTATATTTATTTTTTCAATAAAGCACTTTTGACCTAGAATCTTCAGTGATATATTTACCCAGTGGAGAAATGAAAATATGTCATTTGGTTCTGTTTTTAAAATCTCATAAATAAAAGATACTTGAGAAAGCCTGAGGGACAATTTTTAATCAAGAATATATGAAAAATCAGAACAGACAATATAGTTAATACCTTAGTTGAAAAAAATTGTCTTGTAAAATAACTGCTCTATAGTATAATAAACAGTATAACACAATGTGCTAAAAATGTGTTATTTTATTGGTTATAAAGTCAGTAACCTGCCCAATATGAATGGAGAATGAAAGTGACAAGTTCATGTTTTGGTTCAAGCACAATATATCCTAGAACTCAACAAAATAAGGAAAATTAGTGATTTAATCCTAAAAGACAAATAGTCTTGTGTATGAAGTTTCTTTAGTATTTTGTTTACATATTTATTTATAAAGTTAAATTATTTTAACCTTTTTAGTGAGACAGTGAAACAAAATTATACAATTATTAGGGCACTATGCAATGTTTTAATACATGTATAGATTATGTATTATTTAAGTGAAGTTAAACATAACGGTCTCCTCAATCATTTATCATTTATTTATGATGAAAGCATTCAAAATTCTTTCCTTTAGCTTTATTGAGATATACAGTATATATTTTTTAAGCATAAACACCCTATGGTCCAATAGCATATTAGAACTTTTTATTCCTAACTGTAACTTAGTACCCATTGGTCAAACTCTTTTCACTCTACCCTTCCCATTTTAATGTTCTTTATAATACCATAATATAATGGAAATAGTGTGGCTAAAATAGTAACTGAGATGGTTTATTTTATAGCACTTAAACTATATTAAATGCAATAAAAAGAAATTACTTTCATAAGTAACTGAGATATTAATGCCCTGGAGCAGGATAGTAGTATTGCTTTTCTGTGCTGATGGAATTTTTTTGATAGAAAAGAAATAAGTAATTTCTTCCATTTTATTAAATATAATATCCTTCTAAATCTCTCACTCAATTGTATAATTTGTAATAACTTTGTACCTCAGGAAAATAAACTGATTATTGTTTCTGTCATATTTGCATCTCTGTGACCAATAGATATGAAAATAGCTTAAAGGACACTGCAGAGGAAATCAGCTCAGTACACAACAGAGCTCCATTCATCAGGGACAAAACATAAACTCTAAAGTCATCTCCCCAGTGAACTACTTCTCCTGGATACACCCTACCTGCCTACAGTTACTGCCCAGTTAGTCCACATCAGTGGATTAACACACTGAATAGGTTACAATACTCATAATCACTTTGCCTCTGAACTGTCTTATGCATGAGCTTTTTGGAGACACCTCACATCTAAACTGTAACAATTAAAGAAGCTGAAATTGTTTAAAATATTATTTTCCCCTGTCATTTGGAAAACCATTTAATGTCATCTTATGCATACTGTTGACTTTGGGCAAAGTATGAAGCATCTTTCTTTGTACTGATCAAGACAAACATTTTTCTAACATGTATTAGCATTAGTCTCTTCCCTGTTTGCATAGGGATTATAAAACATGATGGTTTTCCTCATGGAGTTTCCAATATACTTAAGTAGTTAAGAAAAACCTATCAAATAATTGTGGAAATTACTCTAGTTGCCAATAACTGGAAATTGAAATATATGGTTCTGATGTCAAATGTGAGATATAGTCAAATAAGAAAATAACAGCATGATAATGGGTTTTGAAAGATTTTTAGAAAAATTGCTTTTGCGTTCAGCCTAGTGAAAAAGAACTGGTGTGCTATGTTAAATAGAGTACTGTGGAAAAATAGATAATTTGTATTTATTAAATTTATAAGGATAACTGTTTAGTGAAAGTAAAATAGTCAATGTTGGAAATAGTGGGAACTTAAGCCATAAAGTGAGACAGAGATTATTAAGATAAACCCTGAAAATCAATAGGGAAATTTGGATTGAAATACTAAGTATAATTAGAAGCTAATATAGATTCTTTAGGAGGGGAGTAACATAAATAAGTCAATAATAATATGATAATTACTATCATAATATTATATCATATTATAATATGTCATATAATAATTATAATATTATCATATTATGGTAACATGATAAAAATGATAATGCTTATTAATATGCCCAGTGTTGATTACAAACCAGGCTGTTTAAAGTACTTTACATGTGTCTTAAAGGAAAGGGAAACCCCGATTTTCCACATATTTTCTTATAGTACAGAAAACTGTATCATGGAAAAATTAGAGTTTCACCCATTATCATATACAGTCAAAAACAGTGAAGATAGAATCTCAAATCAGTTAATCCAAGATAGAAAAGTAATGCTTTTAGCAATCACAGTAGATAGACTATCATAATTTTGAAAGATATCTTTGAAATATGGTGCAACTTTAACAAATGCATAAAAAGTAAGCCCAGCAGAAACAAGTCAATGATCTGTGAAGCTATTTTAGTTAATCCAGGCATGAAATGAGGGCTCTAGGAATGTAAAGAGATGAACTGAGAAATATTTTGAAAAATGGTGTCATAAGTAAGGTTCCCTATTAATACACCCTGAGCCTGGAAGTCAGGTGTGCATGATTTATTTATAGAGTGAGTGCCCTTAGAAGAAAGTGAAGGAGGGGGCAGAGGAAGGAACAAATTTAGAAAGGAGCCTTACTTCATCTTCATCTCCCAGGCTCTGAAGCATGACTTGCTGCTGTTTGTCACACCCTGAAGCCAGGGGGCAGCCCTTCATACTTTGGTTCTAGCAGTCATTGCCTTTGAATCCACACAGAGGTTGAAAGCTGAGAAAGATGAAGTGAGAGGAGCAGAATCATGTTAACTTCCAAGGACTGGGACAGCTCTTGTTAAACCAAATGCAGTTTTTCTGAAAAGAGGTGCCTTGTTGCTCTTAGGTACTAACATTATTGCCCCTGGAGATGTGGCTCTGCTTCCTAAGGAGAGCAACAGCAAACCCTACAAAAAGAAAAATGGGTTTTGTGTCACATTTGACATAGGCAATAAAGTAGAAGGAAACATAAGCTAATTTCCTAATTTCTGTTCTGGATGTTGGATATGTTGGCAGTGTGCCATTTAAAAACAGGAAAATGTAAACAAAAGAAATAAAGATTTGAGTTTAGTTTAGACAGCTTAAATGCCTAATGAGCAATTTCTACAGGTATCTGAGATACAAAGTTAGATTTAAAACTACGATAGCACCAATTATTACCAGGCTTAAGAATGATTCAGTGACATTGAATGTTAAGGCAAAGTACAGAGGCCTGAAAAGTACCTATGATAATGAAAGGGTCAAGTAGTAAAAGCAGAGAGAAGTCATTGAATCAGAGGTAAGCTGAGATAAGAAGTCTGTACTGCTTTAGCAAAAAACTGATTTGAAGATTGGGAAGTCAACAATGTCAAACATCACAAAAATTGAGATGGAACTTAGCAATGTTTAATAGATTTATAAGGAAATAAATTTGCAGTGACTTCAATAAGAGATTTTCCAAAGTATTTGCATTAATACACTCAATTATACAGTCTTTGCTTCTGCTTCTCTTGCACTGATGGAAGCCAAATATGTACATATAAAGATATTAATTTTTGTTGTGGATTAAATCCTTCTTCTAAAATCTAATTCAAAGCTTATGTGTCACTAAATCTAAATGCAGTCTAAATTTTTCTGCATTTCTATTACTGAGTTAGCAGTATTTTATAAGTCATAGAAGATGGGAAATATTTATGTAATGATTTAAAATTGAATTACATAGGTCACACAATATTTTGCTCTATAAGATATCTCATTCCCACAGATGTGGATTTTATGTGTTATAATTGAACTGGTTAACTTTATGTTCATGTACTTCTTACACCTGGAAAAATACTTATCCCATTTTTTTCGTAGTTTATGTGTGTGTCATAAAAGATTATATTTAGTGTTTTAGACAAAGCTGATCACTTGACAGTGATTTATCTAACTGGCATGTAATATATATTTGAAGATATCTGCAGTTGAATTATTCTGTCAAACTTTGAGAATGTAAAGAATTGGAATGTTAGTAAACAATAAATAGGGAACTGATTATTTAAGTATTTCTAGTGTGTTGCCATTCTAGGCACTAATATTAACATACATAAAATCATAAGTCCCACAAGGAGCTTCTTAAATGCATAAATTTTATACTTAAGGAATTTTGTTTACTTAAAAGAAGAAATGTACTTTTTTGTTTAAATTAAATTTTACCAGGCCCCTTCACTTATATTATACAAAAGATAAGCATTTAAAACACATAAAACTGCAAAATAAGTAATTAGGAAATTTTTCCTACTAAAATATCATGAAATCTTACAGATATTGACATTTCTTCTTTAGAGTATTCTTAGGGGAAAAAGGAAAACTAAAGAAATGCATTTAGTTTATTGTTGCTAAAGGTAGGCATATCATTTAGTTCATTTCACACATCTGAATTAGTTTTGAATTTAAAATTAAATTCTAGAACAACAGAAGTTCCTGCTCTATGGTCTGCTCTTCTTCCAGGAAATCCTTAAACTACATTCATACAGAAAAATAAATAGGAATTTCTACACTTTTTATGTTAAGAGCAAAGAAAAAAAAATATATATATATATATTAATTATATCCTCCAGTTGCAGTCCAGCATCATATTCTTTTTGTTTTCTTTTTTTTATTATCAGTCATTGACTGATCTTTTGCTGATAATCCTCAAAATTTTCTGAATTTACTCTACCCTACTCTGAAAAAAGGAAGTTTTTGAGTTGCTAACTCTAACAACTGTGAAGAACACAACTCTTAACCATGTGCTTTTTTCCCCTGTTTTTATTTTTCCCTTTATAAGTGAAGCTGTATTATCAAGAGTTTTACAATCTGTACAAAATTTGTATTTCCATTTAGGATGGAAAAAGTACATGGGATCTCTTTATTTCCACTAAAGCAACAATTAATCACCAGAAAATCCAAATAATTATATTATTCTTTAAACAATAAAAAAAACTGTGAATATGCCAATAACAACCAAAACAATCAAAAGATTTCTTATATAAAAAAACATAGAAACTAAAATTATGATCTATTTTAGCTTCTAATATTTAGAGGGAGGATGGAACAATGCCTGTTTTACAATTAAAATTGGCAGTACATGAATAAAACTTGTTAAGAGAAAAACCAATTGATGAAAATTGACCTAGAAATGACCTGGCTGTTAAAACGATCAGAAAAGTGCATAAAAGTAACTACAAAAGAATGATTTAAATATTTACAGGAAAATGGCTATAATAAAAAAAGCAAAGAGAAATAATAAATGAGATTTTAGATTTTAGAAAATTCAAGTCACTAGAAAGCACGAGCATGAAAGGCATTCTCTTTGTTGAGACAGAAATATAATATGAGTCCTAGAAAGAATCAGAAAGTAAATTGTGCTAAGACTTGAGGATTTCTTTGTAGAACAGTTTTAAATTTGATAAAAGACTATCTACCCACTGCTCTAGGAAGCTCAGAAAATCATAAGCAGAGTAAACACTAAATAACCCTTACTTTATGCATATTATCATGAAAGATCCTAAAACAAAGAGAAAAAAATTAAATATTTTGAAATGGGGGACATATTACATCACAAAAAATAAATGATAAGAACAAAAAAGCTAACTTTTATTGGAACCAAACTAGTATCAACACTAGGAAATTTTTCTTTACTATAGCTTGTAGTGCTGGGCTAGATTTCATTTCCCTAAAAATATTTTTTAGTGTTATTTGCAATTTTTTTGAAAGTTATTAGAATAAAAATAAAGTCACTAATATTAGAATGAAGATATTATGCACAAAGCCACTCAAACTGAAAAGTATATAGGAATTAACCAACACTATATAGTTCAATACTGGGAAAGATTTTATATTTGACAGTAAAGTAGACAAGATATAGATGTTATGCTTTTGGATTGTTTGGTTTATATTTTAAAAATACCAGTGTACCTCAGATGAAATTGGAAATATCAGTGATCTTTTAAAATCAGAGTTCCATATTGATTATTGGGAAGAGCTTTAAAAACTTACTTTAGATACTTTGAAACTTCACTTATGAAAGAATCACACTCCATTAATATTTAAATAAAAAGAAAACTAAATAGAAAAGATTGCCTTATTAATTATAAAGACATAGAATCATAGTATTAAAAAAGTTTATTGTATTGGCACAAGTAGATGGCCAAAAAATATAATAGAAATCTCAGAAACAATAAATATATATTCAGGACTTGAAATTGTGATGGAGATGGCACCTTAATATAATGGGGAAAATAGAGTGGTAAAAAGTGAATCAGTATGTAGAGAGAAATAAAACTTGATTTTTATCCAAAAGAATTAACAGCCTAAATGTGAAAGGAAAAACATATTTAGAACAATGGAAGAAAATATAGCAGAATGCTTTGTGACCAAAAGGTAGGGAAAGATTTCCCAAATCAGTTTTTAAAAGAACAACCCTGAGGCAATAAAAAAAAATACATTTGATTTATTGATTGATGATTGATTATGTGCTCTGCAATACATTCTGATTGACACATGGTTTTCATGCTTTATGATCATGGCTTAAATTAGATCCTGTGACTCTTTCAGGCTCGTTCTGAGTTCAGTCTCTGACTATTTTGCTGCCATGTTTACAAGTGATGTTTGTGAAGCCAAGCAAGAGGAGATCAAGATGGAAGGCATAGACCCCAATGCCCTCTGGGATCTTGTCCAATTTGCATATACAGGTAAGGGAAAATACTTGAAGCATCATATTGATGTTTTATACATTTTAGCTCATTTCCATTGAGTAAAGCTTTGAAAACATAAGAGAAAAGCTTTGCCTATATACTTTATTTTTCAGTTGAAGATTTTCTAAAGGGGTAAATTCAGACTAACTTTTCATTTGTTACTGAAATCAGAAATGTATATATGTATAGATATGTGTTCCTATCTTCCACAAAGGATTTAAATAGGCTGATATAAATAAACAAAAGAGTTGATGAATTGAACTTTTTATTTGTTCTAATTAGTAATACATCACAGTAGAATGTGTTTTGACACATCATACATAAATGGAGTATAACTTCTCCTTCTTCTGATTGTATATGATGTAGAATCACACCAGTCATGTAATCATATATTCACATAGGGTAATAATGTCTGATTCATTCTGCTATCCTTCCTCCCTTTATCCTCCTTCCCTGCCTTCACTCCCCTCTATCTAACCCAAAGTACCTCTACTCTTCCCTAGCGCTGCCCAGCTTATTGTGAATTCCCATCTGGATACTAGAGAAAACATTCAGCCTTTAGATTTTTTGGGATTGGCTTATGTCACTTATGATTATAGTCTCCAGGTCCATCCATTTACAATTTACTGGTAAATACATCATTTCATTCTTATTTAAGGCTGAGTAATATTCATATATGTATATATAATATATCACATTTTCTTTATCCATTCATCTGTTTAAGGTCACTTAGGTTTGTTCCATAGTTTAGCTATTGTGAGTTGATCTGCTACAGTCATGTAGCTGTGCCACTGTAGTATGCTGTTTTTAAGTCCTTTGGGTATATGACTAGGAGTGGGATAGCTGGGTCAAATGGTGGTTCAATTCCATGTTTTCTGAGGAATCTACATATTGCTTTCCATAATGTTTGCACCAATTTGCAGCCCCACCAACAATGTATTTTTTTTCTACATCCTCCCCCAAATTTTTTGTTGCTTATGTTCTTGAGAATTGCCATGGATTGAAATTTTGAGAGGAGCAGGGAGCATAATTAATTGTTAGATAATAAGAATCTATGTCCATACTTGCTTAGAGTATTAGGGTGGGAAAGAGATTCTAAATGTCTTTCCCTTTGGAAATTATGGTTTCAAAGAGCATTTATACTTGTAGTATGTTATATTAACATAAAAACTCTCACAGAACATTTAATAAAGACACGACAAACTTAGTTGAAAGAGACAATAAAGATACTTAGATTTGAGAACATAAGTTTTTCAAATTGTATTCCCCTGATTGACTACATCAATGTATTTTATTGGTTGCAACCTAATTATATTCCATGCATTCAAATAATTTTGCCAATTTAGTAAACATTTGTTGGATGATTACATTACATTTGTTAATGTAGAAGTATTAGCTGTATCTCAGGAGAACAACCTAATACATAAGTCATTTCTTTGGTCTCCAGAAGCTCACAGTCCAAGTAAAGAGATAATTTAGATTAGGGGAAAATATGATAAATTGCCAAATGTTGAGGAAGTTAGAAGGCATGAAATATGCTGTCTGGAACATTATCAAGACTTGGATTAGTTAAAAAAAAATCATAATAACTCTTCAAGTTTAATAAGAGATGGGGAGACATAATCAAATATCATGAGAGAAGCAATGACAGTGTAAATTGATGATTTGTGTGTTTTTAGAACTGTCATGTGTTCATTCTGCCTGAATTCTTGATCATCCTGTGAGATTAGAAAAGAAAGGCAGGATACAGTCTGATTGTCAATGTATCAGTGCCCTTGATGGCATTGTGAAGATAAGATAAAGGAGCCAAATGTCTATATAACTAGCAGAAATCTGTCCTTATTGAGAATTTGGCTTATCATTATAAGATACTTTGCTAACATTAATATAATTATCAGTAAATGAAGACTCTTGGAACAGAGAAGATGCATAATTCTTTGAGTTCAGAATATCAAAGCACAAATGCCATGAAAGACTTAGTTGTCTTCTGGCCCCATAATTTTGAAATAATATTTGACAAAGTAAAAAGTTGAAGAAGGCAATGTTAAACAGGTAAGCAAGACATTTTTCAAAGCTGTTGCAATAAGCAAGAGAAATAACAAATCAATCTCTGACTTACTCTGGTGAAACAATGAGAGAGAGGATTTTTAAGTTCTAGATTCAAAGTAAGAACTCTGATAATTTCTGCTTGCTTTAATTGATTTTACAAAAGGAAAAGTAAACTTTCACATTTCTTTGTGATGGGTTAATTTCAAAACTAGCAGCAATATCTTCCTAAATTCCTTCCGCCCCACAGAAACTGAAGAATTGATCTCCCCTGAGGTTTACATTATAAAGATATACATATTATATATATATATATATATATATATATATATATATATATATAAAATATATATTACATATGTAATATATATAACTTTTACATATATAATATATATCACTTTTGAGAAAAACATCATTGGGCTATAAAACAGACAAAAGGCTTTTTAACACATATCTCAAAGGAGTAGAGAAAAATTTATAATTCTAATTTTTCTAAAGTAAATGCTCTAAGAAAGGTCAAGGCCAAAAGTCAGGAAAAACTCTGTGTAAGTTTAGGATAACTGAGGGGACTGCTAAGTCCTTCTCAATTTAATTTCAATTTGCTTACAGCTTTGAAAAGTAGTATAAAAGAGTATTTGCTTCTGAACTAAGCTGGTAGCAAACATTATCACATTAAGTTTTCTTAGACCTGGAAGACTCATGAAGCTAACCTTATATGGATCCTTCCAGCAAGTTAGGCACAGATCTAACACCCAGTCTCCATGCCCTGGAAGTCTTAGAATTCTTGTGTGCAAAACTAGGTCAAAAAACACTCAGCATCCTGCTACACAGGGTTGGAAGATGTTTCAAAGCTTCCTGCTGAATTTAATGACCCAGATTTGGCTCTGCTTTGCAGAGGACAAACAGGATATAAAGCTGCCTCTCAGCTGCCACTGCCACTTTGACCTTTGTTCCTGTACACATCTATCTCTAGTGGTTAATAAATTTCTAATTATGAGTTTGCAGAAATGTGATAGATAACCAAATAATTTATGTGGTATTATATGGAAAATTGTAGCTGTGAAAATGTATACCTTTTTTTACATGTAATATAAAAATCATAAGAAGGGATGAAGTGAACAATTATATAAAAAGAGAAGAATAGAGGGTATCTGCATATGTGACTAGTTAGCAAACTAGCTAACTGATCTGGAAGACTTTGCTTTGAAGAGGGCAAAAAATAAATGTATCTCAGAAAGGGAGAGAAAAAAGTTAATGAGCCAGAAGGTGAGTAAAGGATTAGCTATTTGAGAATATTTCTTAATGTTTAAATTTATTGAGATTTTGGAGGAACTAAGAAGGATCAACTTGGTCTAGAATGGATAATAGCTATAGAAGTAATGTGTCCAAAGAAGATGGCTCAGAGTGCTTTAAAATGATTTAAACAGATATTCTTTTTCCCATAGAATCTGGCAAATATAAGATTTGAAAGGACAATTTGAAGTTAAGCTCTTTCATTCACTTAGAAATTAAAGAAAAATGAATAAAGTAGCTTGAAATGAATTTTTGAATGATACAAGTTTCAGTGATTACAGAATTTAATAGTCTTTTATTTGGAGAAAGAAAGAGTAATCTTTAGAAGACATTTTTATAATAAAAATGTGTGTATACTAAGACATGGGGAACACCCAATTTTTTTTTAACTCTTTGATTTTCCTTGTTCAGCAAATGGCATGAAAAAAAAAAGGAGTCAAGAAATTGGAAGGTTTTAGTAAGAAATAAAGAAAACATTTAGTACTTCAATTTTGGGGGTGTTGTACAATACCAAGGAGTGATTGTAGTGGTGTAATAACCCCAAAATATAACAACATTTTAAAGAAAAATGGACAATAATTAAAATGTGAATATTTAGCAATATTTTAAATAAAAAATACTAAGTTCTTTGTTTTAGAGAAAATAAAAAAGTAAAATATTTTTGGATATATACAAAGTGATAAGTCAATAATAAGAAAATGGTGAGTACTTATTGAGATATGAGAATTGCTTCTTTGTCTAATAATGGCACCATTCAATTTTTCATGCATTATTATAATTCAGAAATGGAAAAGAAGCAAATACTATACACCCATTGTAGAAATAAATTTATATACAATTATGAGAGTCATAGCACTTTTCTAGTTAGCTGTACAAGTTATTTCAAATTTTTTCTTTTAAAAGTTTTCCATTTGCTTTGATTTGCCATTTTCCAAAATCTGCTTGTGATCTTATCCATTTGTAGAGAGCAAAGGCTCGTATAAGTAACAATGTGTATTATTAGTAGGATTCTTCTACAGTCGATGTCTTTAATTTTAAGTTCAGAATTTATTTGTAATCCAGAGAATATGCAATTATAACATGGTATATCAGTTTTTCTAAATTAAATATTAATCCTATTAAAAACTTTGAGTTCATGTTGCAGGAGGGTCATACTATATACTAGAAGAATGTATAATAAAGTTGAAGTGAATAGAATGCAAATTAAAATGACATAAATCTTTAAGCTTAATTTAACACATCACTGAATTATTCAAGCTGAGTATAGTGAAAAAGCTGTATTTTTCCTCAAATGTGGTAAAATCAATATATTTGGATCTCAGTCTCAGTGTAGTGCATTGTCCAGGGTAGTAAAAATAAAATTTTGAGCATTTTACAATACATAATAGAGCTTGTCTTCTATAGTTGTAATCATTTATAAAGGAGACCCAGAATATTATTTAACTATAGTAGTGCCTTTCATTTGGTTTAATGAAGTCAAAGCTGTTCTGAGGTTATTCTATTGGAGATCCTTAAAAGCATAGAGTCAGAGAAGAAAAGAATAATTGGGCCTCACAGTTTTGCATCTTTCTACTTTCATCACCTATGAAGTTGGAGATGTATAGATGTATTCTATTTTGAACATAAGACATTTTACAGATAAATACTTATCTGTACTAGTTATGTGCGAAGCTAGAACCACCAAAAGTATTTTTAGAGTAACATATTGTATATTGTTAATTTGCATTGATAAAATCATGTTGAGGCAAATCAGAATTTTTTTATCTGTTTTTAATTAATAGGAGGACACGTATTTCTTTTTCAGAACTCTATAAAATTCTTCATATACCCCAGTGAGTAAGGTAAAGGAACCTGTCAAAGACAATGAGCATATTACATTGAATGGCAGAACAAAAATTAAGTGGTATTTTCTCTACCATATTGCTTCCGTTTCATAGAGTGTTGGATACACAGGAGTTTATTGAATGTCATATGTTTATCTTGCTCTCAAAATAGTTTTAGGTAGCTTGAGTTGGCTGCTGTATTGCTACAGAGTGTCTCATCCTAGGTTTGGTTTATCATTCCTCCCAATCTAATGTTTGTTTTGTTCACACAGCAATGGTGCTCTATAATTTGAACACATTAATGTGTGTAACGGTCTTTGTCCTGCGAACAAGTTCTACTATATCACTACAATGTGCTATTTACTATATTGGGTTCTAGAAAGCAATATGCTGAATTACATGCATATATAAATTTTAATGAACTTTCAAATTTAACACTTAAAATAACTCTTGTTTTCTTTTGATATAAACATTCTTTTTAATATACAAAGCCTAGTTTTCTTCTCTAGAAAATGAACCAGAAGAGGGCTACTCTTCTGATTTTAAATGTATATACATACACCCATATTTGAATTGCAAGCCAAGCCAAAAATCTATGATCATGTTGTATAAAGAGAAGGAGAAGTATATTTGAAAAGATGTACTTTTCCACTATGTAGAAAGTTGCTGATAGAAACTTCTTCCTGGTTTATAGTTTATTTAATTTCTCCTATCCTGACATTCTTGGAAATATACTGTGTTCATTGATGGGTAAGGAATTAAGAGTACTAACAAATGTGGGAGGTGGAAATGCAAGGTTACTATCAAAGTGCCAGGTTCTGTAGAGAACTGATAAGGATACTGTTTAAATAAAGGAAGCTGTCCATCTAGTTGTGGTATTAAAAAGAGGACTAGAAAATTAAACTGCCAAATAGCAAACCTTTAATCACACTGAAGAGTTAACTTATTTGTGAAAAAAAGGCTTGTATGCCACTGAAGTTAATTAAAGTCTTGGTACAATGCAAAGGAATTTTAAGATAGCTTCTGCTAACTGCTAGCCACTTGAATGAAATAAATAGTCACACATAGGCACTGAGATGTTTTATGTTCTTATTTAATATTAGAAAATGTATATCAATATATTCAGGCTGGACTTTACCATCTAAAATCCCTTCAGAGTTTTTTATTGTAATTAAAAGTAAATTATTGTTTCACTTTTATTACTAGTTTAGTTCAAGTGGCATGAATTATGCAAATACATTAGCAGAATATTAGTTTTAAACTTGGAGTTTTTACAAGATAGACAATTTTGTCCTCAATAAAAGAAATTGAGCCTTCAAAGACTGGTTTTATGTATAATTATTGCTGCAGTCTGGCTGGGCACAATTGAGGAGCCACTTGTCAAAAGAAACTAACTTTATTTTTAGAACTACAAACGCCAAACAAAACAGCTCCTCAGGAAAAAACCCTCAGAGCCCAACTGCCACCACCGGCTTCCCACAAGCCTCTCACCCCCACACAACCCTCACCACCTCCCACAATCCTCCTGTTCTTGAGGATGATTGGCTGGGTCGCGTGGGCGGAGCCAAAGAAGTCCCCCAATGAGCAGCTCCGTGGAGGAGCCAATCAGCTAGATGTTGCTGGGGCCGCTGTGAGCCAATCATCAGCTGGCAGTCTGAAGGGCAAGGAAATAGCCCAATGAACATCACCGCAGAGGAGCCAATCAGCTAGATGTTGCTGGGGCTGCTGTGAGCCAATCATCAGCCTGCAGCTGGAAGTTTGCTGGCAGCTGGAAGTTTGCTGGGGCCCCTTTGGCTGTGGCTCTCAACAAATTATTATCCACTATTTTAAAACATTTAAGTAATTTTCACAGGATATTGAAATAACCTGTATATTTATTAAGAAAGAATAGAAAAATAAAAATGAGTTGTATATTTCCATCATTTTCCTGCCTTTCCATTATTTTAGCAAATAACCTTGTTTGGTTTTGTTGTTTGTATATGTGCACACATGTAAAATTGAATGTTGATAAAACTAGTGTGAGTAAAATTATTATATCAAAATAAATAATAAAGTATATTTATTTTGTGGATATTATCTACATTTTTGTTGTTGTTATTGAGCAGTTTATAGTGTGGGATTTAACAGAACTGTAAAAAAGCTATGTGTATCTTGTTATTTGCAAGCAACTGAATGAAGATTATGTATTTACCACAAAATAACTCATTCATATTTGATTTTTGAACTTCTAAGGAAAAATCTCTTAACATTTATTTCATAACCAATCTTGCTTTCTTAAAAAAGTTTTGATTTTACTTTATTGATGATTTCAGTCTTATAACTGCTTAAATGTTCCATGGCTTTGCATGCTAGAAGGTAGATGCCATGCTGTCATCTGTTCATTTTGCATGCTGTGTATTTTTCTGTATTAATCATATGCTTCAATATGTGTTCTCAGGATTATTTCACATTCATTCTAATTCCAAAGTGTCTATACTTTATCATGTTGTACATCAGATATAGTATAGTATGTAGAATGTAAAATCATTTATCTTGCTTTACTTTGGCCTTCAACCATATTGTGATATAAACACAACTTGCTTTGAGAGCTCCATATGCATTCAGATTGTTAGAGATTTACTCTTTCTGACATGTACCTATTTCTTGCTTCACATTAGGTATTTTGAATATCCCTTGGGCACCTATATTTTACTGTTAGGAGTCTTCATCCAATTATCTCTCAGCTTTAACATATGATGATAGCTGAAAGCTAAGAAGGTAACATATGAAGCAGCATATTTTGGGAACCAAAATACTGTAAAAAGGAAATTTATTTGATAAACTAACAACCAAAGTGTCTGTCAACACAGAAGCCCCAGAAAAGAGACAGAGTGGGTAGAGTGGCCATATTGACAAGTAAGATAGTAGAGATCTAATGATCCCAACACATTGTCAGAAAATAAATGCCCAAACCTGCCAGATTTTTCTTTCTATGACACAAATACCCAAGTTAGTGCATAAAATATTTAAGCATGTCAAGATGGAAGTGCTTCACAGATAACTTTAATTCAACCTTGTTCCTTGGGATCATGGCCTACTTACTGTTGCTAAAGTTTGCCAGTAGAAATTGTATTCTCTTAGACTTATCCCTTTCTGTCTCACTTTTCTTTTCCCCATTAAAGTAAAGTATCAAAGACTAGTAATGTTTTAATAGCCATTTGAATAAGTCACCAGATTATAATTTTGGTATTATTTTCATTCTTTTTATTGATTTTTAAAAAAATAATGACAGTGGAATTCATTGCAATTCTTATTACACATATACAGCACAATATTTCATACCTCTGTATATAAAGTATGTTGACATCAATTAGTGTCTTCATGCACATACTTTGGATAATGATGTCTATCACATTCCACCATCCTTGCTAATTCCAAGCCCTCTCCCTTTCCCTCCCACCCCTCTGCCACACCTAGAATTCATCTATTCCTCCCATGCTCCCCCTCCCTACCCTACTATGAGTTAGATCCCTGACATCAGAGAAAACATTCAGCATTTGTTTTTTTGGGATTGGCTAACTTCACTTAGCATTATCTTCTCCAACCCCATCCATTTACCTGCAAATGCCATGATTTTATTCTCTTTTTTTGCTGAGTAAAATTCCATTGTGTATATATGCCACATTTTTTGATCCATTCATCCACTGAACGACATCTAGGCTGGTTCCACAGTTTAGCTATTGTGAATTGTGCTGCTATAAACATTGATGTGGCTGTGTCCCTATAGTATGCTGTTTTTAACTTTTGGGGGTATAGACTGAGGAGAGCAATAGCTGGGTCAAATGGTGGTTCCATTCCCAGATATCCAAGACAACTCCATACTGCTTTCCAAATTGGCTGCGCCAATTTGCAGTCCCACCAGCAATGTATGAGTGTACCTTTTCCCCCACATCTTCGCCAATACGTATTGTTGTTTTTCTTCATAATAGCTGCCATTCTGACTGGAGTGAAATTATATCTTAGAGTAGTTTTAGTTTGTATTTCTCTGATTGCTAGAGATGATGAGCTTTTTTTTCATATATTTGTTGATTGATTAAATATTCTCTTCTGAGAATTGTCTGTTCAGGTCCTTGGCCAATTTGTTGATCAGGTTATTTGTTTTTTTGGTGCTTAGCTTTTTGTGTTCTTTATATACCCTAGAGATTAGTGCACTATCTGATGTGTGAGGGGTAAAAATTTGCTCCCAAGATGTAGGCTCTCTGTTCACCTCACAGATTGTTTCTTTTGCTGAGAAGAAAATTTTAGTTGGATTCCATCCCATTTATTGATTTTTGGTTTTAATTCTTGTGATATAGGAATCTTATTAAGGAAGTTGGGTCCTAGTCCCACATGATGAAGATTAGGGCCTACTTTTTCTTCTATTAGACACAGAGTCTCTGGTTCAATCTTTGATTCACTTTGAGTTGAGTTTTGTGCATGGTGAGAGATAGGGGTTTAATTTTATTTTGTTTCATATAGATTTACAGTTTTCCCAGTACCATTTGTTGAAGATGCTATCTTTTTTCCAATGCATGTTTTTGGCACCTTTGTGTAATATGAGATAATTGTAATTTTGTGGGTTAGTCTCTGTGTCCTCTGTTCTATACCATTGGTTTACTAGTTTGTTTTTGTGCCAATACCATGCTGTTTTTGTTACTGTTACTCTGTAGTATAGTTCAATGTCTGGTATAGTGATGCCATCTGCTTCACTCTTCCTGCTTAGGATTGCTTTAGTTTTTCTGGGTCTCTTATTTTTCCAGATGAAAATCATGATTGCTTTTTCTATTTTTTATAAGGAATGCCATTGGGATTTTGACTGGAATTGCATTAAATTTGTACAGTGCTTTGGGCAGTATGGTCATTTTGATAATATTAATTACCACAAACAAATCAAGATACTACATCATTAGAATCATTGGCAGCCACAGCAGAAAAATGACAGAGAAAAAGTTCAGGATATACATGGTTAAAATGTTCTATGAACTCAAGGAAGATATAAGAGAGCAAATACAAGCAGTGAAAAATCACTGTGACAAGGAGCTCCATAAACAAATAGAAGAAGCAAAAGATCACCTCAACAGGGAAATAGAGGTTCTAAAACAAATAAACAAACAGAAATCCTTGAAATTAAAGAAACAATAAACCAAATTAAAAGCTTAAATGAAAGCATCAGCAACAGAGTAGACCACTTGGAAGATAGGACATCAGACAATAAAGGTAAAATATATAATTTTGAAAAGAACATATTCCACACAGTGATAATGGTAAGAAACCACAAGCAGAACATTCAAGAAATATGAGATAGCATAAAAAGACCAAATTTAAGAGTTATTATGATAGAGGAAGGCGTAGAGGTCCAAACCAAAGGAATGAACAATTTATTCAATGAAATAATATCTTCATTTTTAAGTATCTAACATAGCAGAATTTTAGAGTATCTCTGAAAGTCAAATCAAAAGGACCTAGAAATTATATTACAAAATAAAAGTAAATAGATTGCTCATCACAAACACATGCTTTATCCTATCAGAGTCTGAAAGGAATGTTTCCTTTTAGGATTTAAAATAATCAAAGTATTCAGAGATATTTTGAATATTTCTAGGACACCATGTTTTGTACTTCACACATTTTCACTATTATGCCAAAAGTGGATGCAATAATGAGTCACAAAACTATTGCTTCTATTGAAATGATTCAAATTCAAATCATCCTGTCCATATACAAAAGGCAATAATAATTCCATTAATTGAACAAAAGAATATTTAAATCTGAAAGTCAAATGCAGTTAGGTACAAAGTAAGATTACTTTAAAGTAAATTACATTTTTATACTGACCTTAAGTAGTGTACATTCTGCACAAAATTGGTTAATGTAGTGGCCAAATAAACATATCTATGCTAGATCTGGTGGACAAATTGACACCTTACATTACTTAAATTAGAGGCCTTAGAACTTCTATAACCATGAGCATTAGCAAACATTTGTTTGTTTTACTTACAAACAAAATTTCTTTGAGCATTGCATGACAAGCCATTTTATGTTAAACACTGTAGAAACTACTAAGAGTAGAAAAATATTTATGCATTTGACTAAGTCTACAGTTATAATATATAACATACTAAAGATGAGGGCATAGTTTATTGCTAAAAGTCAAGGAAGTTTAACACCAGTGAATGGATGTGGGTCAAGGGGATGTTTGAATGAAATCAATAGTTTTGTTCAAAAACCAATTTTCTATTTTCTTCAAAGGATAGATATATAAGGAATACACATATAACACAATTTTAAGTAAATTAGAACTTCTGAATTTGTTTCTGACCTTATTCCTAGTGGATTTTCAAAGGGACAGGGTTTGCAGGTAAAATGTAAAATGGTAGCTTTTCCTGTCAGAGCTACTTTTTTATTGATTCTTGTATAAGTTTCTTTGGCCTTTGGAACAGTGGGCCCTTACACTTTGAGATGTATTTAATACTGAAAAAAATATTAAATCGCCCTTTCTGGTGACTGGAAAACACGTAAGACATTATTTAGGTCAATGATGTCAGAACCGCCCTCTGACAGAGGTTTGGGAAATGCAGGAGACCAGCTGGTGCTTCCCTTATCTGAGCAAGAGGGTGAGTGTCAGGACCCCGCCAGCCACCCAGCCTGGCCAAGAATCACACCAAGTGGGGAGTTGAGTCAACGTGAAGGTGCAGCAATCTCAACTTTATTGTGTCAGGGACAAGGTTATATAGTGATAGGAGGGGGTAAGAAGAGACAGTAGCGAGAACCAATAAGAAGCAGTTACATCACTAAGGGGCCTAGGCAGATTTCAGGTTAAACCATTAGGCGAGGCTAAAGTCAAAAGCCCGCCCTCGCCAATCCAGCCAGGTCACGTAAATGGAAATGCTCTGGAAGAATCCATTAGGCCACCTCAGCCAACACCCAATAATGGCCGCGGTCCCGAGGGAAGTAAAAGGTTCCAACAAATGAGATATCTAATTTGTAGAATTTTATATGTAGACCTCGAATTTTGTATCTTAAATCTAGTTTGCTGTAAGTTTTAGAAGGCAACCAGGATTTTCTTGTTGAGGAGAGGGAGAAAAGACCAGAGTTCCAATAATGTAGCAAATGCTGACAATAAGGAATAATTTATATTTGTAAAAGTCTCAGTAAAAATTGATTGCAATAAAAATCTGTTTTTAGCAACTGTTAAAAATATATGTAAGCCTAAGAAAGATTATCAAGTGATGTAAACCTCTGAACTTTCCATACTCTTTTGAAACACTTTTTCTGAAAATCCAATGAATTTGTTGATACTATATAAATATATTACTGAACAAGTAAATAAATGATGTAGGATAGAAAAATTTCCCTTGCAAAATAATGTCAAATCATTATCTGTTTATTTTACCCTCAGAAGACAGATACAATTTCTTACTCCTTAGGCATGAGCTGTGCATAGATTTTCTTTCAGACAGCACAGAAGGTAAAGGCTGGAAGGAGCAGTATTAGTAGAGACGCATGACAGACACTACATTGCAAAGTGATCAAAATAAATATCAACAGCAAAAAATCATGTTGGTAGTGTTTTCTTGATAGGATGCAATGAGAGCAAAAATTCATAATCCCAGTCTAATTATAATCAGAAAACTCTCAATGGAAGGACATGCTACAAAATAATGAACCAATACACTTCCAAATCATTAGTCATTAAGTCTGATATAACTGTCACAGTCAAGAGATGTCAAAGAGGACATAAATAAAGGATTTGAGGTATCCTGAATGGTAACCTTCCACAGGAAAAAAAAAAGACATTGATTTGAAAAAAATGTGAGGAAATGTGAGTAAAGTAAGGACTTAACTAATAATGTAACAGTGTTTATTCATTGATAAAATATATGTTCCATGCTAATGTAAGATATTAATTATAAGGGAGACCGGGTTTATGTTAGGTGAAAAGAATCTGTGTAATTACTTTGAAATTTTCTTTGAAATCTACAAGTATTCTAAATTAAAGATATACTTTTAAAATCCCTCTGTGTTCATTAAAATATCAATTTTGAAGCTTTAGTTTCATGAAAATCACTGAGATTACTTTTTTCTTGCTATTGATAGTAAGGGAGGGAGGAAGACAGATAGCATTTAATTTATTTTGTGAATTTTATAGGCAATTTTTGCAGTTGTTTGGTAAAGTACACATTTTAGATATAATACCTTTGGTAATATACATCTTTCAATATAACTGATTTTTAACCATATATATGTATGTATTTATAATATAAATTGTTACTAGAGGGTCACTTACATAATAAATACTAGAACAGTGAAAGTCATATACTTATATAAATATCCACTCTTTCCTTCTCATTCTGTTTTACAGTTTCATTTAAATATAGTATACATTTAAATGCATTGTCTTGTAGAAAATCAAGAGTTTAAGTCTATATCCATTTGGAATATTTAATAGCTTTACCATTTACTTAGGATAAGTGAAGATGATTGTAGCATTCCTTGGTGATAACTATCTCTAAACCATTCCCTCTTTAATCCATTCTGTTGAATCAGAGGATAATGAGTAATTCTAACCAATCAAAACCAGACATTTGCATTTTCATCCTTGCCTCTCAACTTAGTTAGGTATAGTCACGTTATACAATCTTTCCAGGGCAGCATGGACAAAATAACTTCTGGGGAAATTTTAGTAAATATTTCTTTCATTGATAAAAGAGGAATAGATATTAAGGAATAGTTCCTTTTCTGATACATGTTTTCCTGTCTGAATCAGAAACCTGAAACTCTGGTGATCATGAGGGAAATTAAGAAGTTCCTTGAAAAGAAGGCTATCTCCTGATAAGTACTGACATTTTCAATTAATTAACTCTGAAGACAAATTTTTTTTTGAAAATAATTTCTAAAAGTTTTCTGTTACTAAAGTCAGAGCCTTCTTAGGTTTCATCTAAGTATTAGGTATTTTCAAGCTGATTTTCTGTGGTACCTGAGTGAAAACAGGTAGATTCACTCTCTTAATCTATTTGTGAATATTATGCCTTAAAAGTTAACTTTGAACGGAAGCATAGAATTACTCTTCTTTTTTTTTCACTTCTTAGTTAACTTTTAAGTTAAATACTTGTGCCTTTTTACCATCAAAATCAGTCAGAGAAATGGCCAGGTTTTAGATGTAAAGAAATATATCATGCATGAAGTAGCTCAATTTGTGAGCATTCAAGCTCTAAACTCAATGATTATCCCATTTGTGCTTTCTGTTTTCACAGAGGTATCTTTCATTGGCTATATTCTAAATTTAAAAAAATACAACATTTTTAACTCTTCAATACAGACAATGGTTATAAGCCCCAAATTAACCACCAAAATCACCAATAAGTAATTTAAAACTTAAATATAAAAATTACTGTACATATAGGTATAGACAATAATGTTCAAAAAGCTAGAAAAAATAACTTGAATGTTTTATAAGTCATTTATAATGAAATGATAAATATTGGGTGAGTTAGATATGTTTAACATAATTATTATAAAAGATATATATATATATATAAATGTCATCATACTCCATATATATGTACACTTTTTATGTGTTTATCTTAAAAATTAATCTTGATAATAAAAGTTAAACTGCAAAATGTGGTATGTAAAAATTTATAAAAAGTTCTTTTTTATGAAAAAATATGGGAAAGTGCTTTGCTAAAAATTCTGTGTAAATTATTATGAATTTCAGTGCTAGTATAGTATTTGAATTTGGGCTGAGTAATTGTTTGATTTTGAAAACAAATATATTAAATATTCTACAGCTTATAACATTAAAACATCAACCATTAATATTTTTGCAAGTATTGATCTACGAAGGTAAAGACACACATAGAAACATGCATATACTCAAATACACATGTCATTTTGTATGTTAAGCTTACATTTGTACAACTATTTAAGCAATATATTTACCTTGTGTTTAAAATGGTATAGCATATGTAACTTGCCATGATTATAATTTATAGATATTACAAATTTTAAGAAAATTTAATGCATAACTCATAATTTCTCTAAATTTTAACATATTAGTATGTGTTTGAATTCAGACTTTCAGAAAACATTTATAGCTAAATATAAATTTAAATCATTCTATTAAATGTATTTGTAAAATACATTTGAATATTCTTTTTAAAATTTTATTGTTGAATAATTGATATGCAATAAGTCTCATATAATATGAGGTGTATAGTTTGGTAAGTTTGACATGTATATGCTCATGAAATCATCAACATAATCTAAGTAGTGAATATACTATCACTCCCCAAATTTTCTCATATCTTTTTGCATCTGTCTTGTTTTTTTTATTCTTACCTCATACATAGGCACTAATGAACTAACTAATTTCTATCACAATAGATTCCTTTGGGTTTTCAAGAATTTTAATTAGGTAAAATTATAGTCTCTGTACTCTTTATGAAGAGACTTTCTTTTTCTGGACATAATTACTTAGCACTCTGCATGATGAGCTATGATGTTGCATCCCTCAAAATTTCTTTCTGTTTCATGAAAGGAAAATGATATGCTGTGAAGTATACCATGGACTAGATAGACACCAATTGCTTATCTAACAACCTGTCAAAAAACATTTGGATTATTTCCAGTCATTGGTCATTATAAAAATCTATAGATAAAGAGTGTATATCCATACACTCTCTTCAGTTTTCATAAGCAAATAGATAGGAGCAGAATGGCTGAGTCAGATGAGGTGAAAGTAGTTTCCAAATAGTTGTGCAATTTTACATTCCCAGTAGAGTTTCTCATAGAGGCTTAGTGTCTCTCATTGTGTTTTTAATGTGTATTCCCTAAAACAATAGTGATAGTCAGCAGCTTCCATTCATACACCCACTTTTGTGACAACATTGTTTAAATCATTTGCCCCATATTAAGTTTTCTCTAATCAAGTTTGAAAGTACTTTGTATTTTCTGGCTCTAATGGTTTATCGGATATAAGATTTGTAAACATTTCTCCAGTCTGGTTCACCTTTTGTTTCTGTAGTAGTGTCTCTTGCAGTGATTTTTGTGAAGTCAAACTTTTCAATTTATTCTTTTGTGGGCTGTATTTGATAGTTAACCAAAAAATGTTTAACCTAAAGATGTTCTCCTATTATTTAATTAAAGATCTATAGACCAAAGTTTAACATTTAGATTCATCTTGAATGTATTTTACATGTTGCGAGGGTTTAGACTGCAGTACATGTTTCTTCTGTATATGGATACTTTTTCAGAGTATCCATTTTTCAAGTGAATTGCCCTGTATATTTTCATATGTGACTTGTCCATTTATTGCTGAAAATTATCCTCTTGCTTTGACCTACATGTTTAGACATATTGTTCTAAACATATGTTTAGACCAATACCAATCAACTTTAATTGCTGTAGTTTTGTATTAAGTTTTAAAATCAGGTAGTGTTGCTAGTGCCATTTTGTTATTTTTCAAAATTGTTTTGGCTATTCTAGGTTCATTATATTTCCATATGATTTATGGAACTGGTTTTATAATGTCCACAAAATATATCCTGAGATATGATTGTATTAAGTCTGTATTTATAAATATAGATTTTATAATTCTATTTTTGAATATGATTGTAATAAATCTATATTTAATATTGGTGAATTAAATATTAACTATATACTGATCTTCTAGTCTTCTACCACAACTCTTCTGATTAGAATAATGTGTTGGGAGGTTACCAGGTTCAGTAGTTCGCTAGAATAACTATCAAGAATCTGCATACTAATGGCTATGATTAATTATGGAAGAAAACACATAGTCATGAAAGGGCAAAGGCCCATGGAATGCAATCCAGAGGAAACCAGACACATATTTCCAAGGGCCCCATTTTAGTTGAGTCCTACAGGATACACTGCATCCCCCCTTTAATGAGTTGTGACAAAGTGCCAACCAGAGAAGCCAACCAGAGACATAGTATGCAGAGTTTTATTAGTTGTGCATCATATAGACTGCTACTGTCTAGACATAACATTATTTCAGACTCTCAGAAGGAAACAGGTATTCACCATAAACCACACAGTATGTATAAAGAGTTTAGGCACAGTGAGCTTTTCATATCAATTAGTGGTATGAATCATCTTGAAATGTAAGATCTCAGATCCCAGTTAATCACATCTTATAGGCAGCTATTTTCAAGTACAGCAGTCCAGGCCCGCTGTGCTAGTTGTTCTGAACAAAATCTACTGAGACAAATTGTAAATAAAACTAAGGAAAGTCACCTCCTGATCTTCTAAAATCATAGTTATATGTAATCTATAAAAGCTGTACCTTTTGTGTTTATCCCTTTCACCTGATTTTCTTGCTGCCTTATTGAACAATTTAGAAAAAAATCCCTCTGAAGGTCTTAAATCATGAAAATATATTGAAGATACATATATAAAATTAAAAATTACTAGACTTAGGATCAATTACCTGTAAACAGCAGATTTCAATGTGTCCACTATTTTAACTTATGTTTATAAATATTTCATAAATAAACTAAGATTGATATAAAAATAGGTTTTTACAACTTATGGAATACTGTTTTTGGTGCTCTCTATGTATTTTATAAAACTTTAAATATATACCAATTATTAGCACTGATGTAATTAGTCTTAATTCAAATTGGTATAAGTCTCTCAACTTTAGATAATTATTTTATTTGACAACATTATTGCATGATAATGTTATTTATTCTGTGATAAACTCCTCAGAGAATTTTGTTGCTATAAGCAAACATCTCCCTCTGAATTTACCTACAGTTCTCAGTTTTCTGCTATTTCTGCTATATCTGAATGCAAATTCATTGAAATCTTGGAGTTTTAAATAACAAGGTTAATTTTCTTACTGATAGAACATCCCTCATATAAAATAAATTAAGTTATTTAATTGAAAATTAATATATAATGAACAGTATCTTTGTTTTAAATTACATGTAGTCCCTTTCAATTATTACTTTAATTTCATCTGTTCTTTATTTTCTTCTTCATTAGTCCTTTCTACACTTAGAAGCCTGCTTTAGATTACTTTGCTGTCTTACTC
The DNA here is from genome assembly GCF_964194105.1 of Spermophilus citellus. Taxonomy (NCBI): domain Eukaryota; kingdom Metazoa; phylum Chordata; class Mammalia; order Rodentia; family Sciuridae; genus Spermophilus; species Spermophilus citellus. The sequence goes on along the minus strand of NC_138182.1, from coordinate 63,653,882 downwards.
TTTCAATGAAACTCATAAATAAAATATAATATTTTTTATCTATTAAACATGTTAGGCTATGTGTGAAATGTCATTGTATGGAAGGAAAACTATTTCTCATCCAGCAGATTACTTATCAATTATAAAGAAAGATGTTTCTTTAAAATGAAGAAATATGGCAGATACGTACTCCTTTAGGAAAGGTGTTAAGCTTAGTGCCACCAACAATGGGACTCTCTGACATCATGAGTTTCCTGAAAGGGCATTAAAAAAGTATAAGATTAGTGATATTCCTGTCAAAAATATTTCATCAAATTTCATCATGGAGATGGGGCTGGGGTTGTGACTAAGCAGTAGAGCACTGGCCTAGCACATGTGAGGCCCTGGGTTCAATCCTCAGCACCACATAAAAATAAATAAACAAAATATAGGTTTTTAAATTTTTTTTAAATTCCATCATGGAGAAATTATTTGATAAGAACAAACTGAGGAATTCTACAAACAACTTTCTGCATTCTTCACCAAAATAAATACCATGCATGACAAAAAGACTGGGAAACTTTCTAAACTAAAAAAGGTGAAGGAACTTAAATATAAGGTGTAATCCTTGACTAGATCATGAATTTAAAAAATTAAAGATATAAAGCATATTAGTTGAACATTTTGTGAAAATGTTGCAGCAAATAATTTTGCATCAGTTTAATATGAGATAATTACATTGCCACTAAACTGGAGAATATCCTTGTTTTTGGTAATACATGCAGAAACACCTAAGTTTGAAATATGATGGCTGAAATTAATTTTCAGATAATTTTACAAGTATAGCATCAATGTACACACACATATATACCTAACACTTGGTGGAGGTAGATGTAGGGCATATGATTATTTTTATATTATTCTTACAAATTAATGAAGGTGAAAAATATTCCAGAGTAAAAACTTTGGTGTGAAAAACAAAACATTTTATTTATAAAACTAACTTGAATAATTCAAACTTCAGTATTTAGAAGACTTGGAAATGTGCATAGCACAGATCATTATTTTCTTAGAAAAACAACTAAAATTCTCACAGTTTCCCATTTTAACTAAGATTCATACATATTTATATTTAGGTAATTATAACCAAAATTAAATATGGTAAAGTTATATGAAGACAGAAAGCAGAAAAAAATGAATAATAAAGGAAGATATTAAGTATATTTATTTTTAGTAACAAAAGTTTGTGTTGTATTAATTAATTAGAAATTCTATAAAGTGAATAATTCAAATGGAAGGTACTTCTAGAATTGAAGGTTAGATAAACTGTTAAGAAGTCAGGGATGAACAGCATTTGACATCCTGAGTCAAAATGAGCAAAGCCAAGGAAGTATCTATGGATTTGAAGGTGGATATTAAAATATTACACACATTGTGACACAAGTAATTCTCATGAAGATCACTTCTAAAAATAAAGATAAATATTGCTGGGTGCAATGTCACATGCCTGTAATCTTAGTGGTTTGGGAGGCTGAGGCAGGAAGATCTTGAATTCAAACCCAACCTCAGCAAAAGCAAGATACTAAGCAACAGAGTGAGACACCGTCTCTAAATAAAAAAACAAAATAGGGCTGGGAATGTGGCTTAGTGATTGAGTGCCCCTGAGTTCAACCCCTTGTACTAATCAATCAATAAATAAAAACAGGGCTGGGGATGTGGCTCAGTGATTGAGTGCCCCTGAGTTCAATTCCTGGTACCAATAAATAAATAAACCAACAAACAAACTCTATTGCTGTTCTAAAAATGAGGGGTAAATAAAATGTTAGATATTACAAAGAATTAGTGAATGGAAGCTATGAAAAAAGTTACAGACATGGAGGAGAGAATGAGGTGTTCCAATTTATATTCCTTAGGAAATATTCTCTAAGAGAAAATTAAGAGTCATTTAGATAAAAATGGTCAATAATTTTCAAGTACTAATGATACCATATATCTTCATATTCAGCAATGCCAGTAATTTCTAAATAAGTTTAATGAAATAATTATACTCCTAAAAATATCTACCCATTACCATTGGTCTATAGTGTTCATTAATAGGGATCCAGAAAAATATTTTGATTTCTAAATAATGGTTTAATGAGGCAATTCACTGAAAAGCTTGATTCATTTAGCAAAAAAAAAGTAGTAATGACAGAAGGCAAAATAACTTATGGTATAAAAATGTTCACATAATTACAGGTTCTAGCTAATTAAAATGAAAACTGCAACAGAGTAAATGAGGCTGCAGAGGTTAATATATATGTTCAAATACTAAGTATATTATTAAAATACAATTTGAGTATTATTAGCTCAATCTAGTGATTCCAGGTTTTGATTCAGGACTTTGGCTCTTTCTTGTATAATTTGCATCCATTTGGTTTTTATTATCACCTTTAATAGCTGTTAGAGTGAAGGAGAGCATAGACTATGAAGATCTATCCTGAATGTGTTGGTTTGTTGGTAACAAACATCCATCCTTTCTGCTCATGGTTCAGAATAAAAACTTATGTCCCCTATAAATCAAGGGAAATGTGGTCTGGTTCTGTTTTCAGAAAAATTAGTGAAGATTTTCTAATAAAGAGCTACTACTAGTCTATGGCACAAAATAGAATAAACCATTTCTGAGACTACGACTTAACCCAAACCCATTCAAATATAATTAGAAAATCTGAAAGTAAAACCATAAAGACATTGCATTACTAATTGAAATCTAACCCCATATAGGTAAGCCAGAATGTTTTAAGGGTGAGTCCTAAACATCTCAAAAATAGCCCCATTTTCTGAAAGTTCGAAAAAAAGAAAAAAAAAGTAAAGACAGAAGAGGTAATGTATTGTGGCTAATATAACTGACCAAAAGGAAAGAAATATTATAGACAATTAGATACATTGATACAGTGAATTAAATACCATATTAGAAATCTGAAGCATATGTATATATAAAATTATGTACATATCTTGATTATCCTCATATTCAGACACAAATTGATGCATATTTCAGGAATGTAGTGAACCTCTAATCCCCTAAATTTGAAGAAACATAGCTTGAACCATATTTCTCTTTGTTCTTATTTTATAATTAAAGGAAGAACCATAATTGCTCTGACATGGGTACAGATCTTATAGGTAAAACTGCATTTATATTTACTGGATAATTTTGAACATTGCATGAAGAAGTACAAAGTACTTAAAATAATTACTCGCCTTTTCTGAGTCATATTTATCTTGATTATCAATCTATCTCAGTCCTTCTAGTAGATTTGCTAATGTTTTGAGAAATAGAGCAATGCCTGTTAAACTCAAGAGTTTAATAATTCTCTTACGTTTAGGTTGTTTGGAATTGAAAGAAGACACCATTGAAAACCTTCTTGCTGCAGCATGCCTTCTTCAGCTTCCTCAAGTAGTGGAAGTGTGCTGCCACTTCCTCATGAAGCTTCTGCACCCATCTAACTGTTTAGGAATCCGAGCATTCGCAGATGCTCAAGGGTGCATCGAATTAATGAAAGTGGCCCACAGCTACACAATGGTAAGGATGTTAATATCTTAATAATAGATACACTGTATGAACAAAGGTGAAAATAATTACTGTGGCGACATTGAACAACTTTTAAGTTTAAATGAGTTTTGTATGCTTAGCACTTTTTCATTATTTGTTACATGGGATATATTACCATAGTCATATCTCATAATCTCAACATAAAGATAAACTATGTGATATACCTTATTATTGCTTTTATGGCTTTATTTACACTTTACAGGCAATGTAAGTATTAATGCTTACTATTTGGGATTTGAAAGTTGTATAAACCAATATTTCTTAATTGCCACATTATATGTATCTTTTTACACCCAATTCCATAGTTGCTGACTTTTTTTGGTGGTGGTAGGGTACTGGGGATTGAATTCAGGGGCACTCAACCACTGAGCCACATCCCCAGTCCTATTTTGTATTTTTTTAGGGACAGGGTCTCATTGAGTTGCTTAGCACCTTATCTTTGCTGAGGCTGGCTTTGAACTCTTTTTTTTAAATATTTATTTCTTAGTTATAGGTGGACACATTTTATATCTATGTGGTGCTGAGGATTGAACCCAGTGCCTCATGCATGCCAGATGAGCCCTTTTCCTCTGAGCCATAACTCCAGCCCCTGGCTTTGAACTCTTGATCGTCTTGCCTTAGCCTCCCAAACCACTGGGATTCCAGGCATGTGCCACTGTGCCTGGCTATAGCTGCTGATTTTTTTTATGTTTTCTTCTGTATTATCTTTCAACCATTCCATGATAGCACATTATGTTTGCTACAGCTTTGCCTACATGATATGTGGAGAAAAATTTAAAGCTACACCGTATATTATATAGTGAATATTGAATTCCAGAACTCTTGGGAACTTCTGTACTAAATATTTAGTTTCATAAAATAGTTTTTCTTTGTTTACAAATTTGATTTTCAACACTGTTTTTATAATTCAAAAGTTTTAGTGAATATCACTCAGTAGATGTTTGTAAAATAAATTAAGCCTATTTCATAATTTTTGTTTGATTTTCTTCACACACAAACATTTTTACCAGCATTATAGACATTCTAAAAGTAATTCAAATTGTATACTTTATATATGTGAACATTATGGTTTTTTTGATAATTCTCATTCTGATATAGAGTAACCTGTTACAACAGTTTGATACCCATCTGATTTTATGTGTAGAAACAATTACTCTGAAAGCATTTAATAATTACTGTAAAAGCACTTAATGTATTTTCTGACTTAGTGTAAACCTTATATAAATGTGAGCCAATTTTGAAAGTGTTATTTTTGCTAATATTATTAAATTTTGATCGTTATAAATTAAAAAAAACAATTGTAAAGTATTATATAACTTTTCAACTCAAGGGAATAATTTGTTGGAGATAGATCTCATTAAGCTTTAAGGTTTCTGTTTCTTTCACAACTCAGACTTTGATTTTCAAATCACTGGTGAGAGCTACATGAAAGTATTCTAAATAGAGTTTTAATATGATTTTCATTTTATTCTTTAAGCAGATTAGTACATTAGATGAAAATAGAGAAATGAAAAGGAGATTCATGAATTGTAATTCTGTTGTCAAATCCTTTTTCAGTAGTATTCCATGACTGGGCACAGTACTACTTTTGAAATTATATGAACCATAAAAAATCAGTGTAAACAAATACTTCATCAACTAAAATATCAAAGTCCATCTGCTGTCATTTAATTAGGCTCATTTCATTACAATTAGAAGCTCCTGGCTTAGCTAAGCTGAAGAACAATATGCTTCCATAACCAGAGGGATGATGGTCCCTTCTGGTCCAGTATGAAATTATTAATTTAGTAATAAAACTGTTTTTCTTGCAGCTGCTTGGATTGTTCAATAATTTCTCACTCAAAAGCAGCAGTATTTTTTTGGAGTCTTTAAAAGATATATTCTATATGAAAATATATTTAAAGCAAATACAAACCATTCTAAGATGATGCACATTCCAAATATCTCTATCTTAATTTATTTTTGAAAATCTACATTGCTTATGTATTGTGTCATATCTGTTGAAATTTAAATGATTTCAAATTATTTTTGAGCCATGGTGTTCCACCATATTGCAGTAGCTCATGGTCACACTCTTTGAGAGAAAATTTACTATTTATTTTCCTAGATCTCTCTTTTCCCTTGATTCTTACACTCTAAAATTAGTATTTTGCATCTGATATTATAATTTCTCATCACATATTTGCCTCTGATCCTTGTCTAATCAGGCATATGTCTTATCCAATCTATTCAATCTGTGCTTTGAAACAGATCTATTGTGCTGTATTTTCTTTTTCCTTTTAACTGTTTTGATAGGAAATCACCTCATTTGTTCTACTATATATAAAATGGAATTAACTTCTTTACTGGCTCAAATTTTGTTTCATAAATAATATTTATCTGGCCTAATTTCAATTTTTGATAAACTCTTCAGCTGTGAACACCATCTTCAAAGATCAGACATTAATTTGCTTTCTGTATTTCTTTCATAAGATTTGCTATCTTTCCTTTGCAAATTTCACTCATTTATTTGGTGACAGCTATTGATTTTGTGTTAATGATTCCAACATCTATCCAGGGAAGGTGACCTAGCTTGGCATTGGTTCATTTGCAAAATACTGGACCCTTATTTAATTCTGGATATCACATTTTAAAAGCATTAAAGAGTGACAAAAACAGATAAGAATAGCAAGAATGGAAAGTTTTTCATAGTCATGTCATAAGAAGACAGATTGAAAAAAAATGGTTGCCAGTAGCTAAATAAAATTAAGGCATGACAATTGATGCTTTATGTATTTAATAGAATGCATTTTTATTGGAAATAAAATGTTTCTCATTCTGTTTAAAATTTGAGAAGTATAATCAGTTGTTTAAGTTAAGTATTATATGAAACTATAATTTCAGAATTGAACTTTTCTTTGGATAAAGATAGATGCAAAGTCCTGAGTCTGTTTCAATCTTTTGATCTTTCCTTTCCTACTGGATAGTCTGTTCCCACCAATCTTCACTGCTACTCACTTCTAAGTTCATCTCTCTGCCTTTTGTAGGAGATGCCAAGAATTTCATTTCCTAGTAACTCATTCCCCAGTGGATTCTGGTTTATAGTTTGCTAATAAGAGGAAATCTTGGAAAAGAAATAGGTATTATTCTCCACTGGCAGGTAGATATGTAAATAATGGACAAGTGGAATAACTTACAAGTGAGCCCTTCAGAAATCTATTGCCTTAACTGCTACAGTTGAAATGGTTGATAAGTGCCCCCTGGAGGGTCTTGAGTAGCAAGGTGCCTTTTCTCAGTGCTTTTGAGAACAATTCCCATTGTAGAGAAGGTTGAGATAGTGGAAACTTTCCTGAACAACAATTCCCAAAGTCCTTCCAATGGCTATTCAAGCCTGCATTTCCCTATCTATAATCTTTCCTATTTGGAAACAATCTCTCCTATTTGGAAACAATCTCTTCAAAACTGCCCTGCTCCACATACACACAAAATAGCAGGTGCAAGCTCCTTATTCTCATGTACATAATCTTTCATGAATTGCTTCTAAAGTACTACCTGAGAATTTTACTTAAAATTAAATGGAATTGATCTCACCTCACCTAAACCTGTGTTGTGTGCTTTTGTCACTCTTAGCAGCTTCAGATATTTCTTTACAGAATCCCTGGTATTAAGTTCTAAACAATCCTTCCATTTCCAGTTAAGTTTATCTACCAAAGAAATATCAAAAATCCATGACATTATGTCCATTATTTGAAATCTTAGTATCTATTCCTTTCCTTAGGATTATGCAATATCATTATGGACTTCCTTATATAATTAATTATATTTTTATGTTTTTTGAATGATCTTCACAAATATATTGTGAATTCTTTTGTTGGAGTATTTTTCAAATTTTTATCCTGACAAAGTGTCTACTGTATTGTAATAAGTTAAATAATTCTCCTTTTTCTCTTGGGTATTTGTTTGGAATTTTGACCTTAAACAGTCTTGTATCCAATAATTTAGCAAGTCTACATGTGGTTTGCTACTGATATTCTTTCCAATCACTTTTCCTACTATGAATTTCCCTGTGTCATACAATTCCAGCCCCACTAAGTGTCTTACTGCTTTTTTTTTTCTACATCAAGTGTTATGGTTTGAATGTAGATGTCCCCCCAAAGCTCCTGTTAATGCAGGAAGGAAAATGCTTTCAGTCTGGAGGTATAAAAAAAATCCTGTACTTTGAAAGGTTGTCTTTCAGAACTATGAGAGTTATGCCCAAGAAAAAGAATGAACTTATCAATGTAGTTTCTGTTAATGGAATATCTGACATGTCTCACAGTTTCTAGCTAGAAGCATGCTTTTTATCTTTAACAATAACTCTTCCAATAAACAATAAATTAGAGTTTTCTTTGGAGGAATAGATGGAGTTTAAATTTCCTTGCACATCTAAGTCACCAAAATAAAGTTCATAGCTATTTTAATTGACACTATTATGTGATATATTAGTATAAAAATTGATTTTGTTTTTGAGGTACTGGAGATTGAACCCATGAAGTTACACATGCTAAACAAGTACTATACCACTGAGCTACATGTCCAGCCCTTTTAACTTTTTGAGACAGGGACTTGCTAAATTGCGCTGGCTGGCTCTTATGACATTCCTGCCTACACCATCTCAAATATATGGGATTGTAGGTGTGCTCTACCATGCCACCCCAAATTGATTTTTAATGCCTTCCCCCCTTTATTCATTACTTTATTTCAATTGGTTTTCAGTGTCTCACATTCACATATGGTTAGGGTAACAAGTTTAAGTTGTATGTAATTGCTTAAATTGAAAATTAGCAAAGTTCAACTTTTAGATTTCTTAATAGATTGATCAGAAATGTCAGGATAGATACAGAGACTAGTGCCAAGGAACACTGCTATTGAGATTTAGTGCTGAGGAATTTTATTTAATGATTTAATGATCACAAACACTAAAAAAAAAAAAAAAAAAGCATATGGAAGCCTGGGTGGAAAAGAGTTTCCTCTTGTTTTTCTGTTCTTATTTTTCTTAATTTTTCTGTCCCTAAATTAGACTGACTACTTATTTTTCATGACTACTGGAATCAAATTAGGTATTTCTTCATCACTACCCATTCTGTCCTTTAGATTGCAGGAACTTGTTGAGTACTTGTGATAGGCAGTTTTCACTTGTGCTCTAAATTAGAATCACTGATAATACTACCTGCTAAGACTGAAGTTGACTTTAATGAAGGGTTAAAGAAAATATTGACTTTTAATTATTTTTAGTGTTATCAATAATATATTCAGATTGCACTGAATAATTTGATAGAAATGTATTTCAGATAGTAATATTATAATAAATAACTATTCACCAGTGTAATTGCAATTTGACTACATAGAAAATTTCAGTTGCAATTAATAGAGGTTGGGTTTTCTTGTTTTGTTTTGTTTTTATTGGAGGGTGTACTGGGGATTGAACTGAAGAGCAGTTTGTCATTGAATTACATTCCCGAGGCCTTGTATTTTTAAACTTTATTTTTACATAGGGTCTCCTTAATTTGCCCAGGATGTCCTTGAACTTGAGATCTCTCTGCCTTAGTCTCCTGAATAGTTGGGGTTACAGTCCTACATCACCAGGTTTTGTTCAATTTTGAGAGTTCTCTAATATAACCACAGTTAAATATGCATTGTTAAGGATTTTAAATATTAATTCAACATAATCACAGAGTACCTAATAACGCAGTTCATTTCTTCTATTTATGTACTGTTTTTTTTTTTTAAAGAGAGAGAGAGAGAGAGAGAGAGAATTTTTTAATATTTATTTTTTAGTTCTCGGCGGACACAACATCTTTATTGGTACGTGGTGCTGAGGATCGAACCCGGGCCGCACGCATGCCAGGCGAGCGCGCTACCGCTTGAGCCACATCCCCAGCCCCTATTTATGTACTGTTAAAACATGTTTCAATGTTGGGTTTTAAAGGTCCAAACTTGAGCATTTTATTAAGAAATGCACCCCTATGCTTCATTTTTGCTTATGATGATGAAGAAGTTAATGATGATGTTAATCTACTTAAAGGCATTACATTTATTTTGCATTTCCTTCATTTGCATTTTTAAGTTTTCATATTCCTCTGAGCTATTTCTAAAACACAGTATAATACACAGCTTTATAGAGTCACAATATACAACACATATACAACTTACTATCAGAAATGTATTATCTTTTCTTTATTGTCTAGCAGATTTAAGCTTTTGTAGATATATTGTATGTCTCATGTTGTAGCAATAATGTAACTAACACAAGTTCAAGAAAGGACACTCATGTTTAAAATATCTTGTAAACACACATTTTATGTACTTTCATAATAACTTGAAAGTAGCTATTTTATCAATCATTTTATCTGTAGAATTCTCTGTGGTAATTGACATTCTCTCATTATTAGAATAGTTCAAAAAGTCTTCCTAAAACACAAGAAGATGAAAAAAAGGCAGAAACTTTTGCCTACATTCTTTTCCATTAACAATCCCAGTTTTCAATAAATTATGTCGATAATTTGCTTTTCTTACAAATAAGAAAAGACATCTAATTTTATGTATATATGTCTCATTTTCCTGTAGTAATTTTATATCATAAAATAGTATTGTACATTACGCATTTTCTGATGAATCACATTATTATGGAACTACTTCTTTTTATGTTTCCCTCTTAGATCTTTCTTTTAATGCTTTTTTTCCTGTTAAGTACTATATTTATGCTTAAGATGTTTAACAGTAATTTTAAAGTGAAAAAATGCAGAGGGATGGATTTTAGTTCAAAAGAAACATGATAAATCAATCTTTGCCTGAGGCCAAAACCAGTCTGCCCTTTGTACACATGTCAGGATAGAAATGGGCCATCTCTAAAAAGAATATTTTCAGAACTTATTATACTGCCAGATAAAGCTGAAGGAACAATAACTTCTAATAAGATATCAGATGCTCCCTTCAGATCCCAATTTTTTTCTAAACATATTAAAGTTATACATGGAACTATCTTTTCACAGTATATGTGGAAACAAACTGCCCTGAACTTGTTCATGGTTCTGTTCTTTGAGCTTAGTATATCACCTTTCTCATTCTAGGTATATAATAAAGGATGTTTGAAAGAATAGATTAATACTTTCACATTTTCATAATTAGAAATATTATACATTTAATAACCCTAAATTAATGGAAAGCTTACAAATATTAATAATTTCAAGTAAAATATTTTATCCCTAACCCAGAACAGTTTGAAATATTCATTATCTAGTTTTAAATTTACTGATGCCTTTTTAGTAGATGTAAGTATAAATAAATATAAACAAGATGTACCTATGTTATTTAGACTTCACCAAGGTTTTCAGCTATTTGAAAACTGTTAACAGGTAATGTAGTATTCTATAATGTGTACATATAATTTTTGGGCGGGAGGGTAATCAGGGATTGAATTATGGGGCATTCAACCACTGAGCCACATCCTCAGTGCTTTTTGTAGGGCTTAGAGACAGGGTCTCACTGAGTTGCTTAGCCTTTGCTGAGGCTGGCTTTGAACTCGTGATCCTCCTGCCTCAGCCTCCCTGGGATTATAGGTGTGCACTACCATGCTGGGCTAAGCTATTTTTTTAATAATATTGTTAGAAATTGTTAAAGACAATTTGTATTATGTTTGGATCTATAGTTAAAAGAACATAAAGACACTTCCAAACATAGAGATAGAATTCTGTTTCAATACCAGTTCTATTGGAAAGGAGATTAAGCTAATGGCTGATTACATTATAAAGTGATTTCATTTTTACTTCTGCCATATGAATAAGAACAAATGAAATATAATTTTAAACCAGATGATTTTAGATAACATAAAATTTATTTAAAAAATTCTTCAAATACATATACTATGGTTGAACTGGAAGAAAATTGATGAAGTCAACATTTGCTATGTGTAGATACTTAAGTTTTTATAGATACTTGAGTGTTCAGGTTTTTTGTTTGTTTTTTGGTCTCATGGCATTCCCTGATTAAGACATCTATGTATAAATTCACATATTTTAAGATTTATGTATTGACATTGACTACATATATTAAGCAGAAAAAGAGTTGTGTTTTTAAGTAGTGAACTCTATAATAAATTTAGTCTACAATATTTTTACTTTATGTTTTTAAATGGTATACAAACACAAACCATAAAAACTGTATATAATAATAAGGTATTATGTGATTTTTTAAAAATTCACAATCATAACAGATAATATAATATACTTTTATTATTATCATCATTGCCTTATTAACTTCTACATTTTAAACTTTTATAATTTATATAAAGTAATAGAAACAAAAAAGTAGACAATAATAGTATATTACCTTAATTATTTAATTATTATTATATTACCTTAATTACTTAAGGTAATATACTATTATTGCTATTTCATACATACTGACAGATGCCATTACAGATGAATAATGTGCTTTTATCCTCTTTGAAAGAGACTGTATCAAATTCCATTTTATTACTTACTTAGCATGATAATAGGAGAATATTCCATTGTATACTGAAGGCTTAAAAATTACAACTATTTCAAAGATTCTAAAGTTTGCTTTTTAAGTGACCAAAGATGTAGTGGTATTTGACCAACTTTCTTTAGTAGTTAATGAGCTATTTTAGTCAGCTTTTTTGCTACCATGACTGGAAGACCTGGCAATTTTACAGAAGGAAAAGCTTATTTGGGGGCTCCTGGTTTCAGAAGTCTCAGTTCACAGATGGTCTACTCCATTCCTCTGGGCTTGATGTGAAGCAGAACATCATGTGGTGAATGAAAGCAGTTCAGAACATGACCTTCAGGAAGCAGAGAGATCTCCTTTGAGTTATATAGACAAACTATGTAACCCAAAGGCACTCCCCCAGGACCCACCTCCTCCAGCCACATTCTACCTGCCTACAGTTACTACTCATTTAATCCCTATTAGGGAATTCACTGATTAGGTTAAGGCTTTCGTAACCTAATCATTTTACCTGTAAACCACCTTTCATTGTCTCACACATGAGCTTTTAGGGGACACCTTACATCTAAATCATAACAAGGACTTTAGTGGTTTTTCATAGTTTAGTTTTCAGTGTATTGAAATATTTCACATATAAGGCAATTAAACTTTAAACATGAGGATCGTCTTTTCCATAAGGCATAAATAGTTTAAAACTATCAATCTCCTGCAAGTAATATAAGATTTCATAGAACTTAAACTCTAATCACTAGAAATGGTGAAGCACATTAAATTATATTTCCTTAGTAAGTTAAATAACTCTCCGATGGTAACTGTCAGATAATGTCCATATATAACAAGAGGATGATATAACTATTCAAGTATCCTATTTACAATTGTCACACAATATTTGTTAGCAACAACCAGAGCACCAAGTAATGTCAAAAAAATTCTTCATATTATATTATTATAAAGAATATCATTATTATTATGAAATTATAGTAATAGATCTTCATATGCTAGATCCATTTCTGCTTTACACTTATCACCTGTTTTAATGCTAATAGTCCTATTGGGTAGTATTGTTATAGTTAAAAAGCTCTGAAACAATTTCCCTACAATCCTCAAAATAGTATTTTATGAAATCAATATAATTTTTTTAAATTGGATCTTTTTAGTTATACATGGCAGTAGAATATACTATAACATTATTCATGGTTTGTAGGGAAATCTCTTTAAATGTGTGACAGATCATCGTAGTTTAGAACTGTATATTGAGGAAGTAAAATACTATGTCAAAATGTTTAAGAGTAACATTAAGAAATTTCACCAGTTTTATCTGGAGGTCATTGTGTTCACTTCAGAATTATGGATTATCTTTATAAATCTTTGATGTATATGAAATTTGTTTTAGTGTTTTGAAAAATCTAGTTTCTGAAGACAGGCAAAGGAGTGATAATTAATATAACTTCAGAATTATGTTGTGCATTTACAACCACAATGGGTTTATTGAGATATATGTGTGATATAGCATGTATTTCACACAGTAGAATTTGCCATTCAACTTCTTTAGTATATGCAGAGTGGTAATCAAATACCATTGAAATCTAATTTTAATATTAACACTTCTTCAAAAGGAAATCCTGTAGACATTAGCAGTCTTTCCCATTTATCCTTTAATTTCTACCCTCAGGATTGGGCAGTCATGTATTTGCCTACTTTGGACATTTCAAATAAGTTGAATAAAACAACAACAACAACAGCAAAGCTCTGAAGCAAAAAAAAACTTAAAAAAAGATTCATTAAATCATGTCATTGCACTCAAAGAGTGGTAGAACCAGAATCAAATTATATAAAATTATTGTGAAATCGTTATTTAGCTATTGCATATATTGACTATATTGACTTTATATAACCGTTCACCACATTCTCTCTCTCTCTTCTTTATATTTTAATTCCTCCACTATTGCAGAGCTATAAGTACATCTCCATTCCCAGCAAACCTTCTAAAACCACCTGGAAGAGTACTAAAATAATAATAATGATGACAAATCTTGTTCAAAATGAGCATATTAAAATAATATGTGTGTACAAAAGCATCTTAAGAGTGGAGTTTTCTGAGTGATCTATGACAGACCCTCTTAAATTGTGTGCTTTCTCTACAACTACAATTTCAAGACAAATACCCTATTACTGCCCTTTAAACCTAATCACCTCCTCTGTGTAACCCCAAGGTTCATGAACCCCAGCTCCACCAAGCAAAAGAAATGCCATGGCAGAATTGACATCAGGACTTTAAAGATCCAATTGTACTTTTCCCATTTTAATCAGTCTTTGATACAAATGAACATTTTTTGAGAGTCTCTCTAACCTTAAATTGGGAGACAGACTTTTTATTTATTCTTCTTCATACCATTCACTGAGCCTAACTCCTCATTCTGCCTTGAGTTCCCTACCCTTTAAAATTTCTCATTCTTTCTCACATGAAGTTGCATTGTCTCCTATGTTCTCTCCCAATTATTGAAAATATTTATTTTGTAGTACTTGAAATTCATTTTTAGTGCTTTGGAATATTTTATTTTAAATGTTTTGTTTATTCAGTTTTAAATGTTTTATTATGTAATATTTTAAATAAAGAAATATTGCATATATATGTATGTGTGTGTATATATGTGTGTGTGTGTGTATATATATATATATATATATATATATATATATATATATATATATTCAAGTATGAAACTCAGTGTTTCATGAAAATACCACCCAGCTTAAGACAGAACTTCTTAACTATAGTTATACTTGATCCTTCTTTAAGATTCTATCTTTATCAGTGGTAAAACTATCTTTTGAGGATAGAGAATATTTGTTGTTTGTAACACATTTGTTCTCTATAAATATTTATAATATATGTTTATATTCCTAAAATATGTTTCTTAGTTTTGCTTTTTTGTTCTTTGTAGAAATTTTTTAAAGCATAGTTCACAGTGGAGAATAAAAACAACAGTTTATTTTTACTTAAATTATGTAATTTCTTTCTTTTTATCCAAATGTGATTAAATTTCTTACCTAACAGCCTGTAGAATGTCTCATAAACTATCATAAGTATAAACTGTGAGCATATAGTCTCTTACAGTCAAGTTCCTACCTAGCTTTCTAGTCATATTTCCTCTTTAAAAAAAAAAAATATATATATATATATATATATATATATATATATATATATATATATATATATATATTTCTTTTTAGTTGAAGATCAAACCAAGTGCCTCACATGTGCAAGGCACATGCTGTACTACTGAGCCACAACCCCATCCCCCCCCTGTCATATTTCCTTTTAATAACTGCTATTCCTCCATGTCTGATATTTTCTTGTCCCCGTCATTCCATGATATCTTCCCCTCTCTATGTCCTTTAAGATTATTCTTCTTTTACCAAGAATTTTTTATCCTAGCCCCATGTTCCCTCAAATTTTCAATAAAATCTTTAACCCTAAAATATAACATTCTAAGTACTCCCTTACATATCCACTTTCCCCACTGAAACCTTCTTTTCCTACACTTTCATATAACTTTGACCTTATATGTGCTTCAGAACTTAATAATTTTATGTGTATTATCTATTCATAATTTCCATATGACATTATTATTATTTAAAAGGTAGATACTATTAATCTACCTCAGGTAAAACTTGAAAAAAAGTTATTTTGTTGGACTGATTAAATAAATTAATGAATTTTGGAGCCGATGCATGCATGAGGGAAACATGATAATAAAATGTCTCACAGTATTTAAAAAAGGTAAAAACTGGAAGAGGGTTAGCATTTGGAGCCTTATCTATACATTGTGTTTGACATGAGCAAGTTTTATGTCAATAGAGTAGAGAACTCTAAGAGAGATTCATTTCATGGACATGGAGCATTATAAAATAGTATCAGAAATATTATAATCTTAGATCAATTAAATCAAGCAGTCCACATACAACAAAATTTAAGAAAATGCTCATTTGAAATACCTAAATCACTTTTTTGCAAGCCTTGGATCAGCTGGATAAACCCCATTATTGTATTCACAGTGGAGGACAAAATGATGTCTGCATTAATACGTTTTCCACAGGAGACATGCCTTATAAATCATGGTGCAGACAACAGGAGTGATTTGACCTGTTGTGTAACCTTATCTTATTGATTTCTTGTAAGGTGTTTATAATGTTTCTTTTCACTGAAGGATGAGGTTTTAGTTTATTACAAAGAAAATGCTATTGTAGTTGTAACACTGTGTTAGTCTTTACTGGCCAAATTTTCTTTGGAGAAGAAATATATGTTCCCTGTTATTTGCTCAGTAAAATCATTTACATTTTATCATACAAAAGCCTCTTCATTTTATCTGCCAAGTTGGTGCTGAAACAGCATGAGTTGATTAATTATTATAAAAAAATAAATGTCATAGATATGTTAAAACAGGGTAGGGGTTAGCATTTATGATTGTTTATGTGTTTGTATATTTAATGTTCCTGTTTATTTCATGTGTAACCTTTATGAGTGCATAAAAATGACAATTAATGTTTGCAAGGTGTTTTGTGTCAGAGTTAATATGTTAAAAATATTTTGGTGACCTTTCTTCTCTTAAGAACATTTGTGAATTAAATTTTCAATGAATGAGTCTTTTTCATTTATTGTTACTTTTTTTTCTTTGATAATTTTAAGTACAAAAAGGCATATCCACATACATGCCCATGATGTAAAGATCTCAAGGTTATCATGAATTTATATAAATTCCAATGCTTTCTAAGTGTATGTCATAACACTGTTTTCATAACCATTTCAT
Source organism: Spermophilus citellus (assembly GCF_964194105.1). Taxonomy (NCBI): domain Eukaryota; kingdom Metazoa; phylum Chordata; class Mammalia; order Rodentia; family Sciuridae; genus Spermophilus; species Spermophilus citellus. Next base: position 63,637,040 of record NC_138182.1, on the reverse strand, counting down.
AGAACTCTTCCAAATGAATAAAAAGAACAAAAACAAAAGAAAATTTCATTTAGACATGTGTTAGATAATTATAACAATCTAATACTATAAAGTGTGAAGAACAAAAAGCTACCAAATCTAGTACAATTAGTTTAATTATAAAATGCAAACACCAATGTGACATATATTCTCAGACCTGGGAAAGAGACTGGCTTAGGCTCCAGTAGACCTGGAAAAGCTTGAGGAACTTTTGAATTAAAACCTTACATTCTTATCTTTCCTTTATGTCTCCTTTCTACCTATTTCTTATTCTTTCTATCCTACTTTAGAGCACTGCATGTATTATTCTTCTTCATCCAAATTACAATAATGGAAGAAACAGAATTGGAAAAATATTACACTCAACCTTAATTTTAATTTTTTTAAATTTTTTGCTAGAAATTGTATTCTAAACCTGATGATCAAAAGATCAGATTGTATTTAATATTGAACAGAAAAGTCAAACATCTGAGTAGATTATATGAGGAGATATGCTCCAAAGATTGGTCCAGGTTGGGTGCTGCTCATACAGATAGGGAAGCTTGAAGTCTCAAGAACAGGTCTCTTCATTTACTGTCAGACCTCCTTGTACAGCAGAACATTGATTCATCTGTTTGGAGAGAAAACTGATATCGTTAACATACTGAGAAAGCATTTTCCTTTCAACTCTCTTCAGAATCTTTTCCATTCAGATGATTTTGAGATGAACAACAATAACAATAACAAAACCCCAGAAATGGAATTCAAACCATATCAGGTCCAAATAAAAGGATCCAGTGAAGAAAACTTTACAGCATAGTATCTAAAAATAAATAAACAAAAATGAAACAAACACTATTTTATTTTTCTTCTTTCAAGTTATAAAAAACAAAATTTAAAATCTAAGGTAATGTGAAATATCAAATTCGAAGCATGATTTTTGAGAATGTAAATTCTAGAAGTTATTGACTTTACTTATCAATTTCATAGACATGTATGGCCTACAATAGAACAATCACAATTTTAGGAATTGGTGCTCTGTAGTACAAGTATGAGTATATATTTATAGACAACAGAGTAGATTTTAGGAATTTTTTAATGTTCCTTATATTATGACTAAAAAAATATTTGGGTTAACATTATGTGAAATGTGTTTTTACCTGTTTTTTTTCCACTCTACAAACATTATTTATGTATACATAGATTCATCTGGAGTAAGTCCTCTCTGCATCTAAAAATGTGCTGATTCTGCACAAGTTTTGCCATTAAAAAAGAGGCAGTTAAGGTTTTCTTGTGGGCAAAAAAAAAAACGACAACTAAGCATCTAAATCACAATTGTATTCCACTTTCTTCCCCCTCTTTGTCTCCCCCTTTTGCTCTGGAACTTCAAATAAATTATTCTCATTCTGTGTTTTTATTTTTAATGAAATAAACATTTATGTATGGATGCTTATATATATTCATATATATTTATGAAAAAAAATAAATTATTTATATGCATGTATATATGAGGCAAATCATTAGAAGTTGTCACAATTTATTTTATTTTTTCCTATTTTTATTGTTGCATTATACTTATATGCTTTGGTGGGATTATTGTTACATATTAGAATTTGTTACAATTTAGATAAAATCAAATTTAGAAACTAGGATTTGCCTTATAAGAACAGATGCTTTTAATTTAATAGTGTGTTATATCTAGTACACTAATATCTAAGATTATTTTAAAATACATTTTGAATGTGTAAGGAAAATACCATATCCTAAAAAAAAGTGATATTTTTATTATATAAAAACAAGAATAATATTTAACTCTGTACTATTTGATAAATTCTGAAAAAAATACTGTTTAAAAGGAATTTATTTATTATTCTGCAGTCGTTATTTGCAAAGATAGGAAAAATGATATAAACCAATATATTCTATAACTTTGGAAACTGATGTCAAAAAGATTCAGCTATTACAATTTTTTTACACTATCTGTGGTCATTTTTCAATAATACAAGTTATATAATTTGAAATATATATAAGTTTATAATTTAACTCTAATATATTTTCTTTTGTTAGTAAATGTACCACAATGAGTCTCCACAATAGGTACAACCATAAGACTAAGTATAATAAGATATACTTTATGTTTGTATAAATATGTCAAAATATAGTCTACTGTCATGTATATCTATATAGAACAGATAAAATTTTAAAATAAATAAAAGTTTTAAAATAAAAGAATGAAAAATAACTTTGTATTAAAAATAAAGAAATAAATCTTTCATATTTTAATGTAATTATTTTTTATATTTCTCCTTTAATTCTTCATACACCAAATCCAGGAAGTAAATAAACTATATAATTGTTATAATTCTGATTTACAGAGTTTACTGTTTAAAAGTTGAATTACAAAGTAGAAGGAAAGGATAACTACCCCACAAACAAATTTTTATATCATCCTTTCTTTTAACTCCCTATTTTTTCACCATTTTCAGGATTAAATTTCTACACTAATAAATGACACTTTAACCTTTAGCTTCTCATTACCCTGAATTTCCAAAATGTTCCTCAGTGTTGTTCTAGTCTTGTCTCTCTCTCCTGCTCACTTACTCAATTATTACTCACTCACAGTGTTATGGTATCTTCTGTTTTCTCAACAATTTATACTTTCTCCTGGTACACTGAGGATCCCAGTGCTTCAAAAATTATTCACAGACTACATCCCAAACTGAAATCTCACTTCTGAGTTCAACAGCTTGTTTCTCAATCCTTGTGTACAACAGTGACTAATGCCTAACTCCCCTTTTATCTACAGTGCTTATTTTTCAAGAACCCCCAGTGAATGTCTGAAAACACCAATAGTTCTGAACCCTATCTATGCCATGTTTTCACTGTTTGTCCTGCAGCATTGTCACTTAGTACCAGAGTTAATCTGTCCTTCTGATACCTCTTATACATCACTACTCTTCAAAGTTGGGAATATTTTTAAGTGAAATAAGAATTATTTGAACATAAGCAATGTAATATCATGGCAGTCCACCTGATAATCAAGATGGTGACAAAATCACTAATTGGTGGGTAGTATATACAGTCTGAATATAGTGGAAATGATTTACATCCTGGAAGGAACAGAGACGGGCAGCCCAAGTTTTAATTATACGACTCAAAATGGTATGCAATTTTAAACTTAAGAATTGCCGATTTACTGATTTTTACTTAATATAAAAATATTAAAATATCAAAATATTAATGAAACTACAGAAAGAAAACTGCTGATGAGGGAAGGGCTACTTATTTGGTTTGTTACAATTAAAGTAATTATATTTTCTAAAATATTCACTCCAGCTTCTATTTTATTTATTTTTATTGGTTATTTTTAGTTATACATGACAGTAGAATTCATTTTGATATAATTATACAGGCATGGAATATACCTTATCCTAATTAGGACCCTATTCTTGTGGATGTACAGTACACGATGTTGAGATTCACTGCGGTGTATTCACATATGTTTGTAGGAAAATCATGTCATATTCATTCCATGGTCTTTCCTTTTTTTATCTCCCTCCCTTCACTTCATTCCCCTTTATCTATTCTTATGAATTTTCATTCTCCACCCCTGTTTTTGTGGGTTAGCTTCCTCCTATCAGTGAAAACATTCCACCTTTGGCTTTTTTTAATTTGTTTTAATTAGTTACACATGACAGTACAATGATATTGACATATCATACATTTGATTCAGATGGGATATAATTTCTCATTTTTCTGAATGTACAGGTTGCACAATTACATTGGTCATGCAGTCACATATATACCCACAGCAATAATAATGTCTATTTTATTCTGCTGTCCTTCCATTCCCCCCATCTTTGGCTTTTTAAGACTGGTTTATTTCATTTAGAATGATAGTCTCCAGATCCATTCATTTACTGGCAAATGTCATAAAGTCATTCTTCTTAATGGCTGAGTAATACTCCCTTGTGTATATATAACACATTTTATTTATCCATTATCTCTTGAAGAGCACCTAGGTTAGATCCTAGGTTTAGCTTTTGTAAATTGAGCTGCTATAAACATTGATGTGGTCCTGCTTCTAACATTTCATATATTTGTTTTATTATCCACAGGTAACTTAAGCCAATAAACTAATGGCTGAAATATATTTCGCCCTCTTTTTCGTTCTCAACATTCAAATAACTTTCAAGTAGAAAATTCTTATTTTAAGATGACATGGAATATTTCCCCTCTCCATTTTATTACATTACGATCTATCCTACAGCTTACTAGTAGAATATTTTTATATAAACTTAATATTCTTCAATTTTAAAACCTGGGAATTTTGTCAATTGATTTCCAATTCTTTATAGTATAGTGTAGAGCTCCACCAACTTCTTACAGGTTTCCAAAGCCTGCTTTAACAATTCTGTATTTCATTTAATTAACATTATATAGTTATCAGCTTTCTTAATCCCCTCTAGTTTTCCCAAGGATATGTATTACCATTTTGCAATTAACTTTCCGGCAATGTCATCCATTTCTAACCACGACTTTCAATGTATAGCCAAGCACTCACATAAATGAAATGGATATTCATAATTATCTGAAACTAAAATTAATTTTTCATATAAACATAAAACAATATCAATATTTAATATAAATTAACTATTGCTAATATTTTTTAAATATAAAAACCCATTGTGAAAAGAGTGAAATATCTTCTGTTTAAAATGTTGCCTTACATTGCTGACATTGGAAACTTGAAATGTAAGTGTTAATGCTGCTTATGATTTTGAGTTGTCAATAAATACATATTTGTAGTTTTTGTACTCATGATGAATCCATGCATGTATGTGTGTGTGTGTGTGTGTATATATATATATATATATATATATACATAATAATATAATTATATATAATTATATATAATATGTATACACATATAATAATATAGCATATATATGTACATATGCATATGAATAGATACATATATGTATCTATTCACTTTATACGTCTAAATGTAAAATATTTTAATACATAAAGGGTAATCAGATAAATACTCAAAACATTATTTTAGAGCTTTGTCCACAAATGTAAGCTACCAGTAGGCATTCATCGCCAACATATTAATTGCTTTTGCTTTGGTTGTTTTTCCTTTTAAATAAGAGAATGATTAAGCAAATGCTTTGTGAAGAGGTAGTTGATAGGTCTCACAAAGTTTGGATGTCACAGGTTGTATTATCAATGCAAAAAATAAATATTTTAATCAGAACAATGAAAACTCATTTATTTGGCAGAATAGCACAAATGATTTAAAAATATGATAATATTCTGAACACCAGAGAAAGGTAGCTAATAAAACCTAAATGTATTTTTCTATTTTCTTGAGAATTATACTATTTTCAATAGAATTGACACAATGGAGAAAGACATCAAAAACATACATAATAACTTCAGTCAAGTGAATTTTAATTATGCTAAGCAAGTATCCAGTATGAAAATCAGGATAGGAATTTTCACTTTGCTTCATTAGTTAGTTCAGTTTCTGAAAGAATGAATATTTAAATGAACCATATTTAAAAGGATCTTCTATCCAAGATAAAGCAAGGGCTATAAAATATAATCTTAAAATTGTAATATGTTCTCATAGTTGAAAATTTATTAATTCCATAAAAATTTAAAAATCCAGAACCAAGTAATCAGAATTGAAGAAAACTCCCAAAATATCATTACTTTAGAAGAACTTTAATATTAACTATGTGATGTTATAATCGAGTTTTCCTGGTTTGCAAATATAATTTAAACATTAATCAAGTGTGTTTTAAAGTGGGCAATAAAAACACAAAGATTAGTCTCACAATTACTCCTTTGATCCTTCTTTAAATGACCCCTTTCTTTATCTTACTGAATAAAATCAAAGATAACTATGACTCTTTAGATAAACTTCAGCTAATTAAAGTGTCCTCTGGAAATGTGAGTCACAGAAATGTCTTAGTTTGTAATGAAAACGTCCAGTGTTGTCTAATACTTATTAGGTGAATCTAGTAGAACTTCAGTGACTCCTTAATAAAGGTGTAGTTCTCATGGGGTATTGAGAAGAGTAGACAGTACATAGTGTATTTACCTACTAAAAAAAAATATAGTTCACTTTGCTAAGTAACATTTTTAGGCCAGTAACTTAAGTTCCCTGAGAGATTTTGACATACTGGGTTAATCTGGAGCATCAGTTGATTAGTGTGACCATCATGTTATATCATCTCCTGGGTTGCTGTGATAGTTTACAAAAGTCTGTTACATGTAAATTTGAAAGAAATATATATTTATTCAAGAGTTCTATTCCCACTTGTTTACCAGCAATTATTTTAGGCAAGGAGACAGTGAAGAATGTAATTATGAGCATGATCTTTGGAGAAAGATTGCTTAATGGGTTAGCTTTTTGTACTACTACCAAACTATATCACAGAAACAATTTAGAGGAGGTAAAGTGTGTTTTGGACTCATGATTTCAGAAGTTCAGTCCATGGTTGGCAGACTCCATTGCTCTGGACCCAAGAACAGGCAGAACATTATAGCAGATGGGCATGGCAGAGGGAAGCTACAGACTCCAGGAAGCAGAGAGAGAAAATGGGAGGAGCCAGAAACAAAATATATAATCCCCAAAACATGTCCCCAGTGACTCACTTTCTCTAGCCACACGCCATTTACCAAGAGCTACCACTTAGTAATCCATTCAACTTTTTAATACATCAAATGGATTAACACAGTGATAAAATCACAGCTCTCATAATTTAATCATTTCACTGCCTGCTTAGACCATAACATATGGATTATTAATATAACTGGATTATTAATATAAACTGCTGAAGGCAAGAAATCTATTGTACTTTACTTTTCTCATCTTTGAAAGGAAATAAATAATCATACCACCGACATTGCTAAGCGATGAGAATTAAATAATAATTTAATATTTTTTAAGCCTAAAGCATGAATTCACAAGTTTATAATAGTTACAGCTATCTGAAATATTGAGTTGGCAGGAATTCAAAGCTTTTGTAATTGGTTGGGCCAACTGGTTTCAGTCTTCCTTCCGTTTTGTTGTTGTTGTTGTTTGTTTGTTTACATTTAGCAAATCACTTTTTAATTTAAAAAAAATATTGGTTCTTTTTAGTTATATATGATAGTAGAATTCATTTTGGCATACTTATAAAAGCATAAAGTATATCTTGTTCTAATTCAGTCCCAAGGACCTCTCCTTCCAGAGAATTTAATATGAATGCCTGTTACAAAGTAGATGTTCAGTAATTGTTTAATAAATGAAAGTGGAGAAATCGCCACATTACATTCAATATTAGTATCCACCAAAACTAGTCCCAACATTTAATCAATTAAAAATATAAAAGAGTCTACCTTCCCTTTAAAGTGCATACTATGCTAATCCACATTCTATTTTAAAATTTTATTTCAAGGCTAAAGTGTAGTGATTTTAAAACTATAAGGATAAACAGCAATGTCATATCAGTATTGTTATTACCTGTACACATGTAGTATTAATGCTACACTTTAAAAACCAATACTTACCATCGTTTTTTGTTTTCTTTTTCAGTACTGGGGTTTGAATCCAGTGCCACTCTACCACTGAGCTGTAGCCCCAGTCCATTTTTTTTTTTTTTTTGGAGACAGTGTCTTGCTAAGTTGCCTTGAACATGCAATGATCCTGCCTCATTCTGTCCAGTATCTGGGGTTACAGGTATGTGCCATTGCACGAGACTAAAAACCCCATTTAGAACATAATTATATTCTCATGGATTAGGCTAAACCGATGTTTAGAGTTGCAATAAATAAAATCTATTCAAAACTTGAAATTGAATTAATACAGATAATTGCTTTTATGTGCTCTACATGGTTTAAAGGTAGAAAACAAATCAAATTAACTCAATTTGGAAATAAAAACAGCTTTAAATGTTTTCTTAATATCCTACTTAAGAAAAACCATATTGTAGTTAGTTTCACTTTGTCTATTTTTGTGAAGACCTGTCTCTATTGCAGAGATTGCAACTATGAGAATCATCAAAGAGAAGAAAATTCACTACAAACCATTAGTAGCAAAGCTTTGAAGAAAATTAAAGAAATTATATCATGATCATTGATACTACCCAATATAGCAGCATTTTATTTGAGCCACACTGAGACACAACATAATTGATGGTTAAGTATAAATTCTGGAGCCATTACTGCCTATCTTTCAGATTTTTCTCAACTACATTTTTATAACTTGGAATATTTACTAAAATTGTGCTTGAGTTTCCAAATTGGCAAATATGAGTGGCCATATCGGCTTCTGCTCATTCAAGCAATGAAAATAATGTATGAAATATGAGTTGTCAGTTAGTGAATGGAGCTTTGTCTTAATGAGGTACCAGGAATGATGTGAATAAAATGTAAAAGGAATGATTTCAATTCAATGAAAGATTTTTTAATAGTCATTTTCAGCTCCCTCACTATGCAGAAAGTTCCCACTGATAAGAGGAATAAGTATGTTGGAGACTTACAAGAGAGGGATTTGTAAAATAGAAATTTAACTGAAATACATACACATTTCTGATAATAGTCATGTTCTATTCTTCTCAAGGTGAGAATTTCAGAATGATAACTTCAGCATTTACCTAATATTACCCTCAGAGTCATAAAATTTAAACAAGGTAACTGTCAGAAATTCTTCCACTTTTATATTTCTTGACTTCAGAAAATTTTAAACTTTTATCTTTAATGCTCTTTCCTCATTAAATAATGAATATCAAATCATTTTTATAAATGTGTTCTAAGACCTTTCTGGTATTAAATTTAAAAAATTGAAAAATCTCTGATTTGTATATTTAAATAATTCTGTATTTTGGTTAAATTTCATCAGTGGGTTAGATAAATGGTAATGATGGGAAGGGAGAAGAACAGGAATAGGAAAGACAATGGAATGAATCTGACATAACTTTCCTATGAACCTATATGAATACATCACAGGGAATCTCCACATCATATACATCCATAAGACTGGGATCTTAATTATAATAAGACATGCTCCATGTTTGTATAACATGTCAAAATATACTGTACTGACATATATAAAGAACAAATATTTGTTCTTTATAAAGAACAAATTAAAAAGTAAAAAATACTAAATCAAAATTATATTTAGTTATCAATTCAAATATATCTCTTTATATACTTACATAGACCATATACCAAGCATTTCTTTAAATGAATATGAAAATTTAAAAGAAATGATATCATGACCCTTGATACAAGCCTGCTATGTTTCAGATGGACATATTTATATGCAATATATATATACTCTATATGCTATATTCCTTTGGATTTCTTTACTAATGCTTTCATATCTCTTTATCCTCCATATTTTAAATTCTATACATATTCAAAATAAAAATAGTGCCAAGAATTTTCAGGGTTCTGTTTTAAAATGTGAACAACTTTGGTTGTTGGAATCCTGGTTAAAAATTTTAATATCACTTTCTTAACTAGGAAAAATTTTCAAATGATCTCTCATTTGCTTCTACTTTTTCCTTACACTTACTTGATTTTTTTTCTTCTCATGATTATGTTCTTTTTCTTCAACTGGTCCTTTCCCTCTGCTTTGCAGTAGGCTAAGAATAAGCATTTATTCAAAAGGCATTTTGAGGACTTATAGTCTTCCATATTTTGAGGTAATTATTGAGGATACAGGCAAATATTTTAGTCTTATCTTTAGAATAATAAGTACCACAGTAAAGAATAGTATTGAATTTTCTCTTGTTTGCACAGTAGTGCTCCAAAGAACAATCTACCGCTTTTACTACATTCACCCTTTGTCCTTTACAGTCTTACAGTCAGACTTTATCTATACTCTTTTTTCATTATTACATTTAATTTATCACACAACTCTTTTTTAGAAATTTGTTTACCTACCCTACCCCATGATGATATACACTCATCCCAAAACAGATTCAAGTGTGAAGAGGAGATGGTTTAAAGTGTTTGCCACAGTAAAATAAATATTAGTAATATTGATATTACTATGGATATTTTTCTTATAATGAGGATTTTTATCCATTTTACTTGTCTTCATAATTGTGCATTCTACTCTAATTGTGCATTAACGGTATAATATAAAGTAATTAAAGAGGTCTCCACATATAAGTATTACTCTGTCACTAGTATTTTCATTCTATTCTAGCTATTTACCTGGACAAGGTCTTATTTACAAATGTAAAAAACATTCTTGTTTGTTTATTGTTGAGATTTAGGTTGTTTGTTTATTGTTGATATTTAAGTTGTACTTAACTCTTGATTTCAGAAAAAGAAAGATATATTTTCCCTAGAAAACATAAGCCAAGACAACCTAATAGACCAAGGATTTATTGGTATATACAATCTTAGGGCTGCAAAATTTAGATGAAAAAGAAAAGTAGGCTGAGAAAGAAGAAAGCAGCAAGATAGTGTATTTATGAGCTGTTCACAGTTAATGAGAAAACACAGCTGGTAGTATAACAAGGGTAATGTATCTAAACAGATCATGTGAAACAACTGTGATGCAAAACTGTCCATCAAAGACATAAAAAGAAAGGAATTATCTGACAATAAATGTTGTCTTTTGTTTCTCAGAGGTCAAAGTTTATCCCACTATATGTCATTCTTTCTCTCTTCTAAATGATGTTAATCAGCTCTGCTTGGCTAGTTTATATCCTCAGGTTCTTTTTTATCAGGTCTTACTCGGTCTATTGTCAGAAGTGCCCTCTCCTCTATGGTATAGACTTTCTTGCTCAACAAATACTGTAGTTGGAGAAAAGGAAAGCACATATTCCTAAATTGGTTACTGGAACTAATAGTGAAATAGGTGAATCTCAAACCTACATTTTAATGATTATTTTTCATAACCATTAATTCTAATAGGTTGATGATGCTGAATAAAATATGAACTCTTGGTTCAATTAATGTATATTCTCTTCAATGACCATGTCTTTTATTGTACATCATGCTATATCCAAAGCTGGTAGTTTGTAGAAACTTTCAACATGCTGTTCTACTATTCTTTGCAACTGATGTTGTTGATGAAGTATATAGTAAGACCAGCAAATCTCATATGGACAAGCTAATTTTTGCAGTTTTTGCTGTAATAGGGGTTCCTTTTTCTGAGGAAATTTTGCTAGTCTTAGTATATCATAGTATATTAATGGATCAGGAATTTTCTATGCCTTTTTTATAATGTTGAAGTGGAAAGAAGTCAAACTCCTACATGTAGTATGTATGTCTACCAGAAAAGATGAAAGTCTTCCCCTCCCAAGGTAGAAGGTAATTTATATTACACAGTTTTCACCAGCTGTCAGGCTTATGTCCTCCAAAGAAGTGTACCATGTTAAAAATTAGCAGTTCTGTAGTAGAATAGCTTTGGTGAAAGTGAGCTCATATTTTCAGGAGTATGCATAGATTCAATCCTTGCTATTATTGTCATCTGTTTGTGAAAATATTGTGGAAACACTGAGATGGGAAGGGAAGAAGATAGCCAATGTCCATCTTGACTCTGTTTGCTTGGTTGTTGATCTTTAATAATTGCTATCTGACAAGCATTCGAGAAATATCCTCACTTTGAAGTCACTCCATTGATATAAGATTACCCTAGACTTCCTGACATTAATAATTCCCTATTGTTCCATAAAACTTTGACAGCCAGTCAACCTATTTGAAATTTTCATAAAGCCATTTTGTAACCATTCAAAGTGGACATCCACATATGCTGTTAACAGCTTGGTCTAAGAGAATGATTTCCTTACATCATTGTAACATATTAATGTATCTCTTTATTAGAACTGAATTATTTTATTTCCCCATGTTTATTATTAATGGGTTCTACTTAACGCTCTAAATTTAGATTGAGAAATCAGCACATACATACTTATTCAAAGGATGAATACTTATATGCAAAATATGGCCTTGCTGTACAACTTTAGAAGTTTGAGCCATGATTTTATCACTGTCACTATCCAGAATCTCTTCTCAGTATTCTTACCCACATGAATACTTGCAGAGGTAACTGATTTTGTTCATCATATGGTAAAAATTTCAGGGAAACTTGCACTACAACCTGACCTTGATTTTTCTAACCCCTTTAGAAAGAAAATTATTACCGCATGATCCATCCAGTAAGTTAGAATCAAATTCTGAAGGGCCTTCAAAGTTAAAAGAAGCCAAATACATTAGTACCACATTTTTACAGGCTGAGTGAATGAAGGGCAATGATTGTATCTTCTCTAGGTAGAGAGAAGCTCTCCTGATACTATAAGATGATCAAACTATAAGATGATCAAAAAAATCTACAAATGCAGAAGATTCATAAAACATCATAGGATTTATCCTTCATCCTTCATCATGCATAAATGTTACTAGGTTATTTTCTATTCCTTAATCCAGTTAAGATCATGATAGATAGCATTATTAAATGCCTTTTATGTTTTGTACAATGTCAGGACAATTAATGTTTTTGTATCCTATTTTATGACAGAAAATAAGAGCTCTGAAAAAGTGAAAAAGCCCTATAAAAGCATACTCTCGAATTTGTTATACAAAAATAAAGTGTTTTTGTTCTTTTAAAGTAACATCCTGATAATAAGAATGGAGAAGAAAGCATTGTCAAGGCAAAGGTTGCATTGTCCAATCAATAAGTGTATACCAGTGCTCATGGGAAACTATGAGGATCTCCCTATTCCTGGGAGCACCATTCTGCAAATAGTTCCATGACTGAGGGACACATTCTTCCTCTCTCCAGTCTTATTGCCTCTGGCTTGTTATAATTTCTTCTGTCCCAACTCTAGGCTCCCTGCAGAGATAGGCTAAAATAAAATAAAATAAAATAATTGCACAGTTTAGTTATTCTTCCTATGACTTAAATATCCTGATATTTTTGCTCAATTAATGATAAAAAGAAAAAAAAAACATGTTAGGAGTACAAAATTTTAATTTTCTTTATTTAGAATGACATTAAATTTAAAATACCATAATAAATATACCAGAAGAAAACCTTCATATGTACCTTTAACAATATGTTTTTCATGCTTTTGAGCAAAAGCTATGCATCTTTGTTTTTTATTGTGTCTCACAATTTATGTAGCCAACTATGCATGCTGGAGACTCTGATTCATGCAAAAATTTGAGAACAACTTTTACAATATAGGAAATAAATGAGTTATCTGCCATTTGTATTATCAATTATAGTTATATCTAAGATGATAATTACAGAGAAAGCCTACGGAACCATTGTACCCACACTGAAACAAAATTTTAGTTATTGTGAATCTTCTCTATATCCCAATATAAGCAGAGAAAAACAGAATCCTTATTTAGTCTGTAAAAGTATCATATATCACACACTTTTTATTGTACATTTATGCTTTTTTTGTGTGTGTGTGTGTGGTGCTAGGGATTGAACCTGAGGCCTTGTGCATTCAAGACAAGCATTCTACCAATTGAGCTATATCCCCAGCCCCTATATTTATCCTTTTAAAAGTTATACATTCCATTGAAAAGGATCACAAAGAAGATTATATGCACTTGTGGTGGTGTCCTTAACAAGCAATCTCAATTTTTCTCTTAAATTAGTTGATCCTGGGCTGGGGATGTGGCTCAAGTGGTAGCGCACTCGCCTGGCATGCGTGCAGGCCCCGGTTCGATCCTCAGCACCACATACCAACAAAGATGTTGTGTCCGCCAATAACTAAAAAATAAATATTAAAAAATTCTCTCTCTCTCCTCTCTCACTCTCTCTTTTAAAAAAAATTAGTTGATCCTGAGTATATATAATTATTTTGTTCTAATAATTGTGTGAATACTAAAAATTGCCATTTCATTGCTATTATTAATGTTCAACACCAATTATTAATTTTTCTCTTCATTCAAATAAAATAATACTCTCAACAAAATCTCATCAATCTTACTCCAAGATTCTTGGTGATGATTTCTATAGATCCTCACAGACCTTGGCAAGTTGGATTCCAATCCAGTCTCCCTCCTCTATTTTTATTACTTGGCTCTGGGATTAGTGCTTTTACAAACATTCTTCTGGTCTGGAATGCCAATATTTCTAGTTATATTATATGTTCCCCAGGTAGAGGCAGCATCCCCTATACCCTTACCTAGTTTTGAATTAAAAATGTGGTGCTTTGATGTAAATGCTATATTTTCCTGCATCAAATTTCTAATTATCTAGCTGATACTGACTCTGGAAAGAAACTGAGGTGTTATTTCTGATGTTAATTTTTTTTTTGTTTTGGCTGTTTTATTTCTTTGTTTATTCATGGGTTTGTTTTCTAGCGAAAAGAAGATAGTTTTCTGGAATATAGAAGGGAAGAGATCACAAGATTAAGGGATTCAAGATTGTCAGACTTACCTCCCCATATCCTTATCTAGACTGACAGCATCCTATTTTTTCCCTATCAATATTGTGGTTCTTCCTTAAAATCACATTGACGTATTTAATTGTTTATATACAATTTAAATTTGTAGAAGAAACTTTGGACATTTTATTTTAACCCTCATTATGTTTACTTTCTACATAGGGTGCACATTAGTTATTATAATCTAAGTAAATTGCATCCTTTATTTATTGGTCTTTGATAATTACTGAGTTTCCCTCTTTGTAACACATATTTTCTACCTAGTTATTGCAACTTCTATATTGATTTATTTCTCTAAGTACAGAACTTTTTCTTTATGCTATACAGTCATTTCAGGTACTGTACACTTTCAGCTTAATCATATAAAAATTACTAGAAGTTCATTGATAATGTGTGTAGTGGTAATAATTCAACTTAAAGTATTTTATACATCTGAAAACTCACTATATGGCTAATAATATTACCATTAATATTTTAATTTATAGTAACAATAATAATGCTATGTGTTCTTTGTCATTAAGGATCTAAATTCAACACAATGTATCTGTGTACAAGAGCTTTAGGCATACGGGGTAGATAAAATATAGTCCTTAATATAAAAATGTTGATAGAAAACTATATAAATTTTTATGACAGTTGCATTTATATTGCATAAACTAGATGTAAGAGTGGTTACAGGACTGAGAAATGTGCTTTGGACTGATTTCTTTCTACATTGTAGCAGGAGGGAATCACAGTTAAAAAATATATTAAATTATAAGTTAAAGTGTTGGATTTGTGGATAACATACTCCTACTGTCAAACAATGTCAAGATGTTACAGATGTCAAGATGTTCCACTATGCCAATGAGACAAACTGAAATAACTATTAAGACTTTATTCAAAATACCAGGTCAGTGGAGGCAAGAGGCAAAGGACTGTGCTGGCTTCTCATGACCCATTTTTCCCCAAAAAAACAGCACCAGTGACAGTTAGGTGGAAGAGCAAAAATTAGGGAAAACCCTAATTTTTATTCAAGTAGCATTGAATAAAAGACCCTTGATATGATGAAATCATGAATCAAAGAGGAAGAGGCAAGGAAAGACCAAGAATGAAAAAGTTCTGAGACAAGAAGAGGAGTGTTTCAGCCAAGGGTCTTGATTAGAGGTCTCTTGAATGTAAGGTTCTGAGTTAGGAGTGCAGATATCTGCATGAACCTGGATGGCCCAGGTGACCTGAGTCCTTGACTGCAAAGTCCTTTAAAAAACTTCAATCACTGACTGCATACCTAGTCTTGAGTGAAGAGGACAGCTTCCTTCTATGAGTCTTCCCAGGCAAATCACTAGGAGTATAATTGGGCCTGAAAGATTATACATAGTACTCGTGCCTGGAGTCACTCTTGTTTCTTTGTAACATTTATTTTTCATTTATTTGTATGCAGTGCTGAGAATTGAACCCAGTGCCTCACACATGTTAGACAAGCGCTCTGCCAGTGAGCCACAACCCCAGCCCCTGGAGTCATTCTTCTTAATTCCACCTTTTTATGTATCTATGTGTCTGAGTATGTGCTTGTGCACTTGTGCATGTGTGCATATGTATGGTTCTAGAGATCAAATCTAGGGCCCTATGTTTGCTATCTAAATGTGCAACCACTGAGCTACCTTTCTAAGCCACCTCTTGATCCTGCCAGGCCCAATCATGGACTCAAATGAACCAGACATCGAAAGTCTGTGATCAAGACTGTTTAATCTGTTAACCAGGGTCATGATCAAACCACCCCAGGTGAAATAATGTTCTACCTAGAAAGATGAAGATGGCCATGAACCTATACCATTACGAAGCAAGGAAATAATGTCCCACAGGAAATTAAAGTGTATTTGAAAGAGCCAGGTACCCTCTGTCAAAGCTTTGCAATGAAATATTCTATTTTGTTATGTTTATTTATCTTCTTGTACTATGACATATTATAAACAAATATGGGGTAGTGAGTTTAGATGAGAAAAAGCCTGCTATTACCATGGACAAAATAACCTTGATGGTACATGATGAGCCCCTTATTCTGCATGTTCTGGATGTCCTCATCTTTGACAGAGTGAGCTAACATTTAGGAAGGTATTTCACTCTGGCAGTATTAGCACTCTATAAGTTTATCAGGTCCAAATTAATAAGGTTAGGGCACTTGAGATACCAGAAAGATCTATAGTTGGATAATATCTATTTTTGGTATAGTGTAGCATAGCAACCAGACATTTGTCTGTAGAATCAAAGTGTATAATATGCAATATTTAATCAAATTCAGTTTGGTGTCAGCATCACGGAACAGTGGTACTTATATATTTGGTAAGGTGAAAGTTACATGGGATATGCTGTGGAGAGACAAAAGACGTTAGATCCTCTTCCCTACCAGCTGCCAAATCAACACTGTAGGCTAAAGGCACTCTTGTACTATCAGTTTTGAGGAGCGGGGGAGTGGAATCCTTCACATTGACTGTGATTTGGACAATCTGTCTAACTTATTGAGCAAAGATAGTACCCTTGATCCAACCCAAGAGTGTGAACCCAAACCTGGCTAGAACCTTCTCTAGCTTGAGGGGATGGAATCTGTTTTCTAATTTAGTTATCAATTTTATAGTATTACGTGGAATAAAGCAGTGGACCCATCTTAAGAGAAATGTTGAACTGCAAACTACAAAATGATTGTCATTATTTTTGAGATTCTTGTAGGCAAAAACTCATGTTGTACACCCAAGAAGTATCCCACCTCCTGCAGTTTAATAACTATTCTTATTTCCCAATTATTTGAGCCTTTCAAAGGGGTTTAGGGTAATGGAAGGCTTTTGAAGAATGTTATAATTATTATGGTGTTAACAATTTTGAAAATAGTGCGTTCAGTTGAAAGAAGTGGACTGAGGTCTGGTGAAACACTCAGTATAAGTGAGTCCCAGAACAACAGTGTGGCTTGGCTTGAAGGGCTGTTATAGCATCTGTGAGGGTGATATGCACCTGTTTACTAGGGGCAGCAACTAACTCATCATGGGTGGTACAGACCTGTCCAGGCCCCTATTGTCACCAGTTGAGAAAGATGAAGGTTTCAAGTATTCATGTTCTCTCATAGCCTGCCATTTCATTCTCCTTAGGCATCCAGGGTACTCTGGAGAAAGGGGTTTGTAGTGACAACTTCAACAAGGTACTATTGGACCCTCACCAACTTTACCTACATTGCCTCATTCATCATGAAGGCAAACTTAACCTTAAATCTGAAAAACCTCTTTGGACAACTGGACAAAACAATCTTGAAGGACTCTAAACTCTCTTTCACTAAATCAAAAGTCTAAATTCTTCATTGCTTTGTATTTCATCTGTTGGTGCCAGGGACTAGCTTAGGGCATTGTTCCACAAACTCAGTGCTCAGGGTGTCCAATAATTTTAAATCACAGTGCCAGTGGACTGTGAGCAATAGGTAACTACTTACCCAGGTTTTGGGAGGCCTTTGTTGGATCCTAATCTTACTCACAGGTTACATTTGGCCAAAGATTACGGAGGCTTACTAAATGAAATGATTCATGGTGCCCCTGAGAATCAAAAGTTTTTGTAAGCAATTTGTTAAGTATACTATTGTTTTATTCTAAATAAGTTATCCAGGACACTGTTGATAATTGACTAGATAACATTAGTAGTCTATTGACCAAAATGAGAAAATTAGCCTTCTGATTTCTTTAATTTATAAAAAGCACTCCCCCAATTTATTCACTTCCTTAAGGGTAGAACATGGATTTTCATCTTTAAATTTATATTCTTGAAGCAGAATTAGCATACATAGAAGTATGATAAATTGTATTTCAATGACTAAGACTTGATAAAGGTTATGATTCATTAATCAGATTCACATGCTAAATTTTTGAATAACAAACACAAAAAATAGATAAATCAAATGGCAGTTAAATTGTGGTAGGCAAAATTATAAACAGTTCCTTATGTGCCAAGATCCCCTACTAATTCAATCAAATACTACTCTAGATAGTACTGTAGAGGTACCAAGCAGATGAAACTAAGGCAATGAATTAACAAACTTTAAGACAGTGATTTTCCAAGATTATTCAAGCTTAGTGACTTGAGAGTGCATGGCAGTAGAGGAAACCAAAAGAACCTCTCATATATCTATATGGAGTAAGTTAAGAAAGGAGAGATAAGGCAGAAGGCAATGCAAGAGAGTTTAAAAAACTAGAAAGATCCAACCTGCCATTTTATATGTAATAATAGGGTCAATCAAGCAGTAATTCCAGCCAATAGCCAGAAGGGAAATGTTGACCCTATTCTTATAACCATATAGAATGGAGTTCTATCAATACCCTGCATGAGCTTGAAAAGATTTTTTAAAATGAAGAACCCCTACCAACACCTTGACTTTGACCCTATGAAACCAACTGAATTACATTTTGTCTGCACTTCTGACCTACAGAACTTTAAAGTAATAAATGAGTCTTTTCTTAAGCCAAAATTTTGTGGTGATTTGCTACTACACAAGCAATACAAAACTAATATGCAAACCTATCATTCTGACATTATATAATTAGAAGAATATAATAGTTATCTAATGAATTTATTAAAAGTAAAATTGTATATTATAATATTTTAAGAAATATTGAATAGTCATTTCCATTTTGAAACTAAGATAACGATGTGAAAGATGAACTTCTAATTTGGGTAGTCCTTAATTTCTTTTTATCGGCTCATATACATAATATATTAATGTTCCATGTCTAGAACCAACTTTTATATTTAATGGACTGTATGTAATAATATATTTTGTAATATAATTAATGGTTCTTTTATTTTCTGAGAGTCAAATTAATGACATGAACTAAATTATGGCAAACTATGTATTAAAAATTTGTTTAACTGCCAAGAAGATTATCCTGTTTTATTCCAAATATTTTTTCATAAGGTATACTTTTAATAGTTTGCATCTTAGAGTTTTACTGGAAATAATTTTTATAGGTTGTCTTTTATTTTTACCTGATTTTATTTGGCAATTATTACATGTATTTCTACATTTTTTTAAGCTTTAAAATAGGTTCATTATAAGAAGACATACTGTGCTGAGATTTTTGAATGTTGGTTGTTAGTAAGTAGTAAATTAGTGCAACACAGAATGGAAATTGTCTAAATCCTTTTATTAAGCAATAAATGAAAGCAAAATCATGATTAAAATTGCACATGCTTCTGTAGAGACCATTTAGACCTTAAGATCGCAAAAATACAATGTATTCTTTGTTTTAGAATGCTAAATATTTTAACTGCAAAGTAATCAATATGGTTATACATGCCAGTTCCCCACTCACCCTTTTTTTTTTCTTTTCTACACATACTTTTTATTCCAGCTTTCTAGCAATTTTGATTATGCATTTAACAGAACTCCTGGAGGATCATTTGTGTTTATAAGCATAAGAACAAAATACTATATAAATTTTAGTTGACAATATATTTCTTTCTAGGCCTTGGGGGGAGGGAAATGTTTTCTGTTAAAATAAGGGAAAATTTTTCTTTCACTTTTTTGTGAGTATAGATGAGCATTGCCTGATAAAATATACAAACATTCTGGCAGATCAAAGTCAATTCTTACAGCCAATTTTCTACAAGATGCCCTAGCAGGCAAGATAGAATATCACCATGCATAAAAAGTTTTCTTTTTCTAGTGAGGTTGTAGAAGATCATTATTTTTATGCTTTCATCAAATGAGAAACTCTTTAAATAAAATAAAAGTTATGTGATCAGGTATCGTGGACACTTTGCTGCAACAGAAGCAAACATCTTTGAATATATAGCTATGTTGTTTCGGGATTTAATTGGCACTCATAAAAATTTATCCTGTGTATTGACCCAAACATAAGATTTCATAAAGGTTAAATATGGATTTTCAATTTTCTCCTAACCTCTCCAGCTACTGCCATTCTCAATGACTTCCATTAAATGAGTAAAATAAACCTGGCAAATACTGATGTAAAACAACTAACAAACTTATGGAAGACAGAGATTTTGTCACAACCAAGAATTAAAAGTATGTAATATTAATAATCAAAAAACAATACCATGACTCTTATAATTTATATATGATACTGTTACACAGTTTACAGCAAATTAACTTATGTGAGTACAGTCTTTTTTCCTATTAATTAAAAAAAATGAATGTAGAACTATTTGGCTGACTGGGCTATTTTTTTGGTAGCAAAATTTATAAATGATATTTACAGACTTTTACATTTTTGCATTATTAATGTTGGTAAATAATATATGTAACATTAAACTTTTGGCCATGTATATCCATTATCAGAAACAGAGCAAACAAGTACAAAGGTTCAAGTATCCCTCTAATAAATTGCTTATATTTTTCATAGCCTTGTAAAATTTAGTAATTACTTTTATAATATTAGTGGATCTTTAAAACACATAAGAAAAGGCTTACAAATTAGATATGATTTTCAAGATAAGGAGATAGTGTCTTAGAATATTAAATTCTTTATACTTGGCAAGTCATGATTAAGAAGTATCACAATTGGTACATCAATCTTTTTACTAAAAACTCACTGTTCTTTCCAACAAATTTTTAGCTTATTTTAACTCTTTATCTACATATTGTCATAGGATACATCCAATCATAAAATCATGTATTTTTAAGGCATTTAACATAATTATCTTTTTTCCCATATAATAATCTCAAAAGAGTTCATCAAGGATTATTTCTGATGTTAGATACAGTTTGAAATTATTATAATGTGTTTAATTTTTTGTAAAGCATTGAAAGTTAAGTGTTTTGGAAAAAAAAAGTAGTTACTACCAATCAAGTATCCAATGTTTTGTGGGTGATAAAAAATTAATAAAAACAACCCACAGCCATTCACTTTAGCCTGGTAGAGAGAAATTCAGAAGAAGATACAGGTTTATGACAACAAAACATAAGTGAAAAATACTAAATATCCATTCAACTCATTATATAAGTTAAATTCTATTTAATATTCTTCTCTTAAAAACTGATGAGAAAATAAACAGAAAACAGGAAACACTATTCAACTTGGATATATTTGTAGCTCTTTAAACCCTTCCTTCTTTCTGAATAATATCAGTATTGTGTTAGTAAATATCATACTCTATATTTATACATGTCACTATATTCAGTGAATGAAATTTAAACGTATATATCAGTATGAAAATAAAGTTTTTGTAGTGATTAGTTCATATTTGTTTTTTCTGTCTATACTTGGAAAATTCATTGAGAAAGATAAAAATTATGCAAATAAGTAATATGGTCATTGAAAACATCTGTTATTTTTTATTTATTGTTTTTATTTCTAAAGTAATAAGAAAAATGCAGGATTTTCAAAAAGGAATTCATCTAAAACTGCATCTTCTATACCAGCATCTTTTTCTGGTTTTGGAGATTAGGATCATCTGAAGAGATTAAAGAATGATAGTTCTACAGCCTTTAAGAGGCAAGATACAAAGTAGAAAAATATTAATCTTCAAGTGTTTGAAATGGTGATATATAGATAGTAATTGATTTATACCAGGATTTATTAAGATATTATTAAAAAGCATATTGTGCATCAAAACTATGACAATTTTCTGATAGAACCATTCAGCCATGACATGGGCTTCTTCAAAATGTACTGTGGTTCCTATCACTGAAAATAACAAGTAGGTGAAATGATTTTAAAGATCATTTCCAATTTGAGATTATGTGAGGTAGCAGGAATTCCAATATTACACTCTGGCAAAGGAAGGTATGAGAATTGGACCAGAAGATGTTAAGGTTTCTTTGGTGGCTGATGAATCCATGGTTCCATAGTAAGTATTTTCTAGCCTTGGGAATTTTTATTACAGAGAGAAAAAAAGTAGAGCTCCACTCATTCAAACTCCTTCCTTCCATTTGCATTTTCATCCCTTTGATTTCCTTAAATCTCTTATAACCTCATTCTGTGTTCCCCTTTAGAAAGTGAAAGTAAGATTTGTAGGTCCCCAAATTTCCTTCCCTCCCTCCCTCTCTTTCCCTTCTTTTATTTTCTTTCTCTGTATTCCAGGACTAGATATATACTAGACCTACAGTAATCACTCAACAAAATTTTGTTGCTTAAATGAATACTTGGAAAAGAAATTAAGGAAGATATTAATGTAAATATAGACTGTAGAAAGTTGAAGTAAAGGGTAGGATCAGATGCTGAACAGTAATGTCAAATACATAATGCTTGTTAGGAATCACACATTTTTCTAAGAAATTTAAACCAGTCTTCATACTTAAATCCTCAAAAGTGTGCTTTCCAGTGAATACTATAGTTATCCTCACCTAAGTATAAGAAATCCAGCTTTCTAAATTCACATAGCCAATGATTAACAAGGTTGGGATCTAAATCCTGGGCAACTCTCCAAAGTAAATCACAGATAATCACGATGCCTCATCATGGAACTCAGAAATACCAAGGGTTGTAAAGAAAATCCATTCAAGAATCAGAGTGCATATACATCCACAGGTCAAAAGAAGACATTAAGTCCCAATGATACCGCTGGTTACTAGTGACGAGTTTAGCTCCCTCAAATACTGAAGTTTGAACATTAGAGAAGCACACCAAGGCAAGCATATAAATCAGGGTTTATTTTAAAAGTGATAACATAGACTTCTTCCACGAGGGAGAAGGGGACCATAGCTGGTATCCCAAGAAGCGAGTGAGGTGTTCTGCCCTTTTTATATGTCCTAGGCTTACTTTTTATATGTCCTGCCCTCTTATCCTTATTTTTTTTCCTTCCTGCCTTTGTGACTAGGCACAGGGATGCTTGGTGGGATGGCCAAAAGGTGGGAAACAGGTGGGCTGGAGGAGGAAGGGCAGGATGGTGCAGCCCAGGACTCATTAATTAACAACTTTATAGCTCCCTGTAGGGAGGGGCAATTTCTAGGACAGGTTACCTTAGCAACAGGTTAGAGCAGGGATAGGTTCTTGATAAGGGTAGAAGAAGAGCTCTGAAGGAATTGACATTTCAGTCCCTCAGGGGACAGTCTCCAACTTCCTGGGACTCATTCAAAATTGTACTGACTTGATCTGACCTGACTTGATTTACCTACCTATACTGACTGTCTGTCTAATTCTGGCTTTACCAACAGATACACAGAAGAGAATCAGAAAGATATTACTCAAAGGGTACATAACCCAGGTAGTGGTAAAGGAAGGTGTCATAAAGGACAAGAGATTGAATTTTAATTCCAGCCTTGGTTTTATTAGAAGTGGAACTATGTTTGTTCCCCTCTGAGTCTCAATATTCTCATATGTAAAATAGCAAAGTTTGACTATAGCATAATGGGTCTTCATTCCCTTTGAAATTTTAAGTTAGTGTTCAAGAGTTCATTCAACCATTTTGATATGGGATTAAAATTTCATGCAAGGAAAATAAGCCAAAGCCAAGAAAAACTGATTTTAAAATCTGAAAAGTTTAGAATCTTAGCAGTAATACGTGAGTATAACAACATTTATGTCATTTTTACAAGAAGCCCTTAATAACTAAGGAGAGTTAACTCTGATCACTCTTTGGGTATAGAAAGTGTAAATTCTAGAAGTAATGGAAAATATATATATATATATATATATATATATATATATATATATATATATATATATATGTAAGAATAGGCTGAACCTTTAAGTAAGTCCATATTTTTCCTGACCTCAACATGGGATATGGGAATGCCATGTTTCTTAGAGGCATTAATCTATAAAATAAAGAATCAAGAAATTATCACTGAAAATATTGGGAATAATTGCTATAGTTTCTTAGTTTTATGTGAGAGTTTTTAAACATATTTTTTTCAATTTCTCTTAGAATGCATATTAGTTTCCTTAGGCTACCATAACAAAGCCCCACAAAACGAATGACTTAAAACAAAAGAAATATATTATCTCATAGTTCTGAAGGCCAAAATTCCAAAATCAAATGGCGCACAGAGCCATTCCTGAAGTCCCCAGAGAAGAATCTTTCCTAACTTCTTCTAAGGTCTGGTATCCTGGAAAAATTCATTGGCCTTCCTTGACCTGTAGCAGTGTAACTAATCTCCCAATTTATCTTCACACATCTTTCCTTTCCTTGTTTCTCCAATTTCTTCAGATTGAGCTCGCCTCACTATGATCCGTATATCTTATAATTTCTCTCTAGAATGACAATAGTCATTATATTAGGTCCCAGCCTAAGTCAGTATGATTTTGAAATAAACTAATTACATCTGCATGAACACTATTTCCACAAAAGTTCACATTCTAAGTTTCCAATAAGTAGGAGTATTTTAGGGAAACTTAGAGTCTAAATGTTTTTGTCTTCTCCCAAATTCATATGTTGAAGCCTAAGTCCCATTTGTGATGGTAGAAAGATGTGGCCTTGGGGCTGGGGATGTGGCTCAAGCGGTAGCCCGCTCACCTGGCATGCGTGTGGCCTGGGTTCGATCCTCAGCACCACATACAAAAAAAGATGTTGTTTCCTCCAAAAACTAAAAAATAAATATTAAAAAAAAATTCTCTCTCTCTCTCTCTCTCTCTCTCTCTCTCTCTCTCTCTCTCGCTCCCTCTCTCCTCTCTCTAAAAAAAAAAAAAAAAAGATGTGGCCTTTGGGGAGTGATTATGACATGAATACATGAAGGCAAGGCCCTCATGAATGGAATTCTTTCTCTTATAAATAAGAGTTTATACAGATCTTTCCACTCTTTCTATCATGTGAAAACACAGTGAGGAGATTCCACTTACAAGGAAGAAGCCCAGCTCTCTGAGAGCAAATTTGCTAGTGTCTTGTTCTTGGACTTCCCAGGCTCCAAAATATGGAGAAATAAATTTCTATTGTTTATCAATTATTCAATCTAGGATATTCTCCTATATCATCCTGAACAGAAATTAGTATCAAGAATTGGGATATTATATAACAAACACCTAAAAATATGAAAGCAGCTTTGGAACTAGAAAATAAGTAGAAGCTAGAAAAGTTTTGAAGTCTATTCTAGAAAGAGTGTTTATTGTAGTGAATGGAAAATCAATTACAATTCTGGTGAGGGCTCTCAGAAGGGGAAAGCTGTAGAGAAAGCCCAGGTTTTCTAGGAGATCTAAGTGGTTATGATCACAAAGCCGGTAGAAATGTGGATGACAAAGAACATTTTGATAATATCTCAGACCTCTAGACATTACCGTTTACCCAGATACAAGGCTGCTTTCACAGTTTTAGATATTATTATTATTATTATTATTGAACTACACAACAACAGTGGAAAGCATTACAATTCTTATTGCACATATAGGGCACAATTTTTCATATCTCAGTATATAAAGTATGTTTATGCCAATTTATGCCTTTATACATGTACTTTGTTGTTGGTTTTTTTTGCATTACAATTCTTTATACAAATATATACAACAATTTGTGTATCTCTGTTTGTATATAAAGTATGCAGACACCCAATTCAAGTCTTTGTACATGTACTTTGTATAATGATGTCCATCACATTCCACCATCCTTGCTAACCCCCTGCCCCTCCTTTTCCCTCCCACCCCTATGCCCTATCTAAACTTCATAATCTATTCCTCCCATGCTCTCCCTCCCTACCCCACTATGAGTCAACCTTCTTATATCAGAGAAAAATTTGAGATTTTTTTTGGGGGGGGGGATTGGCTTATTTCACCTAGCATTATCTTCTCCAAATGCCATGATTTTGTTCTTTATTAATGCTGAGTAAAATTCTATTGTGTATATATATGCCACATTTTTTTTTATCCATTCATCCACTGAAGGACATCTAGGTTGACTCCACAGTTTGGCTATTGTGAATTGTGCTGCTATAAACATTGATGTGGCTATGTCCCTGTAATATGCTGTTTTTAAGTCCTTTGGGTATAGACTGAGGAGAAGAATAGCTGGGTCAAATGGTCATTCCATTCCCAAATTTCCAAGGAATCTCCATACTGCTTTCCAAATTGGTTGCATCAATTTGCGGTCCCACTAGCAATGTATGAATGTACCTTTTTCTCCACATCCTCGCCAACACTTATTGTTGTTTGTCTTTGTAATAGCTGCCATTCTGACTGGAGTGAGATGATATCTTAGAGTGGTTTTGATTTGCATTTCTCTAATTGCTAGAGATGATGAAGATTTTTTCATATATTTTTTCATATATTTGTTGATTGATTGTATATCCTCTTCTGAGAAGTGTCTGTTTAGGTCCTTGGCCCATTTGTTGATTGGGTTATTTGTTTTTTCAGTGTTTAGCTTTTTGAGTTCTTTATATACCCTAGAGATTAGTGCTCTATCTGATGTGTAAGGGGTAAAAAATTGCCCCCAGGATGTAGGCTCTCTGTTCACCTCACAGATTGTTTCTTTTGTTGAGAAAAAACTTTTTAGTTTGAATCCACCCCATTTATTGATTCTTGGATTTAATTCTTGTGCTATCAGAGTCTTTTTAAGAAAGTTGGGACCTAATCCCATATGATGAAGATTAGGGCCTACTTTTTCCTTTATTAGATGCAGACTCTCTGGTTTAATTCCTAGGTTCTCGATCCATTTTGAGTTAAGTTTTGTGCATGGTGAGAGATAGGGGTTTAATTTCATTTTGTTGCATATGGATTTCCAGTTTTCCCAGAAACATTTGTTGAAGAGGCTATCTTTTCTCCAATGTATGTTTTTGGCACCTTTGTGCCAAAAAAATATATATAAGGTAATTGTAATTTTGTGGGTTAGTCTCTGTGTCCTCTATTCTGTACCATTGGTCTACCAGCCTGTTTTGGTGCCAGTATCATGCTGTTTTTGTTACTATTGCTCTGTAGTATAGTTTAAGTTCTGGTGTAGTGATACCACCTGCTTAACTCTTCCTGTTTAGGATTGTTTTAGCTATTCTGGGTCTCTTATTTTACCAGATGAATTTAATGATTGATTTTTCTATTTCTATCAGGAATGCCATTGAGATTTTGATTGGAATTGCTTTAAATCTGTATAGTGCTTTTGGTAGTATGGTCATTTTGATAATATTAATTCTGCCTATCCAAGAGCAAGGTAGATACTTCCATCTTCTAGGGTCTTCTTTGATTTCTTTTTTTAGGGTTCTGCAGTTTTCATTGTATAGATCTTTCACCTCTTTTGTTAAATTTATTCCCAACTATCTTATTTTTTTTTTGAGGATATATCAATTTCTATCTTAGTCTTTTCAGGATGCTATAAAAATACCTGAGATTGGGTGATTTATAAACAAAGAAATTTATTTCTCACTGTATGTCAGACCAAACTGTGGGACATGACATTGAAATTAAAACAAAAGCCATCTTTTTTGTAAAGTAGCAAATAGTTGGTCAAATTGTGTCCTAGTGTTTGTAGAAGCAGCAACATGAGTGATGAAATGGGATATTTTCAGGAAAAATCTCTAGGCAAAGTTTTAAGGAGTGACTTTTTAAAATCCTTTAGGAAAATGCAAGAAAAGAGAACTTACAAGAGAAATAGAACTTTAAAATTTGGGAAACTATCATTCTGGTCCTTTTGTGAAGAAGGAAAAGCATGCTTAGGAGAAAACACAAAGGATGTGGTCAGAACTTTACTACCTGTGCCCTCCAGAGTGGCAGCGAGTATGACTCACACCATAGTGTTGGCTTTAGTGTCATAGAAATTTGAAACCTTGTATCCATCCAGTGAATAATAAAACAGGAAAGATACTGCTTAAGAAAAATCAATCTGGTGAAATGCTAAATGACTTCTTTGATATAAGGGGAGTAACTAAGGACAGAGTAGGGACGAAGAGCTTGAGAAGAAGATTAACATTAAACAGGGATGAGAGGTGGGAGGGAAAGGGAGAGAGAAGGGAAATTGCATGGAAATGGAAGGTGATCCTCAGGGTTATACAAAATTACATATAAGAGGAAATGAGGGGTAAGAAGAATAATACAAGTGGAAGAAATGATTTACAGTAGAGGGGGTAGAGAGAGGAGAGGAGAGGGGAGGGGAGGAGAGGGGAGGGGAGGGGAGGGGAGGGGGGATAGTAGAGAATAGGATAGACAGCAGAATACATCAGACACTAGAATGGCAATATGTAAATCAATGGAAGTGTAACTGATGTGATAAAGCAATCTGTATACGGGGTAAAAATGGGAGTTCATAACCCACTTGAATCAAACTGTGAAATATGATATATTAAGAACTATGTAATGTTTTGAACGACCAACAATAAAAATAAATAAATAAATAAATAAATAAATAAATAAATAAATAAAAAGAAAAATCAAAAGACGGTTTCAGCGTTGCTTCAGAAAATAGTATAGTCATGCATATGTTATGAAACTCTCAAAACATTGCTTTTAAAAGGATACTTAAAAAGTATAATTTTTAAATTGCACTTGGAGTGATGTCAGTCTTATCAGTCTTCAAAAGGAGAAATGTTTCCTTAAGTAACTATAATTTTTTTTTTCTTTTTTCTTGCATTTTGTGTTGTTTTAATAATAGGTATTAATGAAGTAAAGAAGATTAAAGTTCACTTCAATGTTATTTGAATAATAAATTAGTTTTCTATTTATTTAATACCTATATTTTAGGCTACATAAATAACAACAAGGTAATAATTAAAGAGATATAATTATATTCTGTTTGACCTAGTGCTACCATTAATTTTTAGCTAACATTTATGTGATGTAGAAAAATGATGTTTCTAATAAAATCTCAATGGAATTACTACTTATTGATATATTACCACTTTTATAATAGGTAAAAATAATAGAGTTAAAAGAAGATGATATGAATATTAGAGAATAGTTTTATTTTAAACTGAAAGAATACCAAACAATACTGGTAAAAAACAAAACACACCAAAATCCCTTTATTTAGAATAAAACAAACTTGAATATTTTCAGCTAAAAAATAATTTTAAATAATATGAAGTAGAAAAAGTAAATGTAGGATTTAGAATTTCTTTCTTTCTTAGGTAGTGGCATCTTAAATTTAATACCAAATTTTGTTCTTTATAATAGGTATTTTTAACCAATATATAGAATATATAGAAGGGGTGTGTGTGTGTGTGTGTGTGTGTGTATGTGTTTAAATGGGAGAGATTGTCATAGATTTAGAATAAACCTCTTCCATTATCCTACCTAAAATACCCTTTCAGTATTATTTCCCAGAGTTTTTCTGTCCTCATTTCCAATCAAGGTGATATACCAACCCTGGCTTCACATACTTCATTACCTACTGTTATGTTTTTGTTTTATGGTCAGAATACCATTTTTCTCCAGCTCCTATTTTCTAGTGTAAACTCTTTCCAAATATTTTGGGTCCATTGAATAAGTCACCTTCTATGGAGTTGCCTACCATCATTATATACTGCATTTTTTTATACATATCTCCTCTACTGTAAGCTTTTGTCTATTTTATCCTCCCTCACAAGTTAGTCACAGCCATACATCAGATGTTAAATAAATTTGTTGAACAAATTAAACAGGCTAAGAGTTTAGATATCTCAAAATATAATTTTTCAGATCATAAAGTATTAGTTAAGGTGCATAAGCAATGTGAGAAAATTAGTGTGAACTAATATTATTACTTTTATAAATAAAGCATAAAAATTTCAGAAATTAGATTGCAATCACCATAGAAGAATATTCAGCAGGGAATAGTGAAAGGCGACTTGAGGTATGGAAAGCATAGAGAAGTTTATAATTCCATAGTATGTAAAAATAACAATAGTAAACAACATAGTAAATGGCCAATTCTGACAGAATTAGTAATGACTGATACCAGCTTCTAAAGTCCAGTTTATTTATAACAGTTTTATAAATGCAACAATACCTCCCAAAAGATTTAGCGTGGCTCAAAAATATAACATTATGTGAATATAAGATTAATTAGATACAGGTATAAAAGAGCAGAAAAAGAGAAAGCAAAGATGCTGTAGTAATACTAAATGAAACTATTATCAGAATTTTCAGAAAAAGAAACCAAACCATAAAATTCTATACCTTTCACGCCAGATGGATTTCAATTTGACTCTAAGTTTTCTAGAGGCCAAATAAAAAGAGAAATCTGATCAATTTCATAATTTACAACATCTATTATAAAAGCAAACCAATTTACTCAGCAGAAGTGCAATTATTCCTGCTACTAAAACCTGAAAGAAATTTTCCCCAAGGGTCATCATAATAGGACACTATGAAATATAATGAAACATGCCTTGAACAATATCTTTATGATAGATACCGCTAAGAGTTTCATAGAGCTTTAAAATGATATTCTACACTATATACTGATGGTTTAGCTCTATAATTCTGTGTATAGTTTAATATAGGCAGAGATTTTTGAGTAATTGAAAAAGTGAACGGACAAAAATAATCTTTCTAAGATTTCACAAATACTTTTTTACTTTAGCTCTTTAGAAAATGTAGATAGAACTTCTCAAAACACTTAGTTTGTTAATTTACTAAATAGTTATTGAATTTATACAGCACAGTATAAGCCCAAAGGAAACAGAGGGGACAAAATGATTTCCACTAACAGAATTAACTCAGGTACTATGTGATATTGATGAATTTTATAAACAAATCACATTACTTCTAAAATATATTATTATGAAACTTATGTAAATAAATGACAGAAGACCTGAAAGAAAGTAAAAGTTAACATCCTCTTGTAGAAGTTAAGCATACTTCAGCTCCCAGGATATACTCCCATCAAGGGTCAGATTTCTCCTCAGAACACGAGTGGGTCTGCTCTCACCTGAAGATTATTGGTCCCTTGATGAATGCTTTATTCTTTTTTAGCATAGCCACATGGCTTTTAAAAAACAGTCATAGCCTCACTCAGATTTTATCTTAAATTGTGTGTCCTATTGAGTCTACCACCACTATAATGTTGTGACCATAACTCATGTTCTGAGAAGCTTTAGTTATATCTTCCATGGAGTTGCCTCAGGAGACATTGGAGGAGGTGGAGCAGAAGGAGTCCAAACATGTTGGTGCATTGGCACACACTTGTAATCCCAGTGGCTCAGGAGGCTAACACAGGAGGATTGCAAGTTCAAAGCCAGCCTCAACAACATAGCAAAGCCCTAAGCAGCTTAGCAAGACTGTGTCTCAAAATAAAAAATAAAAAAAAGGAATGGGGATGTGGCTCAGTGGTTGAGTGCCCCTAGGTTCAATCCCTGCTACAAAAAAAAAAAAAAAAAAAAAAAAAAAAAAAAACTAAACATTGTTTGTGGAATCTCTATATTCTCTAATAATATACCATACACAGAAGCCTTTTGGCTTAAATGTAGGAAAGGTTTGTGCCATTTTACCCACATTGATCTGCAAGATCAATCCATCTATTCAATAAATGCTTAGTTCCTCTTCTATTTTCCAGGCACTGTGACAGGATCTAGATATACGGTTTACAAAAGACAGGGTCTTACAGCTTACAATTTATAATGAAATCTCAAAGTGCACCAAAGATTAGCAACTGTTTGGTAACTGCAGTGACAAGGATATACAAACTTTGCACTGTGAAGATCTAGTGGAATTGAAGTTAGAGACAAGATAGAGAGCTAGAAAAACTCATATAGATAGTTATTGTGTCCTTGATATGACAGAAATTAGGAAAATATGGTAGATAAATTCATATTTAAGCAATAGAGTGAATAAGGAGAACATGTTAACAGGGAAAATTTAAAGAGTAATTTTTATTTCAGTTGTGACTGGAATGTAAGTCAGGGAAAAAATGAATGATAATCAGAAAATGTCAGATAATGAAAAACCAGAATTCTTAAACAAGAAGTTTGAACCAATACAAGGGAGACCATAAAATTAAACAAAATCTTTGAATGATGCCATACGCACGTTTATATTTTAGAAATATCATTTTGGTATCATTGTAGAGGAGACAATTGAGATGCTAAGAATAGACTCAGGCAGAGAAATTAGAAGCTGTGGCAATCAGGAAATAAAATAAATGGAAATCTGAATTGAGCCAAATAAATTGTCATGAAAAGAAGGAGCTATGAAAGATAATAAGAGGTTGGAATATGGGATTGTTGTGACTACTATAGCCTCTCCTGCTTTTCTTTTTTCCCATCTGAAAAAACAATGATACACCTTATAGTGTTACACTTTAATGTAATTTTATTGCCATTTTCTGATGCTTGTATATGTAGTCAAGCTTTTAAAAATGTGAAATGTTATTCTTTTCATATTCACTAAATCTTACACAGCAGAACACTTGAAACTTGAACATTTAATCACTAAGTATATTCTGCCCGCATAACAAAGCTCAACATTATAATCCTCCAGTTATTACAAGATCTGTGCTGTCTCGGATACATTTACACTTCAATTACAATTACAGTGCTTTCATCTTAACAGCTTCTAGTTTCTGAAGGATTGAGTCTCAAGGATTATGTTATAATGAGAACAAAGGTTATTGACTACTTTTCTCATTTCTTTCTGAGATGCTTTACTTGCCAAATAAAAGTGAAGCAGAATTTATGCCAAAATGTTTTCTCCCTCCAGGAAAACATAATGGAAGTTATAAGAAATCAGGAGTTTTTACTCCTTCCAGCTGAGGAACTCCATAAACTACTAGCCAGTGATGATGTAAATGTTCCTGATGAAGAAACCATCTTCCATGCATTAATGATGTGGGTCAAGTATGACATGCAGAGGCGATGCAGTGACCTGAGCATGCTTCTTGCCTTCATACGACTGCCACTACTTCCACCACAGGTAATTATATGTGTTGCTGTTTTCATAGACACAACTTACTGAAAAACTATTTTAAAAATAAGCATCACAACATGTTTTATCTACTCACATGTTTGAAGTCTTGGTTAAAACTTGTAATTTTGCAAATTATCTATGTACAGCATTGCTAATCAAGGGACTTGGCTTTATCAGCTGCTATGGCCCTCTCATCTCTGCTCTCAGCGCAGCCATTAATTCAGGGAAAGAAACTGGACTGGACGAAGAGTATGGGGGATGAAGAAAAGACAATCAGACACACATACAGAGAAAAAGGTGGGGCTGGGGGTGACACTGCTCTCTGATGGAGAAGCAGTGACCCAGAGCTATCTCAGCACATTTATTATATAGGATTCATCATCAAAAGTTTATTTATGGTAAAGTTTTAACAAAGCAGACAATCTGAAGGATGCAAGACTGCTAAGACATTAAGGTCATCTTATTATGCTCATAA
Organism: Spermophilus citellus; assembly: GCF_964194105.1. Classification (NCBI taxonomy): domain Eukaryota; kingdom Metazoa; phylum Chordata; class Mammalia; order Rodentia; family Sciuridae; genus Spermophilus; species Spermophilus citellus. The sequence continues at coordinate 63,603,441 of NC_138182.1, read as the reverse complement.
TTTTCTATCCCAGGGAGTTGGTGCTGAACTCAGGGTCATGACTAATAACTTTGAGCCTTTGCACATAATTTCTTTTGGCTGGTATCACCATAGCAACTGGGACATCTTGATCTGCACTTTTACACAGGCAGTTGCCAGCACAAACTAAGCCATGAGAGAGTTAGAAATACCAAGATTTAAATCACGTCTCTAAACAATGAGATATCCAAAATTAATCTTAAAGATGGAGCTGACCTCTGAAATAATATGTTAAATTTTATGTGCATATATTTTATTGGGAGACTTATTCCTTTCATCAGATTCTTCATCTGGATCCAAATCATCACAAAATTTTTCACTAATACATATATTACTAAGAATGTAGAGACTTAGGCCATCAAGAAAATATAATGGGAAAGGATGAAATGTTAATAGCTAATACAGAAGTGAAGTTTGTAGTCATATATTAAGATTTAAAAAGTTTAAAACATCTCTGAATCAAAAGTAGAAAACCATGAAGACATACATAGAAAGCAGTAATTGTGTTTTATTTTACTATTGAGAGGAAAAAAAGGAGATAAAACAGAGGTAAAGAATTTATACAAGTACCTCCTAAACAAATTACATGAGTTTGTCGTAATGCGGCACTTTCAAAAGGAAACAAACCATGGATTTAGATTACTGGACAAAGAATAAATTGTGATACCAGAAATGGATTTTTTCAAATCTCCCATGCTAACTTCTGATGTTAGATATTTTCACAACTTGTATCCTCTCTCAAGTCACAAGTGGCCGTTGATCACAACTAGCCAAAGATAGCCAATGATAGGTAGATGGTTGTTATCCAATAACAAATGCTAGGGCATAGCCATTATTATTTAGCCATTTACACTGTTTACTGAAATGCAGGGAGCATGGAGTTAAACTGGTGCTCAAAAATTATCACAAATATTAGGATGCCCAGCAGAGGAGATCAAGAATGTAACCAGGGCTCTATCTTCTCACAATATGGTTTTTCTTTCATACCATCCTTTCCCATTCTTCTGTCATCAGCTATGGGGAGAAGTTCCCACCTGAACATCAGAAAAGAGATGCAATCCTACGAGATCATTTTGTTCTTAAAGCTATATGTTATGTATTGGGGTATGTTTCTACTGGTTCAGCTTCTTTATCTTCCTTAGTGAAGAAATATTTTAACATTAAAAATTTTTTAAATAATATTTTATTTTGGCATGACTAACTAGTAGAAGGATTTTAAGTTAATTAGGGGGTGGGGTACACTGGTGATTAAACTCAGGGATCCTTTACCAATGGGCCACCTCCCTTGTCATTTTTATTTTTTATTTTGAGATAATGTCTAAGTTACTCGTCCTAGACTTGAACTTGCAATCCTCCTGCCTCAGCCTTCCAAGTCTGCTGTTACAGGGGTGTACCACAGCAACTGGTATAAATGAATTCTTATCACAATGTCCAGTAGGCATAAACATAGTATTTATCTATTTTCCAATCTTCAAGTTCTCAAATTGGTGGTACTATACTCATATCTTTATATATTATTTCAAGGAATAAATGTTCAGGAGAAAAATGCAAAAATATTTTCTTTTTATAAAATGTTATTGGTATACTGGAAAAACCATTATTTCCATAACTATTATTAGTGAATTGCAAATCATTAAAAGCATTTTACCTGCAATATTTCTAATCATAAAAATGTAAGTAAAAGGGAAGGATTATTTACTACATGTACAGAGAAAAAAGAAAACAGGCTTACAGAGGTTAGTGATTTTCTTAAAGTCACACGGCTAAGAGGAAAATCCAATTTTCCTGAGAATCTGAGCTGGCCATATATGAACATGCACAGAGATAGTTTAACTGTAATTCAAGGTTTCTTTCCTTGTGTGCTCTCTCACCTGGAAGACCATAAAACTATTCTGAATGTAGCAGTTTTTAAGGTTTTTATAAAGACAATGGGGAAGGAAAAAAAAGTGGGGAAAGAGGAATTAACATGTATTTATTTCTTTAGTTATCAAGCAGAATTTATTTTATGTCACTTAAATTCTATAATACTTATATATAGTAGGTATTAGTCCCATTTCACAAATGAGTAAATTAAAGAATCAGCATGATTACCATATTTCTATTAAGTTTTGCAGCTTGGATTTTAATCAAGTTGTATCTAACACTAATGTGGTTCTTCCACTAATGGGATATTGTCTCAGAAAAGCAGGGAGCTGAAATTCCGAACCTTGCTTCTCATGTTCCAATAAAAAACTCTGAAGTCAGACAAAAAATATCATGCAAGAGAATTTTATTATAAATAAAAGTGAGGTGAAAATAAAGTAAAAGCAAACTGAGGTTTATGCAGGAGCACTCTTGAGAGAGGAAGAGAATGGGCCATCTCCAAGCAGACAACAACAAAGGAGACAACACTGTCCCCAAATTTATTACTGTTTGATGTTTACCAGGAGTACTGGGGACCACATTCTATACTCTTAGCCAATCAGGTGATGAGCTCCTTCTTCACATGTGGCCGTGGAATTTTTGACCTCAATTGGTCCTCTCTGGAACTATCATAGTGGCCATCCTATTTAAGGGGGATTTCATCTACAGGTCAATCCCATATTAATGTGGACACTGGGGCCAATAACTGTTAAGAAGTCATCTTAGTGCATCTGTGCTACTAAAGGAATCTTCCTTCCCAGACAAATGGAGACACCTACAGCCATAATTCCAAGATTCACATCAATATCAATGGACCTAGTCAAGAGTTATTTCCTTAATCCTTTTCAATTGATGTAGTTTCCCATTAACTCCTTTGCTTCTGTTTATTTTCTACAAATTAGCTACCACCCTTTGCCTTCTCCTCTACTTTGAAAGTAGTTTAAAGAAGACACTAAAGTAATTAAAGAACACTTGTGACATTGCCAAGCATTTCATTGTTCATTGTTAGCTACTGCCTAACAATATGAGTGTGATGTTTGTTTGTTTGTTTAGCTTCATATTTACCTCAGTGTTCAAACAGGGAGTGGGAAGAGAGTTTAGCTGAATGTAGGATTCTATAGCCTTTAATGTGGACTTATATGCATCTTAGGTTCTTCATGAAAATCTGTTAATATGACCGGAAACACTATTTTCTTGATCCCAGAGTCATAATTCTTACAATGACTAATGATATACAGCTCTTTTACAACCCTTAAGTGACTTCAGTGCATATGCTATGTGTATTTAAACACACACAAACAAGGAGTTTGTGTGGGCTACCATCAAGACATATATAGGTAGGACATATGGAATTTCAAACAAAATATGGTAGGTGAATGAGAAAAACATTAAAGAAAAAACTGAAAACCATTTAATAGTAGAGGAAGTTATTTGGACCACATGCCACACCAAGGTTTCAGCATACATAAGAATAAAAGTATTAGAAGAAGCATGACTTTAAGTAATACTAAAATAAAGACTGGTGATATAGCTCAGTTGGTAGAGTGCTTGCATTACATGCACACAGCACTGGGTTCAGTTCCCAGTACCAAAAAAAAAAAAAAAAAACTAACTAAACTAATAACAGTTTCAATGCTAATCTCTTTCTTTCTTCCTTTCTCTTTCTCTCTTTTTCCTTCTTTCCATAGATGGATGGATATATATATATATATATATATATATATATATACACATAAGTAATTATAATATTTGTAATATTTTTACATTATTATAATGTATGATTATATGCTGTTTTATATATTAAAAACACAAATTACATTTCTATAAACTAAAAATATTTAAAGGAGAAAGAATTTTTGTTTTTCTAGTGAAATAAGGATTACTTTCAAAAATACTTGGCTAATTAGTACTTGAACTGTGTCGTGAAGGAGACTTGAGAACAGGATTTGATTTGTGCTTTTGTAAAATAATTCCTGATGATATAAATGATCACTTTCAGATGAGTGAGAGAATCAATGTGAGAAATCAATGTGAAATATTTACAGTATCATTAACCAAAATATTGCAAAGTAGTGACCAGGGTAAGAACAGAAAAATTTAAGTTGATTTAAAGAGATGTTTAAGACAAAAGTAAATACATATAGAGAAAAATAGCTTCTAGAATAAAGTTAGACTTTGTAATCGGAAATTACACTTAAGCCAGGGGTTTCTGTGATTATATCTTGCAAATGTATAAAAGAATTCTAGAATAAAATGTAGCAATAAAAGCAATGAAGATGACTTCATCAGCAGTGGCTACATGACAAAAGACATATTAGTGCCAAAGGATAAATTTAGCTTACAATAATAATCTTGTCTTATATTCATGAGGCAATGTACCAAATAGATTTCAAAATATATTCAATCTTTACTCACAATCAGCATTCTCATGCTTCTTATTACTTAGACTATTATGTGTATCTGTGTATAAGTATTAGTTAGGTGCATAGGATAAAATCTATTCTGATATTCTTTATTAATTATAAATGAGTACATGCCATTATGAGGTATTAGTTATGGTAATTTGGTGTAGAAATTATAATGAGGATATAATCTTTAGTAAAAAATATGGATTGTATATGAGAAAAGCAGTAAATAAAATGAACGTCAGAAAAGAAAACATAAAAGACTCAGAAATAACAATGTCTTTCATTCTGTATTGAGATGCAATAGCTTAAACTGAAATAAATTCAACTATTTTACTTTGCTGTAGAAAGAACCAGAGGAAAATGAAAAATGAAAGCAATAGATAATTGAGCTGTCTTCAAGAATGAACTCTTATTATTTAAAATAAGTGAGGAATAGAATTTTGTATAATAGTTTTCATATTTTTCTTGAATACCCCAAGGTTTAAAATTTCAATGAAAAAATATGGAAATTTAAGTGATTTAAAAGAATGACTTACATTTAATATTCTGTAACTTTAATTTCCACTGATTTTCGTTTAATATATATATGCAAATATATATACCAAAATGTATACAAATTTACTATATGTACATATTTAAAAGTATACATAGAGCAGAGGGAGCAGCTCATTGGTAGAGAGCTTGCCTAGCATGCTCAAGGCTCTGGGTTCAATCCCAGGACAACAAACGCAAAAAAAGTACACATAAATATCAATTTTGGTGGATTCTTTTCTGTTCAGTGTTTAGACAGTCATTATGTGTCTCTAAATATAAAGTGAAAACAATTCTACATATAATAAAACTAAAGGGTATTCAGGGAAATCTCACACAGAGAAAATTTTGAAAGTTGAAGATATACAGATAAACTTTGCTTCATAACTTAGAACTAGTATTATTTCAGTAATTAAACCTATCGATTCTTTAAATATGTAGCTGTGTGTGTGTGTGTGTGTGTGTGTGTGTATTTGTACACAGGTGCATTTACTTTTATTTTCTGTAGCAAAAGTTAATGGGAAAAACATTAACAATGTAATTATAAAATATCGTCTAGATATAGAAGAATATGGTTTAATTTGATAACAAACAATAAAATTATAAAGACACTCAAGTGTTTAATATTAGGAAATAAAGACTACTTTTACTTTATAATAATTGATTTCTTTATGAAAACTCTTCTAAATTTATTCCAAAAGCGTCTCTGTGGTGGTAATAATAATACAAGAAGCAAGAGCAAGGTCTCCAAACTTTGTCTTTAATCTTATAGTGACAAATTATCTGATACCAGTGACATAAAGACTTTGTTGCCCATAAAAATTACAGCCATGAGTAAAAACTCTAATGAAAAGCAAGTAATGTGATAAAGAGCAAATCAGTACAAAAAGAGAATTCATAAATCACAATGGAAGATATACCAAATAAGTTGCATTATTGAGTAATTTATGTTTTGTTTAATTTTACTTCTCTAAACTAGTCCCTGATAAGCCCAACAGTTCTCTAAGTTGGTCTGCAAAACTTTGGTGTTTAATGTATTGTATATTTTATCTTTATAAATGAAAAGAATAGAAAATCCATTAACTCTTCAAATGAATAAGGCCAAAAGAATTGTTCAAACAAGTTAATAGAATGTTTTCACATTCATTGTTATCTTTTCATTGTGTTACTGTGCTTGTTTTCTCTCTGATTTGCTTGTTATCTAGTTAGTTAATATAGAAATAGTCTTCTCTACAAAACTAAAATATCAAAAATGGAATAGGATTACTTTTCTCTAAAAGAAATCTGAAAGCAGTGTCTTCAAAATGAAAACATAGACAATATATGCTTCTAAAATCTTAGTTATTTTAAATTCTATTTAGATTTATGACCATTTAAACTACAGTGACTTTCAAAGTTCAAGTTACATTATTATAAACTCTGAAGACTATTTTTCTCATTCTCAGTAAATATCATGACCAACTATATTAGGGTCCTCTAGAGGAATGGAACCAACAGGAGATATATATATATATATATGGATATATATCCATATTATATATATATACATATATATATATATATATATATATATATATATATATATATATAAACACAGTTCCATTTCAGTTTGTAGTCTCCACTTAAGTTCACTCTCCCACATGCCATTCATATATGTGTGTGTGTGTGTATATACTCTCATTAAGCATGTTTCACATTAAATGCTTCCTATTCTATTTTGTTGCTTAGTTCAGCTTGCTTTTGTCACTTTCTTCAAATAATTTTTGTTAGAATAACAAACTTTCTTGTTCACAGCCAGGCACGTTGGCCTATGCCTATAATTCAAATGCTTGGAATGCTGAGGCAGTAGCTATCAAGAACCCATTCAAAAAGCCAGCTTCAGCAACTTAGCAAGGATTTAAATAACTTAGGGAGACCTTGTTTCAAAATTAAAAAATAAAATAAAATAAAAAGGACTAGGGGCATGGCTCAGGGGTAGAGTTGAGTTCTATCCCCAATACTAAAAAAGAAAAAAAAAAAGTCTTGCTCACAAAAATAGATCCTGGCCTAGTTGAACTCAAATCTTTCTGAATAGACAAATGAGAACTTTATTTTAGGCATTAAGAGAATTTTGGCTACATTTATTTTAACTATTTGTTGACATCATATGCTTCTAGAAGCAGTTAGCACATAAATAAAATTTAAAGACATAACATGAAATGGCATCACCAAAGAATTGAACATAGCTAGATAAGGAAAGATGACAAAGGATGAAGTTGTAGGGTATCAACCAGAACAAATAAGAAAAAAGATTTGTATAGGTTTGACATAAATCTCTGCATTGATGTATTATAATGAATCTAACTGAGAACATTGTCATAAACAGGGATGGGAGCACAATGATTCTGAATTTACTAAAAATCCTTTATTGAATGGACATTGCAAAAGTAAATTTGAATGGAATATAATATCCCATTTGTTTCTTAGTTATATAAATTTATAAAACATAAATTTATCAACATTCCTCTGATATCTAAGGCCATGATATATTTAAAGACTTGCTACATGAAAATTTTGTGACATTTTATCAGAAAACGAAGTTCACTCCAAAAAATAAATGCAACTGAATTTAAAAATTAAATTAGTTCATAAGTATCTTCATACATATTTAAAAATAATATAGATAGCATTTACCAAGAGAACTACACAGGGATATGAGGGAAATATTGCTGTGACATCCACCATCTCATTGATTGCCAAAATTGATTTGACTGATCTGCTGGCTAGGCAGGTATCTCCTTCCTCTCTCACCCTCCCTGTGCCATGCTTTGGGTCAAAGAGGAACACCTTCCCTGATAAGGAAGACAGTTCTTCAGTCAAAGACATCAAAGATATATGGTTAGCTATGCTCCCCTGTGGGAAACTTCAAACAAGCTCTCAATGTTTTCCATACAGTGCAAGAACAATTATTTTTCTATTTTAAAAGTTAAAGGGAATTTAATTTTAATCATGTTTATGTTACAGATAATCATGAAATTTAAAAGGATATAGTAATTTGTAGGTGAAATAATAAATATTGTGAAATATTTTAATAAAACAAATGCAAATTAAAACATTAGACCTTTGCTACTTATTTCAATTTAGGATGTGGAGAAGCTGAATTATCTCTTAAAGAACCTTAATAATTTAAGTGAAAACGTGGAGTGGGTAATCAAATGTATCATTCAGAAGTTGTAAACAGGTAGCAAGGAAATATAAATCAGGAAAAAGTTAGCCTACTTGGTAATGCATGCTTATAATCCCAGCAGCTCTGGAGCCAACTTCAGCAATTTAGAAAGACCCGGTTTCAAAATAAAACATAAAATGGACTGGGATGTTGCTCAGTTGCCCCTGGTTCAACCCCTGGAACCAGGAAAAAAACAAAAAAAGAAAAGAAAATCAATTTAAAAGATCAAGAAGCAGTTATCACATAAATAAAATTTAAAGACATAAAATGAAATGGCATCACCAAAGAATTGAGCATAGCTAGATAAGGAAAGATGACAAATGATGAAGTTGTAGGGTATTCAACCAGAGCAAATAAGAAAAAAGAAGAAAAAATTAGTTTGAAATGGTGTAACGAATTAAATAGAATAAAAAGCAAAAAAACCTGATATCCTGGGATTTTAAGAAAGAACCATCTCAGAGGAGTGAGCAATCTATGATATCAAATGCTGCTGAGATGTCAAATAGGAAGAGGCTTAATAATTGCTTTTGTATTTAACAACCTAAAGGTCACTGCCGATTCTGCCAAAATTCACTTTATGGAATAAAACTAAAGAAGATTGGGAGACTAGAATTTCAAAGAATAAATGCATAGTATTCAAAACTGAAAAGAAAAAAATAGTTCTGTAGGTGACTGGATTTAGTTAGCTAAAACCAGTAAGAAAAAAAAATACATACATACACAAATGCACATTAAAATCCGAACAGGGTATGTTTATATAAACTACAATTAACTTTAACAACAATTTGGGATAAGGAAGGAATAGAAAGTATGAAACTAATTACAGTATTCTGTAGCATATGTTAATGCTAAAGAATACAGTAATTGTTTTTTTTTTTTTTTTTAAAGACTGGCTACAGAAGGAGAGAAACTCCTTGCCAGTTACTCTTTTTTTTTTTTTTTAGAGGAGAGAGAGAGAGAGAGAGAGAGAGAGAGAGAGAGAGAGAGAGAGAGAGAGAGAGAGAATTTTTAATATTTATTTTTTAGTTCTCCGCGGACACAACATCTTTGTTGGTATGTGGTGCTGAGGATGGAACCCGGGCTGCACGCATGCCAGGCGAGCGCGCTACCGCTTGAGCCACATCCCCAGCCCCAGAATACAGTAATTGTGAAAATAAGGAGCAATAGTAACTTCTACCCATAGGACCAAGAATTAAGCACCCAAGAAAGAGTCCCCACCATCTCACCACTAATTTCCAAACCCTTAATCAAGAAGAGTCATGGCTTACTAGATAGCAGCGGTCACTATGGTGATTGATGCAATGGTAGAACTCCTGGAAACCTAATCCCTAGAATACATGAGAATTCTCACCATGTATCCCACCACGTTTGCTGCTACAGAACCAGCTGAGGGGGAATCAGATAAATGATACCGGCCACCTAGTACAGAAGGAAGGTAATGAAAAAGTTGCATTCACTACATACCTGAAGAGCAGGCATCAGAGAACAAAATATTTTCTCATACAATGTATCTTCAGCACACTCTAATGATAAAGCTTACCAAACCATCAGCTGGCAAAGAAAATATTTAAATGACTCAGATTAATTTTCATAATAATTTAAAAGGCTGATTTTTTAAATAAAGGAAAATTATCTTAAAATAATTTTATTATGCTGAGTATCATATGAATTCATATTCCAATCATTAAGAAGATAGCACACATGTTAATTGAATATTTTTCAAACATACATCAAATTTGCTAATTCAATTTCCTGATAAATTGAAAGAAAATTTATTTATTTTCCATATGTTCAATTTTATATTACAGAAAATAATTCTGGATTTGCTATTAGCAGAAATTTTTGGTAGATTTACATTAATTTATTTCATCAGGTAGAATTCATTTAGTGGATGCACTATGTTTTTCCCTTTTTCAGAATTTTTGTTGATATGCTTTATGAAATAATAGTGTGATTTTTTGACCATTGTTGATTCAAAGTTATGTTTACAGACATATTTTATATCTACTGCTAGCTTCTTTACCAACATATCCTGGCCACTTTAGAATTTGTTTTCCCATATTTTAAAATATATGAATGATCATATGATGCTATAATAAAATGCATCTACCTTATTTACTTGCATAGATTTTTATTCCAGAAAACACCTTCAAATCCATCCCCTTAAATATTTTTTTCAGGTAGATTTTGAGCTGATGAGAATAAAAAGTCTATTTGGGATAATATTTTAAATTTAATAAGTCATTGATACATGTGAAATGGAATTTTGAGAAACTAAATCTCCAACAAGAATTATTTTTCCTTATAAGAATATGCTTTCAAACAAAAAATCATTTGACTCTTATATCTTGGCATATTGAAGATGTATAAGTAGAAGCTGTTATCCTGTTACCCAGAGTAGACACAACACACACTGAATAGCTGAATTTCTCAGATTATATCTTAAATAGAAAGCTGGATTACTTAAACCACAAAGTCTAAATTAGCTATGATCAGAAGAAAGATTTTCCTGAAAATTTAAATATTATTTAAATACTCATGTTTTCTTGGAACTTATGACTACCTGTTATTTACTGAGACTCTTAACACTCCTTATTTCTTAAAAATAAGAAAACTGGATGGTGTTGATAATCAACTTTAAGTGTTTTTTGACAAATATATAATTATTTTACATGTAGTAACCATCATTTAATAAATCTATATCCAAGTCATTTATTGTTCCTTTATCTAATTATACTCTTTAAGTATATTTTATTGCATCAGTAATGAAAATTAGTATCTCCATGTTCATGCTTTTAACTGTCTATTACATTTTAAGTGTATTAATAAGGCTATATTAATTTTTCAACAAAAATTATGTTTTTTCTATGATTTATTTAGCAGTTCAAATATTCTATAATAATGCTAAGTGCTTTCTGCAAATTTTCTCCTAAAATATTTCATAATAAACCTATTGCTATATCATAAAATTTTTAGATTACTTAAAAGCAAGTATTATAGAAAGGGAACTAAGGAGGATACTACATGTAAAATATTTATATTTTGTCAAAATTCACTTAAAGTTGATTATCAACCCCATCCAGTTTTCTTATTTTTACAAGTTTTTAAAATTTCTTTTATTTTGTTACTTTAAATAGAATAGAGTTATATAATGTTCAATGCTTTTGCAGAATAAATACACTTTGAATGTATGTGTAAGGATTAAATATGGAATATTTTAAGCCAAAATAGGCTTGTGTTTCCCATAGGATACTGTCAAATGCTGACTCCGAAATTATAAATTACCTAGTCAACAACAAAAATCTTCTGTGTTTTGTATTATTAAGCCTCCCGTTACCTTTCTATTTGGTCTCTGAAAGGTTTTCAATGATTTGCTAAAGATTTGCACTTCCCAGTGCTTTATCTCTGTTCAAATTTTAGTTGAAGGTATTCTTCAGAAAAATGTTTCATGTTTATAAATGTAAAAAATTATCAGGTCATAGTCCTCTTGAAAGTTTACAATGCAAATTATTATAGTAATGTTTCTCAAGTACCTTAATTAAAAAACTAACCCAGTCTAGCTCCTGGAATCCCTGCTTTTCTAAAGAACACTTTTAATGTGTATTAAAGACTCATGGAAGGAATAATCCAGAGAAACGCTAGGGAATCATTGGCCTTAGTGGATACATTCTTTTTAATATTATGGATTTTTAAAAGTTTTATAAACTACAGATTTTTTTCATTTGGAGTTAATACCATAAGTGTGTTTTATGTTTTTTTAAAGAATTGTAACATTTTTCTATTAGATTGTCTATTGCAAAGTAGCCTGCAAATATGGTTCTACTAAGATGTAAAAGCAACATATTCAGTGAATTCAATAAGCTGACCTATAAAGACCTGGAAATAGAATCATAAATAATAATGAGTGTGTTATTCTCTATTCAGTCAGCTGTGAGAGTTTTCCGAACCATTAAACAAGTTCCCAATTTGCTACAATTCAGCATAAGTGCTGTACTCTTCAAAAGTAAGCTAAGAATTTGAGATGGCAAATATTCGGTAAAAATTTAGGGAGTGATGAATATTTGAGCACAAAGAACACCTGAAATCTGGTTTCAGTGAGTTGTCACTTACAATATACTTTATTATAAAAATAAAAGGTGGAATTTTGTCCAGACCATCATATTTCACCTCATACTAATATACATTCATGCTAATGATTGTTATTTTCAATATTTGATAAAATATGTATGAATAGGCAAATAAAGTGGTTATGCCTGAAATACAAAGTAAAGATCTATTTAAATGATAAATACCAACTTAACGAGATTGGTCAGTTTTTTAGGAGACCAGAATGATTGTTCTGATCCTATGTCCAGCAACATAGTGTAGAAATGTGTTTTCTCTCTAAAGTTATTCTTAACAACTATTGCCTTTTGCTCCATTTTTTTCAAGAAGATTTTTATTTTTAATTTTTTAATGTGCAACTTTAAATTGTTTTAAAGCTCCTCTTTATATTGTCACGACCATTAGATTTAGGCCTTATCATATATTATATTGGACTCCCTATTAATTGTTGAAGTCCATTAACAATTTCTCTTACCTATATCCATTTGTCATAACCTCCAGAGTGAACTTTTCAAAACACAAATTCAATTTCAGTGTTCTGTGGCTTTGAAATGCACATGTCATATACATGTAGGTGTTATATCAAATTCTCAGCATTGCATACACTATTCTCTGTTAAAGCCTTCTTTCCTATAGTTATTAAACTGCTTGTAGAAAGAAACGCAGATTTTAAAAAATTTTCTATGTCTATTTTCATACCCTAATCCTCATACTTAGACATGCACGTATGTGATTGTCAGGTTCACCACTGAGCATTCAACACAAGATAGACTTTTCTAAGACTTGCTTAAGCACTTCTACCCATTTCCAAAGATTGGTGCTTTTCTTCAGTGTTCCCATAGTACCTTGTTTTACCATTTTAGAGCTGGTTATATTTTATTTAGATCATTTTGAGGCCTCTGTCTACTTATACTAATGTTTTGTTAGTTCTTCAAAATCTTACTTCCAATATTTTTACATACTCGGCACCTAATAAAAGGCTATATCTTGTAATAGAAATTTTGAAGAGTTACTTATTAATGTTTTTATAATTAAATTTTAAACAGATTATTCCATACTTCATTAGTGTTTATCTTTTGGGTATAAATTTTTTAAATTGAACTATTACCTATATTTTAAAAATTTAATTTGTTTTTATGTTGAGCCATATCAAAAATAGGAAAAATACATGACATGAATAAAGCATAACTTAATTCACAGTGATAAATCCTGAAACCAATTATATTTTTTTCTTTTTAAAACATTGTTATTTTGTATATTTTGCAGAAATTTCAAACTTTTGATCTTTTCTCATGTATAAGTAGATGCATATCTGTATGTATAGTTGTACACATATACTAGCGTAACAAGCAAAGATTTTTCATTTAAGAACAGAAGTTACATTATTTTACTTCTTGCTATGATCAGGACCATTTTAACACAATTACATTACTGTGTTACTTCTTTGTAAAATTCCCAGAATATAATAGAAATATGACATTAAAATTAAAATATTTCAGAAAAAGCATTATTTTTTCAGAGTAACCTTGACTGAGGGTCATATTTTATTGTTTCATAACCTTGTCTTCTGAGACTAATCTAAATCTAAATATTTAATTTTCTTGCAAACAGTACCTATGTACATAATAACATAAAATGCAAGAGCTTTGCAAGGCTTTAAAAGGTATCATCAATAAATATCAATTATTTGTCATGTGGAAAATATAAGGAAAGTATAAGGAAATTTTAAGGAAGTACTAAATAAGCTTAAAAATAAGCAAACATCAACTTAAATAAACCCTTAAAATATGTTGAGAAATTATTATCACTACTTTTTAGGTTAGAATGATTACAAAACATTCAAATAAAGGTGCCCTGAGAGAAGGATATTTCTTATGTTGGAAGAATAACACTGTGAGGTGATTTTTCCATTATTAAGTACACACTGAACATGACTATTTATTGTCAAAGTGAGAGTTGAGACAAAGAAAAACAAAACAATTTATTCTATACTTTCACAATATGAAAGACTATTTATATATAAGGATCTTTAAAAAGTGACAAGGTGCATGCCTGTAATACCAGCTGATAGGGAAACTGAGGCAAGAGGATTGCAAGTGTAAAGCCAGCCTCAATTTAGTGAAGCTCTAAGTAATTTAGCAAGACCTTGTTCCCAAATAACACATAAGAAAGGGCTGGGGATGTCTTCATGGTTAAACACCCTGGGTTCAATCCCTAGCACACATACAAAAAATAATATTAAGTATTATAAAATCGTATAAAAAAGCAGCCTTGCAAATTGGAGAGATTTTTACCAAAAATGAAAAATGCAAGATTTGTCACCCCTCCGGGTCTTTTTTATATACCACTGCTTTGAGAATTTATTCAATCTAATTCTCAAAAAGAAAAATGAGAAGTAAATGAAATACATTTTTAGTGCTTAACATTTTATTCTGTCTGTCCATCCTTCTTCCAATATTCCATTTCCTCACATCCTGGCACCAGAATCCTTCATATTTGTAGCTTTCTTTTGTCTGCTTCCTAGGCTGATACTATGGTTTAGAATGTTTCCTAATACTGTGTTTTCCCTAATTAAAATATAATTGCTAAATGTCCCATCCTATAATTACTAGATTCCCATCTATGAGGATTGATTAGAATATACCAGAAAAAAGCACACAAAAAGAATAATTACAACATAGAGAAAATGACAATACAGCTGCATAATACTAAGAAATAAGAAATCATGAATCTACTAGCAGGTCTTTAAGAAATGTCACAAGAATGGAATAAAGCATTTTAGTAATTAAATTGCAAAACTGGACTATAATCTTCAAGGGTAGCTGACAATAGAATAAAATGTGAGTGAAATATGTTACTCATTTGCTTAGATTATTGTTGTAAACCAAGAATATTAGTTTGCTTGTGCTAAAGCAAAAAATGTCATAGACTGGTGTCTTAAACAATAGAAATTAGTTTTCTTGGTTTTGGAAGCTAAAAGGTAACAAGAGAGTGCTGATAAATTTAGTTATTGATGAGAGCTCTCTACCCTAGCTTACAGACAGCCACTTCTCACTTCTCACATGGCCTTTTCTCTGTACATAGAGGGAGAGAGATCCTTTTTTTATAGAAATATGGTTCAAATTGAATTAAGGCCCCACACTTACCATGCCATTTACCTTTATTTTGTCCTTAAATGTATAATTATCGCAGTCAACTTAGGGCTTCTGCATATTATTTGGGAAAAGGGGTACAACTCGTAACAATAAGTATGAAAGACTCACTTTGTATTGAACTTATATTTACCTTATCATACCTTAGTGTTTATAATAATCCAAAGGTCATACATAATATTTAATGTGAACAAAATTACCTAACATATGTCTTTATTTCTCATATCTCATGTATCTTAAGTGTAGGTATTAAAGTATACATTTCACTACCTACTGTTGCCCTTTAATTTTGGTAAAATGGAACCTGAAAGTCTCAAGTTCAAGATTTTTATTCTTGGGTCTGTCTTTTTTCCAATTTTCGTTTTAAATTGCTATGAAAAACATGTGATTATATATGTTTATTCTGGATGGGTATCATATTCCCTTTGTCTACCACATATTCCCTTCCAATTACTACTTAAGATTCTGTTTCTCTATGAAGTTTCTTACAAGTCTTGATTATCATAGTGTGTGATACTCATGTTTTAAAAGATTGTGAACCCTTCATCTAATCAAATATGCTATGAGTGGTATACTTCAAAGAAAAGAATAATATTTACTGATTATTGATTTCAATTGTTTGCTCTTGTTTTTCCTTTTTTTAGGTCAGGATAATATATCCAGTTGATCCAAATGAAATCATTAACTTGTTCATAAAATACTGCAAATAAATGTACAAAGCATATATGAAGCATTTAATATATAAAAATATATAATAGCATATATGAAATATGTAATTAATGTTATATATAAATACTTTATATACCAATAAAAGCTATTTTTAAATTGATATGAACATATCAACACATAAATTGAAACATTAGATATATAGAGATGTACAAAGCATTCATCAGTAAAAAGTTAAAAGCAAAATTCATGAGGGGAAGTTGAGAGATTAAAATTAGAAGTGGCCTAAAGGGTAGTATTTACTGGATTGTATCACTTGTATCATTTTTTAATAGTCTAGAGCTTCTACTATAAACTATATTTTCCTTGATGGCTAGAAGCCCACTATTGTCTGTGTATTGTGACAAAGCTCTCCATATGGAGATCACATAGAAAGAATATGAAATTATACTAGAATTTATAAGTTACTCCTGCCATGAACATAATAGAAGCTTAATACAATATAATAGAAAGGGGAGCTTACGTTAAACCAAATAAAAATTAGATTTTTAAAATTTTTTTGAATTGATTTTATTTTTTAATACATGATAGTGGAGTGCATACAATTCTTATTACACATATAGAGCACAATTTTTCATATCTCTGTATATAAAGTATGTTCACACCAATTCATGTGTTCATCCATGTCCTTTGGATAATGATGTCCATCACATTCCACCATCATTGCTAATCCCCTTCCCCGTCCCTTCCCATCTCCTCTGCCCTATCTAGAGTTCATCTATTCCTCCCAAGTTCCTCCTCCCTACCCCTCTATGAGTCAGACTCCTTATATCAGAGAAAACAGTCAACATTTTGTTTTTGGGGGTTAGCTAATTTGACTTAGCATTGTTTTCTCCAACCCCATCCATTTACCTGCAAATGCCATGAATTATTCTCTTTTACTACAGAGTAATATTCCATTGTGTATATATGCAACATTTTTTAATCCATTCATCTAACTAAAGGGCATCTAGGTTGGTTCCACAGTATATCTATTGTGAATTGTGCTGCTATAAACATCCACGTGGATGTAGTATGCTGTTTTTAAGTCCTTTGGGTATAGATGCAGTAGAAGAATAACTGGGTCAAATGGTGGTTCCATTCCCAGTTTTCCAAGGAATCTCCATACTGCTGTCCATATTGGCTGCATCAATTTGCAGTCCCACCAGTAATATATGAGTGTGCCTTTTTCCCCATATCCTCGCCAACACTTATTGTTGTTTGTCTTCATAATAGCTGCCATTCTGACTGGAGTGAGATGATATCTAAGAGTAGTTTTGATTTGCACTTCTCTAATTGCTAGAGATAATGAACATTTTTTGATATATTTGTTGATTGATTACATATCATCTTCTGAGAAGTGTCTGTTCATGTCCTTGGCCCATTTATTAATTAGGTTATTTGTTTTTTAGTGCCTAGCTTTTTGAGTTCTTTATATACCCTAGAGATTTGTGCTCTGATACCTGAATTTTTTTACTATCAATTCTATTAGGAAGTTGCATTTAAAAAATAGAATTCTAAAGACAATTCTAATTAGAATCACATAGGAATATATTTTTAAAAATATGATAGAAAGCATTTGTTTTATACCATGTAGCATTCTCCATCTTCCTTAAATATAAAAAGTAAAACTTGAATGATAATTTTAAATAATAATTTATGGTTCAAGTATATACAAAATATTTTCACATGCTTGATACTATTTTAATATAATATTTTGAGAAATGTTAGAACGCATTATTATATTATGTATAAAGGAATTAAAAATCATGAAATCTAGTGGCTTACTCATTAACATTTAAAGAATTATAGGCAAAATGTATCTAAGACTCCAAAATCTATAAACATTCCTTTAAATGTATTCACTTTTAAATCTGTAAAATTCTTGTGCCATAGTATCTGTAGATATTCAGAGAAATATTTTTCATTTTTTAAAAAAAATATTGTTTAATAGCCCATGATTCTGATAAATGGAAATTTAATAAATTCTTGTATGCTGTCTTTCTGCACATTTGTGGAAAAAAACAATTTGGGTTTAATTCAATTTCTCCCATCTTGTCAATAAACTATCTTCTACTACCACCTATCCTCAGCTATGCCTAAGCATAGTAAAGTGTTGATATGGTGACTGATTTATGTCAGCTAGCCAGCTAGCTACAGTTCTTTGGACAAGTTTGCTAGGGTATAGAAGACAAAGTCAAAAGGATAAGGAATTAGATAATATAAGGCTTGAACTTTAACGCTAAAGTTCCTATGAATTTTCCATTAATATGAAAAGTCATCAGAGGTGTTTGGGAAAAGAATACTCATATTTTATTTTTTATCATTTGGTTTTTATTGCAGAAATATTACAATATAATAAAAAGTGGAGAATAATTCTATCCTAAAAGGATCATTTTAGCTAATGGTTTAAAATTAATTATATTATAGTACAGTAACCTAGCAGGAGACACAATTCACTAAAGATGATTCAATTGATGAGATTTCAATGATGACACTATTTACAGAGCTTTGGCTAGGGCTAAGGAAACCACCAAATGCTATTGAGGTTTTTTTGTTTTGTTTTGTTTTGTTTTTGCAGTACTATAGATTAAACCTAGGGGCACTCACTACTAAGCTACATATCCACCACCACTTTTTTAAAATTTTATTTTCTTAACTTTGAGACATGGTCTAAATTGCTAAGGCTGGCCCAATCTCACAATTATCTGGAGTAACTGAGATTACAGGTATGCTACATTGTTGCAGACAAGAATGCTTATTTTCACAGCTCAGAGAAATGCGAATTGAGCTAGTCATAAAGGGACACAACCCTAGCCACATGTGCAGGGAATAGAGAAAAAAAAAAGCTTTTACATTCTTTTATGTACTTTGACCTTCTGCTTCTAATTAAGATCTAGCCTAAAGCAAATTAACACCATATCCAGGTGATGCTGTTGCAGAAAGTTTCATCTTCAAAGGCAAAAAACAAGTCAGAGAATAGTGAAAAATTAATGATGATGAGATAAATGCAAAATAGGAATTACTAAGAGGATGGATTAAAAGCAGATACACCAGTTATGGAAGTATTGCAGTAGTTTAGGTGATATATTATCTCCTGAATATATTTAGAATGAAATACAATAAGTATTATTCAGTGGTTTTGATGTTACATTCAAGAAAAAAAGATAAATCTATAAGGACATTATAGTTGTTTGACTTCATGTAGAATGGAAAATTGGATGGATGAATGGGTAGATGATAGATAAGTGGATGGAGAAAAAGGTAGACAAATAGGTAGATGGATAGATGGATGGATGAATAGATGAACCCATCACATAACACCTGAATAAGCATATCTTCATCTGTTTCTTAGAGCACCTTGCCTGTATCTCTATATAAATAGTCATCAGTTCTGTGGAAGATTTCTTGTCTTGCATTCAAAAATCCCTGGGTTCAATCTCCAGTAACATAAAAAGAATCCATTTCTACTATGTTAGCTTTCTCTCTCTGTGACAAAGTACCTGAGAACAACAACTTACAGGAGGTAATTTCGTATTAGCTGAGGGTTTCAGAGGTTTCCATACATAATCACTTTTTCTCATCACAGTGGGCATGGAAATGTGTGGCAGAGCAAAACTCCTCTCCCTGTTGATGTCAGGAATTAGAAAGTGCCAGAGAAAATGGGAAGATGCCAGGGACAAGTAGACTCTTCCAGCACATGCTCCCAGTAATCTCATTCCTCCAACTAGATATCCTAATGTTTCTACCACCTCCCAGTAGTTCATTAAATTATGGATCAATGGATCAACCAATTGTTGAAATAAAATCCCATGATACAACACTACCTCAGGATCTCATCACTAAATAGTGCTGCACCGGGGGTTAAGCCTTCAACAAATGAGCTTTTGGTGAAACTTTCAGATCCAAACCATTGCATCTACTAATAGTATAACAGTTCATTATTTTCTTACCACTACATTTCTTTTTCATTATTAATTTATGAAGCTTTACACTTTGGGAAATTATTCTATTTATGTTTATGTTCTTAGGACAATGCATCTGCAATAGTAGGAATTTGATGAATGTCCATTGCATTAATTAATTAAATGCACTCTCCTAGATGTTAGAATTAATCACTTTAACTTATATTGCTACACAGAGAAAAGTAATTTAACTTTTATAACTGATGTCATCTTACTTTAAGCCTCTATTCATACTAATTACAGTACAATTTATTCTTAAAATTTAGTGAAGTTAGAAACAACTCTGTGTCATTAACAAACATGTCATTCAGTAAACCAAGTGTATCAAATCCTTATTGTGGCTTCCATGTCAAGGGGCCTCACACCAACTTCCAATCTTTCTCCTCCCTAAATATTGATGAAAGAGATTGATCTTTAAAGAGGTAGGTATAATGATCTTCCACAAAGTTTTCTCCAGAGGTAGTTGCTGGGGGTCATGGATGTCTAAATGGAAGTCATCAGACATTGTTTTAAGTTGTTGATCCTTGCCCTTGTACATTTGTTTCAGCCAAAGTACCCAAAAGCTTACAGAGCCAATTGACTACTGGTTACTGTTCAAATTCATATTACACAGTGTGTCTCATTATTTTCTCCTAATTCATTAAAATTATTTTATAAAATATTTAACTGTGGCACTAATAATCACTCACCCAGAATAGTATATTTTTACACTAAGATAAATTTCATCTTAAAATACATTTTATTCTCATACTATTCCCTAAGAATTGCAAATATTGTTTTACGAAATATTTTCCTATCGCATAGTTGGACAAATGTTGAGCCTTAAAATTAACCCTGAAATATTTCAGAAAATAGCCATTCAAATTATATGATATCTTCTATACATAGTTTACTGCATTAAATGCTTGATATTTCTTTACAAATATTAACATATGTAAATGAATGGAAAATTAAATAAAACATCCCTGCAAGTAAGTATTTTAATCCATAATATAATAATGTTTTTTAAATATAGTATCCATTTATCATCATCTATTAATTTCAATTTAGATTTGGAAGCATATAAATAATATGTCATTGAGTGAGAGACAAACATAAATAAATTGATATATACAATTAAATGTTGTAGTTGAATAATAGGTGATAAAAAAGGGAGGGAGTAATCAGTACCCTCTGGCATCAGGAAAGACTTTACAAAGGAGGTGACATATACTGGTTCTTGGAAAAGGAGGAGATGCTTATCAGGGCTTCAGGAAAAAGGAGGGCTTTGAAGGTACAAGCAGCAAATTCAATGCAACATTAAATACATGTTACTGATTTTTGAACAGTGGTTGGCAAATCTATAGCACAGATTTCATGGAAGCACTATTAAAGCTGACACTGGAAAAATAGATAATGAATAGCTTTATGTAGTATTCCCTCAGATTTGGAATTTACCTTTGTTCATTAGAGAAACCATTAAAGGTACTACCCAGAAAAATAAGATGATTACGTTTGGGTTTTTAAAAGAGGTTTAACTGGGCTTTCAACCTGGAGAAAGTTTGAAACAGAGCCAAGTTAGGTCATAAGAGATTTTTCTGAGCTTGGGCAGCAAATATGTTTGAGGAGGGAAAATGATCAATATGAAATTATAAGAAATAAAATGGGGAAAAATTCTCAGGATAGAAGTAGCAAATAAGGTTAAGGGAAGAACTAGAACTTGATGTTTATTAGCCTTTATTCTAGAATTAATATTACTTGTGATTACATGTATCAATCAAGAAAATAGAGAAGTTTAAGGGAAGATGAGTAGTATTTATTATATGTGATCACAGTTGGGTGACAGCAGGCTAAGGTTTTTAACACAGAGAAGAGCAAAATGTTTGAAATTTAGAAGATACATAAATATTTGGGATTTGTAATAATAGAACTAATAGTCCAAATACTATTTGTTGATCCCAAACACAAACAATTCTCAGAACTCAGTTATATTCCAAAACTTGATGAGGGACTGGGCTGAAATTTGGAAACAGGCTGTCTCTCTCCAAAGTTTGCATTCCAACTCTTGGATAGACTCATTAGTGAGTCTCATGAAATGAGAGTTCTCATGAAATGTTTGAAGCCTGGATTATGACCATGTATAAGTTGGGCAATGTGTGTTTGCATGCTTTAAGCATGAAAAAGATGAAAACAGCTATGGAGGTTAATTACTGCCCATGTCCCCAATGGGTGGTGGAAACCAGGTTCCCTCAGGTGGAATGAGCTGGCTTGGAAGCAAAGGCTAAGATAAATAAAATGGCAAAGTAACCACAGAACACAAAAAGTAGTTTCAAAGCTGGGGCAAGATAGGCAGGCTGACCAGATGGGTCCAGCTTCTAACGCACAAAGGAGCCCAAGTCTGCTTTATTTATATTGGAACATATCAAAGAAATTCTATGGAAAGTTGTTAATCAGAATAGGATAAAGGTGGGGACAGGTGGGCTGTTCAGTTCCTAATAGGTTATGCCCTTCTCTGATGCTAGCAGATGGGGGCAGGGGGTGAGGAGGTCACAGTGCATTGGGCAGTGTGTCTCTGGCTGGAGAGCCACAGGAAGTTCCTAATGCCAGACGTAGTCCCTCCCTGGCTGGGATGCTGAGGAGAGGTCCTCATGTATTTCAGGATGACTTCCCACTGTTAGTGTAAATAATGAGTGCATTGAATTTTCTAAAGGGAAATTCAGAACCCATTACAAAGAAATACAAGAAAAGAGAATCTCAAGAAAATAAAAAAGAAATGATCAACTGAGTAAAATGTGAAGGAAAGATGTAAAATGTGAAGGAAACTTAAAGAGTCCATTTGAAGGAACATTTAGAAAATAAACTCAAAATTTTCAGAGCAGTATCCTTGAGTAGAAAGGGAATCTGTTCACAGTATACTGAAATGAATGTTGAAACACCAAGAACTGGAGAAGGGTGGTATTAGAAGCTTCTCTGTGGATAAAGGTCAGGGCTATGATTGTAGGAAATGCTTCTGTGTTGAAACAGTTTATACAACATGGCAATAAATTTAACAGTATATTAAATATTCTTAATGGACATCTCTACATTAAGGACATTTTTGTGACCCCTGAACTACCTTAGTTCAGAAAATTTTCTCTTTCCTAAGTACTCAGAAATTAGGAAAAAAATCAGTAAGAATCAATATTTTTTGTTTTGAATTCAAGAGTGATAATGCTTTTTGAGTAGAAATTATGTATTTTGGAAAAAAATGGCTTGATTATGACACATGACTAAAATAGTAGCTATTCATTGTTTATATAGTAGTTATTATTTAAAAGCAAATAATTGTAAAACATAGTAGATCCCTCTTAATCCCTGTTTCACTTTCCATGGTTTCAGTTACACTTAGTGAAACATGGTCCAAAAATATTAAGTGGAAAATGCAAGAAATAAACAATAAATAATTAAAAAAACTTTTATTAATATATGTTATTATAATTACTCTGTTGTTATGAGTTTTTGCTAATATCTGACTTGCCTAATTCATAGATTTATCTTTATCATAGACATGTGTGTGTAGAGGAAAAAAAACAAGAAACATTTATGTAGGGCTTTGTACTCTCCATGATTTAGGCATCTGCTATGGGTCTTAAAACTTATCCTGCTCAGATAAGGAGTACAATTATGTATGTATAGATACTATATATTTATGTATGCATATATGTGTATGAGTATATATGTGTGTGCTACATATTGATAATAGAAATACAAGTTGTTTGGGCATCAAAACAGCTATATATGTGTTGGGCACTGTGGTGCACACCTATAATTCCAGCAGTTTGGGAAGCTGAGGCAAGAGAATCACAAGTTCAAAGCCAGCCTCAGCAACTTAGGAGACTCTATTTCAAAATAAAAAGGGCTAAAGATTTTAGCTTAATGGTTAAGTGACCCTGTGTTCAATCTTCAGTACCAAACAAACAAACAAAATTAATAAATAAAATAGCTATAGGCAATAAGAAAATCTGAGCCGGGCAGTTTTCTGAAGAATTCTATTTATGGTAACTTCTATTTATGGTAATGAATTCTATTTATGGTAAATACTGTTTATGGGTTGCTGATTTATATCACTTCCAGCACAATATTTACTCAGTTTTCCTGAACCAAACTGATGAAGGGATTGGAAAAAAGATGAAGAAACACGGAAATAGAGAAAATAGAGAAAGTGGGAACTCGGTGGTTCATCTGACCTCTGATGCAGAAAAACTGACAGGTTTTCTTGGCATCAGAGATTCCCAAGGGAGGTGTAATCTGTCTCTGGGCAGATCAAAGACCCATAATTCATTCAACACTCCTGACAGATTTAGTTTAATAACACATTTTATCGTAAGATCTAATCTGTGACTGGAGGGGAATGTTTTTTAAACTATACAGATATATGTATATTTTCTTACATGTATGTATGTATATATATGTATGTATGTATATATAATACATATATATGCTTTTAATGTTTTCTTGGTAGATATCAAAAACAATAACTGATTAAGATAGATTAGGAGATGTTGAGATGTATTATATTGTAATGAAAATTCTACACATTAAATTAATAACACAAAGCCAATCATTGTTAGAAGAAAAACATGTTAAAAGTCTACTTTTAATTCAAATAAATATGAGTTAACCCCATATACCAATTACTTATTAATAATAAAATAGCAAGCAATTATATATTTAAAAATTGGTAAGACTTAGAAGTCTTATTTATTTGAAGAGAATTTAATCAAGCTTCAAAGTTTCCTTGGTTTTCTGCTTTAGAATATAACTTTACATCAAGACCAAACAAAGTAAAAGTAAATGCTGAAGAACATCTAAGTTCATTTATTATTTTCCCATTATTTACACATTTGGACCTGTAAACAGACTAAGACATGAAAAAAGAGAATAGAAAAAAAATAGCCAATTGCATGATTCTTTCTTAATGAAGGATATATCCAGAAGCAATAAGGTGAATGTTCTAGCTTAACCTGACAGGCTCAAAGCTGTGATGCACCCAAATGAGCAAAGCTTAGACCTCAGATAGTGTCAAAAACTGTGATGGATCTGATATTTGGCCCTACTTCCAAGTAAACACTTTACATGGTTTTATAGATGCTGGCAGAAAATAAAACTCCTGGGTCAGAGAAAGAAATGATTTTATTATTCATGTCAATAGCAATTGACAGATTGCCAACAAAAGCTAATACCACAAGGTGACATGAAGAGGACCGGATGATGTTAGCATGTGTAATCTATTGCTTTACAAGAGAGGATCCCTGAGCTTAAGGAACCTGAGAATTTTCAAATAATGTGCAGTGGGTATGCTTGCCACTTGCCTTATAGAAGGATGTCTGTCTGTCTCTCTCTTACTCAACAGTAAGCAAATCTGTCTTTAAATCAAAGGGGGAAACTTTCCAGTTTCTGAAGATTTTTATATTCATTTTTCAAATAGTAGTCCTGAATAAAGGCCATGAATTCCTCTATGCGTCTGCTCACAAGCTGTACAGAAATATTAGACCCATTGCCACAATACACAACTGAATCAGTCAGGGTCACTCCAGGTGAATTGGGCTGGCATGAAATAATTACACAGACACAGAAAGCATCTTTTTCTTGGAGTTCAGCGACTGTTCCTCAGCCCCAGCTCCCACAAGGGAAGCAAGAGAGGCAGATAAAAGAGACAGCATGCGTGAAGCCCTATTTATTTGAGAAGACACTGGAGAAAGTTCCACCCAAATGAGGCAAGGGATTAGGTGTCAGGGGGGTGTAGCTCACTCCCAGAGCTTCATTCCCCTGCAGAAGGGACATGAGATCCACCTGTTTCCGCTCTCAGTGGAAACCAATCTCACACCTCTGTAGCTCAAAGTTAAGTGTCCATGCTCACTTTTATGTGGCAGCTCCCGACAACCCATAGAGAATAATTTCCCAACAGACAGTAACATCTAAAAATTTGGATTATCAGTACTAAGTGTGTTGTAGGGACAAACGAGGCAAGGCACCGAAGACTGCAGGAAACAGTTTTATTTGGCTGCAGCCGGGTTCAGAGGGTACAGCCTTTGCTGTAATCAATCAATTCCCTGAACTCCGAGTTCAGGGAGTTTCAGAGTTTTATACCCAGCATGTAAGGGGAGGGGCTCAGAAGTTCACAGTCTGCAGAAGTTCACATAAAAGCAGCTTTTTTTTTTTCACTGTTCTGGACATGTTAACTCTTCAAGGACAACACCTGAGAAGGGGGGGACTTCTTTCTATCCTCCCCCTGCCAGCTGTTACCATGAAGCCCATTTATAACTTATCTTAAAAATGTAGACATCTCTGTGAAGCCCAGCTCAAGGCCAGAGGCCTTGTTTGCACATTTCTTCAAAGTACTATACTGGATACATTTGTGAAAAACTAGTAAGGGGGTGTCCAGCACCTGGAGTGCTGGTATCTTCTTGGCCAGTGGCCAAGTAAACAGGGTGACATGAAAATAGGAAGTTTATCTACATTGGACTCTTTTTCTGACAGTCCTAAAATCAGCCATGGTGAAGAGGGCTTTTCCGTGGAAAAAGGGGGTGCCACTTCAAGTGTACTAGTGATAAAACATTTAGAATAACAAGTCTTCTGATGTTACTATGATAAATATCCTCTCTACTTTCTCACCAGTAGGCAGCTTATTTTATAGTTCTTGACTAGAACCTAGCTTTAACAACTGACAATTTCTCAGTTCCAAATTTAGCATATTTTTGCTAATAACCAGCTGCTGTAATTATCAATATTTCATATATACTATATCATCTATACATATGCACATATGTACATATTCTAAAATTACAAATAAATTATTTCTTTAAAATATTCATACTTACTACTTTGTTTCTTGTACAAGGTGTGTCTAATATTTTCAATTTGTGCCATGTCAAAATACGGGCACTTCAGAGCATCTTAACTTTAAGAATCTTCCCTAAGTTCTCTTTCTACCTCTTATTTATGACAGTGTTTCATTGCAAAAACTTATGGATTTAATATGCTAAAAAGAAAATTTGTGATCCAATTATAACTCTGTGTTTTAGAAACTAGAGCAAAACAGTAAAATAGTCTCATAAATACTAATAGTATTAATTGTTTAGCAGCATTTATAATTTCATTGAAAATAACCAAATTATAAATAGGAATATATTTATGTAAACTTCCATATCTAATAACTGTATTATGTCATAAAAAATAACTTCATAATTTCTTAGCCTTTCTGATGGGTCTCCATGTATAATAGTTGATCATAAGATTGAAATCAAAGATTCTATACATTAAAAAATCACAATCATTTTGAAAATTAAATTTTGCCCCCATATGGTCAAGATGGATTTTGTCTTTTGCTGAGCAGGCAGAGAATCTCCTTTCATTGTACTTGGAATGGACTTTGTACATGTATATTAGTTGCAGAACAGAAGGAAAGAGAAAGGTCATAGTGGGGTCATAATATTTCTCTTTTAAACAGGTCCCACACCGTTTTCTCTCCCATATTTTGAAAAAAATTGTATGACTTTCTTTCAGAAATAAAATATAGATGCATTAGCAAAATCAAATAAAAAACAAAATAACTAATCCAGTTTTATTAAAGGAAAAGAAGTTTAGTTGTTCCAGCATGACACTGTGTATGACATGGTGAGAATACGATTACTTCCTGTGTTTAAGAAACTTAAATTACAACTTATGCTAGTGAATACCACTTTAAGCAATTACCTCCCAGCATGGATCTACACATTACAGTGATTAATGGAACTGTTTGTAATGACTTTCAATTGCTATGAAAGTCCAGGTGGGCCATATATAAATAACAAAAGAAGAGTGAGTAGTTTAAAAATTTTTGTTTTGAAAAAGTCAACCAACTGAAAACTGCGCTTCACATGCAGACATAGGAGGCCATGTCTCAATCAGCTTGTTATACTGCTGCTTAACTGTAATTACTGGAAAATAATAACCATATGCTCAAATAATTATAAATCACTCGAAATTAGGAACCAGTGCATTTCTTTTTGCATACTCCAAAGTATCTGATATAGGATTTGACACATTCCCAGCTCTTTTTAGTCCCCTGAGTATTAAGATTAACAAAATTATATTTTCTCTTATTCCTGAAATCTTCAGTAAAGATGTTTGAGCAACTTATTTCATACCCAAACTTTAAAAACTGAAAAGTGTATGCCCAGTGGAATTAGGTTTACGTGGGAGAATAATTTTAATCCCTTATTGACTTGCAAGATGCATCTACCTTGATGTTTTCACAGGAACTTATTTCACTGATGA
Source organism: Spermophilus citellus (assembly GCF_964194105.1). Classification (NCBI taxonomy): domain Eukaryota; kingdom Metazoa; phylum Chordata; class Mammalia; order Rodentia; family Sciuridae; genus Spermophilus; species Spermophilus citellus. The sequence continues at coordinate 63,575,174 of NC_138182.1, read as the reverse complement.
TGATCAAAAGAGGTATGTTGGGCTTTGATCAGAATAAATCTAAAGAAAGCTGGAAATCTGCAAATATGAAGTGATTAGAATTCTTTCTCCATCTTCTCTTAGTGAAATGAAGGAAGCGAAATACTGACTGATACCTTATAATTAGTGTGAGACAAATTAAAAGGATTAGTTAAAATGATTGAGATAGGGTTGAAGAAAAGCAAGTTTAATGTGAGGTCTGTATTATTATTGAAATTAGGAACTCCAGTTTTCTCCATGGATTACATATCTACTAAATTCAATCTCTTCTATTACTATTCTATAGATATATGTCAAAATATTTCCAGGTTTTTCTACTACCAGAATTAACTTTTCTAAGATCAAATGTGGGAGAAGTAAAGGAAGAATTTTTAATCTTTCTCATAGCAGCCTTTGCTTTTTAATTGATTAAGGTAGTTACCCCTGAATATAGTGTGCAGGCCATTTTCAAGCTCATCCCTCTCACAGAAGGTAATGTTTAAGAATGATTATTGCACTCAGTACCTTTCCCTCATTAGCTACAGTTTAAAGCTGTGTTTAGTATTATCTCTTAATTCAGAACATCTTGTATTAAAATAATATAAATACAGTATGACCCTATGTATCTCTATAAATTTTATTCTTTCACCACAGATGGTTTGAATTTAAGTTATGATTGAATGACACACTTAGCTAGAAGACAATCTGTCCATTTCAGGTAATAATAACTTGTATTGAAGCAATTTTTCTTACAAAATATTAGTGAAGCTAATATTAACACAATGTTTTTAAGGTGATTTTCTTGATAAGATTGATCTTTCTAGTCTTGGTTGCTAGCAGACACATGAGTGATTCAATAAACCATGATTTAGAATGTTAGGTATAAATTTTAACTTGAAATCTTGTTCAGGCTAGGAAAAATGTTTAATAGAATCTAGGTACATGCAAGCATGCTAGACTTCTAGTGGATTTTTGCCATTGACTATGACTTGAAATAAACATTCTATGACCCATTTGGGGGATAAACTGTTTAGAAATGTAGACACTCAGTGATTGGTAAGCAACCACGTTTCTGAACAATGAAAAATGCTTCTGATGGTGATTAATTTATACATTGATCTTGAGATGTGATATTATTGAATTACTATGTATTTTCAGACTTCAATATGGAATAAATAATTTAAAATAAATCAATATATAAATACTAATAATAGTAAATGATCACTCATTTAAGCTGTTCTTTAGTGAATTCTATGACCCATAACCCATTCAGAGGTAACAGATAAGATATAGCAGACATTTTTTAATGATTTCCTAAAGGTTTGTGATTTAACATGTATAACAAGCCCTTCAGTGATTATATATGTGATAACTATTAAAGTCTGAAATGATTAATAAAAGCAAATTTTATTGATTGAGGCCTGGGCAATTCAGTCAGTCCTCACTGAAACAACAGAATCTTAAACTCAACTCTGAAGATTGGATCAGATTTTAATAGAGTTTCCTGAGGGAAAAGGAAATATTATATTTGAGAGAGAGTGAGAGACAGAGACAGTAAGGAAAAGGGTTCAGATTAAGAAAGCTGCATATTGTATTCTGACAAGAGGGAAGAAATCAAGAATTAAATATAAAATACAATATAATGTGCATTAGGGTTTTGGGAAAAATGAATAATTAGATATAATGAAGTTGTATAGAAGAATGTTTAGCAAAGTCAAAGGATGTTGAATAATCTCTTATAGACAAAGAAAGTAATGGATAATTTTAAATATACTTTAAGCATGAATAAATTAAGGAAAATATTCTAGGGTGAACTTAAATGAATTAGTGGCAAGCAAAACTGCTGGTATCAGGGATTAATAGCACCTTGAACAAAATAAGTGCTGATTGAATTTTTCTGAATGAATGAATGAAAGTTCTAGCAGTTAATTAGGATACAATAAAATTGTTCAGGATGGAGATAATGTTTGTGCTCTGCACAGGATCATTTATTTCAGTCTTAGAAAATCTGAGCTTTCAAACTATAAAACTGTAAACCCACATTAAATAAATAAAAGTTACTCATAAATTATAGCAGCAGAAAACCCATTCACTTGTCACTAATAAGAGTTATCATTTGGATTAATCTTCTGAGCTCTACTTGTTTTGATTATGCCATTATTCTTCTCTATTTGTACTGTCAGCTTAGCCAATTATTTTTCATCTTAAGGCAATCAAATATTTTTGTACTCAGAATTAAATTAATGAACCTGATCCTTATTTCATCTGTAGTTTCTTCTTTTTTCCCCAAATACCTGAGGAGGAACCATTCAAATGTATCTGATGTAAGTTTTATAAGTCACTTTGTGTTTGTGTTTTTATTTTGCAATGAAAAACCCAGGGAAATAATCCAGAAATCTTTATTGTATCTAGTTTTCTCATATATATTAAAATGTGAATAAGATCCTCAATTTAGCTAAAAGGGTGATTATGTTAATAATCAAGGATTATGTTAATAATCAAGGATATATTTCCGTCTTATGATTCTATTCTTTGCCAGAATTCTTTTCAAGGGAGGCTAATAGAACTTCAAATGTAATAAGAGAGTCTGTCTCCTCAGGGGTGATGTGTTCCTTTCAGGGTACAGACTGACAATCTAGCTTTGATTGAGCAAGCTCATTTTGTGGAACAATAGCTGTTCCAATCACAGCAGATACTGGATTAGTCGTTGATGAAGTTCTATGAGCACTGGTGAACAAACTAATATTTCTAAGCTTTCAACATTATCATCCATTTCCCCCTCTTCATACTTTTGAACACAAAGTATGAAAAAGAGGAAATATTTAAAATACCTCTCTAAGCATGAGACACTGGCTGGTTTCCCTTGTGAAATTGTTCTACCCATGAACTTTCTATTCATCATGTTTCTACAAAGCTCTGTGATAACCAAACTCCCCTTTCATCAGCACCCTATCTTAACTAATAAATAGGCTCAGGGTTTGTTTAGTTCTGAATGGGATCAGTTTGCCTGTGAAATGTCTTAGGAACTGCATAATGCAAATTCCTGAATATATTTTATTTGTATGATTCCTATTTATAAGACACTGAAGTAAAATATTTCCCTACAGTTTATGGGATATGATAACATTTTATCATCACCTTATTTATTATTCTCAATCAGAAAACTTGAAAGACTATATGAAACTCATTTCTCTGAGGAGTGTGACTTCTAATATGAATCATTTTTATTTTGTAGATTCTAATTCTATGAGTTTATTTTTTAGCATAGGACTCAATAGCAAAATAAAAGTTTGAAACATTATGAAATAATATAAGCTATGCAATTCTGTCAGTTTATTGTAAAAATGAAAATGTTTTCATAACTGCACTAGCCCAAGGATATATTGGAAATTTAGCACTTTCTTAGCCCTATAGTAAGTTTATATATATCTTTATTTCAGTGTTTATTCAATATTACATTACATTTTTTGACCTCATGACCAGATGAAAATTTTAAATACTATGCTTTGTTCATATCCCGTTAATTATCTTCCCATTCAAATTATATTTTCATTAATGCAGTATTTTTAAGGAATGTATTACTATATAGATATTTTCATATGTCAAGCTTTTAACAATACAAGAGTATGTTGTGATTTTATATTTCCTTAATAATCTTTATATTTTTGGAAAGTTTAGTATTATCACTTTTGTGATATAAATACTTTTTAATATTTAGTTTAAGAGTAAATATTCTTTGACAAATAAGAATAGGTGATAAAACAGACATAAATTTTTTTACATATAATTTTTAAGCTAACAAATAAATGAGTTGTTTGCAATGTTAAAGCAGTGTCTATACCCATGAGATAGAAAAATCATAACATGTATTCTAGGCAAAGAGTATTTTCTTGACATAATTTTTTTCAAAAAGAAGATGCCTTTTCTTGAATGTCATGAAAATTCACTCTATTTTCTTTTTCAGAAATTGGAGAAACAATGCAAAATATAGATTCTTGAAAAGTATATTCCATTTTTATGAAGTATTCCTGTTTGGAATACTTTCAGAGTCATACTTTCTCATTTAGTGTAAGTGTTTGAAATAAAATTAGGTACATATTTTTGGAAAACTGCCACTTGCAGAATGTCTTTGGGCAACACACAGAATCAAAACATTCAGCACGTTTTCACTTCCTAAACATACAGCTAACTGAGGCATGTGATTCAACTTCTCAAATCATCAACAATCGAGGTCTTTTATTATAATAAACTATTACATTAAATATTGTCTTAATTAATGCACTTTTCCCCCCTAATCTAAGTGAAGTAAATGTGAAAGCCAATGGAACTTTAAAAAGAATGAGTAAGAAGAGAATAGCAGTGTTTTCAAACACATAGCTGTAAAGAATATTTCTAATCAAAAGTTCATGACTTTTCTAGTAGCTGGAGTGGTCTAACAAAGTCTACATCAAAAGATCTATCTATGATGGTTAAACTTTTCTAATTTTTTTGCATTGGTAAATTCTTAAGGTAATACACAAGATTCTCATGTTTCTTGGTCATTTTCTGTTCATCAGCTACGGGGTTATCCTTTAATTCAGCAGTCATTGAGTCACAAAGGAAACCTAACAAGGTTATACAGAAATAGATTGTATTTATAAAGTGACTGTCTAACTGAAATAAATAAATAGATAAATAAATAAATACATAACAGAGGAACACACTGCCTTTAGAGAAGCATGCACTATATACCTTATTTTCCTAACATTCGCATATAATTAAAGAAGAGCACTGGAAATTTTAATTCATTTATATATGTATGTGACACGATTTTTTTAAAAGTTTGTTTATATTTTGTTGCGCTCTCTCTCTCTCTCTCTCTCTCTCTCTCTCTCTCTCTATATATATATATATATATATATATATATATATATAATGTTTTTACATTCAGTTTACATAAATAGGTCATTAAAACATCAAAAAGTTTACTTTTCTAACAGAGACATTTTCCTATAACTATTATAGTTCATTGCATTTTTCAAGGTAATCCTCCAATTTTGATAATTTAAGATTTTTAATTTCTCTACAAAATCTACCTATCTTTCAGCTCACAGAATCTGAAAGCAGTAATACTTGAAACGTGAATTTAAACAATATAGCATTCCATTGCAAACTCTACTTAATTCTGTTTCTACTTCAAACTCTACATGTTTATGTTGCTATTAAAATTTAACATAATTCCAAAGGGCAAGCCTTATTGTGCCATAGTCCGGCTGGGCAAAATAACCGAGAGGTGACAAGCAACTTGAAGGTTGAAGTGGGAACTACTTTATTGCAAGTGAACTCAGCAGAAACTGAGCAGGAACTCAAAGTAGCAGGCACCCAAGGTAGTAGGAGCCGCTTCTCTGCGGGACAGCAGAGGTACATATACCCAACTAATTACACACAGCTTAACTTAATTGACATCATTTAGATACAGCAGTCAGTCATTAAGGAATCCTCATCATCTTAATGGCTCACTGGCGTTACTTCACAAACCACTCCTCCTGGCAAAGTGCCAGGCACCATCTTGACTTGATTTGTATCCCCAACATTATTATAAGTTCTACAAGACAATATTACAGTATTTTTGTTTATTAAGTATATTTGAAATTTTGTTTGAAATACAATCAAAAGTGAAATTCTGCATACTTGCAATTTCAATTATATAATCCAATTTCATATTTAAACTGAAATTATTCACAGAGTAAACCATACCAAAAACTAAATAAATTTTATTTCTTAAAATCTTTGCAGAATATAGAGTTGAGAAACTTTCTGAAAATGAAATTGAATAATATAATGGCAAAAAGAATGTTTTCAGTCTGCTTAATTTTATTCTTCTTGATTTTATAGACACTGCCCATTATTATATTCCCCTATATTTGATCTGTAGGTCTTCCGTACATACTTTCTCCTCCAGAATACCATTTGACTGTGGATAATTTCTGAAAATTTTCATTTCATATTTATATATGGAACAAATTTCTAAAACTAAAGTATGTATTGTCTCTCTTTAGTTGAAAGCATGATTTCAGAGATTCTCCCTTTAGAGATTCACGTAATGTTAATAGCTCCCTATACTGTCCTTCATATTAAGTCACAGGAATTTTATTTTTGGTTTTTCTTTTAGAATATAAACATTCTGAAACATTATTGATGTATAAATAATGAAATACTCTTTTGAGGTTTAGAACCCAATTAATAATTAAGAATGCAATTGATGATTATTCTAAGTGTGAAAACATACAAATAGTGATGATGAAAAAGTTTCAAGAGCTTTTCATGTGTAAAATAAATTATGTTAAGATTACCAAAATGGTATTTATATTTATTATCTGAAGGAAAAATTCTAGTTTGCAATTTTTGTATAAATATTTGCAGATAAATATAACTTTTCTGATTTAGATCTTTAATGTCCGTTTAAAAACTCATGTATCAGGCAATGCAGGAATGTTCAGACATTAAATGATTAGATAATGAGAGCTGTAACCTCATCAATGGATTGACCCATTTGATTTATTACCTTATCAATGGATTAACCCATTTGATGGACAGTAATTTGAATGGACTACTACATGATAACTGTAGGCTTAGAGGAAGCAGGTCACTGGTAGTGAGGCCTCAGACTACTCTTGTCCCTGGCTCCACTCTCTCTCTTTCTCTGCTTCCTGGCTTCCATGACCTGAGCATCTTTCCTAAACCATGGCCTTCTGTCATGATGTTCTACCTACCATCAGATCCAGAGCAGTGGAGTCTGCTGAGCATGGACTGAACCTCGGAAACCGTGAGCCCCAAATAAACTCTTTCTCCTCTAACTTGTTTGTGTTAGGCATCATGGTCACAGTAATGTAAAGCTGATTAACAGAGAAGATTTCTAAGTAGTTTATTATTTATTAAATATTTCCAATTTTATTTCTAAATTTGAGGAGCAGAAAAGCAATCACATTAGCTTAGGATTCATTAGAGTTTAAGAATGTTAAAACTACATTATTTTTACTATCTTCATTCAATGTGTAAAAGAAGCATATATTTGAGTTATTCTTGGAACATTCCAAGAAAATCCGAAGATAACTGAACTTTAAAAACAATCTGCATTTGTACTTGAACTTGGGGTAAAATCATAATACTAAAATATATTTGCCGATGATATGAAATAAAACACAGTTTATGCTATCCATAAGCAAAACATGCTTACAAGTAATATTTTTAAAACACAGAATAATACATAACAATGATTATGAAGAAATTGAATTTCCTTCAAAATAACTGTCTTTGCCAAACTAGTTAGGAGTATGCCAAAGTTCAGATATTTTCTACAATATTTTGTGCATATAAAGAAAAATATAATTTAAGTACAAAATACCATTGCCATTTTATAGAAGCATAATACATGTTTTAATTTTCTTTTACATATATTCTTGTCATATTTTTAAAAAATTGATTCATATTATAATTTTCTTATGCATATATCTATAAATATTGAGTAGTTCATTTCCATTTAAAGTTTATTACTTAAAAGAATTACAAACCTAAGCACTTAGAGTTGACTCTCCTCTGATTCTTTATTTCCACATAATTCCCTAAGCTTTCTTTTATAATCAACTGTTATTTATAAATCATTTGAAATAAGTCAGATATATCTTTGCCTTTGTTTAGATCTATGTAAATATGTAATATTCCTATAGATGTTCAAGTCAGTTTTTTAAAACTTTAATATCAATGTATTGTATTACTGAATTTTAACAATATATGTTTCTTAAGAAACAATATCTTTCTATTGTATGTACATTCTTATTTCTCTGTAATCTTTTGTATTACATATATTATTTAACTGAAAAGGGGGCTTTTGTTTTTTAGCCACAAGGAAAATTAGAACAGGAAAAAGTGACCCAGATGGCTAACTTTTTAAAGAAAATATATTTTATTTCATTTTAGCAAATGTTATCACTTAAATAATATTTAAAACATGTAACATGTAGTACATTGTATTTCCTTATGTTTATTAACTTTTAACTAAGAAAAATTTGAAAATTTTCAGTGAATAATATTTGTAACATTTTTCTTACTTTTGAAAATGAAAACTTAGTCAAGAATTTCATTAGTTTCTAATGGTCTACTGTTTTAAAGTTCTCCAAAGAAATAACGATTATAATGTGAGTCAATATTATATGATCCTTTTGATTTGCAGCACTGGAATAATTCAAGAGACAGCCTTGAAAGAAGAGATCATTTATCTGAATTTAATATAAATAATTTTTATGTTGATAATGTTAAGATATTAAATTATAACTTATTGGTTCCATATTCCTACTTTACAAGTTTTAAATATTAGATATTAAACCTATTTCTATTTACAAAAATTTTGTGCTGATGTTATGTTTATGTATTGATAAAACCAAAAGGAAGTCCTCAAGTTAATTATAAGCTAAAAATTAATCCACCCTGAGTTAAAAGAATCATCTAAATATCAGGAATATTGTATGAACTAGTTTACTATAAAGGACCCTTTGCATTCATATATCAAAATTTTGAAATATTTAAATCAGCTTATATAAAGCTAAAGCCATCACCCAGGTTCTCAGTTAAACTTTTTTGATTCTGTTCTATAATTTTCTAGGAAAAACAGAAAAAGAAAACATGGGAAAAAGCACATACATTTTTAAAATTTTCTTTTATTTATAATTTCATATCTATCTACCTAAGATATTCCTATAAATAATTAACTCCAAATACATTGATATTTTTAATGGCCAATAATCCCAAATTTTCCCAAAAGAGATGACAAGAGGAGAGAAAGAAAAAGGAATTTATGAGAGCTAGCTTCACATATAGAAATATTTATAAATCAATCATAAATTCATTATAAATTAATCACAATATAATATATACAAATATGGATATATATTTATATAAATTAATCACTGTAAAGCCTAATTATTTTTCTAATAGAAAGAAAAGGCTTATATTCATATCAAATATTCATATATTTTCTTATATCAAAAGAAACATTTTGATACATAAGTTAGAAATAATATTCTCTTTGGTGATAAAGAGCAAAAATGTTACTAAAATGTTTAAATGGTAGTCCTTTAAAAAAATTCATTAACAATTACCTATTCCACTTCATACCGTTTTTTAAAAATTTAATATTCAGAATAAAATTAGGAAGGCAGCTAGTATTTTAGTATATAAGAAATAGAGCCAAGAATGTAGACATTTTTACTTACATATTTCCAAAGCATCTAGTACCTAATACATCACATCCTTATTCAGACTTAGACCTACTCTGTTATCTTTCATACCTTTTATAAATGAGTATTTATGTGTTTTTACATTCTTCCTATTTCCTCTAAAGGTAATATAAATAGGCTAAATAAATTTATCTGTAGTTAAAATTATAGTGTTATATTACTTATTTAATTACGTGTTTCCCTATATATTCTGACCATGACCTGCAAGGTAAGGGAATAAGTAACCGTCCTAGGTGTGGGCAGACTGGAAATAAAAGGCTGAAAACGTAGTAATCCCAGCTGCTTGGGAGGCTGAGGCAGGAGGATCATGAGTTCAAAGCCAGCCTCAGCAAAAAGCAAGGCTCTAAGCAACTCAGTGAGACCCTGTCTCTAAATAAAATACCAAAAAAGGGCTGAGGGTGTAGGTTCAGTGGTCGAGTGCCCCTGAGTTCAATCCCTGGTACCAAAACAAAATCAAAACAAAACAAAAACACGAAAGATAAAGAAAGAAAACCAAAGGAGACAAAAAATACATTGAAAACGGGAGATTTTCGGATGGAAAAGACCTGATGGATCTGATCCTAACAAAGGGAGATAGGCCACCAACCTTTATTTTATAGGAGAACACTTGAAAGGAATTCATTGTTCAGAAGAGTTCTTCAAGATAAAAGAAAGGCAAGAGGCTGGAAGTTGGGCTTATTGGGGCCTTATCCCTTGCTTAGTAATTCTTCCTCCTCCAGGCAGCTGGGCCTCAAGGCTGTTTAAGCACACTGGTATCTCTTTTAACCAAGGCTCGCAGGCATCTAAATCCAAAGCTATCCAACTCATAAATTCCATGCCAGGCATAGAATCAGCCCCATTGACAGAGGCCGCCTGCAAATGGGCGCGTTTTTCTACATCTTCGCATGGGGCAGCCAAAACATCCAAGGCTATGGAGTTCAAAGCAATAATTTATTTGCCTCTCCTGATAATATAGTAATGTATTCACTTGATAAATATTTGTGTAGTATGATTGCTTATCAATGACTACAAAAGGCCAGTGAGTCTTTGTTCAATTTTCAACTCATTAATTTTTAAAATATATATAACAAATTTAAGCATAAATGAAAATGAATCACAATTCATGAAAATAGAAAAAGATTGAAAGAATCAAGAAAAAAAGAATCTAAAGAAGCACAAAGGAAGAGGAAACTTAAAGATTTGAAAGTGTTAAGTTATACACAAAAGACTCATAGACACTAAACCTTTTGCAGCAGAAGAGAGACAATATAGTTTAAAACTCCTGGTCTCAATATATTGTTAGCTCTGGCTCTGGATTTTTGGTATTAACATTTCTTATTTTTCACTATTGGAAACTATTACTTTGCCTAATAAGCAGCTTTTCAATTGCTTTCATACTAAAAGAGCCATTATGAGGATAACTGTTTACATTTTCATGGAGTTACTTAGGATTTAGAAGAGAATTGAACTGTATTTAAAAGAACTTAATTATGTGAGTACTTATGATAAGCTCATTTTAGCACATTCTGTTGAAGGTAATTTTTTAATTTCCTTAACCAGACAGGTTTATGAATAACATAAGCAATTGTACTTGATTTATAAACAACTCTGTAAGAGGAAAGAAAATGGAAAAATTGATCTCTAGAACGTTTTGTAATGAATAGTAAAATCATAGCAATATGGGATTAAAAATGTACTGCATTCCTCTTGCAAATGTGCATTTTATTTGTATTTATTTGTAGATATAATCAATTCCTACACTCCTTATTCCTCTCGATATAAGAGTAATATCATAGGCTTTAAGATTTTTAACTACTGATACCATATTCTTTTTTAAAAATCATTATTAATAATGATTGTATATTATTCACAGATCTTGGCTGACCTAGAAAACCATGCATTATTTAAGAATGACTTGGAATGTCAAAAGCTGATCCTGGAAGCAATGAAATATCATCTACTGCCAGAAAGAAGAACTTTAATGCAAAGTCCAAGAACTAAACCCAGAAAATCTACAGTTGGAACACTCTATGCAGTAGGAGGAATGGATAACAACAAAGGTATATAATTTTAGATCTGGATTAAGACAAACCCTGTGCCACACCATCACTCAATTTTATTATTATAATCTGGATAAACAAATAATGTTTGCATAAACTTAGCTTTAACAATTATGATTTAAGACTAAAGGAAAATTAAATTTCCATTTATATTTCTGGTCTGTATTTTTCGATTCTGTTTATTCATCTTTAAATTCTTTATTTATCTCTTCTGCTTTACATGCAAGATTTCAAGTGAAATTAGAAAAGAATTTAAACTTCACACAGGCCAATTTGTTACATACATTGAAAACTGCATTTCAGTTCTAAGTAAAGGAAACACAGTATGTCAGAGACATGCTAACTCCAGTACAATTGTGATAAGATTCTGTATGTGAAGGGTCTGGGGATGTAGCTCAGTTGGTAGAGTGCTTGTCTTGCATGCAGAAGGCCCTGGGTTCAATCCCTAGCACCATTTTAAAAAGAAATCTCTGCTTTTGAGAATCTGAGATTTTCAGATAGCATTCAGACAGATAAGTAGAAAATTATAAATTAGTATAATAACTGTGGTAGTTTTCATTGGAGCAAAATGAAATCTCATTTTTCTTGGTTTAGTCAGCTTTTTCACTGCTGGGACCTGGCCAGAACAATTTGAGTAGGAAAAGTTTGTTTGACGCTTGTGGTTTCCAAGGTCTTAGTCCCTAGATGGCTAACTCCTTTGCACCTGAGGTGACACAGAACATTATGGTAAAAGGGTGTGGAAGAAGAAAGCAGCTCAGGCAATTAGCAATCAGGAAGTAGAGAGAACTCCACATATCAGGGACAAAATATAAACCCCAAAAGCATTTCCCTGGTTATCCACTTCCTCCAGCCACATCCTACCTACCTAGAGTTACTTTCCAGTTAATCCATATCAATGGATTAATACACTAATTAAGTTAAAGCTCTCATAATACAATCATTTCACCTCATGACAATACAACATTCTTGTATTGTCTTACACGTGAGTTTTTGGAGGACACCTCATAACTAAACTTTAACAGTCTCTTTCCAAAAGGAAAGAATCTGGATAAAGATTTTAATGGTTACTTGTATGTTTCATTGTGACTGGTTTAGGGATACTCAGGTTGTTGCAAAACATTATTTCTGATGGTGTTTCTTTCTTTCTTTCTTTTTTAATTTAATGCAATTTATTCTTTAGAACAGTGGTCTCCAATTTTTTTGATTACACAGCTCTTTTTTTTTTTTTAGATCGCCTGACCAAGGCTTTATTACAATATAGCAATACTAGTGTCTATGTTATTCTGCTGCCCTTTTATCCCCCCTTCCCCTCCCCTCCCCTCCCATCACCTCTCTTTACCCAATCTAATGTGAAACATTTCTTCTTTTTTTCCCTCACATCATCATACATGTATTTTGTATAATGATGAGAGTCTCCTTCCATCTTCCGTGCAATTCCCCTTCTCCCTTTCATTCCCTCCCACCTCTCTTCCCTATTTAGTGGTAGTCTTCTTCTCATACTCTTCCTCCTTACCCCATTTACAGTCACCCCCCTTATATCAGAGAAGACATTCAGCATTTGTTTTTTACGGATTGGCTAACTTCACTTAGCATAATCTGCTCTAATGCCATCCATTTCCCTGCAAATGCCATGATCTTGTTATTTTTTAGTGCTGCATAATATTCCATTGTGTATAAATGCCACATTTTTTTTTTATCCATTCATCTATTGAAGGGCATCTAGGTTGGTTCCACAGTAGAGCTATTGTGAATTGTGCTGCTATAAACATTGATGTGGCTGTGTCCCTGTAGTAAGGTCTTTTTAGGTCTTTTGGGTATAGTCTGAGAAGGGGAATAGCTGGGTCAAATTGCGGTTCCATTCCCAGCTTTCCAAGCAACCTCCATACTGCTTTCCAAATTGGCTGCACCAATTTGCAGTCCCACCAGCAATGTATGAGTGTACCTTTTTCTCTGCATCCTCACTAGCACTCGTTGTTGTTTGACTTCATAATGGCTGCCATTCTTACTGGAGTGAGATGTTTCTGATGGTGTTTCTAGAAGAGATTAGCATTTGATTCAACAGACTGAGCAAAGAAGCTTGAATATCATATTGCCTTCATTGATGTAGTGAACATTTCCAATTCCTTGAGGTCCTGGATTGAGCAAAAAGATAAACAAAAGAATTTACTTTCTCTTCTGGAGTTGGCTATATATCCTCTGGCTTCAAACTTCATAGTAACAGGTTCTCAGAAATTCAAACTTCAGTAATTATACCAGGAGTGCACCCCTCCACACACACACACACACACACACACACACACACACACACATACACCCACCCACCCCTTTTACCTCCTGGTTCTCAGGCTGTGGACCTAGAGTAGATTACATCACTGACTTCTCTGATCCTGCAACTTGAAGACTGCATATTGTGAGGAATTCTTGATTTCCATAATTGTGTGAGCCGATTTCCATAGTAATTTTCTCATATATATCTCTATAAAATATTGATTCTTTTTCTTTATGGAACCCTGACTAATGTAGTGATTGTCTATAAAAAAATGACTCAAAATATATTTTAACTTTATAAAATTTTTATAGTGGCTTTACCATAGAAAGCCATTACATATCTCTTATTCTTTCTTTATTATATAATTTACTTCCAGATACATTCTATGGATGACAAGTTTTTAGACTTTATGATTTCATTTAAAAATGTACTTTCTACTTGAAGAAATATTATAGTTTTTTAGGTTTCTTAACAAATTGTAATATCAGAATTATTGAGTAAAGCTTATATTGCTTCAAGTAATAATACCAGCTTTGACTTAATGAAATTGAGTTTTAGTCATTGTCATTGATTCATTTATTGATTCATTCATTCGTTCAAGACAACTAATTATGCATCTATTACCTGCCATGGATTCAACTCTAGAATGTCACTTTTTCAATTCAAGAATAGTAATGTTGCAGTTATCAAATAAAATTAAGATAATTTTCAAAAATATGAAATAAAACATAACTGTCAGTTAAAAGCGGTAGACAACTTGTTGTTTTGAGAACTAAAGAAATGACAAATGATTTCTGACCCTTCTTCTCTCCATTGTATCTCCCTCAGAGTTTCACTTCTTTCATATACCATCAAATGTTGTTATTTAATATGATATTACAGAAGTTTTAGAAAATGTATAATGGTTTTAAAATGTCTTTTTTAAAAAATATTTTTTCTGGTTGTAGTTGGACACAATGTCTTTATTTTATTTTATTTTTTTATGGAGTGCTGAGGATCGAACCCAGAGCTTTGCACATGTTAAGTGAGCACTCTACCAATGAGCCACAGCCCCATCCCCTTAAAATATCTTTTTAAAGTGATGAAACAGAAAATATCTTATCAGATAAAAATCTTTTGACCTACAAATAGTTAGAAATTATAGCATCATAAAAGCAAAGATTTATCTCAATCAAGAAAACAAAGCTATTAATGTGTATCTCCATTATCTTTACGAGAGTAATAAATACCAAATAACATGCATAATATTCTATGCCCTAGAACAGAAGCAGGAATACATTGTTATAATGTTGTGGTAAGTTAATTTTATTTGGTAAACCTTCGATTTCTAGAGACTATCAATAAATACATTCCTCCTAGTCTCAGATTTTATAAATATAAGTCTAATACATTATTTATCTAATTTCAAAGTCAAACAAATACCATTTGTTTTTTAAAGAATGCCATATTCCATGGGAAAATACTGATGTAATATCAATTCCATATGTGCATCTGCACATGATAGTATTTTATATAAAAAAGCAAACAAAAATATCAATTGAACATTCAATAAATTCATATTAACAAGAAGCCACTGCATGATTAAAGAAATAAATCATGTGACTAATTTGCCAGTGCTCTCAGCATTAACCTGGGCTGAGATTCCTAATTGTACTATGGAAAATAATAGTGTAGAAATTCTAGAGGCATGAAAATATAAGAACTCTATGAAATAATAGTAATATGCTGATTGTAGTGTCTTATTTCTGGAACCCAATGACATGGGAGGCTGAGGAGAGAGAATTACAAAATCAAGGAAAACCTCTGCAACTTAGCAAAACCCTGTCTCAAAATTAAACAATAACTAAGTTTTTAAAAGGTTGGGAAAGAAATTCAGAGGTAGAGTGACCCGGATTCAATCCTCATTACCAAAAAAAATAATAAAAATTAATTAAATAAATAAGGGATAATGATGTGATAGAGCGAAGGAATGAGGCAGTAAGGTGGTCATGTAAGTGATACATATATGAATATCATGATGCATAAGGTAAATATCTTTTTTCTTTTTCTGGTACTAGGGATGGAACTCAGGGTCACATGACCATTGAGCCACATCCCCAGCTCTATTTTGTATTTTATTTAGAGACAGGGTCTCACTGAGTTGCTTATTAGCATCTCACTTTTGCTGAGGTTGGCATTCAACTCTCAATTCTCCTGCCTCAGCCTCCCGAGCTACTGGGATTACAGGTGAGCACCATCATGCCTGCAGCTAAATGTCTTTTAGGCCAATTCAAACAACAGTCAAGAATGATGAGTCAAGAAAAAAGAATTAAGTGATAAATGGAATTTTGTATTGTATTTTTTAAAAGTGTTATAGTTTAGATTTTCAGTATCTCCCAAAGGCCCATATTTGAAGGTGTGGTCCCCAACATATGGTGCTATGGAGAGGTGGTGTAACCTCTAGTAGTTGGGTCCTAACAGAAGGAAGTTAGGCCATTGGGGGCATACTTTTGAAAGAGATATTGGAACTAGGGGCCCTCTCAACTCTTTCTTTTAGTTTATCCTAAACTATGAGTGAATAAATTCTTGGTGAAAAATTAGTGTGTGGGAGGTAAAGTTATTATGATGTATGAATTTATTTTTTTCTAGAAAGTATAGATGACTTTATATCACCATTAAATTATGCAGAGTGCCAGTTTCAATATCTTCTCAAAAGTTTCTGTATTAAAAAATTATTTCATTATGAGCAATTTCTAGTATAAAGTAGAAATAATTGGAAAATGAGACCTAAGTTCTTGTAATTACATTTAAACTTCCCAACTTAATAGAAAGATTGAACATTTTTTTAATTTGAATTTGTTAAATTAAGATTAAATTTAATTTTGCAAATAATTTTGAATAGTGTCAGATTATTTCCTTCTTTTCTAATTATTGCATATTGTATCTTAGTTTCTTGAACTAGTGGGTTTGGCTATACCATAAAATAAACTGCTCAATACAAACAGACAATGAGACCCTTTTGTCAAATGCTTTATTTTCAAAGGAATAATTTAATGATTTAGAGGTTTATAGTAAAAAATCTAGTAAGCAACATAATATCTCTGGAAATTTCTGAAAGAATGATGGATATTATATAAGAAGATAAATAGACACTCTGAATACCATTAAGTTCTCTCAAATATAATTTACTTGCCTTAGGCAGAAATTGAGAGTAACAGAAAATCATCTTTCAAACAAGAATTAGAGAATTTGTGACTAAGTATTTATGAGGACTGTCCTCCTATTTTGTTTTCAATATTTATATCAGGGCTACTAATTTTTAGTGGTCCCTGAAAGTCATTTTATTTTTACTTTAGAAAAACTACCCTTATCTAGTTCTCAGATAGATGTATGCCTTAGAACTATTCATAAGCTAAGTTTGGAACCTTAGCTGCCATTTTCTGCCTCAATTTCGATCTCAAGGTATAGCTTAGAATTCAGAAGATTCCAGAAAAGATGAATAGCAATGTCCATCCAGACTCCTTTCCGAGGGATCCAGGTCTAAAGTTCTGACTACTTGGCTTCCCTAAACAGCAGTTATTACTCCCAGCCCCACTAGACTGCCCAGAGGCCTCAGCATACACATATTGCAAGAACTCTCAGTCTAGCACTACTTGTGAATCAACCATTTCTCAAGGGGGAAATGGCAAACACTATTAGGATCATTCCCATTCATAGCCCTTTTATACTGAAACTTGGCCTTTTAAATGTTAGCCATCATTTTTGTAATCTTCAGTGTCTTGAAAGAGCTCATTTTTTTTGTAATGAAGCTTAATGGAAAACTGAAACTTTATAGTTACTTTTTGGGGGATAGTTTGATACAGGATAATCCATCATGGTTAAAAGCAGAGACATCTGTGTGTTTTTAATATGATCATTTTCTATGTGAATCTCAAATTCTCTCAGATTTTTATGATAAATTCTACATAGTTCTCATCTTACTTGCTTTTATTTATTTATTTATTGCTTCATGTATTACTTCTTACCTATAGAAATCCATTTGCCTTGGTATTCATAGGTGGTTTGTTTCAAGACCCACTCAGATACAAAAATCCAGAGATGTTCAAGTCACTTATATGAAATGTCACACTATTTGCCTATAACCAATACATATCCTGTTGCATGTGTTAAATCATCTCTCAGTTACTACATTACTTACTAATATAATGTAAGTGCTATGTAAATATTGGTTATAATATATTGTTCAGTTAATATTAACAAGAAAAAAATTCTGTACATGTTTAATAAACATGTAAATTTTTCCCCTAATATTTTCTATCCCTAATTTGTTGAACCCATGGCTGACTATATTTCAGGTTTATTTCATATCATATAGCTAATAATGCCAACACCTAAAAGCTGTGGGGGAGTAAATCTACTGTTTGTTGTTTCTAATATTCTCATTCATGTTAGTTTTATTTTTTTGTGTGTGTTAAATAATATTATTTTGAAATCATATTAATTTTCTTTACTCTTTGAACTTTTGCAGGCCTAAATTACAGATGTTTTTCTCCAATATAAATGAGTCTGCTTTAACCCTGAACCAAGGGTACCCTTAGATCCCTGTCAGCCTTCCTCAATGAATCAGGCTTAATGCAGTGACTCTTGTTCCCTCTTCTCCCACCTTCTGTCAGGCCAAAGGCAGATGCTCCAGATCTCATCAAGGGTATACATTGTATACCCATCTGTCCTCTGAAAGTGCTGGCTTCTATGTGAATTTAGTTCCCAGATCTCCCATCACTGTTTTTTCAGCTACTTGTCTGTACCCTTGAATATTTCTCTTATTTTTACTTGAGTATAACAATGCAAAAAATTATTCAAGGTGAATGTAAATAGTGATTGTGCTCTGTGTATGGATTTTAAATGTTTGAGACCATAAATACGTTTAACCTGATTACACAATGTACACATGTATAAAACATCACATGGTACATATAGTCAGTCAGCTTTCTGTCACTTTAAGAAAATGCTTGAGAAACAAAAGGAAGAAAGGTTTATTTTGGTTAGTGGCATCAGAGGTTTTAGGCCATAGTTGATTGGCCCTGTTGCTTTAAATTTATGGTAGCAAAGTATGTATGGTAGCATGATTAGAGTGCATCTTGGAGAAAGTGGTAAATAGCAAAGAAAGAAAGACAGGAAGGGGGTGGGATACAAATATCCTCTTCAAGAGCACACCCACTAATGACCTGACTTTGATCCAATAAGCCCACCTAACAAAGTTTTCTTCACCTCCCAATAGTGCAGATTGATAACCAGCCTTACATATGGCCTTTGGGGAACCCTCCAGATTCAAACTATAGCAATACTCCATTAGTAAACATGCAGATTTTATGTTTTGTGTATCTGCAGAATATTCATTTAGTTTAAAAAATTTATTGTAATTTGCCCAGGTGTACTGGAGTTATAATATTAGGGCATTTCAGCGTAAGCCTTCAATTTTCAATAGACAGAAATCTCCTGGGAAGTAAATCTACTGTTTGTTGTTTCTAATATTCTCAGAAATATTGGGTTTATTTTTTGCTTTGTTTCATTTCATATATTTTGAGATTTTCACTATAGAATTTTTCTGTTTTTTGTCTTATAACTTTTGGAAATTTAATGTCATGTTTACAGTTAAACTACTAACAACTTACACTATTTCAGTCTTGTTACATATTTGTGAAAGAGACTGTGATATTTCTAAGCTTAATTAAGTTTGGAGTATTCATAAATTTGGAAGTATTATATTCACAGTTCTATATTTTACCTCTATATTTTATATCTCAAAGTATTAAATTATATTATGTATTAAATTAGAGGAGCTCTTATAATGATCATTCATTAAATATTTGATTCAATCCCACACATCTTCTAAAAATTATTGTAATTCAAAATAAATAGAAATCAATACAAGTCTTAGATCTGAGGAATCATTAGCTAACATTCAGACCTATAATAAAAACTTTATGTTTACCAATTTGTTCTACATTAATTCTCACATGTATACAAGAAACATTAGGTTTGAAGTGTAATATACTATTTATCAGCATAAAATTTGTATTAATATGAAATCTATCCATATTTATAATATTTTAAAGATTGAAGACAAATCAAGTAGAAAATTATTGTTACCTAAAAACTTTTCCCATTTCTGTACTTCAAGCAGAAAACAACATTATGGATCAAGAATATTTGTCCTCAGTAACTGATAATTTGGAATTAATAAAATGATTTCATCTATGAAATATATTTTAAACACCTACGGCCATATACCACCATATAAAAAATTTAATTACTTCCTATAAAAAACTTATATTGAGAGTATTTTTCTAGATTATTTTCATTATGATGAAGGTTAAGAAACTTTCTTAATTTCTACCATTTAATAGTTAAGAGGAAGAGTAAATCTAGGGGCTGTATAAAAAATGAATTCTTGTTACCCTTTTATCCACATTTCACCTGAAATATGATAAAATGATTTTATTAAATTCCAGGAAAATTCCTGCCGTAATATAAAACTTACTATATTTTCTTTAAGTTTTTATTAAAGATAATGCCTAGTTCTGTAATGCATTAAGTAAATAAAAATCCCAGGCCAGCTGAATAAAGTCTATTTTATTATTTTTGGAGAAAATGTTAAGAATATAAGAATGAAAAAATTGAATATACTCTATAATAGTTATTCCCTTACATGTTTTGTAAACTAATTTTATGCACACAAAATTATTCAAAAACAGTTATAAATACTATAAAGTTAGTATTTTTAAATGACAAAATGTATATATTAACATCTTAAAATTTCATGTGTATGACTACACATTTGCAAAGCTATATTTAGTGTATTCTTGTTAGAATAAAATGTCTTGCTATAACAAAACAGTTTTTAAATTTAAGTTTTGTTTTTATGTTTTTTCTTCAAAGAATAATTTATGTGAAAAAGCAACTTTTGTATTTTAATTGACAAATAAAAATAGCACATATCTATAGTGTATAACAGGATGCTTTATATATTGTATAATGGCTAAGTCAAACCATCTAACATATGCATTTTTTATTGAGAAAACTTAAAAATCTCTGTCCTGCTAATTTCTAAGTAGAAAATACATTATTACTATAATCATGGTGTTATACAATATATTTCTTGAATTCTTACTCCTTTTCTAAATAAAATTTTGTATCTTTGGCTAACAATTCCCCAAACAACACCATCTACCTCCACCTCTGGTAACCACCATCCTGCTCTCTACTTCTTTTCAGATCTCATATGCAAGTGAGATTATACAATATTTACCTTTCTTTGCCTCTCTTACTTCACTTAACACAGTGTTCACTGAAGGAAAGAAATTTTGGATATTAAATATAAAGATCCATTTTTTTCTGTAATCAAGTATAATTAAGCTATAATATATAATTGCTCAATAACAGTTCTACAATTCTATACAAGGTCACTGTGTTTACTAATATAAGGAAAGTACTAATATTCTAGCTAGAATATACCCTTATTAGCTTCAAACTTCAGTTATCATATTTTTTTTGCCCTCCACAGCTATTCAGTTATCACTGGCTGTCTGATTTACATCAGCATTTCCAGCCTCTTAGCTGAAGCTTTATCACTTTATAGCTGCTGGACAAAGATAATGCATGTACTTTTCCAAGGGATTGATTGTTCTTAGGATACAGCCAAATGCTAGATAATGATCTCCCAGTTCCAAGATCTCTTCAATCCCACTGACCCAGCTCATTGCTGTCAAATTAATGAATCAAGACATTCACTATGATTATTAATCAAAAATGTAATTAAAAATTAAAAGAATCTTCATAAGTTCACAATGTCTACCCAGTTTAACCCAATATTCTTTGTGCAGGCAACAACTTTCTTTCATCATATACTGTTCAAAATTTAACCACCACATTTTTGCTATTTTTCCTTCAAAAGGTCTTGAATAAACTGATACTCCTTAGAACATTTCACCACTCACTTCCTCAGATTTGATGCTCGACAGTAACTGTAATATTATCTATATCCACATCCTACCTACTTTTACTCCCTTTCTTTGTCTAATTCAAATTTAAAACCCTCTAATCTTTGGCTATTCAGTAGCCTTACCAGTTATATTTAGTAGCCTTACCAGCTGTTTTTAATCCTTTTTTGCCCAAAATATTAGAAAATTTTAATATATAAAATTCAGAGTTATAAACTAAGCATCAGTATACTAATTGATCTTATATAGGTTTATGCTTTATAATTTTATCACATACTTATCCATCATTTCTGTACTCATCCAGCATTTTTAAAGGCATTTTTAAATTCTATAAAATTTATGGAAAAGAATACACTTCACCTAAACCACATCATCATGCACATTATTAGCTAAATTTACATGTTTGTATAGATATTTTAACAAAATTTATATTCAACAATATACACAATCTTACATGTTCCTTTAAGTGAGTTTTGGCACATGTATACACCTTTGGAAGCTAAACCATTGCCATCATCCCAGATAGCATTACCATTACCTCAGGCAGTTTCTTTATATGCTTTCCAAGTATATCCTCCCTTCTGTACCTACAAAGACCACTCTAGACTATTTTGTAATTTAATTGTCTATTACTGATCTTCATATTAATGAAATCACACTTTGTACTCTTTTCTAAGACTCTTTCAATGAGCACAATATTCTTTGGGATTCATCTGTGCTGTGTATATCACTGCTTCATTCTTCTAATTGCTTAACAGCAATCTGTTTATCTATTATGGAGAACTTCGATGCTTCCAGTTTTAGCTATTATAAATAAATAAAGCTTCTGTGATCAGTTATGTACAAGTATTTTTGTAACCAATGCATATTTTAATTGAAAATATACATATGTCGATATAAGACACATGCCTTGCAGAAAAATGATACATAAAAAATATCATAGAAAATATTTTCTTACTTCTTTGAAACAGTAGTATATCACTAAATTTTCAAAAGTTGTAGTTTCATTATGTACAGTAAACTTGTTTGCTTTTTCATGACTCTTATCTATTAATAATATTTCAAACATTGCATAACAACCTGTGCATATTTGGCATTTTTATACATATGAAATATTCTTTGTTATACCAGAATTATAAACTATATTTTAATTTTATGTCAAAGCTTTTGAAAAATGTTGTGAGCTGTATTTCACACTCAAGTAGTTTTGATTACTGACTTTTAAAGAATGCTTTTAGGAGCATGTACCACTTAATGTGGTTCAGAAGTATAAACAAATATTTCTACAAAATGATGTCTACATATAATGATATACCCAACAAGAGATGATCTAGTAGTAAGAGATAAATTCATGAATAAATATTCAAGTGAATAAGAACATTTAATTTATTCTATTACACTGGAGTTGTATTAACCATTCATACCACTCAGGAAATTCAACTACACCTGCTGAGAGGGAGAGAGGGTAATGATTTCAATGATGAGAGTGATGCCAAGCTCATTTTCTCTAGAGTAAGCCATGGTGGGGGAAGTGATGATCCCTTAGGAAGGGCCAGTGTCTATGTGGTATGGAGAATACAGTTGTATATTTCTTAATAATTTTTCAATTCTGTATGAACACAAGTAATACAAAAGAAAACTAAATCTTTCATTTCATGAAATAACAAAATACTAGACCAAAAATACATTTTCATACTAGATTCAAACTTTTAAAATTACATTTACAGTGGCGCACACCTGTAATCCCAGCAGCTTGGGAGGCTAAGACAGGAGGATTTCGAGTTCAAAGTCAGCCTCAGCAAAAGCAAGGTGCTAAGCAACTCAGTGAATCCCTGTCTCTAAATAAAATACAAAATAGGGCTTGGGATGTAGCTCTGTGGTCAAGTGCCCCTGAGTTCAATAAATAAATAAAATTACATTTACATACACATGTATATATTTATGTAAGTCCATATTAATATGAATATATGAGAAATGTGTGGGATTTAAAAACAATTTAAATATTTCACCACTTTGGGCATTATACTGACTTTTAGGTCTAATTCTGTACCACAAAGCTTGCATATCTTTGGATGCAGGATATTTTACTCATTTTAGTAAAATTTAAAGACTTGTGTGATTTTTGTCAGCTTTAGAAGATAATTACACATTCCAAATCTTGGTGCTTCTCATATACAAGATGGTAATAATAGAATTATCTGTCTGAGACAGTTTAAGAAATGTCAACACAGGGGTACATGTAAAAATTTAAAATAAAAAGGAAGGCTGACTCAGTGAATTATGATCAAAGTCATATTTTGAAATATAATGATATTTATTATTCATTGCTGGTGATTTTTGCTCACACCTATACCTCATTCCTTAGAGACAAAGCTTTAATTGTTTCATAGAACAAATCCATCTGAGAAGTAAGGTCTCACTACTAACATTTAACTCAATAGTAAAAAAGTCCCTTTTGAAAGGAAATTTATGAACAGGGTAAGTTCAGTTATAAAAGTATGAAGTTATACTTTGGTACAACTAATTTTTACATATATTTTTAAATCCACTGTCTTTATTATTCATTATATTTTAAGTTTTATATGCATCAAAAATTCAATAAGTCAACATCAGTTTTATCAAATAATAATTGAACTGAAAATATTTTATAGAAAATACACAAATAAATTAACTTCAAATTTATTACTTTTAATATTAATATCATAATATTTTAGTCTGTGGTATTTTTGTTGCACATAATTTACAATTTTCTTTTTAAGTAGCTTGTTTACTAGAATTTCTATTACCAGTGTGAACAGTGCCAATGTCTACATCTGAAGTATGGATAGGAATAAACAATGGCTTCAAATATTGGCAGTCCAATTAACTCTAATTCTATCACATGAAACTCTTTTATACTCATGTGTTAAATAGAAAATGTGTTTCAGGTAAAAGTGCTAATATTTTTTCTCCTAAACTAGGAAAAATGAATGTCTAAATAAATTTCTGGCCCAACAATTATAAAGTATTAATTATAAAATAGAAGTGCAATTATATCCTTTCTGCTGCCAGTGGCTCAGACATTTCTTATGTTTCCAGATTAAACGCTGACTCTTTTCTGATTATCTAATAGTCCTACAAATATTTGAGCACCTGCAAATTTCCAGTTACTCTTCTTAATGCTGATGACAAACTTTCTTATTGTTGATGAAAAACTCTGGCTTGCTTTAGCTTAAGTTATATTTAGGAAACTATAAACAAGTAAGTATAAAATACTTCATGTGATTACTAGGTATGGAGCAATATTAAGAAAGAAAAGTCATGGAACTTACAGAAGTGAGCACTGCTGCTATGTCATGTGTGCTGGTTGAGAAAGGCCACCGATAAATTAGATTGGATATTGCCAATTGCTATCTGGAAATTCCTCCTTCTAAAACAAAATAAACAGTTCTTCCATTTATTTGATCAGACAATATTTGTTATCATTTTCATTTTTTTCTAACATTTGTATTTTATGGTACTTTAAAGTCAGAGGTTGTCAAACTGGCCTGCAGGCCAAATCTAGTCTCCCATATATTTTGTATGGTTCACTATAAATTTTACATTTTAATAGTTAAAAAATAAAAAAAATAAAATTTCATGATGAAATTTAAATTTATTGAAATTCAAAGTTCAGAATCCATAAAGTTTTATTGAACATTGCTTATTTCCTCTTTTCTTTCAGTCTTTTCATGGTCATGGGATTCAACAAAGAAACCTATAAGGTGACCCACAAAGCCTATGATTTTTGCTATTGAGCCTTTTACCTAAACAAGCTTTAGAACTCCCATTAAAGAAAATAAACTTCTTCCCCAATTTATAGGAAACCTGTGAAACAAATGTCAAATTCATTTGACCCATATCTACTTTATCAGCACCAGGAGTGGGAAGTTTCTGAGTATGTTTACAATGCCACATTAGAGGCCACCTCTGATCTTGCTTATCTACCTAAAATCAGTCTTTTGTTTTTGTTTTTCTTTTGCTTTTTTTTTTAGGTATTGAGAGCAAATTCATACTGCATGGCCCTGACACAAGAAGCCTAGTAGTTCTATGAAAGATGAGGTTATATCTCCAACAGCAACAACTCTCAACTATCTGGGTGTTGAAAACTGTAGTTCCATTGTAGTTTCACTTCCAGTATTAGTCTTTTTACATTTTATACTGCACTTACATCTTCATCGAATGCCAATTCTTTTTCAATTATCTGTGTGTGTGTGTGTGTGTGTGTGTGTGTGTGTGTGTGTGTGTGTGTGAAATATCACAGTGGGTTTATTTCCAGAAAACCAAAAGGAAGCAGAAAACTTGTTCATGACATCAATAAAAATCACCTATACACTTAGAAAGAGGTGACATGATGAATTACTAATTATGATGTGTTTCTCTGAAGTGGTGATTTGTAGACTGGAGAGCTAGTAGCTATATTTGAATTCAAAGTAAATACAGTAAATTAGTAACTCAGATATAAACCCTGTTATTGGGTAACTGGTTTTCTTTTATTAATCAGTAGTAAATGAAATTCATGGATATCAGAACCAATACTGACTATGTTTGGGAAAATATTAAAATTTGCTACTTGATAACAACAAAAAAAGAGGACTGGAATGTCAGGTTATAGGTCTACCAGTCACTGCAAGGTCTTACTAATAGGCACAGACTTATAAAGAAGCAGGTGTCCTTTGATTTGGCTGAAGGGGAATCGAGATTCTGAGAGGACCTGCTGTTTCGTGGACACAAAACAGCCACAGTGCACTTTTCTACATAGAGGATAGCAGGTGAGAAGAAAGCCATTCTGACAGACTATTTAATTTCAAAGAAAGAATAAAGAAGGTTAAAAGCTGAGAATTATTCAAAATGGCATACTTTTGAGAATGAAATAGAGAAATTAAGAAAATTGTATTATTACATTGTTCTGTTTTACTCTATGCATGATAGCCGTGAACCCTGGATGGAGCCTGATGAAAGTAATGCCAGGTATGCTGATGGCACAGTAGTGGTGACTGCTCCTGTAGACAGTCATCAGCTGAGTAGATGGGTAAAGGAGAATTAGAAGCATCCCTTATTACATTTTTGCATTGCCTTCTTGTTGATTGCCTGTTTATAAACAAAGGTTAATTATTAATTTTGATAAACAACCAGATTGGTGTCTGATCAGCACCAAATATTGTGTGTGAAGTAAAAGCAAATGTTCTTCTTGCAGTTAATAAAAGAACATGATGGGAAGAAGATAAATAAAAATATTAATGTATTAAATATTAACTATAAAATAAAAACATAATTTCTTAGGATCATTCAATTATTTTATGAGTATAATGGTATTTTTATATTCAAGCCATGCCTTGAATTTTCACATATTTTAAAATAAGAAATTTCTTAACTTCATGAAAAAAATTTCTGATATATTTTCTTTCCATTCAAAAGACTTGATCAGATCTTTTTATACTGAATTTGCCTTTTTTGTATAATTATCCACTTTTTTGTTGAAAGGGCAAAAATGGGAAGTTAAATATCTAGGTGAAATTAACCATCTTGACCTGATTTTTACTTCTGTGACTTGAACTGGAAAATATATATTATCTAGAATTTTTATTTTTTTTAATTTTTTTATTGGTTGCTCAAAACATTACAATGATCTTGACATATCATATATCATACATTTAATTCAAATGGGGTATTAATTCTTATATGTCCCACGTGTACAGATTGCAGGATCACATTGGTTATACAGCCACATTTATACATATTGCCATACTAGCGTCTGTTTTATTCTGCTGCCTTAATTTTTAAAGCACAAGTTTTCACTTCTGTAATTCCAAAATCAGTTAATTTTTAAAGCATTTTACTCACTAATAATCATCATATGGCTTTAGGGAAATAATTCACTTACAATTCTGTGCCAAGAAACCTGAGCATTTGCAATTAGGCAGTTGAAATAACTTTAAAGTGCTGTATGACATTTTCTGAAAAAAAGCAATATAAAAAAGAAACCTTTTTTTTTTTTCATCTTTGCCCTTTAAGTATCTCCCTACTTGATTCCTGTCTCAGTAACCCCATTCAGTCACTTTGGTTCCACTTCAGCACTCTTTCTTTGAACTTGAACTATATCATTGGAGATTGCCAGTTCAAGGTCACCAGTTTGCAGAAAGCTGAAGAAGCAACTCAAAACCCTGAATAACATCTTGTCAGCCAAAGACCAGTTAGCTTTTTCACATACAAAGAACTGTCTTCTGAAATAGATATCCACTTACTATTGTTGCAACGGGATATTTTATTGGAGAATCATGCTTCCCCATGTGTCTCATGGGAAGAAAAAACCATGCTATCAGTTTCCTTAACAATGTTTAGAGTTAGGAAAGAAGCTCATGTGTTAAGTTAAATTCTTGTTTGTATCCTTCCTAGTGAGTCTGTAGACAAGGCACTTTCTGCTCCCTGAAGTCATGTTCTTTATCCAGTTGTGAAAGGAGACTGTTAGGTGGATAGTGAATCAACTGTCAGTGAAGTTGCCTTTATTTGACAGCCTTATCTTTACTAGAAAAAGACAAATTTTAGTGACTAACCTGTAACCATTTCAAGTAGCTTTTCTGAGGATAGCTCAAAGTTAAAATTATAGTTAAAATTATTCTGAATTTAATCTAATGGAAACTTTATTTTCTCCTTAATAGAGGATTTGGACCACACCATTATGCATTATATAGGTCTTTCAAGAAATACAGATCAAATGTGAAATTATTCATGTTATGATGAAATGCCCACCATTATTATATATTCTCAATATATTAAATAAATAAATCTCAATATATTTGTGGTCAATCTCTCTGTAAATGTAAAATATATTTGTGGTCAATCTCCCTGTAAATGTACTATAAATGATAATAAATACTTCTTTTCTCCACACCAACTCTCCTTTTATAGATCCACAGGGGAATAAGTCTGAGTGTGTTTTTGCATATGTTTCACGAATACCTGATTTTAATCTTTCAATGTGTGCCTATTCTCTGGCACAGAAGACTCCCTAGAGCTATGTAAATTACCTCTATGACATAGACTCTCAGAGAATAGGAAGTAAAAGATTTAGAGATAGTAGAAGTCACTATCTTATTACCTAATGTGGCATTATTAATGTAATCCTTCATTCTAAAATGAACAAACTCAGTGAATCACAAAGATTCTTCAATTAATACATCTCTGTGAAGGTGCATGCTCATTTTTGAAAAAGGAAAAAAAATGTATTTTCCAAAGGTTTATAACTTAGGTGGAGATTAATGAACCTCATATTCTGGTACTGCATTTCTGTAAGACTTGTATTTTTGCCATACAGCAACAATACTGGAACCCAATTGTCTGTCATGAAAGCTTTCTTTTCCTTCCATTCATCAGTGTCCAGACTTTCAACAAAGGTTAGAATAATTGTAGTCATTATCTTACAGAAGGTATTTATGGGGATATAGGGCATTTTCATAATAATGAATAATTTATGGATAGCCAGGGCTTGGTTCATTTTTTGCAAATGGTATGAATTATGAAAACAAATATTTAATGTGAAAATATGAAACAATATGATTTTAATGAGCATTTACCAAGAGGAAAAATACACATATACTCATAATAATATTTTAATGTGGGTGTTCATTTATTGTAAAGTTATTTTAAATTGAAACTCTTTGCTATAAAAAAAGTAGATGAGTAGAAATCATACAGTTAATAAGTTTAAATTTTGGCTTTCCTTTTTGAAGTCTCTATCCTATAATGTCATTAGCAACACCAGAGGCTGCTTTTAAAAACAATGAATTAGAAGTTCAACTATAGAACTTGCTAAAAATGCTTAAAATAGGATACACATTAAAAATTCAATTTACCCCAGTTCCTGAATTTACTGCATATTTAAATAC
Organism: Spermophilus citellus; assembly: GCF_964194105.1. Classification (NCBI taxonomy): domain Eukaryota; kingdom Metazoa; phylum Chordata; class Mammalia; order Rodentia; family Sciuridae; genus Spermophilus; species Spermophilus citellus. The sequence goes on along the minus strand of NC_138182.1, from coordinate 63,545,714 downwards.
ACATACACACACGTACACACACACCTCCTAAAAATGTTTGTATTGACTTAATGTTGACATGCTGGTTTTGATGTGAACATACAAATTTTATATTTTTGAAATCTGTTGGAAATCTAATTCAACTTTTTAATGATAGGAAAGTTAAGTAAATTTTCTGATATTTTTCATAATGAATGAATTCCTACAAAATGCCTGCTAATGTCTCTGGCATGTTTTCTATTTTAATATTTTCATTTTTCTTGACTTACACAATATTTATATCTCCATTTACATTTATTTTTGTTGCTTATATTCTCAGGGTTTTTTGTTTGCTTCACTATTTGTGTAATTTTGATATATTTTATATGTAGGTAGATAGTAGTCATATATTTATTAATAAATAATTTATAACTTCTGAGTTTTGTGATTTTTTTCTGATAGACCTTTAATCACAGGTCCAATAAGAAGTGAAATTTGATTGCCTACTTTTTTATCTTCAGGAACACCCACGTTTTTGTTTTGTTTTGTTTTATGTTTTAATGATTGTGGCTATGACTCTTGAAGGTCACTTAGGCTCTCCTTTCTTAATCAATATATATGAAGCCCTGAGAGGAAGACCAAAGACTAATTGGGTTCTGTGGTCATTTAGCTGTTCATGCATCATAGGTTCACTTAAAATGCATTCTGGAATAAGTAGTAAGGCAGGACTCAAAGTTTGCTTTTCTCAAAAGGATAATGATTTATATTAATATATTTTTACATAATAAATATTTCCATGAATGCATAGAGCCACTTTTATTATATTTAAAATACCCATGTCTGATTATTTCTGGCTTTCTTTGCAGATTCATTAATATAACCACTTTATTCCATAAGTAACTTAAAAAAAAATCTCTACAGTTATGCAATAGTTTTAAATGTCAGGTAAGGTATTTTTCTCTTCAGTACTGCTACACTGTATCAAAGTTTACCTGTCTTTAAAAATTTTTGCAAATTGGTGCAGCCAATATGGAAAGCAGTGTGGATATCCCTTGGAAAATTGGAAATAGAACCACCATTTGACCCAGGTATCCTTGATCTATACCCGAAGGACTTCAAAACAGCATACTACAGGGACACAGCCACATCAATGTTTATAGCAGCACAATTCACAATAGCTAAATTGTGGAACCAAACTAGATGCCCTTCAGTATTGAGTGGATAAAAAAAAGCGGCATATATACACAATGGAATATTACTCAGCAATAAAAGAAAATAAAGTCATAGCATTTGCTGGTAAATGGATGGAGTTGGAGAAGGTAATGCTAAGTGAAGGTAGCCAACCCCAAAAACCAAATGCCAAACATTTTCTCTGATATAAGGAGGCTGATTCTTAGTGTGGTAAGGAAGGGGAGCATGGGAGAGATAGAGGAACTCTAGATAGGGCAGAGGGATTGGAGGGGTAGGGAAGGGGCAGGGGGTTAGAAATGATGGTGGAATGTGATGGATATTATTATCCAAAGTACATGTATGAAGACACGAATTGGTGTGAATATATTTTGTATACAGAGATAAGAAAAATTTGTGCTCTTTATGTTTAATATGCATTATAATGCATTCCACTATCATATATAAATTTTAAAAAAATGGAAAAAATAATTTATGCTGGAAATACTTAAAATTCATGAATTTATGTTGACAGTTTTTTCTTAGTCATCCGTTTTCATTATCTGATTCGTATTTCTCACTAGCGATGTTAGTCTAAATGAGTGAATATACTTGATATAATAAATTCAACAAAATAGCACCTTAAAAATATTTCCTAATGTTTTACATTTGAATTTTCACAGTAATGCCTATACAACTTTATAAATATCTTGTAAAGCATCATTTCCCATTAATTATGACTATATAATATAGTAATAATATCCACAAAAAGTCATCTCGCTGAAAATCAGTATAGTTTTTACCATTCATTCAACTGACATCTCTCAGTAGTGTTTTAAACCATCTAGTACAGTCACTTAACTTGCTGATTTTATTTTCACTTAATTTACTCTTAGTGTTGCTATGTTGAATAATTCTCCTATTCACAAACTAGGTGACTTTAATTTTTATAAAGAAATCATATTGACTTTGATTTCTGCCTTTCTGATTTGCCAACTTCCATACATCATTTTAAAGGCAATAATTTTTAATTTTTAGTTATTGAGGTAGATTATTACATACAAATAACACAACATTTTCCCTATATTTTTCTATCCCTTAGCTATGGTCCACAAGGTAGGAATTCTTTTTGTATTTTCTGAGTTTAATGAATTTAGTTTAAGCATAATGCTGGATTTTCAAAATTTATATACCTTCTCCAAAATTATATGTTAAACTTAATGATAAATTTGTGTGTGTATGTGTGTGTGTGTGTGTGTGTGTGTGTGTGTGTGTGTGTATATATATATATATATCTCCACAATTGGTCTATAACTCTTATAGAAAATAAAATTTCTATCACTGCTTAAAAAGTATTTTCCTTACAATGATACCTTTTATATTAGTATAATAAATGTCATTCCATAACCATACTTTTCACAACTACATGGATATGTAAAAGTCAATGAACTGCTTATCCTATGAAAAATTCAAGACATAAGTAATTGATTGTAATCATATTCTCTAAAGTTTTAAGTCTTATGTTTTATGTATTATGAATAGTATCTTTGGTTTCAATTTTTTTCAAAAATTCCTCTCAGTATTTGCTGCTTAGAAAGAATACATCTCACATAATTTAACCTTTTCTTAACAATTTGATAGTATAAAGACCAACATCAGTGTTGGACTAAAAAGCTCTTTAGACATTTTATAGTTCAGTTTTTTTTCCATAGAGTAGTCATAAATGATTGTTCTGTGTTAATTTAATGCATTTCCCCCCTGGTTACTCACTTAGTGTCAACTATTGCTGCTTTCAGCTGCCCCAGATCATCCTAATTTATGGGTTTGTAAAAAGGCTTCCAAGTCAGGTAGCTGAGTTTATTAATATTGCATTAAAATTATAGTAAAAAAGCTTTGTGAGAAGACCTGAGGGCCTTTCTGGTGTGTTGAATAAAAGAACTTTATCTTCTTTATAGGAGCTTTTTGTGACAACTATTTTGTCAATTCAAAAAAAAAATTATCAGTTAATTCTGCACTGTATTCAAGATAAATGAAGTTGCTAACTATTTGAATTATATATAATGGCAAAAATCCTGCCATCTATAATTCCAAAGTAGAATGTGCAAGCATTAATTCCTATCATTCTTGTCCCCCAAATATTTATATCTGTCTCTAAAGAAACTCAGAATTGTGCTTTGATAGCATCTTTAGCACTTTTCCCCTGTTTTATATTTTGAGAACCATCTGTTTGCTTTTTCATGTATTTGTTTTGTTTCTAATACCATCTAGTTTTGTTATTGATCTTGGAAAACAAATAATTTACAGATTATGGGAATGCAAATTAAAATGAACTAACATTTCTTCCTTCATGGTACAGTAATTTACTATACATATAATTGCTTGAGGCAGGTGCCATGTATTTGCTCAAATTTCTGTGCTTAGAAGTCTGGGATGGCAGGTTTGGATGCTCTGCTCAAGACCTCAAGAATCAAGGTTCACTAGACTGTCCCATGGAGCTCATTCAGATTGTTGACATAATTCTTTCCTTGTGATTGAATTAAGGTGCTATTTTCTTGCTGGGGGTTAGGTAGGGATTGCTCTCACCTCCTTTCATCTTCAAACCTGCCAATACCAAGTTGAGTCCTGTTCAAAGTCCAAAATTTTCTGATTTTATCTTTTATAACTAACCCGAGAAACAATTCCATATTTAAGGGGTTATATAATCAGGGCCACCCAGGTAATATATGTATCATAATATGTAAAAAAATATGTAAAAAATTAATTCCAACAATATATATCTCATAATTTTTATTGGTATTATGACTACTTTTTACAGAAAATGGTCGTTTTAGGATCATTTATTCTAAGTCACACAACCAAAAAAATACAAAATTTTAGATTACTATAAATTCTAAAATATTAACCATACTAACCATTAGCAGGCACATATTGATAATAAATGAATTATGCAATATTTAAAATTACACATATGTGTAGTCTTACCAATAAAGTCTCAAAAATATATATCTAGTTTTATTTCATGTTCTTTACATACTGAGACTGAGTTTCCCCTTACAATTAAAAAATATTACATTGTTAGAATGCCATACCAGTTGCTTTATAGGTCATTTAATTATAATAAATATTATACAAAATAATTTTATTACTATACAAAGTGATAACTCACAGAATGACAGCAAAATTCCCTTCTAAGAGACAATGTAGGCTTCAAAATGATTTAACAAGCTAGTCTAGAATTTAAGATTTAATGGCTCCTAATAATAGTCATCTAAGACTAGTCATGATATGTTTATGTTTTAATGGGCTTAAATATTATTATAAATTAGTTGCATACCTTCATTATTTGGAGATTTCAAGTTACAAAAATCTAGATTTCTGCCTCTTCTTAATTAGTTGGATCAATTGGCAATACTAATCCAAAATTTCTAATAGCAATAAAACAAGGACACAGTAGTTGTCTTTAAGAAACAACAAAGGGTAAAATTCTTCTGGAAATAATGAAGGGAATATATTTACCCTTACAAATAAAGAAAAATAACAACTTACAAAATAATAAAGTAAAAATGAGAATAATAAATAAATAATAAAGTTAGTAACTTTATATAAACAGATAATTAAGTAGATTGTTGAGATAATTTTTAAAAAACATTATTACTAATGATTTTATCAGAAAAAGAAACATATGCTTCTTTTTCATTGTTAAAAGACAGATAAAATACTTAAAATACATGGTGACTGAATAAGATTATGATGAATTACATTGATTAGTACAATCTGCTCTAAAAATAGAAATGATTCATTATCACTATTATTATTGAACTTTTGGTAACTAAGCATAATTGAAGAGAGTAATGAAAATAGGCCTTTATTTCCAGGAAAATCAGGAATGGCTTCCCCCAAATGTCTATATTCTAATCTCTGGAATCTGTGAATATGTTAGATTATATAGCAAATGAGGATTAAATTTATGAAAGAAAAATTAAGATTGCTAATCAGGGACATTAGCATAAACATATTATATTTATCTGCATTAAGCTGTCAAATCAAGTTAGGGTGAGTTCAGTGTAATCACAGTGGTCAGTGTCAGAAAAACATAGTGTTGCTGGCTTTAAGCATAGCAATAGGAATATAAACATCCAAAAGACAAGAAAGCAATTTTTCCCAGAGACTTCTGAAAGAACAGAGTGCTGTCAACACTTAATTTTACTGTGTTTCAGATTCTGGTCTCCAGAACCATAAAATGATAAATTTGTGTTATTTATACCACTAAGTTTGAGATTTTTGTTTTTACAGCAATCATATGGAATTAGTACAGATTCTAATTTGAAACATGAAGGCAGGAATAAGCTGCTATTTTCGCTGTAGCAACTTTTGAAAACTGAAGTTAGTAAAATCCCCTGTCATGTATTGAAATATTAAGACATATTTATCTTACTTGGATGAGGCTTTGAAATCCACAACAAGTGCTCAATTTTCCCTTATGAAGAACAATTCCTTTGGTTATTCAGGAACCATTAACTTCACCCACTCACAACTGTTTCTACTGAGGTATATAACTGCATCTCAAATTCTCTATAGAGATTTTAAGCAATGTTTTGGAAATTCAGAGAACTATCAGGTGTTCACATGCTTCCTTGTTCATTCACACCCAAATAATACGAGTTTAATGAAGCTGGATGTATTAAAATTAGGTTATATTATTTCTTTTGCCACCATTCTCAATAACTGCAAGAGGCAGGCTCTTGTATATTACTTCTTTATTTTTAATTAGGCATTCATAAAATAGGAATACTGTTGAACTTTGAAAATTCAGATGGCCTTGAAATATTCAACAAATGTAATTTACCTTGGAGTTTTGATTTATACACAGTGGAATAAAATATTCTCTATAAAATAGAATAAATATGTTAAAATATTAAATAAACACATTTGTTTAAAATACTATGTAAATGATAATAAATACTATAATATAATTTATGAACATTATAATTTATTACTATTCTAAAGATAATAATTGCCTCATAATGCTTCAAATGTAGTTGTATATGGAAATTAACTTCTATTTTTAGTTACATCAGAAAGCAGATTAAATGCATCTAATCCCGTATCTGTACTATTATAGCTATGATAGGTTTGAATAGAAATGGAGCATAAATTGTAAGTTTTACTTCAATTAGCAGAACTTCTGTTTCCAAGATGTTTATATTTGTTTTGTTCATTGCTTGTTAGGTTCTAAAATATAAATGAGTCCCCAAAGGAATGTTTTCCCTAGATTTTCAACCTTGTGTTACAAGTGAAACAGATCTTCAGTGTTTAAAGTAAAAGTACACAAAAATATGGATATTTTTGTAAGGGTGTTTAATCTTCAAAAAAAAAGAAGAAGAAGTAAGACCAAATACTGAAGCACTATTATGATTAATAGCTGTATCATTTCATGTAAATACTTGTAAACTCATTCTTGGCAGACATTTTCAATGGGAATTGAATAACTAAACACATTAAAACAAGTCTCATCAGCAATTTAGCTTACTACTTTAATTTTTGTTTTATTAATCAGTTATCAAATTCACAAATTTATGTATAAAAATCTTTTAGATAAAGACGTTTTACTTTGAGATTATAACATGTTGGTAAGGATAGAAGAACATTTTATGTCACTAAATTTTATTAAGGTATTTTGCAGATCAATTTTAAAAACAGGTTAAAAAACATAGTAAATAGTTGATTAAATATCTTACAATTGTAAACAGTGAGAGGTTTTAAAATCTACTGACAAAACTGTTATGCCTAACAATGTTTCTATTGAATCAATATTTTAACCTGAGAGCATTATGTAATTCAAAGAAATTTAACATTTGTGACTATTTTGATCATTAGTGTCTGACAAGAAAATAAAGTAGTTGAATTATTACTTTCTTTGTTTTTCTGCTGTTCTTTTCTTTAAGTAAAATGAATGTGACAACAATTTTTTCACATCCTACTATGTACACTATCTTGGGGGCAGGCTTTATATTGGATTAGTAGCAATTCTTGATTATTTGATTTTATGTTTTATCAGGAGCTACAACCATAGAGAAATATGACCTCAGAACAAATTTGTGGATCCAGGCAGGGATGATGAACGGCAGGAGGTTGCAGTTTGGTGTGGCTGTTATTGATGACAAACTCTTCGTAATTGGAGGTCGAGATGGCTTAAAGACACTGAACACTGTTGAATGTTACAATCCCAAAACCAAGACCTGGACTGTCTTACCGCCAATGTCAACACATAGACATGGTCTAGGTAAGATCTCTTTATTGATATTACTATTGCAAACATGTTATTGATATGGTAATGGTATAAATCATTTTTACATTTATGCAAATTATAGGCTTATTTGTAGCATATTTTTCTTCTAAATTCTTGACATTTTCCTGTTTTGATAAATGTGCACTAAACTATTGAGAGAGATGTTGAATTCACCAAAGACATCTAGACCTCAGACTGTCACTAAGGCTTTTGCAATCTGACTTTAATATATTTGATATAAAAAATATAGTGAGGAATCATATAGAGGCAAAGTTAGTGCAGTCCAGAAGAAATAGTTATTGCAAATTGAGTAAAGCTTAAGATGGCCTCTCCCATAGTGATAGATAACCAATTTTACCTGATTGTACTATTAATGGATTCCACCTTGAAAAATCTGTGAGGAAAAGGGGAATACAGGTATAAAGAAACAGTGACATAACAGCTGGCACAATGAATCAGTATGATAGGATTCACCTGGTCTCTACTGTGGAGTAATTTGTAAAGAGAACTATATTTGGATTCAGAAAATCCATGCATGAATTTTTAATTTACCAACTTATATATGCATGTATGGGGGCCAACACTCAAAGTCAGTCTCAGTTACTGATATGCCACCAATTCAAGTTTATTAAGTAATAACAATTAATAAAGATTATGAAATCACTTTGTAAATTATAAAGTTCTATGCAATTAGAAAAAAAGAGAAATTTAATAAACACTAATGCTTGCTGAATTTGTACTTTGTATCATGGTGCTTGTAAGGAGAAGTGCAAATTACTATTTTCAAAGACTTGAAATATGCCAGGTAAATTACTGAATGGTTTTTTGTATGTTTAGAATATACATATTAAGGAGATGTCAGGGTTTAATTGTAAATAAACAGACTGAAATATTCAGAGGAAAAAATTGCAGAGCATTTCAAAAGCAACTATAAATAATATTCTGTACTGAAGTGTTCAACAATTTACTTCCAATTTGTATCTATTCTCTTTTGAATCTAAGCAAAATTAAATATATACATGTACATAGATAGATCAAAAATACCTGTGAACTAAAGAATCATTTTTAGTTCATATTAAGCTGGTTCATCTAAGTTTCTTTAGTATGCTCATAAGTAAAATCTAGGAATATTATTAAATGTCTGAGAATATTTTCAAAGTTCTAGACTTCTATTTTATATAAAAGTCTATTAATTATTTAAATCTCAATGGGACCAACTAAATTGTAATATGGATAAGAGCATCAATCCCAAATTATTTTTCCCTAGCTAATAATCATGATATAAAAAAGCATCTTCTAGGACATACTTTTCTCTAAGTATAATTATAAATTGAAAGATTTGGGATTAAAAAAAAACTATATATGTTGTTTTTAGTAGCCAGCTAACTAACTACTTATGTTTCTGTGTTAGAGAAATATAGAGAATAAGTACTCAGGATTGGAAGCATTAGAATGAAATATCTTCTTCCCCCTTTTTGTTTCCATCATTCAATTTTCTTTCTATTAATATAGGATAAAAACTAATTGCATGCCAACAAAACATATTCAATCATTTTGACCAGAATATACTTTCAGTGGTATAGTTTCAGATGTAAAAGTATGTAGGATTAGGGTTTGCTTCAAATCCTATCACACAGATTGCTGACTCTTGAGACCTCAATGCTGCGCAGGATGGTAAAGATGATTCTCTTGAACAGACTCTGGTAATGTGTCGAATTAAGAACCCAGTGAAAAGATGCATAGTTTTCTGTGAGGCTGCACAGAAAACTATGAAGCAAGTACCATAGACAGCCGAAGTGTAATGCAGTGTTTCCCACAGGTTTTAGAGACCCAATTAAAACTCTAGTAGTCCAATATTTTCATGTCTAAGCCTTTCTTCTGTTTTGCTGTTGTTTCCATTTCATTTCCATTACCTGGATCATGTTGCCACTCTCTTTCATGTCGATGGTTTTCTCTGTTTTACTTGTTACTGATTGTTAATTCTTGACACTTTTTAAAAATTTTTTATACATTTATTTTATTTATTTATTTTTATGTGGTGTTGAGGATCGAACCCAGGGCCTCGTACATATGAGGCGAGCGCTCTACTGCTGAGCCACAACCCCTGCTATTTTTTTAATAGTATCCTGCACTACTCTGAAGATCTAAACTGATTAGGTTAGTAATAAAATCATAACACAGAGCATATTTCTGAGCACAGTTCTCATCTCAAAATGTGTCAATGGCTTACAAATCCCAGTATATACAAAACTGCCTTTGATTAGATAGTAATCCAAGTTCCAGTCAGTTGGAACCAGACTGAGAGGAATCCAAAACACACATCTGTGTGTTCTGTGTCCTCTCCTGTGGAAGAGTGCTTGCTCTATAAACATTCATATTCTTTTATAATCATCTGAGTCACAACAACTTCAACATTACATGTCATACTCATGTAAATAAAATCCTTGGCCTCAGATTCCTGATCCTTCTATATCAGGTGAGTCTTCTTTTCTTTCCTACTTTTTTCTCCTCATTCTTTTCATCATGTTCTTCTTCCTCCTCTCTCCAAATTTCTTCTTTTTTTTAATCTTTCCCTTCTAATTTTGTTTCATAGCAGTTGTGGCCAATTAAGTATGTGATTTTATTTCTGAACACTCATGAAGACACATTAGATACTCTGGATAAATGTATGCATGGCTAATGTATATGATATTCTCTGTGCCTTATTAAAATAATCAAGAATGTATGAGGCTTGGAGCTCTAAATGCGCAAGCTGACCTTTACCCAAATTATCTGCTACTTTCCTGAAAAATTAACCCTCGGAGGCACATCTATGTTTACTTCAGTTTGTACAAGAATCCTCCTTTGCTTTTGTTTACCTTTTCTTTAGCTTTTCCTTGTATATAATGCCCTGACTTTAAAACTGCCAACTGACCCCAGAAGTCAATATCCAGGTCTGCCAGTCAGCTGTTATTAATATATCCTCCTCCAAGGTGGGCTCTCATGTCATCCTCATGTTCTGGCAAGCCCATTCTGGAAAATCTACACAGGCACTGTGTTTCATTGCCTAGCAGTATAGATATGCAACAACTCTTCTTAACACAACAATATGAGGTAGTAAAAGGAGCACAAGTCCAGTTTTCCTTCATGATGTCCACCTGACTGAGTCAGTGCCCTAAGTTTCCACATCATGAAACTGAAGTGATTTCTGTTTTCCTGGTTATTTTTACAGACTTGGTGTTAGTTTCTCAAACAGGGGATAGATTTTCCCTTTAGTGTAGTTATCTAATAGATTGGATTTGAGTGTAAACCAACCACATGTACTCATTTTCTATTTATTCAGAATGACCCATTTTATTTTCCACATAATTATGTGGAATGCCTTGGAATTATAAGTTTCAATACATAACACCATAATGTACATTCAAATAATAAAGAGCTAGAATCTAAAGTAATTTTTTTAAAAAATAAAAAGAATAAATAAAGCTAAGCACAGTGGTGCATGCCTGATTATCCATCCAGAGGGGCAGAAGTAGGAAGATTATATGCTGTCAGGATTTCAGGAGTTCCAGATTAGCCTGGACAACACAGCAAGATCTTGTCTCAAGCGGAAAAGAAAAACAAACAAAAAAAAAAAAAAACTTGAAGTATTTTAACCCAGAAAGCTTTATTTTCCCTTTGATTTCTGTTAAAAAAAAGGAAAGAAAGAAAATGCTTATATTTTTATGAGAAAATCACAAGTGATTTAATTGCTAAAGATGATTATGTAGGTAAAATGTTTCACAGCTGTCAATAAATTAAGAAACTTGCTTGATGAAACAGCATACTAAAATTCTGAGCATATTAAGTCTGTCATACCAAGGGAGCCATGTGTCTGCCTGGAGAATTAAACTAATTAAGACCTCAGTTCTCCCAATTTTCCACAAGTCTTTTATTTTATCATTTATATTTTTAAAACACATGATTTATAAATTATAATGATATTTATAAATTTTCCCCACATTTTATAATGTATAAAGTTGAAACAGACATTATTATCACTATGTGTTTATATGTGACTGCATGACCAATGTGATTCTGCAACCTGTATACTTAGAAAAATGAGAAATTCTAACCCATCTGATTCAAATATATGATATGTCAATATCATTGTACTGTCATGTTTAACTGAGTAAAACAAACAAAAATAAGAATAAGACATTACAAGACAAAGTGCATTGAATTCTATTATGGAAAAATTGATAAACAATAATATAATGACTGGGGTTTTTGTTTTGTTTTTGTTTTTGGTACCAGGCATTGAACTCAGGGGCACATAGGCCCAGCCCTATTTTGTATTTTATTTAGAGAGGGGGTCTCACTGAGGGACTTAGCACTTCACCTTTGTTCACCTTTGTTGAGGCTGGCTTTGAACTTGGGATCCTCCTGTCTCAGCCTCCCGAGAGGCTGAATTACAGGCCTGCACCATTGCACCTGACAAGTAATGTAACAATTGTTTATTTTGGATTTTTGACATGCCAGACACCATGCTGTATGGGAAATGTATGGCAAGGATTATTTTATTTTGATAGTTTGTTTTCAATTTCATTACAATTAATATATCATAAAACTTTCAAAATGTAGAAAGCAATAGTTTTGAGTTATTCAAAGAATACAACAACCATTTTTTGTCATCCCAAAAAAGAAACCCTGTACCAAATAATAGTCTTTTTTGCCCCATTCTCCTGGGAAACTTTTAATCTACTTGATTTGCCTATCCTGGATATTTCTTATAAATAGAATCATACAAACTGCAGTCTTTTGTGAATTTTTAAAATGTAGCTTACTATTTTCAAGGTTTATTCAAGGGAGCATATTTGAGCATTTCCTTTCTTTTATGGTTGATACTGTTCATTGTTAGGCTTCATGACATTCTTTATTTATACATAACCATTACAAAGACACTGGGTTCTTTCTACTTCTTAGCTATTATGACTGAAACTGCTATAAACATTTTTATGCATTTTCTTTGAATATATTTTCAGTCCTCTTGTGCATAGATATGTGGGTAGGATTGTTGCATCATATGGTAACTCTATATTGTTTTCCAGAATGGCTGTATCATTTTCCTATTCATACCAGCAATGCATGAGGGTGCAAGTTTCTCCAAATCCTTGTCAACACCTATTATTTTTATTATAATCATCCTAATTTATTTGACATAGTACCTCATTGTGGCTTTACACACGTCTCTCTAGTGATTTTTTTTTAGAATCTTTCTGTGCTTATTGTCTTTTCATATATCTTCTTTAGAAAAAATCCCATTAAAATATTTTGCCCAATAAGTACTTGAGGATTTTTTAATTTGTATAAATGTATTGGTCAGTGCTTATTAAAACAGCTTTTATAAAAAGGTGAAGAATTAGTGACATGTTGAACATTGGTGGAAATAGAGGCCTCATCCAATCCTGTAAGAAAGTCTAGAATTGCTTTGACCAAATAATCTGTAAGTTTTAAATAGTGATCTGCAATGATGATATAGTCTGTGATTACTGGAAAAGAAGGTGGAACATAGCAGAAATATCTGATATAACCTTATATTCTATAACACATTTAAATATATTCATAATGTAAAAATCTATTTTCTACTAACATGAAGTTTTATGTTACAAAGATGTTTCAAATGACTCTCAATGACTCAAAGGACAACTTTCTTATTAAAGTTAAGTTGTAAGTGTTCTTTTTATATTCTACATAAAAATCCTCTATTATATATAATATTTGTAAATATTTTTTCATTAGTTTTCTTAATGATGTCCTTTGAAACACAAAAGTTATTAATTTGATGAAGTTCTTTTAATTATTTTCATTGCCTATGGTTTTTGCAGCATATGTAATTAATAATAATATAATCTGTGCTGTTAAAGACTTATACTTATGTTTACATGTAAAAATATTATATTTTTAGGTCCTAACTAAAGGAATACAATCCATTTAGAGTCATTTTTTTTAACCTGGTGTGAGATAGCAGTTCTTTTTCTTTTATTTGCATGAAGTCCTAGCACCATTTGTTTTTTAAAGATCTTTCTTTCACATGGGCACCCATGTAAATTCAGTTGATTTGTAGCTGGATATTGATCTTCTATGCTGAAGCCTTGCTAAACATTTTAATGGGTTAGTAGATTATCTCTGTATTTCATAGGCATTTCTTTATACAAGATTGTGGGGGTTTTGCATGTTTGGATATTTTTTTTTCTTTTTTAAAGGTCACATGATTTTAATTTCCTATCCTCACCTATTTTCTCTGATTAGATTTTTCAGTTCAGTATTTAATGGAGGAGATTTCAACATTAAATAGTATATTTGGCATCTACTGTTTGTTTGTTACCTGATTGAATACTCAAAGCTACCATATTCTATAAATGATGTTTTAAAATGATGTTTTAAAGATACAAAAATATTATGAGCAGGATAGTTAACTTTTTAAGTCACAATGTCTTATAAGGAAGATAAGGGATGTTAATCTAAATTTGATTTAAAATTCATATTCTAATATAAAAATGTTGTTGTGCATAAAAAGATAAATAAAATGTTCTGTTTATAAATACATTTTCTGTTTTCACTTGATCAGTCTATGCTCACTCTATCAATTTACTTTATAAAAGACAAATACATGTGGAAAAAAAGTCATTTCATTTCTGAGATCCCAAATTAAGTTCTTTTTTTCTAATTTTTAAGTTTATTCTAACCAGTTACACATGACAGAAGAATGTATTTTGACACACTGTACACAAATGGAGCACAACTTCTCATTTCTCTGGCTGTATGTAATGCAGAGCTACACACCAGTAATACATAGGGTAATAATGTCTGTCTCATTCCATCCTTCCCATCCCACAGTCCCCTCCGCTTTCCTTACTCCCCTCTGCACAATCCAAAGTTCCTTCATTCTTCTCTCTCCCTTCTCCCACTACAGATCAGCATCCACTTATCAGAGAAAACATTAAGCCTTGGTTTTGGGGATTGGCTTGTTTCATTTAGCATGACATTCTCCAACTCCATACATTTACCTGCACATGCCATAATTTCATTCTTAAGTAATATTTAAGAATGAAAGGCTAAGTAATATTCCATTGTGTGTGTGTATATATATATATATATATATATATATATATATATATATATATATACACCACATTTTCTTCACCCATTCATCTGTTGAAGGGCACCTAGGTTGGTTCCCTAGTTTAGCTATTATAAGTTGATCTGCTATATAAACATTTATGTGGCTGTGTCAATATAGTATGCTGATTTTAAGTCTTTTGGGTATAGTCGGAGGAGTGGGATGACTGGGTCAAATATAATTCCATTCCAAGTTTTCTGAGGAACCTCCATATAGCTTCCCATAGTGGTTGTACCAATACACAGTCCCACAGCAATATATGAGTGTGTCTTTTTCCACGAATTCTTACCAACACCTATTATTGCTTGTACTCTTGATAATTGCCACTAAATGAAGTTCTTAGCATGGATCATCAATTGTATAGATTCCTGTAGGATGAACATGAGGAATGGGTCAATTAAAATATTTGATTGACTTAGATATTGAGGTAGATATACATATGAAAATATGGATAGGTTGTGGGAAATTAGGTAAGTAAATAGGTAAGTATATTCTGTTCTGTGACTTTTAAATTTTTTTATTTGTTCTTTTTAGATATACATGACAGCAGAATGTGTTTTGACATATTATACATATATTGAGTATAACTCATTTTAATTTGGATGCCATTCTTGTGGTTGTACATGATGTGAAATTTCACTGGCAGTGTATTCATATATGAGCGTAGGAAATTAATTAATTTATTAATTCTAGAGTCATTCTGATTAAAATCCCTACTCCTTTCCCTTCATTACCCTTGGTCTAATCCATTGAACTTCTATTTTCCTTCCCACTCACATTGTGTGTTAGCATCCACATTACCAGAGAAAACATTCAACCTTTGGTTTTGGGGATTGTGTTATTTCACATAGCATGATAGTCTACAGATCCATCCATTTAGGAATAAAAATCATAAAGTCATTCTGTAATGTGTTACAGTAGCTTTTTATTTTGTCATTGATTTCTAATTTTATTCTATTTTGTTTGCCTTTTAATTTTGTGTAAAATTTTAATGCAAAATGTTTGTTTTATGTGATCAAATCTATTAATCATTTTATTGGCATCATCTAAAAAAAGAATGCAAAGTATTATTATCTTTGTATTACTTTATGACAGAGTAATATTCCATTGTGTATACATATCACATTTTCTTTATCCATTCATCTATTGAAGGACACCTAGGTTGGTTCCATACCTTAGCTACTGTGAATTGAACTACTATAAACATTGGTGTGGCTGTTGTAGTATGCTGATTTTAAATCCTTTGGGTATATACTAACTAATAGGTTAACTGGGCCAAATGGTGGTTCCATTCCAAGTTTTCTCAGGAATCTCCATATGCTCTCCAGAGTGATTGCTCTGATTTGCAGTCCACCAGCAATTTACAAGTGAACCTTCTTCCCACATATTCACCAACATTTATTGTTACTTGTATTCTTGATAATTATTATTCTGACTGGAGTGAAATAAAATCTCAGTGTAGTTTTAATTTGAATTTCTCTAATTGCTAGAGAGGTTGAATATTTTTTCATATATTTGTTGACCATTCATATTTATTTTTATGAAGTGCCTGTTCAGTTCGTTTGACCATTTATTGATTGAGTTACTTGTTTGGTGTTAAGTTTTTTGAGTTCTTTATATATCATGGTGCAGGTAGCAAAGATTTTTCTCCCATTCTGTAGTGTCTCTTCACATTCTTGATTGTTTCCTTTGCTGTGAAGAAGTTTTTTTGTTGTTGTTGTTTGTTTTTTTTTAATTGATACCATCCTATTCATTGATTCTTGATTTTACTTCTTGAGTTATAGGAGTCTTATTGAGGATGTTGGTTCCTATGTTGACATGATGGAAAATTAGGCCTACATTTTCTTCTACAAGGTGCAGGGTCTCTGGTCTAATGCCTAGGTTGTTGACCCACTTTGAGTTGAGTTCTTTGCAAGGTAAGAGATAGGGATTAAATTCCATTCTGCTACACATGAATTTCCAATTTTCCTAGACCTTTTGTTGAAGAGGCTATCTTTTCTCCAATGTAGATTTATGGCACTTTTGTCTAGGATGAGATAACTGTATTTATATGGATTTGTCTCTGTGTCTTCTACACTGTTCCATTGGTATTCATGTCTGTTTTGGTGCTAATACCATACTGTTTTTTGTTATTGTGGCTTTGTATATAATTTAAGGCATAGTACCATGATGTCTCCTGCTTCACTTTTCTCACTAACAATTGCTTTTGCTATTCTTGGTTTCCTATTTTTCAAATGAATTTTATGACAGCTTTTTCTATTTCTATGAAGAACATCATTGGAATTTTAATAGGAATTGCATTAAATCTGTATAGCAATTTTGTACTATGGGTATTTTGACAATATTAATTCTTTTTTAATTTATTTTTTATTAGTTGTTCATGGACCTTTATTTTATTTACTTATTTATATGTGATGCTAAAAATTTAACCTAGTGCCTCGCACATGCTAGACAAGCACTCTACCACTGAGCCATAACCCCACCCTTGACAATATTAATTCTGCCTATCCAAGAACATGGAAGATCTTTTCATCTTCTAAGTTGTTCTTTAACTTCTTTATTTAGTGTTCTGTACTTTTCATTGTAGAGGTTTTTCACCTCTTTTGTTAGATTGAATCCTAGTGTTTTTTGTTGTTGCTGTTTTTATTTGTGTTTTTTTTTATTTTTGAGGCTATTGCAAATTAGGTATTTCGCCTAATTTCTCTTTCAACTGATTCATCATTGGTCTATGGGAAAGCAATTGATTTATGGGTGTTAATTTTGTATCCTAACTTTGCTGAATTCATTTATGACTTATAGAATTTTTTGGTGAAATTTTGGGTCTTCTAAATATAGGATCATGTCCTCATCAAATAGAAATAATTTGAGCTTTTTCTTTCCTATTTTTATTCCTTTAATTTCATTTTCTTTCTGTTTTTTTTCTAATTGTTCTGGATAAAGTTTCAAGAATGTTGAATATAAGTGGTGAAAGAGGTCATCCCTGTGTTGTTCAAATGTTTAGAAGGAATGCTTCAGTTTTTTTTTTTTTCATTTAGAATGATGCTGGCCTTGGGTTTAACATATATATAGCTTTTACAGAGTTGGGTATGTGTCTACTATCCCTAGTTTTTCTCATGTTTTGAACATGAACAGATGCTGCATTTTGTCAAATGCATTTTCTTCATCGATAGAAATAACCGGGTGATTCTTGTCTTTAAGCTATTGATATTGTGAATTACAGTTATTGATTTCTCTATGTTCAACCAACCTTGCATTCCTGGAATGAACCCACTTGACCATGGTGCACAATATTTTTAATATATTTTTGCATGTTATTTGCCATGAAGGGTATTGTTCTGAAGTTTTCTTTCCTTAGTATGTCTTTGTCTGCTTTTGGTATACAGGGTGATACTGACTTCATAGAATGAGTTTGGAAGGATTCCCTCCTTTTCTATTTAATGTAATAATTTGAGGAGTATTGGTGTTAGTTCTTATTTGAAGGTCTCCTGAAGCTCTGCTGAGAATCTGGCTAGTCCTGAGATTTATTTTGTTGGAACTTTTGAAGGTGCCTTCAATTCTCTTGCTTGAAATTATTCTGTTTGATCTTTCTGTTTTCCTGATTCAATTTTTGTAGCCCAAATGTCTCTAGAAATTTGTCTGTTTTCAAGATGTTATATTTTATTAGAGTATAAATTTTAAAAATATTTGCTCATTATTGTCGGTATTCTAGTATTGTCTTTGTGATATTTTACTTCATCATGAATTTTAGTAATTTGAGTTTTTTACCTCTTTCTCTTTGTTAGCTTGGCTAAAGGTATATCAATTTTATTGACTTTTTTCTAAGTTCTAGCTTTTTGTTTCATTGATTTCAGGAAATTTTTGGAGGGGTTTAGGAAAATTTTTTTTGTTTTTAATTTTATTGTTTGGGGCTCTAATTTTAATTATTTCCTGTCTTCTACTGCTTTTGGTGTTGATTTCTTCTTTTTCTACAGCTTTGAGATGTAAAGTTAGGTTACTTATTTGGTTAATTTTTATTCTTTTAATTAATGAATTCAACGCAATAAACTTTCCTCTTAGAACTGTCTTCATAGTGTCCCAGATATTTTGATATATTGTGTGGCTATTGTCATTTACTTCTAAGTAATTTTTTTTTAATTTCATTTCTGATTTCTTCTTCTACCCATTGGTCATTCAATAGCATTTAGTCTCCAGGTGTTAGAGTTGCTTCTATTTTTAAATTTATTATTGATTTTTAATTTCATTACACTATGATATGATTGAATGCAAGGTATTATCTCTTTTTGTTTGGTAAAAGTTTCTTTGTGGTCTATGATATGGTATATTTTACAGAAGAATCCATGTCTATTGAGCATAAAGTGTAGTCAGTCATTAATGGGTAAAATATTCTATATATGTCAGTTAAGTCTAAATTATTAATTGTGTATTTTAGTTCTATACCTTCTTCAGTTATTGTTTGGAAGTCCTTTCAAGTGGTGAAAAAGGCATGTTAAAGTCACCCAGTGTTGTTGTGTTCTTATCTATTTGATTCTTGAGATTGTGAAGGGCTTGTTTGATGTATGTAGATGCTCCATTTTGAGGGGAATAATTATATAAGACTGTTATGTCTTATTGATTTATATAGTTCCATTAAGCTGTATGAAATATCCTTCTTTATCCCCTCTGATTAATTTTGACATGCATTCCACTTTATCTGATATTAGTATAGAAACCCCTGCTTGTTTATGAGATATATCTGCATAATAATTTTCCCCATCCTTTTACCTTTAGTCTTTGGAGGCTTTGCCTATATGTGACTCCTAGAGTCTCCATACTGTTCAATCTCAATTCTAAATCCAATCTGTTAGTCTCTGTCTTTTGATTGATGAGTTTAGGCCATTTACATTCAATGTTGTTATTGAGAAATGATTTTTAGTCCCTGCCATTTTGATTTATTAATTCAAATTAGTTTCTCCTTTGATTGACTGTTCCTCCTTTTTCTGCTTTTCTAAAAATATCTAAAAATGATCTCAAAAAGTTAAAAAATAATTTCCATTGGATTTCAAAAGTTTCTTAGCTTCCCTTCTCAGCAGTGTTATGTGGGGTGGGCTGGAATGTGATGTCTGTTTCACCCTCACAGTGGGGTTCCAGAATTGAGAGGATTCCTATAGGCAGAGCTCCTTGAAGCAGGGGTAAGTTCCAGGTTATTTGTTAAATGGCGATTGGTCTGAAGATTTTAAATTAGCACACCTCCAGGATCCAGCAGTGGCTGGCCCATGCTGGCAGAGTGCACCCCAAGGACCTATAGGCAGAGCTCCTTGAAGCAGGGGTAAGTTCCAGGTTATTTGTTAAATGGCGATTGGTCTGAAGATTTTAAATTAGCACACCTCCAGGATCCAGCAGTGGCTGGCCCATGCTGGCAGAGTGCACCCCACCTCCCTTTGAATTCCCAGTCATGTGCATCTCTCCCAGCTGGTTCTGAAAGTGGATGGTCTGTATTGGGAGGGAGGCCTCCATGTGGGTTTTCATAATGTGTGCTCCTGTGTGTATAACCCCTCCACATTTGATTTTCTCCTGATCACGTAGGCATTCTGTGTGTCATGCAGTGCAGGTTTTCCAGGCCTTTATTTTGGGCCAAGATGAGGTTTGCCAGGAATTGGCTTCCCCAGCTGCTGGCCACCATGTCACATCTCCAGAATGGTTCCTTTTTCTGTCCTTTGTGGGCAGCTGGGAGACATGTGGTTTCTTTCCTGCACAAGGATATTGTACATGATGCCTTTTAGGTTAGTCAGGCAGTGTCTTTGATCTCTGTTCTCTCCTTAACCAGACACACTTTGGGTCTCCTAAAAATGCAGTCCTTTGATACCCTTATCCCTTTGTTTGTGGAGGATTGCTCTGGCTGGCATCACCTGCAGCAGTTGCACTGGCAATTCTTCCTTATTTTATTATATCCAACCTCCTGAGTCCCTGATCTGCTTTGAATGTCCAGTATTAATTCCCAGTAAAGCCCTACTCCCCTTTTTTTTCATGCACTATGCTGAGAAGCTGTCTATTTGCTGTCTTGATTTTATAAGCAGCCATGAAAGCAACCTTTTTTGTTCAGCCATCTTGAAAAACCTCTCTATGACTGTTGATATTCCTCAAAATACCTCTGAGAGCAAAAACAGGGAAATGGCTGCAATAACTATTATCAATTTCAAAATAGCAGGGTTTATGTTTTATTTTTATTTTGAGACAGGTATCAGTATGTTGCCCAGGTAAGCCAGGCCTCCAACTTGCCATCCTTCTAACACAGCCTAACAAATAATAGCAGTTTTGATGCCATTGTAATGATAGAGTTTGTAACAAATAAAACAAAATTTCCCCTATATTCTGACACTGAAGAATTACCAATTTAAAGAAACATTTTCCATCTCAGTCATATTAATATTATCCTACAATTCAAGTCTCCCTTGCACATAGAATGCTAATTATGTTTTGCTTAACATTATTGATACTTTAAAGAGTCCTAGAATATTTGAAGGATATGAAGAAAGTAGTAAAGATACATACACAAGCACTGTTCTCTGAAAAAACAGATATGAATCATTTTCCAAAAAGAACTTAAAATATAAAATGAACACAGATTTACTTGGGCATCTTCAAGTTGACACCATAATATATTAACCCTTGAATAAAAAGTTGGAAAAGAAGAAAACATAAGAAATATCTTTTAAAATTTAAAACACTTGCTTATTAAGTAATAAATAAGTTTTAGGGGAAAAATTCAACGTCACTCTTAAAATGAGAATAATTTATCTTAAAATTATTAGAAAATGAATAAAGAACAAAACTTGTGAATCACAAAATTTGATTCATATGCATGATCTTTATTAAAAAGTTCTAAGAATGTGGGAGACAAATATAAAAAATAATCTGAAATAAAGTGTCTGAAGTACAACACATGATTTTCAAAATAAGTAGCTCAGAAGGAAACCAAAAAAAAATGAACGAAGAGTAAGTTCAGTCCATCTGACTTGTTATTTTATAATATCACAGATAAAGAGATTACTGCAATATATTCTATAGTGGGAAAAAAATAAACCTGAGGTAACAAGAAAAATGAGCATGAATGAGCAGCAAAGAAATAATAGCAATGAAGTACACAAGTCAAGTACAAAGGAAGGACTAGTATTAGACTTCCAATATCAATCCTAGAATATAAAAAATAGATTTTTTAAACTTCTGACAGACAATGGCTTTCAACTTAACTTTTACTAAGCCAAGCACTTTTTCAGCTCTGAAGTGAAGGAAAAAGACATCTTCAAACATTGGCTCTGCCTATCTCATCAAGGATACAAACGTTAAAATCTTTTCTCAGAAAACCGAGATTTGGGGGAAAAAAAAAAAAAGGTGAGTAGCTGATAGGGAAAAGGGACTTTCAATAGGAATAAAAGTTCTAGTCTTAGGATTTGAAGATTTTCCTCTGTCATGAAACGTACTGTGCATTCACCATGTGGAAGAAGTAGTCATCAGAGGTATCTTTACCAAAAGCAAACACGGGTCTGTCCCCTCCTGCAAATAGTCTTAATGTGTCACTAAACTTTATTCCTGATTGCTTCATTCCTTTTCTCTTTAAACCTATTATACTAGGCTAAATTAAAACAATCTGGTGATGACTTTCTTAGCAAGGGGTTAAGGGGTGAGGTGGGAGAATATGTTAATTTGTATGCAGAAATTCTCAAATTCCAGGGAAACAAAACAGTTAAGTTTTCATAAACTCCAAGGGAGAAACTGATGTGAAAATTAAAATACCTAATAATATTTTTAAATAATAGTAAGTATTTTAAGTAATAAAATTTACTGAATATACATATGAAGAAAGAGAAACTAAAGAAATTAATTTTATTATCCATCTTTTCCCTCACTTTTAGAAACCATACAGAGAGCAAGAAGTAATGATTGGACTAAAGAAACTATCAGTACTATACAATCCTTGTATTTATTTCTGATGTAACTCATTAGACTAGAAAATCTCATTCTAGGCTGTCAGTTTTCATTGTTTGAAAGAAACACTCGATTGAGCATTATCACTGTGTCTCTAATTATATCAGTATATGTTTGTCCTCTTCATGTCTCTTTTACTTAAGAAGTAGCATTTCTTACTAGACCAAGACAACCTGTTTCCTTAAAAAGGTTCACTCTTCAAAGTTCTGCAATATTTCACAAGGAAACATAATTTAAATCTACCTATTCAGTATAATGTAACAGATATTTTAAAAAATAAAAAGAGAGGGCTGGGATGTAGCTCAGTGGCAAAGCGTCTACCTTGCATTTGCAAAGCCCTGGGTTCAACCTCCAGTTCCAAAAAAAAAAAAAAAAAAACTCACAAAAAAAATAATAATAAGATTTTAAAAAAATAATAAAATAAAAAGAGAAAAGAGGAGAGGGCATACTGGGGATGCAACTAAGGTTTAATTTGCTTGACAATATGCACTCATGTATACATACTCAGATCACAGACCCAAATCCAACAAATATGCATACAGTACCACAGTTTCCAGTCTTTCTACATATCTGACTAATAAAAAACAAAAGTTCTTAGCATGATTAACTATGTCATGGGCCCCATTTTGTTGAAGTTTATCTGCTTTCATATGTTCCCCATGATTTCAATGGGACATGAAAATAAGGTTTTAGAGCAGAGAGCTTTAACATCTTCATTGACAGCTTAAGTTATTTAAGTAAATAGGAAATTATAATAGTGCCATGTTTCTTATTACTTAAGAAGATGTAGTAGAGAAACATATTAATGTACAATTTTAAATACTATTTTGGTATTTTTATTTTTATCCCTTTTATCATTTATTTCTGAAAAACTCATAGACACACCTTCAGTGTCTGCAGCAAAAGATAAATAAGAAACAAGAGAGGAAGAAAGGAGGGAAATGTAGAGGAGTCCAACCTGTGGAGTCAAAGTGCTTGCAGGGGTCATTAGGTGCAGGTTCTTGTAATCTGGCAAGAAGAATTCCAAACCAGTTGCAGATAGCAACAGGCAGGAGTTTATCTGGGAAAGTGAGAATAAGAGATATAAATACAGTATAGGTACATAGTGGCCTAGACAGTCTCTGAAACAAACTGCATGACCCTTAAAGATTCAGAGACTTTTAACAGATTTCAGTTTCTTTGTCCTTGTTCTATTTCCTTTTGCCCACTTAAGCAATTAATTCTCTCTTTGTATAGCCTTTAGCTCATTTCTGTTATAAGATCATCATGACCAATCACAAGAGATGGTTGTGACATGGTTTTGGTGATAAAGAAGGGTCCTGACAATTTGGTCACAAGAAATAATGGTGACATGATCTGGAAACAATAGTTCCTGTATGGTGTTATGATTAACTATGGCTGGAGAATGTTCTGAGGTAATGGGCCCCATTTTGATGAAGTTTATCTGCTTCCGTATGTTCCCCATGATTTCAAGTATTAGTTCCATTAAGTAGTTATAATTATCTCTGGATGCTGGAAGACTGGACATTTACGCTCCCATTTTCCAAATGCTTACCTGTCTGATAAGGACTCCCTGTAGTCTCAGTTCTGTGACTCACTCATTTTCTTAATTCATATGTCTAATGCCTGCCCTTCATTATCCTTTTCCCTACCCATATGTTCATGGCTGACTATTTACCTAATAGAGGGAGGGAATTCTGGGGTTTTAACTCAGGGCCACTCCACCACTGAGCCACATCCCCCAGCCCTTTGTGGTATTTTATTTAAAGACAGGGTCTCACTGAGTTGATCAGTGCCTTGCTAAATTGCTAAGGCTGGCTTTGAACTGGGATTCTCCTGTCTCAGTCTCCAGAGTGGCTGGGATTACAGACTTGCACATCAATGCCTGGCTGAAAATGTTTTTTAAGAAAACAAACATCCTTTCCTATATTTACTGTACAGTAAAAGAGATACAAGTATAATATGTGATTAAAACATCTTAAATCCCACTCTGTGAAAATATTCCAATGGGAATTCTTAATTTAATGATGAAATATTCATTTGGGGTAATTTCTTGTGCACAATTGCCCTATATACTTAGAGTTATACATGATTTCACAAAATAAAGATATAAACTTATCTGATACCCTTTTCTTACTGAATTAAAAAGTTATGCAATTTGATTTTTAAGCAAACTTTAGAGCAATCTGGTCATTGAGGTAAATCACACAGAAAGACCTATTGCCAGAAGGAAAAATATTAAACCCACTGTAGAAAGCTGAGTACTTCGGTCCCTGTCATTCTGATAATGCTTATTTATTTCTTGTTTTTGCTTTTCTAAGTTTCTCTGAGGGAAATGATTTCCTTTTGCATTTTCACTTTTTTCATAGATATCTTCAACTTGAATGAAGATGCAAATCTTCCATGTCTCAATTTGAAATGTATGTTAAACTTAAGGTTTAATAGAAATTTCTTTAAGCCCCAGTAGATTCCAACCCAATGAGCTTATGGTAATGGAACACTAAAGCAATCAAACAAAAATTTATATAGACTAACATATTTAAACCTCAAGAAAAGCCTAAGCAGATATTTACTACAGGAGATAAATTTTTAAAATGAAATAACTAAGGACCAGAAAGATTAACTAGCTTGTTGAAGTTGATACAGATCATTAGTAACAAAGCTTGGCCTAAAATTCTCAGCAAATATGAGGGGTTTTTTTCCCTTTGCTTTTTTCTCTCATTTTTTGCCCCATTCTGATTATTTGTTGTATCTCCCTTTCCAGCAATATAGCAAGTTCATTTTTCACAAGTAGGTATGAAAAGACTAGAAGCAGAGCCAATTTTATGGGTATTAAAATGAGACTTTTTTTAAGGAAAAATAATTGTCATCTGACCTCAATGCGAGATCTTCTTCCTGGCCCCTGCAGGGAGCTAGGTTAGTGGCAGGACCTCAACGTCCTTTCACTAGCCTCCCAAGAAATCCCCTTTTGATGAAAGAAACTATCATGCTTTTCTCTTACATTATATTTTGCTTTATTTCAATTATGTATTTAATATTTTTCTTATGAGAATTACAGATTAAGTTACACTACACATATATTTACACCATATTTAAGAATATTTACAGTTATAATCTTCTAAAAATTGGATTTTTATTAATCTAAAATAGAAAATGTATAAATATCATAGGTTATACTTTCAGTCTATATTTTATTAAGGCTTAAAATAGTTGAAATGAATGTATAAATAACCAGCTGAAATTCTGTGATATGCATGTTGTTGACATTTGATTGACTGGTTTGGTAAAATATTTCTGAATCATTAAAATGATTGTTCCTTATAAATCTATTTATTTGTGAAATACTTAAGGAGACACTTATTGAGAAATACCTTTATCATGATCAATGTCATATGACACTAAGAAAAATTTCTTGTTATTTTATTGATGGAAGATTACCAATTTTTGTCCTATAAATATTTATCCAGAGAAACACATTTCATATAATTACTCAAAAATATCTTCTTATGAATGTAAACACTAGACAATATTATTGAGTTTTAGGTAAAAACAAATCAAATTGCTAGAATGTAACCCTTAATAGTTTTTCATTCATGTGATCTGATAGATGAAGAACTTGATAAATAAAGGAAATCATACATTTTCATGCATTGATAATTTTTAATTAAAAAATATGCCCCTTATTACAAAGTACTCATATCAATAGTTATTAATTCTGTGTCCACGTTATGTTAACAAATGTTTATAAGATATACAGTATATAATTTTTAAAGATGAAAGTTTTTTTTAATTACTTATTTTATTTATTTTCATGTGGTGCTGAGGATCAAACCCAGTGCCTCATTGTATGAGGTAAGTTCTCTACCACTGAGCTCCCAGAACATAAATCATTTGTTCAAACATTTAGACAAAATTTTGAATCACTGGTACTTCTTTTCATGGCAGTTAACTAACAGCTTAGCCTTGCTTTTCCTATTTGGATGTCATTTGTTAATAGCAAATATTCTAAAATACCAAATACTTTGTCATGAATGCATTAATAATACCATGTAGAAGGTGTTACTCCTGCCCTTTATAGTGACCTATTATTTTCATTAGATATATTTCATCTTTTAGCCATTCATAGGAAAAGATTTGAACAAAATGCACTGTGTTTTGTTTTGTTTTGTTTGCCCAGGAAAAGAGAATAGATTGTCAGATTTAATATAGACAAAAGTTCATTCCAAAAACATTTCAGCATTTCTCAGGACATGAAGATTCTATTTAATAACCAATAAAAATTAAAAATTATGTTCCTGGAAAGCTATTCTTCTGTGATCATTTTAGTTAAAATATAGTTTTAAATGAAATGGTTGAAATAGAATTCAGAAACAACTTTACTGGTAAGCTGACTTGCACAATAAATGATAACTCACAGGTAATCAGTTCAATGACTCCTTAGAGACTGCAGGTTCTGAGAAGTTAATATACAAGAATGTAATGCAGCATTAATGTTACAGTTGAAAAGAATGTTATAGGCTATTTATACTTGGCATTTTATTATTTAAATTCATTCTGCATTTTAACCTTTGAGATAAAAGAGCAACTCAAAAATTAACTTATACTATATTTTTTTGCCTTAGAGGATGGAGAAAATAATATGAAAGTCACTTTCATTATTTTATCAAACTTCTATTTAAGATGCTTAAATGATGGCAAAAAGTAGATTGATTCATACTATTAAAATGTAATATGCAAAAATATAATATATTTAATTTTAGGAACTATTTATATTTCCATATCTATATCTGTGCTTCCATGTCACCAAATGTATATATACACTCTTATACCAAAGTTTATTAAAACCTTTTGAATTAAACACTCCATTAGTTTATTTTCTGACACTATAACAGAATACTTGAGCCTGAGAACTTTATAAATAAAAGAGGCTTATTTATTTCACAGTTCTGGAGGCTCAGGATTATGGCCTCTTAATTGTGTTGCACATGGTGGAAGCACAAGCAAGAGGGAAACATCATATGAAAAGGCAGAAAATGAAAGAGATTCAGGGACCAGGCTTGAAGTTTTTATAATAATTGGCTCTCAAGAGTGATAACATACTCTATGAGATCTTATTTAACCTGTTCAGAGGGCAGTGGCCTCAGTGAATGTGCAGTGCAGCACCTTGTTCATCTTCACTGGCTGAAGATGTCCTTATATTGCCACCATCAATCTCCTCCTCTGTTACCAGAAGCTGGGTGATGACACAGCTCTTTCTAGGGCACTCTGTACCCTATTCTAAAATGAACAAAAAGCAGCTGTCATTGAAACTAAACTCTGCATTCAAAATGATGCTTTACATTGAATATAAGCAAATATGCATAATTTTAAAGTTAGACACTTTTCAGGGCAATAATGTTTGTCATAATCATACTTGAAATATTATGTACAAACTAGAATAGACTAGGAAAAATTGTCAATTTATAATTCAAATAAGTAGGACATAGTTCTTAGAGAAAAGATTCAAAACTGTATTTACATGAGTTATTACACCATTAGTTTAGCTATTTTCAACCATACGTAGGCATTTAATGAAATTTCTACACAATAAAATTCAGAAATAAACAGCACCCGATTTTGTTTAAGTTTAACTAAGTATGATTTTTAGTGGGTAATGTATGAAAAATAATGAGAAAGAGTTGTTAAATTTTAAGGAGTTTTACATTTCTTTTATACAGAGAATGATTGATTGATTATTGATTTTTTTAAAAAATGAAGTAAAATATAATTTTCCAATTAAAAATACATTTTTGATTAGAGAACAATTTATCTTTGGGTTTAGTTAAAAAATACAATTCATATAAATAAAATATGCACATTGAAGCTTTCAAAGCTTCCCATGAAACATGTATTTTAATACTATTAATTTTAAAAAATAATAAATTCACTCTGATATAAATTTAGTTTAATTTAAAACTGTTACATAGTATATAAAATTGTAAGTGGCAGAAAATAATGAGTATCTATGGAGGGATATATATATATACACACACAAGCACACAAATACAGTGTTAGTTAGCTTTCTGTTTCTGGGACAAAATACTTGAGATAATTTACTTAAAACAAAGAAAGATTTATTTTGATTCAAAGTTTGACCATAGTTACTTGGTTCTGTTGCTTTGGGCCTGTGGTGTCACAGTATATTGAATTCCAACTGTATAGTAAGGAAGGCCTGTTCATAACAGCTGAGAGGCAAAGAGAGAAAAGGAAGAGGCTGGAAATCCATATGCAACAAAATGAAACTAAACCCCTATCTCTCACCATGCACAAAACTTAACTCAAAGTGGATCAAGGACCTAGGAATTAAACCAGAGACTCTGCATCATATAGGAGAAAAAGTAGGCCCTAATAGTTATCATGTGGGATTAGGCCCCAACTTCCTTAATAAGATGCCTGTTGCACGAGAATTAAAATCAAGAATCAATAAATGGGATGGATTCAAACTAAAAAGTTTCTTCTCAGCAAAAGAAATAATCTGTGAGGTGAACAGAGAGCCTACATCCTGGGAGCAAGTCTTTAACCCTCATACATTAGATAGAGCTAATCTCTAGGGTATATAAAAAACTCAAAAAGCCAAGCACCAAAGAAATAAATAACCCAATCAACAAATGGGCCAAGGACCTGAACAGACACTTCTCAGAAGAGGATATACAATCAATCAACAAATATATGAAAAAATGTTCATCATCTCTAGCAATTAGAGAAATGCAAATCAAAACTACTCTAAGATTTCATCTCACTCCAGTCAGAATGGCTGCTATTATGAAGACAATAAATAAACAATAAATGTTGGCGAAGATGTGGGGGAAATGGTACACTCACACACTGCTGGTGGGACTGCATATTGATGCAGCCAATATGGACAGCAGTATGGAGATTCCTTGGAAATCTGAGAATGGAACCACCATTTGACCCAGCTATCCCTCTCCTCAATATATACCCAAAGGACATAAAAACAGCATACTACAGGGATACAGACACATCAATGTTTATAGCAGCACAAGTTACAATTGTTGCTCCTTGCAACAAGGGTACGTGGGAGACAGGCAGGACCAGCCTGCCGTCTCTGAGGGGCTGAGCGAGAGATGGCCCAGTCCCCACCCCAAAATTGAAAGAAACCACACTGAGCCAGGAGTTGTGTCAGCTGTGAAGGTGCAGCATTTCTCAGCTTTATTGTGTCAGGGACAAGGTTATATAGTGATATAAGGAGGGAGTAAAAAGAGAAAGTAGCAAGAACCAATAGGGGGCAGATACATTACTATCACTAGGGGCCTAGGCAGATCAGGTTAAACCATTAGGTGGGGCTAAGGTCAAAAACCCCAGCATGCCAATCCAGCCAGGTCACGTATTTGGAAATGCTCTAGAAGAGCCCATGAGGCCACCTCAGCCAACACCCAATAATGACCGAAGTCCCAAAGGAGGTAAAGGGTTCCAACAAAAATAGCTAAACTGTGGAGCTAACCTAGATGCCCTTCAGTGGATGAATGGATAAAAAAAAATGTGGTGTGTATACACAATGGAATTTTACTCAGCAATAAAACAGAATTAAATCATGGCATCTGCAGGTAAATGGATGGAGTTAGAGAAGATAATGCTAAGTGAAGTTAGCCAATCCCAAAAAAACAAATGCAGAATATTTTCTCTGATATAAGGAGTCCGACTCATAGTGGGGTAGGGAAGGGGAGCTTGGGAGGAATAGAGGAACTCTAGATAGGGCAGAGGGGTGGGAGGGAAATGGAGGGGTCGGGGGTTAGTAAGGATGGTAGAATATGATAGACATCATTATCCAAAGTACATGTATGAAGACATGAATTGGTGTCAACATACTTTATATATAACCAGAGAGATGAAAGTTTGTGCTGAATATGTGTAATATGAATTGTAATACATTCCACTGTCATTTATTTTTTTAAAAAAAAATCAATTAAAAAAAGTTTAAATATATTGATCAAATAATTAATCTCAAACAAATTTTTAAAAAAGAAAGAAAGAAAGAAAAGGAAGTGGCTGAAAAAGCAAAAGAGACAAATGAAAAGGCTAGTATCCAGACACTGCCTCAAGACAGTCCCCAAATAACCAAACTTCCTTCTACTGGGCCCTAACTCTTAAAGATCTCTCCACCTTTCAATAGTGCCACAGACTAGTGACTAAGTGTTATGGTTTGGATGTGAAGTGTCTTCCAAAAGCTCATGCATAAGACAGTGCAAGAAGGTTTAGAGGAGAATGATTGGATTATGAGAGCCTTAACCCAATCAGTGAATTAATCCCCCAATAGGATTAACTGAGTAGAAACTGAAGTTGGGTTGAATGTGGCTGGAGGAAATGGGTCATTGGGGACAAGCCTTTGGGGTATATATTTCATATCTAACAGATGGAATATCTCTGCTTCTGAACACTGTGTGAGCTGCTTCCCTTTACTACACTCTTCAGGCTTGGTGTTCTGCCTCACCTTGAACCCTGAGAATGTAGCTGGCCTTCTATAGACTGAGACATCTGAAACTGTGTGCCCATAAGTAAACTTTTCCTCCTCCATGATTGTTGGATCAGGTTTTTTAGTCACAGCAGCAAAAACCTGACTAATACACCAAATCTTCTATACCACAGGTCTTTGGTAGACATTTCCAAGTGCACATATACACCCAAAAGTGAATGTACGTGTGTGTATACCTACATATGTGTAGCATATAAGCCCTAAATATCTGTGCTGGATATTTGTAACTTTCAATATCTTTAGTCAGTTTTGTCCCATAGAATATTTCTCTCATACACTTCTTATTTGTGTCAATGAAGAAAGAAAATTTTCACATAGAATTCTCCTAAACATACAAATACTTAGCAAATGATGCGAAAGAAAGAAAGAAAGAAAGAAAGAAAGAAAGAAAGAAAGAAAGAAAGAAAGAAAGAAAGAAAGAAAGAACCAAAAACAACCAGGCTTATTATTTGGTTTAAAAGCTAAACTAAAGACAGTGTTTATAATAAAATGTAGCTGAAATTATGTTTTGAATTATGCAGTGGAGTTCTATTTAATTCTAATGAATAGGCTACTAAACAACCTGTTAGTACTTTAATCATACAGCTTATTTTGAAATCAGTTGTTAATACAAGGTCAGAGATGCTTATAAAATATTTTTCTACAGGCTACATATCTTAAAAGCCACTTATTTCACCAAAGTGCAGGAAACTTCTTACTGTTGTGATCCAGAGCAATGTTTCCTCAGTTTCCCAAATTGGGGCGGTGAGAGAATTGGAAATTAGACAAACAAACATACAAACATAGAGAAAACAGTCCCAGTGGGTGAGCCAGCCTTGTTGGGGGTCTGTTTGAACCAAGAGGGAGGCTCCATATATTTACTATATAGGTTTAAGCATAAAAAGGATTTATTGTGAGAAAGCTTCTTCAAGATAAACAAAAGTGAGGATATGAGGAAAATAGCATAATTGAGTTTATCGGTTTGCAGGGTATTTCTTCCCAGCAGCTGGCATCTCAAGGCTCTTGAGCATGCCCATATCTCTTCCACCCTGCCAGGCAGATGGTGTTCAAATAAGACTATTTGAACCAATGCATTCTGTGAGACACAGAACATTCTTTGAGCAGTGTGTCCACAGCAACCGAGCTGTCTCAGTTCTGTGAGATACCACCAAGAGTTCTCAGAAGGGCATCATCTCTGCCTTGAGATGGTTCAAACAAATTTGGGTCATTCATTTGCTACTCCCAACAGTCTACAATAACTTATGTTAAAACATAATATGGAATTAATTGCTAGTGATGATGAACATTTTTTCATGTATTTGTTGGTTGATTATACATCATCTTCTGAGTTTTCTGTTCAAATCCTTGCCCACATATTGATTGGGTTATTTGTTTTTTTTGTTTTTTTTTTTTTTTTTGTGTGTGTGTGTGCTTAGCTTTTTGAGTTCTTTATATACCCTAGTGATTAATGCTCTATCTGATGTGTGAGGGGTAAAGATTTGCTCCCAAGATATAGGTTATCTATTCACCTCACAGATTGTTTCTTTTGCTGAAAAGAAACTTTTTAGTTTGTGTCCCTCCCATTTATTGATTCTTGATTTTAATTCTTGTGCCACAGGAGTCTTATTAAGGAAGTTGGGGCCTAATCCCACATGATGGAGATTGGGGCCTATTTTTTCTTCTATTAGATGCAGGGTCTCTTGTTATATTCCCAAGTCCTTAATCCATTTTGAGTTGAGTTTTGTGCATGAAGAGATATCCACTCTAAGATTTTATCTCACTCCAGTCAGAATGGCAGCTATTATGCATACAAACAACAATAAGTGTTGGCGAGGATGGGGGGGGGGGGGAATTTACGATCATACATTCCTGGTGGGACTGCAAATTATTGCAACCAATATGGAAAGATATATGAAGATTTCTTGGAAAATTGGGAATGGAACCACCATTTGAGCCAGCTATCCCTCTCCTCAGTCTATACCCAAAGGACTTAAAACAGAATACTACAGGGACACAGCCACATCAATGTTTATAGCAGCACAATTAACAATAGCTAAACTGTGGAACCAACCTAGATGCCCTTCAATAGATGATTGGATTAAAAAGCATGGCTTATATACACAATGGACTATTACTCAGCAATAAAAGAGAATAAAATCATGGAATTTGCAGGTAAATGTTTAAAGAAGATAATGCTAAGTGAAGTTAACCAATCCCAAAATACCAAATATTGAATGTTTTCTCTGATATAAATGTGTGGGCTCTTTCTCATCCAGCAAGGAGGTCCACGGAACACTGTAGAGGAGAGTGTGGCTTCAGAGTCACTAATCAAGACCTCCAGAGACCAAGCAGGAAGCAGGTCTGATTTTATTGTGCAGTTACTATGTATATATACTCAGGCAGTAGCTAAGCAGATTACAGGCAGCCACCAATGCAATTGCTGTCCAACTGTCCCTGCAGTGACCAATCGATGAGTGGGCCATGGAGCAAGCACAGGGACTGCAACATGTGGCTTCACGCCCAGGGCTGTGCCTATGGGGTAAGTGGTTTGCCACTCACACGCCTATCACGGGGGAGTGGTTTGCCACTCAGACGCCCTTAACATATGCCATCCATGCAGTACTCCATGCACTTGTCCCCACATATAAGAAGGCTGATTCATAATGGGATAGGGAGAGGGAACATGGGAGGAACAGACAAACTCTAGATAGGGCAGAGGGGTGGGACGGGATGGGAGGAGGCATGGGGTAATTAATAATGATAGAATGTGTTGATCATTATTATCCAACATACAGGTATGAAGACATGAATTGGTGTGAATATACTATGTATACAACCAGAGATATGAAAAATTGTGCTCTATATATGTAATAAGAATTGTAATGCATTCTGCTGTCATATGTAAATTTAAAAAATAGAAAAAAAATAATAATATGGAATTAAAATAGCCAAAGTCCTTTTAATAGGTCACTTGTGAACCTGAGCTTCAATATGGAGTTAAACATAAAAAACAAGAGAATAGTAGATAATGGTGTAAGAAGGAATTGGATTCATGTGAATCCAGATCATTTCTTTGTTCCTTCCTAGATGTTTTTGAACTTCACCTTATTTTTGACACTCAGCATATAAAATCACATTAAGCGAAGAGTTACTTTTTTAAAAATAACCAAGTGTCAAAAACTCTCTCAAGCCCATTAAGCACATTTTCTCATTTAATCTTCACAAAGTTTTCTTGAAAAAATTGCTATCCCTATCACTACTTTACAAATAAGAATTTGAAGATCAGAGTTAAAACAATTTATGAGAGTTACAAGAATATTGAGAACTTCTGCACATAATTCTATGCTATAGTTAAATTTTATTACTAGAATTTTGTTCATGTTCTATCTTAAGAAATACGTTCATGTCAGTTACTTACCTCCATGCATAGGACAAATCCTTAAGGATTTTTAATGGACCAATGTGTATTTAGTGAGACTGGAAAAAAAAGGGGAATCAGCAAGACAAAACATTTTAGGGACCTGTGGACAGTTTCTTTCAACTTCTACAGTTACTCATACAGTTTACATTTATTTTTATTAGTTTTAGTTTAATAAAACTCATCTGAATATGTATAGTAAGCCTGGGATTAATAAATCATCATATTTTTCTTTGTTGTATTCAAAATATAGTTTCTTAATATTAACTAAAACCATCAAATAAAATGATAGATTCAATCACAATGAAATGTTAGTGTCTTGGGATTCTAACCTTAATGCAATTATTCTTATCTAATTTGCACTATTTGTAAGGCTCATGATACTAATGATATCAATCAGAAAAATAGCTGAGTGATATTTGCTATTGTTAAATAATGTCTTCACATTTGGTTCACTTGTCCCTAATTTTATCACTTTATCAAAGAGTAAAAGTCACATGCTATAGTTAAACTGAATTCATGCACAAGTATTTGTTAAGTATGCACCACCCCCCCCCCGATTTTATCATTTATGAAATCCTAAAATCTAAACCTATATACCAGATTCTCTTCAGTGTTAACCACCCGTAACAAAGAATATCTGATCCACATGTTATTTTTATAAATAACTGCATTGACTAGAAACAGCTACAAAGAACCTGTGCCAACAGAGATCAATTGCTGCTAGAATGTAGGCAAACATGAAATGACAGACAAGTGTCCTCTGTCAAAAATTCTAGTTTAACCTTTGCTGTCACAACTAGAAATTTATCAAAGGCATATGAACCTGTCAATGTTCCTCTAAAAGATTTAAGATGCGGAGGTCTGGATAAGTAACTCACCAAAAGTTAATTGTGGCAGTTAATTCTTATTGTTTATGCCAATTTTAAGAACAATGAATAAAAATATATTGGACTATTATAAAATATTGAAAATAAGAAGTGTGTCCTCATTAGTCTTATCTCAGAAAGTTGTTAAAGACACAAAGTGCTTTATAAAGAAGAATAGAGTGGAATAAGCAAATGTGAAGCATAGAAGAGAAATTCCTATGTTATAGAAGAGATAATATACTCAGATGAATGCATGTGACTTATGAATCATAGAGGAAAGCATAGCTAAAGCTAGGAAACACAGATGGCTGCAGACTAACATTGTCTGAACCAAAGAGTACAGTAGTGATATTAGCTAACCAAAGCTCCACAAAGCTCTGAAGATTATGCATTTGTTTTATATTTGCTTATTCCATTTATACATTCATCATATAAGCAATAAACTTATGCTAGGATCTATTTATAATAAATAAAATTATTAAGATCTTATTTTGCTTTTATGGGGCAGACATTTATTACCTTTGTATTTTTCATTATTTTCCCACAAAGCATCAAAGTTGACTTCTTTTTTTTTTCTTTTAAGAATGAACCTTTATTTTTTGAAAAACAGATATCTCATATAATCTTTGCCATGTTAATGCAAATATGCAAAGTAGGCCATGTATTTTTGTTTTCCAAAAGATGCATTATGAACATTTTCAGGAAGCTGGTGTGATTAAATAGCTTGTTGTTCTGAAATGCAGCCTTTTAGAATGTTTTTCTTTCAAAACAGGCTGGTTAAATATAGTTTGTTTTTGTTTTCTTGACAAAGTTGACTTCTTCAAACTGACTTTTAATGTAATTCTGCAGAATGCACAAACTCTGCCAAGTGATATTCAGTTTGTTGGTATTTACCATTTGCCTCTTTTGCTGTCCTAAACTCTTATAATTCACTCTGCTACTGTACCCTGAGATTTAACACACAAAACACATTACTGTGCTGGAAACACTGCAAAGTTGTTCTTCAGCCTACTTTGCACAAATTTATGTGTCTGTGGGGAATAAATCTTCCTTTAATCACTGGATGGAAAACTCTTCTCCCTCACTTAGCAGTTGAGTCTAGTATCATTTTCTTCAAGTCTTCCTCCACTGTGCAAGGTTAATTGTTCTCTCCTCTGTACTCCAGGTATATAATGATTATTTTATAAAACCCATGAATGCAGATAATAATTATTTAATTTAGCAGTTTTCACATTTACTTTGATAGCTTCTACAGGAAAATTTTGTCATATTCATTTGTAAATACCATCTTTATTTAAAGTGACAAAGTTCCTAAGACATTCGTGGCTTACGAAAGAGCACTGTAAATAAAGGTGAAACATTGTCAGAGATTAAAGAAAATCATTATTAGAAACATGAAAAAATTAGTAGCCTGGAAAGACAATATCCACACTTATTTAATTTCCATGTGTACTTGAAGTTCTAGCATTTTTTTCTCTTAATTTTAGTTAATAGAACTTAGGATAAACCCAGGATATCTCAATTTCATAAAGAGATAATAATTAACAAAAGCATAAATAAGGTATTAACTAATTAAGTTATTAATAATGAAGCTATATATCAACTGATGAATTTTAAAAATACTAGATTTTTACTCATATCAACACAATGCCAATATGTAAAAGAAGCAGCATGTTTTGAAATAAAGAAAATCATAATCTTTAAAAGAGTAAAATAGAATATGTTTTTAGCACAAAATTTTGTTTAATGGTTGCTAGCATTTGATATGTTTTTCTTGACCTTAGACTTGATTAAAAATCTCCTTTAAATCTTTAGACACTGAGTCAGGGATACCAGTATGATTTTATTATCTGCTGTTATTATGGAACATTTTTTAATGAGATTTAATGATTTAATTTGTAAGGAAAATAAAAAGGGGACACAGAGACAAGATGCAAAGGCAGGAACAAAAGATGGCAGAATGGCAGAGAGGCTAAGCTACCAAGCATTATATCAATAGTTACTTTAGGTCATTGGCATCATTAGTACATATTGTTCATTTTATTACTAGGCAGGTTACAGACTTAGCAACATTATACAGCTTATTCATCAGTTACATACTAAGTTGTAATATGCCATGTTAGGAGCTTTGTGTAGCTCTCAAGGAAGCCCATTGTATAAAGTTGCTGTTATGTGGACAGATTTAGGTTCAGTGAAACATTGTGGTTTTCTAACAAGAGAGTTCCCTATATTCCTGGGAGCTGTGTGCATGAGATCAAGGTTGAGGCTGATAAGTCTGTAACACAGAGCCTTCTCATGATGAACATTGCTATAGCAGCCAGGTATTCTGTGTCTTTGCACAGAAGTTTTCCCATCAGCCAGAAATTCTGTGTCTTGCGCAGAAACTTCCTAGCCACCAAGCATGCCACAGTCATGAAGCTCAATCCCAAACATAAAACCCCTACAATAATTCTTTTTGAAATATTTATTAAAAAAAATCCCAGTAAATACTATGATTCTAATATAATGTAAAATATAATAACAGAAAAATTGATAGTCCATCTACCATTTAGTTTTGAATATGGAAATCACTCCTTTCCTCTGATACTTAGATTACATGAAACAATGGAAAAAAATAAAATTTTAAATCCTATAAATAGAATTATTTCCTTTTACAGAATGTGAATTAAAGTCTTAAATAAAACATCTGATTTCTTTATTGTGGTAATTTTACTTAATAATTTGGAAATTAATATTTTCTAAGCATATATGAAATAATTAATATTAATTCAATACTCTTAGACCTTAAAAATTAAATATGATTTAAAGTCATGGAATTTTCTCATAGAAGAAATTTTCTCAAAACTCTATGTTTGAATTTTCCTGCAAATGATTTTCCAAATCTTATCATACCTTAAGATTCTAACCACTGAAAAAGATTAACGTGTTTTCTAGGGTTAAATTGCCAAATTAATAATTTTTTCATTCTTCATTTTTTTCTTCCATAGTTATCTCCTCACATATCTAATGAACATGCATTAACCAAATAACCACTAGGTACAAATCTCGGTTTCAGGAGCTTTGTGAGATGCAATAATAAATCAGGGGGGAAAAAAACCTCAGTATCATATTTTGAATTATAGTCTCTTAGAATACATAAACTTGAATTGCCTTAAAGAAATGTACAAACATATACAAGTTTTAAAAAAAATATTATCAAGCCCTGATTACAATTTTTGCAGCTTCTAGTAACAGAAAATTGGGGGGATGGAGTAGGGATTTGAAACCTGGGTGAAATTCAGATATGTTACTTTGAGAAATAATGTTTTGCAGCATAGTTTACAATATGAGAAATATCATAAACAATGTGATACGTGGAGCATAGACATAACACTAAATATTCAATGTTACTGATAATAATTTATGAATCTATTAGTTGTATATATAATTTAAAAAGAAGTTTGAGGAGAGATATTGATCAACATATTATGAAATTTTCTCTTTAGTGTTTTCTTGACTGGAAAATCTTTGAAGATTTTAAGCAACACTAGGTTACATCATGTAAGTGTAGGGGAACCGAATTCAGGCCATATCATTCATACTATCAAAGAATTACATACTCTTATACTTTTAATCTCTCATGCATCTGAAATAGTGTCTTCCCCTTTTTTAGGTTATTTTGCTCTTAATTTTCTTAATCAAGCTTACAAATCAAAACATTTTAATCATCTACTCAAAGAAAAAAATTGTGATATAGTTATACTTTTTACAATTGTTTATTTTGGATCTTTTTATTTCAACTTTTAAAAAATCTATTGTCTCTTCTTAGTACCATCTAACCATTGTGTTTCAAATTTGACCGGATATTAAATAATAGTTTTCTATGTTCAAAAGTTTAGTATTTGCTATTTAAATGATGCAAAGTTTAAACATAAATTATTAGGTCATTAATAAATTGGATTTTTCAATTCTTCACACATTTTTATTTTTCCTAAAACTGAAGAAAAAACTTAATATTTAAATTAAAACATGCTTAAGTTCCAGGTAGGGTTAATGAAAAAAAATCTTCACACTTGAACATATTTATCTAAACTTTCTAAATGTCTAAATGTTTTATTTTATTGGAGTTGAGATAAAAGTCAAGAGATGATCGGATATTTTATTGTGAAATGGTGGCTTGCTGGAAAAAAAATATGCAGTTTAAAATAGTGAGATTAAATGCTTCTGATTAAATGGGATTTATTAATTGTTGAAATGATGGATAATTAAATAAATAGCATCTTGATAGTTTGCAAAAATAAGATAAGGTTAAGAGGGAAAAAAATTAATACAAACAGCTTAGTTATCTATACATACAGAATTACATTTGTGGAATATTTTTTAACAGTTTCATATTTTACCTAAAACTGTCCTGAAAATTGTTATTCCCAACCAGCAATATCACTGACAATTTAAAAAACAAGTACAAAACCAACTAGCGATAACTCAGCCCTGAAATATTTATCACATACATTTTGAGAAATTATTGTTAGAACAATGCAAGGAAAAGAGCCTAGATCCTTATTTGAAAAACTGACAATATGTGAATCAGAGGTAAAGGTATTTTCATAAAATCACATAGCAAACAAGTGATTGTGTTGAATGCAGATAACCAGGCTTCAACACCAATGATCTTTTCAATAGCCACCTGTTTCATTTTCATTTAATATAAAGACAGAATCATTTCCCCAATTTTATTAATTTAGCAACTATTGAAATATAATAAAGATGTAATCAGTGGAGTGTATAATGATTTAAGATAATAATATTAAATTTATTTTATCAAATAATTATGGAATTAACTTCTTCTGCAAAGCCATTCTTTTAAATTACTTCTGAAATGAATACAAATACATAGAAGTATTAAAATTGCATTAAAGAAATATTTCTTTTAATTTGCATCCATCATATTTGAAAATATTAGTATATATGAATATAAAATGGGAGATATATATAATGTTACTGCATAAGTAAAATGAATATTACATACTTAGAAAATATTCAGTGTGCCTAATATATCTTATAATAAGGATTTAGATAAGGAAAATATTACAGGCCCAGAGATATATGAGCAAGAAACTCTTATCAAAATAATGGGAAATCTTGGGCTGGGCTTGTGACTTAGCAGTACAGTGCTTGCCTGGCATATGCGAGGCCCTGGGTTTGATCCTCAGCACCACATAAAAATAAATAAAATAAAGGTATTGTGTCCAACTACAACTAAAATTTAAATATTTAAAAAATGGGAAATCTTATAGAATAGAAGAGTTAGAGTTGAGTTACAGTTGAGTTACATTTGAGTAGAATAGTAGAATTTCATCAAATGAACTATGTAGGAATATTTGAACAATGGCAATTCATCCTGGAAAGGTAAGATAAACTCAAGTCATAGAGTAATTCAGCACCATAGAACATATAAAATTCAGCTATGAACAGGAAGATGCCTAACTTCTATAGTATAGGGATGATTTTTCTAATGGCAATGTGAAGAATGTATTGAAGTAGAAAGGTCTGTCGGTAGACCCTGGCAATGTTATATTAGGTACTTAAAGGTACATAGTATAAAACCCTTTTTGTAAAAAGTATATTTCAAACAGGTAAAATATTAATATTTGAGAGTCAGCATGTATTTTTAATATGGCACCAAATCTGAGAATTAATTCACTTACCAAAATATAGTGAACTTTTTGGCACTATAGGGAATATTTGGCAAGTTTTAGGTTAATCCATATATTTGTATTAATAAAATAAATATATGCCTCTAATCCTTTTAAAATTATACATACATAAGTGAAAATTTATCTAAATTTTACACATTTTGGATGACACGTTTTTTTACATAGCTGAATAATATAAATTTTATCCCAATCACCACATTTACAAGTGATCTGCATTCATTCAAAGAACAATTTTTTAAATTTTTTAATTTTTTTTTTAAATTTTAGTTTTTTATATATAACAACAGAATGCATTACAATTCATATTGCACATATAGAGCACAATTTTTCATATTTCTGGTTGTATACAAAGTAGAGTCACATCCTTCATGTCTTCATACATGTACTTAGGGTAATGATGACCATCTCATTCCACCATCTTTCCTACCTCTATTCCCTTCTCTTAGCCTCCCTCACCTTTTTCCTGTTGCCTTATCCAGAAATTATTTAATCCTCCCATCCCTGCCCCCAACCCCTGCCTGCAGCATATTATAAATCACCATCCTTAAATCAGAGAAATCATTCAGCATTTGGTTTTTGGGGATTGGCTAATTTCTCTTAGCATTATATTTTCCAGCTCCATCCATACCTGCAAATGCCAATATTTTATTCTCTTTTAATGCTGAATAATATTCCATTGTGTATATATACCACATTTTGGTTCCACAGTTTAGCTATTGTGAATCATGCTGCTGTAAACATTGATGTGGCTGTGTCCCTATAGTATGCTGTTTTTAAGTCTTTCAGGTATAGACCAAGAAGTGGGATAGCTGGGTCAAATTGTGGTTCCATTCCCAGTTTTCCAAGGATTCTCCATATTGCTTTTGAGAGCAGCTGCACCAACTTGCAGTCCCACCAGCAATATATGAGTGTGTCTTTTTCCCCAAAACCCTGCCATAGCTGCCATTCTGACCAGAGTGAGGTGAAATCTTAGAGTAGTTTTGATTTGCATTTCTCTAATTGCTAGAGATGTTGAACATTTTTTCATATATTTGTTCATCGACTGTATATCCTCTTCTGAGAAGTATCTGTTCAATTTCTTGAACCATTTATTTATTGGGTTACTTTTTGTTGGTGGTGGTGTTAAGATTTTTGAGGTTTTTTTATTTTTCTAGAGACTAGTGATACATCTGATATACATGTGGTAAGAATTTGTTCCCAACTAGTAGGCTCTCTATTCACCCAATTAATTCTGTTGCTAATAATTAGTTTTAATTAGTTTGAATCCATCCCATTTATTGATTCTTGATATTAATTTAAGCTATAGGTGTCTTATTAAGGAATTTAGGGCCTAATCTGACATGATGGCGATTTGGACCTATCTTTTCTTCTAATAGATGAAGTGTCTCTAGTTTAATTCTTAGGTCATTTATCCATTTTGAGTTGAATTTTGTGCATGGTGAGAAATAGGGGTTTAATTTATTTTGTTGCATATGGATTTCCAGTTTTCCCAGCACCATTTGTTAAAGAGGCTATCTTTTCTTCAATGCACGTTTTTGGCACCTTTGTCAAATATAAGATAACTGTAATTATGTGGGCTGGTCTCTGTGTCCTCTATTCTGTACCATTGGCCTACAAGTCTATTTTGGTGTCAATACCATGCTGTTTTTGTTACTGTTGCTCTGTAGTATAGTTTAAGGTCTGGTATAATGATGCCACCTACTTCATTCTTCCTGCTAAGGATTGATTTAGCTATTCTGGGTCTCTTATTTTTCCAGATGAATTTCCTGACTGTTTTTTCTATTTCTATGAGAAATGTCATTGAGATTTTGATTGGAATTGCATTAAATCTGTATAGC
This sequence comes from Spermophilus citellus, assembly GCF_964194105.1. NCBI lineage: Eukaryota > Metazoa > Chordata > Mammalia > Rodentia > Sciuridae > Spermophilus > Spermophilus citellus. Next base: position 63,502,867 of record NC_138182.1, on the reverse strand, counting down.
ACTTTGGTAGTATGGTCATTTTGACAAGATGAGCTCTGTCTATCCAAGAACAAGAGAGATCTTTCCATTTTCTAAGGTCTTCTTTAATTTCTTTCTTTAGTGTTCTGTAGTTTTCGTTTTAGAGTTCTTTCACCTCTTTCATTAAATTGATTCCCAAGGCTTTTTTTTTTTTGAGGCTATTGTAAATGGGGTAGTTTTCTTCATTTCCCTTTCTGAGGATTTGTTACTGTTATACAGAAATGCCTTTGATTTATGGATGTTGATTTTGTATCCTCTTACTTTGCTGAACCAAATTTGTTTATTAGTTCTAGAAGTTTTCTGGTGGAATTTTTTTGGGTCTTCTAGGTATACAATCATATCATAGGCAAATAGTGCTAATTTGAGTTCTTCTTTAGCTATTCCATATTCTTTTAACTTCTTTGGTCTGTCTAATTGCTCTGGCCAGTGTTTCAAGAACTATGTTATATAAAAGTGGTGAAAGAGGGCATTCCTATATTGTTACAGCTTTTAGAGGGAATGCTTTCACTTTTTCTCCATTTAGAATGATATTGGCCTGAGGCTTAGAATAGATAGCTTTTATGATGTTGAAATATGTTCCTGTTATCCCTAGTTTTTCTAGTATTTTGAGCATGAAGGAGTGCTGTATTTTGTCAAATGTTTTGTCTGCATATATTGAGATGATCATATGGTTTTTATCCTTAAGTCTATTGATGTGGTGAGTTACATTTATTGATTTCTATATGTTGAATCAACCTTGCATCCCTGAAATGAAACACACTTGATCATGGTGTATTATCTTTTTGATATGTTTTTGTATTCAATTTGCTAGAATTTGTTGAGAATTTTTGCATCTATGTTCATTAGAGATATTGGTCTGAAGTTTTCTTTCTTTGATGTGTCTTTGCCTGGTTTTGGCATCAGAGTGATATTGGCCTCATAGAATGAGTTTGGAAATACTCCCTCTTTTTTGTATTTTCTGAAATACATTGAAGAGTATTGGTATTAGTTCTTCTTTAAAGGTCTTGTAGAACTCAGCTGTGTATCCATCCAGTCCTGGACTTTTCTTGGTTGGTAGGCTTCTGATGGCATCTTCTATTTCATTGCTTGAAATTGATCTGTTTTAATTATGTATATCATCCTGATTCAATTTGGCCAAATTATATGACCCTAGAAATTTGTCAATGCTTTCGATATTTTATATTTTATTAGAGTACAACTTTTCAAAATAATTTCTAATTATCTTCTGTATTTCTATAGTGTCTGTTGTGATGTTTCCTTTTTCATCACATATGTTAGCAATTTGAGTTTTCTCTCTTCTTCTCTTTGTTAGCATGGCTAAGGGACTGTCAATTTTATTTATTTTTTCAAAGAACCAACTTTTAGTTTTGTCAATTTTTTCAATTGTTTCTTTTGTTTCAATTTCACTGATTTGAGCTCTGATTTTAATTATTTCCTATCTTCAGTAGATGGAAACTCCTGCTTGCTTCTGCAGTCCATGTGAGTGGTATGATTTTTCCCAACTTTTTATCTTCAGTCTGTAGATGTCTTCTTTGGGTGTTGATTTATTCTTCTTTTTCTAGGGCTTTGAGATGTAATGTTAAGTCATTTGACTTTTTCTTTTTTTAAGGAATGAACTCCATGCAATTAACTTTCCTCTTAAAACTGCCTTCATAGTGTCCCAGAGATTTCGATATGTTGTATCTGTGTTCTCATTCACCTCTCAAATTTTTTTAATCTGCTCCTTGATATCTTCTGCAACTTATTTCTCATTCAGTAGCATGAGACTACTAGGAGTGTCCATGTCTTGGAGTAGCTTTTATTTCTTATGTTATTATTGACTTCTAATTTCATTCCATTATGATCTGATAGAAGGCAGGATAGTATCTCTACTTTTTTATATTTACTAAGAGTTGCTTTGTGGTTTAATATATGGTCTATTTTAGAAAATGATCCATGTGCTGCTGAAAAGAAAAAGTATTCACTCGTTGAAGGATGAAATATTCTATATATGTCAGTTAAGTCTAAGTTATTGATTGTATTGTTGAGTTCTAGTTTCTTTGTTCAGCTTTTGTTTGGAAGATCTATCTAGTGGTGAAAGAAGTGTGTTAAAGTCACCCAAAATTATTGTGTTGTGATCTATTTATTCTTGAACTTGAGTTCATTTGATGAACATAGATGCTCCCTCCATCTCTTGGGGCATACATATTTATAATTTTTAAATCTTGTTGGTGTATGGTTCTCTTGAGCATTATATAGTGTCCTTTTATATCCCTTTTGATTAACTTTAGTTTTAAGTCTACTTTATTGGATATGAGTATGAAAACCCTTGCTTGTTTCCACAGTTCATGTGAGTGGTATGATTTTTTCCAACCTTTCACCTTCTGTCTGTGGCTATCTTTTCCTGAGATGAGTCTCTTGGAGGCAGCATATTGTTGGGTCTTTTTTTTCTTTATGCAATCTTCTAGCCAATGTCCTTTGATTGGTGAGTTAAAACCATTAGCATTTAGGATAATTATTGAGACATGATTTGTATTCCCAGCCATTTTTGTTTATTTTTGGTATTTAATGTGACTTGGTTTCTCCTCTGATTTGATTTTCCTTTAGTGTAATCCCTCCCTCTGCTGATTTTTATCATCATTTTTCATTTCCTCTCTGTGGAATATTTTGCTGAGGTTGCTTTTTAGTGTAGGCTTTCTAGTTGTAAATTCCTTTAACTTTTTTTTTTAATCATGGAAGGTTTTTATTTCATCATCAAATCTAAAGCTTAAATTTGCTGGATATAAGATTCTTGGTTGGTATCCATTTTCTTTCAGAACTTGATATATGTTGGACAATGATCTCCTGGCTTTGAGGGTCTAGGTTGAAAAATCTGGTGAGATACAAAATGGTTTCCTCCTATATGTGATCTGATTCTTCTCTTTTGTGGCTTTTAAGATTCTATACTTATTCTGTATGCTAGGCATTTTCATTATAATGTGACATGGTGTAGATCTTTTGTAATTTTGTACATTTGGTGTCCTGTAAGCCTCTTGTATTTGGTTTTCCAATTCATTCTTTAGGCTTGGGAAATTTTCTGCTATTATCTAATTGAAGAGATTGTGCATTCCTTTGGTTTGAAACTCTGTGCCTTCTTCTAACCCATTAACTCTTAGTTTTGGTCTTTTGATGCTGTCCCATAATTCTTGGGTGTTCTGTTCTTGGTTTCTTACTATCTTCACTGTGTGATCAACTTTATTTTCCATATTGTATACTTTGTCTTCATTATCTGAAGTTCTTTCTTCCAAGTGATCTAGTCTGTTGGTTATGCTTTCTATTGAGTTTTTAATTTTGTTTATTGTTCCCTTCATTTCAAGGATTTCTGACTGTTTATTTTTTTCAGAGTCTCTATATCTTTCTGCAAGTAATCTTTTGCTACCTGTATTTGCTCTCTTATCTCTTTGCCGGAGTGATCAATTTTTGCCTGTATTTGCTCATTTGGCTTATTCTTTAATTCACAGATCATTTTAATTATTAATATTCTGAACTCCTTCTCTGACATTCCATTAACTTCATTGTCCGTGAGTTCTGTTATTGTAGTATCCTGGTTTATTTGGGGCACTTTCCTCCCTTGTTTTTTTATGTTGTCTATGTGTCTTCATTTCTTGCAGTGTGGATCTGAGATATTACAGTTTCTACCCTATATTTTTGTAGTACCCATGCAGATTGTCTGTACCACACCTTGATTTTGGGCTTCCAGACCCTGCTGGTGTCCCTCAATGTATGCTACTGCAATTAAAGCTGGTGGCCGCAATAGCCAAGGTAACTCAAGATAATATTGGGGGTGCCCCAAGATGGATGCAATGTCTTACAGAGATGGGGCTGAAAGGATGTGATATACACTCTATTTGGGATGAGTTCTCTGAGATGCAGCTGCCTCTAAGCCCTGACTGTTGTCAAAAGGTAGTAGCTACTGTGTGGGGAAGGTTATGGTGATGTCTGCAGTGTCCCAAGATGGAAGTGAGTTAGGCTTGGGCTCCCAGGTGGGGAACGGGGATGGAAAACTCAGACCCTGGGCTAGGTCCTGCATATGTTTGTATGGGCAGATCTGGACTGAGCCTGAGCTCCTGTGGTGGTCTACTGGTTGGAAAAAGTAGTCCTATGCTGGAGCCTGAGTTCCGGTGGATGTCTGCTGGTGCCTGGATAGACCAGGCTTATCCTGGGCCTGGGTCCCACACAGATCCTCTTTTTTCCTTTTCAACACCATCATCAATAGTCTTTCTGTATTCTCTCTACAATAATACTAAACACTAGGGTGAGATTAAACTAATTAGAGTACATTTCTGATGAGACCATTCTCTTGTGCAAAAACTTTCACCAGACAGAGCACACCTGTAATCTCAGTGGCTCAGGAAGCTGAGGCAAGAGGACCATGAGTTCAAAACTAGTCTCAGCAACCTAGTAAGACCCTGTCTCAAGGTAAAAAGGGCTAGTTTTGTTGGTCAGTGGTTAAACCCTTCTGAGTTCAATCCCTGGTACAAAAGAAAAAAAAACTTCACTAATTCCTCAGGTCTCACGTAAAATCTATACTTCCTTGACAAGTAGTCAGAGTCTTTATCTTTTTATATCCCTGTTTCAAAATTTTTTTCCTCAACTTTTTCGCCAACCCTTTTTCTGTTAACAACTGTGTAAAATTAGGATCCATGATCAGGAAATGTCAAGACGTGGTTAGCTGTTCATGAAATCTATTATAGGGAACAAGCTTGAAGGGAAGCTTGGAGAGAGAGAAAGAGATGGTGTAAAAAGACTTCAGATCTAAGTCTCCTGAAGGCAAAATGAGAGGAAGGAGGATTGAATAGAAGAGTTGCTCTCTTCTGGAACATACTTCCAAGAAGAGTTTAGCTGGGCATACAGGAAATCACAGAGGTAAAGGCTCCAGTTCATGGAATCCTGTGTCTTGCAAGAATAGTCTGCATTTATGCCTCCATTATATTCAGTCATTGTCTGGGAGTGGTTGGTAAGAAGTGTAGCTTTGGCACAAGAAATAAATCCAAGAATCAATACATGTGATGCTATTAAAATAAAAGGCTTCTGCACAGCAAAGGAAATCATTAAGAGTGTGAAGAAAGAGCCTGCAGAACTGGAGAAAATGTTGGCCAGATACTCCTCTGATAAGCTATTAGTATCCAGAATATACAAAGTACTCAAAAAACTTAACACCATAAAAACAAAAACCAAACAACCCAATAAATCAATACATGGACAAAACAACTAAGCAGAAAGTTCTTTAAAGAAAAAACACAAAAGCCAATAAATATATGAAAAAAAATGTTTACTATCTTGAGCAATCAGGGAAATGCAGATCAAAACTACACTAAGATTTCATCTAACTCCAGTCAGAATGGCAATGTCCAGGAATGTGAACAATAATAAATGCTGGCAAGGTTGTGGAGAGAAAGAAACACTTGTACAATATTGGTGGGATTGCAGATTAAATATACAATAACCCTGTAAAGCAGTATAGAGATTCCTCAAAAAGCTAAGGATGGAACCACCATCTGATTCTTCTGTTCCACTCCTGAGTATTTTCCCCAAAGATCTAAAATTGACATGCAGCAGCAACACAGCCACATCCATATTTATAACAGCACAATTCACAATATTTAAATTATGGAATCAAGATGCCTATCAATAGATAAATTAATTAAGAATTAGTTACACACACACACACACACACACACACACACACACACACACCATGGAGTTCTACTCAGCTGTTAAGAAGAATGAAATTATAGCATTTGCTTATAAATGGATGGAAATGAACAATATCATACTAAGTGAATTAAGTTAATCTTCAAAATTCAAAGGTCAAACATTTTCTTTTATATATAGAAGGTAGAGTTAAATAAGAGAATGCCAGGGGAAGGATATGATTACATAAAGACCAATCAAATACAAATAAATAGAGGAGTGAAAGGAAGTAGAGTACACGAAGGAGAAGGGGATGGGAGGGAAAAGGGTAAATCATGAACCAAAATTGATTTACATATGAGTTTGACCCAACTACTACATATAACAACAAAAGCTCTAATAATAATAAAAAAGAAAATCTAGTGACTGGTAGTTTGAAGGATAGTCCTGAATGTGTAAATTTAAATAGTATTTAATAAACTTTAGCCATTATTTTACTCAGCCTTTTCCCTGCTGTGACTAAAGGATCTGACCACAACAACTATAAAGGAGGAAAAGTTTATTTGAGGACCCACAGTTTCAGAGGTTTTAGTCCATAGAAGGCCAGCTCAACTTTTCAGGGCTCAAAATATTGAATATACAATGTTAAAGAGTACCAGGCTTTTTTCTTAATGTTTTGCATATATTGTTTCATTCAGTCCTTGAAACAACTTGTGGTTTAGGTCCATAACCACTCCATTCATACAGATTAAAAAAAAAAAAGAAAGAAAGAAAGAAACTGAAACATAATAGGCTCAATAATTTTCCTACAATTAGAAGATATACTTTCTGATAAATAAATATGCTGATGATGGATGGATGGAGGAGGGGTGTAAGAAAAGGGACCCATAAATTCATGTTCTTCATTTACAAGTATTTCCTGAATTTTTCATTTTTTTTCTTATATCAGGTTTCATCATATCAAGATAAGACACCAGAATCTCTCACATACATTGGCATGGTCACATCTATTCTCATTTCTTCATACCCAGCCAGCAAGATGTATTTTGAAAAATAAATAGTTACATCTGCTTTACAAATTTAGTTAGTTGCTTTGCATTTATTGGCTTTTAAGGTCCCACCTTGTGTGGCTTCTTAGCTATTCAGCCTTCATGTACATCATGCTGCCAATGGCTCAGTCATCCAGTTTTCTTGTACATTGGCTTTCTTGCATGTTTTCAGACACACTGTGTTTCTTCATTCCACAAGGCTTTCACACAACAATGTTCTTTCTCCCAAGAATTACTCATGCCCAAATTAATATTAATATTCTTTCTTCAGATCTTAGCCCAGGCATCACTTTTTCACAGTTGGTCAAGAACCTTTCCCTTAACCATGTGGTTACATAGTAAAGTAGAACTTATTAGTGGGCTTCACAGACTCTGTCTCCACTCCCCATCTGCCTTTTATACACTACAAAAATATGAGAACATACAGAGTGTAGGCAGTGAGTTTTAGAAAGATGAATGAATTATTAATAAATCCATGAAATAGAAGTTGTATAGAAATGAAACTGAATGTTAGCTAACTTCTAAAACTTTTATGACATCCTTGATGCCATATAACTACCCATTTGGTATACACACATACACAGTACATTAACAGAAAATTAGAGATTTGTAAGGTAGCCAATGATTGGTTGAAGATATTCTGCCATGAATCTAGTGCTATTATCATTTTCTACCATAGCAGTCATTCTCAGTCTTCACTGTCCATAGGAATCACCTGAGGAAACTTCAAAACATCTCTGTATCTGGACTTCATCCCACTTCAATCAAATTAGAACTCCAAAAACCAGACAGATCTTAGTATTTTTGTCCAAATGTTCCCAGGTGATTTCAATGTGAAGTCAGTATACACACTTATTATTCTTAGTCTAGGAAAGAATGGAATATGTCAAAATAAATTATGCCTTTTCTGTTTGTGAATCAAGCAAAAAAAATTTAAGCCTGTATGAATTTGTAGAATTGTGCGAAAAATGTGCCTGTGCTATATGCTACATTGTATTCTGCCCATGTCTACTAATATTTTATATAGCATATGCACACATATTATATAGATATTATTTGTGTATATTGTATATTATCTGCATAGATAATGTTATTGTGCAAACTTTTAAGACTATGCATATTTGTATATATAAATATACACACAAAAATGTGTACATTCACTGGGAAAATTTATAAAATTAAGTATGTAAATATATATAATTTTATTTATCAATTTTTCCTATTATGCAAATTATTTTTCTTAAATTATTTACACAGAGCAAAAATAAAGTGTTCACTTTTGTGAACCGTTATTTATTGCTTCTGAAGAAAAATTATTTAATAACCATTTGAATTATCACACTAGCCTTTAGTTATAAACATTTGCTACTTTATAATGTAGGCTTGATAAATTTTTTAATGGCTTTGATAAAAACATTTAAAGTAAATTATACCTTGGTATTATAACCATGCAGCACATAATAATGGGCATGGAGTCAGAAACATGTGACTAGGCACTTTTGTCATTGTACAAATATCAAAGAGTGTTCTACACAAACTAGATGGTATGGATTAAACACTCCGTATGACCTCTTTTCAAATTTTTTTTTTTATTTTTGATGAGCATGTGTTAATATTGTACATATTAATGAGTTCCATGTGATATTTCAGCCTAATATATAAATCATGCACTCATCAAGTTCAGTGTCCTTTTATCCATTTCCCCTTAAACCCTTCACAACCTCTTGTAATCACTTTTCTACAATTAGGTTAATATTATTGACTTTGACATTTGAGGAAGAGTATGGACTCCTCATTTTCTGTATCTGGCTTATTTCACTTAACATAATCTCCTCAGTTCCTTTCATTTTGCCCCAAATGACACAATTTTATTCTTCATAAGGCTGATTAATATTATCTTTAATATATATATATTACTATATATATTATATATTTAATATATATATTAATATATATTATATATATATTATCTTTTTAATCCATTCATAATTTGATGGTCACCTAGGTTGATTCCCTACATTAGATTTTGTGAATAATATAATGCAGATATCTCTTTGTTTTGTTGATTTCATTCCCTTCTTAATGGAATCCAGAGATATGGATGTTTAACATTAGGTGTGGGAGGCTGCTGCCAGCATAATACAACATATTGTTTGAAAGTGAACCCTTTTTAATAAGTAGAAGTACACTTAAAAATAATAATAAAATTATAGTATAGTAAATACATAGAACAATAACATAGTCATTTGTTATGTACATTTCATAAATGCATGCATTGTACTTTTATAAACTGACTGCACGGTAGGTTAGTTTACACCAGTATTACCACAAACATATAACACATTTCCCTATAACATTACCAGGATTATAACACCACTAGATGACAGGACTTTTTCAGCTCCATTATGATCTTATGTTACTATTGGCACATATGTGGTCCACACCTGACCAAAACATAGATACACAAAATTGTTGTTTGATGAGTGACTGTACACATATTATGAAGCCACTGGTTCTTTAGATATATCTGTCTTCCCCAGATAACAATTATTTAAAAAATGGTTAAATCCCAAAAAAATTTGCATTGTTAGAATTTAAAAATAAATGTGCTCTACCTAAGAAAATAACTCATTTTTCAGACTCAGACTTCAAATTAGGTTGTAATTAATGGCTAAATGCAAATAGGAAACCAATACTGGCAGGAGTGGTTGTGCAGACCTTTAATTATCACTTTTCTGGAGGATGAGGCAGGAAGATTGCAAGTTTGAGACTAGCATAGGTAACTTAAGGAGACCCTATCACAAAATAAAATTTTAAAAGGCCTTAGGATGTTGCTTATTGGTAGCACATGTTTCTAGCATATATGAGGTCCTGGGTTTAATCTTCAGCATTGCCAAAAAGGACAAAAAAGCCTTTACTATGTCATTATTTCCAGTAATAAAACATATGCCTGTAAATTGAAACAGTTTATGGTTTAGAACTAATTTAGAAATATTCTGATTGATAGTATAATAGAGGTAGAAAAAAGTAAACTTTGCTTCAGGAAAACAAATTCTTTCATTGCATAGATGTGGAAATAGAAAAATGTATTTTGATGTAAGTTGTGGATGTTTTAACTTCTATTATTAAGTGTAAATATTGGTCATATTAGCTGTATAATCAGACCACTTCTGACTAATTAGTCTCCATATTCAAAGACCTGAATCTCCATTGCTTTTATTAGTGCTTTATAACCCAGATGACAAATGCTAATTTTATGTTGTGACCTGAAAATTAGGGATCGTTTGGTTGCTTCAACTATCTTAAATAAAAATATATGGAAATTTTTTTATAAATATATCGCTGCAGAATTCCCTAAGGCACTAAATATGTGCAAGGAGACCTAACTTAAAATATACAAATAATTTTATCTATCTAAAAAAGTATATTCTGAAAATATAAAATCTATAATTTTTTAAATTATGAGAACTAATTGTGTAATTATTAAGCTTGGGTCACTTAAAATAACTTTGGATAGTTCTCTTTTTTAATTAGATGTTTAGTTTTTGGATGCTGGGTTAACACTGATAACAGAAAAATGTTGTTATACTCTTAACCTTGTTCCATCTATAAACATAAAGATATTTTTAGTAAACATAGGGAAGTGGTTGAATATATTATTCTGATTTTGAAATTATTCTGGTCCATTTATTCATTCTCCTTAATGAGACCCTTCTACAAGGGAAGCTTCACAGCTGTAAGAAACGTACAAACCATAGGAGCTAGAGCTCAAGAATTCTTGGCATTCTACAAGAATATCTTTAGAATGTGAAAGCCTAAAGCATAGCTATTTTTAGGAAAAAATAGATATTTTTCCAAACATGTTATTAAAATAAACAATCCTAAGAATATATTACTCAATCAATAATTTGAGATATTTGAGAAAGGAATTCAAATTCTGCTTACAATTCTTATCATCTAGCTTTAATGTCCATTCCTAAAACAGATTATAATGACTATTTTATTTGTCAAACAACTATATAATTTTTATTCATACTACAATGAATTAGTATTTCCAAGGTCCACTATTTTCCTGCTAATAGAAATGGATTGGGATTTCACCCTAGATGATCATACTTCATAGTCAGAGCTCTGAATTACTATAGTCTTCTGCATTATACCTTGCCCTAGACCTTGTATTCTCACAAAGAATGTCTTGGTTATGTAAACAACATTAATATATAAAACATTTCAGTGTTTCTATGTTTGTTGTCTTATTCTTTGCTTAAATGTAGAATCTATATCATCTCTAGTAGATACATGAAGAACTACCTAATTATTCATTAGAGCAAATGAGTAGATACCTACATTAAAGGATTAATGACCTATCTAAATGTTTTCTTGACTTGTATTTAATATTTTCTAGTTCTTACATATAAATTACTGCATTTTGCTTTCTATCATAATTGGTTTAATTATAAATTATTTCAAATTTTATAAAAGCAACATTGTCATATTTGCAGTGAACCTTGTTAAATTTACCTCCAAAATTATAATCCTAAATTTCAATATCATAAACAATATATAAGAATTCTTAATTCACAGTGTTTTCAGCATCATTTAACTGCATCATACCTTAAACATTTTTATATATCTAAAACTTTTCCCCAAAAATGTTTTATTTGAATATCCTAGTTATTCTGATTACTAACTATATCAAGCCTTTCAGATGTTTACAGAGTCTTTACATATATGCTATGAATTTCCTTTATGTCTTTCCTTTATGTCTGAAATTTGAGTATGAAGTTAACAACATTTGGAATAGCTTATAAAAATCAAATGACAGGACTAGGGTTGTGGCTCAGCGGTAGAGTGCTTGCCAAGCATGTGTGAGGCACTGGGTTCAATCCTCAGCACCACATAAAAATAAATAAATAAAATAAATGTCTATCAACAACTAAAAAAATTTTAAAAAATCAAATGACTTCAAATGTATCAGATTCTGTTCTGAATGCTATATGTACCTTAATTTGTGTAATCCTCTCCATAACACTGTGAAATCATTACTATTTATGTCCCACTTTGGTAGTAAGGAATTTACAACATAGAATCAGAAAATTGCCTAAGTAAATGATATAGGTAGATGAAAATCTTTCACATAGATAAACAAAACAAAATAGTGGTGACAAATACATTTGATTACATAATTAAACATTCATATTAAAAGGAAATTTAAAATATAAATTACCACAAAATTAATTTCTGGCCTTGGAATATCTGGCTCTAAATAAGACATCTAATATGTATAACAATAAAAGCTGAATAAAATGAGAAAAGCTAATTCTTGAGGATACCAGAGAGAAAGCAAGGTAACCAGGAAATTTTCTCTGTAGAAAATTTCCTGGTTACCTTGCTTTCTAAATACTGAAAGCTTCTGGCTTCTTTCTACCTAAACTCCACTTCTTCATCTCTTATTTTTTGTTCTTTAAATAATATTGGGGCTACATGGGGCTAGATTCTGGTCTATTTAATGTTGTTTTCTTAACTGATCATTTCAAATTCTTTAATATTAAATGTCATTTAACTGCTGATGACTTCAAAATATATGCCAGGTTTTTCAACATTACTTTAATTTTAGACACAAACATTAAGCCACCTATTTAGTCCCCTCAAACATGAAGCATCAAAGTAAGGTTCTCAAATTTTCCTCTGAAATGGTTTCCAAACCTCTTCTCTCTCTAAAATTTCTCAGTTGATTAATAAATTTAGTTATTCTTTGTTCACCTTTCTTATTCATATAATCAACCAGTCTTTCAGCAAGTTACAACAACAAGATCCCTAGAACATATCTCAAATATTTTTGTTTTTGTGTTTTGCACTGAAACCTACAGGTTCAAGCTACCAAATTCTACTTTTGGATACCTGCAATTTCCTTTTTGTCATGACCCTACTGCAACCAAATCATTTGCTCTAAAACAAACAAAATAAATATTATAGTAATTTGTCCCTCTTTTTATAAACATTTAATGTTTTGGGGGGCCTTAAAATAAAAAATAGAATTTGTTAGCTTTATTAGACCATGCTAAAGATGTGGCCCTTTCTGATAAATATTATATCTTTAGTGTGTTCTAATCTGAAGAATACAAACTATTCAAATGCTAATGTACATTTATTCTATACTCAATAAAAAATTGATTCTGGCATCACTTTTAAAACTTCATTATTATTTAATCTTCAATCTCAATAAATGTAATTATTATTGATACATGTAAATAACTACGTATACTTCTCTAAAAGCCCATGTAGTTTTGTCCACATCTATGTGTATAGCCTCAGCCTTCACATTTTCTCATCCATTCTCTTTCTTACTGTGACCTATGGAAGAACAAGATCTAAAGTCAAAAGGCATAAACTTTAGATTACTATGACCAATCAAGAGCTCTAGCCCTTTATATGTATACCTATTTACTAGTGTATTTAAAACAGGATTCATAAGTTAAATGTACATACAATAGCATTTATTATTCTAGTCAGGTGCTTTTTTTATTATATTATAGTTGTGTAATATGTATGAAGCAGGCTTACTTGTGAATCATACACTTATTCCATTTCACTTAAATACTCTTTGACTAATTGTAGAGTCCACTGAGGGCCAGAACTTTGTCTGCTTTCTTCATCATTGTGTCTTTAGTACCAACATCAATTCCTGACACAAAATAGTCATTCAATAATAATGGTTAAATGAATTAATAAATAAATAAATATCATTTTGTTTTCATACCAGTATTGGGAGACAATTCTCCCTAGGGTCTCTCATATTTATGCACATTTCCGAAGTCAAGTCACTGACTGCTTTTTTTTTTTTTTTTCTGGGCTATATTTAAAAGGATGTTATTATAATAAGAAAAACAAATAAAGTTCTTTTCACCAAAGTAAAAAGCAGTCTAGCTGAAAAGCATAAAGATAATGTCTCTTTCCAGAACAATGGAAATATATGTTTATTGGCCATTATGAATTAGTTTCCTGTCCTGTAATTCAAACTTCTGCATATATGGACTTCAGTTGACACTTCTCAAAGCAAAAATTGTACTAAGCAAACTTAAGTAGGTTATTGCAATAGAGAAAAAAGGCAAGAACTGAGGCTCAACTCAGCTTTAAAAGCACAAGTGGTATGTTTTAAAAGCTGAGGTAAGGAGAGCCGGATATTAGGAAATCTGTTTACTAATTGGCCTTACAAAAGAAAAGCAAACTTTTCTCCTATTTTCACATCAGTAGATAGTTCTATAATTTTGAGCAAAGTGCTAATGAAGTTAGGCTCCTCCCCACCCAGAGAGACCGGGAGATAATATAACTACTATCTTCAATGCTAAGGGCATTTCAGAGGTCCTTGAGAAAGACAGTCTTAGATAGTAACAAATCTGCAGGAGGATTTTAGGAGGATTTACATCTCAAAGGAATACAGGATAATTTTCTCAATGCTCTAGAGGTAGGAAGAAACTGTCTAAAGTTCATTTGGCAGAAGGAAACATTAAAGTCCACTTTACTCACCTTCTTTGGTCATCCTGTGGGAAATGAAGGGGAATAAGTAAAAATAAAAACAAAACTTCCCAAATCTGTGATACTTTGACTACTGCTGTTGCTAAGAATAATAAACGGCCTTTCCTCTTTGACACAGGAGTCATGTCTTCTTATCAATCAATATGTATAAAACTGTGGTAATTCACTCAGTGCGGATGTAGGGCAAAATTACAGACATCTCAGGACTCTTAACAGGCATGAATTTTATCCTTTTGTGAAATCGTCACCATAATTTTATCTATAGAAAATCAAGATCACTCCAGTTAATATTAACATAATGTTTAAATAGTTATTTATGAAGAAGTAAACTTACTGGAAAATCAGTGAATGGAGTTGTATTACATTCTCCCATTGATGACTCACAATGACTTTGTTTATTTTGATTGCTTGTGTTAGTGATTTTGGCTAATAATATGATGGAAGTCATATTTTCTAAGTTACACATAAGTTTACTATGAAGTTATTGTAAGCCAACACATAGAGAATACCAGCATGAAATACAAATTGATAATATTACATTGTTTTCACATTACCTTGCTGAAAATAAGAGAACTTTCAGTTGCAGTGTAGAAATATTCCTTATAAGTAGAGGCACAAGATACCATCTCTGATTTTCAGATTATTTTTCTTCATATAGTTATAAAGGAATCATTTTTCTTTTATAAAGCTTATAGGTCATAATATTTATTTTTGGTTTAAATTTGCTTTCACTTTTATAGAATAATTAGATGAATAGTGGATAGTTTCTACCATATTGCAAGTGTTTCTTATCAACAGGAGTCTATGATGAATGAGATCATAGTTTTGTACTATTAATTTGACTTTTAAAATTACCCTGTTAAAGAAATCCATTCAATGTCTTTCATTTTAATTTTCATTATATTGTCAGAAAAACACATGCATCTTAACAGATTTTTAAGTGTATAGTGTGATATTGTTAATTACCAATAAATATGCATTTCTCCCATGTTTCAGGGGTAACGGTGCTTGAAGGCCCTATTTATGCTGTGGGAGGCCATGATGGCTGGAGCTATCTGAATACAGTGGAAAGGTGGGATCCGCAGAGTCAGCAGTGGACATTTGTAGCCAGCATGTCAATTGCTCGGAGCACAGTTGGTGTAGCATCATTGAATGGCAAGTGAGTAGATTTTTCTTTAATTTTCTTATTGGGAAAAAAAATAAATGAAAATTTATTTTTAAAACAACTATTAGTAAACTGATTCAGCAAAAAAAAAAATTAAATACTTTAAATTGTTGATGTTTTAAGATTTAATCTGCTTGGATAATTGACAAATAAAGACCATGCTCTCTCCATATAAGCGGGAACCAAAAATGTTTTAATTTCCGGTTAGAGAAGTGTCAAATATATTTTATGAGACTATTTATAATCTTCCTGGAAAAAAATAGGTAAAAACTACCCTTCAAAAGTCTTCTAAATATTTATTTTCAAAATATACTTCTTTGCATAATTATAACTTTCTGTCTACTTTTAAAGCAACTCCATTAGTATTACCTAAGTGAGAATTTAACCCTAGAATCCTCAACATCAACACTGTTGATATTTTGTACCAGAAAATAATTTGTTGAAGGTAGAGTTCTGTCCTGTGCATTGAAGACTAGAAGCATCCTGGACTTTAACCCTCTAGAGACTAGCAGCATCACCAAGCATGACAAGCAAAAATGTCTTAGTACATTGCCTAATATCATTTGTCTGATAAATTCCAGATCCTTTCACCCCTGTTAGAACTGTGGTCCTAGGCAAAGTCAATGGCACCACCTACTTGAACAATTGCAAAATCTTTCAAAGAGGTCTCTTTACACCTTTCTCCTACAGTCTATTGGCTAAGGTTTCTAGAGAAATCCTTGTACACATGGTAACAATAAGTGAGTTCTTTGTTAAGTACATACCTTTGCAATTATAATACCATGCAAATCTTTACCTAAGAGGACCTACTAGATGTTACCCCTGTCTACTCTATTTTGTTCACTACACTTCCATCAGATTACCCTATTAACTGTGACTCAAATATGCCAAGGCCTAACCCAATTCAGGGACTCTGAATTTGCTTATTTCCTTGCTGAGATGCTGTTCACATCAATACTGACATACCTGGATCTTTCTCATTGTTTAGATTTCATCAAAAATGTCCACATGGAGAATTATTACAACTAATCCTACCTAAATGAGAACATTGTGGAATATTCCAAACTGTTTTCTCATTGTTGTTGAAATAAATTAAGCTATTGCTCTGTTTCTTTTTACTAACATATATATTTAATAGTATTGAGATTTTTGTCTGCCTTATTCATTATGCCTGGGTATAATAAACATTATCTGTATCTACTGACTGCATATTAAATGAATTCCTCTATCAAATTTAGTTACTTAAAGTCTTTAAAAATTTAAATACTTTTTAAAATATATGCGACTGTGTGTAAAATACAGCTACTATTATGGTACATTGTTCAAAAATAAACTGCTTCTCTCACATAAATTGTAAATAAGCATTGTATGGCTATGAAGCAGTCTATTCTTTGTAAAGAAATTAATTAAACTAAAAGTAACTAGTCTCTAATAATTTTTGTTAAACAATTTCATACTTAAATATCTACGTTTCTAATTTTTCAGAATTACAAGCAGAGATAAACTTGAACATATTTGTACATATATTTCTGGGCCCCAAAATTATATCCTATGATACTTAGAAATAGACTCACTGGACCAAAGGAAATACATATTTAAAATTTGTTGGCTATATTGCCAACAAATTTTGGCAATATAGCCTCCAAATATCTTATGAAATGATAAAAAGTCCACGTTTCTATAATCTCTGGGGTTGGTCTGGTGTTATGACAGACCTGAAGACTGTATGCACCTGGCAGGCCTCCTGGAGCTTTGGAATCCAATCTGACACAAATTCAGGCATCAAGACTCAGTACATGAGTAGTGGCCTGAAGTCTGGGTCAGTGGAAGCTGGCCTGGCTCTGGGATTTCTTTGGGAAGGCCCCCTGTTGGTGTCTGGGGCAAAGTTCAATCTCCACTTTCCTTCTTCCTCCTCTAAGGGATGTCTCTCTTCATGTGATACTGCCTAGGGTTTGGGGGATCGGGGCATAGACAATGTAAATCTGTTCTCTACATTTTTGATATGACTTCTTATTTCTGTGCTATATTTGGGTGTTATAATCTCTTACCTAGGTTTTTTAACTCTTCGTGAAGTTATTTTTCTTGATGTTCCTGTTAGGGGAAGAATGATGGGAAGTCTGTTTCACCATCTTGCTGACTTCCTCTCTCTTCTAACTTCTACACATTATTGACATACAAATTCAATGTTAATGTGTTTATAGCAAGTTATATTTTTATTCATAGTTTGTTAAGGAAAGCTTCATTCAGGTTTACTTTAGACTTAAATTATATTCTAGTGTCATATTATTTTAGGAATAAAAAGTGAATTAGCACTCTATGTGTACATACACATGCATGCACATTTATGTTACATTTTACATTCTGTTTAATTCAAAGATAAGATACACTTTTTATATTTATTGTTTTTCCTATTTTCTCTTGGTTGGTTATCTTCTATATAATTTCATTTGAATTTAGATAAATTTCTTATACTTCAAAAGCCACATCCCAAAGGAATCTATTGGATTTTTGCCTGTGAAGAAATATTTACACATTAATTTGAGGAAATTATAGATGCTTTGTATTTGCAATGTTTTCATCTGAGAACATGGCCATAATTTTATCTTTCAAAATCACACTTTGTGTATTTTAGTGGTTTTGAATTTGGCATAGTTTATTCTTTCTGAGGTTATTCACATTGATTTATATATTTGAATACTTGTGTATTACATATTTGTTCATATACTTGTATATTAATAATTACAAAATTGAAGTTACATAATGCATATAATAGTCATTTTACTAAATGAAGATGTTAATTCTGTTTTTTAATTTATAATAATGTTTTCTAGGAAGATAAATATACAGTAAACTAGTAAAACATTATCTCTGATTTCTTAATATTTATATTTGTTTTTGTTGTATTACTTTTCTTTTTAGAGTAGTATCATACATAGTTGTTATACCAGGTGTCCTTGTCTATGTTTTCTAATTATCAAACATTTTTAATGGATATAGTCTGTGATGTCATTTATCATTTAGGATGCATATGCTATGTGATGTTAAAGGCAATATCTTATTGTATATTGCAGGAAGCCATCCAGGAATTACATGTGGGTCTTCTCTTGGTATGGTAGCCAGGGAGATTTAGGTTTGGCATTGTGAACTATCCATGGCTCTCCCACAGCAATACATTGCCCAATGTGCATGAGCTTTATCTCTGCTCTACTAGGAAGATCCCTCATAGTAGCTCTGGAGATAGGCATAACCCATTGGGAACTGGACAGCCCACCTTTAACCTTTTTAGTGAAGAACATTCTATGGAAGGCCTTTGATGTTTTCCTATATAAATAAAGCAGGCACAGACCCATTTTGCCAGTGTATAGAAGCTTGATCTATCTTATTGGCTTGCCCGTCCTGTCCGTGCTTTTGAAACTCTTGTCTGTGTCCTTTGGTTTTTTCATCATTCTATTTTTCATAGCTTTCATTTGTCAGCCAGCCCATTCCACTGAGGGGAACCCCATTTCCACCACCTGCACAAGATGTGAGTGGGAGTGTTTAATAATTGATAATAATTAAATAATCAATTTTAATATTTGATCTGCATAACAGTATGAAACATTATGTATGAAGAATTATGTTTTTCTTTGTGAGGCAGTCAGAGAACTTTATAATTTTCACCTGGAGTTTTGATTTCTTGCCATTGGAATTAAGAATGCTGACAGAGGAAGCTCAGAAAAAAACACCACAAATTTAAACACATGGAATCCAAGTTAGTGCAGAGCTGCTCCTCAGTGCAGAAAGAGATGCAGGGGTCAGTCACAAGATGCATGTGATTGCCTGCCAAGTCCTCTGTTTATGACTCCTAGTCTAGCCCCTGGGCACCTGGCCTGAACTCTATAGGGTTCTTAGGGGCACTGGTCTCCTAGTAAGGGATAGGTACAAGGTCAAGCCACTCCCTGCAGGCTTCTTCCCTTATGGCAACACAACAAACCAGTTGCTTTGCCAGGGCTTCCCTGACCCTTGGCCATGCTGTCCCTGCAAGAGCTCACAGGAACAACCAGACTAGAGACATTGTTCAAGTGTGGCTGAAGGAGCTGATGCCCATCAGGCCTGTCATCTTCATCAAGACTATTTCTGATGTCCTCAGAAGAAGATTTTTATCAGCCAAGTCACCATCTTCACCCACAGCTTCACCTGCTAACACAGTGGCTAGATAGTGGTGAGGATACCACACTTGATTGCAAATAGAGCTGCTCTTGCTCCTAGTGAAACTGCTGCTGTAGCACTCACTTCTCTGTAACAGTGATAATTTTATCCCCCTGCAGCTGCAGGGAATCAACCCCCTTCATGTCCACTAGATCTGTGAGGAAGTCACTAATTTCTGCTTAGTCATACAAGAACATGTAGAGGTCCTGGAGAAGTAGGAGTCACTCAGGTTTGCATCACTGAAAATGGCAGTTTTATCTATCAAGAGGTACACCTTGATGTACTGGAGGCCAATGATCTTGTTAAAGAGCTCATTGACAAGGAGCCAGAGAAGCCCATAGAGTTTACATGCGTAGAAGAGGAAGACATGGACTTGCTCTAGAAATGCAGAAGCTGGAGCAGCATTGTGCAGAGTTGTTCTTGCTCTTGAGCCCCAGGTGAAATCCAGGAGAATGCAGACCTTGAGGTTGAACAGAAACTTCACTTGAAGAGACTTTTCTAGAGTACTCTCCAGGTACCTCACCAGCTTCTGCTCTAAAGGACTTGTTCTCAAGTAGAAGTGTGTCATCACAACCTGACTCTTTTTATCTGCCCCTTCATGAGCTGAAATAACTCTGCTGGGGAGGACATCACCCTGACAGGAGAGCTGCAGATGCCAAACTCTGGAACCAGACTCCTCATTCACAGGAACCTGTATTCATACTCTGGATACAGGTACCAATGTGGGAAGGTGACCTGGGGGACAGCTGGAGATAGTAAGGGAACAAATAGCAGCCATGGAAGTCTGAGCCAGGGGTCCACGTCCCAGCTCTTGCCAATGTAGTCCAAGAGGTGCCCCAGGAGCACTGCCAGCCTGGAGCCCGCCCAGCAGCAGCAGGCCCAGCAGTTGCCTCCAGAGCACCAGGACCACAGATATGACAACTGAAGAAGTATAGTTTCTTGAGCAGCAGAAAGAAATTATGGTGGAAATTTTGTGTACATTTTAAAATTCATTTCCTTTAATTTTTTTTTTTTTACTGAGATTCTAAGGTTTACAGATAGCGGTTATACAATGTTTCTTATTTAATAACCAGTAATAATTATCAATTCATGTATATCCTTTTATATTGTTATTATACTCCTGAATTTTTAATTTGTATACATTAGCCTTATTGCTAATTTAATCTTGTATTAGCTTTTTGTCAATGTCATTATTTGGTTTTATTTTTGTTTTTAATCAACATTGAGCATATACAGAAGCTATGCGTGCTTTATTTGTTTTCTTTATCATTAATTTCTACTTGCCATAGTTCTATTTATTATGTCTAAAAATTCAAAACTTAATAAAAGATAATACTAATAATGGTCTTTGTGGTTTATTCTTTTTTATTAGTATCCCAAAATTTTATTTATTCATTTTTCTATACTCAACTACTGGATATAGCTGAATATTTTATTACTTTCTACTTCTTACTAATAAGAATGCTGAATATCCTTGCATATGTCCTCGCACATCTATACATTTGAGCTGGGTGAAGACCTATAACTGAAATTTTAGTCCTTATGGTTGTTATGATATGGATATGAGATGTCCCCCAAGGCTCTTATATTAATGCAGAAATGTTCAGAGGTGAAATGACTGGATTGTGAGAGCTGTAACTTGATCAGGCCATCCTAATTTGAACCGGACTTATCCCAGGCAGGTGAGGTATGGCTAGAGGAGGTGGGTCACTAGGGTGTTCCTTGAATGGGTTAATATTTCCTTCTGCCCCATTTTCTATATTTCTCTCTTCTTCCTGGCCACCATGACCTGAGCTACCTTCTTTTGCCACACTCTCTGCCATGATGATCTGCCTTACCTGGTGTAATGGATTCAGCCCACCATAGACTACACCTCTGAAACCAAAGCCAAAATAAGCCAAAATAGATTTTTCCTCCCCTGAATCATTCTTGTCAGATGTTTTGGTCACAGCAAGACAAAGCTAATTAACACAGAAATTGGGACCAAGTAAAGGGTTGTTTCTATGACTAATTTGACCACAAGGTGCAGAAGTCTTTGGAGTGTGTTTGTACAAGGAGCTCAGAGAGTTTAAAGATACAGGCTGGAGATGCCTTATAATTTTATAAGTAGAGCTTAATGTGCAATTCTAGTGGAAGCTCAGAAGATTTAGAATGCTGATGGTAAAGACAGTGCTCATGAGGTTTCAGCAGGAAATAAGGATTCTATTAGGAATTTACTAGAGGTTATTTGTATTACATTCTGGCAATGAACTTTTTTAGTTTTGCCCAAGTCCTGAGACTTTGTGTGAGGACAAATTTAAAGGTGAGGGACAAACCAGTCTGGCAGAGGAAATTTCAAGGCATCTCAGCATTCAGTCAGTGGAAGGATCTTGCTGACAGTTTTACTCAAAAGTTTACTGTGAGAATCAGAATCAGAAAGCAGAGCTAAAGGATTTTAAAACCTGAACTTTGGCCATAAAAATGCATGTAAAACTGGAACCCAGGAAAGGCCCCGTTGTTGAAGAGATTACAGTCACAGTCACTGAAGTATTTTGTACAGAGACTGTAGGAAAGATGGCTTGAGGGCATTTTCAGGAATTTGCCAAGACCATACCCACTGAAAGTTCAAGAAGGCTGAAGGTAAAATTTCTTTGAGAAAAGATTCTGGGGACATCCTGTCTGCACAGGGATACCTAGCAAGTTGTTTCTCCATTCTTAGTTTCCCAGGTACTCAGGAGCTGTTGCAGCCATGATCCCAGAAGACCCGTCTACTAAGCAAACTGGCAGTAGCCCTTGCCATTATCAAAGTTTTGCAGGTTCTGCTGGAATGCAGGATTCTGGAGTTAAGGGGTCATGAGTGCATTCACCAAGATTTTAAAAAAGCCAGTTAGCCAGGAAGTGTAGCAGGGTCAGAATCCCTGTGGGCTGCCCCTGAAAGTGTGATGCATTAAGCTGTGAAGGTGAAGCTGAAGCCTGAATGGAGACTCCAGGAATTAAGAGATGTCAGTAACAAGGACTGTGCCGAGAAAAGCTTCTTTCTGCAAAAAGAACCAGGCCAAAATAACAAACAACCAAACAATACATATTCTCTAATATATGAAACTGAACATCTTTAGTATATATATTATCCTTTACATACCTTTTTTTTTTTTTTCAGAACTGTATGCTACAGTCTTTTTCCTATGTTCTTTTTTTGGAGGTGGCGGGGGGGGGGGGTTGGTTTGTGGAGTTCCTCATATATTCTGGATATTAATTCTCTCTGAATTGATGAACTCATTTCATTATTATTCTTTCTGCTACTATTTTCTGAGCCAAATTTCCAGCCATTTTTATTTTTTTATTTTGAGAAGGGGGCTCACTAAATTGCCAAGGCTGGTTGAACTCACAATCTTTCTGTCTTGGCCTTCTAAGTTGATGGAATTTCAGTTATTGTAAGGTCAGGCACCAGTGACCAAAAGGAGGCAGATTAAAAGGTTGCTGAACAAGGTTTTATTGAGATTTGCTCCCAGGGAGGATACCCTCCAGACCAACAGGGTGGGTCAAGTGAATTGCTACTGGGCTCAGCCAGATTAGAAATTTTATTGGGTTTAGGGCAGGAAGGGAGGGCTTGGGACAGGAAAGGGAGATTTTTAGAGTCCCTTGTCCTACTGAGGTTGGTCGGGGGAGCTTGCTGAGATCGGGATTGGTCAGAAGACCCCACTGATTCACAGGTGGTTCTGTTGGTGCCAGATTCGTGGGTTGCCTCGTGCTTTGTTCCTTAGCCATGTCAAACTGACCCAGCAGTTATGTGTGCTACAGAGCCTGTTTTTTGTTTATTTGTCTTTTGGTGATGGGGTAATGTTTAAATCCAGTGTTCTTTTATCATTTATACATGTTTTCACAACTCACACCTTGATTCTCATTGATATCTATGTTGTTAAATGTTTCATTAAAAGACAGAAATCAGACCTCTTATCAGTTAGGCTAAACAATGATAATTTAATGTGAAGGTTTGTTAAATATAAATAAAAATTAATCAACTTAAAGATCTAGAAGAGAATACTATATCACAGTGTTCCCCTAGACGGGGGAACTGAAAGAAGACATTGAAATCATTAAGATTTAGAATTTGGAGGAAGGGCCAGATGTAATACAAACTCAAGACATTTGAGACTGGTTCATTATTATCTGGAGTCAATGCCTCAGCATGGTAGAGGGTCCCCTTGTTTGGGACCCAGAGTGCTCAGGAGAGGGTCCCAGTTTGCTGATGTTAATGACACTGAGTTGTCTCAATGAGATTAATTCTGTTGCAAACTAAATGAAACTAATGTTAAACAAGAGACTTGTTGGAGTGAAGAATGGGTAAGTCGACACTCACAGGAACCTGAAGCAAACAAAATGGAGCAAAACTGTTTCTCTTTCCTAGACTTTTAGTCTCTCTATCACCCTGTATTATCAAATTCTAACAACAAATCAGGAAGCAAAGCCCCCACTCAAAAGCTGGGAATAACAAAGAGGGTGTGGAATCAGAAAGACAACGAGGTAAAAAAATTGTCACATCTATCTCGAAATTAAAAGTATAGTCCATGGTATAATCAGATGACTACTTTTCATTTTTGAAAGTTAATTCTTAAAGATCCACTTTAATAATCTCAATCTTGTCTTTCTTAACAATGGATTCTCAACCGTGTCCTTCTTCTGCTCAAGGAAGTTTCTGTCTACTGTGACTTGTTAATTACTTTCCTATTATTTTCAATTCTTTGGTTTGTTATACACATAGACACACACACACACACACACACACACACACATGCACATGAATACATATATAAATATATACATTATATTTAATATGTATTGTGATTTGGATCAGGAATGTTCCCAAAGTTTCATGTGTTGAAGATTTGCTTCACTGTGCAGCAATGTTCAGATGTGGGAATTTGAGGAAGTAATTGACCTCATTGATGGATTCATCTATGGAGGGACTCGGAGCTGAAGATTATTAGGAAGTGCTAGAAACTGTACAAAGATAGAGGGAGTGGGACCTTGAGGACATTCCCTTGGGGATTTCATCTTGTCCCCTGCCCCTTCCTCCTGATCCTTCTCTTGCTCCCACTCCCACTCCCACCAATTATTAGGTATGAGCTCACAACAAAGGAAAGCTGACTAACAGTATGCATGTATATTGGTAGAGGGTTTGAACACTGATTTCTTTACCCTAAGTGTCTTTTGTTTTGAAATATTTTCTTTCTTTTCCACTTAACCTGGGGATTGTTTTTCTTCAACATTGTAGTTCAAGCAGCATAAATTTGTTTACAATATTTATTATTTCTAATGTAGGCAAAATTTTTCTCTTAAGTTTCTCTACATAATCTTGAACTCATCTCCTTTCTATCTACTTTATTCTTATTTTTTTTCAATTAACTGTAACTTATGTCATCTTAAGAATTCTATACCACCAAATGTACATTTTCTTAAATATTTTGGGTTATAATGCATGTATTTTTGCTCAGAGAATAAGTGTTTTAGTCAGAGTTTTCACTGCTGTGAACAATCAAATGACAAAAACAATTTTAGAGGAGAAAAAGTTTATTTGGTGGCTCATAGTTTCAGAGATGTTAGTCCATAGAAGGCCAGCTCCATTCCTCAGGGCTTGAGGTGAGGCAGAACATCGTGGCAGAAGAGTGAGGAGGAAAGCAGGTCAGGACATGGCCATCAAGAAGCAGAACAAGAACTCTACTCAACAAAGACAAAATATATACCCCAAAGGCATGCTCCCAGAGACCCAGTGTTGAGGGCTACAACCAAGTCAAGATGGCGCCTGGCAGTTTGCCAGGAGGAGCAGTTTGTGAAACAATGCCACCGAGCCATTAAGATGGAGGGATTCCTTATTGGCTGACTGCTGTATCCAGATGATGCTAATGGAGTCAAGCTGTGTGTAATCAGTTACGTATATATACCTCTGCTGTCCCGCAATAAAGCGGCTCCTGCTACCTTGGGTGCCAGCTACCTTGAGTTCCCGCTCAGTTCCTGTTGAGTTTTCCCACAATAAAGCAGATCCCGTTTCAACCTTCAAGTCGCTTGTCACCTCCCGGTTATTTGTGCCCAGCTGGACTGCGGCAACCCAGCAATAACCTACCTGTCTACAGTTACCAGTCAGTTAATCCCTACCAGGATTAGTGCACTGATTGGGTTAAGGATCTTCTAACCCAATCATTTCACTTCTAAACCTTCTTGCAATATCTTACACATGAGCTTTTGGAAGACACATATCTAAACCATACTGCAGGATGTTCTTATTTTATCAAAAGATGTACACTTGCTATGTTGTACTTTGTTCTGTTTTCTTATGTGCTTTTTATGTCCTGTCATTGAGCATTTAGAACCCTTAATTTCTTTTTCACAGTACATTTAATTGCTGTCAAAAATCTACTCTCAAATATATTGCTAGCTATTTATTTAATATTGATCTTCTATTATTTTCAAAATCTATTAGGTAAGAAAGGAAAAATTGACCAGAGTCATGGATATCAAACTGATAGCAACCTATCCCTTTAATTTCTTTTTGTGTTTGATCAGACTTATTTTCTACTATATATTTTTCTCTTTCAAACCTTCCACTTGTAGCATCCTCAATATGGAATAATATTTCTGAATATTACTGAAAGATTTCTTTTGGCTACAATTTTTGAGGAAACCCCAAAACTCTACCATCACCGTTTCTGGAAAGTTGATGCATAGGAGTGAAAAGGAATTAAAAGTACATGCATCCTAATGATCCCATAGTGATAGGATGCTACATAAAAAAAAAATGTACAAGCTTCCTAGAAATAGTGATATTTATCAGAAGGAATTAAAATGGATACATGGATATAAAGCCTCCTTGCTTCATCATTATATTAATTCATCATGTTATTGTGTAATGAATACACACATTAATATTTTAATATATTACTTATCTTATTCTAGATTATTTTAATGATTACCTTCTGTTATGGCTTTGTAATACTTTCTTATAACTTTATTTTGAAACATATTAATATATGTGTATTTTGTTGTATTTTCCAATATTAATCAGAAATAAACAGAATATGATATTTAATGGAGAATATAATGGCAAGTACTCACACATCATTATAACCAGTTTTCCATCTAGTTTTTTCTAATGCCACTTTTATATTTTCTAGGCATTCAAATGAATTCATTTTACAGGTTGTGTATTGGTTACCTAGGATATATAATAGCTTTAGAAATTCTGTTTATTTTATGCCAGATATTAAAATATGATGCTAATACAATTTGAAGTGTACATTCTTGAAATTATTTGCATTTTAACTAAGTAAATTATCCCAAAGTTGGATCTTATTTTATGAAAACACTTTTCATTATTTTATTTTTTACTTTATATCATCTGTCTACTTTAAATCAAAATAACATTACTCTAATTTGGGCATCTATTCCCATCTCTGAAGTGTGATTTAATAGCCTCAACATTCTATGGTTTGATGAGTGTCTCTTAACGGCTGTGTGCTTTTCCTGTGTTATTCACACAGAAGCATAATCATGAGAGGGTGACCTTTTTCACTTCAGACCCAGAGCAGAAAATTGTTTCACATCACCATATCACCTTCTGACTTTTTCTTCCCCCCACCCTTGATTCTGCTGACGGGAATTTTTCTTCTTGGTTTTTTTTTTTTTCATATATCATATCACTAATGTGTCATTCTAACCTTGCTGATGTTTTTCTGAATATTTTAAAACAATTTTTCCAATTAAGATTAATAAAAACAATGCACAGTCCTCCTAAGTTGAGGTTATTTTGATACCATTTGTTGTGGAAAACTATGAAATTGGCTTAGGGCTTAAAATTGATATATGTGTTCTGATGGATTCAAAAGCAAAATTAGATTGATTTCATGAAACTTTTTGGTCAGTATCCCAATAAGATGGAGTAAGCTAAGGAGTAGATATATCTTCTTAGGCCAGCACAGCTGAAAACGTATTTGGTGAATAAGGAAAATATAGCAAAACAGTGAATAGACAGTGTGTTATGGTGATTGGTTATAATTTCAGACTCACCAGACAATGTATGCACTAGGGATTCTTTTTAGTTTCTTTTTTTATTCCTGTCTTGGCGTGCTTTCTTCAAATTTTACATTGAAGCTAGAAGATCTTTCTGGGTTTTTTCTTTTCTTTTTTTTTTTTTTTGTGGGGGGTGGGGTGGGGTTTTTTTGTTTTTTTGTTTGTTTTTTTTTAGTTTTTTCCCCTTAAGTTAGCTCATACACAGATACTGATATATTATCTGAAGATACCCACAAGTAGGCCTGAATTTTAATAATGATTTGACACACTTGGAAAATATAAAAACAACACAACCATTTCATGATTCACTATCCCAAAACCAATTCAATCATTCACTCAGACTCTCATGTTAATAATAATCATGGAGCTGTGCCATTTATGTTCTGTAGGAATCAATGTGTATTTTTTTTTATAATGTTCCAATATCACGCATGATGACTAAAGCCATATGGACAGGCACTTGTATGATGCCTTTCAATACTCTTATTTCTTTTTTAAAAAAATATTTATTTTTTAGTTGTAGTTGGACACAAACCTTTATTTTATTTGTTCATTTTTATGTGGTGCTGAGAATGGAACCCAGGCCTCACACGTGCTAGGCGAGTGCTCTACCCCTGAGCCATAACCCCAGCCCTTCTATTTCTATTTTTATATTCAAGTTTTGCTATTCTTTTTTCTTAAATCTGAAACCCCAAATTGTATGATATTTGCTCTTAGTCTCACACATCTATAAAAGAAAAAAGAAGAGAAAGAAAAAAATTAGTGTGTTCATTTACTGAATCACTTCTGGCTACTAATGAACTCAGAAAATTTATGATTTCTCTACTAGAAGAAATGGTTTTTCAGCCAGGGCTTTATGGATATCAGATTTCCAACAAGGAAACATTTCAACGAGGAAAAACAATTTGTGTCATGTTTCTGAGTATGAAATGCAAACAAAAGTTAGAAAATCTTTCCTGGGACATGATGCAAGAGAGTGGACAGAAACAATTGGACTGAAAGGCATGCTCCAGGTCATATAGCAGCCACAGGCCAAGGTAAAGATGTTGTGAAATGTTAAAAGGGCAGTGACATGGCTGCATTTTAATTTTATAACTATTTGCTGTAGTTGAAAAATAATTTATAATTGCTAAAGATACTATAAAATTATTAGACTCCCACTACAATAGTAGACTGGCTAAGATATATTACAATATTTCTTGATAAATCATGCTTTAGGACTACAGAGTATAGTAACAGCAAACAATTCATTCTACTTCTCACACTTAGCATAGTTGCTTTCAGACTTCTCGGTCTGAAATGTGGTGCCTTAGATACAGACCACTCTTTTCTTATCCAGTCGTCATTCTCATTATCTGCCTTACAACCACCTGCTATCCCAGCTCTACTTGAATTGTTCAGATTCCCTGAACACACTTTGCTCACACAAATGTTTGCCTTTTCATATACTCATCTTTCTGCCTGGATTCTGCCCCCACTTTTCTTTTAACAGCAGTAACTGCACTGACCCCTTCCCACCATCCACTTATGTTATGATTTGGATGTCAGATATACCCCAAAAACTCACATGTGACACAGTGCAAGAAGGTTCAGAGGAGAAATGATTGGGTTGTAAGAGTCTTAACCCAATCAGTGATTTAATCCCCTGATTGGGATTAACTGAGTGGTGACCGAAGTAGTAGGGTGTGGCTGGAGGAGATGGGAATTGGGGCATGGCTTTGGATATATATTTGTATCTGGCAAGTGGACTCTGCTTCCTGATCACAGTGTGAGCTGCTTCCCTCCACCACACTCTCCCACCATGATGTTTAGCCTCGCCTCAAGCCCCAAGAAATGGAGCCAGACTTCTATGGACTAAGATCTCTGAAACTTTTAGCCCTCAAAGAGACTTTCCTCCTCTATAGTTGTTCTGGTCAGATCCTTTAGTCACAGCAGTGAAAAATCTGACTAAAACAACTTAGTTCCTTTCTTCAGATGTTCACCTGATCAAATGTTTGCTTCAAATATAAGTTGCTTACATTTGAAAAATCTCTAGGCCAATAACCTACTATAGCTCTAGTCCCTCAAGTGCATTAAATTCCCTGTGGTAAGATCAATACTAATACTAATACTCATTTTATTGCACTTGAGAACATCGTGTCAAGAAATATTCAATATCTATGTTAAGATTTATTCTGCCTAAATCCTAAATGGAAATATTTACAGTATTTTTGACCATCCAAAGCCTAGTTTAGGCTTTGATTTTTCCATGAACCCCTTTCTAATTCACATGATTTAAATTTATCTTTCTTTTGTGTTCACAAGAGACATGGTTAATACTTTTCACTGCCATATGTCAAAATCTTGTTTCAGTAGAATCTAAAGAGGAGCTTTTTCTCATCGAGTAATTTTTATAGATGAATCTTCATTTTTCTAAAATGGGAAACCATGATGTTATTTATTTATTCAAATTGCACAAACAGGTACAGCTTATGGCAATATACCAAAGAAAATAACTCAAGTCTGCCCTCAAGGAGCTAACATCATATTAGAGGAAACAGGGAATAGCCACAAAAGAAAAGGGAAGCTGCAGGATTCTAATAGGTGGAGAGAGGGAGTTAACAAGGACCATGAAAGAAGAATGATGTGTCCATCTACCAGGTTTTAGGTTGGTGAATTTTACTAAGTTTGGGGATATGGTGAATTTACTTACATTAATTTGCATATCTATAATTGTCAAATTATGTTAGTAAATAAGGGGTAATAATTAAAGTTTGATGTTCTGTATTAGGATTCAATCCATAACTTTGTTTATTAACCTGTATGTTATTATGGCAGCAAGTTTTAGGCTGAGTTTACAACATGTACCAACATTTCTTGGTAAGCAGGAACAAAAGCCATCATATAACCTGCTGCAAACTTCATGAAATCCTGCTCACTGACCTGTCAGGGGCTCTAACAAGTACCTTGCATGAAAAAGTTTCCTGAAAGGCAATGCAGAAGTACTATAACATCAGGTTCTAAAAGCTTCCTGGTGGGATTAGATTAAAGAATTTTCCATTGATTAGGGAAAAAAAGGAACCAGAATTCTGGACCTAGAGAGTTGTTTCAGAGGTGTTGCACTACCAGGATTGTGAGATTCTGGTAGCTTTTGTTCTGAGTAATGAAATACAGTGGGTAAAAAATTGTATTTAATCTACAAGCTAATTAAAAAATCTTTGAATATTTAGAAAAGGGTTTGGAAATTTTTTCTGTAACCACCCTTTAAGTATGTATGATTGGCAAAATATGCAAAATAATAAATAATTTTACCTAGAGTACAGTTATAAATTTCAGGGAACAAGACAATGTGAGATCACATTTAGTAAAAAGTTACCTAGGATACAGTAAACACAATTGCACAATGGCACATAGGGCTGAAAAATTTTCTGGTAGAAACTTCTAATTGTCTTCCAATTCTCATTTACTCCTTTTTATATGATATTATAAACACCAATTATTTCAGAGGGATAAGGTCACCTACAATAAAAAGAATATTTTCCAACATTTTACCAGTTAGGAATTATCATATATCTAAGCTCTGAAAAAATTATGTGAGAAGTAAGTTGTGCATCATAAAAGACTTTTAAAGGAAATATTGTGCTTCTTCTTCCATCTCATCTTCCTCCAGCTGTTTGAACTGACTATGATGGCTCAGGACAAGAGGGTTAGTGGACAAATCTCATGGAGTTTTAACATTACTGCATATTTTCCAAGCAAGAAATTTTGACAATTTTTATTTACACCATATTTCCAAGGATGTTTGTATGTCTAACATCAATAAAAGATGGCGAAATAATGTCTTCCTTTACAGCAGAGAGCAGCTTTGTTCCTTGAATAAAAATAATATCTCCCTTCAGGTCAAAGTTCAAGTAGATTTGCTGGCAACTCTCTTTAAAAAATAGCCCTTCCTAAATTTGAGATTTCTCAAAAGTGAAATAGACTCATTATATGTGCAGTGTTTTCCTCAATCTCTGTGAATCACCCTGGAGGGCCTTTGGGGTCAAGGGAAAGCAACATGAACATGAAACTCATGTTGCCTATTGTACTGTAAATGATGAAGGCATTTCTCTGGGAACAGGAGACTATGCCTTCTTCCAGCATCTGAAACTATAACTTCCTAGCTTGTGTAACTTATGGGGTTAAAATCTCAGAATCATCACATTATTGATAGAGTCATATTCTAGAGATTATGTAATTGAAAGTGCAGCTGGGTGCAATGGCATATGTCTGTAATCCCAGAAGCTTGGTAGGCTGAGGCAGGAGGATCTCAAGTTCAAAGCCAGCCTTAGCTGGCTTTGAAAGTGAGATACTAAGCAACTCAGTGAGACCCTGTCATCAAATAAAATACAAAATAGGATTGGCTCAGTGGTTGGGTGCCCTGAGTTCAATCCCTGGTACCCAAAAAAAGAAAAAGTGAAAAGTATCCTGGGCCTTAACATCTGAAAAATCATATTCCGTTGTTGTTGGTGTTTTTATTATTGTTGTTGTTGTTTTGGGGGAGAGTACTGGGAATTTACCCTAGGGATGATTTACTTCTGAACTATAGCTCAGCACTTTTTCTTCTTTCTTTCTTTTTATTTATTTATTTGTTAATTTATTTATTTATGTTGAGACAGGGATTCATTAAGTTGCTTAGGGTTTCTCTAAGTTACTGAGGCTGGCCTTGAACTTGTGATCCTCCTATTTTAGCCTCTAAGTCGCTGGGATTACAGATAAGTACCACCATTCCCCAGCACAAAGCCACTTTAATACAGATTTGGACACAGCTTACTGAATATAAGATGTATTTCGTAGAACTGCTGTATAGTTCATACTAGAATAGTATTATATATACCAGAGTAGTATTATCTTGGATAAGTAAGTATCAAGGCACTGAAACTTGGTGTCTAAACACTGTGTAAAACTGATTAAAACTGTAAAAACATAACTTATAGGTGCTGACCAAACAGTTATGAAAAATAGTAGGGAAAACTCAACTCTTCTATTTTCAGGAGAGTTCTAAAAAAGTTTACTTAAGGATATTTTTGAATCTCCTGCCAGTTCCTAGCATTCAAAGTATATGCTGGTCAATATTTGTAACAAGCTGAACTAGGAACCTAATGACCCCTAAAAATGTTGTATTTCTGTCCTTTTCTCATTGCCTAGGAATGAAATCACAACTTCTCAGTCTAATCTTTTCATCCTACCAGCTGCATCTCTTCCTGTCCTTCACTATCACCTCTTCCATAAGAATGATATATCTGCCAATCTTTATATATCACCGGCTATGACCTTTCATGCCTTGTCTTTACACATAAAGCTTTCCTCCTTTTTTCTTTATGTTACAAATTGTTACTCATCTTTCAACTCTAACTTGAAATGCCACCTTTCCTCTCTTGCTATGGAACTGTCAGATGCCACTTCCTATGTTGTCAGAGTATTTACTTGCAGCATTAGACTCTTCTTGGCTCTTCAGACTCTCAACATCTAATTTGTTGTCTTAGTGAAAGAAAGCAGGGAATCAGTCTAAACTCTGAGGAAGTACATAGTGAGTGAGGGATGATAACCTTAGATCATTTTTTATGACAGTCAGTGTGCATATTGGAGAATTCATCCTAACTGCTAAGAGTATATTATTTCTATGCTATGGTTGTTTTTAAAATGTTAAGAGTTAATTAGAATAATATTGTTTAGTTTTACATTATAGTTCTCGTTTTGGTCTGTTTGTTTGTTTGTACTAGGGATTGAACTCAGAGTGTCTATTACTGAGTCAAATATCCAGGCTATTATTTAAATTTAAATTTAAAGTTTTATTCATATTTTGAGACAGAATCTCACTAAATTGCTGAGGCTGGTCTCAAACTTGGGATCCTCCTGTCTCAGCCTACTGAGTTGACAGGATTATAGGCATGTGCCACTACACCTGGTTACATTCTAGTTGTTAGTCATTTATTCTTAGTTTGGATTACAAGAAGTGGAAAGTAGATGATGTCAATTGATTCCATATATTCATAAAGTACAGGATACATTTTTTTTCAAATGTGGGAATACATCTCATGGTTTTAATGATGACTTGGGAAACAGCCATCATTAAGGACATTGTTATTGTTTTATATGCATTGTAATTTCTAATTTTCTTTTCAAGTACTTTTGTGCAGAAAAGTCCAATGTATTTTCTACTGTTAATTAAATGTCCTTAGGTTTGATATTTTATGTTATTGAAATTATGATAATTGCTTTTTTATATGTATGACATATCATACATTGAATAACATGAAAAGAATACCTTATATATCAAATGAAAAAAACCATCAATAATGTAGTTTAGGCTTTATTAAGTAATTTGCAACATAATAGCTAGCCTATATCAGTATTAGTTTATGAAAAGAACTGTCAAATATCATTTCATTTTTATTGAGGCATCACATGAATTTCTTGAGTGTATAAACCCTGTATTAATGAATATTATTAGGGAGGATTCATAATATGTGTAATTAAAACAAATAAGTCAATGATAAGATAACCTGTGGAACTTTGCAGAAATATTTTGTTTACATATAAAACATATGCTAATACATATGTTATAGCTAAAAATATGCTATACTTTTTCTATAAGGTAAGCAGTATGTTTAATTAATTATCTTGTAATTCTTATATTCTTGGAGAAAAGAATGTGGGATGTTTATTAACTCACTGATTCCACCTGCATAATAAGTAGATTTTTCATTGAATAAATTTGGTTTAATGCATAATATCCTAATTTTTATTAAGTGCTTTATTTCTATTCCTAGTTTATTGAGAGTTTTTTTATTGTGAAAGTGTGCTGAATTTTGTAGAATACTTTCTTTTTGGTTTTGAGACAATTATGTGACTTTTAGACTTATTCTGTTAATATGGTGTATGGGTCACTTTAATTAACTTTTATATATTGAAACACCTTTAAGTCCCAGAAGTAAATCCCACTTGATCATGGTATATAAGTCTTTTAGTGTGCTGTAGAATTTAGTTTGCTGATACTATGTTGAGGATTTTTAAACCTATGTTCATCAAGAATATTGGTCTCTAGCTTTCTTATCTTTACCTACGTTGACACTAGAGTAATTCTGGCCTCATAAAATATTTAGGAGTGTTCCCTCCTTATTTTTGGAAGGTTTTGGCAGAAGTGGCATTAACTATTACAGTGTATGAGATTTTACCAGTGTGTGGGAGTTTTACCAGTGAAACCATCTCTAGTCCTGTATATTTCTTTGTTGGAAGGTTTTTATTACTGTTTCAATCTCCAAAGTCTGAATGGACATATATCTTACTGATACTAGTTTATATATAGGTCTGTTTGGACTTTATATTTCTTCACGATTTAGTCTCAGTGGGTCATATGGTATCATTATTTTTTATACATATTTTGTTACATATTTAATGTAATTTACCATTTTAAGATAATTCCAGAAAATAAAAATAAGTATGATATATTATGATATATTATAGCATGGAGTTATTTTATTTTCATCTGTCAGCAATGCTAGGTTCAGATAACTAAAGAGTATAATTAATTAATGTAATATATATTAATAAATACAGCAGATTGAAGTGAACCTTTTCTTTAAAACAGTATCAAAAATTGATTGATACCATTTTTATATCTAAAATATTTACCACAGACTATTCCAGAGTCTTACAGAAAGACAATCACATAATAATTAAGTTCATGCAAAATATACTTAGTTACCCTTAAGAAATATCTCAAGATCGGTATACTTTCTTTAGATCTTAAATGAAACAAATAAATGAGGTCCAGATTTTATGAAATGTTTAGGATGATAACTTCTGAGTGAATAATTAGTTTGCTTCTGGGTGATTTTGCAAGCTAAATTGTCCAATACTTGTCTTTTAAAATGCTCTCATTGGTTAATTTCAACATAATGAAAGATTGAGAGCCAGTAGACAACTTGTGAGTAATCAAGCAAAGAGGTATTACATTCAGAAAAGAAACACTTGGACAATCAGAAACATTTTATCATGGCAGGCATTATGAGAAATATAAACAGCTTTTAAAAAATGTTTCCAGGATTTGAAATCAGTTTAAACATAATATCCTAAAATTATTAAGTAATATCAGAGCATGAATTTATAAATCTATAATCTGAATGATTTTATACACTAAATAATACTTTCTTCAAATGCATTTATTTTGAAACTGAAAAATGTAGAATTAAGACTACATGCCT
The DNA here is from genome assembly GCF_964194105.1 of Spermophilus citellus. Classification (NCBI taxonomy): domain Eukaryota; kingdom Metazoa; phylum Chordata; class Mammalia; order Rodentia; family Sciuridae; genus Spermophilus; species Spermophilus citellus. The sequence goes on along the minus strand of NC_138182.1, from coordinate 63,466,994 downwards.
GGCTGGCATGGTGGCACAGACCTATAATCCCAGTGGCTCAGGAGGCTGAGGCAGGAGAATCTTGAGTTCAAAGTCAACCTCAGCAACTTAATGAGGCCCTAAGCAACTCAGGAAGACTCTGTCTCCAAATAAAATACTAAAATGGACTGGGCGTGTTTCTCAATGATTAGTGCCCTTGGATTCAATCCCTGGTACGGAAAAAAAAAAAAAAAAAAAGACTACAAATTAGGCAAAATACTGATAGAAAAGGAAAAATTCTACAACATACCGCTTCATTAAAACATAAGCAATCATATCATTTCCTTTACTCTGTGGCTTCCCATTTCACTGAGGAGAAATATCCACTTGTGCCTGTGTAAGCTGCCATTCACCCTAAACTACCACTTCTCACCCCAAATGCCACTCCAGCCTCATTCTTTCCTCTAGCCCCACTGCCTTTATTCTGTTTCTGAAACTTGGCACTAATTGTTTAGTTAGCCTGTGGTCTTTTGCCCCCCAGATATTCTTGCATTCATCTCCAATCACTTATCGTTTTTTAAGTTTTCTTGTAAATGTCACCTTGAAAGTGAGATCTTCCTTGATTATTTTACATTCCAACAACAATGCCTCCTCCCATCTATTGCATTCCTGACTCTGCTTCTCAGGCCTATATCACTCAGCTCCCCTCCACAATAATATATAAATGTTTATTTTATATGTCTAGTACCCCCACCCCAATACATCAGTAGCATTGAAAGCAAGGATTTTTTTCTTGTTTTATTTATAGTTATGTTCACAGAACTTTGCATGGTATGTGGCTCCCATGTAGGGAAGAAATGGGTACATAACTGCAACACCATACCAACTTCCATCACAGGATGGAAACTTCAGTTTACACCCAAATTAGTATTTTTAAAGGTGTAAGTGCCAGTTACGATGTACAGCTTATTTTCCTGGGTTCCTGACATACTTCTCATTATTTAAATAAATACAACAAAATGAATGTATTAAATTTCAGTAATATTGAATCAGGCTAACATCATTGTATACTTTTTTCCCCTGGAAATCTTGTGTTCAGCTAATAAAGTTGGTTATGACAATATTTGTTAGGATTATTCTTTTCATTTAGTTTCTTAAATTTGGGGGATGGAACACAAGGATCAGACATGATTTATGCACTTCCAAATCAATTCTGATTAGGGTACTTTCTTATATCTTATTCTATATTTTAATAATTAGTCCTCAGTGTTTATTATGTTTAATATAGTAATACTAATTACCTCAGCCATAAATAATTTAAGTCATTCTAAGATTCTAGAAAACATAGAGATTAAAATATTATATTTATTTTTATTTCAACTAGTACACAGCATATTAGTATAGTAGGTACTGAGGATAGATGTACTCATTTGTAGAATCTTTAACAAAATCTCCATGTGAAATAATGTACTTCTAACTAACATGCCTGAAGCTCACATTTGAAGAAATTTGTTTTTTAGAGAAATTTCTCTTTTCTGAATTTGTCACCCAGACTGTGATATTAAATCATGTTTTTCCAATTGTGTTTTTAGGTTGTATTCAGTTGGGGGTCGTGATGGCAGTTCCTGTTTGAGTTCAATGGAATACTATGATCCTCATACAAATAAGTGGAACATGTGTGCTCCGATGTGTAAGAGGAGAGGGGGTGTTGGAGTGGCCACATGTGACGGTTTTCTTTATGCAGTAGGTGGTCATGATGCTCCTGCTTCAAACCACTGTTCCCGGCTCCTAGATTATGTAGAAAGGTAAGACCCCTTGGGCATTGCTAAAGTGTAAGTGAAGGTGCTAATGACACTGATGGCTAACTCTAGTGATTGTGAAAACTGTACTTTAGGAAAAACAACTTCCTCCCCACCCCCTTTCACACACACACACAGACACACACACGTTCTTTCATTTTCTCATTTTCATGTTTTCTTTTTTTTTCTTTCTTGCTTCCTTTTTTCTTAAATCCCTGAATTTTTCTTCTCATGATCCTTAAATAATCTTAAAATTTCTCCTTGATGAGTTTTTAAAAGGTTGGCTGAAACAGTATTATTTACCAGACATGAATATTTGTTCATCATTTTTGGGGGGGGGAGAGGGGATATTGGGGATTGACCCACTTGACCACTGAACCACATCCCCAGTCCTATTTTGTATTTTATTTACAGACAGGGTCTCACTGAGTTGCTTAGTACCTTGTTTTAGCTGAGGCTGGCTTTGAATTTGAAATCCTCCTGCCTTAGCCTCCAGAGCCTCTGGGATTGCAAGCATGCACCACTATACTCTACATTTTTTTAAATATTAGATATTTTAATATTAGATATTTTTGTTTGTTTTATTCATCCAGTCTTGTTTGTTCTACCTACCTCTTCAGACTCTCCAAGACCTATTATGGATTTCTTTGTTTTAAGACACACCCTTTTAAATGTAAGAGTTACTAGAACTATTTTTATTTTTAATAAAATCTCAAACTTGAGATCCTCCTGCCTCAGGACTTTGAGTCCCTGGGATTACAGGTGTGAACCACTGTGCCCAGCTTCTTTTAACTCTTCCTAAAAAAGACCAGGTACACATAGACCAGAATGAGAAGGTACTTCAACTTCAGGCTTAGTGTTCCCTTTCAGGGCTGTGCCTTGTTTAGAATTGTTATACTTTATGCAGTAAGGGTTTTAAAATCTTTTAGTAAGACTCATGGTGATGTTTCCTGTTATTGAAAGATGCATGTTGATCTATAGGGAAATGAAAATATAGAATACTGGTGTTATCAGCTGGAATAAATAAACCTGTTGTACCTTCAAACCTCTCAATGGTGTAACAGCATGATGCTACTTGTCTATGGTGCTATCACTCTGTGTAGGGACTGCTGTGATATTGTCTTCCCACCCTCATGAAGTGTGCGTATAAACACACATAGAGAGAGAAAGAGAGAGGGAGAGTGCACTTGCACAGCAGTCCCTACACTGAAAGGAAAAAAAAAAAAACTAATACTATGAAACTGTTCACTGGTTCTTAAAGATACTACTTGCAAGTAATACAATTCTCCTTCTTCCTACTTTAGTGACAAACCAGCCATATGGCCACAGACAACTTCATGAGGGTGGGAAGACAGTATCATAACTTCCCCATGGGAGAAGAGCAAGATGTGTTTCCCACTGAACACAGGGAAACTTTTCTTTTGATATTAAAATGCTACATCATTTATACTCATGCTTATAAATGGTATAGTTAGTTGGAGAAAGATACAATAACGTTTTGCTAGAAACAATATCATTATTCTATTGAGGTTCAGTCCATTAGCAAGAGATAGCTTTTGTTAAGCAGTATCAACTCAAATATATGCTGTTCCCTCTATAGATATCCATAAATAATGTTAAACAGTATTGCTGCTCTGTGAAATGGACTTCATTTTTATGGTTACACATACATAGAGAAGGGCATTAGGCTTACCATGTTTCTATTAAATATTCTCTAATCTACTGAAATTAGGAACTATAGGTGTTATAGTAAGGATGATGGTGAGGGTCTAAATAAACAGATTTATATTTTTATAGACATAAAAATGCAATCATTTTTTAAAAAATCTAAGTAAATTGAGAGGTCCTTCACATTTCCCTCTGCTGAATTCCTGGGAAAATGAAGGAGAAGCTGAATATGAGCAGGGTTCTACTTTTACCCTGAATATCATATACAAATGCTGCTAATGAAATGATATTTTATCCAAATATTCCCTCTAACTTTACAGTATGATGTATTGAAATGTTGTTTGTGAACAGAGGCATAAATAATTCAGTCTAGGAATACATTTATGATGCAAAATTAGACTTAAATAAGCATAGCTATTTCAAGTTATAGGAGTGTAGTGAGTACACACAGCTTAAGTAATGCAGAAGCACATAGTGTTCTCATGATTCTGTCCTAATTCATACTACCTGTCAAAGTAATAGCATCCTTGCATGTTTTCTAAACTGTTTTTTTATTGATGATTTCACATGTAAATCATCAATAAAAAAGTACATAATGGTGTTTCTGTAGAACTATTTTGCACATATAATGTGAAAAATATTTTACTATATAATCATAGGCAAAACAGAATACTGGAAATAATGACTAGTGTACAATGCTATATTTGATTGGTAGGTAGATAGGTATGTCAAATTTTAATATACTATTTGCATAATTCCTTATGCAAATACAAATATATTATATAATAATGGTATTAAACACAGTTATATAATACTTAAAATTTTTACAGTCACCTCTCATAAGCACAAAGAATATCAGATCAGAGCAAGTTGGAAACCAGGGACTGAGTGAGAACAGGGAGTCTAGAATAGTATATGGAACAGACAAAATTTGATTTTGTGACTGAGTCTCACATTAATGAGAGCATCTTGGCTGACAAAATTTGTTTCCAAAATGTGCAGTGAGTTCTAGGAGAATTTAAGCCTATAAAATATGCTGCATTAGAGAAAGAACTTTCACACATTTAGACAGCAATTATTATATTGTATATATTTTGCCATGTGCCATACAGAGTTTACAATGTGTTTTAAGAGACAAGAAACAAATAATCAGAGCTTAATATTTAATAACATTTTAATACTGTTTAACATTTAATATTAGCAAATATTTTATTATATTTAAATGACAAATTATATAATTAATAATTAATAATATTAACATGTTATACAACAATACTATCAATTAATAATATTTCAAACAAAACTGGAATCCAGGCCATAGATCAGAAAATGTCTGCAAAAGCATCAATACCACTTTTGGCTATTAGTAGATCCAAATGACTTTGCCCTCAGATCTGCATCCCAGTAATGAAGGATGATAAGAGAAGAGTTTAAAAGTAATATGAACTCCCTAAACTTTCTAACACCCACTTTTGCTTCTTCCAATTTATTCTTCTCATAGTTGCTAGAGGAATATTTTCATAATGCAGATTTGGCCTAATTATCAATATCAATTAAAATTATGCTAACATCAGTCTTTCCACTAAAGTTTGCTCCATATGTTGGTAATGACAAGATTACATTTCTTCCTAAGTATTTCTGCACTTTGGCAAAATCCCTGGTAGAGTAGGCACTTAGTCAAGATTTATTGAATATGACAGTAAAAATATGACCTCAAATTTTCCCCAAGAAAAATTATCTTCAGGGAAACTAAGTCATTATACTGATACGTAAGTGAATTAGAAGATGATATATAGAAAGAAATGTTAAATCATCTAGTTATATGTATCATGATATATCATCTCTCTAAGTATGTGTTATATAGAGTGATAAGAGTGATATGTATATATTTCTCTTTCTCTCTGTATAATAAATATGATAAGAGTGAGCATTGGGTGAATGGAAGAATGGAAGGATAAATGGATATTTGGAAGAACAAATATATAGTAGGTTCTTCCTTGATTATTTTTACCAGATTTTCATGTAAATGTCTATTTTCATCATCTTTGGCTGAATATCAATGATTCTTATATATTTAAGATATTTATTCAATAGACAAAAAATTTCAGGGTAGATGGTGCCTGAAAAACAATGCAATGGTTCAAATATTAATTCAAAATATCTTTATATGTTAATCAAAAACAGTTAACAAGTAATTGTAAAAGTATTTTATATATTATCATAAATAGACAAAAATTTTCAAGGTCTATCAAAATCTAATCCAGTCAGAAAAAATTTATCTAAAACAATAGTACTTATTATATTTCTGTAAAGATGTACCTCAATAGTTTTATTTTGTTAATCTCTGATAAAATGAAATGAGTAAAGGCAATATGTGCAGTCACACAAGCAGGAATAAACACATTATTCAATTTGTTACAACATTGAACTTTTAATTACCATAAACATTAATATATGAGGTAAGAATAGGAATCTTGGATACTTTCATTTCTTTTTTTCATCCTACTTCATTCCCATCTTTTTTGTTTACACAAAGTCCAAGAATTGTAACATTTGTAGAACAGGAAGAAGTGAAAAAGGAGAGACAAACTATTTGCTCAGATGATTGACATTTTTCTTAGTTTTTTTAAGAACCACATTAATTTTTACTTATGTGTGTGTATGTATATATATATATATATATATATATATATATATATATCCCTAAATTTAAATTTTTACTTATGATATATATATATATATATATATATATATATAAAACCCTAAATTAATTTTTACTTATGTTTTAAATTTCTTTTTTTGTATTTACAATAGATAGGGATTTTATGAAAATTTAAGTACTGAGGGGCTCAGCTTTATTAGTGGATACAATAATTGTTAACTGATACCACAGCTATTAATAATTTAGATGTGATTAGATATTTTCCAGAATGAATTATGAGGCAAGGGACATTTTTGAAGTGGTCGGCTGGAGACACTGACAGAATGGCCTGCTGGAAAGCTCGGTCCAGAATTCTGGCATTATATTTTTTTATCTGTATATTTTGAAGGAGAAGAACAGTCCTGTGAAATGGCAGATGTTCATGAATTGAGGAAACATGTCATGTCCTATATAAATGGGAAGATATCAACCCTGTTATCAAACTGAAAAATTCATTTTTATTTTGGCAGAAGTTATTTTAAATGCATAGTTAGAATTCACAGGTGGTTCTGTCATATTAATAGAGAAAGTAATTATGTAAATAATATATTGTTTCTTAGTTTGGAATGAGGAGATGCTGATTTTAAAAAAATGGGCTTTAACCAGTATTCAGAACTCCTGGGTATGCTCCATCTTCTATTGATTGGCAATAATTTAAATAATTTGTAATCATCTATTGCAGAATTGCATCGGAAAGGACTCAAAGAGCTACTTAGCTTGCCCTTGTTTTCTCTCTGTTCTGTCAACAACTCATTTTCTCTCTTCTCAACCTTGCAAAGTAGATGTAATAAAACATGACATAAGTCAAAATAGAATTTTTCATTCATCTTCTTAGAAAAGGTGACAACAAATTAACTTTTAAAAACATTTTTTGTATAGAAATAAACAGTCAATACTGAGAGGGAAGTAGAAACCTAGTTTCTTTGTCTTCCTTTCTCAGTCTGTTTGTGCCCTTTATATTTTTAAAAGAAGTATCAAATAATATTGGGAGAATATTAATAAAAACATAAAAATATGCTTATTCAAAATAAACATTAAACACACAATCCATATGAGAGTCTGAAACACATTATGAATATTGAGTAGAATTATTTTTTTTAACATGAGCTAACCTCTTTCTACTTTGTCATAGAGTGGAAGTTGACAGTCAATTCAAAACCATTTCACCTCTCATGTGACCCTAATTAACAGACTTCTGTAGTTGAATTCAAACAGAGAACATGCCCTCAATACCCTGTGTGAGATTCCTGTTAAGAAATATATTCTGATCAGAGAATAATATATATATTGAGACTGAATTTGAAACTAAGAATCAATCTTGAATGTTTGCAGCCTGATATTTAAAACATTTCCAACTTTTTAATTTCTTAACTTATAAATAGTGCATATTTGTTGTAGATGATGTGGAAAATCCATAAAAGAAAGCAATTCCATCAGTTATTATGAAACCCAAATTTATTTAAGTAATCTGGTGTCTACATTTTATTCTTCTTTTTGTATTTTAAGATACATTTTCTAGCAACTATTAACATTTGCAAAAATGTCTGTTTCTTTATCTCTTTCTCCTAATTTACTTTCAGGCTGTTACCAGTAGCATAGCACATAAAACTTCAAAACAGTACTTAAAACTGTATTGAAGCTGGGTATGATGGCACTCACCTGTAAACCCAGTGGCTTGGGAGGCTGAGACAGGATGATTGAAAGTTCAAAGCTAGCCTCTCTGCAATTTAGTGAGGCCCTAAGCAACTCAGCAAGACCCTGTCTCTAAATAAAATACAACAAAGACCTGGGGATGTGGCTCACTGGTTAAGTGCCTCTGGGTTCAATCCCTAATTCCAAAAAAACTATGGATTGATGCATCTGGAATGTCTAATAGGTTGGGCCTCCTGATCTTAAATTCCACCAGAACTTATGGCATTTTAAAGTATGGTATGAACCAATAAGATGAGGTTTATTATTCTTAAAATTTATTTGAATATACTTCAGATAAAGATGTTATTAACTACTTGTTTTTCAGATTAACAAATATTTCCCTGAGATTATTTGCTTAAGTGTAGATGTTGTACATTTCTTTTAAGAGAAAAATGTATGAGGTTTTTTCTCTGGTTATATATTTATGACTACCAAACAATCCCCAAATATTAGTAGTTTATTTATTATCTATCAAATTTATTATCTTTCATGATTCTGTGTGTTGATTGATTTCATCATCAGTCTCACACTGCAGTTATCTGGAATTAAATGATGGAATATTCAATATTCCATTTAATTCTCTCTTAGTACTAACAATTAAGGGTAGCTATTGTTGGAGAGATCTGCTTATCCATCTACCAGAGAACTTTAGTTCTCTGCTGGACTCTCCTTGTGATTTGAATTTCTCCAGTATGGTAACTTGAGTCCAAGACAAAGGGGTCCAACAGGAAATGTCTCCAAGTGGATCCTATACAATGACTAATTAAGCCTTTAGATTATATTTGTTATGTCCCATTAGTTGACTCAAATCACTGTGTTGTGGGAATCACAAACCACCCAAAGGCATTACATTAAGAAGCACAGTTCATTACGTGTCAGTACAGTAATGATTTACCCAATTGTCATTATGTTTTAAAGTAATTACCTGTCCTGATATCAGATATACATGCATATATATTTTATCCTTATTTTATAGCTTTAGCTGTTTTCAGTTAACTCTTTATCTAGTAAACCACTTGGCAAATGATATACGATGTTCATGTCCATTTTACTCTCCTTTTAATTAGATCATTATAAACTGAAAAGTACTAATTTCATCCAGTATTATAGAATAAATTTAATATAAGCTCTTTTTCTGTACTCTTTTTATTATATGCTCATTACTAGTGCCTAATCTATATTCTTTTGATATTATGTATTATATATTTGTTTATAGAGCCTTTTATTTTCAAACTGTTAAATTTTATTTCACTGAAATAAATGTTTGTACTAAAATCATATATTAAATATTTAATTTAATAAATTAAAATACATATTGTATTAATCAATTTTTGTTATTCTTAACTAATATTAGTAAGAGTCAAGCACCTTTACATTATTCATCTTTCAAAATGGCTGTTCTATACAATATTATTTTTTAATATGACCACTTAAAAATTAAGTAAAACCCAATAAAATTCTCCTGATATTCTAATCAAAGTTTTATAGGCTGTACTCTGTTCTTAAATGTTCCTAAAATCATTTTTAACAATTATATTTAAATTGCTATTTCAAGTTCCCTTAGATAGTGTTCCCTAAATAGAACTTAAGTCAACACCTAACATGTTAATACTAGATGTTAACAGATCCAGGGAAACAAGAGATGGATGGAACAAAATTTGAATGAAGAGAGGAAAGAAAATACAACATGGTGCATTACTGAGTTAACACTAAAAAACAGAGCTGGTTGCACATTCATTCAAATTCTCTTTGAAGAAGCCCCATAGGATTGATAGAGGTATCTTGAGAAAGTGCCTATAGTGGTGCAGCCTGACTACTTTGAGTAGCCTTTTGTGAGATCAATTTGCATGTGCTTGATGAGCAATCCTCTCTCCCTTTGTCAGTACACTGCCTTTCAGGATTACCCACAGACCACCAGTTTACTCATCATAATGCAGAACAAATCAAACAAGCATGCAGATCTCTGGTTGTACAAAGACCAGTTCCATTAAATAAGCTATTAGGAGAATGATTGACGTGTATGTGTGTGTGTGTGGGTGTGTGTGTGTGTGTGTGTGTGTGTATGTGTGTGTACGTATGTGTGTGCAAGTGTGCATGTATGGGTGTGTTTTATCACACAACTCTCTCCTAAGAGAGTTCAAAGAAGTAAAAACAGTTTTTAGGTAGACATTAATATTATTTTTTAAATAATATTCTTAATTATAATCAACCAATTGCACTTACACGTAAAACTTTTATATATTTCATCCTCCACAACACTGAGGTGAAGTAAGTCACCACTGTTTTATCCTTTTCTTCTTTTACTTTGGCACATTTGTATAAAATTTTATTTTAATACACAAGATTTGTTATATCCAAATATATTTTTACTTTCTCATCAACTATATTCTTGTACACATATATTTCTCTACCTCTTTTCACTCCAATGTACAGATATCATTTTGCCTTGATTTTGAAAAAAAAAATCTTGTGTTTTTATTAGTCATACATGGTAGTAGAGTATATTTTGACATATTTATAGAAACATGGAGTTCATCTTATTCTAATTAGGATCCCAGTCTTGTCGTTGTACATGATGTGGAGATTCACTGCAGTGTCTTATGTATGTTTACAGGAAAGTTATGTCAGAATCATTCCACTGTTTTTCCTATTCCTATTCCCCCTCCCCTCTTTGGATGGAGATAATTTTTTTTTCTCCTTATTTTAGTTTATTGTGTACAACTTTCTAAAAAGAGATCTAGATTGTTGTATTGCAATAATTTCCTTTATAAACAATATTTTTATATATACATGGAATTTTGTATCAAATTGAACCAACTTCTGAGTCATAAAGTAAGCCTTAAAAACTCACAACACTTGAAATTTCAGAGAGAGTATTCTCTGACCAATGTGAAATTAAATTATAAATAGCTAAAAGATAACTTTTAAAATGCTAAACATTTGAATTAAAGGAATTCAATTTAAAACACCACGTGGCCAAAATTAGAAAATGATTTGAACTGAATGATAATAAAAATGTGATATATCAAGCTTTTTTGAATGTAGCTAAAGAAATACTTAGAGTAGAACATTTTGTTAAGTGCTTTCATTTAACAAAAAACAAATGCTGAAAACCAACGTTTTATGTTTTATCTTAAGAATATATAAAAATTAGAGCAAATAACAATCAACAAAATTGAAGTGAAAAAAGAATTAAAAATCTATTAGTAAGATAGAAAATAAATATATGAAAGGATTAAAAATAAACTTTCATTTTTCAGAAAATATATGTAATACAGTTTATAAACTCCTTTCTAGAATAACAAGAAATAAAGAGAGAAGAGAAAGAAATACTTATATCAAGAGAAAATGAACAAACAATACTACATATTTTACAGACTCTCAAAATAAAATATTTGATGTTTACATTATTATTTACAAATTAAATTATGAGCAAAAGAAATACATTTGAAGAATTTTATGATTTAAAGAACCTTATACAAGAAAAATAAAACAGAAAGAAAAAAATGTTGGTCACTCTCTAAATAAGTGCAAATATTGAAAAGAACTACCAAATCCTAAATCTTACCTATCTCCATCTATCTAATCTATTCACACATCTTTATAATGTGTGTGTGTATCTGTATATACAGAGAGACAGAGACACAGAGAGACAGAGAAAGAGAAATTCATACTCTCCCACACACAAACACATATATAAAATAATAAAGCAGTTCAATTTCAATTTATTTCATAAATACAAGTTTGATTTTACATGAGAAATAGAAATAGAAATAAATAAAACAGTATGATAATAAAACAAGCTAGCATCTGAATAAGTACAAAAATGATGTCAGCATCCATTCATAAAAAAACTTATAAAATATATTAATTGTATTAATTTGATAATGAACATTTACAAAAATTAATATTCAAGTATTGAATTTAGATTTTAGGATTTTCATTTAGAATGGGAAAAAATGACTGCTAATATTAATTTTATTCAACATTTTAGTAGAACAAATAGCCAGTATATAAAAGCCAAATATAAATACCCAATATATAAAAGCTAGTATATAAATAGCCAAATATGAAAGGAAAAATAGCTATAGCATTTGAACAGAGATATAAAAATACATTGGTAATCAAGATTACATGAAAGATACTGAATGCTAATCTAATCTCAAATTGGGAAATGTTAGATTTCACAAATAATATTTATTATATATTCAGTTATCTTATAAATTAATTATATTTCTATGTGAAAGCAATAAACCATACCAAAATTATAGTATAAATGTTACCATTAAAATATTTTTTTAAAATACCTAAGAATAAATCTCACACTAGGTATATATTTTTTCTAAACACAAAAATAAAACATTACTGAGAAAAGTTTTAATATCATAAATAAATGGAAGGAAATGTTCTGTTCATAGAATAGAGGACTGAATATTTTTAAAATGCAAATTATCCTCTAAATTGATTTATAGTTTCAATGTAATCTTTATTAATTTGAAAATGTTCTGCATAGTGTGGTCATAGGTGCATACATATCACAAATCTTATCATAAAACTTAAATAAAAATCAAAAGCACACCCCAAGTTCCAAAATAACCTTTCTTGCATTACTATTCTATATTCTAATATTTTTAAAGTCAGGGTTTCCATTTTGATAATCTCATGAACTGTATATAAAAACTTACTACTAAGTTATTTTAAGTAAGATATTGTGGTATCACTACAGTATAAACAAATAGACAAATGAAACAGATTTGTATCCTCAAACAGAAACAAAACAGAAATCTTGATTATGGGAAAGGAGAGGCTGAAGAGCAGTGAGGAGAACCCAATTATTATGACAAACAGGGCTGAGTCATTTGGATATTAAATATACAAAAATATTATTCTTAGCGCTTATCTCATAACACATCAAAAATTAGTTCAGAGTGCATTTTAGATTTAAATGTGAAAAATAAAGCAATAAAATATTTAGAATACAATATAGAAAACTATAGTCAAAGTATTGGAATGTGAGATATTTGTTAACATAGACCTAAAAAGGGTTATCAATAAAGAAAGATATTACTGTTGAAATGTTTTTAAAAATACCATTAAGAGGATAAGAAAGTAAGCCAGAGTTTGAGAAAAATATTTGGAATATGGGGCTGGGGATGTGGCTCAAGCGGTAGTGCGCTCGCCTGGCATGCGTGCGGCCCGGGTTTGATCCTCAGCACCACATACCAACAAAGATGTTGTGTCCGCCAAGAACTAAAAAATAAATATTAAAAATTCTCTCTCTCTCTCCTCTCTCACTCTCTCTTTAAAAAAAAAAAAATATTTGGAATACATACAATCAACAAATGCATTGATTCAACTATAAAAATAAACTATAAATAAAATACAAACTATTTTTAAAAGAACATTAAGGCATTAAAAAAAAATAAATAGGCAGAACACATAAACAAGAGTGCTTCAAAACATGACACCCAAATAGGAAATTACTATTGCAAAGAATGATTGATGTTGTTAGTTCCAAAGGAAATGCAGACTAAAACTCCAACATCTCTCTACCACTTACCCACCAGAAAGGTTAAAATGAAAACAGCCTATAATACTAGAGCAGGTAGAGCAAGTGAAACTCATTACACTAATGAAGAGAGTGTAAGTCAACACAGCTTCTTTGTCAAATCAATTGACAGCACTTTCCACCTTTCAGTTTTTTTGACCAAAACATCTCATTCCTTAATATCCATTAGCAATGCAATTATATGAAAATACCTGAATAAGAATGTTTATAGGAACATTAATGCAGTATTAATGAAGTTTTTAACAAATAATTGTATTGTAATTATTTTGCATTACTATCCTATATTCTAATATTTCTAAAGTCAGTGTTTCCATTTTGATAATCTCATGAAAACTGATAGCAGATTGTTTTCTTTATAGGGCAAAATAAAATTATTTATATTTAACCAGCACTAGAGCACTATCATCACTCTTACTTACTCAAGGCACAAATAATTTATTCAAATTAATTCAGAGGTAATTTGTGTAATCCATTTTCTTGAAATCTACAAACTACTCTTTCAGAGCAGTTGATTCATTCTCATAGCATTGGCTCTTCATTTTTGTCTTTTCTTGTTTCTTTGTGCTCTTATTTGTTTGGCTCTTATATTTATTTATTTATTTTTAAATAGACAAACGTACCTAGCTATAAAACACTTGTATATTTTTTAGCCTCTTGTCAATCTGAATGCTTCCTATAAAATTTGGGAAAATGAGCATTCTCAACTCTCTGATACCCAAGTAATGCTGTTCTGTTTAAAAATAAATTTCCTTTAAATATTTTAAGACCAAATTTTATCCTTAAAGTATGGAGATGACAATGGAGCTTGTAAAAAAAAATAGTAATTCTTTAGGAACTGTAGTAGGGATTTTCAAAGAGAAACTAACTTTTTTTTTTGTGTGTGTGTGTGTGTGTGTGACTATCATATGCTGTTAGCAAGTTTCCATTTTATAGCCAATTTTAGCCACTCTATACTAGTACATCTCTTGCCTAAGGGCTATAAACTTTAATAGAGTATCTGATACAGAAGTTACTCTCCTACCAGGAAGGCCAAGGTAAGATGTGAAATGCAAGGAAAGCAGGCAGTGTAAATACAAAATCATACCCTGCCACTGCTGGGTTTTTTTGTTTTGTTTTTCATTTGTTTGTTTGTTTGTTTAATAAAGTGGCAACCAGGGGCCAAAAAAATTACATTGTTTTCAAAAACAATACATTAAAAGTACAAAATTCATTGTCACTAATGGTTTGGAAAGTGTTTATCCACCTTTAGATCCTCTCTTAAGCTAAAAACAGACAATAATCTCATTTTGGGGAAAACTTTGTTATGTCCCCAGGCTAAGGGGAATCTGAAGAGTTCCTGAATACAGAATAATCATCTTAGAATTACTAATGTGTAAAGAAAGATAATGACTACTGGGTAAATTTGAACTTGTGTGATCACTTCCTCAATATCTGTTTTAGAGTATGTATTGGAGGAGGGAAAAGGGGGCTCGGGTTTTGGTTTGGTTTGATGTCACTGTAATATATAAATTAAAATATTATCACCACTGCCATATATTCATGAAAAAGATTGCTGTTACATATTTGAAATATTATCTATATTTCAAAACAGGTACATCTAATTCAAAGATTTGTGGATTCTAGAAACATTACAACTTTAAAATCACATCCAAAAAATGTGTGAAATGTAGCCAGGACAGTGGCACATATCTGTAACTTGGGAAGCAAAGGCAGGAAGTTGTAAGTTCAAGGCCAGATTCAGCAATTTAGTGAGACATTTGGCAACAGCTCTGTCTCAAAATAAAAAGAACTGGAGATACTGCTTAGTGGTAAAGCTCCCCAGGCTCAATACCCTGTACACACACACACACACACACACACACACACACACACACGAAAAGTGAAATGTCAAGCTTAAAAAAGATCTGCATTTCTAAATGTAATTTAATATTTTTAAATGTGTCCCTAAATGTTGGACATATTAGTATTTTCTTAATTCTTCTTCAAATATGAGAGTTTCAAAGTTGTTTACTGTATATATTTAACTTGAAGAACTAAACCTTTTGAAATTTATGACTGCTTAACACACCAGTGTTAGCCATTTTCTCAGTTCCCCACATGACTTCTTTTTATTCTTTGATAAAATGATGAAGTCTGCTTTGCAGACAATATTTGAAAAAAATATAACTCTGTGGAGCTGAATAATGATTAAATAAAGTCTAAAATATGAACACAGAAAAAGCTATTCATGTGAAGTTAGTATAACAAAGGCCCCTCTGAATTTAAGATAGTTACAACGCTATTTTCTCACCAATAAAAATTCAATGATTTTTTTATTAAAATATAATACCTGTGTTACATTAAAATTTCCAAAATGTCTCAGTCTTTTTAAGTTTTTGGTCAATTTGAATTAGTATCCAACTAAAGCCAACTTATATTAGTTTATTATATGTCTGACTCACATTCAATTTAAAACAATTACTTCTGCATGTTTATTTATTCATTTTTTTCTTTTTTCTATAGTCTTTGATTTGTGGAAAAAAATTAGTAAATATTCTTGTTAAATGGGACACATTCTAGATTGTACTATTTGTGTACTTACAGTAATTTTTTTGTCTTTCTTATCCCTCTCAGTTTTTATATTTGTATATTTCAAAATGTTTGTGGAAAAGGTTTAAAAATTCAAAAGAAATTCTGATAAATAAAGTGTATATCTGTGGCTGCATGTGTCTATATGTGCCTGCTTATTTTTGTAATTTTGCACTTATTAATCTAAGCATGTAAAATCAAATATTTATATGCTAGGCAGCTTATTCTTCAAGGTGATTCAGGTTTCGCAGGTGTTCAACCAGTATCTCATTTCACACATGTCATCATTACAGTGCACAAACCCTTCAACTACAATGTAAAAATGCATGTGATATCTTGAGTAATATGACTATTGTCTGTAACATAAATTGGAGATCTTTTGTAACAACTTGTCTTATTTTCAATAAACTATAGGTATCTTTGGTTGTTTGTTCTTGTATTTTAGGTGTGTGTTGATTAAAAATTTCAATTGGTGAAAGAATTGGAGCAAGACAACAAGCTAAAAATATGTTTGCTGAGTTTGAAAGGAAATATTTTCTTCTAGTCTTATTTTTATACCTTCCCTTTTGGATTCTTACTAGTTTTTGTTTTAGTATTTGAACCAGCAACTGTGAAAAGCAAAGGAATAGTTCTAGCTTCATTCTTAGCTGAATTTTAATTAATTAAAATAGTCTCCAAGATTTTGCCACTCAAAGTATTATATATAGATATACATATTTTGAAACTGAAATTCATTTTTTGTTCATTTAAATATTTGGACTCCCTAACTTCAATTTCTTTTTTTTTGATTCATCAATTAAATTTTACTTTATAATAATTACAATTCAAATCCCAACTAAGAAGTGGAATGATTATAAGTTTGTTTACCAAAATTAGTATATACCTTTAAAGTATCTGGAAAGGAATCATTTCTTTTTTAAAAAATTTGTTCTTTTTAGTTATACATGAGAGTAGAGTGAATTTTGACACATTTTTACAAACATGGAGTATACCTTATTCTAATTAGGATCCCAATCTTGGGGACATACATGATGTTGAGATTCACTGTGGTATATAATTATATATACACAGGAAATTTTTGTCAAAATCATTTCACTGTCTTTGCTATTCCTATCTTCCCTCCCTTCCCTTCATTACCCTTTGTCTAATCCACTGAATTTCTATTCCTCCTCCTTCTCTCCCACCTTGTTTTCTCTTAGCATCCCCAAGTCAGAGAGAACATTTGACCTTGGGTTTTTGGGACTGGCTTATTTCACTTAGCATGATAGTCTCCAGATCCATCCATTTATCAAAAATGTCATAAAGTCATTCTTCTTTATGGCTGAGTAATATTCCATTGTATATATACATTTTCTTTATTCATTCATCTGTTGAAGTTCACCTAGGTTGGTTTCATAGTTTAGCTATTGTGAATTGAGCTGCTATAAACATTGATGTGACTACGTCACTACAGTATGCTGATTTTAACTCCTTTTTATACAGTGAAGTGATATAACTGGGTCAAATGATGTTTCCATTCCTAGTTTTTTAAGGAATCTCCATACTGCTTTCCAGAGTGGTTGCACCAATTTGCAGTCCCACCAGCAATAAAAATGTTCCCCTTTTCCCATATCCTCACCAGCATTTAAAGTTACTTGCATTCTTGATAATTGTCATTCTGACTGAAGTGAGTTGACAACTCACTGTAATTTTAATTTGCATTTCTCTAATTGCTAGAGATGTTGAACATTTTTTATATATTTGTTGACTGTTCATATTTCTTCTTTTGAGAAGTGTCTGGTTAGTTCTTTTGCCTACTTATTGTTTGGGTTATTTGTGTTTGTCCGGAGTTAAGCCTTATGAGTTCTTTGTATGTCCTGAAAATTAAGGCCTTATTGGAGATGCAGGTGCCAAAGATTTTCTCCCATTTTGTACTCTCTCTTCACACTCTTGATTTTTTTTCTTTGCTGTGAAGAACCTTTTTAATCTGATACCATTCCATGTATTGATTTTTCTAACCTCAATTTCTTGACATACCAAACTCCCTCGTGGTGAATACTAGTAATCTTTCTACATATCTTAGGAGTGGCAGTTCTGTTCAAGTTATAATTATTTCCTTAAGTTTCAAAGGCTCTGTATTTTTCTATTAAATGAATTAAAAACATCTTGTCTAGGAAATCAGACAATCAATAAGCTGATCAAAACTTATCTCTTTAGATACACTGCTATCTCATACTTCTTTGAATTTAGCCATACTACAAAACTATTTCCTCAAAGCTAGGCACACATATTTTTAAACTGTAGCTCTTTTGCACAAACTTCTCTTTCTTTTCTAGAAAATTTAGGCTAAACTTTTAGAATTCATGTAAAAGCATTTTCATCAGACAAGTACACCATGATTCTCCCAGATTTTAGCCAATTCTTTGATTCATTACTATAACACTCTACACATACCATTTTAAGGGCACTTGTTTTGCTGTGGAGAACATTTGTGTATCTAAATTTTCCTATTAAAAAAGAAATCATGATATTTACTTTTGTTAAATGAATTTGTACTATATAAGAGTATAGGTATGTTTTTTAAATACCTTAAAGTTTAGAAAGCTATACATTGTGGCTATCAATTGCAAACACCTGCTCAAATGGTTGAACTTTTAAGGAAAAAAATGACCTAGGTTTTTTTCTCATGGCATGCATTTGAAAAATTACCATTCATCAAGTAAAAATTGAATGCAATTAGAATGGGTTATGTTCTATTGTCCTTGAATTTCAGGTATGATCCCAAAACAGACACTTGGACCATGGTGGCTCCTTTGAGTATGCCCCGAGATGCTGTTGGAGTGTGTCTCCTTGGTGACAGATTATATGCTGTTGGTGGCTATGATGGGCAGACATACCTCAACACCATGGAATCCTATGATCCACAAACTAATGAGTGGACACAGGTAAGATTGTCATCTACTAAAGTTACTTCAAGTATAAGAATTAACTTCATTTACTTCTTTTGGAGTAAGAAGATACAAATAGTGATTGTTTTAGCCCAGTTGCCTTCAACCAACAATGATTTAGTCCTAGGTTAAGATTGAAATAAATACCATTAAATCACATTTTATGTATTTTTCTGTTGCATGTAATATTAAAATAAACTTGTATTGAAAAGGGACATGCCTGCTTCACTTGCATTTTCACTTTATAATAAGCCATACAAGGAACAGGAATTGAATTTGAGTTAGCTGAAGCAAAAAAGTAAAAGTGTCATATACTTCTTACAAAATCCTAACACAAGTATATTTGGTTTTACACACAGTTAGAAAAAGGAAATTGGTGTCTGCAAAACTCGACCTTTTTGCCACTCATGTTTGCCTGTTTATTGGGTCCATTCTTACCTAAGAGAATTTTCCATTTGATGCTGTTGTAAGCTCCCACTCATAATCTTCATAACCACAAATGAAATAAAATAAATTGTTGTCCCAGTTGAGTTAAAAAGAAAAAAAAATTCTAAATAGCTTTTCGTATATAAAGTACCCAGTCCTTGACAATGACTTTACCCAAAAGAGGTAGGGAATGATTGGCTTAAATGGGTCACTAGCCCCTGAATATAGTTAGGGACTCAGGCTTATGCTAGAGTGTAGCAGCTCCCATTCTGAGTGCATAGTTAGAGGATGCATGCTGGTGTGTGTGGAGTGCATAGTTAGAGGATGCATGCTGGGGTGTGTGTGTGTGTGTGTGTGTGTGTGTGTGTGTGTGTGTGTGTGATAGGGAGGATGAAGGCAAGACAACCCAAGTAGACCTAAGTTTACAGAAAGCACCTGAAGCTTACAGCTTCTATGTCGTGAATACATTCTAAGACTTGTGTCCTTACAGTCAATTGCTCTTTCCTTTTTTCTTTCACAATTTCCTCAATATTTGTATCATTTTGTTTATTATCCAGAAGTCTAAACATAAGATATATTCCAAATAAATACATAGCTTCTATCAATGAGTGCACTGATTTTCCAAAGTCTTACTTGGTTGAAGTTGATTAATGATCACATCTCATATGCATTAATGGATGGAAGTGCAGAATAAAATTTCTAACGTACAGGCTAAGGTACCTGAATTATGAATCTCCCTCCCCCCTAAAAGAAACCTCTTGAATTCAATAAATATAGATGTATTTGGTTTAGCAAGGGAAAATGGAAAAATGGAGGAAAGAAGGTGAAATGTTAGGATAAATGAGTTCTGTGAGTTGCTACAATTCTTCAATTGTGAGAGAAACAATTTTTATCCAAAGGGTACCAAATATAAAATAAGTTACTAATGACTGCTTTTCACATTGTTGTACTAAAAGTTTAGATATATTTTGAGTTTTTAACTTTGAGTCCTTAGTATTTCCAAAGAGTACTACAAGAATTAATGATATTTTATTTACTTAAAAAGTCCCAGTTCAATGATATGTAATTGAAATGTATCACTTATACAAATGAGCATTAAAGGAAGTTTATGGGTATATAAATGATATATAATATCTTCATAACATATATGTAGTATAGAGCCATTATGCTTATCATTCCTCTAAAATTGAAATCAAAATAATGCATGCAATAATAATAAGTTTTAAAAGCCTCCTAAAGACTATTTCCCTCATCTGTATTTTGTTATACTCTTTTGTATCATATAATGTCTTACAAACAGCAAGGCATTATGTTTTATAACTTTATTTTAGTATAATAAGCATTAATTTTAAAACTATTAAATTACTTTAAGATCTTACTTCCACATCTTTTCATTATTCATATTTTTAAGACACTTGAGGAGACTATCAACAGACTCACACAAAAACCTTTTGAAAACTCTGAGGATTCCAGCCTATTGGAAATGTTTCTTATATATGACATTTAATTCCATAAATTTCACTCCACTTACCCCTTATGAAATCCATTGGTTATCCCATATATCATTGACCCCCCCAGAACAAGTGGCTGATCATTGGAATGAATAAGGCAAAATAGTAAAATATCCAAGGATATGATTATTTGTAAAACTTTCCATGTAAGCTAGAATCAGAAATGATGAAAACAAATTAGGGAGTAATTCCCATACATAAGTCTTAGTGTGTTTTGTAGAGAACATATCCACATATCTGTGTGTGCTTATGAATGTGTTTTAAATAAATTTGACTGCCATTTAACATTAGGCTTATTTCTGCCATTTAGTTTGAAAAATACAATACATGCGCTTCAAGACTTATAAAGAACTTTATTATATTTCTCATAGCCTGGGTAAAATCATCGATTCCTGTGTTCTCTTGCTGTACTCTTCCAGCGTTCTCACACTATATGCCTCTACCAGCTGAGTATAAGAAAACAAAACAATGTGTCTTTTTTTAATATATAAAGAGAGAGTAAGAGAGAGATTTTTTTTTTTTTGAGAGAGAGAGAGAGAGAGAGAGAGAAATATTTATTTATTTTTAGTTCTCAGCGGACACAGCATCTTTGTTTGTATGTGGTGCTGAGGATCCAACCAGGGCCGCACGCATGCCAGGCAAGCGTGCTACCGCTTGAGCCACATCCCCAGCCCAACAATGTGTCTTTTAATAATCTGTCTCCAAATACTATCTTGATTGGTAAAATATAGGGAATATGTGAATGTTTCTCATGCCAATTAATTGAGAACTGTCCTTTCTCCTCAGTTAACTTTGGCGTGCATGTGTTCAGTTTATTTTCACACAACATATCATAGGATTGAGAATGTGTTCCAGGGAAGCCTTTTAAGATACCTGCCAATGTAGATACACATAAAAAGTAAAGCTACTCAATCTGTTTGCAGTCGAGTGCACAGTACTTCCCAGTATTGAATGTATATCAGAGGGCCTTTGAGAAACTTTTCAAAAACATTTACCCAGGACTCATCCATTTCTATTTAATGGTAGGAATACTACATATGTATTTGGTAAAAGCCCCTTAGATGACCCTGATGTGAAACAACACCTGAAAACAATTAGGTAACTACAGAAACACAAGGAAAAGCAGATGTATTTTAGAGTTAGATGCATTTCAATTTCTTCACTTTGATGATGTGTGACTTACATATTGCTTTGATGCTTGCCGCTCAATGCTCTATTCACTCACCAGTCACATGGAGCACGTGGAGATGACTATACACAAGGTGACTGCAGATAATTGTGGTGACCTATAAAAAATTTTTTTAGCACAAAATCACCTATGAAGGACTTCACATGTTCCTTTCCTCCTCTCAGTTTAACATCAATTCTAAAGGAAGATATTTATTATCTCTTATTACATTAAATTAGCTTTTATAAACAATGTATTGAGTGAAAGGAATAAAAAAATAATATTATTTGAGTTCTTTTAAACTTACAGTGAGATAATGGGTAACTAAATACGTTAGAAAGAACTGATAGATAATGCAGTTAATTTCCATATTTAGAAAATGAGAAAATGTTCTTTCTCAATCCAGCTCATATTATTTATTTTATTTCTTACTTTTTATTCACTTTATTTCTAGCATGAAACAATAGTATTTAATTTCTAGTCTACCCTGAATCTTTAGATCTTAGAAAACCATAATAAAAATTGATATCAAAAAGTCAAATTATTAAAATGTTGGTTTACATCTAAAGAATAAATCTTCATTATAAACTACATTAAATTTTTAATATATGTCTAGCTATTTTTGTATTTAATATTATTTTTAAAATCCAGTTCTCATTTCAATGATTGTCATAACTTGAAAAAATTTAATAAGCCACACAGCAATTGTAATTATGGCCTATTTATGAGAAAATATTGAAGTTA
This sequence comes from Spermophilus citellus, assembly GCF_964194105.1. Classification (NCBI taxonomy): domain Eukaryota; kingdom Metazoa; phylum Chordata; class Mammalia; order Rodentia; family Sciuridae; genus Spermophilus; species Spermophilus citellus. The sequence continues at coordinate 63,444,263 of NC_138182.1, read as the reverse complement.
CTCCATTGTATGTCTCTGTCTGGAATGAAAGAATAACACATTTAATTCAATATAATATCTAGGGAAATAACTTCAAAATGATTGCAGTGAGTGTAATAGCTGTTTCTTCTCAAATATAGTCCAAGCTATCTCTATGAAGTATCAGTGCAAAAGTATACATGCAAACTGCAGAGTAAATCTTTATTGAAAATTTTTCTATGGAAATTTCATTTTACTGAAGTTCTAGTTTATTATTTTTCTTAAAAATTCCATAAATGACTGAAGGTATTACCATTTTTAATATACAAATCACTGCCTTTTTAAAAATGCCATTGTCAATGTTTCCATTTTAATGTACTACTTGTGGATGAAAGGAGAAAATGCAAGCATATTTATAATTTTTATAATATTAACCTTTTAAATATATTATAATTTGCATATTTTACTCTGAGAGTAAAATTTGTCTGAAAGTTGTTTTTTATCTTTTTGGACAGATGGCATCCTTGAATATTGGGAGAGCAGGTGCCTGTGTGGTCGTCATCAAGCAACCTTGACTTATGTTTATTTTACTTGGAGGGATTTTATTTACTGGAGTGGTTATTTTTATATTATATTGCAAGAATGAGAATGTCCTGAGATGAAAACATTTCAAGAACAAGGATTTCTGTAGATTTACCTACTGATGTCAAAAGAGGTGAAGATCAAAGAGAATTATAGGGAAAAAGGAAACATCAAAGTAGTGCATAGTTCTGGCCATATGTTAGTTCAGGAATGGTAATTGGTAATTTATTTTGTATTGTAGCATACAATAACTAGAGTTACCAAAGGCTTGTTTTTTTCTTGAGCAGTTGAAAGGAGACTAATATTTGTGACATGAATAAATTACATGACAGCAAATCATTCTATTGTTTTACAATCTGTGGCAATATGGAACAGGTTGCCAAGAGTAGAAGATATGCTGTTTCATCTCACAGAATCTGATTGATTTACTGTTTTCCTAATCGGATGTGGTCATAACAGGAAGCAGAATAATGTTTTATTAAAACAACCTGCTCCTTCCTCATTTTCCTAAGCTACGAGGAAAATTAGAGAATAAATTCACGCTTGTCTCTTGCATTCAGAAAACAAACTGTCCTGCTATTCAAAGCAGCATATTTCATCAGAGACAATGGTTGAAATGTATTTCAACCATATTAGCAATCTAAACTGGCAAAAGCAAAGAATTGTTTTCATTAGGCTTGCCACATTGCTTTGTGATTTGAACACACTGAGCCAAAGAATCAATACAATTATGGGCTTTTGCCTTATGTTGAGTTCAGTGTAAGCATGGAAGCTAGTTATTCTGAATGTTATATATATATATATATATATATATATATATATATATATATATATACACTGCATGTAAAGTCCTTTAGAAATTTTGTTCTTTAAAAAATATATTAGAATTTTTCAAGAAAAAATATAATTCATTATGTTGGAGTGTTTATGATTATTACTGTAAAGAAGACAGGCTTCAGAGTCTCATTTCCCATTTTTTCAAACTTGTTACATTGATATGTACATTATTTTAAGCCAAATGTTTGTAGTTGTTTAAATCATAAAATAATAGCATTGCATAACATCCTTAATAAATATGCCCATGTAAATTTTAAATACAATTAATAAATAATAGAACATTTGCTTTTATCAGTGTATCTTTCTTAAATAGATTTTAATTTAGATCTAGGTTGAAATTGACAAGGTATACTACAGAGAAAAACAGTGTTATTGTCTTACTTTTCAAAATTAGAGAAACACAAATTGATTTCCTCCTAAAGCAATACCATGCAGACACCATTTGTGGTTATTGTTGTCTTTTGTAGTCACTGACTTGAGACAGTATTAGTGCCTTGAAAATATTCATCATATAATAAATTAAGAATTGTTCAGAAGTTTTAAAATGCAAAAAAAATCTTCTTTTTAAGTCAATATAAACCACAAAATTAACTTATTGTTGGATGGTGAAAAATGTTTGGAATCTAACAACTAAGGAAATATTATTGAGAGATTTCCCCAAGAATATATTGAGAAAATATAAATTCCACAAGATCTAGATATCAAAATTATTACTTACTATCCACTACAGAAAAATGATGTTATTATAGATAAAGATGCTAAGATGCTACTGATTGTTTTTAAATTCTGATTTTAAAAAAATATAACTCTCACCAGTAGCAAAAAAATCAACTCGAATGAATTAAAATCTTAAATGTAAGACCTAAACTAATAAACTCCTAGAAGAAAAAAAAAGGGGGACACATTTCAGGACATTGGAATGGATTAGTTTCTTTTATTGGACAAGATCCCAAATGCACAGGAAACAAAAGCAAACATAAACAAATAGGATTATATCAAACAAAAAATCTTCTACACAGCAAAGAGATCCCATCGACAAAATGAAGAAACAATCTTCCGAATGGGAGAAAGTTATAATGTGAATACGTGGTGGTGCAGAAAACTCATGTGTGAGACAATGCAAGAATGTGCAGAGGTGAAATGATCAGATCATGAAATCCATAAACTTATCTGTGGATTAATTCACTTGAATGAATAACTGGAGGGTAACTATAGGCAGGTAGATTGTGGCTGGAGGAAGTAGGGCACTAGGGTCATGAATTTGTGGTTTATATTTTGTTCCTGTTGAGTGGAACATCCTCTGCTTCCTGGTTGTCATATCCTGAGCTCTTTTTCTCCACCACATCTTTCCACCATGATGTTCTGTCTCATCTCTGGTCCAGAGCTATGGAGTTGGTCAACCATAGACTGAATCTATGAAATCATGAGATGAAATAAACTTTTCCTCCTCTAAAGTGTTCATGTTGGATCTTTTGGTCACAGTGACACAATACTGACTAATACACTATCTAATAAGGAATTAATCTCCAGAATATATAGCAAAACAAAGAGCTCAATAGCACTAAAACAACCTAATTAATAAATGGGCAATAGAGCTTATAAGCTATTTTGTAAGTAAAACAACAGGTATATGGAAAAATATTCAGCATAACTAACCATTAAGAAGGATGCAAATCAGAACCACAAAGAAATATTACCTCACTCTTGTAAGAAAAAAAAGTGCTGGAGAGGGTATAGATTAAAAGAAAATCTGGCATATTGTTGCTTAGAATGTAAATTAGTACACCACTATGGACATCATATTGAAACTCCTCAAATAATTAAAAAAATAGAACTACCCTATGACACAGCAATCAACTACTAGGTATACAGCTAAAAGGCATAAATCAACAGTAGAAGGATGACTGCACTCCCATGTTCACTGTAGCACTATTCATACTAATCAAGAAATGGAAACAAGGTAAGTGTTCATCAACTGATGAATGGATAAAGAAAATGTGGTGCATGTACAACATGGAATAGTATTCAGCCATGAAAGAAGGGAATATTGTCATTTGCGACAACATGAATGAAACTAGAAATATGTTAAGTGAAGTAGGGCACAGAAAGATAGGTACTGAATAACCTTATTCATATGTGGAATATTAAAAGGTGACCTCATAGATATTGGGAGTAGAATGGTGATTAACAGAGGTTGGAGAGGATGCAGGGAACAGAGGGAAAGTTTTATCAAAGCATGATAAGTTATCGTTAGATAAGAGCAAGAAGTTCTGGTACGCAATTACACAGTAGCATGACTATAAATAACAATAATATATTGTATACTTCAATGTAGATATGAGAATCTGAGTATTTTTTACTAAGCTGGATAGTAGATTCACAAAATTACGATTCGATGTATTCTTCTCACTTTTGTTTTGGAAATGTAGTTATTTCTTATTAAAATACATTTATTTAAAAAACTCGAGGAAAGGAAGTTTTCATCATAAATGGTGATAAATGTTTGAGAAGAGATAAGTTTAAACTGATCTAAACATAAAGCAGTGTATAGAAAAGCATCATATGGGGGCCAGGCAGAGTGGAACACACCTGTAATCTCAGTGGCTTGGGAGGCTGAGGCAGGAGGATCACGAGTTCAAAGGGAAACTCAGCAATGGTGAGGCACCAAGGAACTCAGTGAGACCCTGTCTGTAAATAAAATACAAAATAGGGCTGGAGGTATGGCTCAGTGGTGGAGTGCCCTTGAGTTCAATCCCCAATTGCCCCTCCAGAAAAAGCATCATATAGTAAACCATAAATATGTCTAACTTGGGTCTTTGTATAAATTGAAAGAAGAAAAAAATTTAAAATAGTACTAACCAGAAAAAATTAAATATAAACAGTACAACACAAAGTTTAGCATCTTAATTTCTTATTGTTAAGTATATTCACATTATTGTGAAACCCAACTCCAGAACTATTGTATCTTGCATAACTGAAGCTTTATATGTATGAGACAATGTCCCTTGTTCTCCTCCCCTAACCCACAATAACCTACATTCTACTTTCTATGGATTTAACTATGCTATACATTTCATATAACTATAATCATACAATATTTGTATTCTTTTTACTGGACATATTGCCTTTTATGGCAGGGTGTGGGGTGATGCTAGGGATTGAACCCAGAAACTTGTGCATGCTAGGCAAGACTCTAAAACTGAGCTATATCCCCAGTCCCTTTCCTTTTGTTTTTTAGGACTAAATAATACTCCATTGTATGTCTACAACATGTTTTGATGATCAATTCATCTATCCAATTGTACTGGGTTGCTTTCTGTCCTTAATTTTTGTGAAAAGTTCCACTCTAAATGTTTGTTTGTGTGTATCTCCTCACAATTCTTCTTTTAATCCTTTTGGATATTGCCGCGTCCAGCGAATGGGACCGAGTCCGGCGGGAGACGTCGGGATTAAAAAAGACACAGGAGTCCGAGGTCCTTCATCCAGGGGGAATCTGACTTTATTATCTCAGCTCATACTTATATATTTCTTTCAGATAGAATAGAAAGCCACTAGTAGGCGGGAGCAAGGAGGAGGGGAAAACAGGTGGTTCATGTCGACTCATAATGAGCCTTCAACCAGGAGCCTTATCAGACCCAAGCAAGTCAGGGCGTCCCCACATGACCATTATAGGCTGAATAATATGAAAACAGACACCACAAATCCTTCAAGGCCTTGTGAGCTCCTTCAAGGCCTTGTGAGCTGGCCTCTTTGACGTGCACAAAAATCAGGGCTGGATCCAAGCCCTGGGGGCCGGGGGGAGTCCGTGCCAGCAGGATATAAATCTAGAAGTGGAATTTCAAATCACTTGTAGTTACAATATTTTTGAGTGACCCTCATACTATTTTCCACAGAAGCTACACCATTTCATATCCCCATCAACTGTGAACAAAAATTCCAATGTCTCCACATCCTTGCTAGTACTTGCCTTACTCTGATTATTGCAATTTTGAACATCTTTTCATATACTTAATGACACTTTTACAATTTTTTGTAAAATGTCTATTCAAGTACGCTGCCCATTTTAATGGGGTTGTTTGCTTATGCTACTGTCAAATTGTAGGACTTCATTATTTACATAATTTTCAAATATTTCCTCCCATTGTATAGGCAGTTTTTTTTACTCTATTGAGTCCTTTGATGAAAGTACCTTAGTTATGAGATTTAACATTTTTAATGCATTTTTTTCTGCTTCTCAGTCTCAAACCCTTCATTACAACATTCCACAGTTTGAAAAAAAAAAGAAAGAATTAAACAATTGTCAAATAGGAAAGATATTTTACTATAATGAGCAAGAAACACTTTTCCTTTTGAATCTATATTTTGACAAATGATAGTAAAGAAAAAAGTGTTTTTATCTTATCTTTATTTTACATTCTGAGAATAAAATAAGTTCACCAGAACTAATTTATTAAAATGTGTTGAAATATTAATTAAATATTGAGTATATTTTTTAAAAACACAATTTTTTCTGTTTCAGAACTTCAATCTATTATTCACAGAAATGTTGAAGCATTATCTTCTTCACGGCATGAGTCTGACTTGGGGGTGTTCTAAATGAGAATTGTAGAATCATTGTGTCTTCCTATACTCATTAGTTTGAGATTTGCATATTTTAAGACCTGTACTTATGAGAGACAGTTTTCCTAAGCTCAATGCCACTGTGAAAAAATACACTTAAATGGTTTTTTAACAACTCTACACATTTTCTTTTCCCTCTATCTAGATATAATTTTAGAGATAGCTAATATAATATACAATCGATCAACAAACATGAAAAAAATGTTCAACATCTCTAGCAATTAGAGAGATGCAAATCAAAACTAATATTTCATCTCACTTCAATCAGAATGGCAATTATTAAAAATATAAATAACAATAATTATTGGTAAGGATGTGCAGAAAAAGGCACACTCACACATTGCTAGTGGGATTGCAAATTGGTGCAACCAATCTGGAAAAGCAGTATGGAGATTCCTTGGAAAACTTGGAATGGAAAAACCATTTGACCAGCTATCCCACTCCTCGGTTTATACACAAAGATGTTAAGAGTCTGTAAACAAGTCAGGATGGCGCCTGGCATTTTGCCAGGGGGAGTGGTTTGTGAGGTGGCGCCAGGGAGCCATTAAGTGTGGAGATTCCTTATTGGTTGACTGCTGTATCTAGCTTATGCTAATTAAGATAAGCTGTGTGTAATGTATAAATACCTCTGCTGTCCTACAATAAACGGCTCCCACTCCTGCTCTATCAGTGTACACAAGTTGTTCGTCACCCCCCCCCCCCCCCCCCGGTTATTTTGCTGCAGCTTTTTTCCTGATAATCCTTCTTCTTCTGAACTTTCTTTTTCTTTCTTACTAGAGTTCCTGGGCTTCCATCAACACATGCCCTAATTATTCTTCATTCCACTGGGGTGCCTCCTTCCCTTAGTAATTTACTTCTCACCCCTTCCATATTTTCATCACAAAGACAATACAATACACTGAGACAAAACAAGACACAAACATACTGTATCAATCTTCTCCATTTTCTCGAAATGGCCATTTTTCCTCTCACCCAATCTGTCTAGGGACGAGCAGATTTGCTCCCATCCTATCTAGGGATGGGCAGCTTTTTTTTTTCCATCACTTACCCCCGAGTGTCCCGGGGCTCCCGGTACGGGCCACCATCCGCCGCAGTCTGGCTGCAGCAAAATAACCGGGGAGTGACTAACAACTTGTGTACATTGATACAGCAGGAGTGGGAGCCGTTTATTGTAGGACAGCAGAGGTCCTACACACAGCTTATCTTAATTAGCATAAACTAGATACAGCAGTCAACCAATAAGGAATCTCCACACTTAATGGCTCCCTGGCGCCACTTCACAAACCACTCCCCCTGGCAAAATGCCAGGCGACATCCTGACTTGTTTACAGACTCTTAACAAAAAGGACTTAAAAATAGCATACTACAGTGATGTAGCCACATCAGTGTTTATAGAAGTATATGTCACAATACCTAAATTGCGGAACCAACTTGGATGTCCTTCAATAGATAAATGGATATAGAAACTGTGCTACATATACACAATGAATATTACTCAGCATTAAAAGAGAATAAAATCATGGCATTTGCAGGTAAATGAAGGGAGCTGGAGAATATCATGCTAAGTGAAGTAAGTCAATCCCAAAAAAACAAAGGCAGAATTTTTTTTCTCTGATATGTGGATGCTGGTCCATAATGGGGATAGAGGTGGGGGTGGGCAGAGCATGGGAGGAATGGAGGAACTTTGGATAGGGCAAAGGGGAGCAAGGGGAAAGGAGGGGGCTTGGGGGTAGGAAAGATGTTGGAATGAGATGGAAATCATTACCCTAAGTACATATATGAAGACAAGAATGGTGTGAATCTACAAATACAACCAGAGAAATGAAAATCTGTGTCCTATATATGTACTATAAATTGAAAGGCATTCTGCTGTCATGCATAACAAATTAGAATAAATAAATAAATTTTTAAAATGTGATTAAGAGAACTGGAATCTGGGAGCAGTGGTGCATGCTTGTAATCCCAGCAGTTCAAAAGGCTAAGGCAGGAGGATTGTGAATTGAAAGTCCGCCTCAGCAAAAGTGAGGTGCTCAGCAACTCAGTGAGACTGGTCTCTAAATAAAATACTAAATAGGGCTGAGGATGTGGCTTAGTGGCTGAGTACCCGAGTTCAATCCCTGGTACTTGCCCCCCTAAAAAAAAGAACTGGAAAAGTGTAAATTACTCATTAAAAAACAAAACAGCAACAATCTTCTTCAATTGAATTAAAGCATCCTCTTTGATATGAAATACATATAAAATGGTAGTTTACTTTTATAAATATTGAAGTAATTTTAAATTATAACATTTTATAAGACTATGTAATATATGTATTTCATTCATATTCAACAAATATCATGGGTTTAAAATTGTACTGATATCATTTAACTTTTATAGACATTTTAAAAATACAATTAAAAAATTTTTGCAGGGATTTTATTTTTACTGATATATTTCTCTAATATAATCTGCAATTAACACATTTAATTCATAATTAAAAAGATTATTAAAGGTTTAAACAATTACAGGTAAAAGATTTTATATTATATTTATGATTACAGGTTTTTAATGCAGCAACCGGTGTCAAGTAGCTATGATGAAATGTACCTTTATTTTTAGTCTTAATATTTTAGAACCTTTGGCTTCTTCCAGGTGCTTCTGACACCCTCTACTTGCATGCCTGTGTGCTCTTTTCCAGGGTGCACTATTTCTCCACCCACAATTTTCACCAACATATAGAATACACAGATAATATTAGCAAGTTGGAGTGGACAACTCAAAAGAATAGAGGAGAAGATAAGTGAGTCTGTGGCTATGTTTTGATCAATAATATTTTGTTGTAACCATATTCAAAACTGCTTAACATATTTATCAATATTTTTACAAGTAATCATTTTCCTCTTGGGAGGAAACAGTCTCTGCATATGTTGCATTCCAGCATTTATCTGTTTAGTTTATATTAGGTTAGTACTGCTTATATAGAAAACCGTGTGTGTATCCAATTTACCACATGGGGTCAAGGAAGAGTAGAGTGGACAATGAGCTCAGATAGAATAAGAGACATTTTTCAAGGAAAACAAATTAAATTGAAATTTAGTTTTAATCAATATTCTTAAATTTTTTTAATTAATGTGATGTTTCAGTGTTTAAATTTACCCTTTTTCTTGAAGTACACTTAAAGGAATTTCAATAAAATTGAGCTAATGATAAAATAAACAGTGGCTTCTTTCTTATTCCTTTGACTCATGTATTACTAATCCCATTTTTTAAAACTGAGAAATGTCTATTTTCTAAAATTTGATATCTAGTTAATTGAAAGTTACTACATGTGAAAAAATACAATCAATATTTTGTAGAGAAATAAACTAAATTTTAAAGCAAAACAAAATGCATTATTATTGTCAATGCCAAATTAAGAAGTTTCTTCTATTTGTAGTTTTATTTGTAGTCAAAATGCTATCATCTACAATGCCTTGCACACAGTCCAGATATTCTTTCCATGATGGATAAGAACTGAGAACATCAATTTTCTATTACACAGCACTACAGGGGTAGAAAATAAAAGTTATTGTCTGTTAACCCCCAAATGCGGAATGATAGATACATGTCTAAATGTGACTATTTCTCTTTGTAAATCTCTGATCTGGGTGTGTGTTGGGAGCTGCCACATAGGAGTGAGTGCGGACCCTTAGCCTGGAGTGATGGAGATGTAAGACTGGTTTCCACTGTGGGCAGAAACAGGTGGATCTCACCTTCACTGAGCAGGGGAATGAAGCTCTAGGAGTGGACATCACCCAATGAGACTGGGCTACACCTCACCCCCCCTGAAACCCAATCCCTTGCCTCATTTGGGTTTCTCCAGTGTCTTCCCCTGGATAAACAGGGCTTCAAGTGGACACTCTCTCTTTTTTGTCTTCCTCTCTTGCTTCCCTTGAGGAAGCTGGGGCAGAAGAGCCTTGCTGAATCCCAAGAAAAAGCTGTGGGCTTGGCAGGTCTGTGTAGGGTCTTCCCATAGGGCAGATGCAGAAAAAAATTAGGTATCATAACTATTCTGATGACAGTATTCTAAATAATAAGGCTTTTGTTTTATACATAGATGGATGAATAATATTCCAAAATTAACACTGTATATTTAATTACTAGGAAGAATGTGCATATCTTCCTTTCTCCACTTATACAGGTCAAAGAATTAAATATTGATTTTGATGAAGAAGATACAGTTTTATTATCAAGTGGTTATTATTAGATAGAAATACTTCTATCTACAAGGAAAATTGATTATTTTAAAATGTCAATACATGAAGTTTTTTTATCATTTACATAAGTTAACTATTATTTCTACACAAATATTTACTTTATTTAGTCACTAAACAAATATTTTTAATGGTCTTACCTGGGAGACCAAAGTGAGCATTTGGCATGTGAGTGTTCAAGGTTAACTATGATTTCAGCATTGTTGCATAGTACAGCATGTTTCAGTCTTAAATGAGAGTTCACTGGGCAGAGTATATGTAATAACGTATTTTCCCAAGTCACAGCTGTACTTTTAGAGTTATTGAGGATTATGTAAATTATCATTTTTTTATTTATACCTTATTCATTACAATAGTTCTCCCCGAAGTTAAGTACTATACCTTTGTTAGAGACTGAATATATGTATCCCTCCAAGTTTATGTGTTGAAGCCCTAATTATCAATGTGGCTGTATATGGAGAGGAGGCTTCTAAGGAAAAACTTAGCTATTAAAAGAAGTGTAGTGTAGAAGCCCTGAAACAATGGTTTAGTGTCTTTGCAAGAACTCACCAAGGAGATCTTCCCCTTTTCCTCTCTCCCCTGCACATATGCTCAGAGGAAAGGCCATGTGAAGAAAACACGGCCATATATAGGTCAAGAAGAGAGCCTTTACCAGAATCTCACAGCAGACAGGTCAAGAAGAGAGCCTTTACTAGAAAACTCACAGCAGGGGATTGTGATCCCAAACTTCAGCTTCCAGACTGTGAACCACACAGCCTGCAGTATTTCACTATTGCCTCCTAGCAGACTCACATAATCACCAAAGACTCAGAAATTCATCATATTTATTTAAATTTGTCTGAGTGTCCTGATTTTTCATCTGGAGTTATTTTTTGAAGTTTAAAGAAAATAATGCATATTTGTATTGTACAATCAATTGAAAATACTCATAATGAAAAATTGTCTTACACTGTATCAGAAAGCCATAGGGAGACATATATATATAGTTACTAATAACAATCGCAAAACTAAAACAAACCAACTAAGAGGCTGGGCTATCAAAAAAAAGCACACCATTAAGAAAGATGAACAAGAGATTAATATCCAAACGTGTAAAGACAGGAAGAAAAAGTCAATAACCATACAATGATTATCACAATTATTTTTTATTTGTTTCTGTTTACAAGTTCATGACACTGAACCCAAGATATTTTTGAGAATTGTCCATCTTATCTACCTTCTCTGCAGATGTATCCCCATTCCACAAATTAGTATCCTAAGAAAACAGTAAATTAAATGGCTGAGAAGATAAGCCTTTGACAAAATAACTAGATTTAAAAAAGAACTTGAGATCTCATAAGACAAACGCCATTTATTTTAAGAATATATCAACTATTTAGCATATAAAAAGTAAAATTTTTTCTACTCTTTCATGATATAATTAAGTAATAAGATCCAAAATAATATATTAAGAATGGACACACACACACAAAAAAAACACACAAATAAATCTTAAGTGTGCACAAAAAAATTCCAGAACAATTACAAATAACAATTATCTGGAAAAGACCAATGCAAACAGAACAAATACATTTAGTATATAGTCAAAGTGATATTGAAAAAAAAAAGGGAGAAAAATGCAGATTTGATGGGATAAACTTTTATACATTCCAAAGAAATTAAAATGTAGTTTTAAAAACATGACTTATACCAAAATAAGCATTTTAATTAGCAACAAATTAATGTTTAAGAACAAAAACATTATCTTTAAAAATCTCCAAAAGATATTAAACAAATTGCCCGTGAATAATTACAAATTTCAAAAAATAAATACAAATGACTTAAGGAAAAGATTCCTGCAATATACAGAGTCAGAACTCTTATGCATGAGTCTAGATGACAATGGAATATATTAATTTAATTTGATGAATTGATTAACATGTTTATCATCTTATTTAGACTTATTGTAGTTCAAATATAAGCCCAGTCTTACCTCTCAAAATTTATTAAAATGTTAAGAGCCTTTATTCCTTCACCTGTTAAACATAATTTTTGTTTAAGACAGATGATGCCTCCCCTAACCCCCCAAATTTGGTTCATTAATGGGTAAATATTGTCCTAATATTAGGAAAAAACTAAACTAAAATCTCTTTATAAGTAGGCTAGTCATGTAACTAAAATATGCCTATAATAATGTCTAAAACATAAAGCATTCAAGTTCATTAACAAAAATAAATGCTTTACATTTTAGACAATAAAATCTGTGTTCTAATTGAATAGAAATATTAGGTTTTTATTTTAAAACACAGATATTGTATGAGAACAAGTATACACTGTGAAAGTTACAGTTATAATTATCTGTTAATTATGACTTACAAATTATAAAAATCATCCCAGTAAAAATTTAATCCATTATATTTAGGAAACATCTACCCTCCCATTTTCATAGCCAGCATTATTCAAAATAGCTAAGATATGGATTAACCCAATGTACTCATTGATGAATAAATGGACAAAAAAATGTAATATATATATATATATATATATATATATATATATATATTACATAATAGAATAGTCTTTGGACTTACAATGAACTACATTTGATCTCAGGAGACTTCCTTGTATTTGATTCTACAGAAAATAAAAGCTAAATTTCTTAATTACATATTTCTAAACTTACATGATCCCTCTTCTCAGCCTTGATTCTTATGACACCATCTCTAATTCACTATAAATAGTTTCATCCTGACATTGTCCTTTTCACTTCAGACTCCATACATCATCTATTTCATGTTGTTTATTCATTCCTTCACAAATACATGCCAAAGTATACCCTAAGTTTCTGTTCCATCCTAAATTTCTATCCATTTATGTGGAATATGAAGATTTTGTCCATTCATTGATCAAGGGACAACTATTCTGTTTTACAAATCTAAGATCAAAACGTTTCAATCTAGAAATTTTCATGCATCCTTTAAAATTTTTGAGACTTTTGAGAGGGTTTATCATTTCAAGGACACTTTGTATTTAAATTTCTATTTCCTTGAAATCCATTGTTTCAAACCACTATACCATACTACCATGTTCTACTTCCAGTGTTCTATCTGTTCAAAACACACCATTTAACCCAGTCTTCTGTGAGCAGATCTATGAGATATGGTAGAAATGTGAAGGTTAACCTGCCAAAGAGATCTCTGACAATAACATCTTGTAGGCAAAAAGAGGTTATTTGGCCATGAATGTCCATTTCCAGGAATGTAATATGAAAAAAAACTACAGGAGATGAATGTATACAATATACATATGCATATCATACACTTTTATATTTTCTCTGATACTAGACTAAATTTCTTAACAATGGTCTGGTTAATGTTTGTGCAATTAGGTAATCACATAGGAACTCCGTGATATTTGAACTTCCCATAATTCCTCTTCTTAGAGACATTTTACCATGGCTTTTGATGGATACTTTTGTCTAGAGAAGATTTCTCTTACATTTAGAATTGTCCACAATTGTTCATATGGCTAAAATCACTACAGTGACTGACACAGAAAGAGAAATGAAGATGACATGAAACTTATCTTTACATAAATCTAGTTGGACAATAAGGAGTTAAGTATAAAAACACATTCTTCCTGTGAGCCTATTTAGTTTCTTTGCACAGGTGTTTTCCACACTTTGATGGTCCTCACAGCTGTGCTATGAAAGAAGGAGAATGACATCATCGCACCATGTTACTACTAAGGAAATTACTCACAATTGTCAAATGCTTAACAAATCCCGTGTCTTACTGATAAACCCCACTAAGACTCCCAATCTAGTATTTTTGAAAGCTGACTATGCCATCTAACTCAGCTGCATTTCTCTAGTATCCCTCTTTGAAATAAAATTCCTGCTAAAAATAGAGGAATTATTATTTGGCTATTTGATTAATAAGACATATCTAAATACAGAAAGTGTAGACAAAACATCAATGTTACTATTTTTAAGACAGTAGTACTCAGTCTTTTTTTATTGTACTTACATCTCTGGAACACAAAATATTTTCAATGGTAGCATTTAGAATATACTGAAGTCTTAGAGTATACTGAAACTATTTTCAATTTTAATGTTGACTATATGTGTTAAAAGAAATACATAATATATTTTAAATTTTATAGACTATATAATCTTTTCCAGTTTTCTAATATGGTAATACTAATTTTTTTCCTATAATATTTACAAATAAATCCACTTTAAAAGTAAAAGTAAATAATGCACTATCAATCCGACAGTTAAAATCAAAGAGAAGATATTTGAAGATTTTACTGGATACTAGACTGGTAAAGAATAGAATCTTTAGTACAATCTAAGAGAAGGTATATTCTCACAGAGTACTAGAATTTAATGCTTTTAATTGAATCATTATATAGTTTTAAAAAATTGAGCTTTTTAATACGTTTGATAAATGACCACAGTTTTAAAAAAAACTAACAGACAAATAGAAGCTAAAATATATTTCTATAGTTTTATATTTCTAGGTTGAAAAGTCTGTATAAAAATTTTTTAAGTTCTTGTATTTTTTGGTAATTCCTCTTTTAAAGTTAACCCATGTCACTCATTAATACTATGGATGGCATTTTAAGTGCTATAAAAATTGTATAAATAATAAGAGGAACAAGTACTGAAATCAGTATTCTAGGCAACTTTACCACTTGGTTCCTTGAAAAGAGATAACAAGAGTTTTTTCCTATAAATATTCCACTATTATTTTACTATATAATTTCAAAAGACCCATCTTATGAACTATAGTAGCTCATTTGTAAATCTAATACCTTGTGAATTAGATAAATTTTAGATATTTTTTGCTCTAAGTTCCTATGATTTGATATGCATGATAATTATATTTCATATATACGCAAATTCTAACACAGAATTTTATATGCATTTTTCAGTCATATATATGCATGTGTATGCTTGGAAAATTTTCATTTTATCATTTCAAATTAATTTGTGGTTTTTAGTAATTGAAAATTTATGGACCATTACATTTCTTCTGCTTGGAAATATATGAAAATTAAAATCATGTAATATTCACAAGAATATTAATATATTCATAATACACAAACAACATTATAAAAATAAAACAATTTTTTAGTTTATTTTATTTACTTAGAATAGATATTGAGTGCTGTTTTAATCAATTTTTTCTTCTTTATGACAAAAATACCTAACAAGAACAACCTAGAAGAGGAAAAGTTGATTTGGAATTTACAGTTTCTCCATAACTCTCGGCCTCCGTAGCTCTGGGTGAGATATCACACCTTAAAGGCATGGCTTAGAGTAGGAAATCTGCTCAGTTCGTGGTAATACTAAGGTGTAAGGAAGCAGAAATTGAGAGAGAAGAGAAGGAATCCCCAAAAGAATAACAACCTTTCCAGGGCTCACTCTAGTGACCTACTTCCCCTACCCATGGCCCATCTGCCTACATTTACCACCCAGACAGTCAATTCAAATTAGGATTGACTGATTAGGTTACAGCTCTCATAATCCAAGTATTTAACTTCTGAGTATTCCTGAATAAACAGAATCTTTTGAAGGAAATCTCATATCTAAAGCACAACATGCCTTATATATGCCAGTCACTATATTTACTCAGTGTGCTTTAATTGTCCCCAAGTAGCTCACAGACATGAACCAAGTTAAAAATTAATTACATCAGACTCCAGAAATATTAAGAAAATAACTTCCAGAATGCTATAGAAATGCAATTTAGGAACATCTAACAATTCTGTGGATGTGATTTCTGAATCATGAAGAATGATGCTAATAAGATGTTTCTACCTTACTGGTAGCATGATAAGAGATTCTCCCTAGACACTCCTGGTCTAAGTAGATGCTCTTCTAAATTCCATCCATTATTCCTCTAAACAACAGTGAATCTAGTAACATGGTAAATGCATGATAATATTAAGAAAATATTTTTTAAAAAAACATCAATCTAGAAATCTTCTCTACCACAAATGCAGTAGAGAAAGCTCTTATATGATCAACTCACTATTAAAGCAGAAAACGGTGCATAGCACAGGCAATCCACTAAAAGCCTGCAAGACAGAACTCTACCACTTTATATAGCCAAGATGACATGACCCAAGTTCTGATGATCTGCAGTACTAGTCCTCAAGTAAATGGACTTACAAACACCATTTGTAACATGTAACTCATTCCAGCCTTATCTGGTGGTTAGAGTGGCCATTTGTTCTAAGTAATAGGGTTTACCCAAAAGAAAAACTTCTCAAAATTTTATGACAGTAATTTGGCCATCTGAAGCAATGTTCCCTACAGAAACTAGAAAATAGAGTGCTGTCTTCCTTAATATTGACATTTCAAAGAAATGCCTCCAACTGCCTGGAGAAAGTCATCCAGGGTCAGAAAGCTTGTGTACAGTCTATTCAATTTTTAAATATATTTTAAAGAGGCAAAAGTAGAGCCGGGTGTGGTGGTGCATGTCTGTTATCCCAGCAGCTTGAAAAGCTGGTTCACGAGAATGGCAAGGTTAAAGCCAGCCTCAGCAGCATAGTGAGGCCCTAATCAATTTAGAGAGACCTTATCTCAAAATAAAAAATTAAAATAAAAGTCTGGGGAAGTGGCTCAATAGTTAAATGCCCCTGGATTCAATCCTCAGTACCAAGAAAAAAAAAAATAGTTAGAAATACAAATTTTGTAAAGTAAAATGTCTGAGAAAAGGGAAAGAAATCTCTTATTTTTGACAAGAAAAATTTATCTTCCTACTTTTAATTTGCCATTGTCCTTACTATTTATATTAGTGTATTTTACAGCTGTGTTTATATTTAAGCTTTGGGAGATTTGCTCTTTTTTTCTGTCTCCATCAGATCCAGGACAAGGATAGGAGCCAGGTCAGTGATCTGCACACTAGGGCTAAAGGCCAAATGTAGCCAAATGATTATCTTTTACCTAAGAATGGTTTTCATATTTTCAAATGTTTGAAAAAAAATGTCAAAAAGAAGGCTATTTCACAACACATAAAAATTTCACAAAACAAATTCTTGTGTCTATAAAGGGTAGTTTAAATATAGCCATGTCTATTCCTTTATATGGTATTCTCTGTGGTGAATGCTACTCCTTTATGTGGTATTCTCTATGGCGCTTTTGAGCTACACCAGCAGAGTAAAAGTCATGCAACACAGACCACTATGGCCCACAAGCCTAAAATATTTACTTGCCTGGCCTTTAAAGAAAAAAAAAAAAACATTGCTGATATTTGCTTTAGGTTTTTACTAATCTAAGTCCATGAATAAACAATGTTATTATTACCTGGGAGCTTATTAGAAATTCTAAATCTAGTGGCCCATCCATTTTAAAAGAGGGATGCCTTAAATGAAAAGGTGTGTGTCTTTATTTATATTAAAAGGAGACAGTGACTGTGCCCTGAAGGTCACCTGTCCATTGGATTCTAAGTCAGTATATCAAAAGATTACACTGGAAGTATGAGAATTATATAAGAAATTCTATGAATTTCTACATTGACATTTTTAATATGATTATTTTCCACAAAGATGTCAGAGAAGTTTCCTGGGACAAATCTACAGCAGTTATTCCTGACTACTGCACATGCACTCCTTTGAAAGACTGAATCAGATGGTTATATAGAATAACCCTCTGAGTTTCTTCAAGTTCTAGAGCTAGAAAGTCATTGTTCTTGGTGATATTGTGCATGATATTTGTTACCATTTGTTTAAGGCCATTTAGTGCCCCAAATATTTTGTCAGAGGCTTGACATGAAATAAATCTGGCTCCAGCAAAATTTGTTGCATGACCTCATTTTGAATTTTGGATAAGTTGTCTTGGACCTAGCTCACAGGGTTTCTCATCCTGGGGGAAAGTTGTAAGAAAACCTAGGGTCCTGAAATGGAACTGGGGGAGGAGGTTTCAGTGCTTGATATCCCTAAATCAAATGGAAAGGAGAAAAACCAGAAATTTTAATTTGGCAGGTATCACACGGGTATTACAGGAAACTAGGAATTGAACTTTTAGGCAAGAGTACAAAATCAATATTTTCAGGTGGGTATCTAAACCAGTATTAGCGCAGAATGGAAATTAAACTTTCTTTGCAAATCCATCAGGTGTCTAAAATTTCCAAAGTAGTGCCAACACATTTAAAGACAGTAAATGACCAAAATTTAACAACCTTGTGGGGGGTTTTATTAAAAATATATACTTTCCTACTGAAACAAAATTTTGCTCTACAGTCCTCCTTCTGACAATAAAAATAATCATAAAGAATATAATCGTTTAAAAAATAAAGCTAGACTCAGAGACTCAGACTCAGCTGAATTATTTTCATGGATACAGAAATTATGATAATTTACCATATAGGTGTTCTCAAATTTGCTGAAAGTGTTCATAGAAATTTCAGAACAGAATTTTAAAATCCTCTATGGTCTAGGGATCCAAAACAATAACTTAGCATTGGTTTTACTAAGTAGCACCTATTAATTTGGGTGAATTCCTTTCTTCTCCAGGTCTCCAGATCTTAATATTTCTATACCTACCAAAAAGTAAACTTCCTCACTCAGTCCCCAAATGAGAACACACCTGAGCCAGTTCAGTTTTTCCAAGCGAGTATTTTGAGCATTGTCTCCATAAAGTCAATTTTAGTCATTAAAAATATTTGGTCATATCTACTTAAATGAGCATTATTTTCAAATATGATATTCCAACAAGGTTCCAGCTACATAACTAGTGTTTCTATTTGAATTTGTTTGTTTAATTCATTTTCAAAATATACTTTTATTTCTTGGACTTGCTGTCTCATGTCTTCTCTAATATTCCTTTCCATTCGAGTTAGGTATGCCTTGAGTTCTTTCCCTATCCCTGTTTCTGATGTTTCTATGTCCTCCTGTAGAATTAAGTTGTCTTGCATTGTTTGTAATCCTTTTTTCCCTTGTTTTCTCATGTTGTCCACGTTACTTTCCAGCTCTTTTTGATTGTCGTGTTTCTGCTCTCTTCTATAGATTTGTTTTGTTTCTGTATTACTCTGATGTCTCTCCTTTGTGTTGTTAAACTATGCCTGCTAACGTGGATTCCGCTGGGAAGGAATTCCGACGTCCGAGCTCCAGTGACGACACTACTCTGCTATGACGGGCCCCAGTCTCCTTGCCGGGGTGCCCTAGTGGGGGGGTGTGACTGGACTGTCTCTGTTTGGTTTCAGCTCCCGGTCGCGGCAGGCGGGAAGTCTCCAGCCACCCAGTATCACAGGCCTCGGGCAGGTGATCAGTCGCCAGCGGGTGGGCGTTCTCCTACCGCCCAGTTACGCGGGCAGTGGGTGAACTGTCGCCGGCGGGCCTGCAGTTTACAGCTGCCCAGTCGCGAGGGCCTTGCCTCTAGTCTCCTGGTTTCTCCTGCTAGTCTTGGTTTCTCCTGTTTTGTTGTTGCAATCTGTCGGAGAGTGGCGGTGGATACTTCAGCTCTCCAAGATGGTGGCCGCTGGTTGCCTTAGTGGAGTGTCCCTTGTGGGGGATGGGGCTGTACCGCTTCCTTCCCCGTCTGCAATCCTGAACTCAGCCCAGGGGTCAGTGCGGGCTTGGCTGGTGGGATACCACCGTGTTGCAGCCACTTATCTCCCTGCTTACCAGTTAATCCCTTCTCTGCGGCGCCACGCCTTCTGTCTAACCAGTGTTTCTAATCATGCCTTTGTAAGAAAGAGGTCAGATTCTCACTACTTCTTTGGAAATAAAGATCACTCCTTATGAGAATGATCAAATATTATTTATTCAGGTATTTCTATAATAGAGGAATCAGCCACTGTAATTTGAATTTGTCAGAATCTCTATGTAGACAGCAGAGTTTGGGAAATCTTTACAGTGAGAACACCATAAGAAGAAGGCAGAGGATGAGGAGAAGGAGGAAAAGTGGGGGAGGGGAGAAAAAGGTGGAGGGTAAGGAGGAGAGAGGAACAAGAATACCATTGTTTCAGGTATCCCCTGATGAGATTACTTGTTTGTGAAACTATCAGCAAGCTAACAAGAAGTGAGATATCATATGTAACAGGTTCTGGGAGTATATTTTGCTCTCCCTGATTGGTACTGAGATTAAAGGGGATAAAAAATAGTATGATAAAGCCAGTTACCTTATACTATTTATCTTAGTACTTTCAATATTCCCTACATATTTAGCTTGTTTCTCCTAGAGTTTTATAGCTAAATACATAAATCAAAAAACAAGTAAAGATTTTAAATTGTAATCCTGATGATGCAAAAGAAATGTGAATGCTGCCAGATTGAAAATGAAGTCACATTTCAACACTAACAAAAATAAGTAAATGAAGTCAGAAGATTATGAAGGAAGCACTCTTAATACATGGTTGTCAGTAACTGTATCAGAGGACTTACAGAACTACATACTTGCATGGAGGCCCCCACAACCTCCTGCTCCTACAAGGACATGTGCCCAGCTACTGTCTGTTCAAACTTGGACTGATTCCCCTCCTGTTTTTAATCACTGTGGCCAGGGAATATTGTTTCAAAATATCTGATGAAATCCTCCTCGCTTTGGGCTTTAAAAGCTTTCCCTTGCCCCAACCCTTTTGATAGGCTGGTAGATTACTCTGGAACACATATTCCCTTTGCTATGCTCTGCAATTCCCAAATAAATATCATTATGCAATACTGAATGTCAATCTGATAATATACAATACTTGGATTTGTGCTTGTGCATGTGTTTGGTTTGGTTTGTGTGTTTTAGTAAATAACGATAGCCAATGGAAATTTGAATTGGAAGTTAGCTAATCTGCCAGTATTTTGCTATGATATCATTATAAATGCAAGTCCCAAATTGTATTCTGCCACACATTGAAAGCTTTTAAGGAAAACATTTACACTGAAAATTTCATAAACAAACATTTATACATGAAGATTCAAAATAAAATATTCAACATTTGACGTAGGCTTAGTTTAGTCTAGCTATTTGTCTTTTCAATGGGTTTGACAATGCTCATGATTGAAGGGTTAACTGGAACAGGTAAGACATGTTAGCAGCAGCAGGAAAGTAGCCACTCACAGTCAGTGTCCAAAAACCACAAGTATTTCCCTACTGAGGAATGAAGAGAGGCTCGATAACTGAAGGATCAGATCTGAGATACTATCTTTACGGTGCAGTTTACTGGTGTGGTACACTCCTTTGAGTCTTTTTGTAAAGATGAGCATTATCTCTAAAATATTTTATTTAATACATAAAATGTAAACACATTGAATTTCTCCGGTGAAAGCTCATTTTGAACATTTCCCATCAAATACTGCTAATTACCATGCAAATTAAATTCATTCCCTTGCAATCTTTCTGTATCCGAATCATTTTTATTACAATACCAAAAAGAGTGGAAGAAGAAGTGAAGATGATTATCCTATTTATTAAGCCATTAACCATGATCTTATATTTAAAATTTTAACAAGTCTGCATAAAAAGAGACATAATAATTACAGTTTAGATATAATAGGATTTTCTGCATTTTCTCTTTTCAAATAGTAATGATTTTCAAAATTATTTTCTTATTTCCAAGTTGTCATACTATTTCTTATGGGTAGTCTTCAAAAGGAGTAACAAGCTTGATATCCCTATTATAAATTATGATGCTGCTGATTAGAAGAGTTGCATTAATATTTACCTTTTAAAATGTAATTTAATAGCATAACATTTCTCAGGAGAAATCTCTGATAATAATGTTTAGAATCCTAAAGTTCTTTTTTTTTTAAGAGAGAGAGAGAGAGAGAGAGAGAGAGGTTTTTTTTTTATATATTTATTTTTTAGTTTTCGGCGGACACAACATCTTTGTTTGTATGTGGTGCTGAGGATCGAACCCGGGCCGCATGCATGCCAGGCGAGCGCGCTACCGCTTCAGCCACATCCCCAGCCCCTAAAGTTCTTTTTTTTAAAAAAAAATATAGTAATTGCCTGAGTTATTGATGACCACGTCATAGTCGTAACTCAGTTTAAAACAATAAACAAAATATGTTTCCTCTCCCAATGTTCCACATATACTAACACTAGGAAAATATAGTTTTCATTATAATTAACTTTTATTATTATTGAATTTATTTATTATTATTACTATTTTTTATTTTTTTTATTTTCTGGGTTGGGGGGGAGGGGTTGTTGTTGTTTTTACCTTATAGCAAAAACTTATTTGTTACTAAAAGCCTAATAAAATAGGTGAAAGTGCATACCTGGGAAATGGAGCTGTTACCTCCTAATAGAGTCCCTGGCACAAGTAAATATACAAAGATTAGTGATTCATGAAAGATTAGTCTTTAATGAATGAGCCACTTTGAGTAATTATAATATTGTGAATTTCAATTAAATGCTATTTGCTCTTATAAAAACATGTTATACACCTATACACAACTAGTTTGAATATGTGTTTTATAGGGGAAAAAACATTGTTTTATTTGTTTTTTTTAAAGCCCTCAAAATCTTAGCTAAATGTTATTTACCCTCAAGAATTATATTCTTTCTATATCTGATTGAAGAAGACATTCAAATCCCCCTAATAACAGAGCCGTGGTTTATCTTTAAGTGGCAGAAGGTAATAAAAAGCTGTTTCTCTGTATTTTTTTTTTCCTGCATTGTTCATGGTTGGCAGTAAAAAGAGAAGCTGAAGTACTCATTAAGTTGTATATTTGATAGACTTTATAAAGTAATCTCCAACAGCAAATAAGAAAGAAACAAAATTGGGCAATAAATAAGGTCACAAAATTGAAATGAATTGTGCAGGGCCCGGAAAATCGTGACCACAGGGAATAAGGAAATTCTGTTGTTTGTGAAGCAGGCATCAGTTCTTTCTCTTCTGTTTTTCAAAATCTTTTTGAGAAAAAGTAAAACAAAAATGTACAAAGATGGTGATTATTATTTGCAAGTTTCATTTTCATCTTTTTATAGATATGATGTAATCTTCTAACAACTCAACTATTGAGTAATTGAAAGTTTTCCTATTTGACATTCCACTACTACCACACATGTAGAGAAGCTATAGCTGGAAAAAGATAAAATGATTCCTTATTTTCTCTATCTTTCTCTCTTTCCCTCTCCCCGCAACCCTTCCCTCCGGGGTTAATCAAGAATAGTTATTAATAATGACATGTTCTGTGGTTGATACTAGGCCAAGGTGGGCTATCATTATATGCAAATATCTTAATATTATCCCTTAAATAAATATCATCCCTTAAAAATTAATATCATCTCTTA
This sequence comes from Spermophilus citellus, assembly GCF_964194105.1. Classification (NCBI taxonomy): domain Eukaryota; kingdom Metazoa; phylum Chordata; class Mammalia; order Rodentia; family Sciuridae; genus Spermophilus; species Spermophilus citellus. Next base: position 63,420,812 of record NC_138182.1, on the reverse strand, counting down.
AAAAATGTCAAATTATTACCAACCAGTACCTTGGAAAAGTACAATAAACTTATCATGCCATAGACAATTATTTAAAAAAAACTGCATGCCTATTGGCGCATGCCTGTAATCTCAAATATTTGAGAGGCTGAGGCAGAAAGATCACAAGTTTGAGGCTAGCCTCAGCAACTTAGTGAGGCCCTAAGCAACTTAGCAAGACCCAATCTCAACACACACACAATTTTTTTTTAAAGGGCTGGGGATTTAGCTCAGTGATAAAGGGCCCCAGGTTCAATCCTCAGTACCAAAATATTAATAAATTAATTTTTTAAATTGCCTATTTTTGTACCTAGCTTACAAAAGACCAGTAATGATTCACAGCTGACCAGACGTTGAGTAGTACTATCCTGAATGTATTTATTCCCATGGAAATGTCACTATTTCTATTAGAATTACATTTTGCTGGAAGGACCAAAATAAAAGTGTCATAAATAAAAAATGATAAGAGTACACTTCTATCTGACAAAGTCTGAAGTTATGCATGCCAGGATGGCAAGGCAACTCAGCTTAAAGATGCCCACAGACATTTGAGGCTCTTTTTATTCCACTGTGGATACACCTGGACTCCACCAGTTCTCCCTGTGGGGCAAAGGGGACTTCAGTATTTGTCATCATATCTGTACAAAAACAACAGAAATGAGGAAAGGACAAATTAAAAAGAGGAAACTACCTTAGCCAGCTGTCTTTTGAAGAAATTTGAAGCAACTGATACATGACACTTCTTTTTGTTATCCCACAAACAAAACTTAACTGTGTGGCCACACCTTACTTAAGTTTGTGAAATGTGATCTTGTCTTGTGGAGGTCACATCAAAAGATGAGAAAAAGAAACTGCCAGCCATACTCACCACATCACCGAATGGATAACAATTTAATTTTCACAGGGGTGCCCAGCAATTAGCCATTAGATTGATTATTGTAAACATCCATCTAAAGTTTGTCTTTTAAAATTTTGAAATAGTAGAGAACTAAATGTTTGCCCCCAAATTGGAATTACTGAGCTCAGTATTCTTCCTGCTCATATTCTGTCCATTCCCAGAAATAAGATGCAGATTTAGTTTTGGTACAGTTCAGTGCCTCTGTCTATTAGACATGAGTGATAAAATTCATTTCTTTGCCTCAATGACTTTGACAGCACTGGACAATTATTTCCCCAATGTGTCATTTACTGAAGAGACAGAAGTGGAATATTTTAGTATCGTTTTAACTTTGACAAAAGTATAGGACTTCTGGGATGGGTTAAATACTGCCATGGCAAATTTCATGGTCACTTTTGACATTTCAAATTTAATTTTTATAACATATGACCTTTGAGGAACTAATTCAAAAGCATAGAACTTAAACTTACCTAGAGGATTTTTCTTCCTAATAAGATTTATGAATGTGCTTTGCCTCAAATGATCATCAGTGGACTTTACTAATCCAAATGGGATACTGAGAAGAACAGAAAACTCATATTTATTTTGGAATATGTGAAGATGAAAATTACTGTAAAAAATAAATATTTAATTATTGTAGTCACTCAATCATTTTTGCTTCTTTTCCAATACTTTTCTTTTTCCTTCACCATCCATTTAATGGGGGGGGGGGTGAGAAAGAAATAAAGAAAGAGAAAATGAAAAGTAAAAAATGTTGGTCAGCCTTAGGATATATTTAAAAGCACTATTTTGATTAAATACATTAGGAATGGTCATGTAGTGGTATAAATACTCATGTACTAAAATAAATGAATCACATGACACTTCTATTTTTCTAAGATTGGCCTTATTGCTTTAAATATGCATTTTCCCATATTGTGGGCTTAAGAGCTGAATTCCATTTGGAGTTCAAAATGAAGTCATTCAGTATTCCAGGTAGGCGATAATTATATCTTGGATAAGGTTTATAGAGTAATATTGAGCAAATGTAAACAAATTGGGATCATTTCTTTGAATATATCTCAAAGAGTTTGATGCTAGACTGGATATGGAGGAGGAGCTGAAAAGATTCTTGGATTTCTGTGTATGAAACTGAATGCTCATTTCTGTTATCCATTGAGATGGGGAACTTAACAGGATTACATTTTGAAATAAATCTTGTACACATTTTCATTATAGATGTAACACACAGCAATATTAGAGCACAAAATTCCAAAATCGTATATTCTTAGGATAGAAAAAGCATCATAGATGATATTTAATCCATTATTTCAGCTAATGATAGCTGTGCTATTTCTTCTTGAACAGTTGAAACAATAATACCTTAGCTTTACAAATACAGGACAATACTTTTGAAAATAGGCATAACTTTTGATATTCCGCTTGAATAGGACAATATCTGCCTCAATTTTGGAATTAGAAATCTATGACAGTCACATTACTTTTAGAGTAGATCATGACATTTCTTAATAAAATATTTATTAAATATCAACTTTGAAAGAAAGCAGATATTTATTACATATTTTCATTTTATATTACAAATACACATTGTGACATACTGTATAACAACAACAACAAAAATTGATTGTCTTTTCACACAATTCCTAAAAGGTAACCTCTAAAACCGTGGAATTTCCTAATAGGAACATCTTTCTTGTTGACAGTGGGCATCTCAGTGCATTCTGCCAATGGCATGACTCATGATGGACTCTACATAGTCAATGCTAACAAGAGGATTTACAGTGGGTTCTGACCATGCCAGGAAGACCAACCATGAAATTGGAAAATCACCCTGATCTCTTAGGAGGGGAGAAGGCTGGAGATTGACTTCGATCATCATTTTATCAATGGTTCAATCAAACATGCCCACATAATGAAACTCCAATAAAACACTGGATGTTGATGCTTAGAGGAGCTTTCCTAGTTGACAATACTTCACATATTTTCCTTTATTGGTATGGTAAGATGGGAATTGTCTTGTGAATGATGAAAGTTTTGTATTTGGCTTCTTCCCAGACTTTCCTAGTGGAATCTTACTATTCTTTGGTTGTGGTTTGTATCATTCTGCTACAATAAAACTGAAATCTTAACTAAGGTACTTTCCTGAGTTCTGTGAGTCATTCTAGCCAGGTACAGTCAAGCATCACTTAACCACAAATGAGTTCTGAAATATTTGTCATTAAGTGATTTTGTCTTTCTGTGACCATCAGTGATGGTACACACACCTAGATGCTGTATCCTACTACACACCCATGCTGTGCATTATATGTCTGTCAGACAAAGGGGAAGGTGTACCTAGGATTATTATTCTAGAATATAAATCGATCTTCAGGAAGAGAAGGAGAATTTTTACCATCCTGGAATGTGTCCAGGGAGTGGTATATTCTCCATATCGTAACTTCTAATCTTTTCCTAAGAAGGCCTACAATATGAATATCAACAGAAATGTAAGAGAATTGCCCCTCAACATTATGATTATATTAGAATAAGTTAAGGGATATTTTAAAATTCACTACTTAAAAGTATTTTCAGGAAGAATTTTTTTTCTTAATTTTTTGAGATTTCTCACCTTTGTAGATTATTTACTTCATTTGTTCTTTCATTCACTTAAAATATTATTAAGCTCTAATGGTACAATGAACAGGGTCAAAGCGGGCCACTTCCCTAAGGGAAATCAAGATCTAGTTGTGAAACAATGTGTAATCACACAAAAAGAAAACTACAGCTGCCCAGAAGACTACCAATAGAATTTGACAGTTACAGAAATCAGAGAAAGATTCTCTGAGGCACTGATGCTACAAAATGAAAATGAACAAGATTTACCTAGGAGAACAGGGAAGGGAAGACCATCAAAGAATGGAAAGTGGCCCTTGCATTCTTTCATAGTCCACAATGATTAGGCTGAAAGCAGATTCAAGGGCTGGGGATGTGGCTCAAGCGGTAGCATGCTCGCCTGGCATGCGTGCGGCCCGGGTTCGATCCTCAGCACCACATACCAACAAAGATGTTGTGTCCGCCAAGAACTAAAAAGTAAATATTAAAAATTCTCTCTCTCTCTCTCTCTCTCTCTCACTCTCTCTTAAAAAAAAGACTTAAAAAAAAAAAAGAAAGCAGATTCAAGTGAAGCCAATGATTGAAGGAAAAAGGGGAAAACTAAAACTGTCTTTCAGAGTATCATCTTAATAGCATTACTAAATAAATTTGTTACTGTAGTATGAGGCAGAAATGGAGGCATAGTAATTGGTTAAGTTATATATTTTTATTGTGCATAGTATGATATAAAATATTAATATAACTCTCTTTCTCCTTGTTTTCTATACATTGTAGGTTACAAAACTAATGTTTCAGACAAACAATATAGGATACAATTTAATGGTAAAGACAAATAAATTGGTTGAATTTATTAACTTATTGCATTAATTTTACTACCAATATGTAATTTCAAAAACCCATTTTTACAAGATATATGCCATGAGCCATATAAGTTCTGTCATAAAACTCTGTTAAACAAAATAAGCAAAAAACATCCACATGTTAAAATAGCATGATTGACATATTTCCCCTTTAAGAATTTAACATTCCCTTTTCTGCATGCAAAATAAATCTTGAAGTAAAAATATTTTAAGCAAGTAACAAGGACGGTACATAGCTAAATATGCTTCTACTCAGGACTTAGTTCTTGAAACCATCCTACCTCCAAAGGAGCTATTGTGGTTCCAGTGTTTGCTGTGTTCAACTCATGTGTGAAAATCCTACCAATGTGATGGTATTTGTGGGTGGATGATTGTTTTAGTCTGAACTGTTGATAGAAAATAACCCACTTCAGTCCAATGTATGAAGTATGTTATGTCAAGAGCTTTGTAATGTTGTGAACAACCAATAAAAAAAAAAAAAAAACACTAGCCCCTACCTGTGTTTGTTATTTCCTTGCCACTTTTAATAGAATACCATACCAAAGGAAAGGAAGGCAAAAAAAAATTACTTAATTTATCAACAAAATCTTTTCACTATAGTAAAGTTCTGGCAAAATAGTTGTAAATTATTAAGTCTTCTCTTAGAATAAAAAAAAATCAATGAAAAACAATATGGTCTTAAATTTTTAAGTGGATTGCATTTTCTGGGATCTTGATGTTTTTGCTTTGTAGAATCATTGAATCTCCCTTTTTTCTAGATGGAAACAGTTGAATTAGAGATTGTGCCTTTCTTTCTCAGTCCATTATAAAGCCGAATGAAGTAACCAGTCAATGTCAATTTGTGTATAATACTTGCAATTAGGTCCCTAGGAGTAAGAAAAAGTAACAGCATGGGAACTGGAGTCAAAACTGATCTTTAAATGATACTTTAAAAGGAAAGTGTCATGTGACTGTTCTAAGGGCAGTAAGCAGAGAAGCTTTCTGCAAACTTAGTATTAAAAGAACATTAATGGACCTCTTTGTGGAAAAATAAAAAGATAAAGAAAAAATAATCAGGCAATTAATTCTCAATACATGACTCAGAATCAGAAGTATGAAATTTAGGTTGCTTATTCATTTTGAGAATGACTGATAGGAAAGTAGTTAAAAAGTCTACCAACTCATATCATCCATGTGAAATACTGTACTTTCAGAATGAGAAAAGGATATGATTAAACATATCTTTATTACAACTGAAATTTGGCATTCTGAACAATGACACTTTAAGAATTTTACTCAATTTGAAGACCTTATGCAATTTGAGTTATGTAAACAATTAGTCCAAATATGTGCATTGGAAAATACCAGCCTGGGTATATCGTCCGTCTACATACATTCACATAATTTGGGCTGGGGATGTGGCTCAAGCGGTAGCGCGCTCGCCTGGCATGCGTGCGGCCTGGGTTCGATCCTCAGTACCACATACCAACAAAGATGTTGTGTCCGCCGAGAACTAAGAAAAAATAAATAAATATTAAAAAAATTCTCTCTCTCTGTCCCCCTCTCTCTCACTCTCTCTTTAAAAAAAAATTCTCTCTCTCTCTCTCTCTCTCTCTCTCTCTCTCTCTCCTCTTTCACTAAAAAAAATATATATATATATATACATTCACATAATTTATATATAATTTAAAATACTAGAAACTATTGTACAAATATTTTAAAGTTTAATTTACCAGTGCAAATTAAAGATATAATTTATACACCCCTGATTCAATAATTCCTCTTAAAAATATATGACTGTAAACACAAAGATGTTAAGGTAGCATCATTATTAACATTGAAAATAAGAAATAATTCATGAATAGAGGAATGCTTAAATAAATTAGTATATTTACATTATACACACAGTTGCTGAAAACAATAGGAGGTCTTTTTTAATTCAGAGGAATATCTATAATATTGTGATGTGCATCAACAGCAAGTTGCAACATCAGATATAAAATATTTCTTTAAAGAAAAAAAGCATTACTTTTATGTGGTACTCAGAGGAGTGGTAAAGTGACATTAATGCGGTGATACTCACAGAAGCCACACTGGTTTCTCCCAAAATGTTACCAGCCCTATGAATGAGGCTGTGTACAATGACTTACCAAGTGGCAGCATCTTGAAGTTATCATGAAAAATCTGATGAGAAAATAGTGCTGAACTCATGACATATAACACATACATTTTTACACAAATGTCAAATGTGCTTCAAGTTTTATATTAAAATGAGACAAGAATCATTAAGATCAGTCTTTACATATTTTGATCACTTGAAATCTCAACCACCAATAATGTAGTGGTTAATGCTTACAAATGTTTGTAGCAATTTAAGTTAAACTACTTAAACTACTGTTTACATTTAGTAAAGTTTAGTAAGTTTAAGTTTAATAAGCTGCCATCTGTTGAGGTCTATAACGTACCAGTATTTTTCATATCATCTCCTTTTCCCTTAGAACAACCCGCATATTAGCTATTGTTGTCTTAATCTTGCAGAAAAATCAGACACCTCAAATATAAATAGCAGATGTAGTTCACACAGTAGCCCAGATATTTGAAAATGGTCTATCAGAGGCCAAAGGAAGCACTGTCTCTGCTATTCTCCACTTTTTCCTTAGCCCCTAGTCCTGCTCAAGACAGTGATACACAGAGTCTTAAACATAAAACAATACCAGCACATGGGAAGTACCCAATAAATATGTAGATAAACTTTTATCAATATCAATATTACTTGAATAGTCTTACTTTCAGTTATAAATGCAAAATTCTAAAGTAAGATTGAACATAAAAGTGATTGTCTCAACTCTGATGATTACCTAGCAACAAGCAGAGGATGAATTTCTCTCCCTTACCAAACAAGAACATTTTAAAATGTGCTTTTTTTCTCTTGAGATATCTTTGTAAGAATATTTCCCCACTCCTTTCCTATAAGTCTATTTGAATATATAAATTGACTCCCCATCAAGCAAATATAATTTTAAACTTAAATAATTTAACCTATGAGGGAAAAAAGTAGTTAAATCAGCTTATTTTTATTGGATAATTATTTTATTTTTGTTAACATGATACATTTATTAAAGAACAATTATGGCATTTAAAAACATCCTGGTTTGCACAGTTAGAATAAAATGCAGCCAATTCAGTTCTGTTAGTCAATAGGTATTGATCACTATCAGAGTTATTTATGTATAGTGTTCATAAATAATAGCAATAACATTTATTTTATGATAATAAATTACAACTTTAATTAGAAGCTCCCTCATGTGATGTTTTTCCTTTATGAGGATCACTTTATTGTTATTTAGAACTTCTATATGCAATCAATACTCTATTAAGGCCTAGACTTAATAGTTTGTATGAATCAAAACTTCAAAAGCTGTCTTCAATGAAAAAAATCATTACCATTATCATCTTGTTGTTTAATATTTATTGTGAGCCATGTTTCTTCACCAAGTTTTGACATTATTTATATTGGTTGTTTAGGTCTCAATAAAATACCTATAACAAAAATGAGAAAATGCCCAATTTGCACAAGCTTCAAAGCTTATTTTTAAACCTGAGCTTCTCTATATTCTGAAACAGCTAAAATTTTGTTTTGCACAAAAATGTCTGGAAAAGTTAAGCTAAGTAATTTCAAAGTTTTCTAAAGTATGAAAAATTTCTCTCATATCTATTTCTACATTAATTTTTTATATTATTCCAAATCAATCAATAATCAAACCCAATATTAAATCAAGAATTAAAGATAGGCAGTCAGTCAGTGTAGATAGGCAATGGGGTCTGATTGAGAAAATGGAGGCCTATTTGGATCCTGGAAGTTGGAGACTGACCCTGGGAGATTGGAATGTTAATGCCTCCAGAGGCTTTGATTACCAAGATTAACTGCTTATACTGCCCTTCCAGAAGGTTGTTAATGATGCACCCCCTGAACAGACAGGGAGCTGCTAATTAATGCCCCCTAGGCTGCCTCACCCTTCCTGCCCCATCACTCCATATGGCCCTTCCCCCTGTGCATCTGCTTCTCACTATTTGGCCATCCTATCAGCACCCCCTGGGCCTAGTCATATACACAGGAAGGAGAGAGATGGGGGAAGAGAGCAAAAGATACCAAGTCCCTATCACTACCTTTTAAATAAATCCTGCTTTATTGCTTGCTTTAGCTGCTTCTCTAATGTTCAGATTTCAACATTTGGGAAAGCAGAACTCATCACCGATAATCAGTGGTATCCACTTCAAAAGATATTGTCCTTTATTCTCCATGCTAATCCTACATTTGGGTTTCCGTGTTTAGAATACTATGCAGTAAGGACTGTAACATATTTATAACCTCAAGGTTGCATGATATAGTCCCACAAGTACAAAACATATATTAGAAATTCTGCACAATTCTTAAGTAGAGATTCTATTAGAAAGATATAATTATTCAACAAATATTGTTTTGAGGGTAAATTTTGTAATTGTTATCATATTGTCCTTTAGGATGAACACAAAATATGAGACCAGCTTTAAATTAAGTTGGAAAAGTAGCACATGTTCTGATAAAGCAAAATAAATGTGAGTGAAGAATTAACAAATGTAGAAATTTCACAGTCAAGGGGACTCATATATGTTGATGAAGGTCCCAGGCAGAAGCTATTTTGGATTCATTTAAGTTTCACAAATAAGCACTACTAGTTAGGATTCAGTTCAACTAAGATTAAATAGCCCTCTGGTTTAAACACTCAGAATGTCTTGAGGTGTGCATTTCAGGGCTGATGACGATTGTCTGCAAATTCGTCACAGACTTAGAATTTGCTTAGTTCACTGCTCTGACAAACCCAGAGTATTGTCCTCATTGTCGAAAAATAATATACTAGGAAAAAACAAAGGATGTATAAAGAGCAAGCAAGGGGTGAATAAAAATCAAAAGACACATGCTGTTTTTGTGGTTGTCAACAGCTGCCCAGGATGATTTTCAGGTTCCTCTGAGTATAACTAACATTTAGACAGATTTCTTCCTGAGGGCAGACCCCAGGCCTCCTGAATGAGAGCATTTACTTTAGAAAACTTGTCTTTACAAATATTTTCCCTACCTCTTTGAAATATACATAAACCTCTCAGTCACTTTTCAGTTTTTTAACTGAGAATTTTCTTCCTCATGGCCTGGGATACACCCTTTTGGAATTAAATTACCTTTTTTTTGGGGGGGGGGTGGAATTAAATTACCTTTCAGTTTCTTCCTAAGGACAGAAATTAGAGGCCTAATTTTCATGGCACCAATTAGGAGAGGAAGATGGTATCATCTGAGAAAAATGTTAACAGACTCAAGAATGATCCAATGTGCTTCAGTAATCGATCTTTCCTGCTAATACTATCCTGACCTACAGCACTTTTCCACCATTCACATCAGTATTTAACTGCCTGATTACTTGCCTTTTGTTTTAGCTAAGTTCAATTTCTCTATTGCAATAATTCTGAACAAATTCTTTTTCCTGTTTAACTCTGTTCATTTATAGTTTGTCTTTGATAGGGAGGTTACCAGAGCTTCCCAGAACTTATTTGTAGGCCAAGGGGAGATGTAACCTTTCTCTGAGCAGAAAAAACCTGAAACTGTTACTCTGAAAGAAAAAAAAAAATTCAACATTTGGAGGCAACTAACAGTATTTCCATGCAACAAATTACTTCTATGTAACAACAGAACTTCTAAGTGCCAAAATAATAAGCCTTGAATCAACCCATACTATTTTCAAAGTTCCTTGAATTTCATGTTTTCAAATTCCGCACTGTGCAACCTAGATGCTTGCTTGTTCTTGTCTCTGCTTCTTGAAGGTCAAAGGGGCTCAGAGATCATTACCCTCCACCCCAGGACTATACAAGTCCCACCTGCCCCACCATCCTTCAAACTCTGTCTTCATTAATTAAAAACAAAACAGAAAAACACAGACTCCACTCTCTGCTGACTTTGTTTGCCCAAGTAGAATCTCTCACAAGAATGACTTATAAAATGTATTATTAAAGGATTTTAAAATTCCCTACTGGGAGGATTTGCTTTTGAAGAAAAGTTACTGACAATTTGGTATGGAATAAATATGTTAAAGTACTATGAGTAATGATTCAGTTGAAATTTTGTCATATAAGTTTATTACTTATTAATTTTTTGATATAACAAACCTATCAAATGCATTGTTGTTGGTCACTACAATAAAGTTTCAAGTTATGGGTGAGTTTTAAATAGAATCTCAATACCAGTCAAAAATATAAGGCTTGCAAAGAAAAAAGAGCTTACAATTTTACAAACAAGTATGTATTGTACACATGGTACAAAGTACTTAGAAAAGTAATTATATCTAATTTTTAAAAAATATTTTTTTAGTTATACATGGACACAATATCTTTGTTTATTTATTTTTATGTGGTGCTGAGGATGGAACCCAGTGCCTCACATGTGAGAAGCAAGCAGTCTGCCACTGAGCCCCAGCCCCAGCCCCTAATTATATCTAATTATTGAAGATGAAGATGTATAAACCAGGGAATTGAAAAAAATTTTAATTAGAGCTATGAAAATAAAAGTTGAACTGACCACCCATATAAAATAGAGAATGCAAAGATTAATACATCGTTAAAGCTACAATAAACCCTTGAGAAGTAGATGAATTGTGGTCAGAATGGCCCTAAGACAGGTGTAGCTCCTTAGCAGAGCCATTTACTGGGATCCATTTACCACTCTGATGTGACTCACACCTTGGTGAGAGAGAGGCTTGCTTAGAAGTGGCTAATATCCTATTGCCCCCTTCAGTCTACCATTTAAAGGTTTGATATATAAAAAGAGAAATTTTCAGTAGGCTGATCTTTTCTTTTTTAATTTTAAAATTTTATTCCTTTGCTCATTAATGAAATTAGCCACGATGTTTGTGTTCATTGAGTCATTTACTCATTTGTTCATTGTAAATTACTTCTCTTCCCCAGTAGCAAGAGCAGAAATCTAAGAATCTTAATTTACATGTTCAAACAGTGTCCTGTGTTCATCCCTGAGAGATTATTGTTTTCAAAGTAATGAAATGTGATGATTTTTTTTTTAAATTTAGATTGCATATTCACCCTCTGATCTAGAGATAGGTTATTTTTTATCAAATCCATTTAGGATTTGCTCAAAGAAATTCAGGAAACTTTTACCAAAACAATGTGAATTGGAATGTCAAAACAAGGATTCTTTGCAACAATATGTTGGAAGCATTATTTTTTCTTATTATTTAATGTTTATTATAAGTAATTTTGCTGAAAGAAATTTTATTAGAGATTTATCTTTGAGTTAATTAATTGCTTAATCACCATTTTTACATTTAAACAGATATTTAATATTAGAATTTGTTTTAATACTCTTTCTTTTGCCCCCTATTAGATATCTCTCTCTACCTATTTTAACATATTCCCATTCGCTTATTTACCAGACCACATCGGTAGACTATCTGAGATTTAATAAAGTGTTTTGACACACTTTAAGGAGGCTTGTTTTGTTTTCTTTTGTCTTTTTCTTGGGATTTTTTTGGGGGGAGGGGTGTTGCCCTTCAAATGTAACATAGAAATACAAACAAGTTCTTTTAAAAATTACTTTGAGTGGTTTCCAAACACAATTAAACAGTGATTTTTGATAGAAGCAACAATGTCTATTTTGTTTGTTAATTTTTGCCCAGCTCTGAATATGATATTAATTTTTTTTTACTTTAGGATGCTAATTTGGCTTAGTAAAATTAATGCAAAACTAATTTTGAAAGCAATTACCTATAAATGGTGGAATTTTACATTATAATTATTTAATGATGAGTTTGATAATTATGTTTATTATTATACACTTATAAATTTACCATTCTTATTGGTGAAAAATTATACTATGGTTGGTTAATACTGATGTTGGGAAAATGAACTCTACTAAATATTAAACTGTTCAATTAAAATGATCTATCAAAACTTCACCTTTTACAATAACAGTCACAGTTAAAAATGTAAGATAACTGATCAGAGCCTAAAAGTTATAAAATTAGAATATTTTAGCTTTATATGACTCCCTATCTTGAGAAGCCTTGTACCTAACACACCCATGGAGGTATATAATTTATTCTTTCATTTATTGCTTGTGAAAATATTTATTTCATGTCTTGCCATGTTGGCTTACGTGTTACTGAGTCAAGAACAGATTTTAATCTTGCTGTCAAATTTTTGGCTGACTTAAAAATTTCTTATATCTCATGAAGCAGGAGGCATCACAATACTAGACCTTAAATTATACTATAGAGCCATAGTAACAAAGATGGCATGGTATTGGCACCAAAATAGACATGTAGACCAATGGTACAAATAGAAAACACAGAGACAAACCGACATCAATATGCTTATCTCATACTAGACAAAGGCACCAAAAACATACATTGGAGAAAAGATACTCTTTTCAACAAATGGTGCTGGGAAAACTGGAAATCCATATGTAGCAAAATGAAATTAAACCCCTATATCTCACAAAACTCAACTCAAAGTGGACCAAGAACTTAGGCACGAGAACAGAGAACCTGTACCTAATAGAAGAAAAAGTAGACCCAAATCTTCACTATGTAGGCTTAGGAAGTGATTTCCTTAACAAGACCCCTAAAACACAAGAAGTAGAATCAAGAATCAATAAATGGGATGGTTTCAAGCTAAAAAGCTTATCCACAGCAAAAGAAACAATCAAGAACATGAACAGAGAGCCTACAGAATGGGAGAAAATCTTTACTATATGCACCTCAGATAGAACAATAATCTCCAGGATATTTAAAGAACTCAAAAAACTGAACACCAAAAAACAAATAACCCAGTCAATAAATGGACTAAGGAACTGAACAGACACTTTACAGAAAAAATACAATCAATCAATGAATATATGAAAAAATGTTCAATATCTTTAGCAATTAGAGAAATGTAAATCAAAACTACACTGAGAATTCATCTCACTCTAGTTAGAATGGCAATTATGAAGAATATAAATGACATTAAATGTTAGTGAGAATATGGATAAAAAGTTACGCTCATACATTGCAAATTTGTGCAACCACTTTGGAAAGCAGTATGGAGTTTCCTTGGAAAACTTGGAATGGAACCACCATTAGACCCAGCTCTCCCACTCCTATACCCAAAAGACTTAAAATTGGCATACTACAGTGACACAGCCATATCAGTTTTTATAGCAGCTCAATTCATAATAGCTAAACTATGGAACCAACCTATGTGCTCTTCAATAGATGAATGGATAAAGAAAATGTGGTATATATACACAATGGAATATTACTTAGCCTTAAAAATAGTGAAATTATGCCATTTGCTGATAAATGCATGGAGCTAGAGAATAGTATGCTAAGTGAAATAAACCAGTCTCAAAGAATCAAAGGTCCAATGTTTTCTCTGATATGCAGATGTTAATTCACAATAAAGGTGAGGAGGGCTAGGGAAGAATAGAAGTACTTTGAACTAGACAGAGGGGAGTGATAGAAGGGGAGGGGTTGTGGGTTAGGAATGATAGTAGAATGAATAGGACACTATTACCCTATGTGCATATATGATTATATGATCACTGTTACTCTACATCATGTACAACCAGAAGAATGAGAAGTTATAGTCCATTAATGTACGATGTGTCAAACACATTCTGTCATGTATAACTAATTATAACAAATTTTACAAATTCTTATTTCTTACCCTATCTCAATCTGATCACCAACTATATCTCACCCAACTTACTTTTAACATTCTCTTCTTATGTTTTTAATTGAAACTCCTTTTAGATTACATTAAAATTCCTAATATACTTACAATACAAAAACTATTTTTAAATTATGCATTATAAATAAAATATAGCAATGTCATGAAATATAATAATAGAAAAAGAAAAATCTGGTGAGTGTATAATAAATCAAGAAAATCTCAAAATATAGTTGTTTGAATTAAAAAGAGAGATAAATGTAGAGAAACTATTAATAAATATTAGTATTTCAAGTATACAATTTTAGAGATGTACTTCTGGGAATTTCAGGTTTGGGGGGGTGCTCTTGCAAGCCACTGGCTAACCAGAAATGAGTTCATGGTTCTTTTTGAGACCCAAATCTTGGAGAACGATTGTTATATGATTACCTATATGGATACTGAAGTCATTGGTGTGTAACAATAATAGAGTTTAATATTCACAAGTAACTATTATTCTGGTTCAAATATTGCTTGTGAGAAGAGAGACAAAACCATTTTTTTGGTTGTTACACTAAAATTACATAAGATGAAATATTAGGAAGGATTCGCTGACGGTGAAATTCCAGGAAATACAGGTGGAAACTGAGGAGGAGCAAGAGGGCTACATTCGCCATTTTTTGAAATCCTCCTATCATCAGTCTGTAATCTTGATCAGCATTCAGAAAACAATGCCTTTGGGTTGTCCTTGTGATCCCCAAATCTGGCCCATGAGAATGTTACTAGTCAGCAGACCCCCAAAACCTGGTCTTCCCAGCCCAGATAGTAACAAGAAAGGAGTCTCTGGTTCCACTGTCTTCTGACAGAAAACAAACTATTTGGAAGCCTGATTCTTTGGGGGCTGACCTGGAGTCTTTCTAAGCAAGCAAAGATATTCAGTGTTGCATTCCACTACTTTACTTGAACAGATAGTTAATAGAGGCCATTTTTATTAATCTTTACTGATTTTAATGAGTGAGGGGGAAAATATGTGCTCCTTTCATAAACTTATCGGTCCATGTTCCCTGTGATATTATTGATGGAGGAAAGACACTAACATTTTTCCATCCACTATATTCTTGTGATGCAGAAAAGTCTTACATGCATGCCATCTTAATTAACTATAAATTACTAGTGCCCAAATGTGCCACATATTAGTTTTGAATAACATGCAAATTATGTGCAAAACACTAGTGGGTTGGATGATAAATACAATAATCATTAAAAAATAAAATCTAGCATTACATTTATAATGTTGTATCCTCTGCCTGAGATCCTAAGATTTCTACGTAAATAACATTCTCCAGAGTTAGGCTAATAAATACACTTGATGAAAAATACTGTGATCAATGGGATATTCAGAAAAGGTTTATCACAGCAGGCATAACCATAGCCCTCTATTTATTAATTTTCTAGCAGAATCTTATTTGAACTATTTTTTTTTATTTTAGTTATAGACAGACACAATATTTCTATTTACTTATTTTTATGTGGTGCTGAGGATCGAACCCAGTGCTCACTCATGCTAAGTGAACACTTTACCACTGAGCCACAACCCCAGCCCCTTGAACTGTTTTTAATCTAACATATTATCTTATTTAGGGTTAAATGTTAATTGGCCTACACTGCCTGTCTCAACGTTTAGGACTGCTTGCCCAGTTTTGCTTATTTCAAGAGTCTGTTCTAAGACCCATTTTAATGCACTATATAATGTGCATGAAATAGCCAAAGGAAAAGAAATAAACAACAACTAATATAAATAAGACTTTACAAGGACTTCTGAAAATTACTCAATTTTCAGGAGCAGGAAAAGCTCTAGAGAAGAAGAGACTGTATAAAAAACTAATATGGAAACGAGAAGCTACTATTTAGCAAAGAAGACTCAAATGAGAACATATTGAAATGCAGTGCCGGAGGAGGCTTGATGAGACCTGAATACTGATTAGAAGTTCCGAGATACAATCAGATAATATAAGCTGTCTTGTAAAATTCCAAAGCAAAAATGTACCGAGTGCTTTGGTTCAGTCAATAAATACCTGCACATATTCATTACTAAATGTATACCAGGGCATAATCCGTGTATAATTTTTGAGAAACCTTTTTATCTTTTTTCTTCGTACATTTTTATTCTGGGGATTGAATCTTCTTGCACATGGTAAGGAAACACTGTATCCCTAAACTATATCCCCAGCTTCTCTCTCTCTCTCTCTCTCTCTCTTTTATTTTTAATAGAGAAAACATATGAGCAGTAAAATCAGTAATACTACCAAGTATTTAAAAGTCACTGGGTTATCTTTACCAGACATCCTTTTAATTTAAACTCATTCTCCAGATATTCACTCTTATGTTTTATATATAAAAAATGCACATTGATCATTTCCAGCATATTCTTTCCTTCAGTCCTCTAGACTCTTATTTCCAATTTTCTTCTTTATGCCTATAATTGGATAAAATCTTAAATTTGACAGCCTATTAACCACATTCCTGAATTCTCCAGGGTCAGCCTTAGCCTTCCATACCACAGGTGATGGCAGCCCATCCCTCTGGTTGCTCCAACCAAAAAATCTTAGTACCCTCCTTGAATTCTTTCTCATTTCTTCCTCTCTCTCTGATCTCATTTAATTCATGTGGAAATGCTTTACAAAATATATGCAGAAAGCAAACACATTTCACCATTTCTATACACTGTTTGAAACCATCATTTCTCTTGTGAATTATAGTAATAATAGCTTATTACTATAATATAATTGTAATAACTTTCTAAACAGAAATATGGATTCCACACCTCTCCCCATACAGCATATTTTCTAAAAAGTTACAGCAGTAATTCTCTCAAGTACTTTATATCATGTGTCTAATATGCTCAAAACAATTACTATCATCTCTCTGACCTTGTTCCTTCTTACATCACATGTGTGCTATATTCTCAAAATATCTTACCCATTTTACTGTTTTTTAAATTACATTTATCACATTTCAAAATACTTGATGATTTATAGTTAATAATTCATATGTATTACACTTGTCCCTCAGCTAAGGAAAAGAAGAAAGAGTTCCACAAGAGAAGAGTCTTTGATTTATTTACTAATGTATCCTTGGTAATTAGAGTTGCACCTGGTGTGTAGTAGGAATGCAATCGATATTTGTCAATGAAGAATTCCTATTCAGTATTGAAGCCGCCTGTCACAGAGTTTCTTAGGAAACTCTCTCCTAAGTCTCTTACACAAACTATTTGTACTTTATATCCTGACTATCTGGTCACTCTTCTGTTTCCATTTCAATACCCATCTTGTTCTACAGCACTGTGGATTTAAACACTGAGCTACAATCTCAAAACCTTTAAGTTTTTTTTTTCTCTTTTTAAATTTTGAGACAAGTCCTTGCTATATTTTTGAAGGCCAAGCTAAATTGCTGATGCTGGCCTCTGGGGCTGGGGTTGTAGCTCATTGGTTGAGCGCTTGCCTCACATGCAAGAGGCACTGGATTTTATTCTCAGCACCACATAAAAATAAATAAATAAAACAAAGATATTGTGTTCATCTACAACTAAAAAAAAAATTAAAAATAAATTTGCAATCCTCCTGCCTTAGCTTCCCGAGTTGCTGGGATT
Organism: Spermophilus citellus; assembly: GCF_964194105.1. Taxonomy (NCBI): domain Eukaryota; kingdom Metazoa; phylum Chordata; class Mammalia; order Rodentia; family Sciuridae; genus Spermophilus; species Spermophilus citellus. The sequence goes on along the minus strand of NC_138182.1, from coordinate 63,403,090 downwards.
ACAGGTGTACATCACCACATTCAGCTCAAATACCCATTTGATATTTGTTTCTAACCTCTCTTGCTTTTCTTTTCTCTTACATTTTCTTAGATAATATCAACACTTGCATAGTTTGAATGCCAAATATATGGTGACAACACAAGTTTGTGCAGTTATCTCCATTGGAAACCTTAATGTTTATTCCATATATATGTATTCAGTTTTCTACTGGACATACTGATTGGGTTAGTTTACCATCATTTCCAACTTGGCAAAATGTCATTGTCACCCCATTCTTCCTAAAATTCTATTTTGGCTGAGTGTGATGGCTGTGGTACAGGCCTGTAATTCCAGATACTCCAGAAGCTGAGGCAGGAAGATCATGAGTTCCAGGACAGTCTGAAAGACTTTGTGAGATTCTGTCCCAATATAAAATTTTATAAAAGGGCTGGGCAGGTAGTTCAGTGATAAATTGGGTAGAGTGCTTATTTAGCCTGCTTCAGGTTCTAGGTTCAAACCCCAGTACTACCAAAAAAACCCAAAAAACAAAGCAAGGCAAAAAATTTATTCATTGACCTCAATAAAAAACAACTTCATTTGTTGATTAGTCAGAAACTCAAAATTCTCTTAAACATTTGCATTTCAATTTTCATAAAATTTAATCATGTATTTATATATGTAATTACCTATTTAATATTGATTTAATTTTTTCCTCTTATGTTAACCTCTGTTCAAGCAGGAAAAATGTCTATTTCCATAGCTATTCTAAGCTATTGTATGTGTGTGTATTGTTTGTGTGTGTATGTGTGTGTATGTATGATACATATTTTATACAAATATATTTTATGTAAATAGCAGTTGTATGTGTATGTTATCAGATAATAATTACTTACTGCATATATATGCATATATATAATATATACACACACACACATATTTATCACTATAAAACCTAATTATTGATTCCTCTAAAGAGATTGCTATATAATTGAATAAAATTAATGAATATAAATAACTTCAGTGATTGAGAGCACTTTTGGAAATTTAATCAACTTTCTCATTTCACAGATAATTTAAAGCTCTTGGAAATTAGAAAATTTAGCAAGGCCACATATAAGCTATGGCATACTATAACCTGGAGCTCAGTTATTTTTGCTACTTTTCAGTAGTACTTGATATTATGATTTTTGAATCAGATATATTGTTTTAAGAGTATACACCATAATTTTATAGAGCAATATTTGTTCAATTAACTTCCTATTAGGCTATGAGAGACACAAAGCCAGAAATTATTTTGACTTTGTTGAATATGGTCTAGTACAATCTACTACAGTAGCAACCTCATACTATGATTCAATAGATTTAATGTATTTCAATTCATTTTTTACTAACATAATATTGGCACATATTTATGAGGTTCAGTGTGATATTTTGATTGATGTGTATTTTGGATAGTGATCAACTCAGGGTGATTAGCACACCAATAGCCTTCTCTTTTATCCTTTCTTTATGATGAATATGTCCAAAATCCTCTCTTCTATTTTGAGATATATACTGCAATGTTCTTAATTATATTTACCCTGCTGTGCCACAGAACACCAGAGCTAATTCTTCCTATCTAGTCATAACATCGTACTTGTTGATGGAACTCTCCTATTTCGACTTCTACCGCTGTTCTACTCTCAACTTCTGTGAGGTCAACTTAAATACATTTATTTAGCCACCATGAGAATATCAACTCCTGCAGGATAGTTCTCTGGGAGGCTCTTGCCTAATGTAGTTTTTCTTTCCTCCAGAATAACTGTGGAATATGTGGGGATACAACATCCTAGATGAAGAGGACCTGGTTGCCACAGCTCAAGTCTGCCTAGTCTCTCTTCAAAACAGTGAAGCTGTCCTTCACTGCTTTTGTGTAGCATGTGTTGTGATCCCCAGAGAATGAATCTCAGGGATGATTCTTTCTGGGATTCCTCAGATATTGCACAGTTTATGCACACGCTGACAAAATTCGACCTGCCCTGTGCAATTTTTTCTAAGCCTTAAAGGATTAATTTAGGGTTCTACTGTACCTTGCTGCCTAATTGTAAGCAATAAATCTGATCCACATAACATATATATATAAGGGTTCTGTCTCACTGAGCGGGTGATAAAAACTGGCATAATAATCAGTGAACACTGAACCTTCTTTGCAACTCCTCAAAATAACACTATCTCTTCTTGAATAGGGGCATGCCAATTAAAAATTTTAGGGTTCTAAAAAGAATATGATACATTGTAACAGTTATATATATCCTAGTATGATATACGTAACTCTGGGTGCTGCTATAGATTATTTGAAAAGAATTTAATATGAATTCTTAAAACTTTGACTTTAATTTCAAATGTTTAATAATCTTTTTACATAATGAATATATGTAAGAACTACTTTCTTATTCTGGTAGTTAGAGAGGTTGCTTTTGTGAACTAATTAAATAACTATGAAGTAGAACTTTTTTATTTTCTAAACGTGACTCTCACTGTAACATAATATTGTAAGTAATAAAAGATATGTTCTGTGATAATCAAGGAAGTCATTATTACTTAAAATATTGTATTATTTCAAACATAAGGTATATCAAACATTTTATTTTAATTTAATGTTTGAAATTTTTATTTATAAAACTTTTTAATCTTCCAAAACTTTTGTACAAAACAAAGAGAATAATCCTCTTAAGATTATTCCACTTGAAGGGGGAATTATTTCTAACACATCTGCAAAATTATATCTGGATTTAGCAGAGTTGTTTCATGTTTCTTTTCTGGGACACTCTTATGGATATTATATAGTCCTGGTCAGTTGTGGAAGACAGAAAATCTCTCCTTCATGATATATATTCATTCTACCTACTACTTCCTACCAAGAACAGGATGGCAGTTCTCAAGAAAATAGAAATATAGAGTAACATACTCTTAGGCAACCTCCAACAATAATGTTATTCTATAAATCTGTGACCATTCATAATTCATCCAGAAACCTCACATAGAATAATGTCTCATAGAAAAATATAAGAAAGATGATGTATTTAAATTGTTATATATAATTTACATTCCTTTCATTACTTTAATTGAAAAACCATTATATTTATCATTAACATGAAATATATGCTTTATATGTGGGGTACTCTGTTTTCATAATATATAATAATTAAATAATTTTTCCTTAATATACATATACACACAGAGATGTACATGTATAAATAAAAATATAGTGAGAAAAATAGACCATTAACTTATGAAAGTGAGAAACATAGATATCTAAAGTGACTAAGCTATTAATGTGCTGGAAACATGAAATAAAAGTGGACATAACATTGTCCATTTGCTGTCACCTTTACAGAGGTATTCCTCTGTTAATGTCCAGACAATGTGAATATATCTATAAAAGAGCTGTGCAAATTTTTATTCTTCTGTTACCAAAAACAACAAAAAATGGCTGGTTTTCTTGAAATGTGCTGTTTTCTTAAGGTGATATAATTTAGTGACTAAATATTGTCCATTATGCAAATTTATTGTTTCAATAGAGCATTTATGATTCTATTTAGACAACAAGGTAAAAAAAAAGAGAACTTTTGAAAGACAATGCTATGTTTGGGTTTTATTTTTATTTTTTTGTTTTCACCCAAATATTTTGTATTTAAATTTAATATATAGAAAATTTAGTATGTCTAGGAATATCAAAGTAATATAGTGCAAAAGTTTGTATAATGGTTGCCCTCTCTAAGTCTCCTTTAAGGCACAGATTCAGAACATTGTCATTGATTATGCCAAATTCTCCTGGAATTGGGTGAAGAGCAGAATAAAAAGGTATCTCCAGGACAGTCTGAAGGAACTAGTTATAAGATGAAAAACTTGATTTTTCTTATTATGGCTCTTCTACTCACTGCCAATACCTGAACCTAAGTAATTCTTTGAGTTCAAGTAAATTCATTTGAATCTTCCTTTGCTAGCTATAGCCTTAGGAATTGACAAAGAAGCAAGGAAAACTTTAAATTATGGAAATTAAAATTAAATAAGTAAAATTTCCTGATTGTTAGAGATATAATAATCACTGTAATACTGTTATCAAAACTCAGTCCTTGTTCATGATGCCAATTCAATAACAAGGACACAGTTTTAAGAAATAGAGAAAGAAGGTTTATTGCTTTGCTAGCAAAGGAAAAACATAGGGCACTGTTGTCCAGGAGGCTGTGATTCTGTTCATGAGGGAAAACAAAGGGTTTTTTTCAAGAAGTGATTCATTCCAGGTATTCTCTGTGGGCTGTTGTGATTCACTTGTTAATTTGGGACATAACCATTTCTCAGATCTTCTGGGCTCCATCCCTGAAGTTTGAATTATTTGGTTCCTCTGGTGGGTATGTGCTCAAAGACAGATAACTCCTACTCTCCCTGCCTCCAAGTTAGAGAGGAAGATCGAGAGAAGAGGAAAAGAAAGCATTTCAGTTTTAAAATAAGCCTCTGTTGCAGAACAGCAAGGGCTATATTCAAAGCAGGAGGGGAACCACTGTTACAGCAGCTGCAGCACATAAGAAAGTTTCACATTTTCATAAAGGCAAAATCCAAAGCTACCCATATATATTTTCATCAATTCTAAAAACTGTACTCTGAATATGTTTAGTTCTATAAAGAAAGAAATAACAGTGTGTGTAAATTTGTAATTTCATTGGAGAATGAAATGTTGTAAACAGAAAACTGATGATTACAATGTAGACAAAATGTTAGAAACAAATGTAATAATATAAATTATATTTTAGCCAGAGCCTTCATTTTCTTGCATAATAATACTTTATACCATAAATAGCTGTAAGAAAAGACTTAGATAGCAACATATATGAATTAAACTTCGTAATGTCTTAGCCATTTCCTAATGATTTTTGCAGTCAATAATTTTTTTTGATAGTGAAAATAAATATTCTAAACTGAATGGATTGATTTGGGACTTAAAAAAATGCTTCCATTTAACAATGGCTAAATATAGTTTTTTTATTATTTTGTGGAAAAATACCAGTTAAGATGTGTGGGTGTTGAAGTAGAGTATCAGTCTATAAGTCTTCTAAAAATTACAAATGAAACAGTAATTATTTTGAGCAGTTTCTAATAAACTACTGAGTCTTCTGCATAAACCTTGGCAGGTGTTAGACAACATGATAAGCTCTGAAATTCTGCCAGATGTCAATGATAATAACTACTTGACAGTGATAAGAATAAAACATTAGCAGAGAGAATCACTTCAAGGAGATTTTCCTGTCAAGCCTCAGCTGGCTGCAACCAGGAATGAATGTAGCAGTTGCTTTGATGTCCCTTAGGGTATACTCTGGGAGAGAGAGAATGTGGATAGATAGTTGAAAAGTTTCCTCTAATTTCTAGGAAATCTCTGCTCTGTAGTAAGGTAAAGAAAATTAAGAAAAACATAAAACATTATTACATTCTATTATTTAGGAATGATGAAGAAACTGTTAGTGTTTTATTCTCTTCTTAACATAGTAATTATCACAAAATAAGTTCTCCTACTGTTCAGTGTGAAAGTTCACTTTAATTTCAAAAGCTTATCATTGTCATCTTTGAGGATCTGGAAAAGGCCATGGATTGCATTAATACAGTAAACTCTCAGCCTGTAACTATACTGGAAAAATTCTAATCAAATAATTGAGAAGGTTTAGCCAGTACATTAAACAAATGAGGTAGGTTTTTTTTGTTTTACTGATTGGTCTTTTTCTACCCTCCTTTCTTGTCCTGCAATATATAGGTATCTTACATTCACTGACAATGAAGTAGCTATATTAAATTCAGTTTTATGGAAGTATCAGATTTAGAAAGTTTCAAATTGGAATGAAAATTTTGCCTACTTCCACATATTCTCATCAGCATTTATCATTGTTTTCTTGATGCTTGCCACTCTAACTGGAGTGAGATAAAATCTCTATGTAGTTTTGATTTTCATTTCCCTCATTGCTAGGGATGTTGAACATTTCTTCCATATATTTGTTGCTCATCTGTAATTCTTCTTTTGGGAAGTGTTTAGTTTTTTTGCCTAGTTTATTAATTGTGTTATTCAAGGGGGATTTTATGAGGATGTTAAGTATTTTGAGTTATTTGTACACTCAGGATATTAATCCCCTGTTGGAGGCTAAGCTCACAAAGATCTCCCATTCTGTGGGTCCTCCCTTCATGTTCTTGTTTTCTTCGCTGTGCAAAAGGCATACTTATACATTGTTGGTGGGATAGCAAATTAGTAAAATCACCATTGAAAATAGTATGGAGATTCCCTAGAAACCTAGAAATAGAGCCACATTATGACTCAGCTATCTCACTTCCCTTTATTTGTCCAAAATAACTAAAATCAGTATACCATAATGATAAAAGCACATAAATTTTTATAGCCACACAATTCACAATAGCTTAGCTGTGGAACCAACCAGGTACCTGAAAGGAAAATGATGAACCAGGAGATGGGTGAGGGAGAAATGAAAAATAGATACCAGGCAGAGATACACAGGAGAGTTTATTTGTAAGAGCTGACAAATAAAGGCCATCTCTCTATAGGAGAGAGAGGCAATACAGGCTTGGGTTCTGGGACGTTTATGGGGCATGCTCAAGATTTAGGGCCGGGTGGGTCCTAATGCAGGTGTTTAAGGGTGGGGTTGGTATGAGCAAGTGGTGCTGGAAAGTGAAACTTTTTCTTAAGATGGCGGCTGTCACTTAAGATGGCCGTCCAGATGCTAATCAAGAACCTTACATTCCCCCCTTCTTGTTTGTTATTGGGCCCCTTAAGGGACAGGGGAACAGATCAATCTTCAGTAGCTTCTTCCTGCTGGGAAGGGGCAGCGTCTGGATCCTTGTTAGAGGTGCAGGGTGTCATTGAGGCAATGGTGATGATCAGGAGGTACCTGGGGGATGCTGACTCCATATGGCCCAATTTTGGTGATGGGTTAGAAGTCCTGTAACAGAAGCTGGTTCCCAGTTTGGTTAGAGATTCTTTGAATCTTGTCTTGAATTAATCTAATGATGCAGGGGGCAAGCATTAGCAAAAGGCCTATGACAAGGAGAGAGGTCATGAAAGGAAGTGCCCACTGTAGAAGGGGATTACTTAGCTGCCATCCTTCAATTCCAGTGACCGTAGGAAGCTGGGAGGCCTGAAGGAGATCAGAAATAAAGGAGACATTGGTAATTAAAGTTACCTTGGTGGTAAGAAATCCACACTCCTTCCAAATAGCAGAGTGGGAGAGAAGTACATGGAAAGTGTGTTTAGAGTCAATGTAGCCATTGAGGGAGGCTCCCTTTGCCAAAGTGAAGGCTCTGATGAGGGCAGCAAGTTCAGCCTACCAATTGGATGTATTATTGGAGAGGGAGGCCACTTCCACAACCGAGGTTAGCATACCCTGTGACGAACATCCTCCTGAAGAGGAAGGAGCCATCTGTGAACCATGTGTACATTGCCTGGAGCAAGGGGGCTTCCTGTATGTGTGAGGAATGTGGAAGAAACTCCTCCAGAGTTTCAATGCATGAATGGGTAAGAGGAGAAAAGGTGGAAGAGTCTTACTTTCCACATGTGCTCACCTTTAAACCCTGCTACTCTCTTGTCCTGCAATATATGGTTATCTCACATTCACTGACAATGAAGTAGCTATATTAAATTCAGTTTTGTTGGGTGCAGAGCAGGCTGAACTGTGTTGTCTGCAGGGCAGGCTGAACAGATGTCGGCTGCAAGATAGCCCACACACTCAAACCCCCCTCTATCTGGTCCTTTATCACCTGTTTGTGTCAAGTCCCGCTCAAGACTGAGCACTCAACCCCACTTGGGCCAACAAGGCAGCTTGCAGACCCAGAGGCCCCATTAGATTTGGGCTATAAAAACTCCCTCCTGCCAGGCCCCTCTCTCTCTTGCTCTTTCTCTCTCTCTCTCTCTCTCTCTCTCTCTCTCTCTCTCTCTCTCTCCCTCGCTCTCTTTATCTTTCTTGTGCGCGCTCTCTGTCTCTCTCTTGCTCTTGCTCTCTCCCTGTTGATCTCTTCTCTTCTCTTCTCTCTCTCTCTCTCTCTCTCTCTCTCTCTCTCTCTCTCTTTCCTTCCTTCTTTTCTCTTTGTTGCACTGCTGCAATAAAGATCTTTTGGTTGCTCTGAGTGTTGTGGTCACTTTCCTTTCAAGTTTTATGGAAGTATCAGATTTAGAACCTTTAAACTCCTCAGGACTGAGGAGCTAGGAAGAGAGTAGCAGGGTTTAAAGGTGAGCACATGTGGAAAGTAAGACTAGGATCTTCCACCAGGGAAATCTGTAGAGATAAAAGGTAACAGGGGGTAAGGAATGTAAGCCCTTGTAGGTGAGGAGTTCCTTTAGGTGCAGGGGAGCCAGGATGATGAGTGGGGCCCAAAAGTTGAGTTTCTTTGACTCATTAATGAGTAGAGAGGCCATGGCTAATGTAGGTAGGCAAGGGGAAAGTTAAATTGACATTTTTTTTATTCTCCCTTAGGCCTCCTATCAAGCCTACTGAGTCTGTATTTCAATGTTAGCATCAGTGTAGCCTTGGCCAAGGAGATTGCTGCCTAGGGCTTTACAATGATAGGAGGGTTCTGGGTTCCTTGTTTGTCTAGAAGTAGGGTCTCTGGAGGAATCTAGAGCTTTAGTGGCAAGTAAGTAAAAGCCCGACAGGGGAGCAAAAGGAGCAGGAGAAAAACGGAGCGGGACTTTGTGAGCAAGGAGGCAACTGACTCAGAGGTGAGTCAGATGGGATTTGAGAGTTCCCTATGGTGAGTTAAAGTTTGGGACTGAGAGAATGGAGTCACCCACTACTTCCCTAGTCCAGGACTTTGCCCATAAATAGTCTTGGTTGCCTGGCCAGGGTTTTCATAAGCTCTGCTGAAGAGCTGAGAACCAAGACCTGAGAGTGCATCCATCAGGGAGAAGGGATTGGGAGGTCCCCATGGTGGGTTGGAGTGAATTCACTAAGGGGAAGGGATGGGCAAGAGACTTGTGAGGAGAGGTGAGTGGAAGGGCAAAGTCACTTACCCAAATGAGGCTGGAGTGTGGATGAAGAAGAAAAGTGCTAGGTGAATGGAAGAAGGTGTGTGGTAATTGTATGGGATGCTCAGGCCAGAATACCAAAGCAGTTCAAATCCCCGGAGGGGAGAGCAAGGCTGATGGGAGAACATGATCACGGCTGCTCTGCAAAAAGTTTTGAGTTGGATGCAAATGAGCTCATGGTGTGAGGTGATAGAAGGACTTGAAACATCCTGGACAGTAGGGTCCACCTTGGGAGGGGGTAATGGGAGACAGAATAGGGGATAGTCCTAAGGTAAGGGTGAGGATCAGGGAAGCCACAGGTGAGTCTGGATGAAAAGGTATATGAGGGGAGAAGGAAAGCATAGCTCCCAACTATGTGAGTGAGGATGTCCCTTCCCATTAAGGGGACAGGGCACTGTGGATTGACCAAAAATGAGAGGGTGAAAACTAGATAGCCAAAGGTGCAAACAGAGCTAGATGATTGCAAGGGCTGGCAATGTTTCATAGGATGAGTAGTAGGCCCCTGGAACTACTTGAGGGCTGAATATGTAGCCCCAGTGTCTAGAAGGAAGGAGACAGGCCTACCTGAAATACACAGAGTTACCTTGGGTTCCTGTGGAGTGGTGGTTGGATGATGGGGACCAGGGCCTCATCAGTCCTCTGCAGTCAGTCCTAAGAGTTGCAAAGGGGAACCAGAAGGCCAGATGGCTGGGGGCTGCTATGGACTCAGGGACAGTCAATGGCCCAGTGTCCCTCCTGATGGCATTTAAGTCAAGTGCCAGAGGCTTGTGAGCCTTGGGACTGTATAAGCCTAGTGATTGATTTAGCCACATTTAAAACAGGATCCTAGCAGTCCTGAGGGCCCCTTCCATTGGCCAGTGGAACCAGGGACAAAGGCTGAGGCTGGACTGATGGCTTGATCGAACATCTGATATTTCTGCTTCCAAGCCTTCTCAACTCTCCTTGTCATGAGGGGGCAAAATTGTGACATATGCAGTTGAGGGGAGAAATAAAGAATGTCCATGTGCTTCTGCACCTTTTAATGCTTTTTTCACTCAAATTACTCAATACAATTTCACTCTATAGGTTCTTAATCAAGAAAATTACAATCCTTAATGCTGGGCACTGCAATAGACATAATCAATTCACAGCAAACAATTCTAGATTAATTAATTAATTCACAGCAAACAATTCTAGATTAATTCTAAGCACTGCAAAACACACTTAATCATGACAGACATTCCCTCTGCATGCTAAGTTCAAAAGTCTTAAGCCTTAGGCTTTAAGTCCAACAGATGCACACTCACTCAGACCTTGGTGATCAGGTCCAGAACCAAGGCAGGCTTTTCCTGGTGTGGAGCAGACAACCGGGTTCATAGGGAGGAGTTGTGGCTCTCAGCAAGGTCCAGATGAGCCAGTAGAGTTTGAGAGTGGTGAGGATCATGCAGAGGCTCAGGAAATGATGACAAGTGGTGGGATGTCAGGTCCTCATCAGGCTGAGTGCATCCTTGTTTTGGCTGGTTGAACTCTGTTCATTTGCTGTATCATTTATACTAAATTTGGAGGGTTTTTTGACCCCCGTTTTCAATCCTTATTAGCTGCCCCTGGATTTCTCAGTGACATCATTTACCCTGGGGTCAGAAACATCTGGTCTGGTGGTCTTCACCCTGATCTTCTTGCATTTCCCTCTTATCAGGCAAGAACAGGTCAGCCAGGTGCTTCACTGTGTTTATCTGGGTGAGGGGAAATAACTTGTTTCAGGCCATACTGGAGGGATCTGTGGATGTGCCTAGTGAGACTGCAGGTTTCAAACTGGAGTTTTTAAAATAGAGTTGCTTAGACCCAGGCCAAAGGCAATCCTAACACTCCTGTTATACACCTTAAAGATCACTTCCAGAAGCTCAGCTTAGGGAGCTTGAGTCATCTTAGTTTGGCCTTAATATTGGGAAACTCTTTGAGAAAAAGTGAGTCATTAGTAGCTATATCCCATCTAGAGTCTCAGGGTCTAGATTAGTCTATTGTATAAAGCCTTGATCAGGCGATCTAAAAATGCTGAAGGATTTTCATTCTTATCTTGGATGACTTCCTTGAGCTTTTCATAATTGATAGCCTATGTGTTGATATGAGGGAGTGCTGATCCTTTCTCATGAGAAACCAGCCTCTACCTGAGATCAAAGCCTGTCCAAGGAAGGGAGCATGACCCTTGTCCTTGGAAAGACCCACAGAGCACTCTTAGGCACATACCCACCCTGCTGAGTTGATTATCTACAAATAACAGGAGAGAGCTGTGGAGCCAGGTGTCCCTGACTCAGGCTAGGTGAGGACCCATAGCAGCCCCCTAGCAGCCACCAATCAGCATGAGACAGGGAAAATACCTGGGATGCCAGATGACCCTCCCAGTAGTTTATGGTGGTTGATAACATGTTGGGAAACCATGTAGTTCAGCACATACTCCCCTCATGGCTTTAATCAACCAGTTCAAATGAATCCCCCTCTTGTACTAACCAATCACCCCTACCCAACTTGTTCCCACCAATGAATGTGCTAATCACGTTTTAGAGTTGTTTTATGATTTTCCTGTGGTGTGTGATGATTTGCTAAGAGATGCTATGAGGTATGTAAAGTCCCTGCCTTCCCCAAAGAGTGTATAAAACTGCTGCAAACCCTGGTCTCGTGGCCTCTCAGTGTCACCAGTTGCTGTGTGCACGCAGAGGACTGAGCTATCTCGAAATAAACACCTCTTTGCTGCTTACATCGATCTCAGTCTCTGGTGTTTTTTGGGGGGGGGGTCTTGAATTGGAGCAAAACACTCAGAAAGGCCCTTGGGCAGGAAAGCAAAACTTTTTCTTAAGATGGTAGCTGTCACTTAACATAGCCATTCAGGTGCTAAGCAAGGACCTTACAGTGCCCATCAACAAACTGATAAAAGAGAAATATGGTATATATACACAATAAAATTTTGCTCAGCCATAAAGAAGAATGAAATTATAGTATCTTCTGGCAAATGTATGAAACTGGAAAACATCATGTGAAATGAAATAAGCCAGATACAGAAAAGTCAAGGTTCAATATTTTCTCTCATATATAGAATCTAGACCAAACCAAGGGGAAAAAAAGGGAAGGAAGCACATGAAAATAGAAGGGACATTGATACTGGTGATGAAAATTGGGGATGAGTCCCATTTTCCCCATTGAACACTCTAGAAACACCCAGGCAATAATAGAAAGCAAGTTTAATTTAAAGAATAGAACAGAGATAGACTTCTTTGAAGATAAGGGGCCCCAGAGCTTGGTATCCAAGGAAGTGGGGATGTTCTGTCCCTTTTGTACATCTTAGACTTCCTTTTTCTCATGTTTTCTCCTCCGGGCATCCTGCCTAAGTGACTATATCCAAAAGTTGGGCCAAAAGGTGCAGTGATTCAAAGGTGGGAACAAAGCCACCCAGGGATAGAGGCAGGAAGGGAATGGTCCTGGGGACATTCATTAACAACTCCTTCAACTCCCTGCAGGGATAAACAATTCCCTGGAGGCAGGTAACCTTGCAACAGGTGAAGGAGGTAGAAGAAGGAATCTGAAGGTATTAGCATTTTATTTCCTTTTCTTTAGAATCAGCCCCATCTTCCCAATCTGACCCAATCACGGATTACCTACACTGACTGTCCTTTTGCCCCCAATATTGGTGCAAAAAAAGTAAAGTAAGGTAATAGAGCAGAAGGAAAAAGGGACAGGAAATGCCAGGAATGGTGGAATGAACTTGTCCAGATTATGCTATGTACATATATAAATATACCCTAGAAAATCATAAAACAACTCTAAAACATGATTAGCACATTCACTGGTGGGAACAAGTTGGGTAGGGGTGATTGGTTAGTACAAGGGGGGGAATCCTTTAAATTGATTGGTGTAAGCCATGAGGGGTGTACGTGCTGAACTACATGGTTTCCCAACATGTTATCAACCACCATAAACTACTGGGAGGGTCATCTGCCATCCCAGGTATTTCCCTGTCTCATGCTGATTGGTGGCTGCTAGGGGTTTGCTATGGGTCCTCACCTAGCCTGAGTCAGGGACACCTGGCTCCACAGATCTCTCCTGTTATTTGTAGATAAACAACTCAGCAGGGTGGGTATGTGCCTAGGAGGGCTTTGTGGGTCTTTCCAAGGACAAGGGTCATGCCCCCTTCCTTGTACAGGCTTTGCTCTGAGGTAGAGGCTGGTTTTTCAAAGGGAATAAGAAACTGAATTGGAACACGTTATATTACATGTATATACAAATATGTCAAAATGAACCTCACTATTAAGCATAACCATAGCACACTAATAAGAATGTTTAAAAAGAAGAGAATTCAAAAAATTTTTTTTCTCCTAAATCATTTACAAAGGAGAGAAAGTTAAATACAAAATAAATAGCACATGATTATTCTTTAACTTCAATTTAACATAAATTGCATAAAGATAGAAAATATAACTTTTATCATTTTATTGTACAAACTTAGGTGAAAAAGAATGGTGCAAGGTTTTGTTTTTGTTTTTGTTTTTTTCTCCAATGATATCTAAAGTCTTTAAGCATAAAATTTCTCTCATATTGTTTAATAGAGCTGCTAATATAGTGTTTATTTAAAACAGAACAATTTGCTTTTCCTGGTACATAAGGTCTTTGCTATCTTTTTTCCATACTCTTAGATTCATGTGAATAGATTTTGCAATTTTATAGATATTAAAACAACAGGCAACACCACAAGGATCATAAAAACTCGGTGAGTTTCCCTATTTGGCAATAATTCTCATTTTTTTCCATCAGAGCCGAACAATAAAAATGCCGAGAGAAAAATCTTAATAGGATATATGGCCATTTCTAGCCCTAAAGGCTGAGTTTTTATCTTTTCTATAAGCTGAAACTTCCAATACCATACTTTTTGAGTGGTACAGCTACATTGTGGGGTGTGTGTGTGTGTGTGTGTGTGTGTGTGTGTGAGAGAGAGAGAGAGAGAGAGAGAGAGAGAGAGAGAGAGAGAGAATGTTTCATAGACTTTAAAGAATCTTGGAGCTTGGGTTGTGGCTCTGTGGTAGCGTGCTTACCTGGCATGCGTGAGGCACTGGGGTTGATCCTTGGCATCACATACAAATAAATAAAATAAAGGTTCATCAGCAACTTTTTTTTTTAAAGAATCTCAATAAAGTATTGCCTTGTTTCTTAAGTTTTTATTATATAGTGTTAGCACACAAAGACTGGGCTGGACACAAACTTCATGGATCATTTCAGCCTTTTATTCAGAAACAAAGTTCTTGCAGGAACAGGGTGAGCAGTATGGGGTGATGCCACTGGACTCACTTTCCTGGTGGAAAAATGAACCACTGGACAAAGGAGAGGACTGGGCTGAGAGGATGCAAGAAAAGACCACTGACTCCAATTAAATCAAATTAAAGCAAGCTTATTATTTTGACCAGCGGGGCTGCCTCTCCCAAAACGGCGGGGAACAAGACAGCCACCCCAGCTTTTATGCAGCCCAGATTTATAGCCCAGAAAGTTACACAAAGGTGGGGGGGGGGGGTTACAGATAACAGAACTCTGACGAACCTAACACTGATGGTAGTTTACATTTTTTGCTGGTCCCAACATCAGAATTTATGAGGGTCATTAGAGCCTCAGAGAAGGTCGTTGTCTGGCCAGGGAAGGCCAATATTTATGAGGTGTCACTAAAGTTTCAGAGAGGGCTGCTATCTGGTCAGAGAGCCAGGCATGGGTGAGTTCAAGGCACCAGCAGGCATTCCAAGCAGGTTCAGAATTTGCAGTAATTTATAGTAAAGTCAAAATTATCTTTTCATGGCTTTGTGGTGAGATGGCTCCCAATTTTAAGAAAAGATCAGGTTGGGTCTATCAAGGTGACTTAATTAGAGAGTGTGTCGGCTTGAGTACTCTGGAATTTGGGGTCTGCTTTACAAATTAATAAAATGTATCAGCTTGAGCATTGAGAAAATTTGGGTCTGTTTTACTGGGCAAAATGGAAGATGGTCTAGAGTCAGTGGTCAGTATCCTAGATTTATCTTACTGGACCAGATGGAGGGCCTGGGGTATCTGGGAAGTGTGGTGTGCCACCCATAAAGCTACTTGAGTGGTCTCTACTTGGTTCTAAGCCATGGGGGACTTAGGTCTCCCTTTGGGAATAATTTTGGCAATCCCCTGTGTAAACCGCCCAAGGCGTGAGATCTCTGCCAGTGGGATATCTCTCGAAGCTCCAGAATTGGGCATAATCCATTGGGTTTGGACAGCCTACCTCCTGTCTTATTTGGTGAAGAACATTCTGTAGAAAATCTTTTAAGCTCCCTCTTATAAATAAACCAAACACGGGCTCTTGCTCTCTCTATTCCCAGTGTAGAAGTTCCACCACTAAGGTCAAAGAGACATCTGCCCCTGCTTTCCAAAATTACTTTCTGTGTAGTGTTGTTCTTTTCACTGCCTTCTTTTCTTAGCTTTATTTTGCAGCCAGTTCACTCCACGCAGAGGAACTCCAAATCAAATGCCCTTGTGGAACGTGGGTGGGAGGAAAGGATTTGTTTAGGGAAGGATCAATGCTTTGGCCTCTTGCCAGAGACTCAGACTTGATGGATATCTTCTCCCTGGGGCCTGTCTTGTCACTGGGAAAGAATGTATTGGGAAAAGATCAATGCTATCAATGTATGGTTTTCTTTTACACTCCCCTTTCCCAGGCATCATTATTTTGTGTTTGTCATTTTTCATATCTAATATATAGAAGAGCTAAAAAGAATTACTTGAAGGTAAATAATGTACAAAATAGAGAAATACAATGATATCAAATTTAATATGTTGTTAATTATATCTTTGATAGCGCAATAGAAGGAATTCTACTCTCTTAAATTTTTTTTAGTCTATTAACTATCAATAACTTATTTTGACAATGAAGCATCAGTTTTACCAAGTGAAATCCAAATGCATTACAAGTATTATTCAAGTGTGATATTATATAAACCTTTTATATTGAGAAATCACTATTGAAAAGGAAAGCACACTGAGATAGAAAATCATCAGTAAAAGAGAGGTACTTAATTATCCTTTCTGATGTTATACAAGGGAATTAAAATTATTCTACATGCAGAAAATATGATCAAAATAATATTGGAAATAACCTCTACAAAAACAAAAAAAAATCAATCACATATTAATGATAAATCTTTTATTGACCATTCCATCAGACTTCATCCCTGTATTGGTCTGTGGATATATGAAAGGCTTCCTTTAATTTTCTTCTTTAAGGTTCAACAATGGATTAAACTTCTAACATATAACAAGAGGTAAGAAAATAATCAGAGTATTTGCTGGCCCAAAACCTTATTTTCTTCCTTTTTATAAAGAACTAAATAATTCCTTATATTTTATATTTATTTTTTAAAAGGAAATATCTACACTCTTATTTTCTATATTTCATTGTTCAACAATTATAGTCAAAAGACTATAATTTCTTAAATTTTGACATACTTTAATATACATAATCATTATTATTGTAAACACTAGTCAGTGCCTAGGAAAGCTTATTGTTCTGGGTAGTGAGAAAAGAAAGACTCCAAACAAAGTAATAATGAAGGAAACAGAGAGGATTTTTGCCATTTCCCTTGTCTCTAAACTTCAAGTTGGGGTCAAAGCAGAGCAACATTGGTTCTAAAATAAAAGAATGTACTGAAGAAATCCATCTGCCCAGTGGTCAGGTAACTTTTTCCATATATTCCCCTTGCTTGTAAGCTCTGTTTGGCCCTTCATTGTACCTTGGCCTGCTGCCACTGTCAAAGAATGCATGAATAATAAAATAACCAAACCCTATCCACTGAGCCTTTCAAGTTCTTCATTTGGGATCTGTAAAGAGTATGTTGGGGCCTTTGCAGCCCTAGGTTTGAACAATTGACATAGTCAGCAGGATCCCAAAGAATAATGTGTTCAGTTGATTCCAGAGTCAGAAAAGGGCATGAAGTCCTAGAGGGAAATCTCAGACTGGCCACCAGCCTCAATATGGTTTGAGGTGGATAGGTAGAAACCACCCTGTGAGTTTTGGGGCATTCCCCCCAAAACCAAGGGGATTGATGCAAGTGGTGGAAGCCACACTCAAAGTACTCATGGGAAAGCAAAATGAAGGATAATATGCTACTTCAATGGTGGTAAGGCCCGGCCCACAGGAGTTAAAATTAGCCTACACAGACTCAACCCCATAGAATACAGAGTAGCTAAAACTAGAAAGAGAAGCCTAGCTAGGGCAAACTGACAAAAAGAATATAGGTACTTAAAACTTGCTGAAGAATGCCTAGAGGTCATGATATGTAGTTATGCTAAATTAAGGAGACATCACAGACCTAAAGTCCCTATTAGGGCATTGGTGACTAGTAGAATCTGAGACCCACTGAGAGTACATTAGCTCCACTGAGTCAGAAGTAGATGTGGAGGATGAAGCCATAATGGAAGTTAGACCAATTCAAAAATTAATGACCCAACAGGAATGATCTGAGGAGATTGACTCTAATCTGCTTTTGCTCCATCATGAGACACTGTACCCTGGCAGAGCTGGTGGAACCGGAGTCCAAGCCCAGGCAAAAAATGAAAGAAGGCATACCAGAATGGCTGCTCCATTTCTGGGACATTGAAGCCAATAGGATAATGTTAAATGGTGTAGAATTTTCTAGAATGGTTTCAGTTAACTTCCCACCTTGCTTTATGTTAGTGCTTTTACTTCAGTGCTGCTAGTGAAAGTGTGGCATCATTATTAGCTTGGCTGTTTCTCATCACTCACAATACATGGCTGAATTTATAAGATGCAATAAAAGCATTTGAGCCCTTGCTTGTGGGGTGAGTAGAGGGAGGTCAAAGTTCAAGAACCATAGATAGAATTGGCAATGCATGAGTCTTCAAAAAATATTATGAGAATAATAGCATTGGTAGATGCAGGAGCTGGATGTTCATTAATATATAGTGATCCTAACAAATTCTCAAGCAGGTTAAGTACTATTGATGAATGTGGGAAAAAGACAGTGAGAGTTTAAACTGAAATGCTGAAGCCACACCTTGGACGCCTACTGCTCAACCCTACCTGGTATTCATACTCCCATTCCTAAATAGATTATAGGTGTTGATATTTTATGGGGTAAATGTCTACAAACTACCATAATAGAGCTCCATTTATATTTTTAGGAGATTAAGCATGTGTCAGTTGTAATATTATTTTTAAGGGAACATGTTAAATACCTTCAACTGGCTGGAGAGTTGCCATCAAACAATATTGACTCCCCAGCAGACATCAAGAGATAACAGAGACCACACAGGAATTGGCTAAATTAAACAAAATGCATCCTACCCATTGTCTTTTTAACTCCTCTGTGTGTGGGGGTAAGGAAGCTGGATGGAACTTGGTAAATAACAGGAGATTATTGGGAATTACATAAGGTAATTTATGCAAGCAGTCTCAATTTTGCCACCTTTATGGAAAAGCTTAGCACTCAGTTGGGAATTAATCATTGCATACTAAAGCTTGATAATATCTTCTTCATCATAGATATAGACCTTGAATGTTGAGACCTGTTTGCCTTCATTCGGGAAGGCAGACAATAGTCTTGTATGGTATTACCTCAAAGATATCTACATAGTCCCAGCATGTATCCTGATAAGATATCAAACCTGCTTCCTACTTCTGATGGTAAAAATGTTTACATAAAGCTCTTGTATGAATCTTTTTTAGTATTTACTAAGAAAGATGAACCCATATTTTTGTTACTTATTTACAAGGGAGAGGATGAGAGGTGGACTCCATGGCTTATCAGTGAAATTCTTGGGTGTTATCTGGTCAGGTAAGACAAAGGTTATACCTCAGGCTATAAGATAAAGTTCAGGTGTTTCCACTTCCCAAGACAGGAAAAAAGGTATAAATATTTGTGGGGCTACTGGGTAACTGGACTGCTTTCACCCCTTATCTGTCTCAGTTATTACAACCCCTACATAATTTCTATAGGAGGGATAACTGATATTCTGAGGCATTGAAACAGGCAGAATGAATGATAAAATAGATCCAAGATCTTAGGACACTCAACACATCAAAACCACAGCAGAATAGAATAGACAACATGATTGATGTATGTACATTCCATGTATATATTATATAACAAAATGCATTCTACTGTCATGTATGACTAAAATAAATAAATAAATAAAAATTAAAAAAAAAAAAAAAACATAATGAGTTTATCATCCATGTCACTCCAGAGGCTTTGGCTAAGTTTTATGGCACAAAATTAAGGGACATAAGATCCCTGCCCCCATTGAAATTTGGTCACAATTATGGAAGAATACAAAGCAACACTATAGCTCTTGTGTGTTATATATGCTTAGTGCCAGTCAAGGTTGTTAACAACTGTGTGTTACATATGCTGAGTGTCAGTCAAGGTTGTGACCACCTTATCCATTAGGGAATGGCTGCAAGAAATTACCAAAGCCCTATGGTCAGGATTATCACAGATGACAATGATGAGGTTTACCAATGCACAGAGAAAAAGTGTCTGGAGGCAACCCCAGTAGAGAAGATGGAATTGAATACATCATAGATTAAAGCCTGCAGGTCAAAACATGCTGTGTACAATTGTGACATTTTGGGGACTGCGCATGAAGGTGTTTGATGTTATTGTTCCAAATCAAAACTGTCTTCCTACTCTCAGTACTATTCATGATGATAGGATGTCACTATGAGTCATATTGAACAAGGTGACATTCCTTTTCAAGATGGCAGAGAGATTACATTGGCCCTCTCCTATTATCAAAAGGGGCCAAATATGCTTTGACCTCGTGTACATGGTTATGGGTTTAATTCAAGATTTCCAAAGCAAAAGAATCAGTAAAGTGGCCACTAATAAGTGGATAATTTGACTGAGCCATGGATGGTACACCACAGGTAATTGAGAATAACCAAGAAACTAATTTTATTCACTATGACATACAACAGTTGGGTTAAGAACAAGACATCATATTATGTATTTTCCACCTTCCAAACAACCTAACAGGAGTTGGGTTAATTGAAAGAATAAATGGGCTCCTGAACCGAGCCTTAAAGACTGAAAACTTGGAATGAATGTATATATATTAGAATACAACTCAGCATTAAAAGAGAATAAAATTATACCATTTGCAGGTAAATGGATGGAGTTGGAGAATACATGCTAAGCAAAGTAAGCCAATCCCCCAAATCCAAAGGCCAAATATTCTCTATCATAAGTTGATGCTGATCCATAAGGTGGGGAGACATGGGGAAAAATGGAGGAACTTAGATTGGGCAAAGGGGAGGATGGGGTGGGGAGGGGATATGGGGGCAGGAAACATGGTGGAATGAGATGGACATCTTTGCCCTGGGTACATGTATGACTGCATATATGGTACTACACTACATCATGTACAATCAGAGAAAAGTTGTGCTGCAATTATGTACAATGAATCAAAATGCATTCTGTTGTCATATATACTTAATTAAAATTAATTAGTTAAAAAAACTGAAAAGAACTCTATGCAGAAATGGTCTGTTTATGTGCCTGAGGCCCTGAGGACTTTATGAGAAATCTAAACATCAATGGCCTGCTGTGGTTTCTATGTTAAATCACTCATGGCCATCAGCATTACAGTTACAAATAAGGGCACATCTACTAGAAATTTTCTTAAACTGTTCAGGGGCACAAGTAACAATTTACTGGTGCTGGCTCCTCAAGACCTTACATCTGAAACAGTAAGCAATTGTTGGCCCTGGACTATACAAGTAAGACCTTCAGAGGGGAGAAAAAACATCTAATTTTATAAGTAAAGTCTGCTATGTTGGGAATCTGGCACTCAGAAGTACAGGTGCTGTTACCCTCAGGGTCCTCACCTAAGGGACACTTTATATCAATTTATATTAGTTATATATTGCACAGGTGTCTTGTTTTCTCTATACTCCTGAAATGAAAACAAATAGATTGGTATGCTACATTGTCTGGGCAAGTCTATATCACAGGTTGCTTTTAATACTAAATCATAAAGTAGTCTGTATACTTCTTCATAGAGTTGATTTAGTATTTCAGGGGCCTATTAAACATTTGTATTTTTCTCCATTAGATTATCAACAATTAACCTTTTCCTGTAAAAAGCAATGAAAGCTGATTTTTTTATCCCTAAGCACAACAAAGATCCAACAATGGTTTCAGATGATCCTTGTGTTTCACTATCTGAAACTAATATTGTTCCTAGTTTGTGATTTCTCTCTTGATTGCAATCTGATAGCTGCCATTTTGAATCCTCTTCAATTCTTACACTTGAATATAACCTCAAAGATTTGGTTTTACTTCCATCTCCAGTATGCTTAGACTTTTTCCACCCCATCTACTAAACTGTTCTTTACCTGAACTCTATATAGTATTTCTTCTCTGGAATTCTAGGCAGTTTTGTATTTGGAGAAATCAATTCTCCAAGGTAGACTTATATAGATTTTTCTTTTCTGAGCATCCTATTCTGGTTCCACAGAAAAGCAGTATGACAGACTTTGTGCTTTGTTCCCTATCATGTTTATACCAATCCTCAATTGTTAAAAATTGCAGACAATATACTTTAATATTCCTCTGGTTAATACAGCTCTTCAAGTTTTGTAGACTTAACATTTCACATGTATTTCCATTATTAATATTATTTTAGAACCCACCAATACAACTTCTCTGGTTTATCATTTAATTGGTAAACCATTTACAGTTTATCAACAGTGAAATTGAAAATTGCTAGTTTGGTATTTTAGAAAATCATTAATATGTCACAACTTTTTAATTTTTAAATAATGTGCTATCATTTGTCTACATATTGAACTTTCTATAAAATATAAAATTAATAGCCTTGATCCAACCACCTAATCTAAAAGCTAGAACCTGATAACATCTTTACTACATGATTTCCTCATTTTTGTCTCTATCTTCTTAGAGGTCATCATTACTGGAAATTTTGTTTTTATATTTCCTAAAACTTTAAAATGGTTTATGCATCTAAATAATATGATTTTCTACTTTGCCACCTGTTGGGGTTTGAGTGTGCAGAGTTTAGCTCCCTCAGGACTGACATTTTGCAAGAGCTGTGGTTGTGATTTAGGTCAGCTGAGGCAGACCTCAGTTAGGAGGAGAAAAAGTTCTCTTCCCCTTATCGCAAGTCACAAGTTCTGCAAGGTTTGGCTAGGAGGAAGAAGCTCCCTGCATACTTGTCCTGGGAACCGTACATTCTAAAGAAACAAATGCATCCTCAGAGGATTAGATAATGTCTACAAAGAACTTTGGGAGGGTACTTATCAAATAAACAGGAACTATCTGAATTTAGCTCTGTGTACCCGCTGAGGCATGATATTTGGGCAATGTGGGTAAAGTGTTATTTGAAGAATTGCTTGCTTTGTTAGAAGAAGAATATAAACGGAACTTGCAAATAAATCTCAGCATGCAGTCGCAACTGCTGCCCTTGCTCTGCATCCCCTGTGTCCTGGTTATTTCGCGACCCTTACCCAGGGACCCGAACGCTCTAGACGTTCACAGCCACCTGTGGAAGTTTAAGGGTCTTTTTTATAGTTATGTAATTTTGTTTTTTCATGCATTATATTTCTCATAATCATCATTCTATAAAATTTGGAAAAGGTAGATTTTAATAAATAGACAATGATATAGTCACACTATAACATTATATGTAATAATAACTTACCTTTGAAAGAAATTTGGCCTAAAAATGTGAATAATATCCATCCAATAAACACCAAGCTATGTTTAGAAGTTATAAGGTTATCATTAGACATTTAGAATCTCACAGAACTATTATAGTTTGTTCAGACTTCTTAGTTAAGAGCACTCTTTATCCAGCCTCTTATTTCCCTTTTATATATAAATTCTATTTGAGGTATGAATGAGCCTACTTTGATCCAGAGCTTCTTTTCTCTGTGTACTTCCCTCTAAAACAAAAACATTTCATAGTGTCTATATAGAATTATCAATAATTGATATAATATAGATTATGCAGTTAGTTATTCTACTTTTATAAGTGCTATAAACCAACAATAAAATCAATATAAATAAGAAAATAACTAGTAGAAATTGCTGGTTGAAGAATAATATGTTGGGAAATGGCAGTGTATATTTTTCTTTTGCAATAGGATGACTTCAGCTTGAGTCAACATTACCCTAGGGGGAAAAAAAATATTGTCTGTGGTTGTCTAAAACATATACTATATACAGTATGTCCTGTATCTTACAGGAATATAGAATTTCCACAGTAACAGTAATATACACATATATTAGGATGAGACTCTCAAGAAGATCATCTTCAAACCAAGAAAGAGTAAGTGTCGTGAACAATGATTTCTGTCTTCTAAAATAAATGTTAGACTTTGAATAAAATGCTATTAAAACAACACTTTTGCTGCCATCTTCTAAAGTTGATAACAGTCAGAGAAGGGGTGAATAAGATGGAGAGGAAAGAATACTAGAACACAGAAATATGGGACACCTTGGAGATTTAGGCATTCCTTCTTTTCTCTCTTTCTCTAAATGTTAAATTTCATTATTTCATTGAACAATTATTTCATTTATTTATTGATCAAATTACTGTGTGTGAACTGCAATGGACACTAAAAATATAGTGGTGGAAAAACAGAGAAGGTATTCATCTTCATGGTGTTTACATCCGAAATTTCCCTGGTTTTTGTTTTGATTTGTTAAATGTTATGCTGGGGATCATGCATTCTAAATAAACACTCCTACAACTGAGATTTACCTTCAGGCCCTCTCTATGTGTTTTCATTTATTGAATGACTAAAAACAGATATTAATGAAATGATGATTTTAGGTTGATTGTGCTATGTATATTGCAGAACATGGCAAAGGAATTGGTTATAAAACACAAACATGAAACAGGAGAGTGGAAGGGGTTGTAAAATGTATATATTCAGTACAAAATAAATGTGTCTATTTTTATATACAGCCACATACATACACACATGAATAAATATATTACTGGAAGCAGCAGCCTTACTTCTCAAATATTTTTATGACATATAAATAATACTCACTGCTTAAAATCATTTGTTCTGGGGAATCAGGTGTGAGAACGGATAACAGAAAAATAGATGTGAATGGAGAGTACACTTTCTATGTTGAATTTAGATTCATGGAATTTTTTTCTATGTTGAATTTAGGTACATTTCTAGAATGAAATTTGCCCCAGCAAGTCAAGAAACCATAATAGAAAATCCCCACATATTTCTACATATTTGTGTAAAAAATGAAGATAACTGCTGATAAACAATGAAAATAAGATTTTTGATTTATGGATATATCTAAGTAATATATGGGAAAATATGTAAAGAAATAGTAGTCTTGACTATCTTTTATTGAGTACTCCACCTCAAAGATGAAAAACCAATTATGTGAAGTAAATTCTCATGAAAATATTAAAACTAATGTAATACATATTTTAACCTTCTTAGATTAAGTGTAAAGTAGCAAAATCACATAGAATCAATGACACCTAATAGATTCAGAAAATATGATTCACCTATCAAATCAGCTAAATTAAAACAAAAGGATACTATGTTGTTTTTGTTACTATAGCTCTGTAGTATAATTTGGGATTGAATATTGTGACACCACCAACATTTCTTTTATGGCTAGGGACTGCTTTGGCTATTCTTGTTCTTCTATTCTCCCATATGAAATTTAGGATTTTTTTTCCTACTTCTGTATTTTGATGGGAGTTGCATTGAATCTGCATGACCATTTCAACAGTAATAATTCTGCCTATCCAAGAACATGGGTGGTCTTTCCATCTTTTAAGGTCTGCTTAATTGCTTTCTTCAGTATTCTATAATTTTCATTGTAGAAGTCTTTCGCCTCCCTGATTAGATTTATTTCCAGGTTTTTCTAAAGATATTCTAAATTGAATTGTTTTCCCAATTTCTTTCTCATTAGCTTCATTATTGGTGTTTAGTATAGCTGTTGATTTTTTCATATTGATCTTATATTCTGCTACTTTGCTGAATTTTTCAACTCCAAAAGTCTTCTGGTGGATTTTTCGGGGTTTTCTAGGATTATGTCATAAGCAAACAGATAATTTGCCTTCTTCTTTTCCTATTTGGATGCCTTTAATTTCTTTCTCTTGGCTAATTGTTCAGATAGAGTTAGATGAAGCTGTAGAACATCATGGTAAGTAAAATAAGTCAGAATCAGAAAATCAAAGTTAAGACATTTTCTGTCATGTGAGGGACAGAGAGAGAGGGAGGGAGAGGGGTGGGGAGGTAGAGAGAGATATTATTTAAAAAAAAAAAACGGGATCTCACAAAAATAGTAGAGAGACAGAAAGAGGACCAAGAGGTAGAGAAGAGGAGAGAGCATAGGGAAGTACCGGGGAATCAAACCTACCAAAACATGGTATGTCTCTGTATGAATATAACATAATGTATCTCACCTTTATATATAATTATAATGCACTAATAAAATAATAATAGAAGAAAGATCAGTAAGCAGAGAAAGTGGACCAGGAGATGGAGGAGGGAAGAGAAAATAAAGGGAAATGAGATATATCAACTTTGTAATGTGCATGTCCAAGTATGGCAAAATGAATCCCATTATTATGTATAATTATAATACATCAATAAAAGATTTTGTAAAATAAAAAAAAAAGTTGATTCTTATAATGATTTTGTGCATTAAAGATAGTGGGGATATAAATTAGTAATATATTTTGCAAGTGTTTTGGAAACACCTACAAACATTCTTAAAATTCTTTATACATTTAATTGTCACATTTATTCAGATGTATCATAAGAGATCATCGGATTGCAAAGTTTTTGGGGAAATATTTATTACTTTGAATTAAATTTAAAAAATAAGTCCAGAATTAAAAAATAAAATCAACATATTGCTGTAGAGAATAGGAATTTTAAATTCAATAAATATTTATAGCACCCTTTCATTGTTGTTTGCACTATATTGCAAGGACAGACAAACACAGCACCTATCTTGAAAGATGTTAAAGGTTTTTCTGATTCTCCATAGCCCATTCCTGTCCTCTGCTTCTGACATATTTTTTCCTTTCAGTGGATTTTTTTCTTCTATAGTTTAAATTTATTATTTCCTAAAATTATAAATGAGCTTACTCAAATTTTATAACAAAAGTATGTAAGTATAATGACATAGCAAAAATGTATAAACACCATAAACCAGGGTCCTTTCTTTGTTTCCGACAATGTCCAACACTGTCCCCTGTCTTTCCACATAAATATAGGTTGCAATTCAGTGATAAGTGCAAGAATATGTCTTTTAAGTCCAAAATCTCATCTTAGACTTATGAAAAAAATCTCACCTGTGAGAATAAAGATCATATGCAAGTGATATATGTCTAATATATAATAGCGCAGAGTGAATATTTCCATTTCAAAGGGAGGAATAGGAGTGTAGAAAGAAGGGATGGGATCAATGCAAGGACAAAATCCAGCTGGGTAAACAAGTCCTGCAGCTCCACATCCAACATCTGGGTCACATGATTTTTTTTCTCCAAATGGCTTTGCTGGTTGTAGCCCACGTAGTTTCTTTCTTGATTTCTTTCTGCTTGATTTCTGAAGATTTCCTCAAGCAGATATCTCACATTACTGCATCTCATTCATGTCAGAGAGTCTCCACTGTGTTATCAGCTTCTTTGTCACATCTTTGTGTATCACTCACTCAGGAGCAGCCTGCAGTGATTCCAATTCTGCTGAACTTTGTCCGGCCTCCCAGGCCTTCCCTTGACTTCTTAGTGGAGGCCTCCATTTCAAGCCATACCCAAGCCTCCTGCGATCATTGTTATAGCATGTTAAAATAACTTCCTAGACACCCATGTTTAATCAGGGTGACCCCTGGTCTCTTCTCAAAGGAATTTTTACTTTTATACCCTTGAGCCAGAGACAAGTGGATGTGGATTTACCAATCCCTGAGAGGCCCTCAGGCCACCTTTTCTATTGTATTTATGCAACCAACTTTTTTTTAAGCTAGTTTTTTCACTACTGGGGGGGAAAAAGCTAACAAGAACAATATAAAAGAGGAAATGTTTATTTTGGCTCATGGTTTCAGTGGTTCAATCCATGGTTGTTCAACTCCATATCTCTGGGTCTAAGTGGAGGCAGAACACCATGGTAGAAGGGCCTGGAGTATATAAACAGCTCAAGACATGGCAATAGGAAGGGGAGAGGGAGAGGGAGAGGGAGAGGGAGAGGGAGAGGGAGAGGGAGAGGGAGAGGGAGAGGGAGAGGGAGAGGGAGAGGGAGAGGGAGAGGGAGAGGGAGAGGGAGAGGGAGAGGGAGAGGGAGAGGGAGAGGGAGAGGGAGAGGGAGAGGGAGAGGGAGAGGGAGAGGGAGAGGGAGAGGGAGAGGGAGAGGGAGAGGGAGAGGGAGAGGGAGAGGTCTCCACTTACCAAATAGAAAATATAAATCACAAAGACATGCTCTAGCCATTACCCATCTGCCTATGGTTACCACCCAGTTAATTGGTTACCACCCAGTTAATTCATATCAATGGATTAATCCATTGAATTGGTTGCAATTCTTATAATTTCACCTCTGAGCAATCTTGCATTGTTTCACACATGAGCTTCTGGTAACACCTCATATGTAAACTATAATATTCCATAAACATAAAAGGTGTACCCAAATATTTAATATAAGTCACTTTAGATTCCAGGTACTGTGAAGGTCAGCTTCACGGATTGTTTTAAGAGAAAACATATTCTACAAGGCGACTTTAAAAAAAAAAATACTGTCTATATTTAGTCCAGGGCTATTTGACTGAATTTAAGAGTCTATATCCCTAAAGGAAAGATTCATTGAACATTTAATGTTTCCAAAAACAGTTTTAGAAGTGCCAGATTGATTTATCTGTACCTCAGTACATCATTTTGTTACTCTATTATTGGCTTTAATATTCTCCCATAAATCAATTCTTTCTAACTCTTCAGCTTGACAAACAGCTTTATGCATACTGAGAATATATGTGTTCCCCGAAACTGTCTCTCATCTCCCACATATATGTATCTGAGATGTGTTTTATACCTTTAATCCCTCTCTGGGAATAAAGCTCAATTGTGTTTACTTTATAATAAACTTATTATTTCATCAAAAAGAAGGACTGCAGCACAAGAATTCCAGGAAAGTAAATTGTTAGATATATTTATACCAAAGTGCACCACAGACTTCAAATTGTACATATGAATAGCCAATTATACTATCAATAAAGCTGAATTTAACAACAAGCATAGCTTAGACATATGAAATTACTATATTGTGCTCATGATGATGTGGTACTAATGTTATTAAACCTATTGTACAGCTTTGAATGAGAAAAGTAAATGGTTGTTAAAGAGTTCTGTTACATCAACACATGATTCCTTCTGTAAAAATTTCAGACCCTTGTGAAAATTTCCCTTTGAATGAATATATCCAGTGGTGTAATATGCATATCAATAGCTAAGAGATTCATTGTATATTAAATTGTTGGCTATGAAATTAAGATAAAGTCATCATGAAGTTATTTGCAATGAATTTCTAACTCTGAAAATAAAATATGAAGTTAATATTGAAGATACAAAATTATAGCAAGTTAAGAGATAAACAAAATGTATATATCAATACATTGAAGTAATTTCTTGTTCTTTTATGTATCTGTCTTAAATGGAAAGTTTCTCTTTTTATGACAACTTTTAACATTCACTTTATATTTACTCTCATTAATCTGAACCTAAGTAAAATACATTGTTATATTCTAAATATATCTCCTATATCTTATAAACATTATATATGCCAAGGTTTAAATGAAGATTAAAGTAGACATCCATTTAGCTTCTGTCTAGTATTTCTAAATCGCACTTCTAATAATCATTGAACCACCATTTCCATGATCTTGGAATAATTTTTTGGTATGGAATTAAGAAATGAAGAAGCTCATTCATCCTTGTGGTTCCCTATCACTGAATGATCCCTTCACAGTCATACTGCATCAAGTTGTATAGACTTACTGAAAAATTAAGTTGAAGTCAAAGAAAAGTAGTCAGAAACTATAACAATTCCCAATTAAAAATGATTGACCTCTCACTTGGGCAACTACCATGGCATATTAACTGTGTCCTCTGCTTTGTCATATGCTTCCTTCAATGCATGTGCAAAAAGCAGAAAAATTTGCTAAAATCATAAATCATAGCATGTTACCCATTTGCTTAAAACTCACTGCTTTTGGGAAAAAAAATTGACATTTCTTACTCTCACCTAGAAAATCTTTCTTTCTAGACATTGCAGAGCACCATGATCTGATCGCTAAGCACAATGCTTCAAACACAATAGCTGCTTTCAGATTGTTATCCCAAGCTCCCTGCAATAGGAGTTTTTGTGTAGATTTTTTTCTTCTGCTTACAACTCTTTACCCACTGATCTTTTATCTTTCTACTCTATCAGGCCTCAGAATAAATATAAATTCTTAGATTTTCCTATGCACATTATGCAGAATTAGTTGGCTTATGTTTCTCTTTATTCTGAATCATTGCAATTCCTTCCTTTACTAATGCCATTGTCACTCTTTATATTACTTTTTGCTTGGTAAACTTTCTATCTCTCTCATCCCTTTATGTTGTAAACTCCATAAGAATAGAGATTGGTTTTGTTTTTCTTTATATATTCAACACCCAGAAAAATCTTGACAAAAAGTAGGTAAATTAAAAAAAAAAACAGTTTTAATTAATAAATCATTTATTAAACAACTGGCAGGTAAATGTTTTAACACCTTTCACCTAGTTTAAGATTGATATTGCATTAATGGGACAAAGTCATCTTGTCTTTCTAATAGCTTTGATGAATATGAAAACAGCCTACTTATATCCTCATGCCCTCTTCCTCTTATGACTAATAGCATTCATTAGTAAGTTAGCTTTTAATAATCATGAGTTTATTTAGACTTATATAAGAATCAAATTTATTTCACTAATATAATTTCTTCTAGTATCCCTTCAAGAAGAAACTCAAGAAGGTCACTGTAGAAAAGTAGACAAATATGTGTGAAACCAAGGGATCTCCTATTATTAAAGAAATAGACATTCTTCTTCCTTTTGTTTTAATGATATTAGGATAACTGTGATGAAAAAAGGTTATCCCAATTGAGAGACATTAGGAATGTACAAAGGAAATGACCATCAAGGAACAGGGAGTCCAGGCAGGTAATACAGACTTAGCACCTGGGCCAAGGAGCAGTGGAAAGGCCTACTCTGGCACAACATGTGGCTTCTCTGGGAAACTCTGCTGCATCGAACATCCTGGCACAGACAAATACTTTGGACATATGGTTGTTCATGGAAGTGTGAACTAAACAGCCACCATCTGTTTGGAGGAAACTATTTGAAAATAATCCAAGAGGCTTTATATTATCTTCTATTGAAAGATCATTGCCATCTGTGTGAAAATTTAAGTATTGAAAGTATCAACACAGTAATGGGCCAGTTTTTGTTGTGTGAAGCAGTAGTTTTCTACAAAAATCATAACAAAAGCAATTAAACCAAAATCTGGCCTGCTAAAGGATTATCAAGTACAGAACAAATGAGCCCAACAGTTCTGAGAAGTTAGGTTAGAGAACAACTCTTGAGGGATGGTCCTTATATTTGAATGTTAATGAAGAGCCCTGATTGATTTGAATATTTCTAGCAGATACTATCAGTGTCCTATCTACATCTCACTGGCTCCTACCATTTCTATTCATATAGGCCTGAATTCCAAGTGTCAGCCTTTCTGGATTCTTCACTGAGAAGTATCTCTGACCACTAGAGTGAACTCTTCCCAAGTACATAGCAAGTCAGAGTGTAAGGAAATAAAGTCTTTCAACCAATGGGAATTGGGACATAGTTATGTACTTCAACCCCTGTACCCATCAAAAGGGATAACAAATATGCATTCTCTACTGGTACAGATTTCCCAGGCAGGATTAAATTTCAGTGGCATAGAGCACACTATCATATCATTTATTAAAGTACTGTTCTAAATCCATCTTGTAGTGTGTCCAATGGGACCTAGTATCACATTTTGCATTTCAGGGAACTACTCACTTGATGTAGGATTTGGTGTTTCCATAACTCATAACAACTGTGAATGATCAAGAAAATCATCCATGGCCTGACACAGGCAGGGTGACCAGGGACTCAAATTCCACCATGCAAATAATGTCAACCAGCAAAACTGCTGAAAGTGATTAAGAAAAAATTATGAAAAGAATAATGAATATTGCTGCATTGAGATTAGTGGAAACTAGGAGGGCATTCTAGAAACTCTTTATATTTTTTTAAGAAAGTTGATAGCAACAATCTTGAAAAATTGTTAAAGGTCAGAGGATAATTAACTCAGTATATAAGTGAACATGAGTGATATAAGTGGCCTACTGTAGCAGATGTTATCAGATGACATTACCCTATCCGGATTACCACACTGTTGCTATTTTAAGGCAAGGTAGCCTGAATTTTGCTGTATTGTGCCTCACTGTTTGAGGATTTTATTTATCTGCCAGAACCTACTGAAGCTAGAAATTTGGGGACATTAACTCCTTTCCCCAGAATCCTTCAACCAATTACTGATAAGAGTTAGTAGAATAATATTCCAGCTCCTGGCTTCTCAGATTTTCCTAGTTAATTATTCTAGTTGTCCATATTGGTTTCTTATTCTCTACCCTTTTCTGTTTCACTTCCCAACTCCTGACAGCTGTTTACTGGGATTAAACCAGTAAACCCTCAATTAAATTTGAATTATTATTGAGAGAACACTACAATACAGCCTTCAACCAGTGACACAAATCTTATTAGTTGCTAGATACATCTTGGTTTTACTTGTAAAATACTAAATATAGTATTCTTTGTGATCTTTTGTGTTATACTTTGGTTTTTAGATATGCAACTAGTTAATCAAATGTGATAAAGGGTGAATTTGGTGAATGTACACTTGAGTAATTTTGTTCATGTTTATTTTTATTTATGTCTTTATTTGTTAATTTATTCCCAACTCACTAATATGGAATCTCTTTTCTACAATGAATAAAGCATTCCTTCAAGATAAGATTATATAATTTTCTAGACATTTTTACACACTTTCTGTCATTCTTTTCAATGCAACACTGTGATTAAATGTCTAGTTAAAATTCTGTTTAAATCATATGTCATCATCTTTATTAAAACAGTAATTGCATAGTAGCTTTAGTCCCAGGATTTTGGAGTCGGGAAGAGACAGGATCTATACTTTTACTACTTTAGCTCTTTACAATAGAGACTAGTGCATTGGAGCTATGTGCTTGTTTTTTTGATTTTTGTTTTCCTAGTATTCTTCCCCACCCCGTCTTGATCTCTCTCTCTCATCTAGATCTAGTGCTTTTGCTGTTGGAGGCTGAAATAAAAGAGAGAGAGAGAGAGAGAGAGAGAGAGAGAGAGAAACACATAACACATATCAGGGCACTTCTTCAAAACTGGTCTAAGCTACATTTGAATTGGCTGGCTGTCACTCAGCATTAAATTTTAACGGGCATTCTGCAGAGATAAAAGTCCATGCTTACCTTCCTAAGTCTTCCTTTGTTGCTGATATTCTGAGAAAACCCACATATTTTTCCTGCAGAACCTAATGGGAACTTGGAGGAGATCTTATTCTTCTTTTCCTAGAAACACTACCCCACACAGTTCCCGAGGTTTTAGACTTTTTGAGGAAGTTTCTCCCTTTAGAGATATTAAGATTTGTGAACAAATATCTATATCTATCATTGCTGGCAAACATTGGTGGGTGAAAAATTATAGATTTCCCCCTTTGCCTCATGTTTTCAGTACTATAACAAAAACACATTTTCATGCCTTAGGAAATATACAATCAGAAATTGAGATATGTTACTGTTTCCTGTGAGCACTGAAAATTTTAACCTATTTTTTAACCATATATTTCACACTTTACTTAATGTTTGTGGAATTGGGGTTCATTGTTTACAACTCTGAGAATTATTTGACTCTATATTTTCCTTAATCTCTTTATTTTTAATTAAAATTAAAGAGTATTGCTGGAGTTATGGAGTATAAAGCCAACTAGGTTAATCTCCTAACTAGTTATCTTATAAACTTATTTATAACAACAACAACAAAATCATTTATTTTCTTTATGGATCTTCAATTTGGTCAGGGATGTCTGGGGAATCTTCTCTCATTTCTATGTAGAATCAGCTAGAGCAGCTGGGCTGAGGCTAGAGGCATTCCCCAAGATGGCTCAATCAGTATGGCTACAGAGTTGGTGCTGATTGCTATGCTAGCTGGGTCCTCTGCCAAAGCATTGGTGAGAGTTCCTATGCACGTGGGTCATTTCTACCATGCTGCTTGGTTTTTCACATTCTACTTTGTGAAGAGAAACTGATACATCACTTCCCTCATATTCTTTTAGGTAACATAGAGAGCCCTCAATTTTTCAAGAGGCAGAGATATAAATTCAACTTTTTAATGGAAGAAATGACAGATAACCTTGATATTGCCATAAATTCTGAGGTCAATGCACATTATCTGTGCTCTCCTTACAATGGAGAATGAAAGTACTACCCTCTAGTCCTCAGTAGTAGGAAATGTAAGAAATATTAATTAATATTTTATTTTCAGCTTCACTTCCCCTGCCTTAATTAACAGGTGATAGAGTCAAGCATTATTTCATTAACAATGCTGAGAATATTTTGCCTTTCATCTGAAAAATTTCACTCCCTACATATTATTTTTGTCCACATTAGATTCATTGTTGCACGAAATAGTTTCCAGAGTTTTCTATAGAAAAAAAGAAAAGAAGTAGAAAAGTACATATATTTAAACTAAGTCCTTAAAACATTTCTTTAATAAATCTAAGTAGTGCCTTATGAAACATCTATCAACTAAATTGGGCCTCTTAATTTATATCTCACCATGCATGCTGTTTCCTTGCTTTCCCTCTTTCTTATGCTTTCAGATCACTGCCACGCTGTGGCATCTTCCTGATATGGTTCTTTGCATTAGGAAGACTTGAATTGGGCATTGAGCACAGGTATGGCAGAAGACATTCAGGTTTTTTTGACAAGAAAAATCATCAAAATAAGTTTTCTCTGGCCTTTGTGTTTAAATGTGTTGATTAGGTCATTTTTCCCTCAATGAATGTAGATTTTTTTCCTTGGAAGAGCAATAGCCTTGTGGAGGCAAGTCAACCCCTCTGAAAAAAAAGCAGGATTAGCAATAGGGGAAATTATCTGTGTGCTGTAATAAATTATTCTCTATGACTTTCTTTTTCTTTTTCCTATGTTATGGATTAAACTATATAACTGTATTCCTCACACATACAAAGTTGGGCAGGTGAATTTCATATCATTTTGATGAAATGAATACATTCAGTGGGGACAACCACTGGTGCTGTGGGGCTCTAAGAGAGAGAGTCTGTGCTTGTTTTGAAGAGTTATAAGATAAGAACAAAAGACAATATAAGCTCCAAACAGGCAAGCTGACTTCATGTTTGCCTCAGGCAAACCAAATGTTCACTGTTGATTTACTATTGAATTGTAGGAGCAAAGGCTTTTTAAAGCAAAAACAATCTTTATTCTTTTTTTTCCCACTGTGGTTCCTTGATACCCTAAAATAATATGATTTGCTGAGGTGATTTGAAGATGAGTTGGTTAGACTTATGGTTCGGTAAACTTTCAACTGTTTTAACATTGTGGATATGAAGCATTGATAATGAAACCATTTCTGTGAAAAAATGTTAATAAAATTGTTACAGATACAGAGGAGAATTGAGTTTCCATGATCTTTTACCACCGTAGTGTCACTGTAAAAGTGAGGAAGTTGAAGTAAAACAGTGACATCATATACAATATGGTGTCCTGTGACATTCCTTTAGAAGTGGCACATGGTTGTGGAACATTATCTGTGATGACCAGGGAAGTTGACGTTTTCCAGTGCTTCCTCCAATGAGAGTGAGAATCTTTGTTGCAGAGAATAAAGCATCATTCCTTGTCTGAGTGATATGGTTCCATCAGTGAGCATAGATTATTACCAATCAAAACTTTAAAGAATATAAACCCTCACTTTGCTAATTTTCTTTATTGAAAAAACAATGGAGAGAAAAATGTCAGAACACTTTGATAATTTATAGGAATTGTATTAACCTGATGTTATGATTTAGGTCTAGAAATGACCCTCCCCGTCCCAAACTCAAGTTTTAAAAGCATGTTTCCCAATGCAGAAAGATTAGGAGTAGCAAATCTTCCAGGCAAAGGTAAGAGTTGTGAATTCATCACTGAATTAATCCATTTGCTGGATTAATAATTTGAGTGGACTATAGGGTGGTAATTGTAGGCAAGTGGGACTGTGGTAGAAGAGGTAGGTCACTGAGGTAATGCCCTCTGATTATATCATGTCCCTGGCCCCTCTCTTGCTCTCTCTACTTCCTGGCTATCACAAGCTGAGCTGCTTTCCTCTGCCTCACCCTTCTGCCATGATGTTCTGCCTTTCTTTAGAGCAATGCCGTTGGGCAACCACAGCCTGAGACCTCTGAAGCCATAAGCCCAAAATAAACTTTTCCTCCTCTAAGATGTTCTTATTAGGTAATTTGGCAACCATGACAAAAAGCTGACTAACACACTTGATATCAATTTCCCTGGCAACAATGCCATGAGTCAGAGGAGAAATTGGAGACTCAGAAAAGCTTTATCTGAATTAGCAGAGCTAGGGAAAGGCTTAACATGGTTTCTGAGTCATATTTAATTGACTTCAAAATCCAATCAGTCCTTCACATGTTACAGGTTCTACTGGGTCTAGAAGTTTTCAGGATTATTTATTTTTCAGTAAATAAGGAAGAAAATTTGTGAGAAAACATTTTAGACTATATCTCTCCTATTAAATAACAAACAATAATTTTGACATTATTCCAACAATTTTCTACCTACATTTTGAATTAAATAGTAAGTCTTTATATTTTGAATTGTATTAGAATTAATACAACCATCATGGATTTCTCTGGAACTTTCATGGGTCAGGTTTGCATAGTGGATTAATTTCCAGGGTACCTATAGCAAGTACCATGCGACTGATGGCTTAAAATGACAGTGATATATTGTCTTACCGTTATAGAGGCTAGAATTCTGAAATCAAGGATTCAGAGATGTGATTATTTCTGAAGATGCAGGGAGAATCTGCTTCCTGCCTCTTTTCTAGCCTCTCATATTAGCTAGTAACTCTTGGCATTCCTCGTTGTGTTTAAGTATCACTCCAATCTCTGCCTCAGTCTCCATATAGAGCTCTCCCTGTTTCTCTCTCCTTCTCCCTTATAAGGACACCAGCCAGATTGAATTAAAGGCCCATGTTATCCCATATGACATCATCCTAATTTGCAGCATAATTTCATCTACGAAGATCCTATTTCCAAATAACATCATTTTCAGAGGTATTGGAGGTTAGGACTTCAACAATCTTTGTCAGTGAAAAAATTCAGCCTATAACATGCAAAAATCATACAGCAGAGGTCAATTAAAAAGCAAGCAGAAAACTATAAAGCCTGAAGGAACCAGATAATTACAGGAATATTGGCATCTACATGTGTATGTATAGGTATGCATTGTGTATGTGTATTTGCATAAATGCATTGCTTTTAGACTAGTTCTTTTTGAACTAGTTCTTTTTGAACTAATCTGTGGAAACTTAGGAATTTGAACAGAACTTTGCAATGATCTGGTATACATTTCACTTTGTCTACAAAGTGAAGCAATTTTGATTTCTTAGCAGCAGATTTATTTATAACAACTCTCTTTTGATAATACCTTTAGGACTTATACATCTTTTTTTCTCTGAGATGTTTCTTGAATACTCCTGTTTTAATTTAAAAATTCTGTGGGAACTTATAGATTCATTATCATTTTTCATATGAGTAGAAATTGATCAAGACTCTCTTGAGGAATATTTACCATGAATACTCAGCAGACTTTTGAATCAACATTTCAGTTTTCTAGAACATAAAATTTGGGACATTTGGTACATATTTTCCCATGTACCTAAAATTGTATATTATTCATTTTATTGGGTAAAGAACATATCAAATAAATCTGAAAGCAGCTTTATAAAACATTTAGACCCTAAATTTATAGCTAGGATATGGAGTGTTAATTATCCAGGCTCAAGAATTTATTCATCTGGAAAGCTACCAATTGTTAGGTCAATACTTTTTAAAATATATTAGTTCTCTACTAATTTTTAAAAGATCTCTTACCTACCATTCAAAAGCATTGGTCCTTTTGAGCAAAACATGTTAGTTGAGCAGCTTTGAATATGTCTATTTTTGCATTCATTTTCATTTGTGTTTCTTATTCATTTTCCAAGGGTCCAGTCTTTACTTGCCTCTGAAATTTAAAAGCTGTTGTGAGTACTAATAGTTATTTTCCTTACATATTTTGTTTTTCTCATAGTACACTCATGCTTGAATATTTTAAAATAAGGTTATTTGTTTTGGGATGAGAAGTTAAAGTAGAATAATAAAAAAGTGCTGTCTATGACTTTCAAAGATTTCCAAGCAAGTATAGTGCTAGACAATTATTATAAATCTGTATTCTGTGCTTCCAGTTCAGATAGTAGTTGCCTGAATGTGATACCTAATTTGGAAAGAATTCTCTGCTGTAACTATATTCTTTCTCTAATCTCCTGAATTAGGCTTCTTGGTTGATGGAATAGTGAACAGAAAAGTAACCATGGAAGGCACATGGTTAATGCAGCAATGAGGATTACAGACATATTCCCCACCTCTTCTCCAAACCCAGATTCTAGCCACTAAAGCCACGCATCTGTAGATGTAATTAATTTTTTCAGAGACCCATGCAATTCATGAAGAGTGCCATATGGAGAGAAGTTTATAACAGAATTCTACAGTAAAATTCATAACAAAGAACTCTGTGAGATTTTCTTTTCTTTTCTTTCTTTTTCTTTTCTTTTTTTTTTTTTTTTTTTTTGGTAAAGGGCATTGAATGCAAGTATGCTTCAACACTGAGCCACAGACCTAGCCCTTTTTATTTACAGGGCTGCTCTAAGTTGCTGAGGGTGGCTTTGAACTTGCTATCCTCATGCCTTAGGCTCTAGAACTGCTGGAACTATAGACGTGTGCCACTGTGCCTGGCTTCTGTGAGATATTAGTGAGTGTTATAACAGAAAAAATATTTCAGGCACAAGGACTTTTGGGAAATCACAATTGAATACAGTGAGTTTGGTTTATTTAATTTAGAATTTCTTAAATCCCTGATTATAATAATGTGTATTGTGAATAATTTAAAAAGTCAAAATACTCATAGTATTTTTCAAAATGCATAGAAATATTCTTTTATCTGACTACGTTGTGGGGCTTAATTTAAAAAGATGTTCCTTTAAGAAATAATGACTTGTAAACATACTTATCATCCCTTATGAGAATGACATTTAAAGATGCAATAACTGCAAAAAAAGTAGTCTCATAAGAGACAGTCTCTGGAATTTAGTATAATTTGATTGAGAAATTTAATATTGAAAGGATAACATAAAGCTTTCTATAAATTCAGGGCTTTCAAGAGAAATGAATTATTAATCTGATAAAGAACATTGTTGTACATTGAGAGCATTTATTTATAGGGCAACAATTCTCAGTGAGCCTCAATGATAATAAAAACTATTTTAACATGTATATACTTTGACTTGATTTATTAAAATTTTGATAATTAAAATAAATTATCTAAAAATAATGTTTTTTTCTATAAATAATGTCTTAGTATGAAACTTTTGAAGGAATTAATTATTGCTGATCATGATGGTATATGCCTATAATCCCAGTGACTCAGGAGGCTAAGGTAGAAAGATAACAAGTTCAAAGTCAGCCTCATCAACTTAGTGAGGCTCTGAGCAATTTAACAAGACCTTGTCTCAAAATAAAAAATTAAAAAGGTTGTAGATGTGGCCCAGTGGTTCAGCCCCACTGAGTTTAATCTCCAATACCAAGAAAAAAGAAAGGAAGAAAGGAAAAAAAGAAAGAGTTAATAATTTTGAATTGATAACTTATACATAACCTTATAAATTTCATCATATATAAATTTTAACAGTTAAAATAGGTTATTTCTATTGACTGTTTTTACTCATTTTTCTTTGCCTTTCAATTATAATTTTTCATGGCCTTTATATTATATGAGGTGTAAAGTCAGAAAAACTCTAATTTATTTATTTATATTTATATATGACAGTGGAATGCATTACAATTCTTATTACACATATAGAGCACAACTTTTCATATCTCTGGTTGTATACAAAGTATATTCCCACCAATTCATGTCTTCATACATGTACTTTGGATAATAATGATCATTACATTCTACCATCATTTATAACCCCATGCCTCCTCCCTTCTCCTCCAACAACTCTGCCCTATCTAGAGTTCGTCTATTCCTCCCATGCTCCCTCTCTCTACCCCATTATGAATCATCCTCCATATATCAGAGAAAACATTCGACATTTGTTTTTTTGGGATTGGCTAATTTCACTTACCATTATCTTCTCTAACTCCATACATTTACATGCAAAAGCCATGATTTTATTCTCTTTTATTGCTGAGTAATATTCCATTGTAGATATATGCTACATTTTTTTAATCCATTCATCTATTGAAGGGCATCTAGTTTGGTTCCATAGCTTAGCTATTGTGAATTATGCTGCTATAAACATTGATGTGGCTATGTCCCTGTAGTATGCTGTTTTTAAGTCCTTTGGGTATAGACCGAGGAGAGGAATAGCTGGGTCAAATGGTGGGGTTCCATTCCCAGTTTTCCAAGAAATCTCTATACTGCTTTCCATATTGGCTGCACCAATTTGCAGTGTTTGAGTATACCTTTTTCCCCACATCCTTGCCAACAATTATTGTTGTTTATCTTCATAATAGCTGCCATTCTGATGAGAGTGAGATGAAATCTTAGAGTAGTTTTGATTTGCATTTCTCTAATTGCTAGTGACGATGACCATTTTTTTCATGTGTTTGTTGTTTGATTGTACATCATCTTCTGAGAATTGTCTCTTCAGGTCCTTGGCCCATTTATTGATTGGTTTATTTATTTTTTTATTTTTTTTGTATTTGTGTTTAGCTTTTTTTAGTTCTTTATATTTCCTAGAGATTAGTGCGCTATCTGATGTGCGTGGGGTAAAAATTTGCTCCCAAGATGTGGGCTCTCTATTCACCTCACAGATTATTTCTTTTGCTGAGAAGAAACTTTTTAGTTTGAGTCCATCTCATTTATTGACTCTTGATTTTAATTCTTGTGCCATAGGAGTCTTATTAAGGAAATTGGGGCCTAATCTCACATGACGGAGATTAGGGTCTATTTTTTCTTCTATTAGATGCAGGGTCTCTGGTTGTATTCCTAAGTCCTTGATCCATTTTGAGTTGATTTTTGTGCTTGGTGAGAGACAGGGGTTTAATTTAATTTTGTTATATATGGATTTTCAGTTTTTCCAGCATCATTTATTGAAGAGGCTATCTTTTCTTCAATGCTTGTTTTTGGCACCTTTGTCTAATATAAGATAATTGTAATTTTGTGGGTTAGTCTCTGTGTCCTCTATTCTGTACCATTGGTCTACCAGTCTGTTTTTGTGCCAATACCATGCTGTTTTTGAAAACAAAACAAAACAAAACAAAAACCTCTAATTTATATCAAAGTAAAATTCTCATAGTATTTTTGAAGGCTAACTTTTGGTTTGAAGGGTATAAAAAATTAGGTTTATTAAATGGTAACTTGTCACTTTTGATCTTCACTGAAATGAAAACAAAACAGAATAACAATCAAAGAAAACATAGGATTGAAATACTTTGAAAACATTTGGTTCAAAGTAAAGAATAATTTCCTAAAAATGACATCTGTAAAGTGATTCCTTCCAGAGACACACAAGAATTGATGGTTTAATTAACATGTTTTATTGCATTGAAGCAGAGCAATAAACTCAATGGGCATCTTCGTTCCTTTCAAATTTCTTCTCTTCGATAAAAATGAATCTTGACTAAACTTGTTAAGTGAAGGCTAACTTCTAAAGCATGATTTATCTTTGAAAAATCAAGTATCACTGCTGTTACTCAGAACTGACTTCAAGTTAAACATAGTATAGAATGTTAAAACTGCATCTCGTTTTATGAAGCACTTTATTTCAGTTTGCTAGTCAAGGACACTAATTGATGAATCAAAGCTACTTTAAAAAACAAATATTGTGAGATTAATACCACACAGCTAATTAAGTTTTCTTGCTCATGTTTCAAAATTTAAATTATTCCCCGACCATACCCCAATTTAGGGAAACATTTATATTCACTTGTCCCTTCTTTAGTCATTTGTTATTCTTCCTTCTAGTTGCTCGGTTCTGTCTACACCTTAGTCCAGACACTTCATTTTAGAAAACAACAAAATGGAAACTTTGTAAAATAAGGTTCTATTCTCCTTTTGATCAAAGCCCAGCTTTCCCCCTAATTTTCATTTTTGGATAAATTGTCCTTAGTATCCATGGATACTTATGGTATCCATGGATACTTATATGTGTTGCTTTTATTTTATTTTATTTATTTTCTAGGATGCAGCAGGACATGGACAAAAATGTTGCCCCCAGCATGCACTCATCCAGCCCAGGGTAGGGTAGCAGTGCAACTGAGGAGAATTTGCTCTGTATTCCATTCCTCTAGCCTCTGTGGATGGTTTAAACTATACCTATCTCAACTAGCAAAAAGTAATGCTGGGGAACTGTGATAAACTGAATCAGAGCCTCCCATTGATGTGTATAGCTAAGATCTAGAACCTATGAAACTCACTTTATATGACAAAAGGGTCTTTGTTTATGTGATTAAATTAAGGATCTTAAAATATGGAAATTATCCTCTGTCATTCTGTTGGGCTCTAATTGTAACCACAAAGGTCTTTATTAGGAGGAACTGGAAATGTTCTCCAAATTGGAGAAGAGTGATGATGTGGTGATGGAGGCACACACAGGAGTGATGGCACTTTCAAGATGGAAAAAGGACTCATAAGCCAAGGGATAAAAATAGCACTGTATGTAAGAAGACATGAGAAACTGTAAGGGACAAGGAGACTGTCCACTCAGAGACTCCAAAAAAAAAAAAAAAAACCCCACAGCTTTGTAGACACCTCAACTATAGCCCAGGAAACTTTTAAGACTTCTCACTTCCAGAATAGTAAGACTGCATTTGTGTTATTATGAGCCAATAGTTTTTTGTTAATTTGTTACAGCAGCAATATATATATATATATATATATATATATATATATATATATATATATATTGCTGCTATTTCATATTTGGGTTGTCTTTGT
Organism: Spermophilus citellus; assembly: GCF_964194105.1. Classification (NCBI taxonomy): domain Eukaryota; kingdom Metazoa; phylum Chordata; class Mammalia; order Rodentia; family Sciuridae; genus Spermophilus; species Spermophilus citellus. The sequence goes on along the minus strand of NC_138182.1, from coordinate 63,360,670 downwards.
CTATTTCCACAGCTATACAAATGTGGAGGATAATAATCTTTCTCAAGATTGTACATTATTTTAGTAATTTATGTCTAAATAATAGTTATGATGTAAAGGTATTTTCTCAAAGAAATTTCACCAAATAAAGGGACCATACCAAGCAACATATTTTTAAAAGTGCTTGATACTTTTAAAAGCATTCACTAATGCTTTATGCACCTGAGGCACTGCTTCTCCATCTGATGACCATTAAGTAGTACTTCCTGTCCAGAAGCATTTCTCCCACTGATTCAGTCTTTGCTTAAAATTTGGTCTTTGAGTTTCATTTACTTCACTTATTAATTTAAAAGGCATGCAAACATTAAAACTCTCCAAGTATGACAATAAGTACAAAGGCAGACAGATGGACAGATAAATCATGCCCCTGGTTTCTGAGGGTTTATATTTCCAAATATGTATGGAGAAGATATATTTACAGAAAAAAAATATTTAATTTTAATAAGAGCCAAGAGTAGAAATGCAGGAAGATAAAAGGCTATTATACAAGGGTTTGGAGATTGACTGCGAGGACCAGTCAGCTTTACGAAATAGTGGTGGAGAACCAGATTGTTCCTCCCTCCTATAATCTTCTAAAATCTCAGAGATCAGTCATGATTTCAGGAAGGGTTTGGAAGCAAAATGACTGTAATTGAATTTCTGTCATTCTGGCAGAATGGGACATAAAAATAGAAATCATTTTGCCTTAGAGGGAAAATAAAGTTATAGTTCGTACATACTAGATATATTGGATACTGATTCCTATCCACTGTTTTCCTAAACCCTTAGGTGTTAAAAGTGTTCATATCAGATTCATTTATTTCCCTTGTAGAAATATCTGAGTTTTATAACAGGGAACAAATATTACCAGTAGCCATTTGAAAGTAACTGAGTAAAGCCCAACTTATAAACCTATTGGATTCTTTTTTTTCCCTGCAAAACCAAAGGAGAATCCTTTGTAGAACTTTTAGGAGTGCTCTTTATCCCCAAGTCTGTCTTCTCCTTCTTTCCCAGGACTATCCTCCATGGCTCTTCACACCCTTAATACTTTTGACATGCGAAGCTTTTCTTCTTTACATGAGCACTATTTCCATTGCTCCACTTTTTTATTCATGTCATTGGTCAATTTGAGATGTCTTTAGTGTTTTTTTCTGGCTTGTGTGTTCATCACACAAAGCCCACATTAAATATTATCTTTCTTTCTTTTTTTTAATAATACTTTTTACATAAGCAGCATTAGTTTTCTACTCTACTGTGATAGCACATTTTGTTACAGCTAAATTTAGTACTCTGAAGTTTAAGGGCACTGGTGATGAAGACCATACACATTCATTGTCATCATTAACAATATTCACTATATGATGGCTTAAATTTATATATGTCTATTTTTTAACCTAGATATAATTTATTATGAAACCAATTTAACTTCATAAAATATAGTGCTCATACAACTACAGTGTGGTCTCAAAGATATATTGAATGTTGAAATAATTGATCTCAATTATTTTTAAAACTTAGAAAAACCACTGGTTCAGTAGTCCTCAAAGGCTAAGTTATGATTAGTAACTTGAAGTGAGTAGGAGGCCAGATTCTAATATCAGACTCTTAGTTTGATCTTGAATCTGCCACTTATAGCTGTGTGACTATGGACAACTGACTAAACTTTGGGGGCTTCAGTATCCCCTCAAATTCAATGTGGACACATTTATAATATCTGACATACAATACTTTGTTGAGGTACAAGGATATATAGTGCCTAGCACTTGGTAGTTGCTTCTCATATTTTAAACTATTAATACTATTTGTAATTGTGAGTTTACTAGTAGGAGGAAAAAGAAAAGAATCAGTGATGGTGGTAGTACATGTCAAATAATATGCTATGTATTTCTTCCCTCAAGGAGCTGTAGTTTACTGAAGAGACAGAAACAGAAGCAGATCAATGCCCATTATTGTATTTGGTACCATGGAAGAGGAAAGTATTTCTGAGATGGGAAACATTGTTAGAGAAGGGACTACAGATAGAGACACACCCTGGGGTGAGTTATGAAGTTCTAAAAGAACTTAGCCACAAAAAGATGGAGAAGCATTAGTGAATCAGGGGCATGGGCCCAGGGTACTATGAGCCCCTGTCTGAATGAGATGAGTTATACTGGATACTGTGGGTCCCAGAGGAAGACAGATTTTACACAGAAGAATTTGTGTCCTAGGCAAAGTGTTTTCATTTTACATGAAGTCATGAAAGGAATTAATCATGGAAATTTTATTATTTTCTGATTAATTTTAAACATTACCAATCATTACTGTGTATAATATTTCGGGCTTAGACCTCAAAATTGTTTAGAAAATGCTACTGAAAATATAAGAAGTCAGGAAAAGGAGCTACACTTGGTGAAATAATACCTAATCAAGAATACAATTTTGACATATTCTGAACTTATTTTCTTCTGTATAATGATAAATAGAATATATTTCTCATATTTCAGCTTTAGGAGATCTTGATTATTATGAAGAAATCAGAGAAATCCTAATAGATTTCTCTTTTGATACCCTTTATATAAAAACACCTAAGATGTGTGACTCAAAGCAATGAGAGTTCAGAAGGACATCTCTTTATCACGAATACCTAGGGGCCAACAAAGTCTTTTGACAAGGCTAACTGCTCTCCTGCTACCTTTATCTAAAGTGCACAAGTCAGACTTACCTGGGCACTGACATTCAGGGATCAGTCCTTACCGGGGACAGTTGACATTTCAGTTTTGTTCATGAGCTGACTTTGGTGAACTTGAGATACAATTTTTATCCTGCAATAAAATTTTATATAAGTTTTATCTCACATATTTATGTGTCACACATGTTATATATACGTATAAATTATACATCTATATATGAAGTCATATATAGTTATATTACAATTTGAATGCATATATGAATATATTCACAAATTTTCAAAGCAGCAATAATTTGTTATATGTGTAGAAATTTTATGAATGAATAAATATATCTTTTATCTAGTTTTCTCAAACATTTTTAAAAATGATTTAATATGAAGATAAATTAAGTTGAATTACTTTTGAATACAATATTGAGTCTTTTCTCAAGATTGCTTGATTATGAATTTCAAATTTGTCTTGGGGTATAATTGTAAACTTGAGTTTCTTCACAAATGAAATATCAAGTTGATTCTGTAAGTCTGTGTAAAGTATAATTAAATAATTTACATAATCAAGAATGTATTCTTTCCATTAATCAAGATTTTAAACAGTATACGGAATAATACTTCAACAATAAAACAAAATCATGTTTTGTCTCTAACATACAACTATGTAATATAAAGGTTATTATGTTACTTTTAGAACTAGAATGCCTGAGTTGAAATGCTGGCTACACTATTTAGCAGTTTGGGAACACTGGAAAAAACATTTCACTTAATTATAGGGCAGTTAATTCATCTACAAAAATATATTTTTTCCTATTGCTATATGTGTTAATAATTTAAAGAGACACTGCATTTGAAGCATTTAGCATAGTACTGGACACATAGTTAGCATTCAATAAACATCAGTGTTTATATATTCCATTCCCTCAGAGAGATTTGGGGGGAGATAAGGCAAATGGTGTAGTGAGTGGTCTAGTTTCACTATTCCAAAAATAAGGTGAAAGGGTGTTGGAGTACAGAAGCTGGCTTCTAATGGGAGAAGCACTGTGAAATTTTCAGGAATTTGGGACATTAGTTTGACATCATGTTGGTGGCTTGAAATTACCTATGATGGGAGTATTTTGTTAACCAATCTGTTACTGAAAGGCAGCTGCTATGCATTTACCAGGATGATATAGGAAGTGATCCAAGTCAGAAGTTTTCTCATACTCTGATCAAATGTAAAGGATCTTTAGAAAGATTAGATAGAGATTATAGATTTATTATATTCATCAATAACAAAAGAAATTAGAAATTTAGTAGTTACATGTTTATCTATGACATGAACCACAAACTTTACACCAAGGAGTTCACATGAAAGCATGTGTTTATAGTAAAAGGTGTGTAAGAATTTCCTACCAACATTATAAACAACAGCCAAAACAGAAGTTTTTTTTCAAAAGTATGTAGGCAACTTATACTGTATTCATACAAGTCAAAATTACATGGTAATAAAAAGAAACTATTGATGGATAAAACAAAGTAAAAGTACCTCACAGGCAGAGAATTGGCTGAAAAGTCAGAAACAAAATAAAACAAAACAAAAAAAGATTTTATACCATGTGACTTGTAGAAGGTTTAAGACTTGAAAAAAGGTAATCTATGAGTCATCATATTTATTCACATCATATTTATTTATATCATACTTACATCATATTTATTTACATCATGTTTATGTCAATAAATCAGAACAGTTGTGGCCTTTGATGATGGATGATTGTCTGGAACACAGAATGACAGAAATTTCTGGGGGAAATTAGTGTATACATTTATCAGATCTTATATGTACACATGATAAATGTATACATTTATAAATTATATACTGCATGTCGGAATTGTTTACAATATGTTGATTATGTTTGAATAAGAAAAAAGTCAAACCATGGAAGTATAAGCACTGAAAGATTATGACCCCTGTGTTTCATTTTCAAATGGCTCAACAGTGTCCTAAGGTATGTCTAGTTTGTCTCCCTTGTCAGGAAGATGACAGACATTTGAAGAGAGAATGCATGGGTGCACAGTCAGGTTGTGGGGTGCAGGATGCATGTTGTAATGGCTCAGTCGCTCAGAGGCACAGTGGGCATTCACCATGCCAACTCCTAGGAGTATACTTGAGTACGCAAATCCTAGGGAAATAATGAATTTTGTCACAGACTGGTTTGTGAGCATCGAGAATACATTTAACTTTTAGTGTTCTCAAAGGAAAACTTTAAAAAAACCAAACTTTATTTTATTTATTTATTTACTTGTTCTTACATGGTGCTGAAGCTTGAACCCAGCATCTCACACATGCTAGGCAAGCACTATACAACTGAGACACAACCCGAGCCCCTAAATGTAGTCTTTTTCAAAGACTTCTGAGAGGTCCCATTTCACCTGAAAATTCTGTGATTCTACTTAATGACATCAAGTAGAAAGTTAGAAACTGAATAAAACTAAATAATGTGTAAGGATAACAGGCCCCACAGTCTAGAATAACAATTTAATAGTGTATCATTTAGGCTTCTATAAATATACTATCTTTAAAAGTCTTTCAATCTTATATCTTCAGAAATGGTAGAAACACTTTAAAAATAAGAGATGAGTGAAAAATAAACTTTGAAGGAAATTCTGATTAACAATGGATATGGATAAAAACAAAAATTTGATGATACAAAATGAAATTTTAGAAAATACCCAATTATATCTATTTTATCTATTTAAAAGAACAAAAAGAAACAAAAAAGAGTAAAGGGCAGATGTGCAATACATCTTGGTCAGCCATAATTTTTAAATGATGTGACCTTGAGCAATTTACTTAACTTTATTAATATTATGGTTTTTAATCTGCTGCAGTGAGTTTAAATATAATATCTACTTAGAGAGGTAGTTGGATGAATCTCAAGTACTGCAAAAGAGAAGGAGGAGGAGGAAGAGGAAGATGAAGAAGAGGAGAAGAAACAAAAGAGAAAGAAAAAAATTCTAGTTAGATTAAATCAAATACTTTAATGATTATGAGAGTTTAGGATGCTAGCCATTTAGTAAATGCTCAGTAAGTATAAGTTATTTGCATTTTTGATTACTAGAAAATAAAGATAAGAAAAGATAAACTAAAAGAGAAAAGGTACTGAATCTCCAGTTTCACCTCATGAAAAGTGTCAGAAAGTAGAAGAAAGACAGAGGAGAAATTGAAACAATCAAAGAATCAATTAAGTTTCCCTTGAGCTGAACGTTTAGAATCTTCTGATGGAAACCCAAGAAGTGTCAACCAAATACAAATACACAAACATAATCAAACTTGGTACTGTTTCAGAATTTAATTAAGTAGAGGATGCATTACCCAGAAAGACAGAGTGATTTGGCTACATTAAAATGAGTGAGAGAAATTGTCCTAGTCCTTATCACCAACTACAATATGTACAGTAGAAAACAATAGACTCATGCCTTCTAATGCACCTAGGAAACTTTTTTTTTAGGGGGGGGGAGGCATTTATTTATTTATTTATTTATTTATGTGGTGCTGAGAATCGAACCCAGGTCCCGCCCCTGCTAAGTGAGCGCTCTACTGCTGAGCCACAATCCCAGCCCCCTGGGAAATAATTTTAAACCTAGATATAATTTCAACCTAGAACAAAAATGTACAGTCATGCAACTTTCAGAAATTCATTTCTGACACAGGAAGTAAGAAGCAAATAAAGAAGATGAGACTTGAATTATTCTTGTGGCAAAAAAGAGAGGGAATTAATTTTATTTTATTGTACGCTTATTTGTAATTCTAAAAATATTTTTTACTATAATTACACATTATTTTTGCAATTTCAAGCAGCTAGAAAAATGAAGGCAGTAAGCAAGCATCTTCTCCATTTCACCTCTTTTCTTAGATTAGTTATGCCCTATGCAAATAGGTCCTTTGTGCCTTGAGAAACATGAGATATGGTGAACATTGCCAAAATGTTCCCCATTCATAACATAATAAAGGTAAATTTAGCATGTTTATAAAGTATGCTGATCTTAGGTGTTCAGTTTTGTGTTTATTGACCATTGTATACACTCCTGTAGCTATCACCAAGATCTAAAAAGTTTCTATCATCCCCACCCCCTTACTTTCTGTCTCTTTTCAGTGTGTTTCACCCTTTATGTACTTGCTTCACTGTAGTCCCTTGTCTGATTCTTGTCACTAAAGATGAATTTTTGTTATTTGGAATATATAAATCTTCCATGCAATATGTGTTTCTTTGTGTCTGACGTAGGCTTTTGAAAATTAATATTTATTTGTGGTGATTTATGTATCAGTATTTCGGTCTTTTTCATTGCTAATAATCCAATGTATTAAAAGATTTTCACTTACTTATCTACTCTTCTGTTAATGAACATTTAGCTCATTTAAAATTTGGGGCTCTTATAAATAAGACTGGTCTAAAAATCATTATGCAAGTGATTATCATTTTTCTTGTATAAATATATAAAAGTGAAATATCTGTATGATGTATTATTTCTCAAAAATATCTGTATGACTTAGCAATTCCATGAGCAGTGTATAAACATTCCTGTTGCTTTGTTAGACTTTTATTTTTTTATATTTTTCAATGTATTTATTTATTCTAATTAGGTATATATGGCAGTGGAATGCATTTTGATTCATTGTACACAAATGGAGTACAACTTTTCATTTCTCGAGTTATACATGATATAGCGTTACACCAAATGTGCTGTCATACATGTGCCTAGGGTAATGAAGTCCATTACATACCAGCATCTTTCCTGTCCCTATGCCTGCTCCTCTCCCCTTCTTCCCCATTGCCTAATCAAGGTTTTTTAACTTTTGTTTATCATGGAAGGATTTTATTTTGTCATCAAATCTGAAGCTTAATTTTGCTGGATATAATATTCTTGGTTGGCATCCATTTTCATTCAGAGCTTGGTATGTTGTTCCAAGATCTCCTAACTTTGAGGTCTGGGTTGAGAAATTTGCTGAGATGCAAATTGATTTTCTCCTATGGGTAATCTAAAACTTTTCTCTTGTGACTTTCAAAATTCTATCCTTATTGTGTATACTAGGCATTTTTGTTATACTGTGCCTTGGTGTAGAGCTGTTACAATTTTGTACATTTGGTGTCCTGTAAGCCTCTTGTATTTGATTTTCCAATTTATCCCTCATGTTTGGGAATTTTCTTTTTTTTTTTATTGATTATTTAAAGCATTACATAGCTCATGATATATCATCTTTCATACATTTGACTCAAATTGTGTTTTGAACTCCCATTTTCACCCCAAATACAGATTGCAGAATCACATCTGTTACATATTCACATTTTTACATAATGCCATATTAGTGACTGTTGTATTCTGCTACCTTTCCTATCCCCTACTATCCCCCCGCCCCTCCCCTCCCCTCCCATCTTCCCTATCTACCTCCCCTGCTGTTGTTCAATTCTCTCCCTTTTTTTCCCTCCCCCTTGCCCCTCATAACCTCTTATAATTTTATGTATCATTGAAGGTCTCCTACTATTTCCATGTGCTTTCCCTTCTCTCTCCGTTTCTCTTCCCCCATTCGTCTTTGTTTACTGTAGTCTTTTCCTCATGCTCTTCCTTCCTGTTCTGTTCTTAGTTGTTCTCTTTATATCAAAGCAGACATTTGGCATTTGTTTTTTAGGGCTTGGCTAGCTTCGCTTAGCATAATCTGCTCTAATGCTATCCATTTCCCTGCAAATTCTATGATTTTGTCATTTCTTAGTGCTGCATAATACTCCATTGTGTATAGATGCCACATTTTTTTTATCCATTCATCTATTGAGGGGCCTCTAGATTGGTTCCACAGTCTAGCTATTGTGAATTGTGCCGCTATAATCATTGATGCAGCCGTATCCCTATAGAGCGCTTTTTTAAGGTCCTCAGGGAATAGTCCGAGAAGTGCAATAGCTGGGTCAAATGGTGGATCCATTCCCAGCTTTCCCAGGAATCTCCATACTGCTTTCCAAATTGGCCGCACCATTTTGCAGCCCCACCAGCAGTGTACAAGTGTACCCTTTTCCCCACATCCCCGTCAACACTTACTGTTGTTTGACTTCATAATGGCTGCCAATCTTACTGGAGTGAGATGGTATCTTAGGGTGGTTTTGATTTGCATTTCTCTGATTGCTAGAGATGGTGAGCATTTTTTCATGTACTTGTTGATTGATTGTATGTCCTCCTCTGAGAAGTGTCTGTTCAGGTCCTTGGCCCATTTGTTAATTGGGTTATTTGTTATCTTATTGTTTAATTTTTTGAGTTCTTTGTACATTCTGGATATTAGGGCTCTATCGGAGGTGTGGGGGGTAAAAATTTGTTCCCAGGATGTAGGCTCCCTATTTACCTCTTTTATTGTTTCTCTTTCGGAGAAAAAACTTTTTAGTTTAAGTAAGTCCCATTTGTTTAATCTTGTTGTTAACTCTTGGGCTATGGGTGTCCTATTAAGTAATTTGGAGCCCGACCCCACAATATGTAGATCCTAGCCAACTTTTTCTTCTATCAGACGCAGTGTCTCTGATTTGATATCTAGCTCCCTGATCCATTTTGAGTTAATTTTTGTGGATGGCGAGAGAAAGGGATTCAATTTCATTTTGTTGCATATGGATTTCCAATTTTCCTAGCACCATTTGTTGAAGATGCTATCCTTCCTCCATTGCATGCTTTTAGCCCCTTTATCAAATATAAGATAGTTGTAACTTTGTGGATTAGTCTCTGTGTCTTCTATTCTGTACCATTGGTCCACCTGCCTGTTTTGGTACCAGTACCATGCTGTTTTTGTTACTATTGCTTTGTAGTACAGTTTGACCTCTGGTATCACTATACCTCCAGATTCACACTTCCTGCTTAGAATTGCTTTTGCTATTCTGGGTCTTTTGTTTTTCCATATGAATTTCATGATTGCTTTGTCTATTTCTACAAGAAATGCCGTTGGGATTTTGATTGGCATCACATTAAACCTATAGAGAACTTTGGGTAATATCGCCATTTTGATGATGTTAGTTCTGCCTATCCATGATCAGGGTACATTTTTCCATCTTCTGAGATCTTCTTCTATCTCTCTCTTTAGGGTTCTGTAGTTTTCATTGTATAAATCTTTCACCTCTTTTGTTAGGTTGATTCCCAAGTATCTTATTTTCTTTGAGGATATTATGAATGGAGTGGTTTTACTTATTTCCATTTCAGAGGTTTTGTTGCTGATATACAGGAATGCCTTTGATTTATGCGTGTTGATTTTATAACCTGCCACTTTGCTGAATTCATTTATTAACTCTAGTAGCTTCTTTGTAGACTCTTTTGAGTCTGTTAAGTATATTATCCTGTCATCCGCAAATAGCGATAGTTTAATTTCTTCTTTTCCTATTTTTATGCCTTTAATTTCTTTTGTCTGTCTAATTGCTCTGGCTAGTACTTCGAGAACTAAATTGAATAGAAGTGGTGATAGAGGGCATCCCTGTCTTGTTCCAGATTTTAGAGGAAATGCCTTCAGTTTTTCTCCGTTTAGGATGATGCTAGCCTGAGGTTTAGCATATATAGCTTTTACAATGTTGAGGTAAGTTCCTGTTATCCCTAGTTTTTCTAGTGTTTTGAACATAAAGGGATGCTGTACTTTGTCAAATGCTTTTTCTGCATCCATCGAGATGATCATGTGGTTCTTGTCTTTAAGTCTATTGATGTGGTGAATAGCATTTATTGATTTCCGTATATTGAACCAGCCTTGCATCCGAGGAATGAATCCTACTTGATCATGGTGCACAAGTTTTCTGATATGTTTTTGTATTTGATTCTCCAGAATTTTATTGAAAATTTTTGCATCCAAGTTCATTAGAGATATTGGTCTGTAGTTTTCTTTCTTTGAAGTATCTTTGTCTGGTTTTGGGATCAAAGTGATGTTGGCCTCATAGAATGAATTTGGAAGAGCTCCTTCTTTTTCTATTTCTTGAAATAGCTTGAAAAGTATTGGTATTAATTCTTCTTTGAAGGTTTTGTAGAACTCCGCTGTATACCCATCCGGTCCAGGGTGTTTCTTGGTTGGTAGTCTTTTGATGGCTTCTTCTATTTCTTCTTTTGTTATTGGTCTGTTTAAATTGTGTGTGTCTTCCTGTCTCAATCTGGGCAAATCATATGCCTTAAGAAATTTATCGATATCTTCATTATCTTCTATTTTATTGGAATATAGGGTTTCAAAATACTTTCTAATTATCTTCTGTATTTCTGTAGTGTCTGTTGTGATATTGCCTTTTTCATCCCGTATGTTAGTAATTTGAGTTCTCTCTCTTCTTCTTTTCGTTAGCATGGCTAAGGGCTTGTCTATCTTATTTATTTTTTCAAAGAACCAACTTTTAGTTTTATCAATTTTTTCAATGGTTTCTTTTGTTTCAATTTCGTTGATTTCTGCTCTAATTTTAATTATTTCTTGTCTTCTACTACATTTGCTGTTGTTTTGCTCTTCCTTTTCTAGGTTTTTGAGGTGTTGCGTGAGTTCATTTATTTGTTGGTTTTTTCTTTTTTTGAGGTAAGAACTCCAAGAAATGAATTTCCCTCTTAAAACTGCTTTCATTGTGTCCCATAGATTCCGGTATGTTGTGTCTGTGTTATCATTTGATTCTAAGAATTTTTTCATCTCCTCCTTTATGTCTTCTATAACCCATTGATCATTCAATAACATATTGTTCATTTTCCATGTGATGTAGGATTTTTCCTTCCTTCTTTTATCATTGATTTCCAATTTCATCCCATTATGATCAAATATGGTGCATGGTATTATCTCCACGCCTTTATATTTACTAAGAGTTGCCTTATGGCATAATATATGGTCTATATTTTGAGTAGGATCCATGTGCTGCTGAGAAGAACGTGTATCCACTTGATGATGGTTGATATATTCTATATATGTCGGTTAAGTCTAGGTTATTGATTGTGCTGTTGAGTTCTATAGTTTCTTTATTCAGCTTTTGTCTAGAGGATCTGTCTAATGGCGAGAGTGGTGTGTTGAAGTCACCCATAATTATTGTGTTGTGGTCTATTTGACTCTTGAACTTGAGGAGAGTTTGTTTTATGAACGTTGCAGCTCCATTGTTTGGTGCATACAAATTGATGATTGTTATGTCTTGTTGGTGGATGGTTCCTTTTAACAGTATATAGTGACCTTCTTTATCCTTCTTGATTAACTTAGGTTTGAAGTTGATTTTATTCGATATGAGTATGGCCACTCCTGCTTGCTTCCGAGGGCCATGTGAGTGGTATGATTTTTCCCAACCTTTTACCTTCAGCCTGTGTCTGTCTTTTCCTATCATATGAGTCTCCTGAAGGCAGCATATTGTTGGATTTGTTTTTTTGATCCAGGTTACTAGCCTATGTCTCTTGATTGGTGAGTTTAGGCCATTAACATTTAAGGTTACAATTGAGATTTGATTTGTACTTCCAGTCATGCTTCTTTATTTATTTATTTTAGTTTGGCTAGTTTTGCTTTTTGTTTATTTTCCTCCCCCTTTACTGAGATACCGCCTGCTGTTAGTTTTGGGCACTATTTTTCAATTCCTCTTCTTGTAGTGTTTTGTTCAAAATGCTTTGCAGAGCTGGTTTTCTTGCTGCAAATTCTTTTAGCTTTTGTTTATCGTGAAAGATTTTAATTTCATTGTCAAATTTGAAGCTCAATTTTGCTGGATATAGTATTCTTGGTTGGAATCCATTATTTTTCAGCATTTGAAATACATTATTCCAGGATCTTCTCGCTTTCAAAGTTTGTGATAAGAAATCGGTCGTTAACCTAATTGGTTTACCCCTGAATGTAATCTGCCTCTTTTCTGTTGTAGCTTTTAATATTCTCTCCTTGTTCTGTACGTTGGCTATCTTCATAATTATATGTCTTGGAGTTGGTCATTATGGTTTTGAATGTTTGGGGTCCTGTAGGCTTCCAGGATTGGCAATCCATTCCATCTTTCATCTCTGGGAAGTTTTCTAGAATTATTTCATTTAATATGCTGTCCATTCCTTTGGTTTGAATCTCTGTGCCTTCTTCTATCCCTATGACTCTCAAATTTGGTTTTTTTATGACATCCCATATATCTTGAATAGATTGCTCGTGGGATTTAAGCATCTTTTCTGTGTTGACTATATTCTTTTCAAGTTGATAAACCTTGTCTTCATTATCTGATGTTCTGACTTCTACTTGATCAAGTCTATTTGTAATATTCTTGTTTGAGTTTTTAATTTGGTTTATAGTTTCCTGCAATTCTAGGATTATTGTTTGATTTTTTTTTAAGATCTCTATCTCCTGGTAGAGCTCGTTCTTTGCCATTTGAATTTGTTTGTTTAATTCATTTTCAAAATATACTTTTATTTCTTGGACTTGCTGTCTCATGTCTTCTCTAATATTCCTTTCCATTCGAGTTAGGTATGCCTTGAGTTCTTTCCCTATCCCTGTTTCTGATGTTTCTATGTCCTCCTGTAGAATTGAGTTGTCTTGCATTGTTTGTAATCCTTTTTTCCCTTGTTTTCTCATGTTATCCACGTTACTTTCCAGCTCTTTTTGATTGTCGTGTTTCTGCTCTCTTCTATAGCTTTGTTTTGTTTCTGTATTACTCTGATGTCTCTCCTTTGTGTTGTTAAACTATGCCTGGTAACGTGGATTCTGCTGGGAAGGAATTCCAACGTCCGAGCTCCAGTGACGACACTACTCTGGTATGACGGGCCCCAGTCTCCTTGCTGGGGTGCCCTAATGGTGGGGTGTGACTGGACTGTCTCTGTTTGGTTTCAGCTCCCGGTCGCGGCAGGCGGGCAGTCTCCAGCCACCCAGTATCACAGGCCGCGGGCAGGTGATCAGTCGCCAGCGGGTGGGCATTCTCCTACCGCCCAGTTACGCGGGCAGTGGGTGAACTGTCGCCGGCGGGCCTGCAGTTTACAGCTGCCCAGTCGCGAGGGCCTTGCCTCTAGTCTCCTGGTTTCTCCTGCTAGTCTTGGTTTCTCCTGTTTTGTTGTTGCAATCTGTCGGAGAGTGGCGGTGGATACTTCAGCTCTCCAAGATGGTGGCCACTGGCTGCCTTAGTGGAGTGTCCCTTGTGGGGGATGGGATTGTACCACTTCCTTCCCCGTCTGCAATCCCGAACTCAGCCCGGGGGTCAGTGCGGGCTTGGCTGGTGGGATACCACCGTGTCGCAGCCACTTATCTCCCTGATTACCAGTTAATCCCTTCTCTGCGGCGCCATGCCTTCTGTAGCCGTGGGGCAGGCCGCGTGAATCAGACAGCCTGGATCTCTGGGGTCACACCGTTGGCTTTTGGGATCCCCGGCCCTCTATGGTTTTGATTTTTTCTGCTTGCCCCTCCCCCATCGCTGGCTAGACAGGTTTTGTTTTGGCTACTGATGGGAGGGGGGGTTGAAGGTCAGGTGCCTCTAGTTCTCCTTTAGTCTTTATGCAGGCTCACTGTGATACTCCCTCCCCCTGAAAGTCTAGGAGAGATTTTATGCGAAATCCCCCTATGTATGGGGGCTGAACTGAGTGACACACACCTGTTTTGTTGTTGCAATCTGTCGGAGAGTGGCGGTGGATACTCCAGCTCTCCAAGATGGTGGCCGCTGGTTGCCTTAGTGGAGTGTCCCTTGTGGGGGATGGGATTGTACCGCTTCCTTCCCCGTCTGCAATCCCAAACTCAGCCCGGGGGTCAGTGCGGGCTTGGCTGTTGGGATACCACCGTGTTGTGTCGCAGCCACTTATCTCCCTGCTTACCAGTTAATCCCTTCTCTGCGGCACCACACCTTCTGTAGCCGCGGGGCAGGCCGCGCGAATCAGACAGCCTGGATCTCCAGGGTCACACCGTTGAAATTTTCTGATATTATCTTATTGAAGAGATTGTGAGTTCCTTTGATTTGTACCTCTGTGCCTTCCTCTATTTCAACAAATCTTAGATTTGGTCTTTTGTTTTATCCCAAATTCTTGGAGGTTCTATTCATGGTTTCCTACTATCTTTACTATGTGGTCAACATTATTTTCAAGATTGTATATTTTGTCTTCATTGTCTGAGGTTCTGTCTTCCAAAGTGTGGCTCACTGTGATTTTAATTTACATTATTCTGATGACCAAAACTTTTCTCATGTTATTTGTAGATCAAATTTTATAAAAATTATTTTCCAGTTTTGCCCCACCCTTTATTTTTGTTTTTAATCTCATTATGAATTTGCAAGTCTCGTATATATTGTGCATGTTTGACATGTTGTATGCATTTAGTTTCTGTTTTTCTTTCTAAGGTTGGTCTTTTCCTTTTCTTAAGGATATATTTTTAATTTGCTCAACATTTAGATGTTGATGACTTTAATTTTTTATTTTTTATGTTAGCACTTTTTGTGATCTATGCAATAAATCTTTGTCTACCTGGAAAACATGTATTTCTTGAACCTCTGGTTTTCAGGTAAAATAGTCTACCATTTTTTCCTTACATATCAATCATATCTACCTTCTGATTCAGAGAATGAGATATATGTAACAAAATAATCAATGAAAGCAGCTTCCCATTGGCAGTTTCTTTATAAGTCTTGGTGTCCAAAGCACCTCCACAATGCTCTAATGGGCTATGCCATTGTAGGGGGTATCATCATTGGGATATTTTTTCCTCAAAGAAAGAGAAAAAAAATCACATCGTAACAAAATCTCATATAAACCATTTTATGTGAATAACCCCTACCTATACACGTTTGGTTGCCTGGGGAAATATTTCAACTTAACTGATGATGTAATTAAAAGTTACAGAAATTTTAATCTATGAAGTGTTTTAAGGCAATGATTATACAAACGCAAACACATCCATTTTGCAGAATATATAGAGTTGCTACAGATGGATGAAAATTCATACTAAAATTTAGAAGCACAATCTGAACAGGGTTGTTTTCTCTAGGAACCAAAATTGTACAATTATGTTAATCGTAAGCATCTTTTCAGGAAAACATCCTGAACTTTCAAAATGATGTTTGATTGTGTAACACAAATAAATCAACATTTGTATCCTTAATTGAAAGTGGCATGGTTAAAGCATATCCTTCTGTTTTCAACTGGTGGTGATGTCATGTAAAAAAATTTAAAGGGAAATCAGTATCTTTAAGGTTAAGAAAAGATTTCTTAAACAGTGCTCATCCTTTTTACAATTCAAAAGTCTGAAACAAAATACCATTTTCTCGTTACTATGTTGTTTGTATTTTTAACATATTTAAATCAACATATATTTATTCTACTCATATGTAATATATGTTATGCATATTAGAAAATAATGCATATTTTAATTTGATATTCTCAAATTACCCCCCATCAACTTTATCAGTTTAACTTTTATTAACACTATGACAATGTTCGTTTTCTTGCACCTATGCATCAGATATAATTATTCTTTCTAATTTTTGCTAGTGTACTTTGTGGGAAGCAGGTCTGAATGAATACACCTTCCAGTCCTGATGCAGGTGACTCTGACCAATTACTACATTTCATAGTGACTTGGGCATTGCCCCAGCTGAGATAGCAAGGTATGGCTTCAGGTGTAGGCATACCCACTGGGGTTGAGTTACACTCACCTACTCCCTTGTAATCCTACCCCAATCTTCCCTTTTTTGGATAGAACTTTCTAAGAACAGCATCCCCCCCAAAAAAATAAAAGCTCATTTCTGAACATGCTTCTCTCTCTTGTCAGTCTCTTCTGACTTTCTCTTACTCTCCTTTTGGGGAGTTAGAGGTCGAGAACTGGGGAGATCCATCCTGAAGGTTGTGTAAAGGTAATTTATGTCTGTGTTTTATTTTGCGTCACCCCAAATTCACACAAGTGACCTTTGACTTGGGTTGAGCGTGCTTTAGAAATTCAGAGTAACATGTTTTGGGTTGTGAAAGAAAGCAGACAGCAGATGGAGAGCAAGGGATGTTAAAATTAACAGGTGCAATTCCTGGTCTTCAGAGAAAGAAATCTACCTAATGATCCTGGAGACTTTAATTAATCATAGAGGAAAGCAGGTCAAAAGAGCCCAGCTAGCTCAGTTTCTAAAAACAGTTAATGACGTATGCCTGTGGTTTTGTGAGGCAGATTTGCCAGATTTGCGTATGTGGGAAAGGCTAGGTAGGAAGCTGTTTAAAGGCTGCCTCTCTGCTAAGCTATCTAAGGGCACAATAGAAAATATTCAAAAAGTCTGGACTGCCTTAGAAATGTATCTTTTTGCTGACCGAGATGAGGACAGAGGTCTCCAGAAGAATTGTTGAGGGGCTACAAAAGACGTTTAGAAACCTGGAAAAAGAAAAACAGCCTATGGCAGTTCCCACGTGGTTTTCTCTACCTGTAGCCAGACTAAAGGCAGAGTCAACCCAGGCCCAGTCTGTAGCTCATAAACTGAAGACTGAGACCCTTGGGGTGAGACCAAAAACCAAAACTAGTTCAGTCACAGCTGATCTGGACAGAGACAGTGACTCATGAGCAAACCAGCGAAACTTGTTGGCAGGGGCATGTGCCAGAGAGGAAACCAGCCTGGATCGAGTATCAGCAAGGAAGACTCAAGATGGAAGGGAGGAAATCATACAGGAAGATCCTGAGGGAGCTGAACTGCCAGAATCTGAGGATTCCTAGTCTGAAGGCGAAAGTAAGCAGAAAGAGGACTTTGGTGGCCCTGCTACTGCCATTTTAATCCAGCCACTCTCCTCCTGGAGAATGAGGTTCAATCACTTTGAATTGGTGGCAGCCTTGCTTTTGCCACTCCAGCACAGCCTCAGGACTGTTAGGTGGAAGAGGACTTTATAGGCTTTCGGCTTTTCCCAATTTTTGAACAGGTTTACAAGCACAATCAACATGTTGGTGTGCATCCTGTGGTTCCTTTTAAAACTCTGAAGGAGCTGAAAAATTCTTCTTGTACTTATGATCCAAATTCACCATTTGTTCAAAGTCCGCTTGAGTCTCCTTGTAGTGAGCCTCTGCCTCCGCATGATTGGGTTACATTGGCTAAAGCCTGCCTTTTAGGAGGTGATTTTTTATTATGGAGGTCAAACTGTACAGATTTCTGCACTAAACAAGCTGAGAGAAACCGTAGGCAAGGTTTTGAAGCTCCTCTAGAGATGTTAACTGGAACTAGACCATTTGCCTATTTAGAACAGCAATTAATTTATGATTTGCTGATTGATGATCAGATTACTATGTGTGCCAGAAAGGCTTGGAAGGAACTACCAAATAAATGTGAAAATATTTTAGCCAGATTCAGTGAGGGACCAGCAGAAATATTCTCAGATTTTGTGGCACGTCTTTACCAGGCAGCAAACCGAACCATTGGGGATTCAAAAACCTCAGATTTTGGTCAAACAATTAGCTTTTGAGAATGCCAATAAGGTTTGTCAGGAAATCATCTGACCCCATTGGAAAAAAGGAGTGGTTTCTGTATTTATTTGCTTTTCCTCAAATACATTGGCTCCCAGGAAAAGGTAAGATTTCACGCTTGCTGCCACTTTGAAGCAAGTGTTAACAGCCTCAGACTAAGAGATGCCATTCTCAGAGGCAGTGTGGTAAAACTGGGCATATGGCATGGGACTGCAGGTCACCCCATACTCAGGCAGAAACTTCACCAGGTTCACGCCCCTGCTGCCGCCCTTGGAGAGTTGACCATAGGGCCTGGGAAAGCTGGGCAGACATGGTGGAAGTGGTCCACTACCATTTGCAGCTTCACTTCTACCCTCTTGGTTGCTGGGAAACTGGTGGAGGAGCCTGCCCTGGCCCTGCCAAACAGTAAGGGCATTTCAGTTTACACCGTAAGAGGAGTTGTAGGCTCAGACTTCATAGAGCTCAGCCCTGCAAACACGTTATTAGTACCAGTCAGGAATGCCTCAGGCTCTGCTGGGATCTTGGCTCTACAACCAGCCATGGGAATAACATTAACTCCTGAAATGGTCCCACAACAAATCCCTACCAGGATTCACAGTCGGCTGCCACCAATACTATAGGCCTAGTTTTGGGAGGAAATAATTTAACACAAAGGGGAATTCAAGTGGTGCCAGGAGCAATTGATCCAAATTTTATAGGAAAAATTAAAATTACAGTTGAAACAGATTGCATTATTCAAATTTCTTCTAGGGATGTGTTAGCACAGTTAATATTTTTGCCTTGTTGCTCAGCGAACGGCCTGGCCCAGATGAAAGCTCAACTTCCTGGTCCCCAGAATGAGTGTATTGGGCTCAACTAGTTAGGCAGGAGCACCCACTTTTGGATCTTAAAATCAATAAAAAAAAATTTCCAGGTGTGGTTGTAATCTGGGCTAATAGGTCTGTAATATCTAGCAGGCACTGGCCAAGGAAATGGCATTTATACATTGCACCTGCCAGCTTATAAGGGATTGGTCAGATTTCTCAACCTGTACAAAGTGCTCAGTATCTTCACTGGGAAGATAAAGATGGCAACTCTGAAATTTTTAAGCCTTATGTCCTAGACTAGACACCTTGCCAGTAAATTTGTGTATCTGGGATATTCTAAGCAGCCTAGGTTTGTTTGGGGATTCAAAAGGCAGTTCTTGCTTCTGCAGTGAGCTGACAAAAAGAAGTTGGAGAAGGATCAAATTCTATTACGTCATCTTAGGGACTTAATAAAAAATTTATTTCTCCTAGAGAAATTGAAGAAAAATTATAATAAGGGTATTTACCTATAACCCAGTCTTCCCAATAAAGACTAGTTAATTCACCCATCAAAAATTTTTGGCAGGGGCACTGACTTTTCTGTTCCTAGCCCAGAAAATAGCAGAAAAAAAAATAATTGGCTTTCAGAAGAGCCAATCTGGATTTGTCAGTGGCCCTTAACAGGGGAGAAACTTAAAATAGCCCACATACTGGTTCAGGAGCAACTTCAGACTGGCCAAATAGAACCTACTCTTAGTCCTTGGAATACACCCATTTTTGTAGTTAAGAAAAAGTCTGGTAAATGGAGGTTGTTACAAGATCTCAGGGCAATTAATGGTGTTATCAAGCCAATGAGAGCTTTACAACCAGGGCTTCCTTCTTCTACAGCCATTCCTTTAGATTATCATCTACTGGTAATATATTTAAAGGATTGTTTCTTTACATCCAGATGACTGTAAAAATGTTGCCTTCAGTGTCCCAGCAATAAATTTTAAAGAACCAGTTAGGAGATATTGCTGGAAGGTGCTGCCTCAGGGAATGTGTAATAGCCCAACTCCTTGTCAAAATTTTGTGACCCAGGCTATCCCCCTGTAAGGAAGGAATTCCCTGATGCATGTATTATTCATTTTATGGATGATATACTTTTAGCACATGCTAATTCAGGTGTAGTTTTGAAAATCTTTGCTCAATTAGAAAATTCACTCACTACAATGGGTTTGTGCATCACACCTAAAAGGTGCAAAAGATATCCCCTTTTTGATATCTAGGTCATATAATAGAAGGATACACAATCCATCCTTGAAACTTACAAATAAGAGTCAAGGGACTGCACACCCTTAATGATTTTCAAAAATTATTAGGTGATATTAGTTGGCTGAGTCCTCTTTAAAACTAACTACTGCAGATTTGAGTGCTTTGTTTCAGATCTTACAGGGGAATCCTTCTCCAACTTCTTGTCAGCTCATTGCAGAAGTGAAAACTGCCTTAAAGAAGGTTGAAATTGCTACTAAAAATGCTCAGCTTACTAGAATTAACCCACAAGAGTCTATATATCTATTAATATTTTCAACTGCTCACACTCCCATAGGAGTGATATGATAATCATTCGGAGTTATTGAATGGATCCATTTAGCTCATTCTCCTCAAAAGTCATTAATACCTTTTCATGACTTTGTTGCTCAGTCGGTTATTAAGGGCAGAACATGAGTTTATAGCTGGTTGGATCAGAACCTAATATTATAATCATCCCATTTTCTGCTCCACAGAATGATTGGCTTTTCCAAACTTCTAATATTTGACAAGTAGATTTTGCTAATTTTCCTGGTCAAGTAGAAAGTCTTATCCTCGTGATAAGATTATTCAATTTGCCTCAGTAACTGCATTTATTTTTCCAAAACTTGTGCGTGAACAACCAATAGATGGAACACTAATGGTATTCACTGATGGCTCAAGCTCAGTTAAATCAGGTTTTTATAGTCATGCTCATACAGAGGTAATACAAACATCATATACTTCTGCCCAATGAGTGGAACTTGAAGCTCTCATTTGTGCTTTAAGTCATTTTGCAAATGAGTCCATTAATATTTATTCTGATATCTTATATGCAGTTGGAGTTACAAAAAATATTGAAACTTGAACTATCAGCTATACACAATAACAAAACTTCAGCTATTGGGTATACACCATCATAAAATTTGTTTCATACCTTGAATAAGAAAGTACAAATGTATCAGCATCCATGTTTTCTAGCCCATATATGGGCCCACACTAATCTCCCAGGGCCTTTAACATCAGGTAATGATAAGATTGATAAATTGGTTGCTGTTTGTCAGCAAATGTTTGTATAACTGTGCAAAGCTTCACATTCTTTGCATCATGAAAATGCTTCTAGCTTACATTAAAAAATTAATATTACTAGAGAGCAACCCCTCAAATTGAACATTGATGCCCACAATGTGTTATACACATTTAACCTTTACCATCTGGGGTAAATCCCCATGGGTTACAACTAAATAAGTTATGGCAAGTGGATGTAACTCACATTCCTCAGTTTGGTAAACAATGTTATGTACATTTAATTGTAGGTACTTATTCCAGATTTATCTTTGCTACAGTCTGTGCAAAAGAAAATACTCCACATGTTATTTCTCTTTGCCTAGATGCTTTTTCAGTATTAGGATGTCCTTTACAGATTAAAACTGATAATGTATCAATTTATGTTAGCTCTTCTTTTCAGCAATTTTGCCAACAGTTTTGTATTGACCATAAAACAGGTATTCCTTACAACCCTCAAGGTCAAACTGTTGTAGAATGAGCTCATTTATCTATTAAGCTACAATTACAAAAACAGAAAGGGAGAGATAGAACTAGGACCCCCCAAAATAACCTCAACCACACCCTGTTTGCTTTAAATTTTCTAAACTGTGACTCAAAAGGTTGCACTGCTGCTGAGCAACACATGTCTTTCACAGCAACAGGCCCTTTAGGCCAAGTTTGGTAGAAGGATTTACAAACTAGCCAACGGAAAGGACCAAATCCAGTGATTATGTGAGGCAGAGGTCATGCTTGCATTTTTACAGAGGGTGCTTTTCATCCTATTTGGGTACCTGAACATACCTTCAGACATGGAGAACCTAGAACCAAAATTCAAATGACTGAGGATTGATCCACAGATATCAGACCTGACTCCCAGAAATAAGAGAAACCTTTGAAGGAAGAGGGGAAAGAAAATGGCCCAGAGAGACCCAACAGTGAAGCTATGCTTATGGAAGCAGTTGAAGAATTTGACACTGCAGGCTGAACAACTGATTCAACCGCAAGGAAAAGCTAAATCTCCAACTATGATGCTTGTCACCATGCTAGCTCTATTGAATTATAAAGTAAATGAGACACAGGGAAAACTTATTTGACATATTTTCCTGATCCATCTTTAGTAAACCCAGCCATGTGAACTGGAAAATCTATTCCAATATTTACGAATGACTCATATATGATGGGAGGATTTACAGACACCCATATTACTCCCATCCTTGTGACTGGGTTTAATTATTCTAGCTATAGTGTTCAATTACCTATCTGTGTTGGTCCCAGGATAAACATGCTGGCTGTCTAAAAGTGTTCTTTGAGGAAAAGACAGCCGTTAGATTACCTAGACCAGATAATCATACTGTCCCCAGGGACTCAAAGCCTTATATTAGACCAGTTATTAAAATGGGACTTTCTCATAACAAGCCAGTCATTTCAGTGGAATGTCTGCTAATACGTCACTGTCCTAACCATTCTACAATAGAAATTGGCACCTTTCCTAAGTGAATGGATTGTATGAATACTTTCCCAGTACAGCATAAGGTGTCTAGAAATAGTGGTACATCTTAGACTGATCTCCTAGGTTTGATAAAAAACAATTACACAAGAGTGCTGCCATGACCCCTGGAGGATTTGTTAGTAACCTCTTAAACTTCAGCAAAAGTGGCATTCAGAAAGATATTTCACAGTTGATTGCTGCCTCAGAATTTTTACATTTTACTGATAAGCCTTTACCTGACTTTGTAAGCAGAAATTGTAAGAAGGGTTCTTGTTATGGCCTGTGGGCCTGTGTTCAATTTCCCTGTATTTTAATTACTGGAGATGTAAAAGTTAAAAGAAAAGATGATATCTTGTATCATGCGATAAATGTAATTGAACCAATTGCATCACCAGTTATAATAGAGGGAAATGAACACTAATACTTCACCAGCCCTCTTTTGTTTTATTGCTAGCTATTATTTATACTTATATTTATATTTATATTATATTTCAGAGCCATGGTACGCTGATGCTGGCTTTCAAGTTTATAACAAATACATGCCCAGCTAACGAGACCTAAATGTGCTCTCAGACTCATAATATTGGGAGTAATTGCCTTAGTTTTATTTGTTGCTTCCACAGTCACAGCTTCAGTGGCCATATCTCAAATATTCAGCATGCATATTTTTAAAAATAATTTGGCTCATAACATTTCCAAAGCTCTTCCTAATCAAATAAATATTGATGAAAGGATTGAAGCTAAGCTAAATATCTTAGAATCTACTGTCATAAATATTAGTAATTAGCTTTCAGCTTTAAAATTCAAGGAAAGGCTCAAATGTCACACTGACTATAAGTATGTGCATGTTATTGCTGCCAGATACAATGCTTCCTAATGGAATTGGGAGAAGGTTAAAAACTATTTATTAGGTATTTTGTCAGAATAATAATAATAACAGCTTGGATCTCTTGGATCCAAGGACATCCAATGCATGGCCACATGGAATATGCACGACCATATTCCAGATATACAAAAAAGTAAGATTGATTTTTTGAATCCTACCTCTTTAGCTGATCAAATACTTTGAGAGTTAAATGGCTTTAACCTTGTAAACATACTTAAACACTTTGCATGGTATATCACTGGACTGTTCTCTTTGTTACTAATTCTCTCTTATATTGTAATCTTAGGGTGTTGTGCCTTCAAAACAAAAATTCAGGGACTTGAGATAGTAACTTATCACCTGCTTTTTCAAATAAAGAAGGGGAAACATGTGGGAAGCCACTCTGAATGAACACACCTTCCAGTCCTGACACAGGGCTCTGACCAATTACTACATTTTGTAGTGACCTGGGCGTTGCCCCAGCTTTGATAGCAAAATGTGGCTTCAGGTGTAGGCACACCCCCTGGAGTTGAGTTACACTCACCTGCTCCCTTGTAATTCTCTACCCCTTCTTCCCTTTTTAGGATAGAACTTTCTAAGAACAGCATCCCCCAAAATAAATGCTCACTTCTGAAAGTGCTTCTCTCTCTCTCTCTTGTCAGTCTCTTGTGACTTTATTTTGCTCCCCTTTTGGGGAGCTAGAGGTCGAGAGCCAGGGAAAGCCGTCCTGAAGCTTATGTGAAGGCAATTCATGTCTGTGTTTTATTTTGCATCACCCCAAATTCACAGAAGTGACCTTAGTTCAGCTGCCCATGCTGGATGGGGGCAGCAGTGATTGATGTGGGTTTTGATTATTAGGAGTGTGCTCCCTATTTTATATATATATATATATATTTTAAAGTATGTGTTAAGAAATAAAACATTGATAAACTATTATGAATTATTATTCTTAACCTGATTTCCAAGAAAGCAACCAAGTAGATTGATTCAAAACCTTATTTTTTTTTTCTTTCTACTTTGATTGTATTAAACTCTATGTACAGTTCACATCAAGTTTCTACTCATAAAACCCTCACAAGATTGGATATTTAGAAATGTAAGCTGATTTAAGATCTTATGTGTGATCAATAAATAATCTCTTTGACGACATTTCAAAGCATGGATTATTAGTGAAAGTTGGCCTTAACCATGGCTGTCCACTTCTAGTCAGTTAAGCTTCCTGATTATTGCAGAATATAAAGATAGTTATTGAAATGCTTCCTTTATTTGTAGGCTAATTGAGATAGTTACTTGTGTAAGTTTATTGAGTTGCAGCCGTAAGGGTCTATGTTTGAACATAGTACATAGACTCTACAACTCCTGTGCAGTTTTCTCTAACCTCCAGATGTGTGTGCTTTCATCATGTTCTTTTGAAAACTTTTTTCCTTTGAGCTCAATTTTAAACTTGCTTTCAGAAATGCAATTTTGAACTAGTTATTCACCCCAGACACCAAGCAGGAAGTTCAGCAACCAGCATAATTTTCAGGTATACATAATACGTAGCATAGTATATGATTACTTGGTTAAAGTGTTATCATGGTTATACTAAAAATCAGAATTATATTAGAAATGTATTACAAGTATTGGTTTTATATTATTAGTATTCCCACAAGAGTGGGGATGATATAGCAGAGTTTAATTTTTATTTGCCAAATTCAAAGACTATATTCTACATGTCTCCATGTTACTTGCTTCATCACATCTCATGCTTTTTCATTTTTTTGGATCATAGTTAGAAACAGTAGACTGAATACAAATGGGACACTCATGCAAAGAAGAAACAAAGTGCCCAGGGATGTTAGGGAAGAATTCAGAGAGCCTGGAGTTACACAAAAAAAAAGGACAATAGGCTTCTTTGAGGTGGACCATGTAGTTTTGATTATTCTTTATTTTTTTATTTATTATATTTTATTTTTAATGTTACTTTTCTAGAAATTATTCACCTTAATTCAATCATTTCTCCATGTTTGATTATTCTTTATACTGTTAATTCCAGCTGTTTGATTTGGATTTTTTATTTAAAGTGTTAACATAAGATTTGCAAGATAAAATTAGAACTATTAAATTGCAACTCTTTAAAAAATGCATATTTCATGTGCTGTTATGTAAATAGATTTAACCACAGCATATGGAATTATTTCTAACCAACTTACAAAGAATTTAAAATTTAAGGTAGAAAAAATAGTTTTTGTTTAATGGATTTGCAATTGGTATTTTTGCATACTGAAGGTGAAAATTGACCCCAGTTATCTAATTTATATGCTAATTTCATAGGTAAGATGCATAATTTTTTTGTTTTTGCAAATCATCTTTGAAAGAAAAATTAAATAAGAAAAGTTATGCCATTTTTAATCTTGTAAATATTTAGCAGTTATTCCTGCATTGATTGTGTGGATTTACCTTCTGAAATAATTGACTCAGTTTAAACATACAAGGACTAAGGGTTTAGTTAAGAATACAAACTAATTTATTTTTGTGTATTAGTTGATGAAAGATATGGAATAACAACCCCCAAGGGGAAGAATGCAAAGAATGGGCTCTGGACTTTCATCCCAGTAACAATGGATTTCTTTCTTTTTTTTTTTTTTTTTTTTTTTTTTAAAGTTCACCATTCCTCTTTTTTTTTAATATTTATTTATTTTTTCTTAGTTCTCGGCGGACACAACATCTTTGTTTGTATGTGGTGCTGAGGATCGAACCCGGGCCGCACGCATGCCAGGAGAGCGCGCTACCGCTTGAGCCACATCCCCAGCCCTGGATTTCTTTCAAACTCTTGCAAACTGTTTTCTTGATTTAGACTTTGAACCTGCCCAACTAGTTTCCTGATGGCCCAACCAGTATGTTACAAGTCTCTAATGACTAAGTCACACCAAACATTCTGTTATAATTAATGCTCATTAAAACCTAGACAATCAGAAACCTCTTGTAACCAGTTGTCATTTTCTCCCCTGAAAAAGTGCCATTCCACAAACACTTAATAAAGACAGCTTGCAGCTGGGCATGGTGGGGCATTCCTGTATTACCAGTGGTTAGGGAGGCTGAGGCAGGAGGATCATGAATTCAAAGCCAGTCTCGGCAAAAGTGAGGCACTAAGCAACTCACTGAGACTGTCTCTAAATAAAATACAAAATAGGGCTGGGAATGTGGCTTGGTTGAATGCTCCTGAGTTCAATACTCAGTACTCCCCTAAATAAATAAATAAAGACAACTTGCTGATCCATTGAGGTCTGCTTGTGTTTCCATTATTTTCGCTTACAATTGACCTCCCACAACTTTTGGCTTAACTTTGTTCCCTGTCAAAGTGGAGCTTTTTCTGTACTCCATTTTCCAGGAAGCTAACAAAATTAAGAAGCATCTTTCCCTACTCTATACTCTCCCCCACCCCCAAAATCATCATTTTATGTTCTAGGAAACAACCTATTATGAATAACCACCCACATCTATGACTTAAGTTCCTGGATATCCAGCTTGTCCTTCACAAGGCTAGGCCCAGACCCTCCAAATTCCCATTCCTGGTTTCATAAATAATCAGCTACACTATTTGGGTCATTGACTAATATAAACAAACTGCTTAAAAAGGCTTAGCAAATTGACCAGAATTTAGTCTGCTTTCTTCTGGTTCTAAAATTTTGTCCCTTCTTTAGAAGTTCTTCCTGAGAATCAGCTGATATCAGAGAAAAATCCTAATTGATGGTTTGATCACATTGTGAACTCATCCTACATCTCAAGGCTTCCTGGTCTTGTTTACCTTTTTCCTGTAAATAAAACTCACTACTGCCACTTGAGAACATTGCAGAACTTATAGTTAAAATATTCTCCCTATTGCAAATTCCCATCCCCCTGCCTTTGCAATAGTCTTCTTGAATAAAATAAAATCTTCCCTCACCTAAGTCTGGATTTGTTATTTTAACTGGTAAGCCCTTTTTAAGTTATGGTTAGTTCTGGCTTAAGTTGAAAAAAAAATGTTTCAGGTAATGTTTTTGCAAACCTATTTTTAAAAATCATAAATGGAATTAGAATGATACCCAAATTTTAATGACTTAATGTATATATTTTAGGAAGATTTGGCAAATCAGAATAATAATTCCATCTTCTTTTAATGCTGACCTAGGGTTCTAAATAGTCAATTATAACCAATTTATGATTATACATGAAAAAAACTAAGAAAGTATCATCAAATTGAAATAGAAAATGAAGCAAGCCCTTGTATTTCACTTTGAGTCTTAAGGCAGTATTCTGGTTTAAATATGTACCTTGGGAAAGATAAGGTGATCCACTTGTAAGAAAAATGTTTTCAGCTGATATCAGAGGAACGTCTGTGGTTAGAGTCTAGCAAATCAAGGAAGAAAACAGGGAGGCATGAATTACTCAACATTATATCCCCAGTGTCTAAACTAAGTCATGGCACATGGTATATGCTGACTCAATATTTATAAAAGAAATTTATTATATTTCTTTAACATAATTTTATTTTTATTTAAAAAATTTTACTCACTCAAACATCATAGTAAGCATTCCTAGCATAAGATATACATATTTATTTTGAAAAGAGGCTTGAGATATTGGGAATTGGGAGGTGACTAGTATATATTTATGAATTCTGCATGTCACATCCTTTGAACATCTGGAACTATTCTTTTAAAATATTTTTATTTGTTCTTTTTAGTGATACATGACACTATAATGTATTTTGACATGTTATACACACAAGGAGTATAACTACCCATCCTTGTGGTTGTACATGAGGTGGAATTACATGGGCCCTATATTCATATACAAACATAGGAAAGTTATATCTGACTCATTCTATTGTCTTTCATATCTCCATCACTCTCCCTTCCCTCCATTCCCCTTTATCTAATACAATGAACTTCTATTCTTCCCTAGCCCACCCTTTATTGTGTGTTAGCATCTGCATATTAGCGAATATTCGGTCTTTGGATTTTTTGTTTTTGGGTTTTTTTTTTTTTTTAGATTCAGTTATTTCACTTGGCATGATAGTCTCCAGTTTCATCCATTTACTGGCAAATGTCAAAATTTCATTCTTATTTATGGATGAATAATATTCCATTGTGCATATTTACCACTTTTTTGAATCCATTCATCTGTTGAAGGGCACCTAGGTTGGTTCCATAACTTAACTATTGTGAATTCAACTGTATAAACATTGATGGCCATGTCACTATAGTATATTGATTTTAATTCCTTTGGGTATATACTGAGAAGTGGGATAACTGAGTCAAATGGTGTTTCCATTTCAAGTTTTCTGAGGAACTTCATACAGCTTTCCAGAGTGGTTGCACCAATTTTCAGTCCTACCAGCAATGTACAAGTGTACCTTTTTTTCACATATTTACAACACTTATTATCATTTTTATTCTTCATAATTGCCATTCTGACTAGAGTGAAATAAAATCTCAGTGTAATTTGCATTTCTCTAATTGCACCTTTTTTTCATATATTTGTTGGCAAAGCATATTACTATTTCTGTGAAGTGCTTGTTTAGTACCTTTGCCTATTACTAATTTTTTTTTGTGTGTATGTGTGTGTGTTTTAATACATTGAGTTCTTTATGTATCCTGGAGATTAATGTTCTCAGGTGCAGGTGGCAAAGACTTTCTCCCATTATGCAGGTTTTCTTTTCATGTTCTTCATTATTTCCTTTGCTGTGAAGAAGATTTTTAGTTTGATACTATCCCATTTATTGATTCTTGATTTTACATCTTATTGACAAACTTGGTTTCTAAGCTGGCATGATGGAGATTTGGAATTAATTTTTTTTTCTAGTGGGTGCAGGGTCTCTGTTTTAATGCCTTAGTCTTTGATCGACTGTGAGTTGAGTTTTGTGCAGGGTGAGAGACAAGGGTTTAATTTTACTTTGCTGCATATGGATTTCCAGTTTTCTTAGCATCATTTGTTGAAGAGACTGCTTTTTCTGCAATATATGGTTATGGTGTCTTTGTCTAGTATGAGACAACTGTATTTATGTTGGTTTGCCTCATGTCTTCTATTCTGTATCATTGGTCTTCATGTCTATTGGTGCTACTACTATGCTGCTTTTGATATTATGGCTTTGTAGTATAATTTAAGGCCTGGTATTGTGATGTCTCCTGCTTCACTTTTTTCTTCCTTTACTATTCTGGGCATCCTATTTTTTCAAATGAATTTCATGACAATTTTTTTCTATTTATATAAAAACAATTGTAATTTTAATAATAATTGCATTAAATCTGTATAGTAATTTTAGTAGTATGGCCATTTTGAAAATATTAATTCTGCCTATCCAAGAACATGGGAGATCTTACCATCTTTTAAGCTCTTCTTCAATTTATTTATTTAGTGTTCTGTAGTTTTCATTGTAGAGGTCTTTTACCTCTTTTGTTAGATTGATTCCCAGGGTTTTTTTGGCATTTTTTTGAGGCTATTGCAAATAGGATAGTTTTTCTAATTTCTCTTTCAGATGATTTATCATTAGTCTATAGTAATTCAATTGATTTATGAGTGTTAATTTTGTATCCTGCTACTTTGCTAAATCATTTATGACTTCTAGAAGTCTTTCGGTCCATTTTTTGGGTCTTCTAAATATAGGATCATGTCTTCATCAAAAGGAATGGTTTGAGGTTTTCTTTTCCTGTTTTTATTCCTTTAAATTTTCTTTTTTTTAATGATTTTTTCCTAATTGCTGTGGTTAGAGTTTCAAGAATTATGCTGAATAGAAGTGATGAAAGAGGGCATCCCTGTGTTGTTCAAAGTTTTAGAAGGAATGCTTCAGTTTTTTGTTTGGTTTTTTTTTAGAATAGTGTCAGCCTTGGGTATAACATATATAGCTTTAACAAGGTTGAGGTTTGTTTCTACTATTCCTAGTTTTTCCCATGTTTTAAACATAAATGGATGCTATATTTTGTCAAATGCATTCTCTGCATCTATAGAGATAATCATGATTTTTGTCTTTAATCTATTGATGTGATGAATTAAGAAATACTCTTCAGTTAAAAGTACAAGTTAGTTTGTACTTTTAATGGTTAAACAGAGTCATTTATTTCCAAAGTTAATTCATACACTCTTAACTCTGAAAATGTTCCCAAATAAAATGAGATATAGAAATGTCTTTATCAGATATGATATTAGCCATCTTGATGTCCCCTCATCTTAACATATATCCTTAAATTACATTTTTGTATTGTAGAATATAAGGAAGTTTTATGACATTATTTTGTTTGAAAAATTATTCTGAATATTACATACATATTTATCCTATAAAGACTCAGGTCTTTTCCTATTTGCCTCCACACTGTACTGTTTTATTGTGCTCTCCCAAAATTCCTATTTGGTTTTTTATCCCCCCTTTGAACCTCAGAAGGAGACTTTCTTTGGGAATATGATTAAATAGGATGAGGTCATACTGGATGAGGGTGGACCCTAAATTCAATTTGAATGGTATTCTTAAGACCATGGAAATTTGAACATACAAGTGCATATGGGGAGAAGACCTTTCAGAATCACAGCAGATATTGGAGTCATTCACCACCATGCCAAAAAAACACCAAAGATTGCTAGCAACCATGGGAACTAAAGGAAGCAAGACAGAATTCTTTCCTCAAGTTGTAGGAGGAAGCATGATACTGTAGTCTTCTTGACTTTGGACTTCTATCCTCCAACACTATGAGAGATTAAATTTCTGGTTTTTTTTAAGCCATCCAGTTTGTGGTATTTTCTTACAAAACAGTTGTTTTAGTCAGCCTTTTCACTGCTGTGATTAAAGAACCCACCAGAACAATGACAGAGGGGGAAAGTTTATTAGAGTCTCAGTTTCAGAAGTCTTAGTAGAAGGCTTTCTCCATTCCTACAGGCTCAAGGTGAGGCAGAACATCATGGCAGACAAGTGTATCAAAGAGAACCAGCTCACATGATAATCAGAAAGCACACACACACATACACACACACACACAGAGGTCTCCACTTGTCAGATACAAATATCTACCCCAAAGCCTCACCTTCAGTTTCCACCACCTCCATCCACACCCTACCACTTCAGTTACCACTCAGTTAATCCCTATCAGTGGATTAATTCATTGATTGGGTTAAGATTCTCCCAACCCAATCATTTCTCCTCTGAACTTTTTTGCATTAGTTCACATGTGAGGTTTTTGAGGACACCTCACATCCAAACCATAACATTCCTCCCCTGCCCCCCAAAACCCACAACCATCTCCAAATGCAAAATACATTTTTTCCATTTCCAAGAGTTCCTGTGGTATCAACTGTTCTGAAATTGTTCAATGTTCAAGTCTAAAGTCTTCTCTGAGGCTTAAAGCAATATCTCATTGTGAGCACCTGTAAAATTATAAGTAATTTACATGTTTTCAATATATAATGGTACAGACTTAACATTTCCATTCCCCAAATTTGGGGCTTAGAAAGAAGGGATAGGACCAAAGCAAGACCAAAATCCATCATGTGAGATACTTCCTTCCACCACACTCTTCCTCCTGATGTTCAGCCTCATCTGGAGCCCTGAGGAATGAAGCTGGCTGTTTATGGATCAAGACTTCTGAAAACATGAGCCCCTCAATAAAGCTTTCCTCCTCCATAGTTTTTCTTTCAGTCACAGAAGTAAAAAAAAAAAAAACTGACTAAAAGACTAGTATACCCTCATGCTCAAAAGAACCATTATGTGGAGACTGATGTACAGAACAGGGATTTTGTTAACTGAATAAAAGGAGATGTTTTCAGAAAGTCTAATCAGTCACAAAGCACTATGTACTTCTAAGAGTTGACAATTTTTCTCTGAAGGATGTTATTTATTCTTTCTAGTAAGGAGTAGTAATTTTATTTTGCTTTTTAGTAGTGTCTGTATCATATAAAGTAATAGTAGTTGCTGTAATCTATCAAAAATACAATTTCAAAATTGTAACTGTCCAATGCATGTGTTCCAGTTTAGAAGCCAATTCTCACAGTGGAGATTCAGTGTCCTTCCATTGTTTAGGTTAGACATATTTACCACATGTCTTCAAAATCATCATGGAAAGGGAAGATGTGCCCACATAGGAATTTTTTAATGGATCAGACGTGAAAGTTGCACAACTTTACTTTACCCATACTTCACGACCAGAACCTAGGTTGCATTGTCACAACTAAGAATCCAGGAGATTATAGAGAATCATAGTCATGTCTGTACCCAGAAGACAGAGAAACTAGATTTAGTCAAAGGCTAGTCAGTTTCTGCCTTACGGTAGCAATTTATTTTGATAAAGAATTACTGAGTAATTATAATGGGCCAAGCACCTGTGTTGTCATTCTATAGTAGGAGACTTCCTATAATTTATAATTCATAATAATGACAGGCAAAGTCTGAAGGATGTGAATTGCAAAAAATATTAAAAATAAGATGGATATTGCACATTCCATTTCATGATAGTATCCATATTTTAATTTAGATTTCCTGTCATAATTTTTATATTTAGATTCATGCTTCATTTGCTTATTATAAATTTTTCTTCAATTGTCTTCATGAAAAATGTTCTCAAATTTTTAATAAAAACCACTCTAATAAGGCGGCGTGTGTGGCATTCGCGGGAGTTTAGAAATAAAGTTTGTTCCTACTTCAGTGGCTCGTGATTTGTGCACAGACAGACTTCGGCATATGCTAAGTCTGCTGGATCCTTACTCTTGGAGGTCCTAGTCCCCAGAACTATGAAAAATAAAGTTCTTCAATGTGTTAACTACTGAATTTATGGTATTTTGTAATAGCATCCCAAATGATTTAAGATGGTGGATAAAATTGTTACTGTTATCCCATTGAAAGCAAATTACTAACTTTCAGTTCCTATCCTAATTGATATTGAAATTTAGTATCACAAAGTGGTAAACATTAAAATTGTCTAGGTAAAAGTAGTCTGAGTGACACTGGGTATCATAATAATTCAAAGTAGAGAAGCAGAAGTTCTTGTTATCTGTTATCAAGCAAATGGACAAAATATCATCTGCTGTACTTTGCAATAAAAAAAAAAACATGTTATCTGACTTGGAGCATTATGGCATTTGGCATGGAAAATTTAGAATTTTAGAATGGATTTTTAAACTTTTTCCTTTGAATAGAATCAGTGATGTCCTATAACAAAAATAGACTTAGATTGAAATAGGATAATTTTAAGAATCAAATTTTTGAAGCTGACCAACTTTCAAGGATGGCTGAGTATGCTGACCTGGAGCCTTGTAAAGATGAAAAAGCTATGCTATTTAACAAAAAGCCTGTTACTATAAGCAGAATTGAGTAAACCAGAGACAAAATTGGCAATAAGATTGAGATATGAAAAAAGTCATATTTTCTGGGGAACTTGCCATAAATCTCCTGTCACATAGTGCCAGGGAGAGACAGGAAACAATTATTTTTATTGTTTAAGTGCAGATAGCAGAAAGAAGAGCTGATTAACTATGTTTCCCCATTCCAAACCATTGTCTCAAATTGTCCAAAGCAGATGCCTTAGTGGAGGTCATTAAATTGAGGTCTAGTGAAGCAAAATATAAATGAGAACTGTTGCTAGGAAACGGATATTCCCGGTTTCAGCTCTAGAATCAGAAAACACGACCCAACAGAGTACCTGCCTTTATGGGAGTTGCTTTACCAGTGTCTGAGGTTAAGAGATTATGAATGTCCTTCCACTTAGCAATTATGATACCCTCACATCTGCTCTTCCCACACAAGTGGGCACACACACACACAAACCAGCAGGAATCAAGATGATAGAGTTTCAACAGTGCAAATGTGCCTCCTTTCAAATTCCCTTCTCACTTGTGGCTATGAGTAATACAAAATAATGAATTCCTCTCAAAGTCTAGACCAAGAGAATAATGAACAAAGATCCTTCCAGGAAACTATTCAGGACTCATTCAATTATCAGGGCTGAGTTTATACTCCTTTGCAACAGGATATCAACTATAAAGTGTTGACTATTAAACTCTGTTTACAATTAATTTCTTTCCCTAATAATTTTTTTTCAAACAGTGTTCTAGTTATTTTAATTTTTCATTTTATGTTGTGTTAATTGAGGGTAATAACATTCATCCAAGGTCTCCAGACCATGTTGAAATACATTCGATGTTTACTTGAAAGGCCACACTGGAGAAGGATAATGGATACAATGATGAGATAATTTTTTGTAGAGGAGATAAATTGTATGTGCATTTTTAGAGATATTTTGGAAACACAAGCATGAGGAAGAGGATATATGTAGATTTGAGTTTCAAATCACAATTCTTAAAAACATAAAATCATAGCTCTCCTCCTAATGTTGTTTTTTTTAATTTCAGAAAAAAAATTATTCAACAACATTGATTAATAAGGAAAATGGTAGGATATTAAGATAGGTCTAAAGAGCATTTCAAGTAATTATAGGCAATTGAATAAAGGAACACTAGCATAAATTTCTGAGTGTGATATAAAACTGTTCAATAACCTATGATGTCATAAACCATACCCCTTGTTTTTGCTGCTGGACAGAAGTTATTTACAGCTTTGCTGGACAAAAATCTACAACTAACATGTTATTTTACTAAATCTGGGACTTACATGATCAACAATAAACGGTGAGTTGAACAAAGTGCATTTCCCTAAGACTTGGCAGTGTTGGGATTTCCATATAATGTTAAAAGAATAGATAAGCTGCTTTTTGCTTTTGGTTTTTGCCTTAGTTTCAAGTTCTGAGAAACCTCATCATCATTTGGTGTATCAAAGTCACTTTTGTTTGCTGATTTTAGTCAAATTGCATTATTCTTTATTTCAATAATAATATCTTGATATTTATTTATGGGAATCAATTCTTACCCATGTAGGTGGCTTTAGTGACTGAATTAACCACAAAACCAGGGTGGGCATAAATCTGAGATAAAAACAGTGTCACTTTCCTTGGACCAACAATTTGATTAGGGACATGTAAACCAACAAGATTCAAGTGTCCATACAAACAAGGTGTAGCTGTTGTGCTTGTTGTTATTCTTAATCCTGGATTTGGAGTTTTGAATATTTCTGCAAGCATATTGTTGTCTGGAGAGATCAGCAT
Source organism: Spermophilus citellus (assembly GCF_964194105.1). NCBI lineage: Eukaryota > Metazoa > Chordata > Mammalia > Rodentia > Sciuridae > Spermophilus > Spermophilus citellus. The sequence continues at coordinate 63,325,091 of NC_138182.1, read as the reverse complement.
TGATTCTCTCTTACCTAAATTTGTTTATGTGGCTCTTTAATCATTTTTCTTCGACATATGCTGTACTTCAGAAGAAAAATGGCCTGTCTAATTATAGGCCATTGCAATACCAGTGTGGAATGTTATAAATATGTGTGGAATGAATGAATTAGTAAATTATTAGACAAGGAAGAAAGTTTCTTTTTTTTCTATCTTAAAATAGTCCCTTTTAAGGATGGCTATTATTATCATATTTAATGATTAAATTTCTAAAAACCCCAGACCTACAATCCTCGTTAGTGAAATGCTTATATTTTTATTTGTACACTAAGATAATTGCTGAGTAACTATTATAGAAGTCTCATTTGGATTTTCTTTGTATCTCAAACTGTGATCACAATGTTACTCTTCTTATCCATTTTAATTTATCTTTCTTTCCACTAAGCATGGTATGTTTGACCCATCTTTCTCCGCAATTGCTGCAAGGAATTCTTCATTAGGCTTGTCTTCCAGTGGCTTTATCATCACATAGTCAAATTTTGACCTGAGAACATGTTGTGGATCATCTGTTGTGACACTTACAGTAGCACGTTTCTCATATGAAGACTGTGCAGCTATCATTTTTCACTTTTCTGAATTTTGACTATATCTTGCAATTAATGTGTGCATTTTTGGATTGTAGACATACTTTGACTAAGAAGTTCTGCCATAGCAAAAATTTAAAAATCTGTAGGACATCATTGAAAGTAAATTGTTGCTTTAGTCAAGAAAGTTAATCTCTCTCTCTCTCTCTCTCTCTCTCTCTCTCTCTCTCTCTCAGTGAAAGGGATTAAACACAGGGATACCCCACCCTTAAGATACATCCTTTGCCCTTTTTTACTTTTTTATTTTGAGACAGAATCTTGCCAAGTTGCTTAAGGCCTAAGCCTCCCTAACTGCTGGGATTACAGGTATGCATGACCACACCTGGTTAGAAAGTTAAACTGTGAAAGTTAAATTGCTTATTCAATTTAAGTCACTTAACAGCCATGAATCTGAAATTCAGGGAATTAAAGAAAACTCATCAATATTCCTTAGTTAATAAATGACTAAACCAGCTTGCTCATGTATGTGTCTTTGATATGAATACTTACATTAAATTTTACTCACTTTCCTACTTAAATTGTTCAATGGCTTCTTATTACCTAGAAGATTAAGTCTAAATTCACAAGCATGATACAAAGTCCTTCCATGAATTAGTCCCATTTTAAATAAATTCTGCTTCATTTCTTGCTATTTGATACCACAAACTTCTTGTAAAGTACCACACACAATATCATTTTCCAGTTCTGTTCTTTTATTCACACAGTTTTATTCACACAGAAATATTGGCCCCACACTTTTCTTTAACCTTTATGGTTCTCTGTCTTCAAATCTCAGCTTATGGTTGCTCTTGCTATTTTCTAAGAATAATTGGGTGACATAAGTAATCCTCTTAAATCTCATGTGTACAATATTGCATAGAAATAACAATATTTTATTTGCCCTCTTTCACAAGGATGCAGACTACTTGAGGGGATTAGTTTTATTACTTCACAATCATTATTTTACCAGGCTTCATATGGGCCTGTTGTGAAATAAAGAACATTGAACTAAATCTCTTAATAAAACTTTAGACAAGTGAAGGAGGAGTGGATTTATCTAGGGAAAAAGAAGACTAGATTATATTTAATATGAGTAGAGTTAATTTGTGTGTTAAGTAGTTGTAGAGAGGTCATACTGTGAAAAGAAAGATTCCCTCCGATTTTCAAAATTTTAGAGAATTCCTTCAATTTTTTGAAGTAATATAACACTGTTAATAATGATAATTATAACAGAAACTTTACAAAACACTTTGCTCTTGATTAAGCTTAGTGAATAAATGGAATAATATATTTCTTATGATAGTTATATAACAGAGATACAATGAATATTCTAATTTTCAAATGAAGAAGTCAAAGAGCAGATATTTCAAACAAAGCATCGAATCATGAATATTTAGTAAATAATGACAGTGTAAATTAAACTATTCAGTCTCTTCCAAATTCTATGAACATAAACACACTAGAGCTTTAGCACCCAGGTTTACACCTAAGATTAAGGTTATTATGAAAAAACTTGAACATGAAAGATACTAAGACTGTTCCTAGAAATCAAAGTAAGACTAAAGTGAACAGTTTCAGAAATTATAAATTTTTGTCCAAAAAATTATTATCGCTGAGGACAGGATGCCTTTCACAGACTGCTGAGAATTGTTATAACAAATGTAAATACAGAAGGGCATTCTCTTAGTCCAACAAAGTTCTTGGAGAATGGATATCATTTTGGAAGTCACTACTAAGAAAGAAAAAAAAAAAAAACTTTACATGACTGTGAGTCTTTCAGGTGGCTCTTCTTAGAATGGATGAATTTCTCTTTTCTAACTATTCATAGATGACCGCACCTCCTGCTCTTATGGCTAAAATACCCATTCCCCTGGGAAGTGACTTGTGGGCTGAGGGCTTTGGCTTGAAAAATCAGACACTAACAGCGAAATTAGAATTTGGAGATGCCGAAAAAAGGAATCAGGTAGAACTGTTTCTAGCAATAGTAACCTTTTATGTAGGGAAAATACTAGGTGTGACAGGGTTGGGGTATTGACAGCAAAGCCTGGAGTGTCCAACTCCCAGCAACAGCAACTCTGGTTTGGTTCTGTGATTAGAATTTTGATTCAGCCTTCATATTCTCTTTTTTCATGCTTATATTCTGAACATTTTTGTCTACTTGGATATTTCATGAAATATTAATTTGTTAGCTTCAAATCAATCATATGTGATTATCATTTCCAGTGAATAAGAACCCTAACTGACAAAGGCTCTGAAACTCATGGATTCTCTGAGAAATTGAGGAATCAGAAATTGATCTACTAGTTTGCATGAGAATAAAGGTCATAAAAAAAAACTCGCAATATTATAGAACCATGATAGCTCATAGTGCGCAAAGTTTAAAATTAAGATTAGTTTGTGACTAGGCCTGAGTAAAGATTTTGGAGAATTGAGTTCTTGCAGATACAAAAGAATATGAAAGGCACAGGGAGAGGCAGCTGCTTTTGGTGACACCAGATAACTTTTGAAAATGACAGTGAATACAGATTCCTAACTACACACTGTAGGTCAAGGGCTGAATTTCAGGATTGTGATGGTGCTTAAATAATTCTGAGCCTAATGCAATAATTTGGCAGAGATATTTGGAGTTGAAAAAAGAAAAGCAAAAAGAATCCTCAAAATGAGAATAGGGGTTTCTATATCTCTAGATCCAATAAATGGGAAAAAGACAAAAAACTATTTTGCCACTAATGCCATTATATCTAATTAAAAGGAATCAATAAAGAGGCAATGTATATAGAGTAAAATATAAATCCTGAATTGACACAGAACACAGAGTTAACAAGCTCAGGAGCCACCGCTATTCCATCTGGAAGAACGAAAGGAAGACTTTGCAATTACTCAAACCTAGAAGCTTAAAAGAGGAGCCCTGCAAAATTGGAACTCTACTCTGTGAAGAGGAGCCGGTGCTTGTTAGTGCTGGTAACCCAGGAGGTCAGAAGATGGTTCCTTGAACCTGAGGCTCAGACATAAGTAGAGTTCAGTTTGTCTGTTATCTTCCAGGGGACACAGTGAAGCTGCATTTGGAAAGGAAGAAAACAAGGAGAAATTGAGCAAATTTCATTTGCCTGGTGTAAAACCATAAAGATGGTATTCACAGGGATGAAGAAGCAAGACTATTCAATGTCTACCTTCTCTGTCATAATCTCTCTACAAAACCCCCTGTTGATGAAAATTAGTTGGAAAAAAATTGGTTTTCAGTTTCTAGTAACATAAAACAGATTATGAAAGGGTGTGTGTAGGACTCAGAGACATTAGCTTAACATTAACAGCCGGTGATATGATGATTTGTAATAATAGTGAAATATGTCAGCTTTTCAATAAAACTCGTTTAAGGATGATTTTCTTATTCATTCACCAAGTTATCCAAAAGTCCACTATCCTTGAGTATTGTCAAGGATAAGAAGTAAGTTCCACCTTGCGTATATCATAAGCTACCAAGTTTTGAGGGAATATTGGAAATATCTATGGCAGAATGAGTTATAAAGAATCCTTTACCACTTATATAATATAATCAATTTTTTCTTATTTTTCCAAATATACTCAGTGTATTGTAATGGTTATAAATTGTTAATTTTATTCATGGAATGTGCACCTGAGTTTGTATTTGTATCATCATTTTTAGTTAACAGAATAAAAAAAATCTATTTTGAACTTCAGACAACTTGATAAAGGCTTTTCTAAATAGCCTGCTTCCTCCATAGATAGGGATTCTATGAGTATTAAATGTAATAAAGCAGTTAATATCCATAGTTTCTGGACAGTCTTGAGCAGTAAGTAAATGATAAATAAAAAAAAACAATGTAGATTTATTTCACAGTTCCTTAATTTAAACCTATTTTTAATACATGGATTCTGTCTACCATACCAGCATTGCCTCTGATTATCTTTGTTCCTGTTTTTCTTCTACTAAAATATTTCTATCCAATTCCATGTATTGCTTAAGCTATACATAGGCAATGAGAAGAACTAGGAACAACATCCTCTGTATACATAAATATTTCAAATGAGATAAGAAACTATTCTGTTTGTTGATCCACACCATTATGGCTGATAAGTAGCTCATAAATCTATTCTACTGTGTCATAATTTTGCTGGAAATAGTGGTTACCTTGGCATCCATTTTTAGGCCTGGCAAGTTAAAACCCAGTTGCTCCTCATAAACTTTGGCCCAGTTAAAACTAACTCTTCCTGTGTGTGTGTGTTTGCAATAAAAATATAGCATGTTTGTTTCTCATCTCACTGATCCAAAACACAACACATCCCGCAGCTATTGACCTGATAAAACCCAATGATTAACACCGGAGCCTGTCTGGCTGTCTCCCCTGCTAAACATACACTCAAATACACACACTTGCTAGTTGAGCCTTCTGTTTTCCCCAGACTTCCCATCAGGCACCCTTCTTCTTTCATTTATCTGTGAGTAATGAAATGCTTGTGCCTTCATGTGTTGTGTTATGCTGTGTCTTCATTGTAGAAATAAATTATATATAGGTCAGAAAAGAGTACTAAGTACATCTGCCTATTTAAATGAGCCCCCTATGAGAAAGAAATCCTGTTCATGTGTCAGATGCCTAGCACAGGCCATCTGGGAGGTTAAAAAGGTATCTCACAAAAAGCTCTCTGTAAAACCCCACCTCCCATGGACCCCATCAGGGCAGAACTAGAATTTACAGACATTCTCTGGAAAGAGAGCTAAAGACTAAGTTAGGAAATAATATGAGTTGCATAAGCTGTCAAATTTAACTGATCTGTTTTAATAAAACGGAAAAATGTAAAAGGTAAAATGTTGTAATATCACTATGTTAAAAGAGCAATTGGAATATAAATTATGAAATGAAAACTTTTGATTCAACACAGAAAATTAAAAAAAAAATAAATGATAGAACTAAACTTCAATTTTTCTTGTACCTTCATATTGTACGTTGAACTCCTGGCTTAATATCTCAGCAATGTCTCAGTACCATACGTCATTTTCATCATGCCCACCTGTGCACAGGGTACATTTTAATATGCTCGTATATTTCTTCCCATTGTCTTCAAAACTCATTGCACAGAGGATAAAGGAATTCAGCATGAAGGAATGATGTCTATAGCAGGGTATCAAAGTAGATAGATTCTGGTTACCACCACAACACTGAAATGATAGGATTATAGCAAACTAGCAGTGAAAATGTATATTGGGAGGGGTTAGGAAAGGTGGAAGAAGGAGAGAAATTTAGCTGATAATATAAAAAGAGCTGCTTCATATAAGCAGAGTAAGGCTCCTGATTAGGAAATGTTGCCATCTAGTGTGGATGTATTTCACATGCAATGTTGTTAGTTCAAGATTCAGGGGCTTATATTCACAGAATAAATATTTATCATTAAATACTCTATGTTTGAAAAAAATTACTGTTATAATCCTATATTATTTTAGCTCAATTAACTATTTTACACAGTATCATGAACAAAAGATAACATAAAATCCAAATTAAATAATAAAAAATTAAAAAATAAATAATTAAATAATTTTTAAAAATAAGAAAATAATTCACCCAACAGACACAGTTTATCACTCTTGAAGTTTCACTCTTTCTCCCTTTGATGACTTAATTATGAGTCCTGGTAAAATTCTTTTTTGTTACATTCATGAAAAGTATTTTCAAATGTAATGGAAAGAAACTGTGTTTATATTTTCTTTCTTCTTTTTTGTATCACTCTTGAAAGAGGATAAAAAAATGCTTAAAAGGAATTATTTTTACCCTCTGTCCTATAAAGACAAAAAAAATCAATGATTTTTTCCCTAAAAGTTAAATAAGTAATGGAATGTTAATATTATTTATGTGACTGACATAAAAGCAGATGATATAAATCAATATTTATTTTTCTTTTAAGATATTTCTCTGGAAGTAGAAAGATGCATGCATGGTATGAATAAAATAAAATTCCATTTTCCTGAGTAGTTAAGCTTTGTTACTAGTTCATATTTCTCAGTTACTTAATGGCATAGATTCAAAATACACTAACTTTAATACTAAGCTAACCTATCAAGTTCAGATATTATTTTAAAACATGAAATAGTCTAAGCATAAAAAACAGATTTACAGATAAAAATAATATGACAGCATTGCTCTTGACATTTCTGTTATTCCTTTATGGATTTAATTTAATTTGGAGGTACTTTTTAAAAATGATTCTTTTTTTTATTGTTGGTCGTTCAAAACATTACATAGTTCTTAATATATCATATTTCATAGTTTGATTCAAGTGGGTTATGAACTCCCATTTTTACCCCGTATACAGATTGCTGTATCACATCAGTTACACTTCCATTGATTTACATATTGCCATTCTAGTGTCTGATGTATTCTGCTGTCTATCCTATTCTCTACTATCCCCCTTCCCCTCCCATCCCCTCCCCTCCCCTTTTCTCTCTCTACCCCCTCTACTGTAAATCATTTCTTCCACTTGTATTATTCTTCTCTTACCCCTCCTTTCCTCTTATATGTAATTTTGTATAACCCTGAGGATCACCTTCCATTTCCATGCGATTTCCCTTCTCTCTCCCTTTCCCTTCCACCTCTCATCCCTGTTTAATGTTAATCTTCTTCTCAAGCTCTTCGTCCCTACCCTGTCCTTGGTTACTCCCCTTATATCAAAGAAGTCATTTGGCATTTGTTTTTTAAGGATTGGCTAGCTTCACTTAGCATAATCTGCTCTAATGCCATCCATTTCCCTCCAAATTCTATAATTTTGTCATTTTTTAATGCAGAGTAATACCCCATTGTGTATAAATGCCACATTATTTTTATCCATTCATCTATTGAAGGGCATCTAGGTTGGTTCCACAATCTTGCTATCGTGAATTGTGCTGCTATGAACATCGATGTGGCAGTGTCCCTGTAGCATGCTCTTATTAGGTCTTTAGGGAATAGACCGAGAAGGGGAATAGCTGGGTCAAATGGTGGTTCCATTCCCAGCTTTCCAAGAAATCTCCATACTGCTTTCCAAATTGGCTGCACCAATTTGCAGTCCCACCAACAATGAACAAGTGTACCCTTTTCCCCGCATCCTCTCCAGCACTTGTTGTTGTTGGACTTCATAATGGCTGCCAATCTTACTGGAGTGAGATGGTATCTTAGGGTGGTTTTGATTTGCATTTCTCTGACTGCTAGCGATGGTGAGCATGGGAATCAACCTAACAAAAGAGGTGAAAGACTTATACAATGAAAACTACAGAACCCTAAAGAGAGATATAGAAGAAGACCTCAGAAGATGGAAAAATATACCCTGTTCATGGATAGGCAGAACTAACATCATCAAAATGGCGATATTACCAAAAGTTCTCTATAAGTTCAATGCAATGCCAATCAAAATCCCAACAGCATTTCTTGTAGAAATAGATAAAACAATCATGAAATTCATATGGAATAATAAAAGACCCAGAATAGCAAAAACAATGCTAAGCAGGAAGTGTGAATCAGGCAGTATAGTGATACCAGACTTCAAACTATACTACAGAGCAATAGTAACAAAAACAGCATGGTACTGGTACCAAAACAGGTGGGTGGACCAATGGTACAGAATAGAGGACACAGTAACCAATCCACAAAACTACAACTATCTTATATTTGATAAAGGGGCTAAAAGCATGCAATGGAGGAAGGATAGCATCTTCAACAAATGGTGCTGGGAAAACTGGAAATCCATTTGCATCAAAATGAAACTGAATCCCTTTCTCTCGCCATGCACAAAAGTTAACTCAAAATGGATCAAGGAGCTTGATATTAAATCAGAGACACGGCATCTGATAGAAGAAAAAGTTGGCTATGATCTACATACTGTGGGGTAGGGCTCCAAATTCCTCAATAGGACACCCATAGCGCAAGAGTTAACAACTAGTATCAACAAATGGGACTTACTCAAACTAAAAAGTTTTTTCTCAGCAAAAGAAACAATAAGAAAGATAAACAGGGAGCCTACAACCTGGGAACAAATCTTTACTCCACACACTTCAGATAGAGCCCTAATATCCAGAGTATACAAAGAACTCAAAAAATTAGACAATAAGATAACAAATAACCCAATCAACAAGTGGGCCAAGGACCTGAACAGACACTTCTCAGAGGAGGACATACAATCAATCAATAAGTACATAAAAATGATTCTTTTGGAAAAAGTTTTTTCTAAATTTTGGTAGAAAATATATTTCATTATTATTTTTGAAAAAATAAATTGGCAGATGATAGGATTCTTTATTGGAAATATTATCATGTTGAAGCTATTCTAACATTTTTTGTCTGGCCTGTGTTTTCTACAAAGAAGCTTTCTTTCACTCAATTTCTTGAGCCATGTGGGGAAAATAGATTTTTCCTTTCTATTACGTTCTGAGATTTTTTTCTTCAACTTTGGAACTCTTCAGTTTCTCTCACCTATCTAAAAAGAGGGTGTTTTTTTTTTAATTTGTAGTAAAGGATTCTTTCAATGTGTTGTTCAATTCAGTTCACTAGGTTTTTGATGAAAATGTTTCTATATATGTTCATAGAGATATTGGTTTGTGATTTTTTTGGGGGGGAGTGGGTTACTGGGGATTTAGCCCAGGGGCAATTTACCACTGAGCTACATCCCCAGTTCTTTTTTTATTTTTTGTTTTGACACAGAGTCTCTCTAGTTGCTTGGATTCTTGCTAAATTGCTGAGGTTGGCTTTGAACTTGGGATCTTCCTGCCTCAGCCTCAGGAACCGCTGGGATTACAGGACTATGACTCTGGGCTTGATACCCTTTTCTTGTAGTATCCTTGTCTGGTTTGGTGTCCAGGTAATGCTGGTTTCCTAAAATTAATTTTCAAGTATTTCTTCCCTCTTCCAGTTTTTGGAAGAGTTTGAGAAATATTGGTGTAGCTTCTCTGTATATCTGGTAGAATGGAGCAGTGAAGTCATTAGATCCTGAGCTTTCCTTCACAGTACACTTTATTACTTACATGTAGGTCTCTTCACATTTCTATTTCTTTATGGCTCATTCCTCATGACTTTTATGTGTTTAAGAATTTATCCATTTCTTCCAGTTCTCTCTCTCTCTCTCTCTCTCTCTCTCTCTCTCTCTCTCTCTATATATATATATATATATATATATATATATATATATATATATATATATATTTTACTTAAAGGGCTCTCATTTTAGATTAAGCAATTGCTTATTAATTCCTTGTAATTCAAATCTTAAGTGGTAATAAAGAATGAAATATGTTGAATGTGCTGAAATTTGCTTACAGAACACATTTAGTGCAAATGTTTTCATAATAATCTGTATATCTATTTATGTATGTACGTATGTATTTATCTATCTACCTATCTTTTACCTATTCACTTACCTATCTTTCAGTTTTTAAAGAATTCTAAGAGAAAAAATCATAGTCCCAAAAAAGAAAGAATTATCTAAGGTTTTAAAAACAAAGGTAAAGTAAAATTAACATTTGATGCGTCATCATCTATATTTTGTCTCTGGCATTACAAGACATCCTAGTTCAAATAAAAGAGAAATGTTTCAAAGAAGTAAAATAATTTTTATAAATTATCACAGAGGAACATATTCTCCTTTAGATCAAATTTTGTTTGAGCTTTAGTCCTATTAATTCAGCCATGTCTGATATACCTTAATTCTAATTGTTTTTCAAATGGATTTTTATAAATGTATTTTCCAGAAATTTTATGAAATTAGATGTCTATTAAGTTTTATTAAGATCCCATTTGTTACAAAAGTAAAGATCATAGTAAATAAGAGTCCAAATAATAAAAAGAAATCTTTGCATATAGTTCTAGAAAATCTACACTTATAATATGAACAGAAAACCCACAAAGTACTATCAAGCAACTACTAGACAGTGAAAATTTATAAAACTAAAAATCTATATGTAAATAATAAGAAATGTAAGAAAGTATTAAATTTACTTTGTCTGTTTAATCTATTGTTTTTCTATTGCCTATTTCATTCATTTTAGACCTAATGTTTTTCTTTTACTAGCTTTGTTTTTTAGTTTGCTCTTATTTTTCTGTTTTCTCAAGATAAAAGATTGGTACTGATTTGAAATTTTAATATCTATAATAATTGCATTTATAGCTATAAATTTCCTGCTAAACACTACTTAATTGCATGCCATATGTTTAATTAACTTTGTGTGTTTATTCAACCAAAAGTATATTTTATTTCTTTTTCAAATACCTCACTGGCTATTAGATATTTGAGGAAGTGTTGTTTATTTTCCACATAGTAGTAAAGTTCCCAAATATTACATGATTCATTTTTAATTCATTTCCATCATCATTCATGTGATATTGATCCTTTTAAATGTATGGAGACATTTTATCATCAAGCATCGTCTTGGTGAATGTTCAGGAGAATTTTTATTCTGCCACTGTTCAAATGGAGGGTTCTTTATATGTCCCTTTGGTATATTTGATCAAGGCTCCACGTTACCATGATCCCATGATTTCCTGGGCACAGCCCACACCAAGCTCTCATGGGCTGAATTTACATGCATGTGTCTCTCCCAGCCTGAAATCACATGTTGGTGGTTCTACTTGTCTAGGCTATTTGAGATTGTCTTGCCTTGTTAGCTTCCTTATGCTATGCCCTGGTGGAGTCTCTCTGTATGGGACTGCCCTTGTAGCAGTTCTGTAGTCTGACCCTGAAGCTCTTTGAGCATCCTTTGAAATCTAGGTAGAGGTAGCCCTGGCCCCTCAGCTTGTGCACACTGGGTGTCTACAGTTAGCATCACATAGACACAGCTGAGGTTTCCTGACTGTATCTTCCTGAGCAGTGACTCAAACTATGCCTTGACATGCTTAAACCATGCCTGGGACTGACAAGGAGCACTGTGTTACATTGCAATATGCTACATTACATGGAGCAGAAATTTGAAGTGGCCATATTCACTAAGCCCCTAGATCCCATGGGCACCCTGAGCCCATCCTTGGAATTCATTCTGCACTCAAAACCCTGGCATTCTGTGCTGGAGATAGCTGGGGCAGCCACAAAGATTTCAGACGTGCTTTGGGTGTCATTCTTCCATAGAGCTTGGTGAACAGCATGTTTCCTTCTGTCCATAATAATCTCACTAAATCTTTGTCCAAACCCCTGGTGTTTCCACCTGATCATGCTTTCTTATTCTTTGCAATCTGGATAGGCTGAGATTTTTCCAAACCTTTAAGTTCCACTTCCCTTTTTATTGTTCCACTTCCCATCTTTAATTCATTTTCCTCTTCTTGCATTTTATGATAAGCTACCAAGAGAAGCCATGCAGCACCCTGAACACTACTTAGACATTCCTTCCACCAAATATCCTAATTCATAGCTTTAAAGTTCACATTCCATAAAGCATTAGGACATGGAAACAATTAGGCCTATTTATTTTCCACATTACAGCAAGATTTTCCTCTAATGTCCATTACCTTGTTTCTCATTTCCATGTCTAAGACCACATCAAATTTGCCTTTACCATCTATATTTCCACTGACATTCTGTTCACAGCCATTTAATAATCTCTAAAAAGATTCAGGCTCTCTATGTAACTCTACTCTTCTTCTGAGTCCTCAATAGAATAGTCCTTCAGAATCTGCTCTCCATCCATTAGCCAGTACTAGAACTCTTCCACAGTTTTAGATATTGTTATAGCTGCACCCCACTTATCAGTACCAATTTGTCTCAAATTGTTTCTGCTGCTGTAACAAAATACCACAGACTATGTAAACAATAGACATTTATTTCTCACAGTTTCAGAGACTGGGAGATCCCAAATCAAGTTGCCAGCATTTTTGGCATCTGGTGAAGATTCACTCTCTGCTTCAGGATGCCACCTTGTATCTGTATCCTCACAGAAGAGACCCGAAAAAGGAACTAATTCTCATCTTTATGCCCATTTATAAGAACAGTAATCTCATCTCTAAGGCAGAACCCTTAGGGCCTAACCACCCCTCAAAGGCCCTATTTCTTCATACCGTCACATTGAGGGTTAAGTTCCAGCATATGGATTTTGGAAGGAACATATAAATTTAAATAATAGCATTGACCAGGACATAGATTTTTTTAAATCAATTATTAGAGTTATAAGAAAATGTAACATAGTACAAGCTGACCCTCAATTAGCTTTAGAAGATTGAACACACCTAGCATATAATAAATTTCAAATCAAATTATAACATTAGGATTTTGATTTGCAAAACGCTATGCATGCCTACAGCATCTTTTGTTTTGCAGAGTAGAAAGATTTTCAACTTTGGTCTATTTCTATGTATGGGATAATCATCAGTGGAAGTATAATCAAATCAGTTTTTAAAGGAATAGTTTTTTCCACTTCATTATAATGAATTATAGAGCAGGAAAAATAGGTGCAACTTCAATTCAGCTCTTGCATGGTTGGACATTTTTTAATCAACATAGCCACAGGGTGTCTAATTTTATCCCTTTGGTATGATACTTTTCTGTATTCAAAGACAATTGCAGTTGATAATAGCTTTGATAATAAAGGCTACATTTATTGAATTGTTACTCTGATCAGGCTCTAAGCTATTTGTGTCATTTTGCATGCTTAATTTTCTTAATGTCTCTCTCTTTTTCTTTCTTATTAATCTCATGTAAACCCAGGATCTTCATGCAACCACAAGAGGTACTGGTTTGTAAATATTCCACAGTCATTAATAAGAAGATTTGTTTAAGGGGAAAAAAAGTGTCCTGTCATAAGATGAAGGTTAAATAAAGGCCTGTATACTCAGCCAAATCCAATAGAAAATAAAATGAATCAACATGTTAGTGCATATTATATTATAATCAGAGCAGAATGCCAGAGATTATTCTCCCCAAATATTTTGTTCTGTGATTGAGAATCCAATGCAGCTAAGTGGTATGGATGAGAATTTGCAAGTAATTAATATCAAAGCAGTGCTAAGACTCATAATTTCAGAAACCCAAATTGTATTTCTAAATACTTATAAGAACTGTATATTTTGCACTGAAATAGTATTTCCAGCCATATCAATATTTATATATTTGCAGTTATCACCAGAGGATGATGCAGAACTTGGGTTGTTAGAAGTAACTATTAATTCTTTACAAATACAATTAATTACAGGTGCAATTAATTCTTGACAAATAATACTTTAGACTTCAGGCAGATAACAAAATTTTGATTCCATACACTACAGAAATTACTCAGGAGACATCCCCCCCCCATAGTCCCCAGGTTATATATAAAATGTCTATTTTAAGGCATCTTGGGTTCTGTTTTTTTTGTGTGTTCTTTTGTTGTTGTTGTTGTTGTTTTCTCTTTTGCAATTCCACATTTGCTCCCAATTTATTTTCTGCTTCTCCTTGTAACTATTCTCTATTGCTTTCCCTTTCTTATTTTCTCTCTGGAAAATTCAGATAAAGTTTCTCATCTCAATACTGATACTAAGTCCCACTCTTCTATCACTCCTTCTCTTGCTAAACTAAAATACATATGCAAACCATCCATAAGTCTGTATGCAGGGAAATAGTTATATAATTTTCATTGACAGTTATATTCAATATTTAAAGGATAAAGAGAGTGTCTTGCTTTAATGAAGTTTCCATGACTGAAATATCCTGTTGGTGACTAATTGATACTAAAATCTTAAACAGAAATATATTCTTTTGAGTATTTCCTACATATTTCTAGAAAGCTACTTGCTATTTAAGTTCCACATAAAAAACTATTACACAATTTACGCAAAATATATTGTACCAATGAAAAAAATTGAGGCTTTATTTTTATATACCTATATTCCTTAACAATTTAGTTCTGGTGATATGTAGAGTGTCTCAACATTTTTGTTGACATCATTGAATTTATAATTCCCTCTTCTGTCATTTAAACTGATGCTTATCCTTTAGAGATCTTGTTTTGAATAATTTTAGGATATACCTATTGAAAATACTGTTAATTTTCTCCCTGTAGTTCAAAATTAATTTCTAAAGTATTTCTATGATAAATATGCATATTGAAATATGTTTCTACCTAACTGACCATTAATAGTAATTTCATATTTTTAGCTTATTATAAATGATAATTTGGTTTGGTTATAGCTTTGAGTATGTTTTTCTATGTTTCATATATTAGAAGCCTTGTCCTCAGTGTGTAGTGGAAAGTGATAGGCTATTTAAGAGTTGGAGCTTGGTGAGAGGTCCTTAGATCATTTGAGGCATGTCCTTGGAACCACAGCCTATCAGGCTTCTTGTTTTGAGATTTGATCACTTCCTCCCAAATGGGTTTCAGCCATGGAGATACCATCCACCTTTATAGTATCATTGGTTTACAGGCTGAACACATGGCCTTGGAATTTCAAGTACTTAAAACTAAGAGCTAAGTGAAACTCTTTTCTTTTAAAATTAGATTGTCTCAGGTGTTTCATTATAGTAAAAATATAAGACCAATGCATGTAGAACCACATTATCGAAATTACCAAATAAATGTCTATGAAGAAGCACAGGCACACATATACATGTGTTGTCATTTTTAGTAATGATTGAATTACAAAATATACAACATTAAAGTACACCAATATTAAATGAATAAACAGGTATAGGAAATTTTATATGTCTTTTTTATTTTTATTAACCTCAAAAATATTTCACTACTATAGAAATCTCTTTATCTGACTTTCCAATCTATGCTCCTCCTAAGGGTAAAAAGTATTATGATTATATCTCCATAAATTATATTTTTCTGTTTTGTTTTACACAGATAAAATCAATTCAGATGTACATTTTCATATCTGTTTTTTTTTAATTAGAAATTTTGATGTTACAGGTGTCAGTGACTGGTTCTTTTTCACTCCTCTATAGTTTGTCAGTGAATGAATGTAGCACATTCTGTTTATTCATTAGATTATTAACAAATATTTGATGTGGTTTCTGGTTTCCTAATTTTTGATTATGATAAATAAAACTTTAAAAATATTTCTTCAGCAGACTTAAGCACTCATTTCTGTAAAATACATACACAAGTGTGGAACTCTTAAGCTAGTTAACATATTAGGTGTAGGTGATATATTTTGTATGTATTCATTATCCAGTTTACTTTACTTGTGGTTTCTTTTTTAGGTATGAAAAAGTTCTATGTGATAAATAAATAAATAAATAAATATGAATAAATACAAAGGATTCTTTTTATAAACATGCAGGGGAAATTTTAATTGATGATTATTATTGTATGTAGCTTAATTTTTATTGTTCTTTGTTTAATCAAATATAGTAACGACAATTTCTAAAAAATCTGGCAGATTAGTTCAGTGATTATGTATATAAAATGTGCATATATGTACATTCTTACATACTCATGAATAATCGGGGATTATCTTGGATATCTAATTTCTGTAACACTAAAAAGTAGTTTTGTCAGTCATCACACTAATCAATTTTTAATAATGTGTAATTATTTCAGTAGATACAGGAAAAGCATTCAAAAATATTTCAGGAAGCTAGAGATTACATAGAATTCAACCTATGCAAAAATATATATGAAGACACTATAGACATCTTAATATATGTTCAGAAACTTCAGAAGCCACCCACCAATTCCAAACAAAGCATTCCCTTTGGTCATTGATAAACAATTCTGCTTTTAGCTCCATAAGAGCAAAAACTGTTTCATAAAACAATACATTAACAACTAGGCCCTATGATATTCTGAGCTGAACTTTTATCCCCTATTTTACTTATTATGTTTAATTCAGAATTCTTTCTGTTATTGCTATTATGAGGTTATATAAGTCATATAAGTGATATTACAAAGTTTCTAGTAATAAAATATTGATAATGTAAACATAGAAATTACAATTGTACTCTAACATTAGCAAATTCCCAAATAGGAGTTTAATTCAGAAAGAAGTACCATTTTTTCCATTTATTAAATCTCCAGAGTTTATTCCAAAAGACTTCCCTCTCAAAATTTTCTTTTTCCATTCATCTATTGAGGGACATCTAGGTTGGTTCCATAGTCTAGCTATTGTGAATTGAGCTACTATAAACATTGATGTAGCTGCATCACTATATGCTGATTTTAAGTCCTTTTGGGTGTAAACCAAGGAGTGGCATAGCTGGGTCATATGGTGGTTCAATTCCCAATGTTTTGAGGAATCTCCATTCTGCTTTCTATAGCGGTTGCCCCAATTTGCAGTCCCACCAGCAATGTATGAGTGTGCCTTTTTCACCACATCCTTGCCAACACTTATTGTTGCCTGTATTCTTGATGATTGCCATTCTGACAGGAGTGAGATAAAATCTTAGAGTAGTTTTGATTTGCATTTCTGTAATTGTTAGAGATGTTGAACACTTTTTTCATACATTTGTTGATCAATTGTATTTTTTCTTCTGTGAAGTGTCTGTTATAATATCCATTTCATTCTACTAGGTTTTCTATCCCCAGAGCCACTACCTTTCCTTCCCATCACTTCCCTCTACTTAACCTATGGTAACATTATTCTTCCCAATGCCCCCCGACCTTATTGTGAATTAGTATCCGCATATTAGAGAAACCATTCAGCCTTTGGTTTTGTGGGATTGGCTTCTTTTCATTTAGCATGATATTCTTCAACTCCAACCATTTACTGGAAAATGCCATGATTTTACTCTTCTTTAAAGGTGAGTAATATTCCACATTTTCTTTATCCATTCATCTATTGAGGGAGAAAAATGAGAAATTATATCCCATCTATGTATGATATACTAAAATGCATAAATACATTCTACTGTATAACTAATTAAAACAAATTCAAAAAATTTTTATATATTTTTTTTAATTTTTATTTTCAACTGAAGGTAAGATCTCATTTACTTTTGTGCTAGAGTTTAGGATTCATTCAGCAGAAGTAAATCATTCTGTGTTGTGTAGAATGGGATGGGTTCATCTTCCAGGGTACTGCAGAGAAGCAGAGCCAACAGGAGGTGTACTTGTGTACAAAGCTTTATTTTACTTATGGTGTTATGAATGCTGGCAAGCTCATTTCTGAACAAGGGGTCAGTTGGCTATGGACCAGGGCAGAATTAACTTTGTACATTAAGTGTGAAGTCTGTGTGCTGATAGAATTCCCTTTTACTCAGAGAAGTCAAGTTTTGTTCTATGGACCCACAACTCATTGGATAAGGTCCGCCCATATTAGGGAGCACAACTTGCTTTTATGTAACTCCACCAATTTAAATGTTCATCTCATCCACAAATGCTTTCACAGAAACATCCAGAATAATATTTGACTATATATCTGTATACTGTGGTTCAGTCAAGTTGACACAATTAATCATCATAAGCCTACCTCTTGTCAACCTGACAGCAATACTCTGAAATAAAGGCAATAAAAAGTTTACACTTCTCCCTAATATGAAATAATTGCCCTGTGTACAAACACAAGTGAACTAACCCTCTTCCCAGAAGAAAATTATCAGCCTCTGAGTAATACTGCTCTTCTCCTTGATGTACTATAACTTGTATATCACGATGTAAAGTATCCAATATTTAAATATTGGTACAAATTTGACATACCTAGGCTATATGATAAAGGAATACTCAATGGAAGAAAGCAAACATATTATATGGACATGCACATATATATATAATATGATGAAGTGGGAAAGCTCATGAAAACTATAGTCCTCTTTTCTGTAATAATCACATGGTTATTACTGGTATTTATAACTACCTTTTTCATTATTCCAAATTCCTCTTTCCAGTAGTGAGCACTTTCGTTGACCAAAGTTCTTGGTTGGGTGATTTAATCCTTCGTTTCTAAGGCATGTGTACCATTAATTAATATACCTGGATTAGATTGTCCTCATTTTCTATTAAGGGTAATCACAGGGCATGGTAATACTGAGGGATGGCCTCAAAGATCCCTTCCATTCCTGGAATACACTTCCTTATTTTATTGTGGAATGGTAGTCCACCTTTCCTTTGGAAATCTCAATTAATCACCTTAGCCAACACAGTAATTCCTTTCTTTGCCTTTATTCAAGAGCATGAAGGGTACAAAGTTTCTGGTTGACAGTCTTAATGTCCAGTTCAGTGGGTCATTGCTATATCTCCTAGTAGAATCGTTCCTTCGTTTAGACTTTTAAGCAAGCAGAACATAATGTCTTGGATCCAGTGGGCAAATAATTTGGTAGCGGGGGCACTTGGGGTAGTGGTGAGAGCTGCCACTTCTATCTGTATGCTTTTATTCCTGGACCTGAAAATCCTGATTGTAGAAAAGACAACATGATATACTAGGTGCTGATTCAGAGTACTAGCCTCCTAAGAAACTTTGCCCCAGCACTGCAAAGTATTGCTGGCCATTTGGAATTGTACTTGAGCTTTCAAAAGGCCATCATATTAATTTAAAGGTTAATATCATCCAAAACATCCTCAGAAAAACTTCCAGAATAATGTTTTATCCTTTATCTGGGCAGTATGGACTAGCCAACATAACACATAAATTAATCATTACAAAGTAAATAGCTCTTTGAGACCATAAATTGAATTTGGACCATTCATCAGTTAAGTGATTATCCTGTGAAGAGAACAGTGCTGCTCTATTTGTTATATTATATAGAAAATAGAATTTTTATATTATTTTCTACTTGCCATATTTAAAAAATTATCATGATGGGCCAAAGTTTCAAGTCTAGAAGCTGTATGTACTGATCTAACATACTTAAAACCCCATAATATCTATTGTCTCCCAGCCTTGTATTTTTATCACCAAGTTCTGAACTGATTATGCATACCACCCTGTTAAAATTTCCTTTTGCTCTTGTACCAAAGTACTACACTAACCGGTACCCAGGAAAAGCTTACAGTGAGATAAGAAGGACTCTTAAAAACAGATGATTATGAAGGAAATGAAGAGGGAAAACTGTCCCTTTCCCTTATCTTCAATCTTTAGGTGAGAATCAAAGCACACAGTGACTTTGGTTATAAAATAAGAGAATGTACTTATAAACATCTGTGAAGATCCACCTGTGCAGTGGGCATGTGAACTATCCTATATATTCCCCCTGCTTCTAAGTGTGGTGCAGCACCTCCATTGTATCCTAGCCTGCTGCTGCTGAGGAGCATGCTAGTAATAAAATTCCCCAAATTTTTCTGTTGAGTCCTCCAAGTTCCTTCTTTGGGATCAATAAACAAAACACTGGAGTCTTTGTAGCCCTAAGGTTGAACAATGTCTAAAACATGCTAGCTTCAAAGTAAACTTTCATTTTTCATAGTATCATCTTTATACTGTATTACTCAGCTTTTTGCTACCATAATGAAACACAGAGACAGACTAATTTATAATTTATCTCACAGTTTTGGAGTCTAAAAGTCCAAACTGTATGGTGCAGGCATGAACTCAATTCTGGCAATGGTCTCCTCTGGATATGTCACACCTTGATGGATTGAAAAGGGAAGGGTGCATGTATGGGCAAGTTATCACATTTCAGTATAGGAAACTGGAGAGCTAGGTAGAACTAAGCTCATGTTTTCATAATAACATTTGCAAAAATAAACAAAGGGTTATTCAAGAACCTTGTTAACATCTCGACTTCTTCAAGATTCCATCAGTTCCTCACTTCCAGAAGACCAAGCTCCAGACATAACACATACCCTTGGGGGACAAGCCAAACCAAACAGAAACACATATCCAATATGCCCTACGGCCCTTACCTCTATTTATATTTACCTACTACTGGAGTTTAATAGCTGTAAAATTTGTCAACTTATTAAGTTTGTTGTAGTAAAAATATTCTTTGACATCCCATTTTAATTTTAATGAGATAATCACTTGCCTCCCATTTTTCTAAAGAAACTCTTTATATTTAGAGAGGCAATACTCACAAGTCCTAGGAAGGACAAATATCTATTTCTTGTTTTTCCTAGATATTCCTTTTCCCAAACAATGGAAATGTGTAACTTTGCTATTTCAATTACACTACCCAGTTTTCTTCTTTTCCTGTGGAGAAAAGATATGCTTCTATGATTCTAATGCTATATGATGTCATATTGTATAATTGAATAATCATTATTCACATAATATGTACAAACACTCTAGTCAATTGGTGTTTATCATTGAAGGGAAAGAAGGATTTCTGCCTTGGAGTTCCTCAAGTCCTTTCTCCACTGAATTAAGTTCAGTTCAGCTGAACATTTTAGTGTTCTTTACGGGTCATTTTCTTTCCTAGCATATTTAGGGGAAAAAGAGGAGAGAAAGACAATTTTATAAAGACAAACAGAGAGTTTATCAGTAATGGAATTTTAATCTGGGAATAAGGGATGATATTACAGAAAGATTTGAAATGCAAGAAGAAATTCTGAACACAGACATTGTTATAAAAGGAAAAGTTGGATATAAAAATAACCCACATAAGTTTCTAAAATAATGGTGATGACAGCATATAATAAATAATAAAGTATATTTTGAAGTGGTTGAAATGCAACAACAAAACATTGGAAAAAATATATTAACAAGTCAGCAGGAAGTTGATTAGTGTTAAATTTCCCTAACAAATTTGCATTTGTAATGAAAAGAGTGATTTTGACTAATGTACTCTATCAAAATAACAGAATTTCATGGTAATTATTAAGAGAAGTAATTAGAGGAAGAAAAATGGGAAGCTATGAAAAGAAAAAATAAAGCATCAATCAAAAGAAGAAAAGTATAAAAAGAAGTATAATGAATGATATGAATAGAACAATACAAGCTGATAGAAAAAAAATTATGTAAATAAAAGTGAATTATAAACCAACCAGTTCAAATAAAGTAGATTTTTGTATTGGATTTAAAAAAGGGAATAAAACAATATAAACTGGAAGAAGGTTGAAAATACAAGCATGTAAAAATCTCTTAGTTTCAAATCAATAATCCAAAGGAACCATAAAATGTGAAGTATCGCCATAAAAATGTGAAATACAACAGTGCTTGAGAAAGTTTATGAATGCATAATTAAAATATGGTCCTATATAAAATGACAGATTAAAGTTTTAGAAAATGTAATTAAAAATAAAAATTTTTCCCCCAGAAATCCTCTCTACAAGGTAGTAGAAAAAGAAACACTTTTATTATTGAATTAGCATTAAGTAGTTTTATTACTCATCATATGTAATCCACTCTTATATTTACAAAAAGAGAATGAAATCTCACCATTTTATATAGCCATATATGTGCAATCCATTACATATATTGTCAAGATAGACTATAAAGAATCCTGAAGTAAGAGGACTTGACAGCATCATTTGTCATCATTTGTCACTAATTCGTCCTAACATTACATGGTAATTGGATGGCCATCTGTGTTTGCTAACTGGCTTTATTCAAAAGAAAAACAAAAACTTGTCATATAGTTAGAAGAAGTAGTCATGAAACTTGGAGTAAGGTGCTTACTCAAGGTAGTTAGGCTCCCACTCTCCCAACAATTGGAGATAAATGTGCAATTATTCTTGATATATGCGTCTTAAAGAGGTGACTCCTGGGTTCTTCAGAAAGATTTTTCTGTGTCATAAAGCTCACAAAATTCTTTCTAGTTTCAAAGGGATTTATATACATTTGAAAGAGATGAAATGGCTGGCTGGGGATGTAACACAGTTGTGAAGCATTCTCACCTAGCATCAGGTAGGGGTTCTTTGAAATTACAAGTTTTCTCAAGTAATTAAAGAGGAAAGTGAAATATTTCTTATTTTCAACAAGGATAACTAAGCCTCCTGTTTTTAATTTTTTTATATTTTTTTCTTACAAAATACACCAGAACAATACAAAAAATGAAAAACTAAACTTCTATGCACATAGTAATAGAACCTTAAAATATGTAAAGCAAAAATTAATGAAACAAAAAGATGAATCTGGTATTAAATGATTTCCATACATGACTCTTTTAATATTGACAGACCAAATAAGAAAAATAAGCAGTAATATAGAGATGTTAACAAAACATACAGGATTGATTTAATGAAAATTCAGAGTCCCAGAATAATAGGGAAGCTAATTTTCTACCTCCAGCTCACTTTTTCCACTGAAGAAATTTTGAGTCCATGGGAATACTGTGTCTGACACCATAAGTTTGAGGGAGAGGCACTATGTCATACAAAATTATTCATTCCTATTATCTGCCACATGACCAGCTCTGGCTTCATGAAAGAAGTTTCGATTCATGAGTAAATGCTAGGGAGTTTTAAGTTAAAGAGACAAGACTCTTATTACCTTTAAAACCAGCTCCAGGACAGCTTCTCCTAGCTCCAGCCTCCAGCCACCTAATGGTGGTAGTGAGGTTTACATAAGTGACTAGAGAGAGAGAAAATGCCAGGGAGTGGACTTTTATTGGGGAACACAAAATTCAAGGGAAAATCCCATCCAATGAAGGTTAAGGAGGACAGCATCCCAAGGTCAGGGGTGACAATTGATTGGGTCTTCGGGGCAGTGGCCAGACACGCCTCTGCACAAACAAGCCCTCGGACCTGGGAAAGGGTGAGGAAAGCTCTGACACAGCTGTGTCTAAGCGCCTCTCACCCAGCCAGGAGGTAACTCAAATCACATCACATTCGAGAATGGCCTCCCACACTATTACTGTTTGATCATATCTCTTCTTTGTTCTGTAATCTAAGGGTGTGTGTCAGCCTCACATTCAAGTTCTGGAATATTTAGAATGATATCTTTACCTATGAAAGGGGATGGTTGAATTTTTGTTTGGAGTGAATTGATAGAGGACAGACAGATGAGAATGGTAGGAACACAAGATTAAAGGAATAATTCTATTAACAGGGTCCACTGTGCTAACCCTCTTGTGTTTTCACTTTTAAAAAGCAGTTTACCTACAGCCCTGCCTAGCTTAACTGGACAGGATAGTTACATCCTTCAGCAAACTACCTGTTATCTCCATGAAAAATACAGGCCTGAAATCCCAAAATGCTGATGATGACAATACAAGTTACTCCGAAGGGGAGGACTCTTGTGACCCTTTCACAGACCAGATCCCAGAACTCAGGGAGATAAGTATAATTCCTCCTAACCATAAAATCTGTAACAATAGGTTAGAACCAGTCAGCATGGGTCAAAGTGACCTAGAGTTGTCATGACAGCAGGGACTTGAAAGTCTATTATCGTTCTGCAGTCAACCTAAAACAGAGGTAGACTTGGGTGGGACTCTGGAAACTACCCTGAGATCCCAACTGAATGGGAGAACAAGAGAGCCCTACTGTCCCTCTCCTCTCTGAGAGGACCCACTCTCCCTTGACAGTGTCCCCTTTTCCTCTCCCTTCTAGTAAACTCATGCCTGTTACCCTGAGTGACATGTCAAAAATATTGCTGACTTGTTCACAAGAATTGGGATTCGAAGGTGGGGATTTTGTGCTGTCAATTTCCCAGAAGACCCCTATAACAGAATGAAGCTGGAGAACTCTTATTTTGACATCTTGCTAATGTCACTCTGAAGTTTGTTCCAGCATGAGTAGACTAAATAATTTTATACTCCAAGTTATGATCTCTAGAATGATAGAAACTTGTAAGAATCTCCTGGATAGGGAGCATAGAGAATTGAGTGTGAGAAACATACAGTTTAGGGAACAATTCTATAAAATGAGCCCACTGTGCTGACCTTCATATGCTTTCCCTTTTTTTTTTTTAAGATGGACACAACACCTTTATTTATTTATGTATTTTTATGTCATGCTGAGGATTGAACTCAATACCTCATACATGCCAGGCAAGCATTCTACCACTGAGTTACAGCCCTAACCCTTAAATGCGTTTTTGACTTGTGATATTTTCAGTCTATGTTGGATTTATTGGAATATAATGCCATCTTAATCTAAGGAGCATCTATGTTTGAAATAAATAGAAATTGAATCAAATAGAGATGATTCTCTATACAGTCTGATAGTGACCATTAGATTTTGTTTTGTTTTTAGTATCAATATAAATACATGCCTTTAAGTATGTTTGATATTTCACTCCATTGCAATTGTTATCTTTTTTGATACTCAAAAATTTCCCCCCTCTGATTGTATACAAAGTATATTCACACCAATTCGTGCCTTCATACATGTACTTTGGATAATAATTATCATCACATTCCACTATCATTTATAACCCCATGCCCTCTCCCTTTCTTCCCTCCAGCCTCTCTGCCCTGTCTAGAGTTTGTCTATTCCTCCCATGTTCCCTCTCCCTATCCCACTATGAATCAGCCTCCTTATATCAAAGAAAATATTTGGCATTTGGTTTTTTGGGATTGGCTAACTTCACTTAGCATTATCTTCTCTAACTCCATCCATTTACATGCAAATACCATAATTTTATTGTCTTTTATTGCTGAGTAATATTCCATTGTATACAATATATACTATGCCACTTTTTAATCCATTCATCTATTAAAGGGCATCTAGGTTGGTCCCATAGTTTAGCTATTGTGAATTATGCTGCTATAAACATCGATGTGGCTGTGTCCCTGTAGTATGCTGTTTTTAAATCCTTTGGGTATAGACCAAGGAGAGGGATAGCTGGGTCAAATGGTGGTTCCATTCCCAATTTTCCAAAAAAAAAAATGTTCATCATCACTAGCAATTAAAGAAATGCAAATCAAAATCACTCTAAGATTTCATCTCATTCCAGTCAGAATGACAGCTATTATGAAGACAAACAGCAATAAGTGTTGGTAAGGACGTGGGAAAAAAGGTACACTCATACACTGCTGGTGGGACTGCAAATTGACTCAGCCAATATGGAAAGCAGTATGGACAGTTCTTATATGCTTTCATTTTTAAAAAGCAATTTACCTACAGCCCTATCTGCTTTAAGTTGACAAGATATGTTACATACCTCAGCAAGCAACTTATAAATCTAGGAAAAATGCAGACCCAAAATCCAATAAGAAGAATACAATTATCCTAAAGTTGGTAGTAGGAGACTTTTGTAACCCTTACACAAAGCAGATTCCAGATCTCAGGGAGGTAAGAATAATGTCCCAAATTATAAAATCTGTAGGAACAGTTCAAATTAGACCCAGTCAGCACGGGACAGTTAATGAAATTGTGATGTGCAGTAGTGACTGGAAAGTCTGATGTAATCCTGCTGTCAAAAGTCAAGAGGTGAGTGGGACTTTCTGGAAACTTCTACTGGAACTCCCAATAAAACTGGAAAGCAAGAGAGTAATACCTCCCTCTATCCCTCTTCTCTCTGAGAGGACCCACACTGTCCCTTAAGAGGGTCTACTTTTCCTATCCCTTTTAATTAACTCATGCCTGTTACTCTAAGGGCCATGTCTGAAATCCTTCTGGCATGACTGTAAGAATCAGGGTGAAGGGGGGCCTCTGGACTGCTGCGATTTCATAGCAGGCTCCAGCCCTGTAACACTCATCAACAAAATGATGGCTAATCATGAGGTTTATTATTACTCTGTTAGTTCTGACCAAAGATAAGTAATGATTAAATGAGTATTAGGGAAAAAACCCTTATATTTATCTGCTAAGGTGTATAACAAAATGAAATAAGAATCTTATTTTGAAATTAATATAAATTTCTTTTCTCACAATTTTGGACATTTTAGAAGTGAAAGGTCACGTTTGGCAGGGTAGGCCTCTGATGAGTGCTCTCTCTCTGGTTCAGAGGAGATTACTGTCTTGCCATGTCCTCACATGCCCTTCCCTAAGTGTATGCAAAGGGCTAAGGAGCACATGAATGCCTGCTCCCTAAGGTCTCTTCATATTTCCACACTGATTCTGTCAAATCAGGACCCTACATTTCTGGCCTAATTTAACCTTTTTTACCTTCTTATTTACATATTCTAATACAGCTAACATTGAGAATTTGGGTTTCCATATATAGATTTTGGGGAACACAAACATTTAATCCATTGTACTACCTATCATTATCCATATACTATCTGATTTGTCACACAAAATAGAAAATAGTTTATAAACACTTTATTGTACAAAGTTTCTGGATAAAGAATCAATAAACAAAAACCAATCTTATTTTCATGCTTCATTAGAAAAATAAAAATTAATTAAAAAGCCCTCTAATTCCAGTGACAGCAAAATTTATGAAGTTTTAGGAATAAATGTAATAAAAACAGTAGAAGATTCTAATAGTTACAGCTATAAAAACATATTCAAAACTCTAATGAAGTGGAGAAAATTTTCATACCTATTTTAGAAACAAAATTTAAAATATTAAATCTTAAAAATGTCTATATAGTTAATATCCTTCCAACTGAAATTTTCAAGTGATTTTCAAGCTGATGGTGCACAGAGAACACATGCTTCAAAAACATATGTTAGGGAACTTGTAATTTGGGGCACCAGCATTTACTACAAAGCTATAGTAAAGAGAACTGTGAAAATTTTTAAAAAGATAAATCAAAATTGCACATAGCCAAGTGCAGTGAATAATCTCAGCAACTCTGGAAATTGAGACAAGAGGATATCAATTTCAAGGTTAACTTGTGAAACCTAGGCACACTGTTTCAAAATAAAAAATAAAATTGAAAAAACAGTTGGAAATGTAGCTCAGTAATACAGTGCCTTTGGATTGAATCTCCAGCACTGAAATAGCACACAATTATGGAAGCTTGGTAGATTGCAAAGGACATATTCAAAGTCACTACAGAAAGAAAATTTGTATTAATAAAAGTGACTAAGTCAATTGATTGTCCTTATGGAAAAAGTAGTGAATTATAGAAGATAAAATAAAATAAATAAAAAGTGTATGAAAATCACTTATAATTTTAGAGAAGACTGAAAAATTGACTGCTTTAAAATGAAGACATTTTTGTTTAGCAGGGACCAAAGAAATTGATCAATATAAATTTAAAATATAATCTATAAAGAAATTTAAGCAGATTAAAAAAATAAAGCTAAAGAAATGTAATAAATTCCAATAAAAAACTGAGAAAAAGTATAAATATTTCACAAACAAGGAAACAGATACTAGATATAAAGCACTGATTTTTTTCAGGAATCATAAAAATGCAAATTAAAATATCAATTATGTCATATTTGACATCAAATAAAAGTAGCAAATATTAATAAGTGTGAAAATATAAACTAGTATAAAAATTGAGAAAAATTCTTACATGTTGGTGAAGGAGTAATTTTTTTTTAATTTTGTAATTTTTTACAAATACTCCAAAAAATAATTTGGCACATATTTATATATATATAGCATTATCATATGCTTTCAGTCTAGCACTTTCATTTCCAGGTATAAAACTTACATGAAGACTTCAAAGTGGGCATAAAGAGCAATATTCAAAAAAAGTAATAAGTAAAATTATTTATAATAGCAAAAATTTGGAAATAATGTCCATCAATAGGATAATGCAAAAATAAACTGTGATCCCTTCACAGATTGAACCATTATAAAGTGTGACAATGAACTGGGGTAATGAACTGGGGTCGATATGTATTTCTAACATGTATTCACATTAGAAATAGATTTAATTTTAAATTCATAATTTCATTTTTTTATGAAATTTAAAAATAACTGATCTCAGGAAAATAGAGAAAGGATCATGGTTACCAGACAAGAGGAAAGAAAGGATGGGGAAAATTTGTTTAATGGGAACAAAGTCAGTGCTAGATGGGAGGAATAAACTCTGGTGCACTATTACACAGAAGAGTGACTGCAGTTAGTATTGAGCATTCACTTCAATAAATTAAAAGAGAGGAATTTAAATATTCTCAAAACAAAGAAGTGGTAAATGTTTGAGATAACGAATGAGCAAAATATCCTGATTTGATCATCATACAATATGTACATGTACTGAAACATCATGCTAAAATCCATAAATATATACAATAATTTGTCAATTAGAAAAAGAAATTTTTAAAAATAGAGAATGATACTTTCCATGTGATGTTATTTTATAACACTCTAAAACATGAAAAAAAATCAATGAATTAATTAGATATGCATACAGAAATACATAGTCACTCACATGTACAACAATGAATGAAATATTAAAAGAACACAAGGAAATGATGCACTGTAAAATTGTCATAAAAATGAGGCTTAGACAGAGCATATATGTAATTTATTCATTTGGCAATGTTCAAGTGAGTGGTCAGTCAGTTTAAGGGTGTTTAAATGAGTGGTCAGTCAGTTTAAGGGTGTTCATTTTATTTCATGTCATAATGTATGAATAATATATTTGTTCTGTTGTATAAACTTTTCATAACTTTCTAATAGTTATATAAAAAATTTAAACACAGACTTTAAAGGATACAGTTCATCTTGCTCCTCCTACTCAGAAATAAAAGTTTAAAGACCAAAATGTGACCTAAAATAATTTTTTATTCTATACCAATGATAAGTCTTTGTGGTTTGGTTAAAACCAAAAAAAAAAAAAAAAAAAAAAAAAAAAAAAAGACTGCATTCCTGGATGAGAAAGGAAATAAAATAAGTAAAAGTTGTTCAACCCACTATTGCATTACATTCACAGGTATTAAAACAGTCAATTTTAAAGTGAGTCTAGTCTTGCATTAAAGGCTTTCTTTTTGTTGATCAGCAAAATGTTTCCTTATGCATTCCCTGAAGCTGCAGTTCAGCTGTGGTCAAATGCTGAGGTTCCTTGGACACGGAGGAGGTCTGTTCAATCTGTTCACTTGAGCCATGAAGCTTGCCTTGCTCAAATTTGCACCTGTTACAAACATTCCCCTACCTCACACAACTGCTGTGACAGTTGCATCAAGAGGTTAGTTCTTTACATGGGAAATATTGTTCTTTTTGCCAATTTCTCATAAGTTCCTTACCAAAGCCCCGTATGTTAGAGCCTGAAGGTAATAATTTTGCATATATGCCTAAAATTCTAGTTTCCAAACAATGAAGAAATAAATATAAATCAGAGAGACATAAAAGTATAAAATGTTATGTCATATAATGTTACATTATAAGGTGCTGCAGCTTGTACCTGAGACCAAATGATCTTTTTAATTCATCTTTCACTCCCAGCATAGAACTTTGTACCCTCTGAAGAAGTTGGTAGTTTTCCAGCCAGCTTATAGAAGTTTAAACTCATCCTTAGAAAGAGTTGTTAAAGTTGTACTGCAAAAAAAAACTTATATTTTATTGGTTCTGATATAAATTGCTAAATCCATTTTGAAAAGTTGTGCCTTTTTACAATGTTTATTTGGTATCAGGTAACGTGTATGTGTTGTTCATAGATTCACCAACCATATCTTTATAATGAATAATTAATTTGCACAGATTTATACAATTTACATTGAAATCAACATAGTTTACATCTGGTATAAGATGTGACACAGTTCTAACTATTATATAATGACTTAAATGTACTCCACATATTTCAGGGCTGCAAAACACAAGCAAAGATTTAGATACTCTTTTCAAGAGGTCTACTGAGAAAGAGGGGGAGATGGCCATGAAAACAAGTGCAATGAAATTCTAAAGAGGCAGGAAAAATTTTCATTTGAGTTTTGGGTCAGGAATTGCTTTTAGAATGTATCATTTGAGCCAGGCACAGTGGCATAGGGCTGTAATCCCAGCGTCTCAAAGGCGGAGTCGAGGGTAGAGAGTTCAAAGCCAGCCTCAACAAGGGCAAGCCACTAAGTAACTCTAATAAAATACAAAATAGGGCTGGAGACATGACTCGATGGTTGGGTGTTCCTGAGTCAATCACTGATACCCACCCCCAAAAAATGTATCATTTGAATAGAGTTACAGACCAGATGCTGATTTTTGGAGGCCAATAGAAATTAGAAAAAATCAAGACTCTATTTTATTTAAATAATCAAAAGCTCTGAGGACTGTATTTATGGAAAAATGAAAGTGTTTTAAGAAAAGAGGAACTAAAGTATAGCCAGGAAATTCCCATTTTCTTACTATAAGAAGGAAGAATAATATGTCATGGAGAACTGAATTAACTTGAACTTCACATTAAACTGTACATATTAACAGCAAATAAAAATTCATTCATACAAATAGTTTTAGGAGTGAGAGGGTGGATCCATATGCACTAACACTGGGGAAATTCAATATGATGACAGAAAAAAAACTCATACTTTTATAGCCACTTAAATCAGATACTCTTTATTTTAATTTTCAAAGCTACTTCAAATTTCATGCATTCTAGCTGCAATTGTTGCCCATTTGTAGGAAATTCTTTTCTTAGAATTGTGCCTATATATGACCATTGAGGTAAAACTTGGCAATCTGTAATGAGACATCTAGCCAGCTCTACAAACTAACATCATTTTCATAGGAACAAAATTTAAATTTTAATATGATTATTCCATGTTTTATCTATGCATTAACAGTTTCAGGGAAAAAGAGCAATGAATTTATACTTTATGGTTGGAAGGGAGAAAACATAACTTTATATCCAATAATAATCATGTAGCAGAATATTTAACAAATTAAAACACAACACAAGCCTGATGCAGAGAGCATAATAAAAATCTTTGATCAGAAAGGAGACTAGGTCTTGCTGCGCCCATACCCTTAGCTTGGCAGTGTTTCCTTTTCATCTATCAGCTTTTGTAATATTTATAAAGCTGATTGAAGAAGTTTGATTTTCTGCATTATTCAAGGTATATCCAGTGAAAGTTACCAATTGGAATGAGGACTGGGGCTGTGAAAAACATTAGTAGTGAGAAAAGAGCAGAGATGAAACTAAATATATAATTTAAACGATCTTGCCAGCCAGGCATGGTAGCAAAGGTCTGTAATCTCAGTAACTAGGAGGCTGATGAAAGAGGATTACAAGTTTGAGGTTAGCCTGAGCAATTTAGTGAAGCTCTAAGCAACTTAGCAAGACCCTGTCTCAATATAAATAAATAAATAAATAGGGCTGGGGATGTGGCTCAGTTATTAAGCACCCCTAGGTTGAATCCCTGGTACCCAAATTAAAAAAATAAATTAAAACCTCACCAAATTATAGGAAACACACATGCTCACACATATATACACAAATGCTGCATCAATTATAATGATTCTAGAATGTAAGAGTAGCAAAATCGTGTTAAGTAGCTCATGTTTGTTACCACAATGCACTAAGGAAACCCTCTGATTCATTAATTTATTTTCCAAGTTGCAACTGGAATAAATTATTTAAAATGTACTTCATGGCTTAATATTTTTCAATAACTTCCTATTGTTTTTAGAAGTTAATCTCACTTGGGTGCTTTTATTTTTATTAGTGGAACATTTTGCCTCTGTGCTTCATGCAGTAAATCCTAGCATGTAACTTTCTCAAGGGTCTTCCCAAGCTCCTCTAAGCTAGAAGGTTTTTCGCTATCGTACAACCTCAGAATATCTCTTTTCTACTTTTAAGTATTGATCAATTATAGATATGTGTTCAATGACAATCTTTCTACTGAGACTATAAATTCCCTGATGTCAGAGATAATGATTCCTTTTTAAAAATTATATGTCACACTTGTTTGTGCATATTTATGGGGTAGAATTTGATAATTTGATACATGTATGTAATATGCAATGACCAAATCAGGGTGATTACTATTTCTATCTCCACAAAACACATATTATTTCGATGTGCTGGGAGTTTCACACTCTAGTCATTTTGAAATGCCTAATAAATTGTTGTAGACTATGGTTACTCAACTGTGCTATAGCAGACAAGAGCCAATTCCTCCTATATAACTGTATTTTTGTAACTATATTCCAATCTCTCCTACGTTTCCTCTCCACTACACTAGGTAGTCACTAATGGCCACTTTTACAATCAACTTCTATGTACTCAATTTTTTAGCTTTCATATATAAATGAGAAAATGTGGTGTTTATGTGCCTGGCTTAATTAACCTCAACTCCTTTGGCTCCATCCCTGTTGCACAAATATTCATTCATTCTATATAATTAATAACATTTATGCATAGGTATCTTGTCTATTTATCCATTTATTGATACTTTTGTCAACTGTTATTTTAACCAAATTGCTATTTAATGAGTGAATTGGTATCTGAATGATGAGAATCATAATTTTATACCTTTGATTTAAAATATCATCAAATGGGGAAAACCTCATATTTCTTTAGTAACATACAAAGAAAAACAAAATAAGTTATAAAAACTAAAATGTAACTTCTATTTAGAAAACAAAACAACTTTGAGTATTTATAATTAAATAATTGATGAAATTTCAGACCAATTTTTATTGATTACCATACTGACAGAGATAGTTTAAAAGAGAAAAATGGGGGGAGGGAAGAATAGAAGTAGAGTGGATTAGACAAAGAGGAATGAAGGGAAGGGAGGGGGAATGAGAATAGGAAACACAGTGGAATAAATTCAGTATAACTTTCTTATGCTCATATTTGAATACACTATCAGTGAAACTCCACATCATGTATGACTTCAAGAATGGAACCTAATTAGAATAAGTTACATTCCATGTATGTATAATGTGTCAAAATATACTCTACTGTCATGTATATCTAAAACAAAAAGCAGAACATTAAAAAATTCAAAGCCAAAGAAAAAAAATGGACCAAACATTCTCAAAAGCTACATGTTGATCCTTCACACCTTATAGTTCACTCATATATTTTTTATGTCTTTCCCAATGTATGCTATCTTCTACAGAATGGGAAGATCAGGAAAAAGAGAAGACAATCCTAAAAGACTTCCTTATGAAGGCTGTGATTTAAGACATCTATATCAGTATTCTATTGCTACTGTGACAAATTACCACACACTTCATTGCGTAAAAAAATAATAGACTATCTTAAATTTCTGTAGCCCAGGATTCTAAAATAAACAGGTAAAACCGAGTTCATTCTGGGGGCTTAAATGGAAAATGTGTTCCTTTGTTTTTTCTAGTTTACAGATACATGTGCAGATATGTGTCCAGAACCGGCATTCCTTGGCATGCAATATGTATTATTATTATTATAATGTTTTATTATCACCAATTAAGCACTTACTATGTTGTTGGATTATATATACTGTGGATTATATATTTCTCATTCCATTCTGACAATGATACTATGATATATGTTATTATCCTTCCTTAAACTATGAGACAGTGTGACATAGAATGAAATCAAAAGACTGTTTCAATTTAAAAACCTTAATCTGCATGTGTGGGCTCTCTCTTGTCCAGCAAGGAGGTCCACGGAACAGGGTAGAGGAGAGTGTGGCCGCGGAGTCACTAATTAAGACCTCCAGAGACCAAGCAGCTCTAATTTTATTGTGCTGTTACCATGTATATATACTCAGGCAGTAGCTAAGCAGATTACAGGCAGCCACCAATACAATTTCTGGCTAACTCTCCTTGAAGCAACCAATTGGGAAATGGGCCATGGAACAAGCGCAGGAACTGCAACACATGGTGTCATGCCCAGGGCTGTGCCTATGGGGTAAGCAGTTTGCTGTTCACACACCTAGCAGGAGGGGAGTGGTTTGCCACTCAGATGCCTTTAACATTTACCATGTATGCAGTACTCCATGCATTGTCACCACATCTGCAGTTTAAAAAAGAGTCACCAAGGTAGCCTAACAGAGAATGTAAGCTATCTACAAATCCACCAATGCACATTATCCCTTACACTGTATTCCACAACAGAAATGATATTAAGATACAGAATTTTAATGGGAAAAGTACCTGTTGTCAGCAAAGATTTTTAATACAAATAGATTGATTTTCATAAATAATAGAAAAAAAATCTGTTCCATGGTAGGTAATTTTCTCTATATATTTTTTTTTCAAAAAAGTATTTGCTGTATTTAATTCAACTAAGAGAATAATATAAATTTCTAAGGGAAAAGTTAGAAAAAGATAACATAAGGGCCTAGAGAGTTGTCTTTATTTAATTTTGACCTGATTGGGTTACAGTTGATTTGAATAATTTACTGCCTAGAGGCAAAATCTTGATCAAACAGTGCTCTGTGCTGATATTGCCTAAACTAGACCAGGAATATTGTCTTTTAATATAAGATACTTTCCTTTATAATTTATGTAATTTTTTTGTCTTCTAAAATCTTAAAATACAACCAATAAGAACATACAAGCTCAACATTAGGTGCCATGACTCTATGTATGTTCAAATATCCAAACAACCAAATAAGTAAATTTTTGAATCCTAATCACCTAATCATTTGTTACTCTTTTAAGTAAAAAACAGTTTTGTGGTTATAAAACTACTTAAATAATTCCTAAACAAAATGTTTAAGTTAGTCATCCTAAAGTTGCTTAGACTTGCACAATTAAGATTTGTATTACCTAATAATGATGTAACTTATATTGAGTAGCTTGAATTATGCCCTATCCCCAAGTTTATGCATAAGGGAAAGAATAGCAACCAATCAATAGTAAATATTATCCAGGCAAGGTTCCATTTCATTTTGCAATTGAAATCAGTAAATATAGAGGATTGAATAAATGACTAAATGTGTTATAGATAATACAATAGATCCAGGTTTCTACTCTTACGGAATTTAAACACTGGGAATTGGGTTGGAGGTGAGCTCTATGGAACTGAATTGAAGTTAAGAGAAATAATTTTGGATTCATGTTAACATACTATTGTAGTGTTAATATATATCTTATGTAGAAATAAATGAAGATTTGTATATATAGGCTAGAATACACACATATATTTCTAGATTAACCACTCAAAGTACTTAGAATAAGTGTCACCTCAGTAGTAACGAGCACAATTAGCATCTATATCTTGATTTTTGTATAATTTTCCACAAAATAGATAAATAAAATAAAATGAATAATAGCTCCTTGGTGAAGAGAATGATACCCAGTAGTGATAGAGAATATGGAAGATGAGTCTATATCATCTTTGGTGAAAGGGAAAAAGTGTCAAAAAAAAGTTGGGGTACATTGAAAAGTCACAGGAGTTAAAGCAGAAATGCTCCCAGTGGCCAAAGAGTGAATGAAAGTAAGTAATTGTATTGAATTATAATCAACTAATAATATAAATATCTACCATTCCATACTGATATCATAAATAATTGAATAAAATATAAGAAGTGACTAATCTTCTTTAGAATTTCAATTAATAAATATAAAGTTAGTAAAATGAAATAGAATGTAACCACTAGAACTCTAAAGTAGTACTTGCTAATAGTATTTCTAGGCAAGATCTTATGGATGTTAAATTTAGTGGCAAATTTTAAGAAGCACAGATGTTTCCAGAATCTCTAAATACTTTTCCCAGTCACAAAATGTTCTAATTGGGCTGGGGATGTGGCTCAAGCGGTAGCGCGCTCGCCTGGCATGTGTGCGGCCCGGGTTCGATCCTCAGCACCACATACCAACAAAGATGTTGTGTCCGCCGAGAACTAAAAAATAGATATTAAAAATTCTCTCTCTCTCTCTCTCTCTCTCTCTCTCTCTCTCTCTCTCTCTCCTCTCTCACTCTCTCTTTAAAAAAAAAAAAAAGAATTGTAATGCAAAATAAATAAATAAATAAAGTCATTAAAAAAAAGGTTCTATCATCTTACAATTTGATTATATTCTCCTTATTTTTTAAAAAAAAAAAAAAACAAAATGTTCTAATTACAAATAGAGAAACAATAATTTTACAGTTAAAGTCCTTGTCATACAAAAAAACTTAGTAAATAAAATAAGAATGATTGAATAATAATTGCATGTAAAGATAAAACTATTTTATACATAATGGCATTTAAAAAATATTTTCTTTGCTTAATAGGAGTACGAATAATATTTGTGTCCGCAACTTTTACTTGCATAATACCTTTTCTATATGAGTATAGGAATACCTCATTTGATCAAAAATAGTAGGTTTATACATACATAGAGTCATGGCACCTAATGTTGAGCTTGTATGTTCTTATTTATATAAGATAATTATCATATAATTGCTGGTTCAACAGACCAAAAAAGAATGGTAGACAAGGAAATGAAGGTATGGAGTTAAAGGAAAAAGAAGGAAATTGCAATGATTCCAATGTATGTCTAGATTAGTATGTTAGTTTTCAGTCACTATGACAAAATGCCTGATAAAGTCAATCCCAAAGAACCAAAGTCCGATTGTACTCTCTGAAAAGTGGCTACTGATCCATAACGCAGGGCATGGACAAAATGGAGGAACTTTGATTGGGCAAAGGGCAGTGGAGGAAGGGGGCAGGAAAAATGGCAGAATGAGATGGACATCATTACGCTAGGTACATGTAGGACTGCACATATGGTGCAAAGCTACATCATGTACAACCAGAGAAAAGCTGTACTGCAGTTGTGTACAATGAATCAAAATGCATTCTGCTATAATATATCCTTAATTTAAATAAATCAATTAATTAGTTTTAAAAATGTAAAAACTAAAAATATAGTAAATTTGTCATGAAGCTAAAAAATATAAATAAATAATACCTGATAATATCAACTTAAAGGGAAGAGAGATTTATTTAGGCTAATAGTTTCATAAGTCTTAGTCCTTAGTTACTTTGCCTTGTTGCTTTGGGGCCTATGGCAAGGCAAAACCTCATGGTGGGGCATGTGTGGTAGAACATAGCTTTTTACCTCATGGTGCTGGAAAGCAGAGTGGGAAAGGATGGGACTCACTATCCCCTTCCAGGGCATGCACTCAACAGCCTAACTTCCTTCACCACCACCCAATAGCATCATAGACTGAAGACCAGGCTTTGCCATTAGGATCTCTGGGAGTCATTTAAGGTCCAATCCATAACAGGAATTACGTGATCATCCTGTTATGTGTTTGGGTTTGGGTATTTCGATTGGAAATTTAGAATATTTTTCTTTCCTGACAAAATGTATTTTGTGATGAGATATATAGAAAATGAGAAGATTAGAATTAAATGGATTGAATAGTTTTCTGGAAGTTTGAGTCCGTGGCACTGGTATAAATGTCTCCTTTAATAAAGAAAAAAATATTCTTATGGGGGAAATGAGTAAATAGAATAGATGAAGCAGAGTGTGAACAGAAAGGAGAGCAATAGTAAAAACACTAGGGATAATATAAAATTCTAGTAAATATCTAGACTATGTCACAGATAGATTTAGGGTTGTAGTAATGAAACTGGAAACTAGGGAAATATTTAATGACCTATTTCCAATTAAATACAGTGTTTAAGCTTGAAAAAAAGTCTACTTCCTGAAAAAGTTTATTTATTGATTCCCTCTATAATTTTTGCAAGCCAAAATAATTATAGGCAAATATTGTAAATCCTAACGTGGAAATACATATTTTTTGCATAAGTAGTTACTGGTTTTTGACCTATGTCCTGATGCGTGGTGGAAACTCAACCCAAATGATTGCCAGAAAAACTTACTGAATCACACAAGTAGTTAAAATTCTACCACAGATTGAGTAGTAAAAGTTATGGGTAGGAAAATTCCAGTAGCCTATATCTTACTGTGGGAAAGGTTTTAAAAATGATCAAAACTTGACTACCAAAACACAGAAAGGATAACTTGATTTTGTTTTCTTACAAATGACAAAGCTATCACCTCTCCCAATTACCTATTCTTTCTATGCATTGTTCAACGTATTATGACCTTTATTTCCTTGATCACTATATATTATTTTATTTTATTAGTTTTCTTGGCACATATTATTATATTTTATTATGTTATTATATCATACATAATTATCTTATATTACTTATTATTTTTAAATTATATTTGTCCTTCATGTTTTGCTGACTCCTGTTTCCCCTAAATATGGAAAACCTGCTATTTTTAATGTTCTGTTGTTTGGGCTTTAAAAGCAGCAATTTGCATAAAAGATGGAAAATGATAAAGTCACTATTCCTATTTAAAACTAACTTTACCATAATTTTCTTGCATATATTTCCAGAGTGATTGTCTGCCTGTCTTTAAGCAAATATGTATTATTCATAAAGTGCTAGACCATTTTAAAATTAACAAAATAAAGCCTTTATATTTGTCCTGAATAAAAAATGTCTTTTTTTATATTATTAATTTATTTATTTATTTTATTTTTTTTTTCCATTTTTTAAATTTGTTTTAATTAGTTACACTGACAGTACAATGATCTTGACATATCATACATTTGAATCATATGGATATAATTTCTCATTTTTCTAAGTGTACAGGTTGCAGAATTACATTGGTCATGCAGTCATGTATATACCCAAAGCAATAATAATGTCTATTTTTTTTATTGGTTGTTCAAAACATTACAAAGCTCTTGACATATCATACTTCATACATTAGATTCAAGTGGGTTATGAACTCCCATTTTTACCCCAAATGCAGATTGCAGAATCACGTCGGTTACACATCCACATTTTTACATAATGCCCTATTAGTAATTGTTGTATTCTGCTACCTTTCCTATCCCCTACTATCCCCCCTCCCCTTCCCTTCCATCTTCTCTCTCTACCCCATCTACTGTAATTTATTTCCCTCCTTGTTTATTATCCCATTCCCCTCACAACCTCTTATATGTAATTTTGTATAACACTGAGGGTCTCCCTCCATTTCCATGCAATTTCCCTTTTCTCTCCCTTTCCCTCCCACCTCATGTCTCTGTTTAATGTTAATCTTTTCTTCCTGCTCTTCCTCCCTGCTTTGTTCTTAGCTGCTCTCATTATATCAAAGAAGACATTTGGTATTTGTTTTTTAGGGATTGGCTAGCTTCACTACGCATAATCTGCTCCAGTGCCATCCATTTCCCTGCAAATTCCATGATTTTGTCATTTTTTACTGCTGCATAATACTCCATGGTGTACAAATGCCTCATTTTTTTTATCCATTCATCTATTGAAGGGCATCTGGGTTGGTTCCACAGTCTAGCTATTGTGAATTGTGCTGCTATGAACATCGATGTGGCAGTATCCCTGTAGTACGCTCTTTTAAGGTCTTCAGGGAATAGTCCAAGAAGGGCAATAGCTGGGTCAAATGGTGGTTCCATTCCCAGCTTTCCCAGGAATCTCCATACTGCTTTCCAAATTGGCCGCACCAGTTTGCAGTCCCACCAGCAATGTACAAGAGTACCCTTTTCCCCACATCCTCGCCAGCACTTGTTGTTGTTTGACTTCATAATGGCTGCCAATCTTACTGGAGTGAGATGGTATATTAGGGTGGTTTTGATTTGCATTTCCCTGACTGCTAGAGATGGTGAGCATTTTTTCATGTACTTGTTGATTGATTGTATGTCCTCCTCTGTGAAGTGTTTGTTCAGGTCCTTGGCCCATTTGTTTATTGGGTTATTTGTTATCTTATTGTCTAATTTTTTTAGTTCTTTGTATACTCTGGATATTAGGGCTCTATCTGAAGTGTGAGGAGTAAAAATTTGTTCCCAGGATGTAGGCTCCCTATTTACCTCTCTCATTGTTTCTCTTGCTGAGAAAAAAATTTTCAGTTTAAGAAAGTCACATTTGTTGATTCTTGTTATTAACTCTTGTGCTATGGGTGTCCTATTAAGGAATTTGGAGCCCGGCCCCACAATATGTAGATTGGAGCCAATTTTTTCTTCTATTAGGCGTAGAGTCTCTGATTTGATATCTAGCTCCTTGATCCACTTTGAGTTAACTTTTGTGCATGGCGAGAGGAGGGGATTCAGTTTCACTTTGTTGCATATGGATTTCCAGTTTTCCCAACACCATTTGTTGAAGATGCTATCCTTCCTCCATTGCATGCTTTTAGCTCCTTTATCAAATATAAGATAGTTGTAGCTTTGTGGATTAGTCTCTGTGTCCTCTATTCTGTACCATTGGTCCACCCGCCTGTTTTGGTACCAGTACCATGCTGTTTTTGTTACTATTGCTCTGTAATATAGTTTGAAATCTGGTATTGCTATACCGCCTGATTCACACTTCCTGCTTAGAATTGCTTTTGCTATTCTGGGTCTTTTATTTTTCCATATGAATTTCATGATTGCTTTATCTATCTCTACAAGCAATGCCATTGGGATTTTGATTGGCATTGCATTAAACCTATAGAGAACTTTTGGTAATATCGCCATTTTGATGATGTTAGTTCTGCCTATCCATGAACAGGGTATACTTTTCCATCTTCTAAGATCTTCTTCTATTTCTCTCTTTAGGTTTCTGTAGTTTTCATTGTATAAGTCTTTCACCTCTTTTGTTAGGTTGATTCCCAAGTTTGTTTTTTTTTTTTTGAGGATATTGTGAATGGAGTGTTTTTCCTCATTTCCGTTTCAGAAGTTTTGTCGCTGATATACAGAAATGCCTTTGATTTATGTGTGTTGATTTTATATCCTGCCACTTTGCTGAATTCATTTATTAGTTCTAGTAGTTTTTTTGTAGACCCTTTTGGGTCTTCTAGGTATAGAATCATGTCATCCTCAAATAGTGATAATTTAAGTTCTTCTTTTCCTATTTTTATGCCTTTAATTTCTTTCGTCTGTCTAATTGCTCTGGCCAGTGTTTCGAGAACTATATTGAATAGAAGTGGTGATAGAGGGCATCCCTGTCTTGTTCCAGATTTTAGAGGGAATGCCTTTAACTTTTGTCCATTCAGAATGATGCTAGCCTGAGGCTTAGCATAGATAGCTTTTACAATGTCGAGGTAAGTTCCTGTTATCCCTAGTTTTTCTAATGTTTTGAACATAAAGGGATGCTGTACTTTGTCGAATGCTTTTACAGACCAATATCTCTGATGAACCTAGATGCAAAAATCCTCAATAAAATTCTGGCGAATCAGATACAAAGGCACATCAAAAAAATTGTGCACCATGATCAAGTAGGATTCATCCCTGGGATGCAAGGATGGTTCAATATACGGAAATCAATAAATGTTATTCACCACATCAATAGACTTAAAGATAAGAACCATTTGATCATCTCGATAGACGAAAAAATGTCTTTTAAAGAAAGTAAATTTTATTTATTTTTAATTTTTTAATTGATTTTAAAAAAATAAATGACAGCATTTATTTTTAAATATGAAGAATGAATTACAATTCTTATTACACATATACAGCACAGTTTTCATATCTCTGGTTATATATAAAGTATGTTCACATCAATTCGTGTTTCATACATGTACTTTGGATAATGGTGTCCACCACATTCCACAATCCTTGCTAACCCCCTGCTCTTTGAGAAGATGATTTGAGTAATCTAGGAGTAAATACATGTGGTCTACAGGTGATTAGAATACTTTAAATTTCTCCAGTAATAGACTTCCACTTTATATTTCTTTTGGTAGTTCCTTTTCATAAAAGGTTTCCTAGTGCTTTTTTAAGTAAAACATTTGCACGCACATACTGACATCTGGTGGATATTCAGTATATTATTTCTACAGTAAACAAGGAAAAGAAAATGCACTACAATAAAAAACAAAGTTCCATTTAAATGTATTAAAATAATAAAAATGAGTCTTGCCTTTATAGTCTCAAGAATCCACATATAAGAAGACTGTAAACAGCTTTTTTAGATGCTTAATAAATTTGTTATGAACTGCATTTTTAGTTAGTGGAAACGTCATAAATAACCCATTGCATCCTAGGGTCTCAAACAAATGTTTGCAAACTGTAGATGCTATATTTTTGTGGTATCCACATAAATTAAACCCTATATATCTTTATAACTAAAAATTTTCACAGGGTTGAAACATCTTTAGAATGAAGACATTGAGGGCTGGGGTTTTGGCTAAGTGGTAGAGTGCTTGTCTATCATGTGTGAGACCATGGGTTTGATCTTCGACACTGTATGCAAATAAATAAAATAAAGGTCCATTGACAACTAAAAAAATTTTTCAAAAAATTAAGAAATTGACTGATAAAATTAAAAT
This sequence comes from Spermophilus citellus, assembly GCF_964194105.1. Lineage (NCBI taxonomy): Eukaryota > Metazoa > Chordata > Mammalia > Rodentia > Sciuridae > Spermophilus > Spermophilus citellus. Next base: position 63,282,760 of record NC_138182.1, on the reverse strand, counting down.
TCTACATGTGTAGTAGTCTTTTTCTAATAGAAGAAATATCCTGAGAATTAGGAAAAACGTAGAAAACAGTTTTACCACAGTACAATATTGTAGAAGTAAGGTATATTTTTTTATTTTTGAAGAATTCGAGTATATATAGCAATGCACTTCAATGGCTATTTCTGCTTCATTGAGATCTCAAGTTGGTCCTCCAAACAAAATTATTGAACACAAAATGCATAAAGGTGTTATGCAACCACATTTTGGAAATATGACATAATAAGGGTTTATTACTTTGAAGACTAAATCCTAAACTTATAAGACAGGATATAATTATATCTTCTTATAAAATAATCCATCTATTTAAATGCTAAGGGTCCCCTCAGTCTGCAAAGGGCTAATCCTGAGGTGCTAGTCTCCTCCTGGAAGTTCTTACATTCTCTAGGTATTATGGTTTGGATTTTGTGTATTCCCAAAGCTCATGTGTGAGACAATACAAGAATGTTCAGAGATGAAATGATTATATTATGAGAGCTGTAACATCATCAATGGATTAAATTAATTGAGAGTTAACTTTAGGCAGGTAGAGTGTGGCTGATGGAAGTAGGTCAGTAAGAGTATGATTTGGTGGTTTATATTTTGTCTCTGGGAAGCAGAGCTCTCTCCTTCCTAGATGTCATAAATTGAACAGTTTTCCTCTGCCGCACCATTACACCATGATGTTCTGCCTCACCTCAGGCCCAGATGAATGAAATTGACAGACCATGGGGTGAAATTATGAAATCATGAACCAAAATAAACATTTCCTCATTTAAGTAATTCTTGTCAGGTCTTTTGGTCACAATGACTCAAAACTAGCTAAAACACTAGGCCAGCAATCACCGCAGACATTCCAGCTCACACACACCATAATACTTCTTGATCTTGTGTGTTCATCACATTCCTGTTTGTGAGTTCTGAAAAACAAATCTTGAAATTCAAGTGATATTTCTTACCTGTCTTCAAATATGAAGAGATTGTGTGCCATGGCCTCTTTCTCACAAGTGACAATGATTTTTTTTTTCAGACTATAGTAAACCTAGACTTGGATTCCTATCTTAAAAGCATAAAATTTAACCCTTTTAAAATTTTTCCTGATTTTAAATTTTACTTTCCTCAAATGAACTATTTCTAAGTTTGAAAATGAGATCAATACATTTGTGTGTGTGTGTGTGTGTGCGCAAGTGCACGCAATGGAGCTCTATTCTATGGCCTTTCATGTGCCAGGCAAGTGCTCTACCACTATACTACATCCCTAGCCTTAGATGGGTACTTAAATAAGGCTTATCCTTTAAAATTTTAGTTTTACTTATTTCCCCAAAGGATATATTTCTTTCTCTTATGGTAAATCTGAAAATAGATCAGGTTAAAGTAGTTGTGTTATGGTTTGGATATGAGGTGTCCCCCAAAGCTCATGTGTGAGACAATGCAAGAAGGCTCAGAGGAGAAGTGATTGGGTTATGGGAGTCTTAACCCAATCAGTGAATTAATTCCCCTGAAAGGGATTAACTGAGGGATAATTGAAGTGGTAGGGTGTGGCAGAAGGTAGTGGGCATTGGGGCCTGGCTTTGGGTATATATTTGTATCTGGAGAGTGGAGTCTCTGTCTGCTTCCTGATGTGAGTTGCTTCCCTCTGCCACACTCTCCTGCCATGATGTTCAGCCTCACCTTGATTCCTGAGGAATAGAGCCAGCCTTTTATAGACTAAGACCTCTGAAACTGTGAGCCCTCAAATAAACTTTTCCTCCTTACCGTTGTTCTGGTCAGATCTTTTAGTCATAGCAGCAAAAAAAAAATCTCACTAAAACAAATTGTAACTTAAACAGAATGGAGACAAGAGAGGTAAACTCGGGTTTTATTTTTAGCTTTTCTATGGCATTAACAATACAATTTCCAAAAACAGATTCTCTACACCCTTCAGTCATTAAATCCAGTGGTCCTTATAATTGAAAATGTTTACTTAAATTTTCACCTTTACTTTAATCACTTTTCTTTTTCTTGATGATTCCACCAACTTCATGCTAGGCACTTCCTTTACCACTGTACTAGGACCTAGCAGATCGCAGATAAAAACATTAGTACTTGACCTAGAGAAGCTCAGTGTGGTTCAGAAAATCTCTCTTCCTTGAAATTTTCTACTCAACTTTCTGCACAGAAAAAAACTTCTTAATTCTTTTCAATTTGGAGGAATCCCTAATTTCTCTCTTGCACCCCAGGATCTCACTTGAGATTCAACAAAAAAATTGGATTCCTCAAACACTACTTTTCTTTCTCAGTATTCTACCTTGGGTGAGTTCATTTACTTTCCTTGTTTCAACTGCTAATTACATTACTTATTCTTCCAAATTTACTTATCTTCCTAGACTCTCTTTACAAGTTAGTATTAATTAACCAAACAGTTTGCCTTCTGTACAAACACACAACACATAGGAACATCAAAAAATGTCAAAATGGAACAATTATTTTATTCCCAATTATTCTACTCATTATTTTCACTCTCTTCTGGTGGTATTGTGTTTAGTCTTTCAAGCCAATCTAAGGTCTAGAAATCAGTCTTGACTTATTCTTTTTCTTTATCCTCTGTTGTGATTAATCATCAATTTCCCTGATTTTATTCTCCATATATACAAGTAATTAATCTCACCTTTGCCCTTGTTCAGACCCTAATTCTGTATGAGTTGATGCCCTGTATTTTGCACTCCAATGATACTGGAAGGTTTTTTGTGACATATATGTAACATCTACGTCACTTGTGCATAACATAGATGCCACGCAGTCTCCTTGCTGAGTTTGTCTCACTTCTGTTCATAGGTTAACCCATTTGGCAGCAAGCCTAAACTGATATGCCGTATTTGCCTGCGGTTTCTCTCCTATAATTTCCTAGTACTGTCTGTATATTACTACTGACTACACATAATACATTGTAATCAATATTTATCTTCATCCTTATGCTTTCCTTATCTATAGCTAATAGACTGGAATATGTGAAGACTGGGCCATCCAGTACAAAAACATCATGACCCATACCAAATAAGTGAGCAGCTATTCCAAGAATAGAAATTCGATCACAATAGTGTATTCTAGTCCCTGAGAGAATATTACAAATACATTTTAAACATTAGTTGGTCATGCCGTCTCCCTGCTCGAAACCTTCCACCTGTGTCTTACTAAAAGTGTGTCATTTAAATCTCTCTTTTCAACTATTTTAGGAGTCAAAAGAGAACAAAAGAGATGGCAGAGTAGAGAAAGGAAGCACAGCAGAGCTCCTTCTTAGTACCAGACTTATAAGAGGAAGACTTCTCTTCAATGAGGTAACAAAGGAACCTTACTGAAACATGATACTGAACTGTAACTTACAAAAGAAAAAAAAAGTCATAGAGCTACAGAAAGTCAGTAACGTGAGCATAAGAAATAATACTTTAAAAATGTGCCATCTCCTGCCACCAGCAGAGTAGAGCGGCAAGTGTAGAAAAAAAAAAAAAAAAAAGATGTGTGGCTGGTAGATAAAGGAATTTAAAAATAAAGAAAAATTGACCTACAGAAACCTGGGCTTTACAAAAAAGGCTGATTTTTAATGGACAGGGAGTGGGTACAGTAAGAGTCAAAGTGAAAACAAATCCGAAGCATTCCACTAAAATTAAAGCATTCCGCAGAGAAAGGGGCTGTAGGACCTTCTTCAGCATCGTGCTGAGAGCCCTGCCACCCATACAGGCAGCCCGTGCCAGTGCACAACCTTCTGAAAGCTACACACAAGCAGCTCCTGCAGCCATGAACTGAGATGGGGGATTGTAAACTTATAAAGGAAGTTCACATTCTCTGAGAAATAAATTTCCAGAAATTGCCTGAACCAGAGAGACTGAAACAGACACAAATAAAAATTTACTTGTACCATTCATCCTCTTGCTTCCAAGGGAGAAAAATTCCATAATAGCTGGCACCACATAACAGATTTTATATAGAAACTCCCTGCAGCCACACCCTCTACAAGCCAAACCCTCTACCTGGATCAGATACCTGGATTACACAGTTTGCCAGTATTCCCCAGTCTATCCCACCCAATGCAGGGAGATGGAAGCGGAGAGCTACTGTATCTCTGACAGGTAGGTGAGGAACACAAAGACAGTGGCCAAAAATAGAGTCAAAAATACATATGAAGGCTGAAAATCTATTCCTGTCACTCATTAATTTCTTTTTCTTTCTTTTTTGCCTTATTTTGTTTCTTCTTCATAGTCACATTTTTCACTTTTTAAATTTTAACTTTTTTCAGTTTTCTCAAATATTATTTTATTGTGTTTTTCTTTATTTTTTTTTCAACATGCACTATTTGTGGCGTATGTGAATGTGCACACATGATTGTGTATGCTCTCACTGTTCAGGAAAGTTTGAATAAATTCATATGTTTATTTACAAATTAATAATTATCTCCTGTGTGTATACTTTATTTAACCTAGAATAGACTTAGGTGGGATACAATTATATGAGGGTTCAAATTATCTCAATCTTGCATTTTCTGTTTCATTTATACCTAGATTCTGAGTCCTCGTATCTTGCCTTTTTTATTCACAAATCCCAGAAACAATCAAAATTTCCTCTTCTCTACTCCTCTCTTTCTTTTTTCATTTCTTTCTCCATCCATTTATGTGCAAATTCCATGATTTTATTCTCTTTTATTGCTGAGTAATATTCCATTGTGTATATATGCCACATTTTTTTATTCATTCATCTATTGAAGGGCATCTAGTTAGACAAAGGTGCCAAAAACATGCATTGGAGAAAAAATAGCCTCTTCAACAAATGGTGCTTGGAAAACTGGAAATCCATATGCAACAAAATGAAATTAAACCCCTATCTCTCTCCATGCAAAAAAACTCAACTAAAAGTAGATCAAAGATTTAGGAATACAACCAGAGACCCTGCATCCAATAGACGAAAAAGTAGGCCCTAATCTTCATCATGTGGTATTAGGCCCCAATTTCCTTTGGTGCAAGAATTAAAATCAAGGATCAATAAATAGGATGGACTGAAACTAAAAAGTTTCTTCTCAGCAAAATAAACAATCTGTGAGGTGAATAGAAAGCCTACATCTTGGGGGCAAATCTTTATCCCTCACACATCAGATAGAGCATTAATCTCTAGGGTATATAAAGAACTCAAAAGCTAAACACCAAAATAATAATAATAATAATAAGCCCAATCAATAAATGGGTAAAAGAACTGAAGAGACACTTCTCAGAAGATGAAGTATAATCAATCAACAAATATATGAAAAAATGTTCATCACCACTAGCAATTAGAGAAATACAAATCAAAACCACTCTAAGATTTTATCTCACTCCAGTCAGAATGGCAGGTATTATGAAGACAAACAACAATAAATGTTTTCGAGGATGTGGGGAAAAAGGTACACTCATACACTGATGGTGAGACTGCAAATTGGTGCAGTCAATATGGAAAGCAATATGGAGATTTCTTGGAAAATTGGGAATGGAACCACCATTTGACCCAGCTATCCCTCTCCTTTGTCTATACTCTTACTTAAGAAACTATAATCTCACTAATAGAAATTAATAAACTATGTAATTCCTACCACATTCAAGGGTTGTAATTATTAATGTAGTGGACAACATAGTAGACAACTGCTGTTGAACACCTTATCTAGTGCACAGATTTTTATTGCCGTTACTGTGGTTAGATACTAAGCCCATCCTTCCTACATAGCAATTAGTATTATAAGTGTCAAAGTAGACTTTGAACATTTATCTTAAGACTATACATGTATTGCTGACATTAAGGCCATTCCTAGCTTTCCCTCCTTTTAAGAGTGACTAGAAAGATATTGAACACTTCAAGATACCAAAGGAGAGATCCTGCATCTGAGAAATATTCACATGTCAACCAAGTAATAGTGAATTTGACTGCACACAAAAGAATATAACTCCACCTGAGCCCCAACATTATTCCAACTCAAAGAATTGAAACAAAAACATCAAACCAACAACATGGAGCCAAGAAGGAACAATCAGAGAGGGACCTCAGGTCCCACCTCTTCACATCTACTCAGATACCAAAACCAGAGAGGAGTCAAAGAAAAAATAAAATAATAACACCTAAAAAGAGACATTCAAAAAGAGGAAGGATAATCCTTCTCAACTGGTGTGTTAGTCTAAGACCTACAAAAACTTGAGGAAATAGCAAACTACTCTTCCAACAAAATTCACTATCCTTTAACAAAGGCTTCTACTGATATTGATGTGGGCAAAATCTTAGAGAAAGAGTAGTTAAAATTGTTAAAATGTCCAATAAACTTAAAGAAGACCTAAGAAATAAATTAAGAAAGCAAATATAGGATATGACAGACCAATAAAGAATAGAAACAGTGAAAAGAGACCAATCAGAACTCTTAGAAATGAGAGACACAATCAATCAAATTAAAAATTTACTTGAATACATTACTTACAGACAGACAGAACTTCAGGCCTTGAAGATAGGTTATATGAACTGGAGTACACAAATTGCAATAAATGGGGAAAATTGCAGAACACAAACAGAACATTCAAGAACTCTAGGACAACATCAAAGGCTAAACCTGAAAATCTCTGGTATAGAAGAGGACATGGAGATACAAGCTAAAGGTATTAAGAACATTTTCAATGAGATATTACCAAAAACTTTTCCTACATATGAACACATATAGGACCCTAAAAAGGTCTAATCAAATGAGCAGCTCTCCAAGACATATCAGAATCAAAATGCCTGAAAGAAAAAAAGGAAAGAATATTAAAATCTGCAAGAAAGAAACATCAGGTCACATTTAGAGGCAAACCAATAAGCTTCACTTCTGATCCCTCCATTCAGACCCTAAAATTAAGGAGGACTTGGTATGAGATATTTAAAGAAAAAAATGCCAGCCAAAGATACCATAGCCAGCAAAGCTCTGTTTCAAATTTTAGGGGAAATAAAATCTTCCCATTTAAAGAATAAAGTGAAAGAATTGATGACCATCAAGATAGCACTACAAAGAACACTAAAAATAATAATAAATGCACTGCACACAGAGGAACACAAAAACAAATCTCAAAGTCCAAAATAGATGAAGATTTACTCTTGTTCAGTGGATTACTATTTTGTTAAACATGTATAAATATAGGAAAAATCAAAATGGCAGGAAACCACAAACACATATTCATACTCACAATGAATAAACCTATACAGACAAATATCAAGTAATGAAATTGAGAAAGTTATTGAAACTCTTCCAAAACAGAAGAGCCTAGGGCAAAATGGATTCCCAGCTGAGTTCTACCAGATCTTTAAAGAAGAACTAACCCCATTCTTTCTCAAATTATTCCATATAAAATTTAAAGGGAAGGAACACTCTCAAATACATTCTATGAAGCTAGTATTACTCTAATACCCAAACCAAAGATGTGTCAAGGAAAGAAAACTATAGACCAATATCCCTGATGAACCTAGATGAAAAAAATTCTTAAAATATTGGCAAACTACATTCAAAAACGTATCAAGAAGATGATACACCACAATCAAGTAAATTTCATTCCAAGGATGTACGATTGGTTCAACACACATGAATAAATAAATGTAATTTACCATTTAAAAGAATTAAGGAAAAGAATCACATGATCATCTCAATAGATGCTTAAAAAGCCTCTGATAACATCAAGCACCCATTCATGTTAAAAATGCTAGAAAAGCTAGTGATAAAAGCAACTTACCTTAATATCATAAAGGCTATAGGTGACAAACTTAAAGGCAACTTTATGATGAATTGAGAAAAACTTAAAGCATTTTTCTCTGAAATCAGGAATAACACAATGATGTCCACACTCACAACCCCTATTCAATATAGTCCTAGAAAAATTAGCTAGAACAATCAGGCAAGAGAAGAAAATCAAATAATGCAGATAAACAAAGAACTATCTCTGTTTGCTGATGTCATGATCCAATATCTAGAAGACTTCTAGAGTTGATAAGTTAGTTCAACAAAGTAGAGGGATATAAAGGCAGCATACATAAATCAATAGCTTTCCTATATTCCAACAGTGATTCAGCTAAGAAAGAAATCAGGAAAGCCATCCCATTCACAATAACCTCAAATGAACAAATAAATGAGCGAATGAATACATGCATACATACATACTTGGTAATCAATCTGACCAAGGACATAAAAGAGCTTTTCAATGAAAATTAATGATCCCTGAAGAAAAAAATTGAAAAGACTTTAGAAGATGAAAAGACCTCCTATGTTCTTAGATAGGTAGAATTAATATTGTCAAAATGGCCATACTACCAAAATCAATATACAGATTCAAGGCAATCCTCTTAAAAAATATAAAGAAGGATTCACAGAACTAGAAAAAATATTTAAATTATTTTGGAAAGGGGCTGGGGATGTGGCATGCGTGCGGCCCGGGTTCGATGCTCAGCACCACATACCAACAAAGATGTTGTGTCCGCCGAGAACTAAAAAAATAATAAATATTAAAAAAAATTCTCTCTCTCTCTCTCTCTCTCTCTCTCTCTCTCTCTCTCTCTCTCTCTCTCTCTCCCCTTTCACTCTCTCTTTAAAAAAAAATTATTTTGGAAAAATAAGAGATGCAGAATAGCCAATGCAATATTGGGTAAAAAAGTGAACCAAGATTCATCAAAATACCTAATTTTAAATTATACTATGGAGTCATAGTAACTAAAACACCATGGTATTGGCATCAAAATATACATGAATATCAATGCAATAAAATAGAAGACCCAGAGACAAACCCACCTACTTGAGACATCTGACAATTGACAAAGATGCAAAAATATATTTTGAAGAAAAGATATGGTGCTGGGAAAACCAGATAGCTATACGTAGAAAAATGAAAGTAGATCCCTATCTCTCACCCTGCACAAAAATCAAATTGAAATGGACTAAATCTTAAGAATTAGAGCAGAAACCTTGCAACTTCTGGAAGAAAACATAGAGTCAAAACTCTATCATATAGGTGCTGGCATCAACTTCCTCATCAAAACCCCCAAATCATAAGACATAAAATCAAGAATCAATAAGTGTAATTTCATAAAACTAAAAAGCTTCTAAACAGCAAAGGAAATTATTAATAAAAGTGTAAAGAGAGAGCCTACACAATAAGAGAACATATTTACCAGCCACTCCTTTAATAGGAGATTAATATCCAAAATATATAAAGGATTAAAATATGTAACACCAAAAAACTAATAATCTATCAATAAATGAACAAAAGAACTAAACAGAAACTTCTCAAAAGAAGAAATATAAATGGCCAACAAATATATGAAAAAAATGTTCAACATCTACAGCAATCAGGGAAATGAAATTCAAAACTACACTAAGATTTTATCTCACTCCAGTTCAGAATGGAAATAATCAAGAATATGAACAACAATAAACACTGGTAGGAATAAGGGTATACTTGTACATTTTTGGTAGGGCTGCACACTAGTACAACCACTCTGTAAAACAATATGGAGATGCCTAACAAAAACTAAGAATGGAACCACCATATAACCCAGCTATTCCACTCCTTGGCATTTTCCCAAAAGATCTAAAACCCCCAATTACACAACCACTTCAGTGTTTATATATGAACAATTCACAAAAGCTAAATTACGTAATCAATCCAAGAATCCATCAATAGATGAGTAGTTGCAATCTGCATTTGGGGTAAAATTGGGAGTTCATAACCCACTTCAGTCTAATGTATGAAGTATGATATGTCAAGTGCTTTGTAACGTTGTGAACAACCAATAAAAAAAAAAAAAAGAAATTGTGATATACATGCACGGTGGAGTTCTACTCTGCCATAAAGAAGAAAGAAATTATACTATTTGCTGTTAAGAGGATGGAAATGTAGAACATCATGGCTGAGTGAAATAATCCAAACTCATAAACTCAAAGTTGAATATATTCTCTATATGTGGAGGCTAGAGTAAATTAAAGGAAAAGAGTAGGGAATGATAAGTTGTCATAAAAATATAGGTGAGATCAGTAGTGTTGAAGAAGGAGATCTAGAGGCAAAGTGGAGGGATGGGAAAGGGGAGACAACGTTGTATGACTTCTTTAAAAATCATGTTATAAGTAATGTATATCTTATATATAAGTGCATATATGGGTATTCCACAGGGAGTTTCACCTCTATTAATGAGTAAAAAGAGGTAAGTATTTATATTATATCAAACAAATAAATAGAGGAGCAAACAAAAGCCTAGCAGAGTAGAGAAGGAGAAGGGGATGGAAAAAGGGAGAGATCATGAACTGAAACCAAACTCTGTGCATATATAAGTTTGTTGAGATGAACCCAAGTACGCTAAAAAAATTAATAAAATTTTTAAAATTCTTTGTCTTTGTCTAAAATCTTCCCCCAGATCTTTCTCTCGCTTACTCCTTGTCTTATTTACTAATTTTCCTTCTGATTTTTGTTCCAATTTCACTTTATCAAAGCAGTTTTTACCGATCTAGCCACACTCTATTTCTTTTTCTTCCCTTATTTTGTTTGTAGTTTGATGCAGCCTGATATATATTAAATGGTTTATTTTTATTTGTGCCTCACCCCGAGTTTACCAAACTGTAAGTTGAGAAGATGTAGGATTTTAAGTAAACTGCTTATTGCTGTAATAGCAATTTTATGAAAATATTGTGGAAAATGTTGGAAAGAATAGATTCAAATTGACTTAGTTTTTCTTCTAGGATTCAGGAAAATATATAATTTCTGAAAAAAAATTCTAGAGAGAATACCTCAAATTCAAATTGATGATAATATGTAAACTTATGGAGCATACACTTAGAGAAATGATGCTTGGAGCAACTAGCTTAATTTGCCTATAACTTTGCCATGTAATTTATACATGGGATTGTTTTTCCCACTTTAAAAAAACAAGATTATGTGAAGATTTGGGTACAGGACTGAGACTATAAATACAACAAAGAATCACTGAGAGCTTTTTTGCATGAAGCAAGAAATAATCTATGTTCTCCTTAGATTTGTCATGTGATTGAAAAGGAAGGATATATATACAAAAATGCATGGAAAGTGAATTAACTCATACCAAGCACTCAGTACTTCAGGAAATGTGCTGGGATTCACATACCTTATTAGAATTTTGCTGTGGATTACTGTTGTTAGGTATCCTAATATTCCTTCTAAAATATTAATAGCAAGTCAAAATTCAAAAGAGATGTAAAATCTTAAGAAACTGATCTCATAAATAACAAATCTAGATTTAAAAATGCAACACATAAATACACACCTGTGTACATACATATATACAGTAAACACACTGCTTATGATTTAGTACAGTTGTGATTTTGTACTAATGTATATTTATTTTGGGGAAGTTTGGAGTTGAAATACTAATTAAGTACCATCACACCCTATTATTACTATTTTTAAGTATGTACCAGTGCTACCCATTAGTTTCATAAAAATATTGCTGGGAATTATTTCTCATGTTCTCTTAGATTGTATAAAATAATTTTTATACAAAAAGTTATTATTAACAGAGATTTTAGGTAAATCTGTATCCCTGAATCAATGAATTTTAGAGAAAAATAATAATTATAAAACAATAGATTGAATTAACCTGCTATTAGTATTCATTTGCTGGATTTTATTTATGCATGAATAATCTGGTGATTTTATCTAGGTGAATATCAAGATCTTTACAATTAATTAGTTAAAAAATAAAGCAAGTGAACATTTATTCCAATTCTTTCTAAAGGTACTTTTAATCTTGGAGGTGTTGCAATTATTTCCAAGGAGATATGACAATAATCTTAATTTCAAATTTTAAAACATAATATGTATTTGAAGAAATTAATGAAGATTACATATAAATCCTCTTTTGTCATTACATATAAGTCATTTGTCATAGGAAATAATAGTTATAATGTAATTTTATGAAAGATAGAGTATTGATTTTTTATTTAAAGGGAGTATATCTAAAGTAATCCATTCAATTTGGAGTTTTCAGATTTAATAGATGTATTAATGAGCTATGCACTTAGTAGCTATCTGACTAGAGATTTACATCAGTACCAATGAAAGATTCCCAGACCTATTGCAAAGTCAATATTCTCCCTATAAGTGATCTTTTTTGCCAGTATACCAGGGGATTTTTTTTTAGTTAAGTTTTTGGTTAATGAATAGCTTTCTTTAAAGTGATCATGTGAAAATATTTTATTTTAAATCTGGAGGAGTGGTTTCTTTCCAACATTATGAACCACATTAAAAACTCAACTCTTTGATTTTCCTGCAAGCACAAATTTTTGGAATCTTCTTTGTTGAAAGTCTCACTTCATGATTTGTAGTTGACTGGCAAGAACTGATTAGATATTGATGATGCCTCATAAGAGTAGGACTGTTTGAATCTTCTCACTCTCTTATGATTAGGATGAAAAATGATCCTGTAACTGCTATAACTGCTGCTGCAAGTTTAGGGATGTGGAAGTGAAAATAGAGTCATAGGTGACATAGATGAGCAGCAGCCATGAAGAATGAATGTAGTAGAAAAGCCAAAGGAAATGTCTGACACTTCTTTGCTCTTCCAGCAAAATTATTTTTATAATTTTGAACAAGTTGAGTTTGCTCGCTGTGGAACAGGAGTGTATTTCCAAGGAAAACAAACAGCAGATGTTGATGTAAGGTGTAATATTTAGAAATGGGGCTGGAGAATTGTGTTGTCTGTACTTGGTGTCCACAACCAACTGGCTCAGTGAGTCACTAGGGAATAGCAGTTCAGCATGTTTTACTAAATCCTATTCTGTATATGGCTGAATTTTGAAGTAGAATGAAATTATGCATCTTTTAGAAGCATAATTTTCGTCTTCTCCCCAATGTAATCCCTGCTCAGAAATTGTACATAGCTATTATTTGCACCATTCCCATGTCCAGCTGCTTCAACAAAATGATCAATTTTGTGTGGAAGTTATTAATGTAAACAACCAAATTTCAGTCATTTTTAGATCTTTGAAATATAGTGTAGTCAATTTAATTGATTGCAAAAATGAATTGTTAATATGACTCTAAAATCCAAATTATCAAGATTATCCCTGATTTGGCTCTGTCGGCATGAGGTGTAAGTACTGGCTTCTTAGCTTTATTGAGTTTAATATTTTTAATATTGCATTAAATATAGATTTATATTTTCATAAAGGATTAGAAAAAAGATGTATTTCCTTTTTGGTGACAAACATTTCATAACTGAGTAGAGATAGTCTAAGAGAAAAAATCTTCAGGCAGCCTTAAATAAAGGGAGAATAGAATAACCTCTATGTGATCACCTGGTCATTATTCTTGTGTATATAATACCAGGTAAAAACTAAAAATTAAGGTCATGTAGTAATATTTTTAATATTGCATCCACAATGAATAAAGAAAACTCGATTATCCTCTACAATTACTTTTATTTTATTTGTCTTTTTTCATATTTTTCAGGTCAGATCATATAACGTAAGTTCCTAAATAACTGTTAGTGAACTGATCAGTCAGATGGTTCACAGAAAAAAGGGATGATTTATTATTTCTTTGGAACTAAAATATTTTGTAGCAAATTGAATAATATACCTACATACATCTAAATTTTAAATAACTTAAAATTATGGAGAGATTTCCATAACTCTAAAATTATATGCAATATATTATCCTCTGTGGTTTAAACCTTTTCATTAACTCTTTATGAGGAAAAAGTTTAATGAGGAATCTGTGACAAAGAATTACCAAAGTGATGCATTTCTTTTCTGAGAAAACATAAGACTAATGTCATCCATTCCAAATAGAAAGTTGATGTGTGACCCATTATGAGCTGCATTTTCATGAAGGTTTGAGATAAGATTTATTCCCTTATTGGTGATATTTCAGACAATTCATTACTGAGTAGAGATGTTCTAAGAGAAGAACTCTTCATGCAACCTCAAAAATGGAGAATAGAGTGATGTCTTTGTGATGTCCTATCACCTATTCTCATGTACACGATACCAGATGAAAACTCAAAATTCAATTCATATGATAGCTAATGTTAGAAATCTTGGCTGTATTCATCAATCAACATTTAGTGCAATAGTAATAATCTGGAATTTTCAAAATTGTAGCTATCTTATATATGCTCTCTAAACTCCTTCAGTTTACTCTAAAGTAAAAACCTTTTGTTGATATTAGTAATATATCTTTTACTTTATTTCTTTACATGTCAGTGACACCACAAAATTGATTGTATTTTCTTTGTCACTACAACAAACACCACAAATGTCTTTATTTTTTCACTTGACTTTTATTTTTCGAAATCACACCTAACATTATCACCATCTACACAATCATCTGAACAACAACAAAAAAAAGAAAAAAAAAGAACTTATTTCTTATTTTCAATCAGTTATTTTCCTATTTCTTCAATCACTTAAATATCTAAACCTTTAATTTCTTCTCTGGAGTATTTGAAAGTGAATTTCCTTTTCATTGTTTCACCAAACCTACTGATGTTTTAAATGATATCCTACTTCCCTGAGACTCATATCTTTCATGTCCTGTCCATAATTATCATTTTGCTCATGATGACATAAGTAACATAAGTTAAAATTGTTTTTTAGGGGTTAATGTTGTACCAAGTTGCTTGTGAGCATTTGTTGGTTTTGATTTTTTTAGGAGTGCTGTTCTATTTAGCACTTTGATGCCATTTGTTTCTTATGCATATTTCTCAGATTTTTTTTTATTGCTTTCAATCAGGTTTGCAAATATGATAGACAAAAACAAAGTTCTGAAAAAACATTTAGTGGAGCTTGCTTCTCACCTCTGGGTTTTTTGTTGTTGTTGTTGTTGTTGTTTTAGTTATAGGGGGACACAAATCTTTATTTTTTTATTTTTATGTGGTGCTGAGGATCAAACCCAGTGCCTCACACATTCTAGGCAAGCACTCTGTCACTGAGCCACAACCCCAGCCCACTCATCTCTGTTTTAAGGTACAAATGTAAGCCTGGGTTCAGAAGCTTGCATTCCAGCTGTAGAAGTGCAGTCTCTTTTATGAATGACAGCCTTGGAAATTTAAGTCCATCTGGAACACCTCAAGCATTCCATTCATTTATTAACTTATTACCAAGCTTGGCATATGAATTCTTAAACTATCAGTGAGGCAGGAATTTAAATGAAATTAGATTGGCAGACTTTAATAGAACAGTGTGTGTATTAGAGATATTGAAAAGAGTTTTCTGTGTTTAATTTTTAGGAGCACTATTTATGCCTTTGATGCCATGTTAGTATTTATTAACTTTACCCTAAATTTACAATATATTTTAAGACTACTGAAGATAAAAAGAAATGAAATAACTGTTGTGGCCAGAAGAGGGAGATCTTGCAAAAATATTTGAAACACAAGTTTAAAATAATATTTGATTTGCACTAAGTTCATTTAAAAAAGAAAGAGAAGAAAAAAATGATTCAAATTTCAGAAATTAATGCTTTTTATAGTTTTCTATACTTAGATAAGGGCATTTTGTAAAATACTTCTGGGGAAAATGGGATGTAGTAATGCATATACATATATATGTGTAAAATATTAAATTATGCTATATTAAGAATTAATTATAATAATTTTTATCAATAATAAAAACCTAAAGTGAGAAAAATAAGATAAAGAAGTTTATTAGTAGATAAAATTGATCTTATTTACAATATCGTTATTTATTTCTTTAAATTAAGTCCTTTATATCAAGAAATACTACAAAAACAAATCTAAATATAATGCAATGACATATAAAAAAGAGTCAAGGCTTCAGGCTGAGAATAATGGATCTATTGATTGAGACCTCTGTAACTGTAACTGTGAGCACCAAATAAACTATACCTTCTCTAAAATTGTTCTTTAGTCAGCATAAAAGCTGACTAAACCAGAAACTGGTACCAAGAAGCGGAGTCATTGCTGTAAACAATCCGCCCATGTGGTTCAGAAGATTTGGGAGCTTTTTGAAATTTGTGGGAGGAATTTTGGAAAATTTAGAGATGCAAACTGGAAAAGCTTTAGATTATATTAAGTGGAGTTTAATGGACAATTCTGGTGGGAGTTCGGAATGCCCATAGGACTGCAGACATTTAAGATAAGGCTCATGAAATTTCAGAGAAGGAAAACCCTGTTGGAAATTGGATGCGAGTCCATTCATGTTATATTTTGGTTAAGAAATTGTCTACATTTTGCCTGTGTCCTGAGATTTTCTGTGAGGTTGAATTTAAAGGTGATGAAGTTAATCTGGCTGAAGAAATTTCTAGGCAACATAGCATTCTGGCTAATGGCATGCATATTGCTGATGCCTTTTAGCCAAATTTATTGTGATAATCAGAAGCAGAAAACAAAGCAGAAATATTTGAAAACTAGCAGTTTGACCAAAAAAAAAAAAAAAAACTGCCAGTAAAGGTGTGTTTGTTAAAGCCACTAAAGAGACACTGCTAAATACTTTACCCAGAGACAATGGGAAAGATGGCTTGAGGGCATCTCAGGAAGCAGCAAGACCACACCCATCTCAGGCTTAAAGAAGTAAAAGTTCCTTTGAGAAGAGACCAGTGGGGAGGCACCAGTTTAGCCACACAGGCACTCAGAGGATGCTGCAGCCATGGTTCCCGGAAGCTTAGCTACTGCTTGAGATGGCCACCACCTTGGTGGCAACCATATGGTGCTGGTTGTGCCAGAGTGCAGGATGCTGGAGTTAGGGAGTCATAGAGGCATCTATCAAAATTTTAGAGAAAGGCCTGGGGGCGGGGGTGGGGGGGGTGGGGGGGGGCAAGGGTTGCTGTGTCGGAGTCCCTGAAGGGTGCTTCTGCAAAGGAGATGCATAGAGATGTGAGGAGAAAGCCAAAGCTGCAAGGGAGACCCCTGAGATTAAGAGATGCCAGTATGTGGAACATCTGCCAAGAATAACTACAGGAATTAAGCAGAGACAAGCCAACAGAGAGGTGATGTAGGTTGCAACCAGCAAGGCCACAGGGGCAGAGCTACACACGCACTTTGGAGAGAACATCATGATGCCATATATTAGATATGGAAAATGATAAACCCCAAAATAGTGTGGCCTGAGAAGCGGGAGTGAGGAAGAAGGCAACACATTGATAATATTGATCCTTTCTGGGTACATTCTTTCTCAATGACAAGACCAGGGGAGGAGAGATCCATCAAACCTGAAATGACAGTTTCTGGCAAGAGGCCAGAGCATTGATCCTTCACAGAACAAATACTTCCCCAGATATTTTCTCTGGCCCAATAAAGACAAATCCCAGATACTGATCACTGACCTCAGGCCCACCATCTCACCCAGTAAGAACAGATCTCGAATTCCTGAATGCTCAAACTGACATGCTCATTAATTAAGTCACCTCTCAGTATAACCCATATAAGAACAGACTCCCCCTTTGGGCAGTGGCTCATTTTCCACCAGGAAAGTGGGTCCATCAGAGGCGTGACTCCATTGCTGAATAAAGGCTTTTCTGATCTGTGAAGTATGCACCTGGCTCAATCCTTTTGTGCTTACATCCTCTAGAGGACTGGTCTTATTTGGGTTCCATCCCTTCTTTCTGTGCTCCCATATTTCTGCTTTGTGGGATACAGATATTTGATATGTCTATGTAACTTGCTTTTGATTTTTACAGGGATCAAACTAATAGGTTGCCTTGAATCTCAGAAGAGATTTTGGACTTGTACTTTTAAGAAATTCAGGAACAGTTTATAATCTGGGGATTCTCAGAAATGAACTAAATGTATTCTATATTATGAGATTAGCATGAACTTTTGGAGGCAAGGGACAGAGTGTTATGGTGTAGACATGAGGTGTCCCCAAAAGGTCATGTGTGAGATAATGCAAGAAATATTAGAGATAAAATAACTGGGTTCTGAGACACTTAACACAATCAGTGAATTAATCCCCTAATAGACTTTCCTGGATGGTAATAATAGGCCTGTAGTATGTGATTGGAGGATATGGGTCATTGGAAGTATGTCTTTTGGGTGTATATTTTGTCCATGGTGAGGGGAGTCAGTCTCTTTCTCTCCCTCTCTTCCTCTCAATTCCTGTTGCAATATCCTGAGCCAATTCCTTTTCCCACATTCTTCCACTCTTCTACCATGGCATTCTGCCTCACCTTGGGTAAGAAAACTGCAGCCATCCAGCTATGAATTGAGACTGCAAAACTGTGAGAACCAGGCCATATATATAATGTTTTCCTCCCCTAAAATTGTTCTTGTTAGGTCTGTTGGTCACAGCAATGAAAAAGCTGACTAAAATTGTGTGTGTGCTCATGTATGTGCACTTGTGTATGTATGAGTTCATTCATCAAGCTGAATTATTAAATCCAGAATTTATGGGCTCTTCTTCATTTTAAAATTAGCAGGTTACATTCCTCCCAATCTCAAACTGGTAACTAGAACTCCAGAGCAAGATCAGCAGTACTTGCAGCTGTGAGAAAACTTTATAGTCATTCAAACTGGAGAAAGCTGAAGACATTAATTTGCATATGATACTGGGAACCTTTGAATATTGGTGCAGGAATCTGTTTTAAACCTATATAGTACTAGAATCAATGTGGCATCTCCCCATTTACCTAAAAAATCTGAGCCTTCTCAACGTGGGAAGCAATGTGTTAAAATATTATTTGCAAATGTTCCTGGAGCTGACAACAGATTTACTTTCATATAATTTACTTGAGTTCTTCATTGAATCATCTAAAAATATACAACTTCACAAATTAATTTTTTAAATGTTAAATGGCCTTGAATTTGAATGGTTCTCCTTATTATTTTTTATTTATATATGACAGTGGAATGCATTACAATTCTTATTATATACATATAGAGCACAATTTTTCATATATCTGATTGCATACATAGTATATTCACACCAACTCGTGTCTTTATACTTGTACTTTGGATAATAATGATCATCACAGTCCACCATCATTATTTTTAATGTTACATGTTTATTTATCAAGGTAACAAAGTAAGCAATTATTTCTGTGGGAAAATTCACCCTAATGCAGAAGAGAAAAGTAAAATATAAATATGGATACCTTTTGTATCATATGTGAGTTACTTGTCTACAGTTCATTTCTCTGGTATGCAGAGAGGTTAGAAGGGGAAACACACTGTGGGTATCATTGATATAGAGGTGCCACATGTAAAACAATATGACACACTGAGCAGGATTAAGTATATATGCAATCAAAGCATAAAAGTACATATAAGATTAATAAACCACACAATGGTCATACTAGTTTTCTACTGAAACATAGATAATTCTAACTCTATACATAACATTTAATTTAGGAAATAAATAGGTATTCATACTGCTTTTTACCTAGTTCTATCTAGGTATAATAAATGTAATGTTACATAATAAATAAAATTAAGGGTTTAATGTTGAGATAATATTTTCTTTGTTTCTTGCAGTTGTACTAGTTTCGCATGTAAAATTTATTTTTCCATTTTAAAGTCCTATTTAAACAGATTTACAGGAGAAGATAAAGGGCACCAACCTATTAACTGAGAATCACATCTCTTTCTACACTTTGTTTTTGAAAATAAGGAAGGGGGCTGGGGATGTGGCTCAAGCGGTAGCGTGCTCGCCTGGCATGCGTGCGGCCCGGGTTCGATCCTCAGCACCACATACCAACAAAGATGTTGTGTCCGCCAAGAACTAAAATAAAAAATAAATAAATTGTCTCTCTCTCTCTCTCTCTCTCTCTCTCTCTCTCTCTCTCTCTCTCTCTCCCCCCCCCCTCTCCTCTCTCTTAAAAAAAAAAAAAAAAGGGGGGCTGGGGACGTGGCTCAAGCGGTAGCGCGCTCGCCTGGCATGCGTGCGGCCGGGTTCGATCCTCAGCACCACATACCAACAAAGATGTTGTATCCGCTGAAAACTAAAAAATAAACATTAAAAAAAATGAAAATAAGGAAGAATAAACTGGGCATAGTGGTGCATACCCGTAATCTCTATGGCTCAGGAGGCTGAGGTAGGAGGATCACAAGTTCAAAGCCACTCTCAGCAAAAATGAGGCATTAGCAAATCAGTAAGACCCTGTCTCTAAATAAAATACAAAATAGGGCTGGGGATGTGGCTCAGTGATTGAATGCCCCTGAGTTCTATCCCTGGTACCTCTCCAAAAAAAAAAAAGAAAGAAAGAAAGAAAAGAAGGATGAACAATATAAAGGATGGAAGAGCAGCAGAATTTTATCATTCCTTTGTAGAAGAAATGAAGTAATATTACTTTTTAAGATGGTACTTTATTTATATCTAGGCATTTTAAAGAATATGATTCAAATTATCTCACACATTCATATATTTTAATACCTCTGTCTAGCATTTCCAGAAAAAAATAACATTTTGGTCATCCTTAAGAATGTATTAAGTTGTGATTGCTTTGTTTTAAAAGTATCTATTATCATGCACATCCACAGGCTTCATTGGAACCCCTAATAACCACTGATTTTTTTTTTCCTTATGAAATTGTCTTTTGGATGCTCACTCAGCCCATTGCACTATTTATGATTCCAGAGGCTATATAGTTTCCCTTGGTTAGGCTGTGTGTAAATGTCAATTCCAGAATCTAGTAACTAGTAAGGTTTTTTTTGTATGTGTAATTTAGCTTGATAATTTGTTGAAATAAATTCTGTTTTCCTGATGGCTCCTACTCCTTTGCTATTGGCTAGGATTTTTTTCCCTTAAAGCATCGTAATTATTCATAGTAGTTAGGTTCACTTTGACAAAATCATACATGCAGAAATTTGATTTCAATCCCCATTCCTTCTCCCTATTTTCCTCCCACTGAGCTATTCATCTTCCTTTCACTCATTTTTTATTGCTACTTTCTACATATACATGAAGGTGAAATTCCCTTTGATACATTTATATAGCACATAGCATGATTAATTAAATTCATTCGATATTTCTTCAATCTCCCTTTTCTTTCTTTCTCTCGTTCTCCGTTTACTCCACTGATTATCCCTATATATTTATGATATTTGATCCTCCCTGATTCCTGCACTGCCTTCTTTCCCTTAATTTGCTTTAATTTCCACATATGAGATAAGATATATAACTCTTGATTTTCTGAGTCTGTTATTTTACTTAGCAAAATGTTCTCTATTTTCATCCATTTATTGACAAATAAGTAAAACTCCATTGTGTATATATACAATATTTTCATGAATCAATTTATCTAATGATGGCCATCTGAGCTTATTTCATTTTTTAAAATATTAATTTGTTACATATGATAGCAGGATGCATTACTATTCATATTATACATATTGAGCACAACTTTTCATATCTCTGATTGTACACAAAGTAGAGTCACACCATTCGTGTCTTCATATACGTACATAGGGTGATGATATCCATCTTATTCTACCATCTTCTTTTACCCCCACGCCTTCTCCCTTCCTCTTCCTCCCGTTTGCCCTATTTAGAGTTCATCTCATCCTCCCATTCCCCCACAACTCCACTATGAATCAAAGAAAACATTTGGCATTTGGTTTGGGGGAATTGGCTAACTTCTCTTAGCATTATATTCTCCAACTCCATCCATTTACATGCAGATGCCATGATTTATTTTCTTTTAAAGCTGAATAATATTCCTGTGTGTGTGTGTGTGTGTGTGTGTGTGTGATATTTTCTTTATCCATTCATCTACTGAAGTGCATATAGGTTGGTTCCACAGTTTAGCTACTGTGAATTGTGCTGCTAGAAACATCGATGTGATTATGTCACTGTAATATGCTGTTTTTAAGCATATTATCCTTTTGGTATAGACTGAGGAGTGGGATAGCTGGGTCAATTGGTGGTTCCATTTCCAGTTTTCCGAGGATTCTCCATACTGCTTTCCATATTGGCTGCACCAATTTGCAGTCCCACCAGTAGTGTATGAGTGTGCCTTTTGCTGCATATCCTTGCCAACATTTATTGTTCTTTGTATTCTTGATAGCTGCCATTCTGACTGGAGTGAGATGAAATTTTAGAGTAGTTTTGATTTGCATTATTGTAATTGTGAGAGGTGTTGAACAGCTTTTCATATATTTGATGAATGATTGTATATGTTCTTCTGAAAAGTGTCTGTTGAGTTCCTTGGCCCATTTATTGATTGGGTTATTTGTTGTTGGTTTTTTTTTTTTTTTTTGGCGTTAAGATTTTAGAGTTCTTTATATATCCTAAAGATTACCTGAGCTTGCTTCTTTATTTAGCTATTGTTAATTGTGTTATATAAACATTGAAGTGGCCATATCTCTTTTGTAAGCTGATTTTAGTTCTTTGGGATAAATACCAAAGAGACAAATAAGGAGGAGTGGGATAGCTAGGTCACATGGTGGTTCCATTCCTATTTTTATGAGGATTTCCACACTGCTTTCCAGATTGGTTGCACTAATTTGTAGTCCCACCAACAACGAATCTGTGAACTTTTCTCCCCATATCCTTGCCAGAATTTATTATTATTTGTGTTCTTGATAATTGCCATTTGATTGTGGTGATATGAAATCTTAGCATAGTTCTGATTTGTATTTCTCTGATTCCTAAAGACACTGAACATTTTTTCATATATTTATTGGCCATTTGTGTTTCTTATTTTGTGAAACATCTGTTTAGTTCTTTTGCCCATTTATTGACTGGATTATTTATTTTTAGCATTGTGTTGGGAATTAATTATTCTGGACATTAATTCACTGTCAGAGTGGTAGTTGCCAAGGATTTTCTCCCATTCTGTAAGCTTTCTTCACAATCTTATTTGTTTACTTTGCTGTACAGAGCTTTTGAATTGATGACATCCTACTTATTTTTAGTTTTATTTCTTGAACTTTAGGGGTCTTGTTGAGAAAGTTGGTGCCTGCACCTACACTATAGACTATTGACCCTATGTTTTCTTTTAGCAGTTGAAAAATTTTTTATCTAATTCCAAAGTCTTTGATGCAGTTTGATTTGACTTCTGTGCAGGGTAAAAGATAGGGATCTAATTTAATTCTCCTACATTTGGATATATTCAGTTTTTCCAGTCTCATTTGTGCAAAGACTATTTTTTTCTCCAACATATATTTTTGGCATCTTTGTTAAATATCAGATGTCTCTAAGTATGTGAGTTTATCTCTGTGCTTTCTATTCCATTCCATTGGTCTTCATGTTTGTTTTGATACTAATACCTTGCTGTTTTGGTACCGTAGCTCTGTAGTATAATCTGACATTGGATATGGTGATGCCACTTACATCATTTTTTCTTGCTCAGAAATGCTTTGGATATTTTGACTCTGTTATTCTTTCAAATAAATGTAAGGACTGGTTTTTCTAGTTTTGTGAAGAATGTTGTTGATACTTTGATGGGAGTTGCATTGAATCTGTATATTGCTCTTAAAAGTATGATCTTTTTGACAGTATTAATTTTTTTTACACAAGAACATGTGAGAATTTTTTTATCTTCTGGGTCTTTTTAAATTTCCTTCTTCAATATTCTATAGGTTTCAGTGTAGAACTCTTTCATCTCCTTGGTTAGATAAATTCCCAAGTTTTTGTTCTTGTTGTTGTTGTTGCTTGCTTGCTTGTTTTGTATTGTTTTTTAGGTTATTGTGAGTGGGATGGTTTCCTGATTTCTTTTTAGCTGATTCACTATTAAAATGTAGGAAAGCTCAGTGTTAGAACACTCATCTGACATGTATAAGACACTGGGTTCAATCCTCAGCACCCCATTAAAAACTAAATAAAATAAAGGTATTGTATCCATCTAGAACTAAAAAAATAAAATTAAATTAAAAAATCTAAAGAAAAAAATAAAATAAAATAAAAAAATAAAATGTAGGAAAGCTATTGATACATATGAGTGTTGATCTATTATCCTGCTACTTCCCTGAATTTATTTATCAGCTCTAGAAGTCTTCTGGTGGACTTTTTTGGGTCTTGCAGATACAAGATCATGTCATCAGCAAACAGATAGTTTGACTTCTTCTTTTCCTATTTTTGTCCCTTGAATTTTCTTCTTTTGAATAATTGCTCTGAATAGTTTAGAGAACTATATTGAATGGAAATGATGAAAATGGACACCCTTGTCTTATTCCTGATTTTTAAGAAAAATGCTTTCAGTTGTTCTCCATTCACTATGATGTTGGCTTTGGGTTTGTCATATATAGTCTTTACAATGTTAAGATAATTTCTTTCTAACTCTAGTTTCTGTAGCGTTTTTAATATGAATGGGTGCTTCATTTTATCAAAGGCCTTTTCTGCACCTAGTGTGATGATCATATGATCCTTGTTCTTAATTCTATGTAAGTGGTGAATTACATTTATTGATTTGCTTATGTTTAACAACCTTACATCCCTGGGATGAAGCCGACTTAATCATGGTAGATTGTCTTCTTAATGTGTTTTTGAATGTGGTTTGCTAATATTTCATTACAGATTGTTGCACCTTTGTTCATCAGGGATATTGGTCAGTAGTTTTCTTTCTTTGAGGTGTCTTGATCTGGTTTTGGTATTTCGGTTATACTGGATTTATAGAATGTATTTGGGAGTATTCCTTCATTTTCTATTTTATGTAGTAATTTGAGAAAGACTGGAGAATCCCTGTCTTGAGAATCTATTTGGTCTTGGGATTTTCTGTTTTGAAAGGTTTTTAATACAGTTTTAATTTCATTACTTTATATTTGTCTGATTAGGTTTTCTATATTTTCCTAGTTCAATTTTGGCAGGTCATGTATGTCTAGTAACTTGTCAAAATTTCTAGATTTTCCAGTTTATTGGAGCATAAATTTTCAAAATAATTTCTAATGATCCTCTGGATATCAGAAGTGTCTGTAGTGCTATCTTCTTTCCATCTCTAAATTTATTGATGTTGCTCTTCTCTTTCTTTATTTTAGCTAGTGTGGCTAAGGGTTTAAAATCTTATCATTTTTAAGAACTAACTCTTTGTTGTGTTGATCCTATATATTGTTTTTATATTCTCAACTTCATCAAATTTCAATTTTGATCTTAACTATTTCCTTCTATTGATGTTGGAGTCAGTTTGTTCATCTTTTTCTAAGGACTTTAAATGAAGCATAGCTTATTTATTTGGGATCTCTCTACTATTATACTGTAGGCACTCAATACCATAAATTTTCCTTTTATACTGTTTTAATACTGTTCTAGAGATTTTGATATGTTATATCTTTCTTCTCATTTGTTTCTAAGAATTTCTTGATTTCTACTCTCATCTCTTCTTTAATCCATTCTTTATTCCATAATGTTCCCTTTTCTGACTCTAAATGTTATCCTAGACAGAGGAAAGGAGAAGAATATTTGTGAACCTCAATATAATATTGACTAAAGCACCTGGAACTGAAGATCCAGTGTCCTAAATGAATTTTACAGTCAAGCTGTGCTCCGTTGAGTTGTTAGCGGGGGATCATCCTTGCACATATAAACTTTATTGCTCTTACAATTTGAAGTCCAAACAAAATCTTTGAGGTTCCCCCAAATAAATTTTTAGATATCTTATCCAGAACTGGCCTGCATGGAAAATTGCCTAACATGCAAATAGATTGTGATTTGTTTATCATTTATCATTCATGCATTTTCAAATATTTGCTAAAACAAGATTGTGTCTGAAACATTCTAAGTAGGACCTATAATAAAAAATATTAATAACATGAACCCTATTCTTGAAGAACTGGCAATGTAATTGGGGTGATTATTTAACAGAGGACACACAAATAGTTTTCTAAAATTGTGGTAAGAACTTAAAAAATTATGGACTGTAGATTTGGAATTAATCATATAAGAGTTCCAAATCTTATCAATTTTATAATCTAATAAAAATATATCAGACTTAAATGGTAAATTTTAAAATTTATTTTTAAACTTTAAGTTTTGAGTAAATCTTCATTCTATATAGTATGAAGTTAATAGTACAAATATGATTGCGTATAGATGGCAAAGTAAATTATTCAGATATTGATTCATCAAATTTGCATGGTGTTCAAAATAAATTTGTGAAAAATCTGGAATTAATACCTGAGAGAGAAATATTTAAAATAATCTAAGTAATTACAAAAACTCTTGGGAGATCTCATTTAAAATATTCCAAAAATGAATTCATTGAAAAAATAATAAAACACAAATACTTGGTAATAATGACTTATGATATATTTAAACTAAGAGGTATATTATTAAATCACTGTATGTTTGCATTTAAATCTGAAAGCCAATAAGGATCACATAACAGCATATATTAAAACAAAAAAGAAGGGAATTTATGCAATCCTATCCAGAAAAGTTGCTTTTGCCAAACTCCAATTTGGCACCTTTATGTATCATTAACAAACTAAATTGTTTTTGAGTGTGATAAATTACAAATACAGATTCAAAATAAAACTGATAAAACTAGGTAAATCATTCAACTAAAACTAAAATTCTCTCCAGATGTCAAGTTGAATAAGAGCCTGACTTAGAGTTTGACACTAATTTTCTTCAGTGTCAAATTAAATTAGCCATAAGAAGCATAAAATGTTTCGAGAACTATATTGAATAGAAGTGGAGATAGAGGGCATCCCTGTCTTGTTCCGGATTTTAGAGGGAATGCCTTCAACTTTTGTCCATTGAGAATGATGCTAGCCTGAGGCTTAGCGTAGATAGCTTTTACAATGTCAAGGTAAGTTCCTGTTATCCCTAGTTTTTCTAATGTTTTGAACATAAAGGCATGCTGTACTTTGTCGAATGCTTTCTCTGCATCTATCGAGATGATCATATGGTTCTTATCTTTAAGTCTATTGATGTGGTGAATAACATTTATTGATTTTCGTATGTTGAACCATCCTTGCATCCCAGGGATGAATCCTACTTGATCATGGTGCACAATTTTTTTGATGTGTTTTTGTATTCGATTCGCCAGAATTTTATTGAGGATTTTTGCATCTAGGTTCATTAGAGATATTGGTCTGTAGTTTTCTTTCTTTGAGGTGTCTTTGTCTGGTTTCGGGATCAGGGTGATGTTGGCCTCATAGAATGAATTTGGAAGAGCTCCCTCTTTTTCTATTTCCTGAAATAACTTGAAAAGTATTGGTATTAATTCTTCTTTAAAGGTTTTGTAAAACTATTCCCTGAAGACCTCAAAAAAGCATGCTACAGGGATACTGCCACATCAATGTTCATAGCAGCACAATTCACAATAGCTAGACTGTGGAACCAAACCAGATGCCCTTCAATAGATGAATGGATAAAAAAAATGTGGCATCTATACACAATGGAGTACTATGCAGCAATAAAAAATGACAAAATCATAGAATTTTCAGGGAAATGGTTGGTACTAGAGCAGATTATGCTTAGCGAAGCTAGCCAAACCCTAAAAAACAAATACCAAATGTCTTCTTTGATATAATGAGAGCAACTAAGAACAGAGCAGTGAGGAAGAGTAGGAAGAAAAAATTAACATTAAACAGAGACTTGAGATGGGAGGGAAAGGGAGAGAAAAGGGAAATTGCATGGAAATGAAGGGAGACCCTCATTGCTAAACAAAATTACACATAAGAGGTTGTGAGGGGAATGGGAAAATAAACAAAGAGAGAAATGAATTACAGTAGATGGGATAGAGAGAGAAGTTGGGAGGGGAGGGGAGGGGGGATAGTAGGGGATAGGAAAGGTAGCAGAATACAACAATTACTATTAGGGCATTATGTAAAATTGTGGATGTGTAACCGACGTGATTCTGCTATCTGCATTTGGGGTAAAATTGGGGGTTCATAACCCACTTCAATCTAATGTATGAAATATCATATGTCAAGAGCTTTGTAATGTTATGAACAACCAATAAAAAAAAAAGAAATAAAGAAAAAAAAAAAAGAAGCATAAAATGGCTAAAAATAACCAAGAATTTTATTCCTTTCTTCTATTCCATACTACTCATTTCTTCTAGGGCTATAATCTGTTCATTGATGATTTGTCAGGTGCTCATATGAAAAAAAGGAAGTCTTTCCCTCACTTTCTTACATGTAAAGTGTGAATTTCTGACTGAAACCAGCTAATTTTACAAATGAAGAAATTATTGTAATGGGGTTGAATGATAAAATTAAACAGTGGCAAATTTAATATCAAAACCCCAAGTAGCATACCATATGATAATGTTCTATCTCTTAAAAAGAGTTTACAAATTAATAGCTACAAACTCTTTTACCTGTATTTTGCATACATATTATACTAAATCTATATCCAGTGAAATTGAATGTGAATTTGTTTAGTGTTTTTTATTTTCTCAGGTCTCTACTCATTCTAATGTCTTTGCATCAGGTCAAAATTATGATGCAGTTGAATTTAACATGACCTGTATTCTTCATTATGACCAATTTCTTTCTCTGTAGCAAAAGAAATTCCCATAAGTAGATTGCATGAAACTTTTGTGCTATAATATTCATGTTCACCTATTAAATCTAGCAAATAACCTATCAAATAACCATTATACTTCATGTGGGTGAGTATATTGAATTTGGTCTAAGTTTTATTCAATGTTTCTAGAATATCTATGCATTGTAGAGTTAGAAAAACAAACAGTAATGTTTTCAATGTTTTAGTGTAGGTAAATTATAATTTTCCTTTAGCAAATCAAGTGCATTTATTAAAGACTTGAAATATTTAGTGAAATTAATGTGATATTACTGCTGTTCTCACTATTTCTATTATTTTGCTGACAATCAAGTCATAGAGGCTTTCTCCCCTAGTACATATTCAGAAGACCCAATATCCAATCACATTTGGAAATTCAGAGACTGAGTACAGCATTCATACTGCTCATGAGGAACTTGTTAGGTAATATAGGGCTTTGGAGCCAGCTGTGATTTTCTGATTGTCAAGGCTTTCTGATGAGTATTAATTCCAACATGGTTCTGGGACTGTCATACAGTAAGACTTTGAAATCATTCCTAAAAATCATTTGCATATATTTGCTCAATAGGTTGCCTAAGAAAGTCTTCTTTGATTTGTACACCTTAATGTTCTGGATTAGTCCTGACTAGAATTATAACAATGAAAATTCACAGCAATTCACCCAATTTCCATGCTCTAATCAGATCAGAGATCTGTAGCTTCTTGAAAGAAAAAGAAATTAAGAACATCAGGATATCTTAAAGATCTTCTGATAATCACTCTAAGTCTCTCTGGTAGCCTTTCTTCAAGTTGACTTCCAATCATTTACCAGGTTCATCAAATGTTTAATATCCCATTTATTTAT
The DNA here is from genome assembly GCF_964194105.1 of Spermophilus citellus. Classification (NCBI taxonomy): domain Eukaryota; kingdom Metazoa; phylum Chordata; class Mammalia; order Rodentia; family Sciuridae; genus Spermophilus; species Spermophilus citellus. Next base: position 63,253,514 of record NC_138182.1, on the reverse strand, counting down.
TTATTTATTTATTTATTTATTTGTTTATTTATTTATTTATTTTTAGTTGCAGTTGGACACAATACCTTTATTTGTTTTTATGTGGTGCTGAGCATCGAACCCAGGGCCTCGCACTTGCTAGGCCAGCACGCTACCACTGAGCCACAACTCCAGCCCTTAACATCCCTTTTGATTTGTTCTTTGACCCAGTTGTTGTTCAGGAGCATGTTTTCTTTTTTTCCCACATATTTGTGAATTTTCTAATTATTCTTCTATTATTCTATTATCATGCCATTTTTTGGAAAAGTTACTTGGTATAATTTCAACTTTCATGAATTTGTTTTGGCTTTTTTTGTGTTCCAACATTTAATCTACTCTGGAGAAAGTGCTATGTGCTTGAAAAGAATATGCATTCTGCTCTGATGCATAGAATGTTCTATATATGTCTATAGATTCATTTAGTCCATAATATTACCGCAGTCTGACAATTTCTTATTGAGTTTTTTGTCCAGATGATTTATCCTCTGTTGAATGTGAAGTATTGATTTAACTATTACTGTATTACTATTTCTCTTTTCAATTTTGGCAATATTTGCTTCAGATATGTTGGTTGTGTGTGTATTTACAATTGTTTTATCCCCTGTGGATTGACCTCATTTCTCTGGTTATTTGGATCCCTGTGGCCTTACATTGGTGTCCTTATATTTAAATATTTAGATATCTCTTCCAGTCTGTGCAGACTGGCTTTCGAAAGGAAAGCCCTTCAATTATTAGCCTGTTCAGAGAATATGAGATGGCTCTCTGGCAAGATTCAAGGGCAGGACTGACACTGCAGTCTACAGGTGAGCTGCTCTGGTGCTTAGGTAAGTAGGTGAGTGGATCTCACTCTCAAGTCCACAGAAGTCCACCTGCTGTCTGGACAACAGCATGAGGCCTGGAATCTGAGTTCACTGGGATAAGGCTAAAGCTGAGTCTGCTTAAATGGGCCTATCCTTGGGTCTACTGGGGTGAACTTGACTAGGCCCATGGGGGTAGGCCTATAGACTGGTTCTGCAGGAGACCAGAGGCCTAAGTCTTTGAGGGCTGATCTGAAACCTAGATCCATGGGGGCAAATCTGGCACTAAAGTGAGCCTTAAGCCTGGGTATTCATGACCCATATATCACCTGACCTGGTGCCTAGGTCCATGGGAATGGGTGTGATCCTTAATCTCTGGTGGCCAACCTGATGCCAGTGCTCACTAGGGAAAGCCTAGAGCGTATTTTCAAAGGGCCAATCACAGGCCTGAATCCCTGGCCACTGGCCTGGAGTTTAGATGAACTTAGAGCCTGGGTCCTTAGTAGAGGTCCTGGAGAAGGGGTCCATAGAGATTAGTATAGTACCCTGGTCTATTAGAGATAGCTTAAATTCTAGATTCACTGGATCTTGGAACTACAGGTGTTGGTATGATGCTGGGTTTTGTCAGGAGCCCAGGCTATTGTATCTGATCTGATTCTTTGGGGGCATCTTAGTGTTTAGGACCAAGAGGTCAGCCTGGAGGATAAAACCATGAGGAATGTCCTGGTACCAGGTTTTACTGCATAAAGCTTGATGCCATTGCATATGGCAAAGTCTGGTCCTCACTTCACCCTTCATCTGAAGTGCAGGGTTGTCTTTCTTCATACTCTGCTGCCTATGTTTGGGGGCAGGGTGAAATGGGTAATGTGAAACTGACTTTTATCATCTTTTAGTTGTATCCATTCTTGTATTTCTGCTATATTCAGGTGCTGCAATATCTTACCTGGATTCTGTAGTTCTTTTGAAAGAATTTTTGTATGTGTATAATTGCTCAAATTGATGTTTCTATGAGAGAATGAGGGCTGAAAAGATTATCCCATTATCTTCCTCCTTCCTTCCCTTTGCTTCTTGTCTCCTTTTCTTCACTTTGTTCTTCTATTTCTTCTACTTTTTTTTCTTCTTTGATTGTTTCCTTACTCATGAAATACATTTATTTTTGCATTAAATAAAATTCATATTTATGATAATTGTCACCATTGTCTCTGAAGAATGTTTTTAATATTTTATCACTGAGTATAATAATTAATATCAGAAAGTCATTTGACATCTTTAGCCTATTAATTAATTATTAACTTCCTTTTTAATAATTATTAGAAATTATATTAGGTTATAGACATAAGATAGATAGATGTAGACCATTTAAAGATGAGTGTAGTACCAGTACTTCATTCAGAATGTGTCTTGCCTAGTCACTTTGTTTAGATGTCTTTCAGTGCAATTTTTAATGTTAATAAAATCCAATGAGGTTGGGAATGGTGGCATACATCTGTAATCCCAGTGACTGGGAGGCTGAGGCAGGAAGATCACAAGTTCAAAGCCAGCCTCAGCAAAAGCAAGGCACTAAGCAACTCAGTGAGGTCCTGTTTCTAAATAAAATACAAAATAGGGCTGGGGATGTGGCTCAGTGGCCAAGCGCCACTGAGTTCAATTGCTGGTACCCCTTCCCAAAAAAATCCAATGAAATAAATATATTTTTAAATGTCCTTACTGATCTTTGTCTTGTTATAGGAATTTCTTTATGCCAATTTTATGAAAGTATTTTCTTATATTAACTTTATTGTTATATCTTTAACATCTTGTGTTAGAGAACAAAGGAAATAAATCAGTTGGATTATAGTCCAACTTTTCTCACAATTATTAAAAAATATTGTCCAGAAAAAATGAAGAAAACCAGGTGATCTGGGCCAATCTTTATTAATAGCATAACTAATTCACTTAAGTAAAACAATGCTATTGTGGTTTTTTTGGCAGTTTTCTTTGAAATGAACTTAGTATTAAACCAACTCTAATTAAACGAATTAGATTAAAACCAACTCTCAATCAGGTATTCCTGATTGAGAGTTGGTTTTAATCAGTTAATATCAGAATTATGGATTTACACGCTAGTACTTAGACATATAGCTTGTATTTGGGGGTATATAATGAAGATGTTTTATACTAGATTCACTCAATGTGCAATAATCTTCATATAACCATCATTTGACCCAGATATCCCACTCCTTGATTTATACCTAAAGGACTTCAAATCAGCATACTACAGTGATTAGCCACATCAATGTTTATAGCAGCTCAATTCACAATAGCTAAACTCTGGAACCAACCTAGGTGTCCTTCAATAAATAAATGGATAAAGAAATGTGGTATATATACACATAATGTAATATTACTCAGCATTAAAGAAGAATGAAATTATGGCATTTACCCATAAATGAATGGAGTTGGAGAATTCAATGTTAAGCAAAATATGCCAATTCCAAAATAACAAAGGTCGAATGTTTTCTCTGATATGTGGATGATAATTCATAATAAGCGGAGAAAGGCTAGAGAAGAATAGAGTTCCTTTGGATTATGCCAAGGGGCATGAAGGGAAAGGAGGGGGTAAGAAGCATAGTAGAATGAGTCAGACATTACTACCTTATGTACATACATAACTACAAGACTAGTGTGATTATACATCACATATAGTCAGAAGAATGAGAAGTTGTGCTCCATTTGTGTTCAATGAGTTGAAATGCATTCTATAACTAATGCATGTATAACTAATTAGAACAATATTTTTTTTTAAAAAAGGAACTTAGCTTAGGGAAAAAAAAAACAACAACTCAGAGTGGATCAAATACTTAGGAATTGGACAATATACTTTATAACTGCTAAAAGAAAACAGGGTCAACACTTGAACTTATTGGTACTGGTTTGATTTCCTTAACAAGACCCTGAAGCTCAAGGAGTAAAGTAAAGAATCAGAAAGCAGGAGAGCATCAAATTTATAAGATCATTCACAGCAAAGAAAATGAGAGCATGAAAAGAGAACCTACAGAATGGAAGAAAATCTGTGCCAGTTATTCCTCTGACAGAGGATTAATATCCAGAAAATATAAAGAATTCAAACAACTTAAAACCAAAATTAAATAAATAACCCAATTAGTAAATGGGCAAACAAACTAAATAAGTAAGTAGGCATTTCTCAAAAGAAAAAATATTTAATATTCCTAACTCTCAGAAAAATGAAAACCAAAACTACATTGATATTTCATCTTACTCCAGTCAGAATGACAATCATTAACAATACAAATAATAAATATTGGGCTGGGGTTGTGGCTCAGTGGTAGAGTGCTTGCCTAGCATGTATGAAGCACTGGGTTTGATTCTTAGCACAACATATAAATAAATAAAATAAAGGTTCATTGACAATTAAAAAATATTTTTAAAAATAATAATAAATAAGGATCTGATGGGACTACAAATTTGTTTGATGACCTTGTAAAGCAGTATGGATATTCCTCAAAAGACTAGAAGTGGAAACACCATATGACCAGATGCACTCCTTGGTACCAATCAAAAAAAAAAAAAAGAACTAAAATCAGCATACTGTAGTGATATAGACATTTAGTATTTATAATAGCACAATTCACAATTCAGACCTACCAAGGTTCAATAACATATATACAACTTCCATTTAATGTTCTATTGCTGTTTTATACATCTGACATTACGGCTTTCTGGGTCAGATAACACCCAGTTCATCATGGAAATTTCAAAGTCACATGGTAAATTTGTTACTTGTGATTAAACATTCAGTCTTCACTAAGGTTTAATAGCAAAGTAACAATTGTCTCTTAAAGACCTTAAAGACCCTGCAGATGATGGCAGGGTCTTACGCCAAATCCTAAGAATCTGATGCAATTATCTATGGGGGCCTTCAAAAAACTCCAAAGAGCATTCCTCTCTGTCATGACTCCTCATTGAGTCTATTGGATCAAATGGTCCAAGTAGCAGAGCAGCCTGCACATGACATGGATCTAAGATAGAGCCTTCTTTTTCTATAGCTCACTCAAAATTAACATAATTTAAGTAATTCTAGAAATAGGAAAAAGAAATAATAATATGTGTACACATTGGGAAGAAATAAAGCAGTATCTCTTCTGCATGATCAATTAATTATGCAGAAAATCCAAAGGATTTAACCAAAACAATGTTGGAGCTAATTAGCAATTACAGCAGAGTTGGAGGTTATGATGTTAACCCACAAAAGTCAATTCTCTTTTTTGTATACCAGTGGGATTTCAAATTAAAAACAAAATCCTATTTACATTTGCATCATTCAAAATTAAATACTTAGGCATAAATCTAACAAAAAGTATATAGGATATATATGAGGAAAACTATAAAATACTCTTGAATCTAAGAACTAAATAAATGAAGAGATATTCCATGTTTATTGATAGGAAACTCAAATGTTGTAAAAGTGTCTGTTTATCCCAATTCGAGCTACAAATATAATATAATCTCAGACAAAATCCCAGCAAGTTATTTTACTTGTATTGATAAACTGATTATGAAAGTTATGCTGAGAGAAAAAAGAATCTGAATGGTCACTGAAACAATAAAAGAGAAGAACAAAGTTGGAGGGATGGTGCTACCTAACTTCAGCACTTATTTTAAAGAAAAAGTAACAAAACAGTGTGGTATTTGTGAAAGAATACACAAGTAGATGGATGGAACAGAATTGTGAGCTCAGAAAGAGATCCACATAAACATGATCAAGTGAGGTTTGAAAAAGGACCAAAATCAATACAATGTAGACAAGATCATCTTTCAACAAATGGTACTCTACCTGGGATTGTATATGCAAGGAAAAAAGAGGGAAAGAGAGAAGAGAAGGAGAAAAAAGGAGAGAGGAGAAAAGAAGAGACAGGAAAGAATATAGACACAAAACTCATACCTATCTCAAAGTATGACTGAAAATAGTTTCAGATATAAAAATAAAATATAAAATCATAAAACTTCTAAAATATAACATTTGAGACAATCTAGATAATTTGGGATTTGATGATGACCTTTTAGTTGTAACACAAAAAGTGTGGTCCATGAAAGAAATAACTGTTAAGCAGTATTTCATTAAAATTAACGTTTTCATGCACAAGGTCCTGGGCTCAATCTCCAGCACCACAAAGAAAAAAAATTACATTTTCTGTTCACAAAAGACCTTGTTAAGAGAATAAAAAGACAAGACAAAGAGCAGAAGAGATATTTGCAAAAGTCATTTTACCTAGAGGATTGTTATCCAAAGCATGCATGGAATTTTTTAAAGTCAATGATGAGAACACAAAATGTTAAATTATAAAATGGATGAAAAACTTTGATACAGACCCTCAGCAAAGAAGATAGATAGATGGTGCTTTAGTGCATTTTATTCTGCTCTAAAAGAATGCCACAGACTGAGTAAATAAATCATCAACAATGGATTTGCTTGGTCTTGGTTCTGGAAATTGAGATTATTGAGAAGGTGCCTCTGGTGAGCGTCTTCCTGATTCTGTGTCACAACCTGGTAAAAGGCTGAAAGTATCACATGGTGAAAGATCAAAAGACAGTGAAAGAAAATGAGAGTAGAAGAGGTTGAACTCATCAGAACTAATTAGTAGTCTACTCCAATGCTAACTGACACCAAGAAAAGCAGCCTCAATCCATCCAGGAGGATTAAATGTAAACTTTAATCATTTCTTAAAGGTCCTACTTTTAATATGATCATGACAGCAAATAAATTTTACCATGAATTTTGGAAGATACATACATTAAAATTAAAACAAGAAGCTACCATTGTACACCTATTAAAATGGCCAAAAACCAGAACTCTGACAGCACCAAATATTAGCAAGAATGCTAAGTCATAAGCTCTTTCATTCATTATTGCTAGGAATGCAAAATTATACAGCAACAGTTTGATAGTTTCTTACAAAACTAAACATATTCATGCCATATAATACAGCAAGTAGGCTTTTTATTCAAAGGAGTTAAAAACTCATATCCATGCAAATACCATCCATCATGTGGGTTTTTTTTTTTTGTAGCAGTTGTATCCCTAATTATGAAAATCTGGAAGCAACTAAGATGTCCTTCAGTAGGTGGTGAGTGAAAAAAATAAACCTTTATAAATAAAGTCGATAGATTATTATTCAGTACTAAAAGGGAATGAGCTATCAAATGGTGAAAAGACACGGAGAGAGTTTCAAAGGATACTACGTTGTGGAAGAAGCCAATTAAAGTCTAAATACTGTATAATTCCAATTATATGACATTCTGAAAAGGGTAAAACTGCAGACAGTAAAAATATCCGTAATTGTTCAGGGTTAGAGCAGAGGGAAGGATGTCAGAGCACAGAGGAGGTTTAGGGAAGTAGCTGGTATGGTACTATAAAGGTAGATACATGACTTTATACATTTGTCCAAATCCATAGAATGTACCAACAGTGAACCTTAATATAAACGATGAACTTTAGGTGCATTAGAATGTGTCATGTAGGTTCTTCAATTGTATCAAAGGTACCACATAGGTGGGTGACGTTGATAACATGGAGGAGCAAAGGGCTATGTGGAAATTCTCTGTACTGTAGTTAGTTAATTTTATTGACGACCCCAAACTGCTTTAAACATAAAGCATATTTTAAAAATTACAAACAGTCAATGCAAGGAAAGTATTATATTACAAATCATGTTGCAAGGGTCAGTGACACCTGGTAAGGTGAACATACCTTGTCATGACAAGCTTTCCTGTACACCTAGCAGCAGCTGACACAAAAAGAGATACAATTTACATGACAGCGTGACAGAAATGAAAGACAGAATGGAGAAGATCTGCCTAGAGTATAAAAGTAGACACTGTTAACTCGAAAACAGATGATGGGTTTATTGAAAAGATTTAAATCGAGTAATTTTGAAATGTGAATTACACATTCCTGCAAGAATGAACAGAAATAAAAAATGAAATTAAAGGATCTAAATTGCTTTCTACTTTGAATAATTTCAGAGAGTGTTTTTTTTACAATTGATGTAAAATGTTGTGATAGAATAAAGTCACTGTTCTACTGATATTACCATGAGACAAAAAGGAAAAGACATAGTCATGCTGAGGGTCAAGAAGACAAAAAGTAAGATTTATTGGCAGTACCAGGGCAGAGTGTTTCATTTAGTTATGACTGGATATTTATTTTATTTATTTATATTCATATTCTCTGATGAAGAGTGATTCATCCACCTCTGCTCTGTATATCTATCTTGTTTCTTTATGTTGTCATAACTTTCAGATTGCCACACAGACATCAGCATACCATACAATATACTTTCAAGATCTCCATAGAGCAAGCAAAAGATCCTTTAAAGATGTGAATCACATTGTGTCCTTTATCTGAATAGAACTATGTAATGTTTTACATAGACTTAGCATAAATTTCATATTTCTTACTTTGGCCCACAAGACCATTCATGGAATCACTCCTGCCAATTACAAAAATGTCACCTACTCATGGACCTTGTCCTCAGTCATTAAGCTCCAACCCATTCTTTGTTCTGATCCTGAAAATGACAAGCTTATTTATGTCCAGCTGCCTTCCCTTCATGTAATCACCTCCTTCTATCTTGTGTATTCTTCCTTCAAATATTCACATAGTTAGCAGCTTGTTCTAATTCACTTATGAAATTAAATATAATTTCTTCTCCTAAAAACTCAGACTAAAAATATTCCATTTATGTCACACTTTTGATTTCATTTTAGAACTCGATATTATTTTCTGGCCATTAATTTTTACTTCTATTGTTATTTACCTTCCACTTTTATCCAGCACTCTGCTTACATAGACTTTGTCCACAGTGATAGCTTATAATATGTCCTGAAATAGTTTATATGGTATGGTACTATAATGGTAGATACATGTCTTTATACATTTGTCCAAATCCACAGAATGTAACAACAGTGAACCTTAATATAAACTATGGACTTTAGTTGCATTAGGATGTGTCATGTAGGTTCTTCAATTGTATGTGGGGAAAAAACTGACAAGGAAAACATTCTGGTAATTCTGGCAAGAATACAGCAATAAATATAATCACTAGAATCCTGCAATACCAAAACTAGAAAATAGTAGCTGCAGAAATTATAAAATAAGCTCCTAAGAAGCCTCCTTCTGATTAGAACCAAACACTCTGAAGCTAGTAAACCAATAAACTTAGCACTCTTTTGATGCTTGTATATGTGAGCAACACCCTTTCCAGCAACCATTTAAGCCCCTAGACAAAAGCACTTGAGTGGCAGCCCTCTCTCAGGACCCCTATAGCAGGATGAGAGTTTTGTTTCATTTCATCACTTTGAATAGATCTTACTCTTTAGCACTCACCCTTTGTTGTCTGTGGATTACATACTTCAAGTTGTTGAGACAAGTTGTTAAGAAGGAATCACTGACAATCTGTTGCTGAACCTAACACCAGCAGGTGTTGCCCGTTGTGAAACTAAAAGAGCTCTAGCAAAAATGGACCTTGAGCTGTAACACCAGAAGGCCCTATAAGAGCAGAAAATTCAAGTTCATCTGCAGTAAAGTGATCAAAGTATGTGGACATGAAATGATGTTGGATAATTGGACAGGTAAAGTGGGCTTTTATTAGCTATAATAAAACAAATGGATTACATTTTTAGGTAAGTAGAGAAGAGATTTAATCTAATTTAGAATTTTATGATTATTTTCCCTGTTGTGTGTGAAATAATTTATAAGTAGGTAAGAGAAGAAACAGAAATACAGACTGAGATGCTAATGTAGTGAGGTCACAGACAAATAAGTGGTGGTTACTTGAGCTGAGTTGGTAGCAGCGGACAGGTAGAAAAGCAAAGAGTTACAAAATTTATTCTAAAAATAGAACTGACAAAACTTGCCAATAGGTTGCAAGAAAAGAGTTATAAAATTTTTAGATTTATTATGGGTTATTATTTCTGGCTTAAACAGTTTGATAATTGCACTAAAACCAGAAGAGAATAAATTTGGATAGGTCAGTGGAGCTTACAATTGCATGCCCACATATTACTTTAGAGGTCACTATAAACATCAAAGCAGAGACATTAAGTGCCCAGTAGAATATATAAATGGGGAGTAGCAGGAGAAGACTACATAGGAAAGTTCATTGTGATAGTTAAAAGAATATGTATGCAATTTAGATGTGGAAAATGATGAAACTACCAATAATAAAAGGAAAATGGAGACAGAGAATAATTCCTTTCACATTACTCAATAATGTGGTGTGGTGCACCGTTTAGAAGTAAGGCAGAAAGATTGGAGCCAATGAGAAGCATTTGAGAAGAAATAGTAAAGAAGGCACATCAGCAGATGCTTGAAGTTCCATAGAAACAGAAATGAGCATTTAAGGAAGGAAGTAAAGGTTGATTCTGTAAAATCAAGTAGCAGAAAAAAGTGAGGCCAGAGAAGATTCCATTCAATTTTTCAAGAAGAAAGTCCTAGTGTCTTTTACAACAGTTATTTACACGGACTAGTTAGAAAACATGCAAACTAGATTATAATAGGTAAATAGTGAATTAATACCAAAAAAGTAGAGGCAGCTGTTTTGAGAATTTAAGGTTAGAAAAACCATATAGCATGAAATAATACTTGCAAAAGGATGAGATATCAAAGAAAAATTATGACCTTTTTTTGTTTGGTTGCTTTGCTTGTTTTGTTTTAAAAGGAAATTTCAGGGTTAATTTTTATCTGTGGTAATAGATCCCAAAAAAGGCAGAATTGATCATGTAATCGTGAAGAGAATAGAAAAAGAAAATTTTCCCTTTACAAGGAAAAGAAGAGAGGATCTAGATAAAAGCTGGGAGGATTAGCTATTGACAGAAGGAAAGACATATGAACTTGTAATCATAGAGGAAGGAGAGCTGCAGATGTTGGCAGCAAGTAGGGTGCAGTTACTGATTTGGACGTGGTGAGACAAAAGAGGATCTCAGCTGAAGGTTTCCATTTTATTTTTTTAAATTTTATCTTATTTTTATTATAAGTTATACATGACAGTAGAATGTATTTTGGCAGAATTATGCATACATAAAGTATGACTTATTCCAATTCTGGTAGTTGTTCATGATGTGGAGTTTCCCTGGGCGTGTATATAAATACAAATATATAAATACTAGGAAAGTTATGACAAGTTAATTCTACTGTCTTTCCTATTCCCCTCCCTGCTTCTCTTCATTACCCTTTATCTAGTCCAATCTATTTCTATTAGTCCTCCGCTTGTTTTGGGTTAGTATCCACAAATCAGCCTTTGGTTTTTCAGGATTGACTATTTTACGTAGCATGATATTCTCTATTTCCATCCATTTACCTGCAAATGCCATAATTTCTTTTTCTTTATGACTGAGTAATATTCCATTGTGTATATATACCATAGTTTCTTTATCCATTCATCCATTGAAGGACATCTAGGTTGTTTCCATAGCTTGACTATTTTGAGTACAGCTGCTATAAACATGGATGTGGCTGCATTACTATAGTATGATGCCTTTAAGTCTTTGGGGTTTAGATAGAGGAGTGCGATAATTGGGTCAAATGGTGGTTCTATTCCAAGTTTTCTAATGAATTTCCATATTGTTTCCCATAGTGGTTGCACCAATTTGCAGTCCCAACAACAAGGTATGAGAGTACTGTAATCCAGCCTAAATCAGGATAATCAGCCAAGGATAAATATTGACCTTACAGGAGGTTGAACAATGCCTGCAATAGTCCCCTTGGAATTTAGGAAAGGAAAATCATCAGGTATATGTATTGGAGTTGTTATGTGTCCCTGTGAGATATGTGCTGCTTTAGTGATGTGCATCTAGTCACACAGGGTGTTTGTGACTGGGCACAGTTATAACTTATTTTTCTTCCCTTGTCCCTTCTTTTTACTGCACAGGGATCACTCTGGTCAATTTCTTGACATCTCCTCTTTCTTGGGAAGGCTTCACTTTTCACACATGTTATTTTTACTAGGGAAAAGTTATGAGTGACAATTACATCAACCAAGGTTTTACCTTATGGTATTAGGATAGTTATATGAAGCAAATTAGGCTACTTATTTGAGTGAAAGTTTTTTACAGAAACAGTGGTTGTGTTTTGTTTTGTTTTGTTTTGTTTTGCTTAAGGGACTGTTATCTACATATATTACATATATATAAGACATGCAAATGTAAAACATGAGTTATTTTGAAATTATGTATCAGTGTATACCTTTACCTTGAGAACATTATACCTCTTGGAGAATTAAGCATGCTGTTCACAAGTGAGTATGTAATTTCAGAGTATTTTTTCCTCCCCTTTGTCAAGCAAACTCATGAGAAAGACACAAGCACAAGATTTGAGGACACTTTCTGAAGTAAAGTTATAATGTTTTTACTTAGAATCTAAGAAAAAAAGGATATTAAGAAGAAGCTGGTTATGAGAAAGAAAATGGAAAGTTAAGAAAGGAGAAAGAATTTTCTTGGGATGATAGCAATAGAAGGAACAGAACAGCTGAGCTGAAAATGAAAAGAGGAAACATTCAGAGAATAGGATATTTGATTTTTTAATGGAACAAACAATAAAAAATGTAAATGAATAAAATATAAGAAAACAAAAGAAAAATATCAAGACAGTATTTGGAAGTGACTGGCTGAGACACAAATAAAAATACCTTAAGCCTAGATTGTCATATTTTCCAATAGAATGGTAAAGCAGCCAGAGTCCAATAAAATGACATTTATATGTATGAATATATGAATGTGCATGTAATTCGCACTTGGATGGTTATTTCGTTACAATCCTAAGAGTTATCTTCCATGACCCAACATGAATAATCTGTTGATTTTCATGGTGTTTTTTGTTTGTTTGTGTTTGCCTTTTCTTTGGAAAGAACCATGCCTATAATTAAATTGAATTCCAAAGCATAGTCTCTATTCAGAAATGAGAATGTTCCAATAGTATATTGGATGAACGTCCAAACCTGTGATAATGCCCATTTTTCCTTTCTTCTACAAAACTGCTTCCAACAGAGATTCTTCTGTGGGAAAGAAAGGTGTCTATCATTCTTTGTGCTTTCTGTCTTTTGCTTTACCCCTGCCTTTCCTGGCCAGTTTTGGAGTCCCCCAGTGTGAGATCTAGAGGGAAAAAAGAAAAGTTAAGTATCAGTTAAATGGTTTACTTGAGTTCTACAGTTACTGAGTGACTTCTAGATTTCTCAGTCTGGCAGGTATTTACAGGTTACCTTTTCAGCTAGTTATTTTGGTTCCTATAACTTTGAGTATATTTCTCTTTGTTTAAGTAGTCTTTTGAGACTCATATCGTGTCCTTTCAAAACCTGGCATGTGCTTCTGGATTCTTATATTAGAAGATAGTCTTTGCACTCTCTCTTACAAATTAGATTATTGAATACAGGAAAATTTGATTATGTGTCAGTTTAAGATTTAAGTTTCCTAAATAGCTTTCCTTTTCCACAAGGCCTCAAGCATTGGGATAGTCAGCTTTTCATCACTGGGACCAAAGTACTCGACAAGAAAAACTTAGAGGAAGAGAAGGTTATTTTGGCTTATGGTTTCAGGAGTTCAGTCCCATGGTCAGCTGACTCCCTTGCTCTGGGCCGGAGGTGAGACAGAACATCATTGAGGGAGGGCCTGGAAGAGGAAATCCACTCATCTCAAGGCAGCCAGGAAGCAGAAAAAGGGATTTAGACATTAGGTACAAATACCAACCCTAAAACCACACCCCCCATAGACCACTTCCTCCAATCACACCCCACCTGCCTATAGTTAATACCCAAGTAATCCATTCTATTGATTAACTCATAAAATGGGTTGATCTGCTGATTAGGTTATACCTCTCATAATCAAATCATTTCCTCTGAATGTTGTCTTTTGAAATTTTGATAGACACCTCATATTTCGATTCATAATAAGCATTCTTCCTTAAACTTACTTACTCTTAGAATCCTAGCTATGGCATCTGGAAATATAAGTAAAATATTTTAGTGAATAAATATGGGATGACATCATGGACAAGAGATATAAGATAACCCACCAAAGGATAAAAGACAATATGAAGAAAAACGGTTGTACCAGTCAAGATCTTCCTACAGACAACAGTTTATAGGCAGCCAACTTCAGTCATGCATGAAGTACAACTAAGTCAGCAGAATGGCCTTCCCAACTTACAGCTATAAAGTGAAAATACCTGATCCCAAATAAAGACTGGCAGAGTCCCCAGGTAGCTTTGAGCAAAAGAGGAAACTGGAATTGGTTTTGTTGGAAGGTATACAAAGCTTTATAAGGATGGTTAAATGATGTGTGGCAACTCTGGTCACTGCAATAACAGAAATGTGAGGCACACTATAACTACCTCAGACACACAGAAGACCATGGAAACTCACTTCAGCATTATATTCAGAAACACTTTGCTGAATATTTGCTGAGCACAGCCGTTCTCTTTAGAAACCACAGACAACATATCTAGAGTATTCTAATTTTAATTTTAGCCTCTTTCAGGAGTACTGATTTCATGGCTATTGGATCTAGAAAGATACATGAAAATATTTTAGTTGAATGAAAATGGGAGGTCATCATGGATAGAAGAAAAAGATATAAAAATTATGAAAAAATATAAAATTGCCTACAATACTTGCACCACACTGTTACCCCATGGGAAGTAGAGCATTATCATCCAGGAGAGAAAGAAAGGGACAGAAAATCAGAATGAAATAGAAGAAAAGGTAAGCTATTTATAAAACTTAAATCTTATATTCTCTTATTGGGTCACTGATCTGACTTGCTTTACTTAGAGATTTTTAACTGAAAATTTTTCTTGGCTTTCTTTTTTAACTATCCTAACTCTTCACTCATAAAGAAAGTACTATTAGTTACTCCCAAGAAAAGACTCATAATGGCTATAAAATTTAAATTAAAAATTCACAATAATCACTGATTTCAGAAGGCTTTTATTTGTAATAGACACTTAGGAAAGGTTGGCTTGTTTTAAATGATTGAAAGACTTGCCATCAACTATTGATCTAGAATAAGAAGACTAGAATTCCTAAAATGTAAGTATAATATTGGATATAATGGAATATCTTCCACAAGGTAATTTTCCTATCACAAAAGAGGCAATTAAAAGCACATTCTAATCTGAAGAAAGGCTTTGGAGAGGTAATATGAAAAAAGAAAGCACAGATCATCTGAGCAGTGATGGAAATCATGGAATATTCTAAATTGCAAATTCTTGCTAGAACCGGGAAAGACTGCCTTTACATGTACCAGAAGCAACACAGGGCCTCAGTAGTGGCAGAAATGCCACAGTGGAAAATGTCTCAGCAAAGAAGGTCTGAGATAGCTGTCCCTCTACTAAGACTCTTTGAACTACTATTGCATGAAGAATATTTGAAAAAATGTCTCTATCTACTCTTTGGAAGTGCAAGAAACCTAGCTGAGCGTCACTGTATCTTGGGCCAAGAGATCAAAGGGAAGAAACTCCATTGTGGAAACCCTTAGCTGAAGAAAATTGAAATGCTCAGTAATATTTTTAACATGTTATCTGATTATGTAATTTTATATTGAAGACATAAAGTGATTACTAAATCTAAATCAACTATTTCAGCTGGTGCTCAATAGAACTATTGTATTCTACTCCTAACATGAATTTTAAAAACTAGCATTTGGACATTGCAGTAAATATTGCTGCATGCTAAGTTTAAGGAATTTTGAGGCTTACTTTTGTCTATATTGCAATGTTTTCTATTTAAATGAATTGATTCTCAGAACCTCCAAGTAATACATTACTCTGTTGTAGTATCTTTGAAATGTAACTTTTTTTTTTCCAGGAGGAAAAAATTTTTCATAGAAATATCTTAAATTACCCCAGAAAGCAGGAGTATTTTTAAGAAACATGTATATCTCAAGAGTTTGGAGTTTATCCTGTTCATTACAAGAATTAATACATATTGATGTTATGGAGTAGTTTTATCGTATTTTCCCATAGTGATATATGTCCTCAGCAAAAATAGAAGATCTAGGATAGATACAAGAAAAGTTAGAAATAAATGCCAGGAAACACGGTATACTCAGGAATAAGTGAAGCGATTAAGGAAAAGACAGCAATACAGCATGGGAAAACTGCTCACAGATGTAGGAAAAGAAGATAATCATGGAGAATTATAAATCAAGAAAAAAGGAAGAGTAAAGTGAAAACAGATTAAGACCGAGTACAGGGAGTAGTGAAATGCAGTTTTAAAGGAGCAATGTGAGTATAAGCAGAAGGCACTAAGGTGGAATGCTAACAAACAGGAATAAAAATTCAAGAATGATGAGATTATGGAGAAGACATGGGTCAACTGAGATTAAATACCAAAAAAAATCCTGTAGGCTTACCCTCATAAAGATAAATGTGAGATTTCAAATACACAAATTTTCCTGAATATATTAAGGAAATGGTAAGAAGTCATTGATTTCTTGAAATGTATGAGTTAAGACTGGCGTAAGAAGTTAATACTAGAATTACACTACATCGTTTTAACAGTTTTACTTAATGTTTGTTATAATCAATGTACTCTTCATTTATCCTATGGATTTAGTCATCCTTAACAAAATTTCTGTTCTTCATTGGATGCAAATTGGATCAGAGTCTTGAAAGATATTTTTGTTAACAAGAACTATATTATAGGAAGCTTGAGTGTTCTCACAGTCCCGTACCTGGGAATCACCTTGCTTCAATTATTTGGAATCACAAGCATTACTTAAGTCTGACTACTCTAAGATCATCTTCCAGATTCAATTTTATGGGCTGAAGGAGAGGCAGGGAAAGTATGGACCCCAGAGTCCCAAATTGCAAAGCAATTGCTATAAACAAACATTTAAAATAGCATTTGTCTTATAAAACATGTAAAATGTATGATGAGTCACTCACCTATCTATCTGGGAATGTTCTTCAATCCAAGAAAATTAAACATTGAATAATTTTTTGTGAGTCAAGAAATTTTAACTATTAAAATATATACCATGAAATTCTGTTCAGTAAGGAGTAACTTCCCTAATTGCAGGAAGTTAGGTCCATGGGGGCATGTCCTTGGAGGGATTATTCAGTCCCAGCCACTTCCTGTCTCTCTTTGCTTCCTGACCCCCATGAGATGAACAGACCTTCTCTGCTACATCTCCTGTCATGATGCAATGTGATACCACAAGCCCAAAGCAATGACATCAAATTATGGACTGAAACCTCTGAAACAATAAGCCAAAACTAAATCTTTTCTCTTTAGAAGTTAATTGTGACAGTGATGGAAAATTGATGACCGCAGGTCACCAATACTCGAAGAAGTAATGGCTTCCTTCTTATTCTCTTGGATTGCTTAATCCATGCCATTGTCCGGCTGGGCGAAATAACCGGGAGATGACAAGCAACTTGAAGGTTAAGGCGGGAACTACTTTATTGCAAGTGAACTCAGCGGGAACTAAGCAGGAACTCAGTAGCGGGAACCCTAGGTAGCAGGCACCGCCTCTCTGCAGGACTGCAGAGGTACATATACCCAACTAATTACACACAGTTTAACTTAATTGACTTAATCTAGACACAGCAGTCAGTCATTAAGGAATCTCTATCATCTTAATGGCTCACTAGTGTTACTCAGAAACCACTCCTCCTAGCATACTGCCAGGCATCTTAACTTGGTTGTGGCCCTCATCAAATTGAAGGTGTGTAAATGCCCTTGTGATGAGAGCTACTTGTGGAAATCCTCAGAGGAACTGAGGCCTCTTGGTAAAAACCAGTTCCTATAAGTGGATTTTCTAACCTCTGTAGAGCCTGCAGATGAACATAGCCCCTGAGAATAGATACAACTGTGAGTGAGTCATTGAGTCAGAAGATCCAGCAAGGCTGACTGGAATTCTAACCTGCAGAAACTGAAAATGATTGTTGTTTATAGTCATTGATATTAAAATGATTTCTTATATAAGAATAGATAACTGATATTAATACATATGTCTACAGTCATTTTCTGTATTTAGTTTCTTTTCCTCTCATTCTAGAATAAGTATCCCTATATTCAAAGTTTCTGTGGATGTGCTTTTTTTTACTCCAGACCTTGGCACTTGTAACTTACTTTCCTTCAATATACCATGGGTTTTAAGCTACATTGTTTTATTCTTGAAAAAGTGGCTATCAATCCCATTGTTGCTTTTTGAAGTGTGTATGCTTACCTTGAATGTTTTACTATTTCTTCTTTCCTTGGTTTTAGTAATATTATTCTAAATGTCTAAAGTGCTTAGCATTCACATTCATTTTGCTAAGTGATAGTATTCTTTTTTTTTAAGAGAGAGTGAGAGAGGAGAGAGAGTGAGAGAATTTTTTTTATTGGTTGTTCACAACATTACAAAGCTCTTGACAAATCATATTTCATACATTAGAATCAAGTGGGTTATGAACTCCCATTTTTACCCCAAATACAGATTGCAGAATCACATCGGTTACACATCACATTTTTACATACTGCCATATTAGTGACTGTTGTATTCTGCTACCTTTCCTATCCTCTACTATCCCCCCACCCCTCCCCTCCCATCTTCTCTCTCTACCCCATCTACTGTAATTCATTTCTCTCCTTGTTTATTTTCCCATTCCCCTCATAACCTTTTATATGTAATTTTGTATAACAATGAGGGTCTCCCTCCATTTCCATGTGATTTCCCTTTTTTTCTCCCTTTCCCTCCCACCTCATGTCTCTGTTTAAAGTTAATCTTTTCTTCCTGCTCTTCCTCCCTGTTCTGTTCTTAGTTGCTCTCATTATATCAAAGAAGACATTTGGTATTTGTTTTTTAGGGATTGGCTAGCTTCACTAAGCATAATCTGCTCTAGTGCCATCCATTTCCCTGCAAATTCCGTGATTTTGTCATTTTTTAGTGCTGCGTAATACTCCATGGTGTATAAATGCCACATTTTTTAATCCATTCATCTATTGAAGGGCATCTGGGTTGGTTCCACAGTCTAGCTATTGTGAATTGTGCTGCTATGAACATCGATGTGGCAGTATCCCTGTAGTGTGCTCTTTTAAGGTCTTCAGGAAATAGTCCGAGAAGGGCAATAGCTGGGTCAAATGGTGGTTCCATTCCCAGCTTTCCCAGGAATCTCCATACTGCTTTCCAAATTGGCCGCACCCATTTGCAGTCCCACCAGCAGTGTACAAGAGTACCCTTTTCCCCACATCCTCGCCAGCACTCATTGTTGTTTGACTTCATCATGGCTGCCAATCTTACTGGGGTGAGGTGGTATCCTAGGGTGGTTTTGATTTGCATTTCCTTGACTGCTAGAGATGGTGAGCATTTTTTCATGTACTTGCTGATTGATTATATGTCCTCCTCTATGAAGTGTTTGTTCATGTCCTTGGCCCATTTGTTGATTGGGTTATTTGTTTTCTTATTGTCTAATTTTTTGAGTTCTTTGTATACTCTGGATATTAGGGCTCTATCTGAAGTGTGAGGAGTAAAAATTTGTTCCCAGGATGTACAGGAGACACTCTGATTGGAAAAGACATACACAGGCTCAAGGTAAAAGGTTGGGAAAAAATATACCACGCACACGGTCCTCGTAAGCAAGCAGGGGTGGCCATTCTCATATCGAATAAAATAGACTTCAAGACTAAGTTAATCAAAAGGGATAAGGAGGGACATTATATACTGTTAAAAGGAACCATTCACCAACAAGACATAACAATTATCAATATTTATGCACCAAATAATGGCGCTGCGACATTCATAAAACAAACTCTCCTCAAGTTCCAGAATCAAATAGACCACAACACAATATTCATGGGTGACTTCAACACACCTCTCTCACCATTGGACAGATCCTGCAAACAAAAGTTGAATAAAGAAACTATAGAACTCAATATCACAATCAATAACCTAGACTTAACTGACATATATAGAATATATCAACCATCATCAAGTGGATATACTTTTATCTCAGCAGCACATGGATCCTTCTCAAAAATAGACCATATATTATGCCATAGGGCAACCCTCAGTAAATATAAAGGGGTGTAGATAATACCATGCATTTTATCTGATCATAATGGAATGAAACTGGAAATCAATGATAAAAGAAGGAAGGAAAAATCCTACATCACATGGAAAATGAACAATATGTTACTGAATGATCAATGGGTTACAGAAGACATAAAGGAGGAAATCAAAAAATTCTTAGAGATAAATGAAAATACAGACACAACATATCGGAATCTATGGGACACAATGAAAGCAGTTTTAAGAGGAAAATTCATCGCCTGGTGGTCATTCCTCAAAAAAAGGAAAAACCAACAAATAAATGAGCTCACACTTCATCTCAAAGCCCTAGAAAAGGAAGAGCAAAACAATAGCAAATGTAGCAGAAGGCAAGAACTAATTAAAATCAGAGCAGAAATCAGTGAAATTGAAACAAAAGAAACTATTGAAAAAATTAACAAAACAAAAAGTTGGTTCTTTGAAAAAATAAATAAGATCGACAGACCCCTAGCCATACTAACAAAGAGAATTTTTAATATTTATTTTTTAGTTCTCGGCGGACACAACATCTTTGTTGGTATGTGGTGCTGAGGATCGAACCCAGGCCGCACGCATTCCAGGCGAGCGTGCTACCGCTTGAGCCACATCCCCAGCCCAGTGATAGTATTCTTTTTTGAGTCATTATCTGTCAGAGGTTTTAGAAAATTCTGAGTTATTATCTCTTCTTTTTGATTTATTTTTATTATGTCTGATTTCAGCCCAGGATTCCTAAATTACTTTTATATCCTATGATTTCTGCTTCTTTGTGCTTGTTTTGGAAATACTCTTCTATAATAGTTAATTATCATGATTCACATTAGTCATGCTCTATAGACAGTCCCCAACTTGTGATGGTATGACTTATAATCCACCTTCCAATAGTGCAAAAGCAATAAACTGTTACTGCAACTTTGAATTTGGTCTTTTCCCCAGGCTTGTGATGTTCAGAAATTAGTATCTCTCCTCTTTAGTGATACTGGGTAGTGACTCTTGTGCCCAGTCAGATATGAGCTTATGAAGGTAGAAAACCAATACTCTACAGTGTACTGGGTTGCTAAACTATGAAGTTCATAGGTTAGGAGAATTTAATGCATTTTTAACTTGAATTTTCTTTTTTTTTTTTTGGGGGGGGTACCAGAGATTGAATCCAGGGGTACTTAGCCTCAGCTCATCTTATTTTTTATTTTGAGACAGGGTCTCACTAAGTTGCTGAGGCTGGCTGTAAACCTGTGATCCTCCTGCCTCAGCCTCTGGAGCCACTGGGATTACAGGCGTGCTTAAAAAGTTTTTTATTTAAAAATTTTTCTAAATTTTTGTATACATTTCACAATTTTTATTATTTATAGCAGCTTAAAAAGATTTTTATTTTAAAATATTTCTACATTTCATATATAATAATTCTTATTAAATTTACAATAAATTGACAGTCCATTGTTTACAGTGGATTTCTTGACCCAGATATTCCCATCAAAGTTAATTCTGCTGTTGATAATCATAGCTATTCAAATTATGATTAAGATTGAATATTGAAAAACAAAGTTCAGCAACCATTCTTCATTTTGGCATGAACAGAGAAACAATATTCACTTTTCCTTTTAGTTGCAATATTGAAAGTTACTTACTTTTAAACAAATGGACAATTGGCTGTTTTCAGAACATGACTTTTCTCATCATTTGCAGATAAATTGCATAAGATATTAATTCCAAGAGATATTTATCATAAACCATACATGTTTCTTTTGTATAAAACATCTAGATGGTTGACTAAAATTTAAATTGTTATTGAGGGATTATGCATGTGACAAAAGTGAAC
This sequence comes from Spermophilus citellus, assembly GCF_964194105.1. Taxonomy (NCBI): domain Eukaryota; kingdom Metazoa; phylum Chordata; class Mammalia; order Rodentia; family Sciuridae; genus Spermophilus; species Spermophilus citellus. The sequence continues at coordinate 63,231,824 of NC_138182.1, read as the reverse complement.
TTTGAATATTATGTCATTGAAAGAGAAAAGGAAGACAAAAATTCTCCATACATTGTTAGCTTGACACAGCACAAAGTAACATCATTTCTTTTGCTATATGATTGAAATAAACAATTAAAAAGCTGAGCTAAACTAAAGTATTACTTTTCATTTTCTAGAATACCTAACAAAATCAAAACAGTGAAGTTGATTGAAGACTTCAATCAACTGTACAAATATACAAATTGATGAATTTATAATCACCAAATATTTCACAATTTTTATGATTTACAGCAGTCTTTAAATGAATTTATCTAATTATACTGAAACCTGTCATGCAATTATGGACTGATCCCATTTGCATGCTTAGAAAATGATAACAATAAGCTCCACTTGGCAATGAAGATTTAGATAAACAAATTGAGAATTTTCTACATTAATCCTAGGGAATTTTTTTTTCTGATTTTTATTTGGCTCCCTGCTTCAAAGAGATCATGTTGTTTATCTTAAACCAAAGTAAGAAAGACAATGCTTGACACTTTCCTACAAAGACTGGACCATCTGAACACTTTATATTTGTAACAGGTGCTTCTGGGATTTAGAGCCTAATTCTGGCCCAGATTCTGTTCTGTATGGGTGACTCTGTTGCTATGTGCAATTGTGTATTGCATTAATTGCAGAAAATAGAAAAAGCCAAGTATCACAATTAGTCAGTTGGTCATGCAGAAAAGAGTCTGGTGACTTTCAGCCATGAAATTTTGAATACACAGATGCACAGTACCAGCAGTTTTGCTCTCTGTGGCATGCTCCTGTCTATGTCAGGTAAAATGCCTTTGTGAATTGACCCTAGTTTTCAGTCCCCTTTAAAAACAAACTACATTTTTGTAATCCCAAAGAGAAAGAAAATGCTTATGTTAGATACCCTAAAAATAGCTATATTGGTATAATATTTTGAATATCTAATTGAACAATATGTAATAGACATAATTGACAGAAAAATTTAAAAAGTCATAAAAAATGTTAATATGTGCTTTAGTCATGAAATATTTTATATGTGGTATTTATTAGATAAAATTACTAATAATTTCCAGTTTTCTCATTTATAAATTATGATTATCACCAGTGATCAAATGATGTAATGAATAAAAAGAGTGACACATTTAATTATTTAATTTGAGAGGGATCAAACAAATAAGTAAAGAAATAAATAATAAAACATCTATAAAAGGTTAAGATCATATTTAAATTCTATGTTTTTGAATTAATTTTTAAAACTTGATGCATAACATTTGTCATACTTTATGAATTTTCAATGTATTTTAGAGTGTTTCCAATATTTAATTCTATGCTTCAACACAAAACTATCTACTTTTAGTTTAATAAATTCAACAATATTTTGAATACCTGCTACATGTCAGAATAACTCTTGATTCTAAACATAAAACATTAAACAAAATAGAAAACACCCCAGCCATGTGGAGTTTAATGGTGTGTAAGCAAGACACTATATATTTATTGCCTGCTTATATTTTATCACATAATGATAATAAAATTGTATAATGGTTCCAGTAACAAAAGCAAAGAGAATAAGGTAAAGTGGAAAAAATAAAGAGGCTACTTTGGACTGTGAAGTCAGGAAAGAACTCTTAGAGGAGGTGATAGTTACATAGAGACATAAATGAAATGAGAAAACATATTGAAAATCAATGAAGGGAAAGAGCATCACAGGCTGAGGTATAAGCCAAGAAACAGCAGCATATGCTTATCTACAGACTCATCAACCTGTACATATCATATAGGCACTGCCTTTTGTATGTCAATCATAGCTCAATAAAATTAGTTTCAAGTAAAGCCTTAAGATGAAGCAAGATTGCTGTGGATACGAAGTACCTGCTGAGACCTAGGCAACTTTGGAGGCACCTGACCTCTTTTATTTTCAATTTGCTGATAATATGAATAGTGTACTTATAAAACACTAAATCCCTGTATCCAGGGGTAATTATATTCAAATGCAGATGCAACCACACATTAGATGTTTGCTCATTTGTGAAATAGAGATTATAATAGCAATATAGAGCACCCTTTAGCAGATACAAATGAGATCATGTAAGCAAAGCACTTCCTGTAATACCAAATGGGTACTGTGGACTGTACAAACACCAGCAGTCATCACCATTATCATCATTCTCTTCTACAACGTGAAAATTGTCAGCCCTACCTCCTGATGGGGAAACTCTAACTCAGATACATTGAATCCTGGCTATTTTGCCAGCTCTAGGATATCTTCAATTTGCTTTTTAAAATTAAATTTTATCAATTTTATAGTTGTTTTCAGTGAGATTATTGTGATATAATGTATTAATTTAGAAGCAGAAGTATCCAGCAGTAAAAGATATTAATTCTTTAAAAATAATATACTTCCCATATTCATTTTAAAACACATCTGAACTAAAATGATCTATGCTATTGATACTTTTACTACATTTCAAGTGAGAATATCTGAAATCATTCCTATCCCTCAATGTATCAAAGCTCATAAAATCTTAACTTTCTTAGACCATGCAGTCAATCTTGCTCAGTTATAGGACTGTAGTTATATAAATGTAGAGGGGATGTTCCTTAGAGTCACAGTCTTTAGTTAACAACTGATACAAAGTAGACGGAGTAAATGCTGGTCAAATGACTACTTTAGAGTGAAGAATTTTCATTTTACTCAAATGACTATTAATTAATATGCCCTGGGGAATGAGAGTAAGGATTAAAGTGTTTTAACTTAAGATGTATTTCCTTTTCTGTAGAATTTTGTTGTTGCTGCTATTGTTTTTGTGATACTGAGGATCAAATACAGGATCTTGCATAGTGGAGGCAAGTGCTTTACCACTAAGCTACATTTACTGCCCATTTTATTTTATTTTGAGGCAGGATCTAAATTGCACAGGTAGACCTCTAACTTAAGACCCTCTTGCTTCAGCCTCTTGAGTAGCTGGGATTACAGACCTGCACTACTAAACCTGGCTATAGAAAACTTTTGAATCACTCAAGTTTAGCAAAATTACTTTGTGAGTACTGAAACTTTATAAAATTAAAATTAAAAGATATCTCACACATTCACATACATCTATATAACACCATGTATCTAAATGTACATTTATGGATATCCAATTTGTGTCTGTACGTGTGTGTGTATATGTATATATATATTTTTTTCTCAATACGTATAAAATTTTTTCAATTGATATCAATGTTTTCTTATATTTATATGTAGGTGTGTATAGATTTATAAGGTCAAGACAGTCTTGAGCCGAGCCTATAAACTTTTTTTCATGAAAGGAACATTTGAAGATCAAATAACTTTTGAAGCTACTCAAGAAAACAATACAGAGAAGAGGCTTTTTTAGTTGGAATCCATCCCATTTATTGATTCTGGGTTTTAATTCTTGTGCTACAAGAATCTTAAGAATGTTGGGGCCTAATCTGACGTGATGGACATTAGGGTCTACTTTTTTTTCTAATAGGCTTAGTGTCTCTGGTTTAATTACTAGGTCCTTGATCTGCTTTGAGTTGACTTTTGTGCATGGTGAGAGATAGGGGTTTAATTTCCTTTTGTTGCACATGGATTTCCAGTCTTCCCAGCACCATTTGTTGAAGAAGTTATCTTTTCTCCAATGCATGTTTTTGGCACCTATGTCTAATATAAGATAACTGTAATTACGTGATTTAGTCTCTGTGTCCTCTATTCTGTACCATTGGTCTACCAGTCTATTTTGGTGGCAATACCATGCTGTTTTTGTTACTATTGCTCTGTAGTATATTTTAAGTTCTGGTACAGTGATGCCATCTGCTTCATTCTTCTTGCTAAGGATTGCTTTAGCTATTCTGAGTCTCTTATTTTTCCAGATTAATTTCATGACTGCTTTTTCAATTTCTATGAAGAATGTCATTGGGATTTTGATTGAAATTGTGTTAAATCTGTATAGTGCTTTTGGTAGTGTGGTCATTTTGACAATATTAATTCTACCTATCCAAGAACAAGGTAGATCTTTCCATCTTCTAAGGTCTTTTTTAATTCCTTTCTTCAGCGTTCTGTAATTTTCACTGTAGAAGGATTTCACCTCTTTCGTTAGGATGATTCCCAAGGTTTTTTTGTTTTGTTTTGTTTTGTTTTTTTGAGGCTATTGATAATGGAGTAGTATTGTAATAACTTTCAGTTTACAGCTAGCAGCTACCGGCTATGAGCAGCTCAGAGTGCTTGAAGAATCTACACTTATTCAGGCCTGATAGGAACGCCTGCAGGATGGGGTGCTCTGCTCTAGTGAACCGTTAGTGAAACCACATCCTTAGCACTTGTGGTTAGTGTTGCCAAGCTGCCAGACCAGGAAACCAATAGCTAGGAGCTTTGACATGGAACTCCTAACTTAGAAACCCCCTCCCCTAGGGACAAAGACCCTTCATGATGATAGCAATATTTAGAGCATCCTCATAGTGTGGTTACATTAGGCATAAAATGATTGGCTTATGGATACTATCTTGATTATATATGATTAATGGGCACCCCCCACTCGAACCCTATAACAATTGTATGCATTCCAAAAATAAACTGAGCTACTGGACGACAACCTGAGGTGGGTTTCCAGCCAGTTCTCTCACCAGCTCCCAGAGTCTGTGTGTTGATTCTGTATCTCTACCCCCTGTGACAAAGTAAGCCAAGCAACTAATTGACCACATCAGTGACCAGAACTACAACAGAGTAGTTTTCCTCATTTCCCTTTCAGAGGATTCTACACTGATACACAGAAATGTCTTTGATTTATGGGTGTTGATGTTGTGTCCTGCTTCTTTCCTGATTTTTTTTACTAGTTCTAGAAGTTTTCTGGTGGAATTTTTTGAGTCCTCTTGGTATAGAATCATATCATCAGCAAATAGTGCTAATTTTTGAGTTCCTCTTTTCCTATTAATATCCCTTTAATTTCTTTAGTCTGTCTACTTGATCTGGCCAGTTCTTTCAATTTTTCAATTTTTCTCCATTTAGAATGATGTTGGCCTGAGGCTTAGGATATATATATATATATATATATATATATATATATATATATATATATATATATATTTCAACATCTCTAGCAATTAGAGCAATGCAAATCAAAACTACTCTAAGATTTTATCTCACTCCAGTCAGAATTGCATCCCTAAGAACACAAAAAATAATAAGTGTTGGTGAGGATATGGGGATATAGTCACACTCATATATTGGTGCAGCCAATATGGAAAGCAGTATGGTGTCCTTGGAAAGCTGGGATTGGAACCACCATTTGACCCAGCTATACCACTCCTCATTATATACCCAAAGAACTTAAAAACAGCATACTACAGGGACACAGCCACATCGATGTTTATAGCAGCACAATTCACAATAGTTAAACTGTGGAACCAACTTGGATGCCCTTCAATAGATGAATGTATTTAAAAAAACGTGGCATGTATACACAATGGAATATTACTCAGCAATAAAAGACAATAAAATTATGGCATTTGCACATAAATGGATGGAGTTAGAGAAGATAATGCTAAGTGAAATTAGCCAATCCCCAAAACGAAATGCTGAATCTTTTCTCTGATATAAGGAGGCTGATTCATAGTAGGGTTGGGAGGGGGAACACAGGAGGATTAGACAAACTCTAGATAGAGCAAAGGGGTGGGAGGGGAAGGCAGGGGGTATGGGGATAAAAGAGATGATGGAATGAGATGGATATCATTACCCTAAGTACATGTATGAGGACACAAATGGTATGAATATACTTTGTACACAAGCAGAGATATGAAAAATTGTGCTCTATGTGTAATATGAATTGTAATGCATTCTTCTGTCATATATAACAAATTAGAATAAAAATAAATTTTAAAAAAGAATAAGAAATACAAAGAAAGCAAGAAAAAACCATGTAGATATAAAAATGTTATAGTGTTAGGTGTACATTTTTGAAATAGCATGATTCTGAAAATAAAGCAATTTACAGAGGAAATAAAAATTGACTAAAGAATTTGGGTCAGTTTGTGGCTGACTTCAGGTAAGGGATGACACACCTACATGCTTTAAATGAGTGTTTATGATCCCTTTGAAGGAACAGATCTCTTCAGAGATTCATTCATTTTGATTACTGAAGTGCTTACTACTTTATCTAATTTTATTTTCTTCATGCTGCCTCTTTTATTTACTCATCCTGTCAAGTCATATTAGTTAAAATGCCACCTGTGTATTCAGGTCCTACCACAACTGTGTTCTTTCTTGTGTTAACCTACAAGGATTATTACAGAGTTTATCACATTGCAATTCAATGTCTGAAAATATCTGTTCAGCACTAATTAAGTGCCCTATACTTTCTTAGAGAGCTCTCAGCATTCAGGTTTTTTGCTGTTGGACAATCCGATGCCCTGAATTAATTGCTCATAACTAAAAGGCATGCATCACATTTGACCCAATTAAGAATATTGTATGTTTTTCAAATTGCCTTCATTCTCTCTTCTCATTTCCTATAGCAGGAACTCTTATGTAGGTCTGTTCAAAATTGCTACCTCTTTTTCTTCTCCATTTGTCTCAGAAAAATGCAAAACTGTATAAATCACACTATGAGAAACATGTTCACCTGTCCAAACCCAAAGAATGGACTAAGAGACACAAGCAAGGCTTTACTTTAATGAAGGTCTTGCAAGATCGAGTGCCTGGTGGCCAGGAACATACAGATTAGATACAACCAGCACAAGGTCTCCTCTCCAGTTCCTCATTGGCTGAGTACTATGGGTTGTGCAGTCTTCCCCAAGATTACCTAGGTGGTACTGTCTCCTGTTTGGTTTATTAAGTTGTCCCCATCTCTCTTTTTTCTCTACTTGCAGAAAAGATTCCTTAAATTGAGTGCCTTGTGGCAAGTGTATAGTTCATCTGTGTTGGTCAGGGTTGGGGGTGAGGGGTGGACTTCCTTCTCATCTCCTGTTTGTCAAGGAGCTGTGAATTTTACACTGTGGAGTCAACAGCAAAACTTTTTATTCTGCTCTTCCCTCTTTCTAAAATTCCAAGTAATTTTACATTTAAATCTAAATACTGTATTTTGGAAAAGTACCACAGGAATTTTTTTTAAAGATGAGAGAGAGAGAGAGAGAGAGAGAGAGAGAGAGAGAGAGAGAGGACAGAGAGAGAATTTTTTTAATATTTATTTTTTAGTTTTTGGTGAACACAACATCTTTATTTTATTTTTATGTGGTGCTGAGGATTTAACCCAGCACCCCGTGCATACCAGGCATTCGCGTTACCACTTGAGCCACATCCCCAGCCCAACACAGGAATTTTTACTAAGTATTATGGAGGGATTCTTAGAAACACAAATAAGTGCTTTGTGACCCATAGGGCCACACTCTACATAAATATAAGAAAGGACCAATGGGTTATCTGGGCAAATCAAATATGGATTCTCTTTAACTCATGCAAAAGTGGGAACCAGAAAATGACTTCTAAAATCATAAAATACATTTTTTGGCAGTATTTTCACTATTTGAAAAGAAGTAAAGTAGGAAAATAAAGTCAACTAAACATAGCAAAGGTGATCAGATGTTTATGTCAAAGACCTTGTATGCAGTAAAGTTTCTCTTATTAATCTTTGCTCTTAGGCAAGATGCTGGGCATTTTTCTCCACATCAGAATCTCCATCTGAAAGACAGATGTTGGATTGCATTATCTTTAAATTCTCTTCCAGCTATCCTTGATGGTTTGAAAAGGCAATTATTGTTACTGTAAGTTGCAAACTATTTGTTCTTTAAAATTGTATCTCCTTAGCTGTTGTGTAGCACACAAGAGACTCTTAGGAGACTGAGACAGGAGATTACAAGTTGAAGAGGACAGACTCCACAATTTAGCAAGAAACTCAGAAACTGAGACAGACCCTGTATCAAAATAAAAAAATACAAAGACCTGGGAATATAGCTCAGTGATTAAACAAACAAACAAAAAAAAAAAAACAACCTGTACCCAATCTCCAGTACCAATAAAGAAATAATAAACAAATAAAAGTGTAGTTCCATTTTCAACCCTTAATATCCATAATGGTTTTATAAATATGTTAGACTCATATTTCCTTTTGTTACCAAAAGCCCTGTCCTTGTTCCCAATGCCAATCCAATAATGAGGAGCGGTAGGTATTGAGGGAAAAGAAAAACATATTTTAATGATTTGTTAGCAAAGGAGAAGAACAGGGGACTCCTGTCCAAAGGCTGTGATTCTACCTCTCAGGGGGAATAGAGGGTTTTATTTTTTATTTTTTTTTTATTGGTTGTTCACAACATTACAAAGCTCTTGACATATCATATTTCAAACATTAGAATCAAGTGGGTTATGAACTCCCATTTTTACCCCAAATACAGATTGCAGAATCACATCGGTTACACATCCACATTTTTACATACTGCCATATTAGTGACTGTTGTATTCTGCTACCTTTCCTATCCTCTACTATCCCCCCTCCCCTCCCCTCCCATCTTCTCTCTCTACCCCATCTACTGTAATTCATTTCCCTCCATGTTTGTTATCCCATTCCCCTCACAACCTCTTATATGTAATTTTGTATAACAATGAGGGTCTCCCTCCATTTCCATGCAATTTCCCTTTTTTTCTCCCTTTCCCTCCCACCTCATGTCTCTGTTTAATGTTAATCTTTTCTTCCTGCTCTTCCTCCCTGCTCTGTTCTTAGTTGCTCTCATTATATCAAAGAAGACATTTGGTATTTGTTTTTTAGGGATTGGCTAGCTTCACTACGCATAATCTGCTCTAGTGCCATCCATTTCCCTGCAAATTCCGTGATTTTGTCATTTTTAAGTGCTGCGTAATACTCCATGGTGTATAGATGCCACATTTTTTTTATCCGGAATAGGGGGTTTTAATGAAGCGATTCAAAGGCTACATTTCACGTGTTATCTATCTGGAGTTGTTATTTATTTATTTATTTATTTATTTAATTTATTTTAATTAGTTATACATGACAGTAGAATGCATTGATGCACTTTGATACACATAGATGAGATTGAGAAACAGTAAATTCTGAGATCTTCTGGTGCCACTCCCAAAGTCTGAATTACTTCATTCCTGTGATGGGTGTGTGCTCAATGGCAGATAATTCTGTCTAGGTTAGGGAAAAAAGGTAATCCTATTTTCACTGAGATTAGGGAGGGGGACAGAATAGGCAGAGAGAGAGAGAGAGAGAGAGAGAGAGAGAGAGAGAGAGAAGAGAAGAGAAGAGAAGGGAAGGGAAGGGAAGGGAAGGGAAGGGAAGGGAAGGGAAGGGAAGGGAAGGGAAGGGAAGGGAAGGGAAGGGAAGGGAAGGGAAGGGAAAGACACGTGTCCTTTTAAAAATAAGACTCAGTGGCAGGGAAACAAGGGCTATATTCAAAGCATAAAGGGGACCACCTTCACACTTTCTCTACCATAATGCCCCAGCATATCTAGATATTAGAAATTCATGAGTTTCCTTAAACAGTTTATCTACAGTGAATTATATACCCACAGGGTATGGAAATAAAAAAGGAAAAAAATACAGTTTTCTCTGTTCTTTTCTGAAACTCATCAGACTGAATGACTAAGAATAACTGGACATGTCCATGACTAGTTTTCTTTATCGTTTAAATTGCCCTTACAAATGGCTTTAGAATAAGAGTCATTTTGTGCAAATCACTTTTAGTCTACAGCTTCATTGAAATTAAATATGAAAACTTGATTCTTTAAAGGCATAAGGCAGAACCAATTGGTGCAATTGCCTATTATTAAATATTAATGGAGACGAGGAACCTGGTTAAAGTAACATAATGAACCTGTCCCTCTGACTCTTTATCCAATGAATCTGCGGGATGGAAATGATTTAGAAAGAATTTGAAGAAATGTTTGCAATATTTTATCTCAAAAAAAAGAAAAACTTGGTTTATTCTTTTGATTAAAACTTTAAAAGAAACTATGAGGACACGGTTAGGTACTTGTCTTTGCCCCCGGCCTAAATGATTCTGCCACCAAAATGCCTCCCACGACCTGGACCTGCACTCTGCCTGCAAAAAGGTCTGGCCAAAAGTAACTAGCTCCACCTGTGGCCTGGCTCTGCTAAGGCTGTATAAACAGCCCAGAATCTTGTGGCCAGCAGCCATTTTGCCCCCGAAAATGAGCCACATCAGGTGTTTGTCTGATTGACCCCGCAGCTGAATAAAATGAAGGTTACTGATCCGAGACCTGCTCCCTGCATTTGCTATTTGTGCACTCATGTTCTTACAGAAACATATTCTGTAATCTCAAAATTTCTAATCCTGTGGGCCATAGGATCTGCGGTTTATAGTTTTAAAACTAAAAAATTATTGGCATCAAAATATTTTTCCTGTTGTTAACAATACTTATTTGCCAGACAGAACTCAAAATATACACTAACATAAAAATTACAACTATTTTCATTCATCTCTATTTTACATATTGATGTATTAAATCTTAAAGAAAACCTAGAGGATATATCATTATCGTTATCATTTACTATTGGAAGAAATAATATTGAAAATATGAATTAAATGTCCCTCTTGCTATGTGTTCTTTGAGATATTTTATAGTTTACATTTTCAAATTTTAAGTTTCTCTGATCACAAATCAATCTAAAAATAATTTAGTGGGAAGAAAATAGCCAAAATGCAAACAAAGGGAAACACAGGAATGTCATCTCTTTTTCAGCACAGAATAATAAATAGTGGAAGATGTACATTGAAACACAACACCCCTTAAAAGGTGCCATGTGGAATTATTCACATTTTACTCTCCTTGATGTAGTGTGACAACTAAAGGAATAAAAAGAAAAAGAATCACTAACAACAAAAACAGCAAGAAAACACTTGAAAAGGTGAAGGCACTGTAAAATGTCCAAATCACATCATAACCTCACACTCTCACTTCTAAATTATCTTTTCTCAGCAGGGTAGAAATGGAGATTCAAACTGCATAACCTTTCATCCAACAATACCATTGCTATGCTACTGAGAAGGCTTAAGTAACTTAATTCTTCTCACAAAGCCTGATGTTGATATTTGGCAGCTTCTAATCTGGCTGGGTGCCCTGACATGAATTACAGATTCTTTATGCTCCTTTTGAGAGGAGTTTGAGGAGGATGAAAGCAGATACAGACAAAGGCAGATGGAGCCTAGGAGCCAAATAGCATGAGGTTCCTCTCTACTCGAGTGGATTTGGCAGCCTCATACTGTTTTAAGGAAGAAAAGTAATTTTCTATAAAGTAATTAAATAGTATCTTAAACAAACTATCTCTGTGGTTGCATTTTGCTTTGATTTAATTTTTAAAATGTCCTTTGAATGGGGGCTGGGGTTGTGACTCAGCAGTAGAGCTGATGCAGCGAGTAGAGCACTTGCCTAGTGTGTGTGAGGCCCTGGGTTCAATCCTCGGCACCACATGAAAATAAATAGATAAAAATATTGTGTCCAATTACAACTAAAAATAATTTTTTAAAAAAAAATCCTTTGTAAATCAAAATTAAGTGGATGTTTTAGGTCATTATTGGCATGGATTACCTTCTTTTTATTTTTTATGAGTAACAATTTTTTATTTTTTTAAAGAGAAGGATAGAATTTAATCTTTATTTACAGGACACTATAAGATATGAAATTTCACATAGAAATAAGAAACCCATTTAGAGGACAAATTTTATACAGTATGTATAGTTTGGAACTGTTCAAGTATAGTTTTTTTCTGATTTTATACAAAGTATATTCACACCAATTCATATCTTCATACTGTACACTTTGGATAATATTGATCATCACATTCCACCATAATTAATAATCCCATGCCCCCTCCCTTCTCCTCCAACCCCTCTGCCCTATGTAGTGTTCATCTATTCCTCCCATGATCCCTCTCCTTACGCCACTATGAATCAGCCTCCTTATATCAAAGAAAACATTCAGCATTTGGTTTAAATTTAAGACGTTTCTGTATATCGGTGACAAATCCTTAGAAAGGGAAATGAGGAAAACTACCCCATTTTCAACAGCCTCAAAAAAATAAAAAATAAAATACTTGGGACTCAGCTTAACAAAAGAGGTGAAAGATCTATATAATGAAAATTACAGAACCCTAAAGAAATAAATCAAAGAAGACCTTAGAAGATGAAGATCTACTTTGTTCTTGGGTGGGCAGAATTAATATTATCAAAATGACCATACTTCCAAAGGCACTATACAGATTTAACGCAATTCTGATCAAAATCCCAATGACGTACCACATTGAAATAGAAAACGCAATCATGAAATTCATCTGGAAAAATAAGAGACCCAAAATAGCTAAGGCAATCCTTAGTAGGAAGAGTGAAGCAGGTGGCATCACTATACCAGATCTTATATGCTACAGAGCAATAGTAACAAAAACAGCATGGTATTAGCACAGAAACAGACTTGTAAACCAATGGTACAGAATGTAGGACACAGAGACTAACTCTCAAGTATAGTTTTGTTGTAAAAAAAAAATCTACAATAACAAGCCCTATTTAAAAAGAATTCTCAGTAGAGAAACAGTAAGACAAACATATTAAACACAGTACACAACAAAATTATGCCTCTGCTGTATGGCTTAGAAGTTAAAGGTCCCAGGAGCCCCATCCTGAAGTTGGAAGATATAGCCTTCAGAGGTTTCTGGCACAACATTTGATCTTTCTCTTTCTCTACTGAAAAATACAACCAAGTTTAATGAGGCCTTGTAGGCAGACTCATTTTCATGGTTCTGTAGAGCTTCAATTTTGTCTAAGCCTCCACATTCTTGAATAATTATACTCAATTTTCTCAGTTTCATCTCATTTTTCAGCAGCCTGAAAGATATTTCAAATGGCACCCAGAATAATTTTGGTATCTTTTGCTGTTAAGAAGTTCATCAATGGTTCTATTACTCCACAATGAAGGAGATACACAATCTGATCAACTGTCCCACCACTTGTACAATTGATCACAGCCCAAACAGCTTCATTTGTGTCTTAAAGTCTGCCTTAGAACACCAATGAGGAATGGAGCTAATTCATGACTGACAACTTGCTGTATCTGGTCCTGTTGGCCAACTGTGATGTTTGACATTGCCCATGTAGCTTCCTTCTGAATATGAGTTTGGGGGTAAGTTATCAGGCTGGGAAAGATGGCAAGTGCACCTGCATCTATCACAACCTGAATCTGATCATCTGTTCCATGAACAATATTCCCTATGGCTTGTAGAGCAGGAGTCACAATTGGCAATGCAGAAGCTCCCAGAAGTTTCACAAGTTGGGGCACAACTCCTGTTTTCACAACCATTTCAATGTGTTCATTTGGACCATCAGTAAGGTAGGAAATAGCCCAGCAGGTATCCACTAATATGCTAGATCCTCATGATGCAGGAGACAAACTAAAGTGGGAAGAGTTTGCTCAACAATATCTAATGGGGTTGCAGGATTCTTTTTTTTCTTTTTCTTTTTTAATTTTGATTTGTAATATATGACAACAAAATGCATTACAATTCATATAGTGCACAATTTTTCATATCTCTGGTTGTGAACAAAGTAGAGTCACATCCTTCATGTCTTTTACATGTACTTAGGGTAATGATGACCATCACATTCCACCATCTTTCCTACCCCTATGCCCCTTCCCACCCCCAGCATATTATGGATCAGCATTCTTAAATCAGAGAAATCATTCGGCATTTGTTTTTTGAGATTGGCTCATTTCACTTAGCATTATATTCTCCAGCTTCAACCATTTACCTGAAAATTCCATAATTTTATTCTCTTTTAATGCTGAATAATATTCCATTGTGTATATATACCACATTTTTGGGCCAAGGAACTGAACAGTTTATATATATATATTTTTTTTTTCTTTTTTTTAGGAAAGTGAGCAGGAAAGAAGCATTCTTGAATGGGTTTGCTAGAACTATCTTTACCAAGTGCCACAAACGAGATGATTCAAAAAGCAGATATATATTTTCTAACAGCTCCAAAGGCTTAGAAATCAGAAGTAAAAGTATTGAAAGGCCTGATTTCTTCTGAGTCTTTCTGGTTGGCTTGTGAATGGCTCTTTTCCCCCTGTTTCTCCGTGTGGTCTTCCCTGTGGTCTGACTATATCCAAACTTCTTTGTGGAATAACATCAATGTTGGATTAGGATCTATCCACATGACCTTATTTTATCTTAATAACCTCTTTAAAGATCCTGTCTCTAAATATAGTCACATTCTCAACTCACTGGGGATGATGAGTGCAGTATATGAATTTTACTGGCACAATTGAGACTACAACAATGCTACTTGTGAATGTTTTCCCCAAATCCCCATAATACCATATTTTTCATGCTTGGTCATGCTTGTCCTTTGTTTCCCTAAGGCTAGTTTACTGACATTGGAATCTCAAATTACTTGCAGAGCACAAGATATTTAAAAATTAAAAGCAATTGAAGAGTTTTAAGACTTTGCCCTCATCCCTACAAGTCTCTGACTCTTAAATCTGACCTTACAAAGCTGTTCGCCTTTCATGAATGGTGTTTAGGGTACAAGTCTTTTAGGTTGACTTTTATAACAGAGACAACTCATTTTCAGAGACAATATTAAAAGCCATAGAAATGGGAAGCATTAGAGTCTGGGTCAAACCAAATCAATTTTAATGTTAAGACATTAAAATTCTAGAATGCTGTTTCGTAAAATATCCCAAAGTTTTGATCCATTCTGAAAATATTTTAGGCAGTCTTGTATGATAAGCCTTTAACTCAAAAATCACAGAGAATAAATCAGAGTGTATACAAGTGATGCTATATAATGTGGGACCAGTTATGGGAAGCTTCCTGAGGACATGATTTTGAATCTTTATTGTATTCTGCCCTAACATATATTCTGCAATTATATAAACACTATCATGTTACATAGAAAATAGCATGTGCCACTCACTTTCTTGAAATACATTAAAATCCTAAAACCAGATGATTCATCTACAAAAAGGTAATTAGAAATATCTATGTAGTTGGAAAATTTGCTGTCTAAAATGAAAGTATTACTAATATGATAATAGGGCATTTAATTGTCTTTAATATAGTCTGCATAATCTAACATTCCTGTGTAATTAACAGCCAAGGAATCTTTTCTTTTTGCCTACCTTTCTTAAACCTAATTTGTTTAAAAGCTACCAAAAGCAGAGCCAACTTGAAATTTGTAATTTACCTCAATAAATTTGAAATAATATATTTTCTAATAAAGAAAATAACTTGACCAGCAATTTTAGAAAAATATGCTTTATTTCATGAAGCAGGATACTAGAATAACAATGCTAGTAACATGTTTTTACATTTAGAATGTAAAAAATTCTAAAAAGTTCTTTTCACTATAAGCAGTGAAATAATAATCTGATAAAAGAGAACCTAAAAAATATTGATAACTATGTTGTTTATGCTGACTGACACTTACCATGGTCAGGAAAACTTCTAAGTTCTTAACATGTATTTTAATTTATTATATTCTCATAAAAAAGTGATCAGGTATGGTATGATCATATCATGATAGAGTTGATAAACCGAGGGAAAGCCTGGTGCACACCTGTAATCTCAGGAGCTCCGGAGGTTAAGACAGAAGGATCAAGAATTCAAAGCAAGGCGATTCCAACATGGCGGCAGGCGCAGAGAGATCAAGTCTCTGACCTCTTCAGCTGTGCAGGCATAAGGAGTCGTAAACAACTTAAATCTGTTTGCTCAGGATCACTAGGCAATGCTGAGCTGACGTGGATCTGGGGCGAACAGTCTGGGCCTCTCAGAACACACACTGAGCCCGGATCGGCTGAATTCAAGCTCCCGTTCGCCTGCTTCCCGCAGACAAACAGCTGTGACTCAGCACTAATCCATCCGGCTGAAACAACTGGTCAGCCCTTCTCATCCTACGGAGGGAAATGCCAACCGAGCCTTCATAGGTAGTGGCCACAGGTTTGAAACGGGGCTTGGGAGAGACAGTAAGGACCCATCCGTTGCATTGGTCACCCAGAAAAGGGAAACGAACTGTCGCCATTTGCAAGAGATACCACCATGGCAGAAAACTGATGTCATCAGACTGTGGCGGAGGAGATAACTTCATTGAAACCTGCGGCTACAGGTGTGTAATTCCCTAGCCTTCCCTCTCCACACAACAGGGAAACCTTAAGGGCCCCTCCCAGCTCTCCCGTAAGGGCCCATCCCAGCTCTCCTGTGAGCACGATAGCCAGACCCAGGGAATCAGAGGTGGCGCGGGACCCTCGGCGTGGGACCCGCGTCGCGGAAATACCGCTCCCACCAGTGCTGACAGCTGAGGTCTCTTGCACCAGCTACCAGGGGCGTGGCTACCGGAGGGCAAGTAAAATTCGCTGAGATTTCTCAGCCCCAGCTCTACAAACTTAGGGTCTGAGGGAATGGCAAACTGGAAGAGTGTGCCCAGTTGTTCATGAAAACAGGGCTCCTGGGAGCAGCAGACCTGGCGTGTAGCCAGTATTGTGGTGAACAGCACCCGTGAGAGGGGCCTGGCTAGAGGAAAAGTGGGAAGTGATTAGACACAAGAGGAGGCCCTAGGCACTCAGGATTGGAGACTCACCCAGTCTGGGAGAAGCTGCTGCACAGTGATTGGTTCCCGCGTATTGACAGGAGAAACTTGGCCTCGTGGGCACAGCGCCACCTACTGGAAGAGAAGTTAATCAAACTCTAAGACTGCATTTATTAGTTTTTTTTTTTCCTTTTTTCTTTTCTCTTTTTTTTTGATTTGGGTTTTTCTTTCATTTTCATTTTTCTTTCTTGTTGTTTTTTTTAATTTTTTTTACAATTTTTTAAATTTTTTTTCTTCTAATTTTAATTTTAATTTTTTTTATTATTTTTTCAAAAATTTTTTTCTTTTTTTATTTCCTATTTTTTTCTTCTTTTGTCTTTCATTTCTTTTCAATTATCTTATCCCCCCTTCCTTGAATTCTACCTGTTTACTCTCATTCTCTTTAGTGACTTCTTCCCTTCCCTTCTAATACCTTTCCTCCCAAGCATCTAATAAATTTATAGGAGTAAACAGTAACTCAGCAGTCAAACAGAACAAGAAGTAACATGAGCAGCTTCAAAAAGCAAGGAAGAAAAGGAGTACAAACAATGCAGGACAGCCTAAATATTCAAGAGGACCTAGAGTCATCAGAAAAATGGTCGTATAAAGAACTCAAGGAACACCTTAGACAGATGGAATGGAACCTTAAAGACGATACAAGACAGCAAATTCAAGCAGCGAAAGAACACATTGAGAATGAATTACATAAACAGATAAAAGAAGAAGTTAAGCATCTTTATCAGGAGATAGAGATTATAAAAAATAATCAAACAATAATTCTAGAAATGAAGGAAACGATAAACCAAATTAAAAACTCAATTGAGAGTATCACTAACAGAGTGGAGCAAGTAGAAGCCAGAACGTCAGATAATGAAGACAAAATATATCATCTTGAAAACAGTCTAGCCAACTCAGAAAGGCTGGTAAACAATCACGAGATAAACATCCAAGAGTTATGGGATAACATAAAAAAAACCAAACTTACGAGTCATCGGGATAGAAGAAGGTACAGAGATTCAAACAAAGGGAATGAGTAGCCTGCTGAATGAAATAATTACAGAAAACTTTCCAGAAATAAAAAAGGAAACAGATATACAAATTGAAGATGCATACAGGACACCGAGCACACAAAATCACAGTAGACCAACGCCAAGACACATTGTTATGAAGATATCCAATATACAGAACAAAGAGAAAATATTAAAAGCTACAAGAGAAAGGAGACAGATTACATTCAGGGGTAAACCAATAAGGTTAATAACGGATTTTTCATCACAGACACTGAAACCAGGAAGGTCATGGAACAATGTATTTCAAACACTGAAAGACAATGGATGCCAACCAAGAATTCTGTATCCGGCAAAATTAAGCTTCAGGTATGACAACGAAATAAAAATCTTTCATGATAAACAAAAGTTAAAAGAATTTGCAGCCAGAAAACCAGCATTGCAAAGCATTTTGAGCAAAAGACTACACGAGGAAGAAATAAAAAACAATAACCAAAACCATCAGTAGGAAGTGCCTCGGTAAAGACAGAGGGCGAGGGGAAAGATAATCATGGAGAAACAAACTAAATTTTTTTAAAAATGGATAAATAATCAAACATGGATGGAAGTACTAACCATATATCAATAGTAACTCTGAATGTTAATGGCTTAAACTCTCCAATAAAGCGACATAGGCTGGTATCATGGATTAAAAAAACAAATCCAACAATATGCTGCCTCCAGGAGACACATCTGATTGGAAAAGACATACACAGGCTGAAGGTGAAAGGATGGGAAAAAATATACCATGCACACGGTCCTCGTAAGCAAGCAGGGGTGGCCATCCTCATATCGAATAAAATAGACTTCAAGACTAAGTTAATCAAAAGGGATAAAGAAGGACATTATATACTGTTAAAAGGAACCATTCACCAACAAGACATAACAATTATCAATATTTATGCACCAAATAATGGTGCTGCGACATTCATAAAACAAATTCTCCTCAAGTTCAAGAATCAAATAGAGCACAACACAATAATTATGGGTGACTTCAACACACCTCTCTCACCATTGGACAGATCCTCCAAACAAACGTTGAATAAAGAAACTATATAACTCAATATCACAATCAATAACCTAGACTTAACTGACATATATAGAATATATCAACCATCATCAAATGGATATACTTTTTTCTCAGCAGCACATGGATCCTTCTCAAAAATAGACCATATATTATGCCATAGGGCAACCCTCAGTAAATATAAAGGGGTGGAGATAATACCTTGCATTTTATCTGATCATAATGGAATGAAACTGGAAATCAATGATAAAAGAAGGAAGGAAAAATCCTACATCACATGGAAAATGAACAATATGTTACTGAATGATCAATGGGTTACAGAAGACATAAAGGAGGAAATCAAAAAATTCTTAGAGATAAATGAAAATACAGACACATAATATCGGAATCTATGGGACACAATGAAAGCAGTTTTAAGAGGAAAATTCATCGCCTGGTAGTCATTCCTCAAAAAAAAAAAGAAAAAACCAACAAATAAATGAACTCACACTTCATCTCAAAGCCCTAGAAAAGGAAGAGCAAAACAACAGCAAATGTAGCAGAAGGCAAGAAATAGTTAAAATCAGAGTGGAAATCAATGAAATTGAAACAAAAGAAACTATTGAAAAAATTAACAAAACTAAAAGTTGGTTCTTCAAAAAAATAAATAAAATTGACAGACCGTTAGCCATGCTAACGAAGAGAAGAAGAGAGAGAACTCAAATTACTAACATACGGGATGAAAAAGGCAATATCACAACAGATGCTACAGAAATACAGAAGACAATTAGAAATTATTTTGAAAACCTATATTCCAATAAAATAGAAGAGAGTGAAGACATCGATAAATTTCTTAAGTCATATGATTTGCCCAGACTGAGTCAGGAGGATACACACAATTTGAACAGACCAATATCAATGGATGAAATTGAAGAAGCCATCAAAAGACTACCAACTAAGAAAAGCCCAGGACCAGATGGGTATACAGCGGAGTTTTACAAAACCTTTAAAGAAGAATTAATACCAATACTTTTCAAGTTATTTCAGGAAATAGAAAAAAAGGGAGCTCTTCCAAATTCATTCTATGAGGCCAACATCACCCTGATTCCGAAACCAGACAAAGACACCTCAAAGAAAGAAAACTACAGACCAATATCTCTAATGAACCTAGATACAAAAATCCTCAATAAAATTCTGGCGAATCGAATACAAAAACACATCAAAAAAATTGTGCACCATGATCAAGTAGGATTCATCCCTGGGATGCAAGGATGGTTCAATATACGGAAATCAATAAATGTTATTCACCACATCAATAGACTTAAAGATAAGAACCATATGATCATCTCAATAGACGCAGAGAAAGCATTCGACAAAGTACAGCATCCCTTTATGTTCAAAACATTAGAAAAACTAGGGATAACAGGAACTTACCTTGACATTGTAAAAGCTATCTATGCTAAGCCTCAGGCTAGCATCATTCTCAATGGACAAAAGTTAAAGGCATTCCCTCTAAAATCTGGAACAAGACAGGGATGCCCTCTATCTCCACTTCTATTCAATATAGTTCTCGAAACACTGGCCAGAGCAATTAGACAGACGAAAGAAATTAAAGGCATAAAAATAGGAAAAGAAGAACTTAAATTATCACTATTTGCAGATGACATGATTCTATACCTAGAAGACCCAAAAGGGTCTACAAAGAAACTACTAGAACTAATAAATGAATTCAGCAAAGTGGCAGGATATAAAATCAACATGCATAAATCAAAGGCATTTCTGTATATCAGCGACAAAACTTCTGAAACGGAAATGAGGAAAAAACACTCCATTCACAATATCCTCAAAAAAATAAAATACTTGGGAATCAACCTAACAAAAGAGGTAAAAGATTTATACAATGAAAACTACAGAACCCTAAATAGAGAAGTAGAAGAAGATCTTAGAAGATGGAAAAATATACCCTGTTCATGGATAGGCAGAACTAACATCATCAAAATGGCGATATTACCAAAAGTTCTCTATAGGTTTAATGCAATGCCAATCAAAATCCCAACAGCATTTCTTGTAGAAATAGATAAAGCAATCATGAAATTCATATGGAAAAATAAAAGACCCAGAATAGCAAAAGCAATTCTAAGCAGGAAGTGTGAATCAGGCGGTATAGCGATACCAGATTTCAAACTATATTACAGAGCAATTGTGACAAAAACAGCATGGTACTGGTACCAAAACAGGCGGGTGGACTAATGGTATAGAATAGAGGACACAGAGACTAATCCACAAAGTTACAACTATCTTATATTTGATAAAGGGGCTAAAAGCATGCAATGGAGGAAGGATAGCATCTTCAACAAATGATGTTGGGAAAACTGGAAATCCATATGCAACAAAATGAAACTGAATCCCTTTCTCTCGCCATGCACAAAAGTTAACTCAAAATGGATCAAGGAGCTTGATATCAAATCAGAGACTCTGTGTCTGATAGAAGAAAAAGTTGGCTCCGATCTACATATTGTGGGGTCGGGCTCCAAATTCCTTAATAGGACACCCATAGCACAAGAGTTAATAACAAGAATCAACAAATGGGACTTACTTAAACTAAAAAGTTTTTTCTCAGCAAGAGAAACAATAAGAGAGGTAAATAGGGAGCCTACATCCTGGGAACCAATTTTTACTCCTTACACTTCAGATAGAGCCCTAATATCCAGAGTATACAAAGAACTCAAAAAATTAGACAATAAGATAACAAATAACCCAATCAACAAATGGGCCAAGGACCTGAACAGACACTTCTCAGAGGAGGATATACAATCAATCAACAAGTACATGAAAAAATGCTCACCATCTCTAGCAGTCAGAGAAATGCAAATCAAAACCACCCTAAGATACCATCTCACTCCAGTAAGATTGGCAGCCACTATGAAGTCAAACAACAACAAGTGCTGGCGAGGATGTGGAGAAAAGGGTACACTTGTACATTGCTGGTGGGACTGCAAATTGGTGCGGCCAATTTGGAAAGCAGTTTGGAGATTCCTAGGAAAGCTGGGAATGGAACCACCATTTGACCCTGCTATTGCCCTTCTTTGACTATTCCCTGAAGACCTTAAAAGAGCATGCTACAGGGATACTACCGCATTGATGTTCATAGCAGCACAATTCACAATAGCTAGACTGTGGAACCAACCCAGATGCCCTTCAATAGATGAATGGATAAAAAAAATGTGGCATCTATACACAATGGAGTACTATGCAGCAATAAAAAATGACAAAATCATAGAATTTGCAGGGAAATGGATGGCACTAGAGCAGATTATGCTTAGTGAAGCTAGCCAATCCCTAAAAAACAAATACCAAATGTCTTCTTTGATATAATGAGAGCAACTATGAACAGAGCAGGGAGGAAGAGCAGGAAGAAAAGATTAACATTAAACAGAGACATGAGATGGGAGGGAAAGGGAGAGAAAAGGGAAATTGCATGGAAATGAAGGGAGACCCTCAATGTTATACAAAATTACATATAAGAGGTTGTGAGGGGAATGGGAAAATAAACAAGGAGAGAAATGAATTACAGTAGATGGGGTAGAGAGAGAAAATGGGAGGGGAGGGGAGGGGGGATAGTAGGGGATAGGAAAGGTAGCAGAATACAACAATTACTAATAGGGCATTATGTAAAATTGTGGATGTGTAACCGACGTGATTCTGCAATCTGCATTTGGGGTAAAACTGGGAGTTCATAACCCACTTCAATCTAATGTATGAAATATGATATGTCAAGAGCTTTGTAATGTTGTGAATAACCAATAAAAAAATAATTTAAAAAAATTTAAAAAAAAGAATTCAAAGCAAGCTTCAGCAATTTAGCAAGGCACTCAGGAACTCAGTGAGAGCGCCTGTCTCTAAGTAAAATATGAAAAAGACCTAGAATGTGGCTCATGTTAAGTGCCCGTGGCTTAATCCCCACTGATGAAGTCATCTAGACATGTGGATTATTTGTGAAAATATTTTAAATTATGAATTCAATTTATTCACTAGATCAAAAACAAAGCATATATTCTTCTTGCTTCTCAGTTTGTCTTTAGTGTTCAGGAATCATAACATTCCAATGCAGAATGCCCTGAGTTCTGGGTTTTTTGGAACTATTTTGAATCTTTAGCTACCATGGTAGCAGGAGTACGCATCACAAACACGAGTATAAAGAAGCTCCCACAGGTTCAGCTAAAACATTTTCTTAATTTACTTATTGGTGAAAGTTATCAGGTGGATATTTCACTTTTAATTTGAAAACAGGAAAGTTTCACATAGATGTTTCTCATTTAACATCTCTTCTCTTTCCACACCACTATGAATCTATTACTATTTTTATTGAGTTAGTATGACTTTGCATATGGAAATGAAAAGACTTTTTTAACTTTATTAAAAAGAAATATAGCAAACAGCTGCTGATAAATATGGTAAGATGAATAAATGACAAATCTTTACTCAGGTATCAGGTATGAGTATTTTGGTCTTATTCATGCTATTTTATGTAAAGTTTTCAAAATTTATGCCTTAAAATTCATAATAACAGGTCAAATATTGTGGTATCCATGTGATATCCAAATTGTTCAATATTATTATATCTCATCAGAACTATCATTTTTGAAAAAATTTTTAAAGTCAGTACTCTGTTGTTATTGTTCTGTCAGTGAGTATAAGTTGAATATCAAATGCATCTAGGATAAAATTACTGTAACTAAGAATTTACCAGTTTTAGTTTCTTAATATAACATAAAAATTTGCCTTATTTTAATTATTCAGAGTGGTCTTAAAATTTTAAAATATTTTCACCTTTGATTATACAGCGTTTATTAGCATTTTTAAACTCCTAACATATTATCATTATAAGCTATTTTGTTAATAATAAATCATGTTTTAAGTCAATATTAATTTTTATGAAGTAAAGACTAAATATATATTTAATAAAAAACATCAACTATAGCCTTTTTCTTCAAATTCATTTTTTTTCCTTAAGCCACATGCTAAGAAAACAGTCAAATGGTACACAAATGACTCATTGTGTCATTAATTCTGACCCTAAATGACATCACTATAGTTGACATAAGTTGTTGCTCAGTTGTTTTCTGTTTTAGCAGAGATCAGATGTTCAGGGAATTCAGAGATCACAGAATTGTGAGACTCTTATTTAAATATCTAACAACTGAAACCTTCTTAAATGTTCTGAACAGTATGATACAGAACTTCTTTTAAAAATGTTTTTCAGTTCTTACTGGAGTTATTTTTTATATAACAAGAAACATTTTGTAATACGTAGTATATTACCATATTAAT
This sequence comes from Spermophilus citellus, assembly GCF_964194105.1. Taxonomy (NCBI): domain Eukaryota; kingdom Metazoa; phylum Chordata; class Mammalia; order Rodentia; family Sciuridae; genus Spermophilus; species Spermophilus citellus. The sequence goes on along the minus strand of NC_138182.1, from coordinate 63,207,851 downwards.
AATAAATTATATATTTATTGAAAATGAATTGATTAGTAGATTATATTTAGCAGAAGTAGTTTAGTTGACATGCAGATAATAATTCCAAGCATTATTCTTGATCGACTCAATATGTACTTCAAGATAAAGTTATTAATATATAATTTATGTGTTGTGACTTAGACCCAATTTGAGTGATATCAACCTTGTAATTACTTTACTGACTTTAATTCATATATTCACTGCTTTCTCCTCCAGTGAGCCGGACTGAGCCTGGTTTAGACCCGGCCACATTTCTCCTAATAAAAGTCAACACCACAACCAGAACTATATGAAGAAATTCTCAGCACATATAGGGCTTTTTCTGTTGCAAGTATCACTAGTTCACCTGTAGTGGAAGCCAAATATATATATCTAGCTCAGCACACTAAGGAACAATGGATAGGTCTGAATCAAAACGGATCAATACAAAGAAGATACTGCAGTTGTTTTCCCCTTTCTGCTCTTGTGCCCGAGAACAAAGTCAAGTCAAACATGCATCTCCCGAAGTGGGAAGGGATCTCTGGAAAGCTAACCGCGCGTCCAGAGAGGAGAACGACATTTTCAGGGAGGACAACAAGTCCCTGTGGAGAGAAAACAAAGCTCTCAGAGGGGAGAGCGAAGCCTTCCGAAGGGACAACAAGTTGATCCGGGAAAGGAACCAGCTCCTGCAGGAGGAAAACCAGGTTCTCTGGGAGCTTAAAAAGGCCACTCTGGAGAAGCAGAAATTATCGAGAGAAAACGTCAAGGCCTTGAACACGCAGAGAAAATCCAGTCGGCAACAGAAACGAGCCCGCGAGGCTCAGCTCAAGGCCCTCAAGCAGCAGGAGATCGCCTTCCAGAACGAGGCCAAGGCTCTGGACGAAGAAATGAGGTCTCTGAACCAGGAGATCAGGGCCCTGCACCACCAGAAGAAAGCCATCAACATGGAGGAAGAGGCCCTGGTGAAGGAGGGCATTGCGCTCGGGAAGGAGGAAGAGGCCCTGTGGAAGGAGGAGCGGGCCCTGCGAAAGGAGAACAAGGCTCTGAGAGAAGAGCACGGTGCTCTTCAGGAGGAGGAGAGAGCCCTGCAGGAGGAGGCCCTACTCCTCCAGTCGTGGTACAGCTTTCTTCAGGAAAGGGAGCTCAACAATCCTGCTGGGAAAAAGCACAATAATAAAGTAGAGAAGAAGGGGGACTTAAAGATGTGACCTGAGAACCATGAGGATCATTGACATTCCAGGAAAAAAAAAAAAATAGAATTTGAAGTTAAAATACTGGTGTTGGGATTGGAATACAAACCCTGGAAATTTATAGGGCTCAGTATTTTATCCTGGAAACTAAATAAAGTCTTTTAAAGAAAAAAAAAATAGAATGATTTTTTTATGTTTACTTAAATTTTAGACCCTAATGGTAGTAAGTACTATTTAATACAAAAAGAAATGCATCAAAACGTGGCATCAAATGTAAAAGTTAAATTTACAATTTATTTTCAGAGACATTGGATAACTGATTTCTCTTGTAAGAAATTAGAAGCAAATATATATCTTAAAATTTCTGTTAGATTTATGAATAATATAGTGAAATACACAATTTCTTATGTTTATTCCACATGTGATTTATTGAAGAGTATCTCTTCTGATTCTTTGTACTTACTGTAATAATCTAGTTCAGGAGGCCATTAAACTGGTAAAGATTTAAAATATGTAATAATAGAAAAATAAGAGTACGCTTCTCTACTTTGCCTTTATTTTTCCTTTCATTATATTCCTTGTCCTTAATGAGAAGAGGACAACTCCGTTGACTGAATGTATTAATGATAGAGAAGAAGGAATTGAGAGAACAAAGTTCTCCAAAACTAAAATAGAAATTTTACAGTTTGAAATATGAATCTGGTTAGTATGTTTATATTTCAAAGGAAATTGAACAAGTTTTTTATTCTTAAAAGTATTAATGTTGATAATCCATCTAATCAAGAGCTCATTTTAAAAAATAATTTGCAAAAAGTTACTCATACAGATTCATTAGAAATACATATGTAGTTTCAGAACATTAGATTAAAACTTAGAAGATTTGTGCCATGTTTTTCATCAGTTCAAATGTTGAATACTTAAAGCACAGAAAACAAGAATTTATTGGTTTTATTGAATATACCTGAAGTCATATCTCATCCTGATCCTTGTCTGGTGTTGGGGAATGGAAATATAGGAAAAATATAGGAAGAGAACACATTTGCTTTCATCCATGCTACTATCTCTACAAATGTCAACTTAGGTGCACTGAATGTTTCTTGTTAGCACTCTACTTAGTAATACGGATAAATTTAAGGATTACACTACCCACAAAGGAATATTAGCATAGATACATTTCTACTTCACTCTTTAAGGAAATCCATCTACCTGATAGTTTACTGATCACTGTTCCACCATATCTAGCACCAATTAAATAAAATGATTTATACTTAGAGAAGATTTTAAAAGCATGGTTCACAACCAATTGCTTGACAAACTTGGAGTCCAATTGGCACAAAAAAAAATAGACAAAACCATTTTATCATTGTTAATATCTCCCTAAAAGATATTAACAAAAGCCTGCAGGGCAACTAAAGAGATCTAGAAATTTGTGGATATCCTGTTCTGTACCCTATACATTCACTTTGATATGTTACTGTTCATACTAAAGAACTAGTACTCTTGAAATTCCCTAAATAGGAGAAATAAACCATTTTATTCTTTGGTGGTGAGGTCAGATGCCATTGAAGTGGGAGGAGTTATCAAGATTTCCTCTCTGTTGGAAAATGGTCACTATTGCATCATAGTAAAAGTAGCAGTAATTCAGTTTGAAGTGACAGCATAGAACATACCAATCAAAATTTCTCTCTCTCCTTGAATTCAAATGTTAAGCTTAGGATTAGTACTACTACAAAGAAAAAAAATTATAGCATATTTTGAAAGTGAGAAATTAGATAATTAAGGAATGAGTTTAAACAACTTATGTAAATATACTTTATTATATTGCTATTATTTCACTACTACACTAATCGAAATCTTACACTAAAAATTCCAGGTATCACATTTATGAAGTACCATGTAAAGAACTATATTTAACATGCCACATAAATTGCACTTCAGTGTACAGTAAAAAGTTTTCATTTGTAGTGCTAAAAAATTGTTAAAGCATTGATAACAATTGTTTGAGAAAATGGTAGCATCTTGCTGCTCACAGTGGAAGATCTTTGGTGGCCTTTTACTCTGTTATTCACCTAGAGCTTTAAAGATTTCTAGGTAAACAAAAGAGTTGTCTGTAGAAGCTATCTATACCCACAAAATCAATCCTATTTAACAAATAGTTTTGTTCTTCTTTATTTACAGTATATTCACTAGCAATAGTGTATGAAACAAGCAAAACTAATTGTCTAGAAGAGATTCTACCATAGGGAAGTTACAGTAACATAAAATTGGAGGCCTGAGGTAACACTATAAAAAAGGAAAACCACACATATGGAGGTTATCAATATTTTTGTATACAATTAAAAATGAGAAAAGATTCCTTTGGAGTGTGGACTTACTAAATGAAGAAAAAAGAGAAAAAATTAGATTCCAGACACAGTAGGAAGAAAAATGTGCTATAGGACTGACTAATGTCAAGATAAAAAAGATTACAAATCTCAAAAAAGTATGTTGGATACATACTTGGGAGGCATTCAATAACAGGCAAAGGAACTTGAACTTTTTTTTCACAGACATGTCAGTACAAATTAAAATTGTCTATAAAAAGTGAGATAACCTTATGTAACTGAGCAATATTACTCAAGAGAAATATATTCTCTGAACTTGTCCCCCTTTATTATTTTTTTGAATTTCATATTAATTAATTTATTCAATTGTTATTATTCATTGATGACCTTCCATATGTTAGGTGCTGGCTGATACTTGATACTCAGTGGAGACCAAAGAAAAAAAGTCCCCTTCCCTCATGATATCCAGAAATGGAGGCCATCTGAAGGTCATCTGTATCTGAGTATCCTCATTAAGATTGTCCTTCCTCAAGGCCAGCAAGTAATCCTTAACTTCAGGAGACAATAGTTATGTGGGTGTTACAAATATACTCTTACAAATGTTAGACTGTTTATCTTTCTTTACAAAACCATGTAAATCTAAACTCAATTACTATGCTCCTTTTATTAAGGTCAATGAGTCATAGGCTTCCAGATCTGTACTTCTCTACCTTTGCTTATACTCCATTATGCTCTATATATCCTCTAATTTGTCCAATTTCACATCACTCTCCACCATCTTGGAACAGTTTATCAAAACTTCTGCCCCTCAACCTCTTATCTGAAAGTTCTGTAGCCTTCTTTTCCTGGATTTGTCTCAGTGGAGTAGCTTTGTTAGTTTGCCTTTCAGATGAGGCTTGTAGACCCCAGGAAAGATGGAGATTGTAGATCTATTATAAATTTATTCACTCCTACTGCGTTTCCAAAACCTTTATCCACCTTCTTCCTATAAAAGAAGCCCATGGTATCAGACAACAACATTTTCTATCCTATTATTTCCAGCTCAGATAATATCAGTGTACTCTCAGATAATATCTCCTTCAAAATCTGGATCATAGTATTCTTCTCTATCTCGATAGCTTTCACATTTCTTTCACTTCAAACTGAACATAGATGATTAGTTCAGAAATGGAATATTCACCTCCTTTGATATTCTTATTTAAAAAAATTTTCCTACAATAACCTATGATGGTTATTGTATTGAACCTCTAAATGGGTTCAGCCTATGAACCCATTGACATACCTTAAAACCTTTATGATTGGCAAACATATTATCTAGAAACCGGAACTGTCACTCTTTTGGAACATTTACACTATACTTTTATTATATTTCCCAATGTCCCCAATTGATTTAGAAACCCAGCTCATGTAAAACTCATTTGCTTTACCAGCACCATTTCTCTCACTATTCAGTTTAGATTCTGGTTCATTATAATATTTTTGAAAATGTTCTTTACTTTTTTATTTACTCTTCACTGAACTAACCCCCAAAATATCTAAATTCTATTCCCTGTAATAATGTACCTTGCCTGGTATACACAAGAGTAGCTGAACATAGCTAGAAGCATTGCTATAGCTAATCTCTTTCGTTATTCTAATAGGTGTGAGGTGATATCTCATTGTGGTTTTAATTTGTATTTCCCTGATGATTAATAATGTTAAGTAGATTTCATACGTATATTATTCATTAGAATACATTTCTTTATTAAATATCTTTCAGTTATTTTGTTCTCTCTCTTTTTTTTGATGGTTTGTTTCTTTTAATTAGATTTTAAAAGTTCTTTGTGCATTTTAGACGTATTCCTTTGGCAGTTATATGGACAACCATCTGAACACAAATGTGCCTGAGCCCAGCCCAAATCAGAACCACCCAGAAAAACAAGCTTCAATCACCAACCCACTGTTCTATGAGCCAAACCAATGCTGACTTTAGTCTTTAATGTCATGTTTGTGATTGGCAATAAAGATGATAAATATTCAATAAACTAAGTTGTCTTCTTAACTACTATTTAATATTTTATATTTTTTGTTTTAAAGTTCTACAATACTTTATAGATGTTAAGTCATTTTTAGTTAAACAGTGAAGTATTATATTCCATTTTGTTCATTTATAGCATTAAGAAAATACGTGCACTTGTGAACATAAACTAATTACTTTCTATCAGCAAAATAACATGATTAACTAAAAACTTCAGTGACTGCTTGTAAAAATTAATACATTGTTACTTTCATATGAACAGACTCATGTAAACATAATTGTGATATTACTAAATTGTATTTCAAAATAATGTATAAATTACTTCAGACTAAGAACAAGATGACATGTATAACCAATTACTTGCATATGAAAAGAAGCACAAGTACTTTAAATTATATCAATGTAAAAAACACATTTAAATTATATTTCTCATTTGTAGTCAACTGAGGAAAATTTCTGACAAATATAATCTGAAAGGTGATCATTAAATTCATTTAATATAAATAAGAAAATCAAAAGGAATAAATATAATTTTAGGAAATTGGGTTATTTTAGAATAGCTTTGTTTCTTTCTCTAGTAGAGATAATCAAGTATTACTAGTCAGTAACAATCAAGTATTACTTTGAGTGGCTTTACATACTACTAACTTGTGATAAACATTTAGCACACTTGGAAAAGAAGGGAACATGCTTAACTTGATATGAAAAATCTACAAGTAATGTGCTTAATATAGAGAAATTAGATGTTGTCCTGCTAAGACCAGGAACAAGGATATCTTCCCTTACCACCACTTTTCAACATTATACTTAGTCCTAGATAATGCAGTGATACAACAAAAGGAAATAAAAACTATGTGGGTAGGGTAGGAAAAATTAACTGTTTTTGTATTCAGATAATATGATCTATACACAAAGTCCAAAAAATTTTTAAAACTCCTGAAACTAATAAAAGCTACAGAATGTAAGATTAAAATACAAAAGTCAATCACTTTCCTATAAACCAGGAGTGTAAAGTGAAATTTGAAATTAAAAGCACAATATCATTTATATCTTCAGTGTCCTACAAAATGAGACATTTAGGTATAAGCAGAACAAAACTTACATAATAAGATATTTAGATTCAAAGATGTTAGTTTATTTCAACTTGATTTATAGATTCAATGAAATCAAAATCAGAATCTCAGTAAGTTATTATATTAATATTGACAAACTTATTCTAAAGTTTCTATTGAGAGGCAAAAATAAAGAATAGCTATCATAATATTGACAGACTAGAATGCTGTAGGAGGATTGACACTACCTAACTTCAAGTTATTAATTTATTTATTTTGTAAGATTTATTATATTGCTTCAGTAAGTAACAAGGTACAGTATTGGTCAAAGAAGATAAGACAGATCAATTGAGTAGAAATTGCCAAACCCTGAAATAGATTCACATAAATCTAGTTAATTGATCTCTGACAAAGGAGCAAAAGCAATACAATGAAGAAAGGAGAACCTCTTCCACAAGTAGATCAGGGACAACTGGACATCCCCACGCCATTGAGTAAATTTATACACAGACCTCCCATCCTTCATCAAAATTAACTCAAAATGGATTATAAACCTAAATGTAAAATGCAAAACTATTGAACTCCTATAATATAGGAGAACATATAGAAAAATTTGAGTACAGCTATTACTTTTTAGACATAATACCAAAGAAGGAAATCAACCTCAGGAGGAACAGAAGACAGTGGGGAAGATAAATATAGGCTAACATGAGTTCCACTGTGCTCTTGGATCCGGCATCCTTGTCAAACACATTTATCTTTGGTGTCCTTAAGTTTTAGCAGTCTGAGGCTTGGAAGTCACTTGTCTAAGGTTTTGTAGCCCCCATTCCAGCAGGAAAAAGTAAAATCCTACTCTCCCTGTCATTGTTGCCAAACCACTTTTTTTGTGTACAATGCTATATAACTCAACAAAAATAATCGTTCATTTTCTACCCTTTGGCATGTTTTTGGAATTTATACTCATCAGATTAATTTAGAGTTATGTGAATCACCTTAAAATTCTTTACTTTCAGAGCTATTCATTAAAAATATGGGATGCAGAAGGTCAAGATTATTAAAGAATACACTAGATTATTGGCATTCTTTGGACAGTAAATATCAATGACAAGATTGGCCCAAAGAAGACACAGAGGCCCTGATGAAGAACTCCAATCAATTATACTGGATTCTTAGTTGAAATGATTATAGCTCTTTACATAAAGTAATATTCTTTATCATCTAGCAAATATTAATTTGAAATTGTATTTGTATGTTGAACTTTTCCTGCTTCTCTATGACTGGTTTGTATATTGTATTTCACAGGTTATATAATCAGTTTAAATAAATTTTCTTTTATATTGATTATTGGTACCATAAGTTATTCATCAAGGAATTAAGGTGACTAAATATAATGATAATTATGTATCTTGCTTTTACTTGAAAATATGATGGCTACATAACTGCATAGAATTGTTTAAAAAATCTAGTACACTCTTATCAACTTTATGTGGAGGGATACAGTTTTATCATATATGACAAGTAAAATATGATTTGTAGGATTATAAATAAAATCATTATATTTAATTTCTAATTTTTGTGTATTAAAATGGCAATTTTCTGTAGGGGTTCTATGTTTGAGATTGGGGTCCCTGATGACTTTATGGCTATGGCATGCTTGGTGTCTGGGAAAGTTTGTGCAAAGGCATAGGATGCCCAGTTGCTACGGTAATGCCCTCCATGCTAGAGTCTTATGGACCTTAATCTTAGGCACATAACTCCTAGGAATAAAGGAACTTGCTTTCTAGATAACTACAATGTTTCACCAAGCTCCAGTACTCCTGGAGCTGTCTGCCTAACAGTAACTTCAGACAATGAAAAACCTTCTTGAGAACTGCACAAAGCTCCTAACACTACATATTGTAACTATGAAATGTAACTGCAAAATAAGTAACCTCACTGATACTCTAAACAACAATGTAGTTATGGTACTTATGACCTAATGTAACCTACTGATATAAATAAATGTGGCCGCTTGGACAAAGAGCCACTCTGCCACCTTGCCTACCTCTGCATCTTGTCTGTCTCCTCTTTATTGTTATTCTTTACAATTTTCTATTTCAAAGTTTATGATTTCACATCTAGCTATTGGTGACCATGAGTAAATGAATTTTAACTATGAAATTCCCAATAGAATTCAATTTGAGTTGTAGTATAATCATAGCCTTTTAAATTTACCTTTAAAATAAGGCATCTAGCAAAATAATGAAAACATTTAAAATGCAGTGGTGTAGAAAAATGCCTTAACTTGCTTTAAAACTTTTTACTTTGGATTATTTGAAGATAGAAGGAAAAATTTAGTTAATGTTGTGTGAACATCTACCTTTAATGATATATTTATGAATTGTCATAATTATATTATTATGATATTTTCTGTCTTAGTGAGTCTGTCATGAATAATATTTTTACTCTAAAGAAAATAGATGGAATATAATCATCTCTTAAAATGCAAGAGTAGTCCCATGTATAATGAATTTCTTCAGGTTGCTCTGGTTTAGATAATGTCTGCCTACCTCTGTACATTGTGATTATTCTCACGTTATCTTTTTTTAATATTTATTTTTTAGCAGTGGATGAGGGTCCCAGTGTATAATCAGACACAATACCTTTATTTTATTTTATTTACTTTTATGTGGTGCTGATCAAACCCAGGGCCTTGCACATGCTAGGTGAGTGCTCTACCGCTGAGCCACTAACCCCAGCTCCTCACATGTTATCTTTATGTTGCTGGAGAAAAAGAAGTATCATCTAGAGTGATAGAAGAATATTCTGCATGAATATCTTACCAAACTCTTTCTCTTTCTTATGTTTGCTTTTTCCCAGTACTGGAGGTGAGTAGTAAAAGAAAAGGAGATAGAAGTTCATTGTTTACCTTTAAATATCTACATGTCAGTCATGTCCATAAGAATTAAAATTATGGGCATAAAATTAGATTTTATTACTCTTTTAGCTATATTTAAATCAAGAATTACATATTCCAATGCTTGAAAAAGATTGTAGGGATTTTTAATGCCATTCATTTCTTTATCAGAGTATGACAATGGCCTTTACCATCTTCAGTATATTTTCTAGTGCATAAAGAACAAAAATGAGTTCCTACTTCCTGTGTCTATTTGAACCAATACATAAGCCATCCCATTTTCTTTTGCTCATTCCCCAAATGCAGCATAAATATACATACGTACACCCACTTTAAGCAAAGCAGCCAAATGAACCAGGCAACAGATGGGAAACTCAGAGCCCACGTGTTCACATTCGTCCTATGCCATTAACTTGCTGGGGAACTTGGGCAAGCTATGTATTAGCTATCTTCAGCTAATACCTTTTCTCTAAAAGAACAGAGCCATAGGGCCAATATTAGCTCACTTAAGCCAAGTAATAAATTTGTCCCACCATACTTCTTAATATGAAAAATATATTCAAATAATAAAGAGCTGAAATTGATCTTATGATTATTGTGTATTCCCATTAGGTCTTCCCTGCTGTTGTGAAGACTATATCCAAATGCTTTGTAATATCCATTTAAAAAAAAAAAAAAAACTCTAAGAAGAATCTCTAAGACTGAGACAAGCAACAAAAGTAAAACAGATAAATCTAACTTCTCCAAAAGTACACAACAGACGATAAATGCATGAAATAATTTTTAACATCACTAGACATTATGGAAGTGGAAATCAAAACCACATTGAGATTCCTTCATATCCACTAACATAGCTATGATGAAAAGAGCAGAAAATAACAAGAATTAGAAAGAATGTGGGAAAACTGGGAACCTCATCCACTGCTAGTAGGCTTGTAAAATGGTACAGCCACTCTGGAAAATAGTTTAGATGTTCTTCATAAGATTAAACATAGAGTTAGCAAGAATTTAACTACTGGTTACATATCCAAGATCATTGAAAACATATGTCCATAAAAATCACAAGTACAAATATTCATAACAATGTTATTCAGAATAATCATGAAATGGAAATAATCCAAATGTCAAACAGCCAATAAATGGATAAATAAAATATGATATATTTATGCAATGGGATATTACTTAGCCACAGAAAGTAATGAAGTAATGGAAAATGCTACAATATAGATTGTTATGGTTTGAATTTTGAATGTTCTCCAAAGACCTAGGTAGAAAAACTTGCTATTAGAAAATTGGAGGAGGTTGCTATTGGGATGGCACTGTTAGGAGGTTTGGAAACTTTAAGAGATGGAAACTACTGAGAGGGCATGCCCATTAAAGGAGATTATGAGACACCAGTTACTTCCTTATTTTTTTCTCCCTTTCTTTCTTTCTTTCTTTCTCTTTCTTTCTTTCTTTCTTTCTTTCTTTCTTTCTTTCTTTTTTCTTTCTGGCCTGAGAGCAGTAGTTTTGCTCCACCACACATTTACACTATGATGTGCAGTCTCACCTGAAGCTCAGAGCAGTGGAGCTAACTGAGAATAGATTAAAACCTCCAAAACTGGGAGTCAAAATAAACCTTTCCTCTTTACAAATTAATTGTCTCAAGGATTTGTTAGAATGATGAAAAGCTAACTAATGCATAGATGAAATCTGAAAATATTATGCTAATTGAAAGAAACCAGTCACCAGATGCCATATATGATCTAATTTATACAAAATACTTAGAATAGGTAAGTCCACAAATAGTTGTTAGCAGGACCTGCTCAGGGTTGCTCAATGTTACCCCAGTTTAGCTTTGTGAACTTCAACAATCAAATTTCAGGAAGATATTAGAGTTTCTTAGAGTTTTGTTTGTTTCCAGAACACAGAGCCTGAGAGAAAGTTTTTGTTCAGTTTGTAATATGACAAAAATAAAGAATATAGTGACAACAAATCCCCAATTGCATTATGAATTGGATAATACTATAGGCAACTACACCCAAACATGGTGAGAACACAAACCCCTGCCATTCCACATAAAGTTTTAGATATAAAAATAACTCAAAATTATCTACTGTCAGTAACCACTACTCATTGAATGAAAGATAATCCACTGGAGCAAATTTTTACCCCTCACACATCAGATACAGCACTAATCTCTAGGATATATAAAAAACTCAAAAAGATAATCACCAAAAAAAAAACAGAAAGAAAAGAAAAAAAACCAATCAACAAATGGGCCAAGAACCTACACAGACACTGAACAGAGAATACATGATCAATCAACAAATATATATATAAAAAATGCTCATCATCTCTAGCAATCAGAGAAATGCAAATCAAAACTACTCCAAGATATCATCTCACTGCAGTCAGAATGGCAGCTATTATGAAGACAAACAACACTAATTGTTGGTGAGGATATAGGGAAAAAGGTACACTCATACATTGCTGGTGGGACTGCAAACTGGTGCAGCCAATATGGAAAGCAGTATAGAGATTTCTTGGAATATTGGGAATGAAATCATGATTTAACCCAGCTATCCCTCTCCTTGGTCTATACTCAAAGGACTTAAAATCAGCATACTACAGGGACACAGCCACATCAATGTTTATAGCAGCACAATTCACAATAGCTAAACTGTGGAGCCAACCTTGATACCCTTCAGTAGGTGAATGGATAAAGAAAATGTGGCATATATACACAATGGAATTTTACTCAACAATAAAAGAGAATAAAATCATGGCATTTGCAGGTAAATGGATGGGGTTGGAGAAGATAATGCTAAGTGAAGTTAGCCAATCCCCAAAACTCCAATGCTGAATGTTTTCTCTGATACAAGGAGGTTGACTCATAGTGGAGTAGGGAGGGGGAACATGGGAGGAATAGACAAACTCTAGATAGGGCAGATGGGTGGGAGGGAAAGGGAGGGGGCAGGGGGTTAGCAAGGATGGTGGAATGTGATAGACAGCATTATCCAAAGTACATGAATGAAGACACGAATTGGTGTCCACATACTTTATATACAACCAGAGATATGAAAAATGTGCTGTGTATGTGTAATAAGAATTTTAATGCATTCTGCTGTCATTTATTTTTTTAAAAATCAATTAAAAAAAGAATAAAAAATGAATAAATAAAAGACATAGACTGACAGATTGGATTTAAAAAACAAAAACAAAATGCAGGATGGATCTCGACCTTAGGGGTCCATTGGAAAGAGAGAGCTTGCACCTGATTCTTTATTTTTATAAGGGATGCACACAAAGAGAGGTTTGATGGGATGTTATTTCCAGATAAGGCAAGGGGTCAGGTTTCAGGGGATTGAGTCTAGCTTCCTGATGTCTTGTGGTCAGTAGATTAACTGACATTGTGGAAGGCCACACCCATCTCAGGTTCTGTGTAGGATCAAAGGCAAAACAAGCAAAAGGGACTCATATGTTCCACAGTTCAGTCAGAACAGCAACATCAGTCCAGGCCCCTCATGTGCTCAAATGCTCATATCTCAGACCCAGTCCATGGCTGGCTTGTGACAATATGGTACCTCTGTGTCAATGGCATTCTACTATGTGTCCCCCCCCACCCACTAATCTCTCTGCATGACAGAAAAATCAATTGTAGGCAAGTAACCCAAATTTGATACCCAAGATATCCATTTTTATATTTTATTCTCTCTTCTGTATTCTGGTGAATTTTTCCACAGAAACAATTGCTTACTGTTTTACCATGAAAAGTAAACAAATTCAAGAACATTTAACATTAGAAAAATATGCAAATCATTTTTAGAAGTTTGAGAAATGTCTTAGTAATGTAAAGTTGTGCATTTTTAGATGATTCTGTGAAGACTAAATTAAACTATATGAAAGGAAATCTATTGTCAGCTCCAAGAAATTTTGCAAATAAGATTCCAACACATAATTGCTTCCACAGTAGAGAAGGCTGAGATTTATTACATAGGTAGGGGAAAGGTCACAGCAATTCCAGAACTATATGGATTTTAATCAGTGTTTAATTTACAAATTTTAAAAACAGGTTCCTGCACCAAATTCTCAAAAGAGCTCCATATTAAAAACAAATTAAAGTATGTAGCTTTCTCTAGTTTGCATGACTACAAAGAGGTTTGCTTATGAACACAGACACACACATATAGAAAGAGAGAGAGAGAATCACATATATGGTAATAATTGTTCATTTTGTAATTTTCATTAAAAAGAGGAACATGCATTTTAGAAGTACCTATGGAGATATGCAAGTGTTATTGGTGGTACTCAAAATAAATGCCAATTGGCAGGTTTCATGACTAAGAGAAAATTAATAATAATTACTTCTCATATCAGGTCACAAATTCACCAAGTGAAACCCTCCAGATGGTACAATTAGTGCCCATCTATGGTTGTTTTCATATATTTTATAAATAGGACAGGGATAAAGCTAAATGATTACATATCAAATACAAATACATATGCATACATATATCTATACCCATGAAAGAGGGGGGGTAGGAGAAAGAGAGAAATAAATAGATAGTACACAGTAGTCCAAAGTTATATGTATGTATATATTTGGACTACCACACATTTGTTAATACTTAGTGATATATAATCAATATTAAAATTGATTCTTACCAATGTACAATCAATGTTAAAGTTATTCTTCTGTCTCATTCTATCACATTTAGATTTGTTTTTTGTATATACGCGATATAAAGGACTTAATTTAAAGGAATGAAGAGCAGTCTTAAAAATAAAACTAATTGAATTTACTGATAATATTCTATGTCTTATCTTATTATTTCAGGTTTGTATCATTCATAAAAAATTTAGTATTATAATTCATTCTTAATAATTATATACTTTAATATTACATATATATATATTATATATATTACATTGCTCATCCTATTTTTTCCAGAAATATTTTACAAACTATACTCATCTAATTATAGAAAATATTGACTTTTAAAACTTTATTCATTTCTTTATTTTAATTTATTTATTATTTATTGCTTATTAATTATTATAACTGAACTAAGGGCAAATCAACAACTATGTTAAACTTGTTCTTTAAATATTTTTACAAGATCGCCCTCTTCTGGTCACAACAGTTATTTCATTTCTTTTTGCCTACAGTAGTCTACAATCTATTGCAAATTCAGCATAAAGTGATTTAATACTAATCTAGCATCAAAGAAATAGTCACTCCTAAAAACTAAAAAATGGGAAGCACTATCCAATATCTCTAATACATAGACTGTTCTATTACTGTCTGTTTATCTAATGTCATTTAAATTCTGGCCTCACTGGTAGTCAGAGAATTAATATGCCAAGCTTGATAATAAGTTAATAAATGAATTGAGTAATGTTTTGAACGACCAACAATAAAAATAAATAAATAAATAAATAAATAAATTGAATGCTTGAGGTATTCCAGATGGATTTAAATTGCCAATGCTGTCATTCACAAAAGAGACTTCACTCCTACAGCTGGAATGCAAGCTTTCAAGTGCAGACTTATCTCTGCACCTTAAAATGGAGCTGAGAAGCAAGCTCTACTAAATGTTGTTTTTTTTTCAGAACTTAATGTTGTCTATTGCATTTTCAAACCTGGTTGAAAGCAATGAAACACATCTGAGAAATATTCAAAACCAAAGAATAACAAATGCTCACATGAAAATTTGGTACAGCCATAACCTACTAAAAACAAGTCTAAACTGTTACTAAGGGTGAGCTACCAAGTTACTAAGTTCTAAGCTGCTACCTTCTGAGCTACTAAGTTACTAAATTCTGAGCACAGCAGAACTGCATTAATCCAAATAATATCTATGTAGAATTCCTGAGGAGGGCTTAAATTGGGGAGAAGACAAAAAGCATGTTTCTAAGAGATGCATATTTTCAGTCTACTTCTAAATGCAGACATACACAGAATAGGATTAAGTAAAACATGCTGAACTGCTATTCCCCAGTGACTCACTGAGCCAGTTGGTTGTAGACACCAAATACAGCACAATTCTCCAGCCCCATTACTAAGTATCAACATTTTACATACACAGCCATTTCCCTTGTAATTACATCCCTATTCCATAGCAAGGAAACTCAACTTGTTGAAAATAATCTCTCTCCCTGGAAGAGCAAGGAAGTGTATGGCATTCACCTTAGTGTCTCTGTTGCATTCGTCCTCCATAGCAACTATTATGTCACCCATGTCTTTGCACTTCCACATCACTGCACTTGGCAGTAACAGCAGCTATGGGTTCATTTTTTTTTTAAAGAGAGAGAGAGAGAGAGAGAGAGAATTTTTAATATTTATTTTTTTTTTAGTTCTCGGCGGACACAACATCTTTGTTGGCATGTGGTGCTGAGGATCAAACCCGGGCCGCACACATGCCAGGCGAGCGCTCTACCGCTTGAGCCACATCCCCAGCCCTATGGGTTCATTTTTAATCCTAACTATAAGGGAGTGAGAAGATTCAAATAGTCCTATTTCCATGAGGCATTATCAATATCGAAGCAGTCCTTGACTCTTGACTTCAATTCATGTAGTGAGACTGTCAACAAAGAAGATTCCAAAAATTCACACTTGCAGGGTAATGAAAATGTTTCGTTTTCAGTGTGAGTCATAATTCTGGAAAGGAATCACTCCTAAAGATTTAAAATAAATTGTCTTCATGTGATCACTTTAAAGTAACCTATCCATTAACAGACAACTTAACTGGAACAATCCCAGGTACCATGGTAAAGAAAGAGATCACTTACAGGGAGAATACTGACTTTGTAATAGATCTGGGAATCTTTCGTTGGTACTGATATTAATCTCTAAACAACAGTCAGATAGCTACTAAATGCATAGTTCATTAATACATCAGCTAAACCTGAAAGTTCCAACTATGCAGATTATTTCAGAGTATCCTCCCTTTGAATAAGAAAGCAATATTATATCTTTCTTAAAATTGCATTATAACTATGATTCCCTCTGATAAGTGACATATTTAAGGATCAAAGAGGATTTATATATAATTTTATTTAATTTCTTCAAATACATACTATTATTAAAATTTTTTAATTGAGATTATTTCCATATAACTTTGGACATAATGTTAATATCCCCAAGACTAAAAAGCATCAACAGAAAAGAAATAGTGTATATGTTGACCTGATTTTTTTAAATTAGTTAAGAGTGCAGATCTTAATATTTGCCTAGAATCACCTTATAATTATCCACACATAATTAAAAGCAAAGAGATGAATACTATAACAGGTTAATTTTCACATATTAGTTTATAATTATTATTTTCCTTTAAAACTCATTGACTTAGGGATACAGACTTCCCTTAAATCTTTGTTATTATTCATTTTTCTTTAATTATTTTATACAATCTAAGAAGACATGAGAAAAATTCTCAGCAAGATTTGTATGTAATCAATGGGTAGTGGTGATATATAATTAATAAAAATAGTTATAATAGAGTGTGATAATACTTTAAGCTAATATTTTCAACCACAACATCCCTAAAGATAAATATATATCACAAAAGAACTATAAGCCAAGCAATGTGTTCAGCATATATGTGTATGTACACAGGTGTGTATTTGTGTGTTGCATTTTTAAATCTAGGTTTCCTATTTGTGAGAACAGAATCTTGATATTTCAAACTTCTTTGAATTTTTATTTTCTACTCATATTTAGAAGGAACATCAGAATACCTAATACAGTAGACCATGGCAAAACTTAAGGGAATTTGTTAGAGTCTGTAAACAAGTCAGGATGGCGCCTGGCATTTTGCCAGGGGAATGTTAGAGTTTGTAAACAAGTCTGGATGGCGCCTGGCAAAATGCCAGAGGGAGTGGTTTGTGAAGTAAGGCCAGCGAACCATTAAGTGTGGAGATTTCTTATTGGTTGACTGATGTATCTAGTTTATGCTAATTAAGATAAGCTGTATGAAATGTATAAATACCGCTCCTGTCCTACAATAAACGGCTCCTACTCCTGCTGTATCAATGTACACAAGTTGTTCATCCCCCCCCCCCCCCCCGTTATTTTGCTGCAGCCGGACTGCAGCAGGAATTCTAATAAGGTATATGAATCTCAGAGCATTTCCTTTATCATGTCTGAGTTCTCGGTAAGAGTTAATTTTGATAGACCCAACCTGATCTTTTCTTAAAATTGGGCATCTCGCCACAAAACCATGAAAAGATAATTTCGGCTTTACTATAAATTACTGCAAATTCTGAACCTGCTTGGAATGCCTGCCCGTGCCTTGAACTCACCCATGCCTGGCTCTCTGACCAAATAGCAGCCCTCTCTGAAACTTAGTGACACCTCATAAATATTGGCCTCCCCTGGCCAGACAACGACCCTCTCTGAGGCTCTAATGGTCCTCATAAATTCTGATGTTGGGGCCAGCAAAAAAATGTAAACTACCATTAGTGTGATGCTTGTCAGAGTTCTGTTATCTGTAACCCCCCTTTTTGTGTAACTTTCTGGGCTATAAAGCTGAGCTGTAGGAAAGGTGGGGTGCTGTCTTGTTCCCGCTGTTTGGGGAGGGAGAGGCAGCCCGGCTGGTCGAAATAATAAGCTTGCTTTAATTTTATTTTAATTGGAGTCAGTGGTCTTTTCTTGCGTCCTGGTCTATCTAACAATTTACTTTCCACTCATTTTTTCTATATAAACATCCTGCTTCTCCAGTCATAATAAATCTAAGAGAACATATACTATTTTCATTCCATACAGAAGAAACATCAGGAATTCTTTGTGGAGTTAATAGCCTCAGTCTTATACCCAAATTTACAATATCTTATTATTCTTCAAGTAGGAAAAATAATCCATGTATCAGTTTAAAATAGGCAAATCAAGATAGATGCTCCAAGAAGTACTTCCCTAAGTGTATACACCATCACTTTAAATAATCACCAAGGTGAATTTACTGACTTAAGGCATTTTCTATAAAATTTTTTCAGATATTATATATTTTCTTAACCCTGAGAGGAAAAACTAAGCAAATTTGTATCTATTCTTTCAAACATTTTCACAATAATTCCATAAAACTGAGTGCTACGGATACACCAGTAGGCAGTGCATCAAAATCCTATGTTTCCAGAATTTATAGTTCAGTAAACTCAGGGTAAAGCACAAATAAACAAAATTAACTATTTAATGTATGTCAGGTTTCATTAAGCTATGAACAAAATGAGAGAAGAAAAATAAATAGAATGTGATTTAGATCAGTAACAGCTTCTTTGATAAGCTAAAATTTGAACGAAAAATCAGAAGGAAAAGGGAGTAAGCCAAGCAAGATCTGGGAGATTTTAAGCAGAGGCAGAGAAGGACCAACTCTTAAAATAGGAGAAAAGTGAACTAAGTAGCACACTTTAAGTATATTGAGACATAAGCAGAAGGTTTTGAGCAGGGAGATGGCATGACCAAACTAATGTTTACATTGCATTTATAATAAACTATCACTCACAGGAATTTACTGTTGTGATTTGAATTTTCTATTCCTGGACTACTTGTTCACTTATCTTTGGGCCATGATGTTTTATATTGGACGTCCTCATCTTCACACATTCCAGTCTATTAGCGATAGGTAAAGAAAGCACAAGGATGAAGATAAATATTGATTATAATGCATTGTGGATGGTCATTGGTAAAATACAGATAATACAAGGAAATTACAGAAAAGAAGCTCCAGCCAAATAGGGCCTACCAGCTTAGGCTTGCTGCTCGATGTGTTAACTTATGGACAGAAATGAGACTAATGAAGAGGCATCTAAGTATGCATGAGTGATGTAGATGATATGTATACGACACTAAAAATCCTCCAACATCATCAGAATGCAAAATACAAGGCACTGACATTTAAAAAAAAAGTCCACATTATACGTTTCTGATTAGGGAGATTGGTTTTATTTCCCAAATGGGGAGACTTTGAAAATAGATAATTGTTTAAAATTGCATTTGATATGTTATTCTGACATGCACGAGAAGGACACATGCAAAGAGGACCAGAAAGGGAGGCAAGGGAATCAAATATGGTTATTACATCTTCTACTTATAAGAAAATGAGGGTCTGAAAAAGGGCAAAGTAGTATCAATGCAAGAGATGGAGAATAAAATCAGGATAATTCATGATCAGTCACTAGAAAGGATTAAGAGAAAGAGTAAGAAGTCAAGACTGACTTTGAGACTATAAGTTGGCTTAACAGACTAAACCCAATACTGCTAGAAAAGAGAGAAAATAAAGAAATGAGTTGAGATTATTGAGAATATTGGTTTAATTTTGACGTTTTTTGAAGCTCCTGTGTGTTTCCTGTTTGCACAGCATGAATCCTAGCTTCAAAGAGATTCTAGGAAGATAAATAAGGTTGGAAGAATAAGGGATATAATTAGCAGTTAAAACAAGGAAAGTCAATGAAATCACCCAAAGGTAGTACTCAATTCTATAATAAATTGAATTAAAGAATAATCATATACTATTTATTTAGTACTTAATTTTCTCCCTATTATAAGTGGTTTAGGCAAAATTTTGAATTCTTGTCTTTTTTAATGTTTTTGTTAGTGCATTATGGTTATAGATAATAGTAGGGATCAATATGAAAAGTTTTATATTTTCCTTTTTATGTATTATTATTTATTTATTTGTGTTTCCCAGGGCCTCAAACATACTATGCAAGCACTATCTACCACTGAACTATATCCCCAGCCTTTTTTAAAAATTTTATTTTGAGGCAGGATCTCATCAAGTCTCCCAGACTGTCCTGGAACTTCTGATTCTCCTGCTTCAGTTTCCATAGTAACCAGAATTACAGCCTGCACCACCATACCCAACCTAAGTAGATTTTTAGGATAAATGAAGTGATAGTGACATTCTGTTCAATTAGAAAAAAAATGATAAACTAACCTAATCAGTATTACCCGTAGAAAGTATTACCAAATATATGTATATGGAGTAAAACATTAAGATTTGTTTGCATTTCTTTATTGAATTTGAAGAGAAACACACACCAAATTCAATAAAAAATAAAATAAAATGCCTCCTTAAAGTGTTTCGAAATACTTTATTAAAGTTCTAATGCTAAGTGAAGTTAGCCAATTCCAAAATTCAAATGCCGAATATTTTCTCTGATATAAAGTGACTAACTCATAGTGGGGTAAGGAGGGGGAGCATGGAAGGAATAGAAGAACTCTAGATAGGGCAGAGGGGTAGGAGGGGAAGGGAGGGGAAGGGAGGGGGCAGGGGGTTAGCAAGAATGTGATGGACATCATTATCCAAAGTACATTTATGAAGACACGAATTAGTGTGAACATACTTTATATACAACCAGAGATATGAAAAATTGTGTTGTATATGTGTAACAAGAATTGTAATGCATTCCACTGTCATTTTTTTAAAAAATCAATTAAAAAAGAGAATAAGAAAAGCCAGACTTCAAGAAAATACTTATAAAAGACATATGTAATAAAAGACTTATCCAAAATATAAGAACAACTCATAAAACTGAACACTAAGAAAGAATTCTATTTAAAATGTGCCAAAACGTGATTCTGCAATCTGCATTTGGGGTAAAATTGGGAGTTCATAACCCACTTCAATCTAATGTATGAAATATGATATGTCAAGAGCTTTGTAATGTTGTGAACAACCAATAAAAAAAAATCCGAAGGAAAAAAAATAAAAATAAAATGTACCAAAGACCAGAACAGACATACCATCAAAGAAAATAGATGAAAAATAAGTATATGATAAAATACTCAACAACCTATGTAATTAGAGAAACAATACAGAGATTATAATGCCCCAAATAAAAAAAAAAAAACATGGACAGTATAACAAGCTGGCAAGAATGTGAAGAAACAGGAGCTCTCCTTCATTGATTGCAGGAATGTAAAATGGAAGACAGGCTGGTATTTTCTCAAAAAACCTGAATGTCATAAATCCATCTTATGTCATAAATCCAGCTATCACACTTGTTGTTATTTACCCAGATAAACTGAAAACTTATGTCCACAAACCTGCACATAAGTGAAACCACTCTGTGTGATACTATAATGATAGACTGATGCCATTTTACATTTGTCCAAACCCAAAACAAACACCACCAAGAGTGAATCCTATTGTAAACTATGGGCTTTGGATGACAATGATGTGTTTATGTAGGTTTATTAGTTGTAGTAAATATACCATCCTGGTGTGGAATCTTGATACTAGGAGAGGTGGTGTATGTGGGTTGATGGGGACAGGTGGTGCATGAGAACTTTGCAATTCTCACTCAATTTTTGCTGAGAAACTAAAACTGCTCTAAAAAAATAAAGCCTGTTTAAAGAGAAGGAAACCAAAGATAATAAGTGCTCAACATTCAAAACAAAAATGAAACCAAAAGGCTGACACTTTCTTTTACTTATAAATAATTGCCAAAGTATCTGAGTGTAAAGATCAGAAAGGCCTAAACTTAGAAGTAGTGGCATAAATTATTAACTGTAGCAAGATACTTTTTTTTCAACTTGAGTGAAAAAAAATCTCATAATCAGTTTTTGGTTGGGGAAATGAAGGGAAAGCATGTTAGTTTATATATTGACAAATATATTTTGTGCCTAGTACTGAATAGAAAGACCCTACTCTGTTGACTTAAGGAATGATTGCTCATCTTCAAGATAGAAAAGATTAAAAAAAAAAGAAAGAAAGAAAGCTTTTGGTTAGCAAAATAAAGATGCTTTGGATTTTTACCTCCAAAAAAAATTATTTGATTTATTTCTTTCCTCCCTTCACTTTCCCTCGAATAAATTCTGAAAATCACAATAGATAGATAGAGCTCTAACAGTCTAGCAGTATACTCTGGCCAACAGTAGTATGGGAAGGTGATAGAATAGGTAAAGAGAGAGAGAAAGACCTAAGAAGAGCAAAAGAAAAAAATATTAAAACAGATCATAACATTAACTTTTTGTTTAAAAGGGAAAAAATAATACTAATGGTAATTAAGCAATTAATCCTTTTAAAGAAATCTCTAGTAAAATCCTTTCAGCATGATTATTTACAATAAATATTAAATGAGAAAAAAATAATGATACTAAAATATAGTTGCAATGGACAACTTGTTTTGACATTCAATTCAGCTTGTTTTGTTTTGTTAAGAGTTTCCTTGGGCTGGGGATGTGGCTCAAGCGGTAACATGCTCACCTAGCATGCGTGGGGCACTAGGTTCGATCCTCAGCACTACATTAAAAAAAAAAAAGAAGAAGATGTTGTGTCCACCAAAAACTAAAATATATATATATATATATATATATATATATATATATATATATATATATATATATTCCCCCTCCCTCCCTCCCTCCCTCCCTCTCTCTCTCTCTCTCTCTCTCTTTAAAAAAAAAAACTGAGCAAATCCGAAATGGATTTGGTAAAATAACCCATCTCTAGATCAGTGTGTAGATATACAACCTAAACTTAAAAACAAAATATATATATACCATTTCAATACCTTGAAAATAATAATCTCTTAGGTATGATCACAGGACACAGTTTGAACATGTGAGTCAAGATTCATAGATTTTTGCTCTTGTTACTGAGGAAAAGAAGTAATTTAAAATGAAGCAATGTAAATGACTCAATAAAACAACAGAAATAGTGTCTAATCTCTTTAGTGATCATAGGAATAAATTTTAAAAATTAACAAACATAAAGCTACCTAGGTTTTCTTTTCTTTTTTTTTTTAATACCAAACTTTAAATGGTAGACTGCAGGGGCCAATCGTATGTTAGCCACAGAAGCATCTCTTGCTCTTACCAAGGTATAAGGCACACCAGAATGGTAAATGGCTCCTAGTCCCTGAGCTCTACTAAGAAGCTAAACCTGTCTTAGGGCCATTCTGTTCATAATTCATCTGATGATCTTCAAGGTTGACCGTAGTTTTAACATGTGTTAGTTCTTGTTATCTTTGTAATCTCTATTTAACTACCCATGTAAAATAGAGATTTTCTTTGCAAACCTCATAGTTTTGACTGGTGTTTAAGTTCTCTTTAAAACTTACCCATAGCTCAAAATTATACCTCAGTGACTCACAATACTGTATTTGATAGAAGTATGTTATAAGAATAATTATTCAACTGAATCATTAGTCACAGCACTTTAACATATTTATTCTGTACCAAATTGTCAGTACCTTTCTTTCAGAAGCAAATCTTCTCAGTAGGGAAAATTGGGCTACCTTAAGATATATATTTTCTAAGTCATTCTTGTGATGGATTCTACTTGAGCAAACAAAGTTAGCAGATATTAGAGTCTATGTTTTTCTGTTTTTCTTTGTTTTTAATGAATAAAGACAGAGTTTGAGGGATGGTGGAGTAGACAGAACCTGCATGGGCATGGATAGAGGCCAATAGTCTCTGAGCCCCTTTGACCTTCAAGACAGAGAGGCTCTGAGCCCACAGGGTGATAGAAAGGCTGGAGCAAGCAAGCAACTGAGTAGGAAAACACAAAATTCAAGGAACTTTGAAAATAGTATGGTACAATGAAAGACCTGAAAAAGTATGATAAAATACAAGGTTTATTATTTAGTATATAGAAGTTACTAAGTATTTTTACTTGAGTAATATTCAGTTGTTCTATACCCTAAATAGTATATTCATTCATCCAGTAATGAATGTTTGGGTTGTTTTCACCTTTTGGCTACTGTGATTAGTGGTGTTATAAAAGGTGTGTGTAAATTTTTTAAAAAAAGAAGAAGTTAATAAGTAACTTGTTGCATCGAAATACTATTAGTTGCCTCCAAATGTTGAGGGGTTTTGTTGTTGTTGTTGCTGTTGTTGTTTCTTTCAGAGTAATAGACTCTTAGGTTTTTCTGGTCAGAATTAAGGTTACATCTGTCCTTGACCTACAAGCAAGTTTCTGGGCAGTTTCTAGTAACCTCCCTGTCAAAACCAAATTGTAATGAACAAAGTTAAATAGGAAAAAGACTTTGTTCAGAACTACTGCAACAGAGAAGAGAAATTGAATTTAGATAAAACAAAAGGTAGGTAATGGGGTAGTTAAATACTGATGTGAATGGTGGAAAAGTGCTGGAGGAAAGGATACTATTAGCAGGGGGAGCTCAATTATTGAACGCCTTCAGTGTAATGAATTATTCTTGAGTGTTTCTCTGATGAAACTGCCCTTGTTTCCTAATTGCTACCCATCAAAGTTAAACATCTGTCCTTCCAAAGAAACTGGAAGATATGGGAACTATCTCTCTTGGTGGATTAATTTCCAAAGAATTAATGCCAGTCCTTGAGGAAGATATTTTTTGGACTGCCAGAATCTCAGTCTCTTGCCAGGTTTATAACAGAGGGGTAGGGAAAGTATTTGTAATGACAAGTTTCTAAAGTACATACAGTCATAGAGGAGGCCTGAAGTCTGCACTCAGGAATAAATCTGTCTAAATTTTAGTCAAGTTCAGAGGAACATGAAAGTCATCCTGGTCAGCTGTTAACAACAAAAACAGTATGTGTGCCTTTTGGTCTTTATTCATTCCTTGCTCATTCCTAGTATACTATTTTTGGACAATGAAGGATAAAGACTATACTCTGGGTTTGTCAGAGCAGTGAACTAAGCAAATTCTAAGTCTGTGAAGACTTTGAAGAGAAGAGTGTGCCACATCAGCCTGAACCCCCACACCTCAAGACTTTCTGAGTGTTTCAACCACTGGGCTATTTAATCTCTGTTACTTTGAGTGAACATAAGCCTAATTGGTAGTATTTTTTGGTGGAATTGAAATGAATCAAAAGGATTTCAAAATAGCTCCTGAAACTTTATTAATATATGAGTCCCCTTGACTTTGAAATCCCTATATTTGTTAATTCACATTTATTGTGCTTTATCTGTAAATATATTACTTTCCCAAATTAATTCAAAGTTGTTATCATAGTTTATATACCTCTTAAAAGACAACATGATAACTATTACAAAATTTATTAATATTTGATTAATTATTCTTTTTAAATAGCATCTCTATTGAATTGTGCAGAATTTCTAATATGTTTTATACATGTGTGACTATATCACAGAATGTAGAGGCTCGGAATATGTTAATATTCTAAACAGTGAAACCAAAATGTAGGATCTAGCATGGGAGAATGAAGGACAATATCTATTGATATTGGGTTTGATTATTGATTGATTTGGGTAATACTAAAATTAAAGTAAAACCAGATATAGGGGATTTTTTTATACTTCAGAAGAATCTAAAATTACTTAACTTTTCTAGCCCCCTTTATACAAATAAAATTTCAGGTATTTCAGAATATAGAGAAGTTCAGGTTTAAAATTAATGGCCATTCAAGCTTGTGCAAATAGGACATTTTCTCATTTTTATAAAGATATTTTGAGACTTATATAACCAACATAAATAATATCAAAACTTAGTGAAGAAATGGGTTCCACAATAAATATTAAACAACCCCATGATAATGGTAGTGATTTTTTTCATTCAGGACAGCTTTTGAAACTTTGATTCATACAAACTGTTAGGTCCAGGACTTAATAGAGTATTGATTGCATACTGCAGTTCTAAATAACAATAAAGTGTTCCTCATAAAGGAAAATATCACATGAGAGTTTCTAATTAAAGTTGTAATTTATTATCCTAAAACAAATGTTACTGCTATTACTTATTAACACTATACCTGAATGACTAACTCTGATAATGATCAATACCTACTGACTAATAGAACTGAGTTGGCTGCATTTTATTCTAAGTGTATTTTATTCTTTAAGGAACACATTATGTTAACAAAAATAGAATAAATTTGGAATAAAAAAGCTGATTTTATTATATTTTCCCCTAGAAGGTTAAATTATTTAAGCTTTAAATTATATTTGCTTGATAGAATTTATATATTCAAATAAGCTTAAAGGAAAGGAGAAGGAAAAATCGTCTTAGAAAGATATGTCTCAAGAGAAAAAGTATATTTTTAAATGTTCTAAATATATTCAGTAAAGGGGAAAAATTCAGCCTTTGCTTATTGCTAGGTAATCATCAGGGTTAAGACAATCACCTTTTGTTCAATATAACTTTAGAATTTTGCATCAATAAATGAAAGTAAAGACTATTCAAGTTATATTCACATTGTTAAAAATTTATCCACATATTTATTGGGTACTTCCCATGTGGTGGCATTGTTCTGTGTTTAGGACTTTATGTGTATCACTGTCTTAAACATGACCAGGTGCTAAGGAAAAAGTGGAGAACAGTAGAGATAATACTACCTTTGGCCTCTGATAGACTAGGTTTCAAATATCTGGGCTAAGATGAAGTTCATCTGCTATTTAAATTTGAGGTGTCTGTTTCAAATTTAAGAACAACAATAACTAATATGCTAGATTGTTCTAGGAATAAATGAGATGATTTGAAAAGTGTTGGTACATTATAGACCTCAACAGATGGCAGCTTACTAAATTTAAATGATTTAGCTTACTAAAATAATTGTTTAAGTAATTTAACTTAAACTGCTGCAAACATTTGTAAGCATTATTTGTGGATGAGATTGCAAGTAATGGAAATATGCAAAGACCCACCTTAATGATATTCATTTTAATATAAAACTTGAGGCAAATTTGATATTTCTTGTAAAAATGCATATGTTACATGTCATGAGGTCAGCACTATTTCCTCATTAGATTTCTCATGATAACTTCAAGATGCTGCCACTTGGTAAGCCATTGTACACAACCTCATTCCTAGGACTGGTCAGTTTTGGGGAACAACAGAGTGCCCTCTATGAGTATCACTGCATTTATGAGGCTTTGTCACTTCTCTAAGTACCACATAGAAGAAACGCTTTCTTCTTTAAAGAAATAGTTTATGTCTGATGTTCAAACTTGTTATTAATGAACATCACAATATTATAGATATTCTTTTGGATTAAAAAGAATATCCTGTTCTTTTTAGTGATTGTGTCTATAATGTATACATATATATAATTTAATTGAGCATTCCTCTTTTAATGAATTATTTCTTATTTTCAATATTAATAATGGTGCTGCCTTAACATCTTTGTATGTACAGTAATATATTTTTATTTTAAGAATAATTATTGAATCGGTGATATGTGAATTATACCTTTAGTTTGTACTAACAAATCAAACTCCCAAATATTTGTACAGTAGTTTCTAGTATTTTTAGTATTAAATTATATATAAATGTATATAAATATATAGAGATAGATGATAGAACCAGGTAGGTATTTTTCCATGCATAATTTGTGATGCACTAATTATTTACATAACTCAAATTATGTAAGATCTTCACATTTACTAAAATATCTTAAAGTATTAGTTTTGTATATGGTGTTCAGAATGCCAAATCTGTTTTGATGGATATATGTTCAATCACATACTTTTCTTACTCTGAAAGTTTAGTATTTTACATAGATGATATGAGTTGTTTTTCTTTTCTTTTCTTTCTTTTTTTTGACTACTTTCCTATCATCCATTCTTTAAACTGACGAGCTAATTAGAATTTCATACTTCTGAGTCTAAGTCATTTATTCAGAATTGATTGCCTAATTTTTTTCCTTTACCTTTTTCTTTTCCCACCAAAGAGGTCCATTAATGTTCATTTAATACTGAGTATTAAATCTTACATAATTTGAGTTATGTAAATAATTAGTGCATCACAAATTATGCATGGAAAAATACCTACCTGATTCTATCATCTATCTCTATATATTTATATACATTTATATAAAGAAGCAAAAAGGCTTCTCCTCTGTGTATTGCCCTTAGAATAGGCACATATGCTTTTTTTCTGAAACATTATTTGAAGAGCAGTTTTGCCTTTATAAAAAGTGGGAGAGTGGGTTAAGAAATTGTGGTATATAAACATAATGGAGTTCTATTCAGCCATAAAGAAGAATAAAATTATGGAGTAATTTCATAATAAATAATAAATAAATGGAAATAGGGAACATCATACTAAATGAAATAAGATAAACTCAAACTCAAAGGTTGAATGTTTTCTCTTATATGTGGAAACTAGAGTAAAATAAAGGAAAGAAGGAAGGAAGGATAGAATAGGATAAAGAATTCGAGAAGATTAGTATTATAGAATAAGGACATCAAGAAGCATCGTGGAGGTGTCAGGGAACAGAAAGATATGAATGGTAGAAACAAGAGGTTAAGAGAACAATTCTATAAAATACACTCATTTTATAGAATGAGCCCCATGTGTTTTGTTTTGTTTTGTTTTTTTCTAAGAAGCAATTTTCCTGCAGCCCTGCTTGGCCTAAATGTTCCATTCCTAAGCCATGTTACATTCCTCAGCAAACTAACTTGACTGCAGGAGAAATGCAGGCCCAAAATAACGTTCCTAAGAGGAGCCCAAGTTACCCTGAAGGGGGAGACATTTGTGACCAGATCTTGAAATTCCAGGAGATAAGGATAATTCCTCATAACCACTCACAGCATGGGCCAAGGTAACCCAGAGCTGTCACGGCAGTGGGAACTTGAAAGTCTGATGTCATCTTGCTGTCAGTCAGAAGTCAAGAGGTGGACCTGCACAGGACTCTCTGGAAACTTCTCTGGAATCCTCAATAAAATGCATGCAGGAGAGGCTCGCTGTCCCCCTCCTCTCTGAGAGACCTACTCTCTCCATTTAGAGTGTCCCCTTTCCCTTTTCCTGTCTTTTCAATAAGCTCATGCCTGTTACTCTGAGAGGCATGTTGAAATCTTTCTGATATGATTGCAAGAATCAGGGTTTGAAGGGGGTTGTCTCCCTGTTGCCTTAGTGTCTTGGAAGGTCACAGTTCTGTAACAGAGGGATAGGAAAGGGGAGGCAATGCAAAATGAATTTTTAAAAAATCATGTATGTGCATGTATAAATATACCAAAGGGAATTTCACCTTTGTGTATAAGTAGAAAGAACTTAACAAATATAAATAAATAGATGAGGAAAAGGAAATCTAGCAGAAAAGAGGAAGGGGAATGGGAGAAGGGAGGGAGGATAGTGGGCAAAGCGGTAGGGGAAATACGGGTATTGTGAACTGACATCTAATTCCATTTTGTTGGGATGAACCCAACTGCTATGTATAACTATAAAATTCTTTTTTTAAAAAAAAAGACAGTTTTGGCCCTAATTCCCCTGCCTTTCCTCCATTTTCTTATTCCTGGGGAATAAGAAAACTACAAGCACAACACACAAATTGACATTGACTGACTACTTCATTAGACTTTATAATGGACTATGAAAGACAGGCAGCATCTCTAATTCAACTGTTTTCACCTATTTAAAAAAAGAGAGAGAGATTGGATGATTCTACAAAGATAAAACATCAAAAACTCAGAAAACCCAATCCACTTTAAAAATTATGACAGGATTGTTTTTCATTGAAATCTTTTCATTGTGCGTGAAGACTTAATATTTTACAACTACTTTGCCAGAACATTACTATAGGGAAAAGATTTGACATTGACAAATTAAGTAATACTTCCTTTTCCTATTTTCTTAGCTTTCCTTTCATTTAATGTCTTAATAAAAGTTGTAATGAAACAATAAACACAGCTGGAGGCTAGTGTTTTACTTCAACAATTCATACCAAATTTCAAAAGTCAACAAAACTTATTTTTTAAATAAAAAATATTTTCCTCAATAATATATCCAATATTTTTCTCACAGGTCAAAAGTTTAAGTGCATTGATCATGTAGGCTACTGTCTGTCTATTTCAACTTCTGTAATGCAAATTTCATGGAGTTTGTGGTTTCAACAAACACATATTATTTCTGGCAGTTATGATGGACAAGTCCAAGATCAAGATTATAACATGTTTGGTTTCTGAGAGCCTACTTCTTAGATGAAGGTCTTTTCACTGTGTCATCACATGGCAGAAATTGTGAGAAAGCTCTCTAGTGTCTCTACAGTGTTTCACCAAGCTCCAGGTGCTCCTGGCTCTGCCAGCTTACCAGTAACTTTAGACAATGGATTTTCTTAAGAGCTACACAAAACCCTAACACTGCATATTGTAACTGGGAAATGTAACTGCAGAATAAACAACCTTAATGATGCTCTAAACAATAATGTAGTTATGGTACTAATGACCTAATGTAACCTATTTGTATAAATAAATGTGACCACTTGGACAAGCAGCCACTTCTTTTCCTGCCTCTGTATCGTGTCTCTGTGTCTCCTTTTATTTTTCTTACATATCCTTTAACTTATTATAATGTGACCATAACATTGAGAGACAGGTCTTTGGAATTTCTGTTTTTCTAGGCCTAATTTGGAAAAGATTAGAAGTTTCAATATGGAGAAGATACCATTCCCTGGACACATTCCAGGATGGTAGAAATTCCCCTACTCTTCCTAAAGATTGGCTTACGTTCTAGAATAATAAAACTTGATACATATTCCCCTTTGTCTGACATATAACACATAGCCTGAGTGTACCGAAGGATATAGCATCTAGGTTTTGTGTCATCACTCTCTGATGTTCGCACAATGACAAAATCACATAATGACAAATATCTCAGAACAAATTTGCAGTTAAGCAATGCATGACTGTACTTTCCTAAGCGACTCCCAAGACTCAGGAAAGGCCCGTATTTAAGATGTCATTCTGTTATACCAACATGATACAAACCAGAGCCAAACGATGCTGAGACCACCAGGAGAGGTCTGGGAGGGAGCCAAACACAAATCTTCCATTATTCACAAGCACATTACCATCTTGACATACCAGAAAGTGAAAGCATGTGAAGTATTGCCAACCAGGGAAGTCCCTCCAAGCATCAATAGCCAATGTTTTATTGGGGTTTCATTATGTGGGCATGTTTGATTGAACCATTGGCCAAATAATGATCAAAGTCAATCTCTAGCTCTCTCCTAGCCAAGAGATAAGACTGATCCTTCAATTTCATGGTTGGTCTTTCTGGCATGGTCAGAACACCCATTTTGTTGGCCTAAATGATGTAGGGCCCACCATGAGTCATTCCATTAGCAGAATGGACTGAGGGGCTTTACTGTGAACAATAAAGACATTGCTATCCCTTAAGAAATACCAAAGTTTTAGAGGCTAACTTTTAGGAACTGGGTGAAAAGGCCTACCAAATTTTTTGTACGTAGTATATCTCTATATAAATTTCTAATAAGAAATGAACATATAGAATAAATAGCTGCTTTTTATTTTTATTTATTTATTTTTTGTAGTTATAGGTGGACAGCATGCCTTTATTTTATTTGTTTATTTTTATGTGGTTCTGGGGATCGAACCCAGTGCCTCACAAGTATGAAGCAAGCGCTCTGTCACTAAGCTACAGACCCAGCCCTAAATACCTGCTTTCATAGTTTATATTTAAAAATATTTTATTGAGAAATGTCATGATCTTCTTGAACAGGTAATGTGACTATTATAGAATTCTCATTCCAAAATTGAGGGAGATGTTGTCCTAATTACAAGCAGAATATCAATAGCTACATCTATTTTCAAAAGCATTGTTCTGTGTTTGTAAGGCTAAGAGAATATTATAATTTCAACTACTCAAGCAGAAAGAGCATAGCTATCATTAGTTGAGATCATGGATTAGACAACTTCTGTTACTAATTCTAAGAATGTATTATTTTGAAATTTTGTGCTATAATATTGCTGTGTGTTACATCTACTCTGAAAATGTGTACAACATTCATTTCAAAATGTGATTCTGTTTAGTTCACCCTGTCTCAATGGATAACAAAAATGTGCATTTCATTTCAGAAACATAGAAACCCAAAAACCTTTTCAACTCCTCCTCCATATCCAATCTATCACCAAAGCTCTTTGATGTATACTCAAAGAACTAATACCAGTTTGTTTACATTTGTTCAATATTACTTTCATAAACCTTATCCAAGATGTAAACATCACCTGCCTGGAATACTGTTTGACATAATTTTGAACCCTAAATGGAACTCAGCTCTTAAGACCACAATATGGGAAAATGCATATTTAAAGCATTAATACCAGTCTTAAAGTGTAATAGTGATTCATTTCTTCTAGCACATGAGTATTTATGCCTTAACAATCCTAATATATTTAATCAAAATAGTGCCCTTAAATGTATCCTAGGGAAGACCATCATTTTTTTTTTCTTTTTCTTCTCCTTTTTCTCTTTCTTCTTTCTCCTGCCTCTTATTCTGGACACTGAAAAAGAGAAGTATTGGGAAGGAAACCGAAACAATTGAGTGACCTTAACAAAAACCCAAAAGGATAAAATTTTTTTAAATAATTATAATATGCATATATTTCAAAATAAATATGAGTTTTCTGTTCTTGTCAGTTTTCTGTTCTTGGATTAATAAAGTCCACTGATGATGACCCTATGAAATGCAACTTCATAAATTTTATTAGGAGAAAAATCCTCTGGGTATGCTTAAGTACTATAATTTTGAATTAGTTCCTCATAAGGAAAATGTTATAAACAATCAACTTGAAATATCAAAAGTGACCATGAAATTTGTCATGACAGTATTTAACATATCCCAGAAGTCATGCTTTTTTCAGTGTTAAAACAATGCTATAATATTCTCTTTTTTTTTCTCTTTAGTAAATGACTCTGTTGGGAAAATGATTGCCCAGTGCTATCAAAGTCATTGAGGCAAAGAAATAAATTTTGTCACTCATATCTAACAGAGGCACTGAACTGCACCAAAATTAAATCTGCATTTTATTTCTTGGAATGGACAGAATATGAGAAGAAACTGAGTTCAGTAATTCCAATTTGGGGCAAAAATTCATTTCTCTATTGTTTCAAAATTTTAAGGGACAAACTCCAGATAGATTTTGAAAATAATCACTCAAATATATGCTAGGAACCATTGTGGATACTAAATTTTACCTATTTAATGATGTATTGAGTATGGTTGGCAGTTTCTGTTTCTCTTCTTTTGAATTGATCTCCCAAAGATAAAAATCTCAACACAAACTTAAGTGAGGTGTGGCCAATTAAGTAACTTTTTGGTTTGTGGGATAAAAATTAGTATCATGTATCAGCTGCTTCAAATTTCTTCAAAAGAGAGCTGGCATAGGTAGATTCCTCTTTTAAACTTGTCCTTCCCTTACTTTTGCTGCCTTTATGCAGATGTGGTGACAAGTACTGAAGTCCCCATTGGCCCCGTAGAAAGAACTGGTGAAGTCTTAGTGTATCCACAGTAGAATGAAAAGGGCCTGGATGTCTGTGAGCTCCTGGAAGCAGAGTTGCCTTGCCAGCCTGGTAAGCATAGCTCAGACCTTTGTGAGACAGAAATGTACACTCATCATTTCTTTTTTTCACATTTTCACTTTTATTTTGGTCCTTCCACCAAAACTAATCCCAGTAGAAATGGTGACATTTCCATGGGAATAAAGACATTCTGGACAGTGCTACTCATAGTGTAGTCAGCTGTGAATTGTTACTGGTCTTTGACAAGCTAAGTAGAGAAGTAGGTGATTTTTTTTAATTAATTAATTGATCAATTTTTTGATACTAAAGACTAATCCTGGGACTCTTCACCACTGAGCTAAATCCCCAGCCATTTATTTGTTTATTTGTTTGTTTGTTTGTTTGTTTTGAAACAGGGTCTCAATAAATAGCTGAGGCTAGCCCCAAAATTGTAATTTTCTTTCCTCTGCCTCCCAAGTCTCTAGGAATGCACCACAAAGTCTAGCTTAGAAATAAGAAATTTCCTTTTTTTTTTGAGTAATTGTTTCTGACATGATGAATTTATTATATTTTTCAAAAATACTAATTGGCAATAATTTGACATTTTTTAAGGGACCATTATTACAGATAATCTGAATCTGTTTCAGTGACTGTTTTCACTGTGTGTGATTTTGTTGATGTTGTTATTATTATTACTTTGATTTATAAGTGAATGCCTAATGAAGTACAAGCTTTAATCTGGAGAACCTAAAATTCTTAAACAGATGAAACGCCATTCTGTGTCTGCCCTCATTTCCTATGGAGAACCCACTTTAGCTACTTTAATTACATTCCTTGCAACAAGTATATTTCAAAACTGAGATATGAGAAGACTCCCTAGAATTTATGTGAATCTTAAGACTCTAATACTGAAAGTGGCAGATTCTGTTTGCTGAAATCTTGGTCTTGGGATTATCTAGGTTGATTATATTTGTATAACTAAGGACAAGTATCTACCACAGAACAGGTTGATATTAATGACTATTATTGCCTAACCCAGGAGTAAGAGAGAGAGACATAAGAGGGATTCAAAATTGTTATATTTCTTATAACTTCTGTACATGTGTGGTAGTAATGGGATGTCAGATAGGAAAAACTGTAAGATAGTCTAGTATTCAAATTGTTAAAATATTACATCACAACTTAACAAAGGTAAAAATAAAACTTAGAGACAATAATCATTATTTTTGTACAAAAAAAAAAAATTAACTTCTCCTAAAATAAACTTGACAAAACCAAAAAAGGGATGTAAACAATGCCAGCTTTACAAACAACAGAATTTCCTTACTCCCTGTCTTCATGATTTTTCAGGCTCTGCACAATTCATTTCAATTTGATGACCTTATTTATTGCCCACTTTTTTTTTCTTGTGTGCTGTTGAAGATTATTTTACAAAGTCTATCAGATACACAAGTTAATGAGTACTTCAGCTTCTCCTTCTCCTATTGCTGATCATGAATGATGCAGAAAAATTTTTAAAATTTAAAAATACCTGAAATACAGCTGTTATTAGAATTGGATGTATTTCTTGAGGGTAAATAACATTTAGATAAGAAAGAAGTATAGATATAATTAAATTACAATTCTCAAAACAAATAAGAGTGTGCTCCCTATTTCTAAAAAAGACATTGAAACTAGTGAAATAATGAAACTAGAAAAATAAACAACACTTAATTTAAATTAGTAAGTTTTAAATGATTCAACATGTCTCATTCATGAAAGACTATTATTTATTATGTATTTACTTGTTCCAGGTACTGTATGAAGTTACCCATTTTTATTGTATTAAGTTAATGATGTATTAAAGTTCTCATTTTATTAGGTTTTTGGAGCAAAAAATAGGTTTATGTTGGAATGTGGGGGGGCAAACAAATTAAAAGTAATCACAAAATAAATAAATTTAAAAACAAAAAATAATTTTGGTGGAAACTATATTTTTTATATTAGGTAGATATTGAATATTAGGAGGGGTAACATTACTTTTTTTAACTGAAATACAACTATAATGTTGGCAGACATTAAAGCATCAATAACTTTCTCAGGCAATTACTATACTTTTCTTAAAGAAAGAACTTAAGGATTCTGAAAGGAATTGTGCGAGTTTCCTCCTAAGAAACATCATGCTACTGAATTATATTTTTTAAAATAATAAATATATATTAATGCATTTATTTATTTTAATTAAGTACATATGACAGCAGAATGCATTTTGATTCGATGTACACAATTGCGGCACAACTTTTCATTTCTCTGGTTGTACATGATGTAGTATCGCATCATATGTGCAGTCATACATGTACCTAGGGTAATGATGTCCATCTCATTCCACCACCTTTTCTGCTCCTGCATTTCTTCTTAATACCAGCATCACAATTTAAAAAGGAATACCAAGTTTGTTACCCATTTGAAAACTACCCTTAAGAAATATTAGTGTGAAAAATTGAAAATAAAATAATTTTTAAAATCACTATTATTTGAAAGAGAAAATGTGGAAAATTCTACTGTATCTAACATATGAATATTATGGTAATTTCTTTATAGACTCTTGTTAAAATTAAAATATAAGATCATGCTTAATGGCTTAATACTTAGGATAATCATCTTAATTATTTCTCCCCTCCCCCCTTTTTTCGGTGTTGTAATAAAAATTGATTTGGATAAAGAAAGAAATACTACAAAGGAATAAGTTTAATGTGCATGGTAATTAGCAACAGTTATCAGGAAATATTCAAAATAAGCTTTCATTAGAGAAATTCGATGTGTTTATATCTTATGGGTTGGCTAAAATATTGTAGAGATAATGCTCACCTGTACAAAAAGACTAAAGAATATATATACCACACCAGTAAACTGCACCTTAAAGGTAGTGTCTCAGATCTGATCCTCTATCCATCCATTGGTATGGAAATAGTTCTGGTTTTCTGACACTGACAGTGGATGGCTGCTTTCCTGCCTCTGATGGCATGTTTTTTCTGTTCTAGTTAACCTTTCATTCATGAGCATTTTCAAAACCCATTTAAAAGACAAATAGCTGGACTTAAGTGAGCTTACATCAATTTTGGAAGGTATTATATTGAGTCTGCATGTATAAATGTCTACTTGTGAAATTTTCAGTGTAAATGTTTGCCTTAAAAAGTTTTCAAAGCTCTTTTATTGCTGAGTAATATTCCATTGTGTATATATGCCACATTTTTTATTCGTTCATCTACTGAAGGGCATCTAGGTTGGTTCCAGTTTAGCTATTGTGAATCGTGCTGCTATAAACATTGCTGTGGCTGTGTCCCTATAATATGCTGTTTT
Organism: Spermophilus citellus; assembly: GCF_964194105.1. Lineage (NCBI taxonomy): Eukaryota > Metazoa > Chordata > Mammalia > Rodentia > Sciuridae > Spermophilus > Spermophilus citellus. The sequence continues at coordinate 63,170,874 of NC_138182.1, read as the reverse complement.
TAAGTCCTTTGATATAGATGGAGGAGAGGGATTGCTGGGGCAAATAGTGTTCCAGTCCCAGTCTTCCAAGGAATCTCCATAATGCTTTCCAAATTGATTGCACCTATTTGCAGTCCCACCAGCAATGTATGATTGTACCTTTTCCCCCACATTCTTGCCAACACTTATTGTTGTTTGTCTTCCTAATAGCTGCCATTCTGACTGAAGTGATATCTTAGTTTTGATTTGCATTTCTTAAATGGATGGCATTGGAGAAGATAATGCTAAGTGAAGTTAGCCAATCCCCCCCCCAAAAAAATGCTGAATGTATTCTCTGATATAAGGAGGCTGATTCATAATGGGGTTGGGAGGGGGAGCATAGGAGAATTAGATGAACTCTAGACAGGGAAAAGGGGTGGGAATGGAAGGGAGGAGCAGGGGGTTAGCAAGGATTGTGGAATGTGATTGTTGGGAGTCAACTCGGTTCCAAAGACTAATTTCCCCATCCCCCAAGAAGAGCCATCCAATGGTGAGCCCTGCTGGCTCACATGATCCTTACCCACCAATCAGAAAGCACCCCAGCCAACTGTCAAACTGTTCAACCATTAAACTGTAATAACTGTCAAACCACCCCCGGCTCTATAAATATTCAGAACTCTTCCTCAATAAAGGAGCATTTTCTCCTACGGCAAGCCTTGATCGTTCTTTCATTGGTGCCGAAACCTGGGATGGAACATCTTTATCCAAAGTACATGTATGAAGACACGAATTGGTGTGCACATACTTTATATACAACCAGAGATATAAAAAATTGTGATGTATATGTGTAGTAAGAATTGTAATGCATTCCACTCTCATTTATTTTTTAAAAAAATCAATTAAATTTTTTTTTAATTTCAATGTATGCCAAAATTTCATTTGAGACTGACTAGCTTTTATAATGATATCATAGCAAAATATTGGCAGATTAGTTAACACCTAACTCAAATTTCTTTCTTTCTTTCTTTCTTTTTAGTTTTAGGTAGACACAATACCTTTATTTTATTTTTATGTGGTGCTGAGAATCGAACCCAGTGCCACGCATGCTAGGCGAGTGCGTTACCACTTGAGCCACATCCCCAGTCCCCTAACTCAAATTTCTATTGGCTATCATTATTACTAAAACACCCGAACCAAACCAAACACTTGCACACACAAAAATTCAAGTCAATAACTGAATAAAACAATCAGAAAGAGAAAGAGAGAGATTCCCCAAAGAATAATGCTATTTATTTAGGAATTGCAGAGCATGGCAAAGGGAATACATGTTCCAGAGTAATCTATGAGCCTATTAGGGTTGAGGCAAGGGAAAGCTTTTAAAGCCCAACGTGAGAAGGATTTCATCAGATACATTGAAATAATATTCCTTAGCCACAATGATTAAAAACAAGAGTGGCATCAGTCCAAAATTGAACAGAGTTTCTGGCACATGTCCTTGCAGGAGTACTTTGTATTTGAGGTTGTAGTGGCCTCCCTGCAAGCTTGCGGTTCTGTAAGAGTCATTTGATACAGTTAATATCTGGCAACCATGCATTAATAATGAATGCTCCCTTCTGGAAGCAAAAAAAAAAAATGCTTTCTTCATAATCTTCTGACTTCACTAAATTTTTGTTAAGGTGGAAATGAGTGACTCCATTTTGCATGTGACAACTTTCTCATTTCATTCACATTTTCAGAATTCCAATTTAAAATGTTCACTTGTTTTTTCATCTATGAGTTTAACTAGAAAATTATCAGAGAAATAGGCTAAACATTTAAAGAATATTGAAAGTATTAAGATATAAAATATAAGTGGCTTTACCATATAATACAATTTTTTATCCCATTTAATCTTAGTACCAATCAGAGAAAGCAAACTATGCTCCCTGAACTAATTACATTTGTTATTTCACTTCATGTTAGCTTGTTTCTAGCTTCCCAAACAAATAGACTCATCAGGGATACCTGAAACTCTTTTTCTTTTCTTTTCCTTGTCTTTTTTATTTTCTTTTACTAAAAGGATTTTTCAATCTCCTGTCAATTTTATGACTCTGACAAACTCAAATGTTGATGGTTTGTTTGTTTGTTTGTTTATTTTATAAAGATCTGAATAAATAGTTTTTGCTCATTCTTATATGGGGTGATCTTTATTTCCAAAATACAATGAGAATCTCACCTCTTATGAGGACATGATTAGAAACACTGGTTATGTAGCCAAAACCTTGTTTGAAAGATCATGTTTGAAAATAATGCTCATTTAAGTAGATATGACCATATACTTTTAAATAACTAAAAGAGATTTACGAAGACAATGCTCAAAATACTTGCTTGGGAAAACTAAGCCAACTCATGTGAATTCTCACTTTGGAGGCTGAGTAAGGAACATTATTTTCCAGTAAGTCTAGAAATATAAGGTTTTGGAAACCTGGAGAAGAAAGGTATTCACCCAAATTGGTAGTTATTACATAGTAAATTTGATGCTAAGTCCTTGGTTTGGATTACTAGATCACAGAGCATTTTAAATTTCTGTTCTGAGATTTCTATGAACACTTTCAGTAAATTATAATAATTGCCATATCCATGAAAATAATTCACCTAAATATAATTAAAGTCTAGCTTTATTTTATAAAGAAGAATAATCTTTTATATGATTACTTTTATCAGAAGAGGGAAGACAATTTTATTTCAGTAGAAAAGTACACATTGTTTTGGGGGGTATGGAGATTACCAGGGATTGAACTCAGAGACACTTGACCACTGAGCCACATCCCCAGCCCTATTTTGTATTTTATTTAAATCTCACTACGTTGGTTAGTTCCTCACTTTTGCTGAGGCTGGTTTTGAACTCACAATCCTCCTGCCTCAAATCCGGCTGGGATTACAGGCATGTACCACAAGTCCAGGCTGGAAAGTACACATTCTTTATTAAACTTCCTTCAGGATTGTTAGATTCTGGTTCTGTTTCTTGTCTTTAAATTTGCTGGCACTGCTTTGGAAATTTCAGACACCTGATGGATATACAAAGAAAATTTAATTTCTCTTCTGTGAGAATATTCCTTTGGGTATCTACCTGAAAATTTGGATCTTGTTGTCTCACTCCAAATTTCAATTCCTATGGTTTCCTTAGATATCTGTGTGATACCTGCCAAATTTAGCTTCCAGTTTTTCTCCCTCCAACTTAATTTAGGAACACCAAGCATTTAAACCTCCTTCCTTAGTTCCATTTCAGGACCCTAGATTGTCTTACAACTTGCCCTTTCCCCGAGGATAAGAAACCCTGTGAGGTAGGTCAAGACAACTTGTCAGAAATTCAAAAGGTTGTCATGCAATAGATTTTGCCCAAACCAGATTTATAGCATGGCAAGCCTCTGTGTGGGCCATTAAGGAGATCTGGCAAAATATTTGGGGCACAATATGGCCTTACTCAAGTGGTAACAAATGTTATGCACAAAATCACTATGAACAACAACATTGTAGCTCTAGAGCATGAAGAAACTCAGAGAGCTACTCTGTATAACCATCTGATTGTGGCCTTCAGAGGAATCCATGTGCAGTGGTCAGAAACAACTGCTGTTCATTCATCCCCTGAAACTTCTCTGACATTTTTGTGGGAAATAATCATATCAAAATGCTGCAGTGGCCCACCCTGTAATCTCAGTGGCTTCACAGGCTGAAGAGGAGGATCTCAAAATCAAAGCCAGCTTCAGCAAAAGCGAGGTGCTATGCAAATCAGTGAGACCCTATCTCAAAATAAAATACAAAATAAGACTGGGGATGTGGCTCAGTGGTCAAGTGCCCCTGAGTTCAATCCCCAGTATCCGCACAATAAAAGATCTTAAGGGGAAGAAATTCACAGAATTTTAAAACAATTCTCATACTTTCAGTGTAATCTTTTTTTACACTGACTTCATAGAATCCAATGGGTTTGTGACCTTTAGGACTCAATCACTGTTTTTTTAAGTATCATTTTTCCATGCTCTGATTTTTTAAATTATACATGCACATAGTATTAGCGTTCCTTTTGACAAAATCATACATACAAGGAATTTGATTTCAATCCCCATTCCCACCCCCATCACTTTTCCTCTCCTCCTCCAGATCCTTTTTCTCCCTTATCTACAGATCTTCCTTTCACTCCCTTATCTTTATATTTATTTTTAGTTGGTATTTTCTAAATATACATAAAGGTGAAATTCCCTTTAGTATAGTTATATATGTATATAGCATAATTTTGTTATATTCATTCTATATTTCTTTCCCTTTGTCTTCCTTTCCCCCTCTTCTCTCTCATTCTCCTACATTTGCTCCACTGATCTTTCCTGTATCTTTGTAATATCTGATCTCTTCCCCCTCCATTTTCTTTCCCTTAATTTCACTCTAGCCTCCACACATAAGAGAAAATATCTGATCCTTGATATTCTCTGGCTGGCTGATTTCACTTAGCCTGAGGTTCTTCATTTCTATCCATTTACTGGCAAATGTCATGATTATATTTTTTATGGCTAAGTAAAAGTCCATTGTGTGTGTGTGTGTATATATATATATATATATATATATATATGTATGTATGTGTGTGTGTATACACACATATATATATAACACTTTTTCTTGAACCTTTTATTACATACATACACACACACACACACACACACACACATTCATTTTAGCCATCCCTCTTTTAAAAGAAATGGGCTGCTAGGTTTAGCTTTTCTAATAAGTTCCCAGGTAATAGTAAAGTTGCTTATTCATAGACTGATTAGTAAAGAGCTGAACAAGACATTAACAAACATTTTCTGTAAACTATCAGTTAAGTAAATATTTTAGGCTGTGGACCATAGTGATCTCTGTTGTAAGCTCATGTCGGTTAGCTACTTGGAGGCGGGGGGAATAAAGCAGAGTATAGCAGCTGGTATATATAGGGCTTGATATGGTTTGGGTATGAGATGTCTCTCAAAATGTCCTGTTAATGGAGGAATAATCAGAAGTTAAATGATTAGATTATGCAAGCTATAATCTAATCAGTCTATCCTAATTTGAATAGACTGACTGGGTGGTAACTCTAGGCAGATGGGCCATGGCTAGAGGAGGTGAAGCACTGAGATGTGCCCTGGAAGGAATGTTCTTCCCTGGGGCTCCATCTCTGCTCTCTCACTCTCTATTTCCTGACTACATCACTAACTGAGCACTTTCCTCCTCTTGGCCTTGCCACCATGTTGTGCTGCCTCACCTTGGGCTCAGAGTTATAAAATCAACCATCTGTGGATTGAGATCTCTGAAACTGTGAGTCCCAAATAAACTTTCTTGCTCCAAATTGTTCCTCTCAGGTATTTTGGTTATAGTAATCCAAAAGCTAACTAAAAAGGGGGTCAATACCTACTTCAAGTAAATTTTAGAAATTATATTTTTCACAATGTTGGTCATGTATTATAAACATATTAAGATTCTTATGTGCTAAAAATAGGAAAAGAAGAACTTAAATTATCACTATTTGTGGATGACATGATAATATATCTAACAGACCCAAAAGGGTCTACAAAGAAACTGCTAGAGTTAATAAATGAATTCAGCAAAGTGGCAGGACATAAAATCAACATGCATAAATCAAAGGCATTCCTGTATATCAGCAACAAAACTTCTGAAATGGAAATGAGGAAAACCACTCCATTCACAATATCCTCAAAAAAAATAAAATACTTGGGAATCAACCTAACAAAAGAGGTGAAAGATTTATACAATGAAAACTACAGAACCCTAAAGAGAGAGAGAGAAGAAGATCTTAGAAGATGGAAAAATGTACCCTGATCATGGATAGGCAGAACTAACATCATCAAAATGGCGATATTACCCAAAGTTCTCTACAGGTTTAATGCGATGCCAATCAAAATCCCAACGGCATTTCTTGTAGAAATAGAGAAAGCAATCATGAAATTCATATGGAAAAACAAAAGACCCAGAATAGCAAAAGCAATTCTAAGCAGGAAGTGTGAATCTGGAGGTATAGCGATACCAGATTTCAAACTGTACTACAGAGCAATAGTAACAAAAACAGCATGGTACTGGTACCAAAACAGGCAGGTGGACCAATGGTACAGAATAGAGGACACAGAGACCAATCCACAAAATTATAACTTTCTTATATTTGATAAAGGGGCTAAAAGCATGCAATGGAGGAAGGATAGCATCTTCAACAAATGGTGCTGGGAAAACTGGAAATCCATATGCAACAAAATGAAGCTGAACCCCTTTCTCTCGCCATGCACAAAAGTTAACTCAAAATGGATCAAAGAGCTTGATATCAAATCAGAGACTCTGCGCCTGATAGAAGAAAAAGTTGGCTCCGATCTACATATTGTGGGGTCAGGCTCCAAATTCCTTAATAGGACGCCCATAGCCCAAGAGTTAATAACAAGAATAAACAAATGGGACTTAATTAAACTAAAAAGTTTTTTCTCAGCAAGAGAAAAAATAAGAGGAGTAAATAGGGAGCCTACATCATGGGAACAAATTTTTACTCCTCACACTTCAGATAGAGCCCTAATTTCCAGAATATACAAAGAACTCAAAAAATTAGACAATAAGATAACAAATAACCCAATCAACAAATGGACCAAGGACCTGAACAGACACTTCTTAGAGGAGGACATACAATCAATCAACAAGTACATGAAAAAATGCTCACCATCTCTAGCAGTCAGAGAAATGCAAATCAAAACCACCCTAAGATACCATCTCACTCCAGTAAGATTGGCAGCCATTATGAAATCAAACAACAACAAGTGCTGGCGAGGATGTGGGGAAAAGGGTACTCTTGTACATTGCTGGTGGGACTACAAATTGGTGCGGCCAATTTGGAAAGCAGTATGGAGATTCCTGGGTAAGCTGGGAATGGAACCACCATTTGACCCAGCTATCGCCCTTCTCGGACTATTCCCTGAGGACCTTAAAAGACCGTACTATAGGGATACTGCCACATCAATGATCGTAGCAGCACAATTCACAATAGCTAGACTGTGGAACCAACCTAGATGCCCTTCAATAGATGAATGGATAAAAAAAATGTGGCATTTATACACAATGGAGTATTACGAAGTACTAAAAAATGACAAAATCATGGAATTTGCAGGGAAATGGATAGCATTAGAGCACATTATGCTAACTGAAGCTAGCCAATCCTTAAAAAACAAATGCCAAATATCTTCTTTGATTTAAGGAGAGCAACTAAGAACTGAGTAGGGAGGAAGAGCATGAGGAAAAGATTAACATTAAACAGAGACGAGTGGTGGGAGGGAAAGGGAGAGAGAAGGGAAATTGCATGGAAACGAAAGGAAACCCTCAACGTTATACGAAATCACATATAAGAGGTTGTGAGGGGAAAGGGGGGAAAAAACAAGGGAGAGAACTGAACAACAACAGATGAGGTAGAGAGGGAAGATGGGAGGGGAGGGGAGGGGGATAGTAGGGGATAGGAAAGGCAGCAGAATACAACAGTCACTAATATGGCATTATGTAAAAAATGTGAATGTGTAACTGATGTGATTCTGCAATTTGTATTTGGGGTAAAAATGGGAGTTCATAACTCACTTGAATCAAATGTATGAAAGAGGATATGTCATGAGCTTTGTAATGTTTTGAAGAACCAATAAATAAATAAATAAATAAAAGATTCTTATGTGCATTAGATTATTTTTAGTTTCTAATAAAATTCTAATAAAAATATAAATTTCTTGTACTCTGTGAGAATATAGAATCTCTTGGGTGATGCCACTAATACTTCTATTCTTTTTTTTTTAATTATACATGGACACAATACCTTTTGATTGATTGATTGATTGATTGATTGATTGATGTAGTGCTGAGGATCAAACCCAGTGCCTCACTGGTACTAGGCAAGCACTTTACTACTGAGCCACACCTCCATTACCAATTCTTACATTCTTTACTCTTCTAGTATCCAGAAGCAGCTTCAAATATCTTGTCTTTGATTTTATTTTAACTGTCCTGTTGATTGTGCTTTATTTGTTTTTAAGGTGAATTATCTATATCTACAACAGGATAAAAATTCAGTATTGCTATATCAGAAAATTGGAAGTGACTACATAATCTGTAAAAATTTGAAATGTGTATTTTTATCACCTACTATAGATTATCAATAAAATTGAAAATAGTTTCAGCATATTCTAAAATTTTAGTATATTCTAAGTGCTATCAATGAAAATATTTTGTGTTCTAGAGACATCAATACAATGAAAAGAAACACTGAGCAACGTTTAAAAAAATAGCAACATTGATGTTATTGTCTATACTTTCTGTATTTAGATATGTCTTATTAATTAGACAACAAAAAAGTAATTCCTCTGTCTTTAGCAGAAATTTAATTTCAAAGAGGGATACTTAGAGAGTGTAGGTCAGTTAGATGGCACAGTCAGCTTTCAAGAATACTGGATTAGAGTCTTGGTGGATCAGTAAGACTTCCAGCATGTGACACGTGTGAGTAATTTCCTTTGTAGTAATGTGGCACAACGATGTCATTCCCTACCTCATAGCACACCTATGAGGATCATCAAGTGTGGAAAACCCCTGTGCAATGGAACTGAATCTGCTCTCAAAAAGAATATGTGCATTTGTGCATTTACACTTAACTCCTTATTGTCCAACCATATTTATGTAAGTGAAGCTTCATTTCATCTTGAGTTAACAATTTTTCTCATTCCATGTCAGTCACAATAGTGATTTTAACAAAAAGAATAATTGTAGGCATTTCTAAAGTAAAAGAAAAATCTTCCCTAGGCAAAACAGTCCATCAAAGCCATGGTAAAGGGCCTCTAAGAAGAAGCATCCAAATTTAATAATATAATTGTACAAACATTAACTAGATCATTGTTATGAAATTTATAGTAGTAGTAGACAAATATCAGAGAAAAAATATAATATTATATAACACAAAAAAATGTACATGTACATTATATACAAATATCTCCTGTGGTTTCTATAGGTTTTATTTCTAAAAATGTACATTCATGACGAAATAACCATTCTTACCTGTCAGAAGTTATTGTCAGAGATCTCTTTGGCATATTAACCTCTGTATTTCTACCACATCTCATAGTCCTTTGCTCACAGAAGGCTGAACTAAATATTTTTGAATAGATAGTACACTGGAAGTGGAACATGGTAGTATGGCAGAGTCGTTTGGAAACAAAATGAATTTAAAGGGACTAGAAATTTAAATCCAAAGTGTTCTTGAAATTAAAACCTCTTAATTGTCACAAAACTTTTTAAAGGAAGTTTGGGGATTTCTAGATTGCAGTGGCTTTGGTCATTGTCTTATAAAACAGAACAGACGTCTGTTTATCAATGGATAAAATCAGCCTATTCCATATAATGAATAGAAATTTGAGGTGGAATAGAAACGTCGGGTGTACTTTGGCATATATTTGAGAAGGAGTGAGTAAACAACACAAATGGAGTCTTTAGTGAAAAGGACAATGACAGAATGAAGCTATCTATAATAAATTGGGAATGGGTGATAGGATTCAAGGCTGAGAAGGGGAATCCAGTTTATAAATGTACAATTAAGAAATTTACCTCTCATTCCCTGTAGAATAAAATTTAAAGAAGGCTTCTGAGATAAAATATGATAATACTTCATTGTTTTTTTAAGTCTGAATACTGATCTATTGCATATACTTACTGCAGTTTTTCTCCATTTATTCATCAGTGGATACCTTGGTTAATTCTATATATTAACTTTGAATAATGCTGCAATAAAAATGGGAGATATCTCTTCAATATAATGGAGGCAATTTTTACTGAGAAGGCTTTCACAATATTTTATTCACAACTAATAGATAATAATAAAGGTAACTTTCTTGATGTATGTTTGCTCTCGTAGATTACCTGTGTTCTAATTGAATAACAGTTGTAATTTAATTACTTTAATTATTATACTGTATATTTTCATTGTTATAAACATATCTTATTTACATGACTAGCCAACTTATAAGTAGATTTTGATTTTGTTTCTTTTTTTGTCATTCAATACATGCACTCAGAGATTGCATTTGTATTTAATTTTTAAAAGAGCAAAACTACAAATGGAAGGCTTTAAAGTTTTGGGGTTATGTACACTTTCAGTTTATATGGAAACTCTTACTATGGAGCTGCTCATTGGGGGACTTTTTTTGGCTCCGCCCACGCGACCCAGCCAATGGCCTCAAGAGCAGGAGGATTGTGGGAGATGGAGAGGCTTGTGGTTTGGAGAGAGGCTTGAGGGAAGCCGGTGGTGGCAGTTGGGCTCTGAGGGTTTTTCCTGAGGAGTTGTTTTGTTTGGGGTGTGTGGTTCTAAAAATAAAGTTAGTTTATTTTGAAAAAAAAAACAATTAAAAAAAATATATATATATGACAGCAAAATGCATTAGAATTCTTATTACACATATACAGCACAATTTTTCATATCTCTGGTTGTATGCAAAGTATATCCACACCAATTTGTGTCTTCATATATGTATTTTGGATATAATGTTCATCACATTCCACCATCATTTCTAACCCCATGCCCTCTCCCTACCCCTCCCACCCCTCTACCCTATCTAAAGTTCATCTATTCCTCCTAGGTTTCGTTTTCAAATTTTAGGATGAGTTACCCATTACTGAGCCAAATTCTGGGGGACATTACCTTTCTTAAACAAAAACTCCTAAATTTAACAGGTAAGTTTAAAAAGCTCCTTGGTTTTAATAAATTTTGTAAGGTAAGCATAACTTATATTTTAATTACAATAAATTTAAATAAGAAGATTAATATGTTATCCAATTAATCAAATCAAACTAATATACCCCATTGTCATCTAGACTCACACATGAGAATTACAATTCTTTTCCTGTGCATTTGTAGAAATCATTTCCTTAATTTGTTGTCTTCTTTTGGGGGGAATTTGTATTTTTTCACAATTCAGCCTGTTGAATCCCTTTGTGATTTTTAAAAGACATGTTTTCTTTTTCTAAACATTATTTTGTTAATCATTAAGATGCTCATTTTGGTATAAATCATGTTTGTTAAGAGAGAGAGAATTTTTTAATATTTATTTTTTAGTTTTTGGTGGACACAACATCTTTATTTTATTTTTTTGTGGTGCTGAGGATCAAACCCAGCAGCCTGCACATGCCAGGCAAGCGCGCTACCGCTTGAGCCACATCCCCAGCCCCATAAATCATGTTTTTAAAACTTCATTTTAAATTGTTTGTAATATTTAACACCTTATCCTACTAAATTTATTTTATGTCCCCTTGTTTGCAAAATCTCTTTGACCATATACTGCTTGTATACATTTTGTTTACATTGGTCCTTTTCTGATAATTGCTATGTATTAATTGCTCTTGAATTTTGCATGTACAAACAGGGGGTTTTTTTGTATGTCCTTTCTTAATTTGTACTATAAAAAATTAGCAAAAAAATACTTTTTATAGGCTAAAATGTTGATATACTCTTAAAATATGTTATTTGTCTTATGAGATCTATTTTTTTAATCTGGTTACTTTGTCAAAGGCATATCCTCTCAGCCTTTTAATCTGCAGTTTTCTTGGGATACTAATTTGTGAAATGGGGATACATCTTCAAACAAGTCAGATAGAATGGATGTTTCTTAAGAATCTCCTGGGCTCAGTGACGTGAACTCATAAACAACAAAACAAATTGTGATACTAATCATATGGTAATTGATTTTCTTTTTTCTGTCATGTTTTATGTGTTCTAATATTAATATCATGATCACCTTTCTTTAAATTTTTGCTTCATAGCTCAATCTTTGTTTTCCTTTCAGGGTTATTGTTAGGAACTGTCCCTGTGCCCAAATGGCTTTCTGATATAATTTAAGAGTACTTTTCATTAGAAATGTATTCACTTGATTTTACAATACAATTATGCTTTATTCTCTTCAGATTTCAAAAAATAACTACAGATGAAATATTAGGGTGTGAGACAAATGAAGTTTTAATTAAATGTAAAATAAATATTATGAGTTTCTAAGCCTTTAGTGATTATATCAATCTGTTAGGCTGCAATAGCAAAATACTGTAGGTTAGGTGGCTCACAGTCTGGAGGCTGAAGTCTGGGGTCAACATCCTCCAGGGTTGAGTTTCTGGTAAAGGCTCTCTTCCTGACGTGTAAATGGCCACATTTTCTTCACAGGGCATTTCCTCTAAGAATATGTACAGGGAGAGAGAAAAGGGGGGAAAGTTCCTTACTCTCTCTTGCAAAAACACTAACCCATCATTTCAGGGCCCCTCCTTTATGACATTTTTTAATAGCTAGGTTTTCCTTAGAAGCTTTATTTTTATATACAACCACACTAATAATTAGGGCTTCAACATGTCAATTTGGAAGGATATAGATATTCAGTCTCTAACAATGGTACAGTACCTAACTTGGAGAGAAATTTTGTAATGACTAAGGCACAAATAAAATACGATTTTTGCATAATTCACATTGACTCTAAAACTACAGCAGTGACTCAGGAAATTGAGTTATTCCATATACTCTGCCCAATGAATTGTCTTTTAAGACTGCAGCATTTCATAGGATGTGTCAATGCTGAAATCATGGTTAGCCTTCATGGCTCAAATGCCAAATGCTCACGTTGGTTTCCAGGGAAGTACCATTAAAAGTATTTGTTTAGTGAGTAAATGAAGTAAATGTTTATGTAGAAATAACACTTAGCTTATGTAAATGATAAAAAAAAATCTACATGAATTGATATTTAAAATAATCAATTGTTCTTATAGATAGTAGGACTTTTAATCCATTAATAACCACTTCATGATAATAAAACTCTGTATCCTCTGCATAAAACTCAATATTTAATTTTTTGAACTCTATAAGTGGAAGGAAGATGTATGAGTACTTCTAAGTAGTTAAATATTCAGGGTTCACTTGGGAATGTGTTTCATATATTTATATGTAAAATAAATACCTTTTTACTTAGAATACAATCATCAGAATAGTTATGACACTATATATTTTTTATGCATCTGCCCTTATGAAAAAGATCCTACACATACCAGATAAGAGATTTACTAAAGGAGAAACTCACAGTCACACATGTAACTATTATTCTGTATTTTGGGGTTAACAGAAAATATCTTTTATTTCCTATAATTATAGTGCTATGTAATAGAAAATTGATGTTCCCAGTTTTCATGCATCATGGAAAAAATATCTGAACTCTGTACAAGGCATTGTCAGTGATAGCATTTTGAGTAAGTTCCCAAGGAAGAAAATCTTTCAACACTTCTATAAACAATACATTAAATTATAGAATAGAAAACTGTATGTTTTGTTTTGAAATATATTCAACATTGATTTAATAGTTCAACACATCTTAATAAATCAGTTCTGATGATCTTTTTCTATCTTCAGAATGTACAATAGAAATGATAAGCCTGTTTTTCTTTGCCATCATTTTATTTGCCAATATCTAGTTTAAAAAGCAAAAGTGTTTCCACCAGTTATAGTAAAATGTCGTCCCTACTTGATAATTGTACATTAATTGTTTTCTTTTTTCAAACTGTGAAATATTACCCACAATTGCAGTGACAGGTTCATGAGATTAAGAAGCAGAAAATGCATTAGATATGTCAAATCTCTTCATCAGTGATTCTCGCACCAGAGGACTCAATCGATAGAGTGAAAAAGTAATGTTTGTAATGGGAGAAAATATTTGAAAATTGTATAAATAATAAACTATAATCCAACAATATCATAACCCAATAACAATTTAAAATGGGCAAAGTGGGCAGGTTTCTCGACTACCTTCAGCGCTTCCTTCTGCTGATCCACCGCCCTGCGCCCTTGGGAGCTCTGAGGCATGCCTTGTCACCTTCCTACTGGGCGCCTTGGAGCTCCCACTGCCACTGCTCGCTTGCGCTGGCCGGCTGGGCAGCACCAGACTGGCGCTCTACCTGGGCTGGCTAGATATTCTGCTGCCATGCTGCTCTGCAGGACCACAAGCTAACAGGTGAGACCCAGGAGGAGGCGGGGGGGGGCGGGGGGCGGGGGCCTCAGGTACCCACTATTCTGAATACTTAGTGGCAGCTGTCAATAATCCCAAAAGTCTGTTGTTGGATTCCACATCCTTTCCTTGTTGCCTGGCTAGAGTTGGCTGGCTCCACTTTGAGCTCCTGCAGGACCCGCTCCTTTTCATGTGGTCCAGTTAAGTCCATGACTGGCACCACCTTCTCCTCTAGCGACTCCACACCGAGAGACGCTGGACTGCTGGGTGCCTTGTCCACAAGCCCCTTGTTGCAATCTCATGGCAACTGGCAGCCGGGTGCCATTCATCGGATTGAAGGAAGAGGAAGAAGAGGATGCGAGGACGACAAAGAAGAGGAAAAAGAGAGAAGGGCAGTGTGAGCACTTTCTGGAAGAAGTGTCCCTAATGCTTGAAGCTGTCACCGCTGTCACATTTCAGGCAGCCCTGTCCACCAGGCTGCCTGGGACTGTGAGGATGGCTAAAGATTTTCCGGTCCAGTTGCAGGAAGTCTTTTCTCCCAGAGCCTGGACATGCTTTATGCAAGAAGGGCAAAAGGACTGCAGCTGGCGCAGAAGTAGGCTGACCAGCTGCAAGGAGAGGCCCGCAGAACCTGGGAGCGGAGGAGGAGGCGGCGGGAGGCACTCTGTGCACCTCCGGAGCCAAACCAGGCAAGGCGGGCTGCGTGCCCTGCCAGGAGAAAACAGGAAAGCAGCGCAGCTCAGCTCAGACACATCCGGTGTGGGAGGACCACTACTCGGATGCAAAGGCATGCGTAGGACGGCAAAGGCTGAGAATCCTGGATATCCCCGCGGGGGAACCCGTGGCTATTGCCAGGACAAGAGTCCCTGAAACTGGAGATAGGCGAGAGAGGGAGGTCGGCGAGAGAGGGAGGTCTGCGCGAGAGGGAGGTCTGCGCGCTCTGAAGCCCGGGTGGTGGCTGCAGCTGGATACACCTCATTGGGGTCCACTCCCGGCAGAGACTTAGTCGAAAAGATGCAGTGCTCCTGTCCTTGCAGCTCAGAGTTCAGTAACTGGAAAGCGCAAAAATAGTGAAAGAGCCCCAAGTCACCAAGCCCTCTCGGTGCAATTGCGCCCCTGCCCCTTGTCTTTCTTGGAGAATGCTCTGATAGCTTGCTGGTATCTATGAGAAGCTTTCTGCTGTGTGAGAGGAGTGGTTTTATATAGTCAGTTTGTAAATGAGAAAGTAAGCCAGAAAACTAGTAAATGGGAAAGCTGTCAAGGTCCTCACAATACAATTTTCTCTGCCTCAGCGCCTCCTCCTCCTCCCCTTAAGTGACTCTGCGGGGGGCCTATACCCAGAGATGAAGGGAGGGACAGAAGGCTTCAGTATTCTTTATGCAAGTGAGTCTGCTGTTCTTATTGTCCCCTTGTGTAGGCCCTGTCACCTTTTTTCACCCTCTTCCTCAATAGCAATAAAAGTAAACAGGTATTATGCTTTAACATCACTAAACACCAAACAGGAATCACCGCAGTGTAAACTTAATAGGCTGCCATCAGTTTACTGAATTAATACCTTGAATTAGTTAATAAACTGAATCCTTTAACCTTTAGTCTTTTTCTGTAGTGAGACACAGATGAAACAGCAATGCTGGTGTCGAAGTGTGATGAGTCAACATTCTGATAATAACGTTGTTTCTGCTATTTATGCGCCTTGACACCCAGGGGACCAGAGGAGCATGGCAGATATTTGAAGATGGACTGAATACAGTTTGGCAAAAATCAACACATTTGGTGGGTATCTTCAGAATGAGTCATTCTCAGTTTTAAACCAAGAATGGAAGCATGGATTAAAATCATATGTATCCTGTTAGAAAAAGGTGAAAATGTCAGAAAATCCCATGGTACTGGGAAGGAATTTAAAAGCATCAATAGTAAAACCAATACAATTCCTTTTATTTTCATATTGGACCTTATATTACATATTGATCATCTTCACCACTAGAATAAAGTGAGCATAAGGGCAGGGTCATAATCAGATTTATTTATCATAATCTCATAATCTAGAGATTCTGTCTAGAATAGTACCTGGCACACAGAAATATTTGTTGAAAGAAAAACCTATAAATGAACAGGTTAATGTGAGAAGAAAAGTTCCTATGAATCTAAGAAATATACTGCTGAGATGACTCAAACTAAAGACCAACTTGGAAACTTCCCCCTTATCTGTCGATCTATAAACATTGTCATCTTCCCTAAAATAGAGAATTACATAGTACTAAAAAACTTCAGGTGAAAAATATGTCTTTATTATAGAACACTTTATGCTACTTACTGTGAGTTACTAAAGGTCTGTAACAAACCTCAGAATAAAAGAAGTTGAAACATAATTAGGACACCATTGAAACAAAACAAAAATAGAAGTAAGAAAAACAAATAATTAAAGAACAAATGTATCATGTGCTACCAGATATTTTACCCAACATAGCACACACCATACATATAACAGTATTTTATTTTATTTACTCTCCATAACTATCCTTTGGGTTGCATATTCTCACACTTAATTTATTATGACTGAATTAAAGTAACCAAGAATGTTAACACATTACCTCCAGTAGAGAAATAATGGATGACTTGCATTTACTTACTTATATTTTCTACCATATTTATATATCACTGTTGAAAGTTGTCTTAAGAAAATTACATCAAATTTTCAACTAAATGGCTTTAAAGCACAAAATATCATTGATTAGCAATTTCTGATAAAGAAAGGAATCAAAGAAATTTTAGAAATAGAAAGAAAATTAGATGTTATCTTAGATGGTTTTAAATTTTCAGTAAAAAACAAATTTATATATTACTAGATTCTTTAAGACAGAAAATTCTAACATAAAATTATATTTTTCACATGTAGTTAATGTATCAATAAGCCTCCTTCCTAAGTCTCCAAGTTACCTCTGTTTTTCACTTATGGTAAAATTTATGGCATCAAACATTGTCATAAGTGCTTAATACACACTGATTGGCAATGATCATGAACTAAACATTTAGCATATTTCTAGATTTATCTAGATATTTCCAAAGGTTTTAAGTTCTGTAAATAAATGATTATTTAATGAGTACCACTTTACTACAAGAATATAAAATGAATCTGTGTGCTATGACAAAGCACACTTAAAAGCTTCATGAGCAGCATATTGTTAGACTTGCTGATTTGTTTTTATTTTTTCTACTTGAAATGTCCATGTTATCAGGCAATCTGAACCCTAATAACATAACTTGGTAAACAAGACAATAATGATGTTCTCTGATAAGAACACCAGATTTTGTTTCTGCTAAGAAAGCATTATTTGAAAAGGATATATTTGGTACCAATATTGAAAACTTAAATACAAACCTTAAAAGGAAAATACCCCCCTAATTCATAAACAGATGTATAGACTCACACCAAATATTTTTAGATAAAAATTAGTTCATACAATACATCTGCTTCTTAGCATTGTTTTTTTTTTTCTAAAAAAAAAAAAAATTCATTGGGTAGCTTTCCAAACCATATCTAACTCACTCTTATTAGTCATATTATCCATTAATTATATCAATGAAGAATGAATTATTGAGTCATTTTTCTAATGAGGGATATTTTAAAATAGCTTTAAGTATATTTTAAAGAGCTTGAAATTTTGCACAGTGCCATAGAAACATTCTCATATGTAGATCTCTATACTTATAAGCTATTGTTATAAAATAAATGCAAAGTATACAAAATACTTGTAAACAGGGTTCTGATAGACACTTCCAAGTTTTACTCAAAAAAGGCAACATTAATATACATTTCTATATCCTTACCAAATATCTGCTGTCTGCAATTTTTTTTAGTTTATCTATTTTGATAGCTGAAAGATGAACTGTATACCTATTCTAATTTACATATTGAAATCGACCATCTTTTCAAAAGGCAGCTTGCCATTAGTAGTTCTTCTGGGTGAATTGCCTATTCACTTTAGGTAAAGTCTTTCCTATTGAGTTGTTCATCTTTTTCTTAATGATTTGTAGGTGTTCTTTATACATTAATATGTAGCACATACTTTTCTTCCATTTTTAAAAATTCCTTCTAACTTGTTTACTCTCTTTCCTCTTCACTACACATGAAAATATTTTTAATTGTTTTAATTAATTAATTAATTAATTTTTTATTTGATAGATATGATAGTAAAATACATTACAATTCATATTACACATATACAGCAAAATTTTTCATACCTCTGCTTGTATAGAAAGTCACATTATTTGTGTCTTCATACATGTACTTAGGATAATGATGTCCATCTCATTCCACCATCTTCTTTACAACCATCCCCCTCCCTTCTATTCCCACCCCTCTGCCCTATCTAGAGTTCATCTAATTTTCCCATGTTCCCCCTCCCAACCCTACTATGAATCAGCCTCCTTACATCAGAGAAAACATCCAGCATTTGTTTTTTTGGGATTGGCTAACTTCACTTAGCATTATGTTCTCCGACTCCTTCAATTTATGTGCAAATGCCATGATTTTATTCTCATTTATTGCTGAGTAATATTCCATTGTGTATATGTACTACAGTTTATTTTTTAATTGCTTTTATTTTTAAGATACATGACATCAGAATGCATCACAATTCTTATTACTCATAAAGAACACAATTTTTCATATCTCTGTTTGTATATAAATTATGTTGACACCAATTCATGTCTTCATACATGTATTTTGGATAATGATGTCCATCACATTCCACCCCCCATTGCTAACCATCTGCCCCCTCTCTTTCCCTCCCACCCCTCTGCCCTATCTAGAGTTCATCTATTCCTCCCATGCTCCCTCTCCCTATTCCACTATGAGTCAGTCACCTTATTTCAGAGAAAACATTCGCCATTTGTTTTTTGGGGTATTGGCTACATTCACTGAGCATTATCTTCTCTAACTCCTTCAATTTACCTGCAAATGCCATGATTTTATTCTCTTTTATTGCTGAGTAATATTCCATTGTGTATATATGCTACATTTTTAATCCATTCATTTACTTAGGGGCTTCTAAGTTGGTTCCACAGTTTAGCTATTGGTACCACAGTTTCTTTATCCATTCATCTATTGAAGGGCATCTAGGTTGGTTCTACAGTTTAGCTATTGTGAATTGTGCTGCTATAAACATTAATATGGCTGTGTCCCTGTAGTATGCTGTTTTTAAGTCTTTGGGGTATAGACCGAGGAATGGGATAACTGGGTCAAATTGTGGTTCCATTCCTAGTTTTCCAAGGAATCTCCATACTGCTTTACAGATTGGCTGCACCAATTTGCAGTCCCACCAGCAGTATATGAGTGTGCCTTTTTCCCCACATCCTCGCCAACACTTATTGTTGTTTGTATTCTTAATATTTGCCATTCTGACTGGAGTGAGATGAAATCTTAGAGTAGTTTTGATTTTCATTTCTCTAATTGCTAGAGATATTGAACATTTTTTCATATATTTGTTGATTGATTGTATATCCTTTCCTAAGAAGTGTCTGTTCAGTTCCTTGGCTGATTTATTCATTAGATTATCTGTTTTGGTTTTGGTTTTTGGGGTTTTTTTTTTTGGTGTTAAGGTTTTTGGGGTGCTTTATGTATCCTAGAGATTAATCTATCTAATGTGCTTGTGGTAAAGATTTGCTCCCATGCTATTGGCTCTCTGTTCACCTCATTGATTGTTTCTTTTGCTGAGAAGAAGCTTTTTAGTTTGAATCCATCCCCTTTATTGATTCTTGGTTTTAATTCTTATGCTATAGGAGTCTTTAAGGAAGTTGGGACCTAATCTGACATAGTGGATGTTTGGGCCTACTTTTTCTTCCATTAGGCACAAGGTCTCTGGTTTAATTCCTAGGTCCTTGATCCACTTTGAGTTGAGTTTTCTGCATGGTGAGAGATAGAAATTTAATTTTATTGTTACATGGGTATTTCCAGTTTTCCCAGCAACATTTGTTGAAAAGGATATGTTTTCTCCAATATATGTTTTTGGCTCGCTTGTCTAATATGAGATCACTATAATTATGTGGGTTTATCTCTGTGTCCTCTATTCTTAACCAAGGGTATACAGGTCTGTTTTGGTGCCAATACCATGCTGTTTTTGTTACTATTACTCCGTAGTATAGTTTGAGTCCTGGTATAGTGATGCCACCAGCTTCACTCTTCTTGCTAAGGATTGCTTTCTATTCTGGATCTCTTATTTTTCCAGATGAATTTCACAACTGCTTTTTCTATTTCTATGAAGAATGTCATTGGGATTTTGATGGGGATTGCATTGAATCTGTATAGTGCTTCTGGTAGTATAGTCATTTTGATAATATTAATTCTGCCTATCCAAGAACAAGGTAGATCTTTCTATCTTCTAAGGTCTATTTTAATTTCTTTCTTTAGTATTCTGTAGTTTTCATTGTAGAGGTCTTTCACCTCTTTCATTAAGTTGATTCCTAAGTATTTTATTTTATTTTATTTGCTATTGTAAATGGGATGGTTTTCCTAGTTTCTCTTTTTGATGATTTGTCACTGATGTATAGAAATGCCTTTGATTTATTGATAGGGTCTGTAAACAAGTCAAGATGGCGCCTGGCATTTTGCCAGAGGGAGTGGTTTGTGAAGTAACACCAGCAAGCCATTAAGTGTGGAGATTCCTTATTGGTTGACTGCTGTATCTAGTTTATGTTAATTAAGATAAGCTGTATGTAATGCATATATACCCCTCCTGTCCTACAATAAACGGCTCCCACTCCTGCTGTATCAATATACACAAGTTGCTCGTCACCCCCTGGTTATTTTGCTGCAGCTGGACTGCGGCAATTTATGGGTGTTGATTTTATATTCTGCTGCTTTTCTGAATTAATTTATTAGTTCTAGAAGATTTCTGGTGGAATTTTTGGGTCTTATAGGTATAGAATCATATCACCAACAAACAGTGATAATTAGAGTTCTTCTTTTCCTATTTGTGTTCCTTTAATTTCTTTCATCTGTCTAATTGCTCTGGCTAGAATTTCAAGAACTATGTTAAATAGAAATGATGAAAGGAGGCATCCATGTATTGTTCCAGTTTTTAGAGGGAATGCTTTCAATTTTTCTTCATTTAAAATGATGTTGGCCTGGGGCTTAGCATAGATAGCTTTTACAATGTTAAGATATGTTTTTGATATCCCCAGTTTTTATAGTGTTTTGAATATGAAGGGGTGTTGTATTTTGTCAAATGTTTTCTCTGCATCTATTGAGATGATCATATGACTTTTATCCTTGAGTCTATTGATATGATGAATTACATTTATTGATTTCTATATGTTGAACCAACCTTGCATCCCCGGGAAGAACCCCACTTGATAATGATGCACTATCTTTTTGATATCTTTTTGTATTTGATTTGCTAGAATTTTATTGAGAATTTCTGCATCTATATTCATTAGAGATATTGGTCTGAAATTTTCTTTCTTTGATTTTTTTTGTCTGATTTTGGAATCGAGGTGATATTGGCTTCATAGAATGTGCTTGGAAGTGTTCCTTTTTTTTCTATTTCATGAAATAGTTTGAGGAGTATTGGTATTAGTTCTTCTTTAAAGGTCTTGTAGAACTCAGCTTTGTATTCATATAGTCCTGGGCTTTTCTTGGTTGGTAGGCTTCTGGTGGCATCCTGTATTTCCTTGCTTGAAATTGATCTGTTTAAATTGCGTGTTATAATCCTGATTTAGTTTGGGCATATCATATGCCTCTAGAAATTTGTCAATGCCTTCAATATTTTCTGTTTTATTGGAGTACAAATTTTCAAAATAATTTCTAATTATCTTCTGTATTTCTGTAGCGTCCATCATGATATTTCCTTTTTCATCACAGATGTTAGTAATTTGAATTTTCTCTCTCCTCTTCATTAGCTGGCTAATGGTTTGTCAATTTTATTTATTTTTTCAAAGAACCAATTTTTTGTTTTGTCAATTTTTCAATTGTTTCTTTTGTTTCGATTTCATTGATTTCAGCTCTGATTTTACTTATTTCCTGTCTCCTACTTCTTTGGGGGTTGATTTGTTCTTTTTCTAGGGATTTGAGATGTAATGTTAGGTAATTTATCTGTTTACTTTTTCTTCTTTGAAGGAATGAACTCCAAGAAATGAACTTTCCTCTTAGAACTGCCTTCATAGTATCCCAGAGATTTCGATACGCTGTATCTGTGTTCTCATTTACCTTTAAGAATTTTTTAGTCTCCTCCTTGATACATTTTGCAGCCCATTGTTCATTCAATAGCATATTATTTAGTCTCCAGGTGTTGAAATGGCTTCTATTTTTTTATTTTATCTTTGATTTATAATTTCATTCCATTGTGGTCTGATAGAATACAGGGTAGTATCTCTACTATTTTATATTTACTAAGAATTGCTTTGTTGCATACTATGTGGTCTATTTTAGAGAACTATCCATGTGCTGCTGAGAAGAGAGTGTATTCACTTGTTGATGGATAATATACTCTATAAATGTCAGTTAAGTCTAAGTTATTGATTGTATTATTGAGTTCTATAGTTTCTTTGTTTAGCTTT
Organism: Spermophilus citellus; assembly: GCF_964194105.1. Lineage (NCBI taxonomy): Eukaryota > Metazoa > Chordata > Mammalia > Rodentia > Sciuridae > Spermophilus > Spermophilus citellus. Next base: position 63,148,318 of record NC_138182.1, on the reverse strand, counting down.
TTTTTTTTGGGGGGGGGGAGATATATCCAGTGGTGAAAGAGGGGTGTTAAAGTCACCCATAATTTTTGTGTTATGATCTATTTGACTCTTGAACTTGAGAAGAGCTTGATTAGTGAACGTAGATGCTCCATTGTTTGGGGCATATATATTTATAACTGTTATGTCTTGTTTATGTATGTTTGCCTTAAGCACTATGAAATCTTTATCCCTTTTGATTAACTTTAGCTTGAAGTCTATTTTATTTGATATGAGGATGGAAACCTTTGTTTGTTTAAACCAACCATGTGAATGGTATATTTTATCCCAACCTTTCACCTTCAGTCTGTGTATATCTTTTCCTATGAGTCTCTTGAAGGCAGAATATTGTTGGGTCTTTTGTTTTTGTTTTGTTTTGTTTTGTTTTGTTTTCAATCTAATCTATCAGCCTATATCTTTTGATTGGTGAGTTTAGGCCATTTGCAGGGTTATTATTGAGACATGATTTGTATTTCTAGTCATTTTTGTATATGTTTGATATTTAACTTGACTTGGTTTCTCCTTTGGTTAGCTTTTCCTTTATTGTAGTACTTCCCTTTGCAGATTTTCATTGTTGTTTTTCATTTCCTCCTTGTGAAATATTTTGCCAAGAATATTCTGTAGTGCAGGCTTTCTTGCTGCAAATTCTTTTAGTTTTTGTTTATCTTGGAAGGTTTTTATTTCATCATCAAATCTGAAGCTTTATTTTGCTGAATATAATATTCTTAATTGGCATCCATTATCTTTTAGAGCTTGGTATATGTTGTTCCTGGATCTCCTGGTTTTGAGGGCCTGGGATGAAAAATCTTCTGAAATCTGAATTGATCTTTCTTTATATGTAATCTGATTTTCCCTCTTAAAGCCTTTAAAATTCTATTCTTATTCTATATGCTAGGCATTTTTATTATAATGTATCTTGTGTAGATCTGTTGTAATTTTGTACATTTGGTGTCCTATGGGCCTCTTGTATTTGATTTGCCAATTCATTCTTCCTGCTTGGGGAATTTTCTGATATTACTTCGTTGAAGAGATTGTGCATTCCTTTGGTTTGAATCTCTGAACCTTCCTCTATCCCAATAAATCTTAAATTTGGTATTTTGACGGTATCCCATAATGCTTAGATATTCTGTTTATGGTTTCTTACCATCTTCATTGTGAGGTCAACTTTATTTTCAAGATTGTATATTTTGTCTTTATTGTCTGACGTCCTGTCTTCCAAGTGATCTAGTCTGTTGGTGATGCTTTCTATTGAATTTTTTATTTGGCGTATTGTTTCTTTCATTTCAAGAATTTCTGTTTGGTTTTTCTTCAGAATGTCTCTTTCTTGAAGTAATCTCTTGCAACCTGTATTTGCTCCCTTATCTCTCTATTGGGGTGATCAATTTTTGCTTGTATCTGCCCACTTAAGTTGTTCTTTAACTCCAAGATCATTTTAGTTACATATATTATGAACTCCTTCTCTGAAATTTATCTACTGCACTATATGGATTGTATTGTTGTAGTATCTTGATTTGTTTGGGGAAATTTCCACGCTTGTTTTCTCATGATGTCTATGAGGGGCAAGGGGGAGGGAAAAAAAAAGGGAGAGAATTGAACAACAGCAGGGGAGATAGAGAGGGAAGATGGGAGGGGAGGGGAGGGGAGGGGTGATAGTAGGGGTTAGGAAAGGTAGCAGAATACAACAGACACTAATATGGCATTATGTAAAAATGTGAATATGTAACAGATGTGATTCTGCAATTTATATTTGGGGTGAAAATGGGAGTTCAAAACACAATTTGAGTCTAATGTATGAAAGATGATATATCATGAGCTATGTAATGCTTTAAATAATCAATAAAAAATTAAAAAAAAAAAAAATAAATAAATAAATAAATAAATAAAATAAAAATATTGTGTCCAACTACAACTAAAAAATAAATATTTAAACTATTTTAAATATATTATATTTTAAAAGTTATTAATGTTATTATACTTCAAATATTTCATAAATTTTCTTAGTATTTCAATAGTACCTAATTAAAATTGCTCACCATTTTTTTACTTTATTTTACCACTGTCTATAAAATAAAGTCCTAATGTCCATAACATTTTACAATGTGTTACAGCAATGATGAGTTTAATAACAATGTACAGGTCAATTTGAAATAAATTGAAAATAAATATACCATACATTCCACTTAATATTATTAGTCTTGCTTCCTAACTTGCAACCCAGTATGCTATTTTTAAAACTAGAAAACTTTCTCTTACATTTCAGCAATTAAAACAAAAGCAATTTAAAAGTAAGCAGAGTTATACCAGTCAGTGTTCTGATGAAGGGAGAAAAGATCCTGGCTTCAGTAATCTAAATGCTTTCACTTGGCATTTTGTCAGATTCATTTTTTCTTATTCAAAATGGGGATGAAATAACATTACATCTTCTCTCTACATGTAGAATAACTTTTAAATGAATTACAGGCACAAAAGTTAGATAAGCTAACTGGCAAACATACAAAATGACAAAAGAAATCATTCTGAGTCCATTCCCATCAAATTCTACTATGTCAAGGAGGGCATAGAACTATAGTCTTAAGACTAACACATATCTTTATTCTAAGTCCTGCAAGTATCTGCTTAAGGGGTCACACATCATTTTTTTATGATCCTAAACCATTTAAAACTGAAGGTAATAAAAACTCTCAGATGCCTACAAACTTCATTTGCATATAGTACAATGCTATCATTTTTTTAAAGATTTTTTAGATGTTGATTGACCTTTATTTTATTCATTTATTTATATGCAGTGCTGCGAATAGAACCCAGTACCTCACACATGCTAGGCAAGTGCTCTACCACTGAGCCACAACCCCACCACTATAATTTTTAAAATGCTTTCATATTCAAATCTGAGAAACATAATTCTTATCTCATCAGGCTGCTTAATTGCACTAGTATCTGCAATCAATTTAAATTCTTCAAAATAGTTCTTCACAGTGCTTGAAGTGAGTTCATGCTGGGAGAGATTTAACCCACTAATTTGTAGATACACACAGGCAGATGAGACCTATTTTTCCAAGGTGGAAACAGTGAAGGGCACTCTGAGTATTTCAATGAAAAGGATGAAATTCTTAAAGCAACATGAGGAGATTACAGCGCTGTACAAACATAGCATAGACATTAAGGCTAAAACAAGCATTTTTTGCCTCTATTTATAGGTCATGAACCATTAAGAGGTTTCATGAAAGTTTACAGATGAAATAAACAGCAAAACGTACAGCTGTCAGTTAAGTTATATAGAAAAATGTCATTCCTTAAAATTGCATCATCTTTGCCCCTGAAAAAGGGATGGGGGATGCTAATAACTCTGAATTATTTTTATAACTAAAGATATAAACTGGCATAAAATAAGAGAATACTAGACTTAAAATCAGAATACTGGAGGACCTGGGTAAGTGTCATAAGAGTAGAGTTTTGGAAACTCTCTGGATCCTCACAAAAAGAGACAAAAATTACTAAATAACAAAAAATCAAAAAGCCAGCAATATTGAATGGCAAAAGTATCCTCTCCACAATCCTCAAAAGACAAGCAGTGGAACACAAAGCCATGAGCAGACAAAAGACATGCACAATTTAAACATCTATGTGGGGAAAAACAGGGAAACCAACAAGGCATCTGACAAACAAGAAAAGAGAATTCCAATTTCACTGGAAATCATGGTAGGCCAATTTGCAACCAAAAGGTGTGTGGCCAAAACAAAGGCGTGTGACCTACTGAAACTACAGATGAGGGGAGGAGGCCAGGGAAGTCTAGGTCTGATGAACCCCCAGCATTGTAGAACAGTGAGGAAAAAGTGCGGGGAATGTAATCAAAACTGAGAACATGCCTATAGAAGATAAAAGACATCTCAAAGACAAATCCATAAACCAAACTGTAGTTTACAAAAGAAAGTGAGGAATTGACTACTTAATACCACAAATGGTCATGGAGCACCCACTTGCATGGAACTGCATCTAATAGATCTGCATGTCCTTAAGGAAATGGCATTGCAAAGAGTGAACTTCACCTTTTACATAAGGAACAAGGAAGCAACAGAGAGAAAAAAAAAAAAAAAACATTTATCAAAGTATAAAGGTACAAGAGTTTTAGAATAGAGTTTTATTTTCAGTCTATGGAGAAGAGGGCCAAAAGAAGAAAACTTCATAAGGCAATGGGACTTAACTTCTGGGAGTCATAAAGACCTTGGGAAATGTACTAGGAGCTTTTCCCTAGAAACTGTGTCCTTATGATGTTACAAGTTTAGAGGAATTAAGTAGCTCCTGAGTAAATGAAAAACTGAGCTGCAGAAGTTCAGTAAAGAGACACAGTGAGAAAGTCAACAATTTTCCCATTTATTAGGGGGGTTTTTTTGCTCAAAATTATCATGTTGTGTCTCCATTGTCTTTGGTCAGGTTCTCTAGAGGCAGAAGCTGAGACAAGGACAGGCTAAGGTGATTCGTGGAAGGGATGGTCTCAAGGGATGGCCACATCCCAATTAACTTTTTTTGCAACCCACATATTTTCCCTCCCTGATATGCACTGGGAAACCTGAGATTGACATATTTCTGGTTAACCTAGCTAAATCTGTACCTGGATATTTCCTGCCTTTTGTTTCACACTACCTTCTCCTCTAAAAGCTTTTCTTGCCTCTGACCCCCTTTCGGAAATTGATGACAGAAAGTTCTCCATTTCTTTCTCAAAACTAGCTTTGAATGAACCTACTTTCCTGCCAACCTGCCTCCAGAGTGTTAGTGCAGGGATGAGTAGGAAAGACCTCCCTCTGGAAACAGTAACACATTACCTACTCCTGATCATGATACACTGAGAAGGGTCTCTACAGTATTCTTCCAAAAAATATATCTCAATCTAATCATGAGGGAAGAAGGAATAATAATAATAATAAAAGTAAAAACCCAAATTGAGGGCTCTTTGCAAAATAATCAGGAGTCTCAAGGTCATAAAAGAGAAATTGTCCTTGATTAGAGGTGACAAAGGAGACATGATGACTAAATGCAAAGTGTGGTCTGGACTGGAACCTGGAATATCAAATGATGTGACTGGAAATAAAGTCTATGGTTTAGTTAGTAGTATTGTATCTATTTTCCTTTCTTAGTTTTAATCATTGCCATAATGTTATATAAATTGTTGACCTTAGGAAAAGTCAAATGATGGGTACAGAAGAACTCTCTATTTTTATAACTTTTGTAAGTCTAAAATACTTGTGGAGTAAGCATTGTTTAAAAAAGATGAAATTAAAATATTTTGAACAATTTTATGAATAATTTGAGAAATAATAAAAATGGAACACCCCTCTCATTAAAAAAAATATTTTTCAAGTCTTCAAAATTCACAAAACATGTTTTTAAAGTTAATGCTACAGTAAACCACAGTGAATGATTGAATTAAGAGGAGTGAAAGGGAAAAAATGCTCTGAAGACAAACCCAAGGCTACTGAGACCAAGAATGCAAACATGGGCAACAGAATTCTATTTCAAATTTATAGGCCAGGCATCTTGAGAATTTCCCAAACATAAGGTCCTTGATTGCTTCCATTTCATCCCATCATCATCCAACCTTACCTTGTGAACTGTCCTCATCTATTCTGCCAGTGACTTTTTCCAAAGACTACTAGTATTTTATGATCTTAAATAATGGTTAAATGGTTGAACCCACCAATGTGCTAAATTTATAGGTATTATTTATAGGTATAATCCTCACCAATAAATAATTGAGATATCCCCTTATCTATTAATGAGAGAAACTTCAAGGGAAATCTTTAAGTTAACCATGGTCCTATAGCTTAGATTTCAACTCTGATCAATCAACTCTCCCCATTATTCCATATTTTCTATCTCCATTATCATTGAATCCCATATTTCTGGAGAGCTAATGTAATGAAACTGAACACAGGCTGCCAAAACCTGTGCTAATTCTTGATGCCAGGTGCTTTGGTACCACCGCAAAGACTCTTCAGACAGTGTCATTGACACAAGTCAAGCCAAGCTAAAAACCAATCAGTTTTACGGGGTGCTCGGGCTGAACTGTTTTTGAACTTCTAGAACATCTACAGAACAGAATGTGTTAAACTTTAGGAAGTAAACCTAATTTTTGTTCTAATGAAGTTTTTCCAACAACTACATCAAATAGTTTACTGATGTTTGAAGATGCATAGATATCAGTCTACAAAGCTAACTGCTCATTCAAAATTGTTTGAATTTCACAAGTTCTACTTCCTTCAAAGAACCCAACAATCAAAAGGGTAAATCTTTCAAAAGTAGAAATATATTTAAAAAGCATGATCAATGAGTCTTTGAAATGTTTATCATGGATACCTTAAGCTATTTTCAATATATATATATATATATATATATATATATATATATATATACACACACACACACACACACACACACACACATACATACATACAGGATATAAACCTGTGCCACTCATTATTATGGCCTTCAATTCCTTATTTGCATATGTATGTAGTGGCTATCACATTGGTCAAAGGATACTTTCTTTATCACAGAAGTTCCATTGGACACTTAGTATAACCAGTAAAGAAAGCTGACACCTAAAAGTCTCAATTTAAAAGGACAGTAAGTCACATTGGTGATTAATCATTCAAGTAGTGGAACTGAAACCTAAAAGAGAACTCTACATTAACCCTAAAAATGCACATAACTTTAAACCACAGTTATCCCACAGTAGAACAGTTGTAAAGTCAAAGAAGAGATCACCAGATTCTCAATAATATTCAAATTCTGAGACTTCAAAACACAGAGCCTGGGGCTAGCTGAATGAAAACTACAGAAGCAACAAAGCCCAGCCCTAGCTCAACTAGATAAATACTCAATTGATTCTATCTTCCTCCCCAGCCCCAGCTGCCCTGTTCTAACAGCCTAAAAAAAGAAGGGCATGACTTTTAGAGGGCCAGGAAGGGAGAATAAGTACTTACTTAAGTTATGCTAGTACTTAAATAAAATATCTACTGTAGAAATATTGCTAGACACACAATAGAGTTTGAGAGTGTGACCCATTGTCAAAAAAGGTAGCCCTAGAGAGGGCCTAGATATTGGAATTGCCAGACATTTAGTTTAAAATAAGATAATAAAGGGCTAGATACATAAATTAAGAAGTGGATTGGACAGAACATGAGAGATGAGGAATTCAGTTCAGCAGTAAATTCACAAACACTGTTTTGTAAAAATCCATTACAAATAAGCAATATATCAGGAGTGAAGATTTCATTGAACAGATCTTAACAGCAATCTGGACATAGCTAAGGAAAGAATTTGTGAACCTAAACACGCATAAATAGAAAGTACTCAAACTAAAACCAAAGATGAAAAGCATAGGGAAGCAGGAAAAAAAAAAAAAGAACAACCAAGATCTAAAAGACAATATAGAATGTCATAATGCAAGTGTAATTGGGGTCCATGGGCAAAAAAGAGTGAGACTGCAGTGTAAAAATGTATATATCTCAATTCAAGCAGCTCAGGAAAATGCAAAAAGGACACAAAAGATAAATCTAATCACTTAAGCATTCCAAACTGCTAAAAATTAAAAATAAAGAACCATCCATAGCAGTGCAGCCAGAGAAATAGATTATATAGGAGAAAAGTGATACAATATGACAACTAATTTCTCAGCAGAAACAATGACAACAGTGCTAAAAGAAAAGGAATGGCATCTTTAAATCTGAAGGAAAAATACTTTTATTTTTGGATTCTGGATCAAGTGAAGATATATTTCATAATTAAAAGCAAAGTAATGACATTTTCAGAGAGATCAAAGCACAGCAAATCTATCTTCAGCATACCTGTACTATAAAAAGTGTTAAAGTGGTTTTTTAGGCTAAAGAGAAATTATACTACATGGTATACCACACCTATGAAAAGAAATGAAGATAAATGGAGAATGAACTAGATGTTGGTGATATTAGGATAAATAAGCTGCATAGGACTTACCTGTGTAACAATCAAGTAGACCAGCACATAGGCAGTAATTATATGGCTATATGAAAATGTAGCAAGGGTATGCACAATGTATTAAAATAGGAAAAAAAAAGTGGTACATGACTCAAATGACATAAACATCTTCACTTTGAAATAACCCAGACTGCTGAGAGCCATGGCTGAGTCTGTATGGCCCCTGGCATTTTGCCAACAGTATTGATTGACAGGCAGGCATTACTATCAGCTTCAGCTGCTACTTTTGAGTTCTCTTGGGGATTCCCAGGGATTCCCTGAGAGTTCCCATTGGTTGGGGAAGTGCAGGAGGAGGGATTTCCGGGAGAGAGATTTCTGGCTCAGGGTTCCTGGACCAGCCAAGTGGTGTTGGGGAGAATTCCCCAGGAGCGTGTGTGAAGTGTTTTCTTGCAGTTCAAAAATAAAGTTTGTTCCTGCTTCAATGGCTCGTGATTTGTGCCCAGCCAGACTGCGTCACCAGACACAAAACTGTCTTCACATGAATGTATGTCCCAAAGGTACTGTCCCTATGTATATCTGTAAACTCACTCTTGATTTCTGCCTTAAAAAAAAAAAAAAAAAAAAAAAAAAAAAAAAAAAACTGAGAGACAAGAATGGGACCTGTTCCTTGACCTATCTTTGAGTCAATACTCTAGTGCCATCACCTCTGTACAGCTAACAATTCCTGAGCATAGAAACTACCCTGACTCCTTTTCACACACACAAAGTGAAACTTGACTAATATACCAAACTTATATTGAAGTGAAATTAAGCAAATAATCATTAATACAACATAAATATCAAAAATGCAAATATGTCAATAAAATAGGCTGAAGCACTTAAGCTACTGTCTAAATGCTTAACATAATGGTTACATCAGAGATAGATTTATAAAATTTTAAGTTTTCAACGATAGCAAAAAAAACACTTTATAAACAAAAATTTCTAAAAGTTAAGTAACTTTTAGAAAATAAAAATGGCTAACATGTACTGAACCCTTTCTATATGTCAAGTGCCAGCTAAAAGGTTGAAATACAGCATTAGGGTGAATAGATTTGTTGAACCCTTAGAAAGAAGTAACTGCATTTCTAAATAAAGGACAAGCTCAAAACCATATTCCTACATGAAAATTCCATAGTAGTTGCCAGAATAGCACAAAGGTAAAGAATCAATCCATCATGTTTTTAGCAGTAAAACCACATCTGTCTTCATTTTGTATATGCCTTCTTTATTAAACTTTAGACAAGCTCAGCTCTGCCTGTAGGCATGTTAACCCATTTTGACCTATCATTACAGATGTAAAATATCCCAGAAAAACTTATGGTATATAATATATAATTATATAGTTGTATTATAATACCAAAAATATAGTAATTTCATAATATAACAATTGCAATATAATATTAATCTATAACATATATACATTCCAGATTATGATTTCTAACCTATTTGAATACACCTGTGTCAATTTTGTTGCAATATTTCCAGACCTGAAAACTTGGGTCTTACCAGGTTAATTATTTAAGAAATGTTCATCTAAAAATAAGCAATACAAGGCTTATTAGACCTAAATTTACCTAACCTATCTTGTCCACTTGAAAACTGAGGCAGCACTGAAAGATACAGAGCATTGACTGGAGAATACTAGGCCCCACTCCAGGGGTCTGAAACAGAATGCTGTAAGTGCTAAGCAACGACCAAATTCCTGACACACAAAGGTTATATGAGAAAGTAAATGTTGTTGTTTTAAGTCATTAAGTTTTAGGGTAATTTGCTTCAAACCAATAGATATTATATAGTCACAGTTCTATATTCAGCCTACCTAGCTACCTAGCAGAAACCTAGCAGTCAGCCAATTGATAAATCAAGGTAGAAATGAATAATTACTAAATAATAAAAATACATGAAATCGGGCTGGGGTTGTGGCTCAGTGGTACAGCACTTGCCTCACATGTGTGAGGCACTGGGTTTGATCTTCAGCACCACATAAAAATAAATATATAAAATAAAGATATTTTTAAAATAAATAAAAATTTTAAAAATACATGAAATATAGTGCCTTATCTGCAGATGGGGCACCATTTGAGAAGAAAATACATGATAATGAGTTATAATGAAGATAAAACATTTTCAATGGCCCCAAGAAAATCATAAGCCAAGTAAATCAGCAACAGATAGGAATGAATGATTAATTCTTTAACAGAGAAAGTACCTCAAGAGAGGCTTAGAGATGAGGCATGTCAGAGGAGCCTCGATGTAAATTTCTGACCATGGAAATAGACAGGGAAGTGTTCCCCCAGTGAGCAAACTCCTGGGGGGTAACTGGTGCCCTGATTCCCACAATTGGAATGCCCAGCAGTTTCCCCCTGAGGCTATTAAGATAACTATTCGGGGTCACACTACCTGGTTTACACAATAACATGCTTGGGTGTGAGAGGCTTCATGTTTGTATTAACCTGGACCTTATCTCAGTTAGCTAACACTCAGGGTTAAAGAAATATTAATTAGAATATAGTCAAGGTAACAGGAGGTATGTGTTCTTTGAGTTCATAAACTCCCAGGCAGGGAGGAGCAGGCTTCTGTACTCCTTCTTCCCTTCTTCACTTCACTCCTCTCCGCTCCACCTGTCTGCCCACTTGTATCCTGTGTCTGTGTCTATTTTTGTGCACCTCCTCACAGGTATTCCTCCACAGGTGCTCCTTTACACCTCAATGTGAGGGTGATAGAAAATTATAAGAAATGGTGTGTGTTAACAGCCAAGCACTATGCCTGCCTGTTCCATGGTCTTTACTAAATGCCAGTGGCATCATTGTTACAGAGACAGACCATAGTAGAAAGAAAAATTGGCCACTGTTTCAGGGTGATAAGCTACCTATCCCCAGTCTTATCACACAATAACAATCAATTCCTACCCCACCAACTACTGCACACTCCAATATTCTTCAACTTTACAAAAGGGTTTCTTCACATCTTATTTTGTATTTCAGTGAAATTAATTAAAAGTTTCTCAGTCAGAAGCTTCTTTTAAAAAGAAAATTGACTGCCTCCTCCAAAAAATTACTTAATTTACTTACAACATTTTGTTCACATCAAGCTTTACATGGTATTCTAATATTACTAAAAGAAAACATTCTTAATTTTGCTTTTAAAAATGTTCTGTAATATCTTGAAAATAAAATGTGCAACAGATATTCTACAGACAGCTGCCACATGGTACAGCTGCCTGTGGGGGTTCCTACAGAGGGAAGAACTGGAGGCTCTTCCCAACAATCAGCACCACCTTGCCAGCCATGAGTGAGCCACCGTGGAAATGGATCCTCTCCTCCATGAGGGATTCAGAGGGTTGCAGCCTGAGCCACATCTTGATCATTATCTTATTTAAAAAACTCAAGAATGTCACCATCTTGTTATTTTTATGTATCTGATTCAAGGAACTGTGAGTCATCATTTAAACCATTAAGTTTCAAGAAAATCTGTCATATAGCCATATAATTAATATGTACCTCCTCACAGAGTAAGACTTTTGATTGCCCAAAATAAAAATATAATTACAAAAAATCCAAAGTAAAATGAAGTTATCAAATTAATAAAGTTTAATATACTCATAGATGTTCTTCACTGCTCCACTAAAACAAAGGGTAAATGAAAGTCTAACATGTTGAATATAAACCATATTTTGAAATATCTTTGATTACTAATGTGCTTTGAAAACATTTGATTTCTGTTGGCGGTAAAGTTGCAGGTCAAATACTATTATGGCTTGTTCTTTTGTTTTGATACACTGATGGAAAGTATAAGCTGAAAGAATTTATGACCACCAGTCAAGGACTACAATGAATACTAAAAGATAAACTTCCCACAGAGGAAACCAAAATTAAACTGCAAATCTCCCAAATAGATGAAGATCACTTGAAGACCAATCATCTAAATAAAAATCAAGATACAATTAAATATACAATATAAGTCAAAACAGCAGGAAACTAAAAATACATGTTCACAATAACACTGAATATAAATGGCATCAACTCCCCAATTAAAACACATAAGGGGTCTGAAGTTGTGTCTCAGTGGTAGATCACTTGCCTAGCACATGCGAAGCACTGGGTTCAAATTCTCGGCACCACATAAATTAATAAATAAAAAAAGCTATTTTAAAGAAACACAGCTGTGGCTGTGGCTCAGTGGTAGAGTGTTTCCTAGCACATGTGAGGCACTGGGTTCAATCCTTAGCATCACACACAAAAATAAGTAGAATAAAATTATTGTGTCCATCTACAAATAGAAATATTTTCTAAAAATACATAGGACCAAAAAACAATGAAACTATATGCTCTTTGCATGAGAAGCATCTCATAGGCAACAATACTTACAGAATGAAAGCAAAAGAATGGAGGGAAATCCACTCAAAGAGATCCCCAAAATAAGCAGGAGTAGTTATTATCATTGTTGCTGAAACAGCTTTCAAGCAATAAATAATAGAGAAAAAGAAGGCCACTACATATGATTTAAAAAATTACACATAATAAATATACATGCCCTAAGTATCAGTGCACCTTATTTCATTTAAAAAAAAAAGACTTCATAATAACTCCCAGAGACACTGCCATACAATAACACTAGGAGATTTTAAAATAAAATGGATAAAATCCAATGCATCCTATCAGATAATAGTTAAATAAAACTATAAGTAAACAAAAAAAAGAAACCACATAAAACATGGAGATTGAAAATACTTTTTTAAGAAAATGGATCAAAAAAGCAATAAGAAATAAAGAAATCCTTTAAAACAAATGATAACAAAAATATAAAAAATCAAAAATTGCTGGGAGTATATAAAAATAGTCCTAAAATGAAAATTTATAGCAATCTGCTGAAAAGGAAATTAGGAACACTCTCCCATTCACAACAATCTCAAAAAAAAATTGAAAAATCTATAACAAAGCTACCCCCCTTTGACTAAGCTGACCATTTCTTACTTTTCATTTCAGTGCACTTTGCCTCGCACAACTGTGTTAACAGAATCCAAAGATAAGAGCAAATCCACCTATTGGTGGACTTTGCTTTTATGTAAATGGCATCCATAAAATAGACTGACATCTTCACACCTGATGGATTTTGGGTGGGTAGGCTGCATGGTAGATAGGAGGCACCCAGCCACTGCTACCGGCAGGCCCACACCTGCTCACTGGTCCACCTCTTCCTTCCCTACATATAGTACCATGAAAAGAATAACAGAACATGATGATCTCCCATGCCTTCTCAGATATCATTTCTGCAACAGTTGCTACTCCTGTGTCCACAAACCAAAGGGATTCCTTCTGGTCAAGGTCACCAACTAAAGGTAAGTCATGTCTACATTGGCTCAGGTGGAGAATCTCCATCCACATTGGTCAAGGGGAGCAAATTGTCAGCACTGAGCCCCCCCCCAAAAAATGAATGCTCTACACTGACTCAAGGCAAGTGACCATCTTCACTAGCTCAAGGCTAGTGAGTCCCCGTATATTCTGGCTAAAGGTCAGTGAGTCTCCATCTGCAATGGAGAATGAGGAATAGTGGTCCAGGCCTTGGAAAAGATAGCAGGAGGGCTCCTGCCTTCACTATGAGGCCCCTCCTTTTTTTATCAGCCTATTTTTAATCTTTTTAACAATAATTTATTATATAATTTGTTTAAAACAAATTTATTAAGAAACATCTCAGAAGAATGGGAGAAAGGACAAAGGAGCAGGGCAGGGGGGAGTGTCCCAGAGAGAACAGTCTCTGATATCTTTCACAGGTGAGGGCAGAGGAGACTCCTGATGTCCTAGTGGATCCAGAGTGCTCTTGGCTGGAACCCTTGCAGAGAAACCTGAGGTAGTTTGCAAATCTTGCCCCTGGAACTGTTCAGAGACTACATGGCCCATGCCCATACCAGATGTCAGGCTCCACAGAGCACAAGGTCTGTCCACTGGTTTGTCTGGTTCAGCTCTCCCCTTCATTAGAACCACACTATTTATGAATCTGTCACATTTCTTCCCTCTTTCATGGGAATCACCTTACTGCTGACAAGTGGCATACAACAGCTCAGTTGTTGAACACAGGTAGCAATCCTCCTTGTCAACCCTTTCCAATGCTTTCTGTTGGTATAAGGTTGCCCACAATCAGGCTGGGAGGCTGAATCAAGTGTGGGGTTTTTACAGGCTGGAAGCAGAAATGAATGGCAGGCAGGCTAGCCCTTCTGATGGTCTTCTGCCCTGAGTGGCCTCCTGATGTTCACAGAACAAGAGGAAGGTATGAAGGGAAGGCTCACTGGGACTCCTCTTTGGAAGGACAGAGAAACTGGAAAGATCCACAGGACATGGAGGAGGTTGAACTCTTAGAGGCACAGGCTTCCTCTAGAATATACAGCCTGCCCCCTGGCTTTTCTGGTGCCAGACAATCAGGTACATAGTCATGGCCATATTGAACCTTCTCTTAGCCAGGGACACCCAGGTCTTATATGGATCATAACCCATATCAAACAGGATTGTCATTATTTTCAGGTCTGGTTGTTTGGGGAGCACCTCAGTACAACAATGTGGTAAATACTGCTCACCCTGCATCAGCCATGGGTGCTGAAGGATTTGTTTGGCTGTGGGTCACTTCCTGGGGTTCAGGTCAGTATTTGGTGAATGAACCTTCATGTTTCTACAAGAACATGGTGAAGGACACTGTATATTGCAAGCACAATCTATTTCATCAATTCCTGAATGGTGGATCCCATAAATGGGCGCCTTCCTGTCAACATAAAATACAGAATGACGCCATGCTCCAGATGTCAACTAGGGGGCGCTCATGCATTGCCTCAGGACTAATTCAGAGACAAGGTGTGAGAGTGCCCCAGAAGTCTTTGTGATTGTGCCCAGTATAAACCCAATACTTCTGCCCTAGACTTCTTTCCCCTTCCTCTACTCTCTGAACTTCCTTAAGCTTGTACTCTCACTTTTCCACTATAGGAGAGAGAACCCAGTGTTACTGAGCATTCCCTATGTGACAGGTGCTTGCATACATTCTTGCAGTTCTCACAGAAAACCTTAAAGAAGAAAGTCTGAGCATCATCACTTTTTTTTTTAAAAAACAGGCCATGAAATACCCTAGGTCACATTACAGGGGACAAAAGTCGCTGAGTTTGATGTTGCCTTTGATATCCACCATTAAGTTCTCAGGCTTCAGGTCCCAGTGCATGCCCTTTGTCATGGCAGTAGCTCATGTTTTTGTCCACAAGTACAAAAAAGTCTGCTGGAAACATCTCCAGACCTTTTTCTTCTGCATGACAACCAGAAAAAAAAAAAAAAAAAACATCAAGTAGCTGTCCCCCACCTGCATGCTCCATCATTTTGTGAATATTTTTCTGGGTCTCAACGACATGAAATAACTGAATCACACTGGGATGCTCCAGGCTCCTCATCATATTTGGTTCAGAGAAGACTGGGAAGTTCTGTGCTACCTTCCTCCTGGCTTTCACTGCCACCTATGTCCCAGTGAGGCAATGGCAGGCTAGTTTTATCTAGACAAACCAGCCATGCCCAATGACCCTCAGGAACTCACAATGGTCCCTGAAGACTGCCTTCTTTCAAGAGCAGGGCCCCTGCAACACTATACTTGTTGACTACTCTGGCTATACATCTTAAGAAGGAAAACCAACTAAGGATGTTAGCTGAAAAATAAATAAATAAATAGCAGAACCAACAACAAATTAAAAGCAAGACAAAATAAAAAACCCAAATCAAAGAACCAATATCTGAAGACCACAGCCACAACTACCAATAACCAAACATGCTATTTCGGAGTCTGAAAGGTCACCACCAAGAATTTTTTGTACTTATGGACAAAAACCCAGCTGCAGCCACCCTCTTATTTTATCTGCTCTTTCAAATTTTCTTTCCATGCCTCCTTGGGGCATCAGAGCAAGTAATGCTTGGCCATAACCCCCAGTGGTCATCTCCCTTTTGGGCCTCCACAACTTTGTCTATTTTCAGAATAGAAATAAGGAAGGACTCAGATTTATTTATTTATTTATTTATTTATTTATTTATTTATATTTATTTTTTGCTTTTGTAGGTCATGGAGACTCATATTTACTTGTTTAAAAATTAAACTTGAATATACTTCTCATTTTCAGTCTAAAATTCTGTAGTAACTTTTTGCTTTGAAAGACTACAATGTGTCTATAGCCAAAGTATTCAATATCTTTTTCTTCCAACTTTGAATAATTGGTGTCAAAAGGATGGCAGCATTTTACTCACGTACTAATATTCTAACAAAACCCTCTAATCCCTAAGACACCATATAGCATGGTAATAATACCTGTGGGTGTAGAGGCATTCCACCTCTTTTGTTAGATTAATTCCCAGGATTTTTATTTCTTTGGATGCTATTGTGAATGCGATAGTTTTCCTAATTTCCCTTTTAGCTGATTCACCATTGGTGTATAGGAATATAAATGAGTTATGGGTGTTAAATTTATATCCTGTTGCTTTGCTTAATTCATTTATGATTTATAGAAGTTTTCTAGTAGAGTTTTGGGATTTTCTAAATATAGAATCATGTCTTCAGCAAATAGGGATAGAATTTTTGTTTTCCTATTCGTATTATTTTAATTTCTTGCTTTTGCCTAATTGCTCTGGTTATAGTTCCAGGACTATCTTGAATAGAAATGATGAAATAGGGCATCCCTGCTTTGTTCCAGTTTTTAGAAGGAATGTTTTCAATTTTTCTTCATTTAGAATGATGTTGACCTCGGATTTAACACATATAGCTTTTACAAGGTTGAGATGTTCCTACTATCCCTAGTTTTTCTAGTATTTTGAACATAAATGGATGTTATCATTTGTCAAGTGTTATTTCTACATCTATTTTTTTTTCTCAGTAAGATATTTTTATTTTTGAAAATAAAATGTATTCTGAATATTTTCATGTACATTTTACCCATGAACATAGGCTACTTGAAATTATTAAAGGTAATTATGCTCTTGTGTTGAATTTCTTTTTTTTTATTTATTTATTTTTTTATTGATTATTTAAAGCATTACATAGCTCATGATATAGGGAGGGGAGGGGAGGGGAGGGGGGATAGTAGGGGCTAGGAAAGGTAGCAGAATACAACAGACACTAATATGGCATTATGTAAAAATGTGAATATGTAACAGATGTGATTCTGCAATCTATATTTGGGGTGAAAATGGGAGTTCAAAACAGAATTTGAGTCTAATGTATGAAAGATGATATTTCTACATCTGTTAAGATAATCATGTGATTCTTATCTTTGAGTTTATATATGTAATGAATTATGTCCATTTATTTCTGTATGTTGAACCAATCTTGCATCCCTGGAACGAAACCCACTTGAGCATGGTGCACTATCTTCTAAATATGTTTTTGTGTGCAATTTGCCAGCATTTTATTTAGATATTTTGCATCTATGTCCATTGAGTATATTGGTCTGAAATTTTCTTTCATTGATATGTCTGTGTCTGGTTTTGGTATCAGGGTTATACCAGCTTCATAGAATGAGTTTGGAATAGTTCCCTACTTACATATATATATTCATTCTAGTATTTTGGGATATAATAAATAAATAAATAAATACAATTTATAATAAATAAATTATATTTATTTATTTATTTTTAATATCTTTATTTTGTTTATTTATTTATTTATTTATTTTATGTGGTCCTAGGAATCAAACCCAGTGCCTCACATGTGCTAGGCAAGCATTCTACCACTGAGACACAACCCCAACCCCCCTAATTTTCTATTGCATGAAATACTTTGAGAAGGATTAGTGTTAGCCCTTCTTTGAGGGTCTGGTAGAACTTGCCTGAGAATTTATCTATTCTGGGATTTTCTTTGTTGTTTGGCTCTTTATGGCATCTCCAATTTCATTCCTTGAAATTTATCTGTTTAAATTTTCTATGTCCTCCTGATTCAGTTTGGGTAGGTCATCTGTCTCTACAAATGTGTTGATGTCTTCCAGATTTTCTATTTTATAAGTATAAATTTTCAAAATAGTTTCTCATTATTGTATTTCAGCAGTGTGCCTCATGATATTTCCTTTTGCATCATGAATTTATTGAGTTTTCTCTTTCTCTGCATTAGTGCAAACAAGGGTTTATCGATTTTATTTATTTTTTCAAAGAACCAACTTTGTGTTTTGTTGATTATTTGAATTTTCAATCCAATTTCATTGATTTTGGATCTGATTTTGATTTTATACTCTCTTCTACTGCTTTTGATGTTGATTTTTTTTTCTTCTTTTTCTAGGGCTTTAAGATGTAAGATTATTTACTTGGTGACTTGCTATTTTTTTAATAAGTGAGCTCAATGGATCTGCTTTCCTATTATCCCAGAGATTTTGATGTTATATTGCTATTCTCATTTGCCTCTAAGTACTTTTTTTAAATTTCATCCTTGATTTCTTCAGCTATCCATTTTCATTCAATAGTGGATTATTTAATCTCTATCACGTTAATTTTAGGAGAACACAAGCATTTGGATCATAGCATTTTCCATATCTAAAAAATTTTACTTTCTCTGGATTTCATTTTTTAAATATATTTTTATTTTTAACTGACACATAGTAAATGTACATATTTATAGGTTAAGTGTGAACTTTCATGTCATGTGTGTGATGATTAGATCAAGATTATTAGCATGTCTATCATCTTAGACATTTATTATTTCTTTGTGTTGGGAACATCCAAAATCCTCCCTACTAGCTATTTTGAAATGTTCAGTTAACTATTGTCAATCATAGTTTTCCTGCTGTGCTATAGAACATTACAATTTATTTCTCCTATCCAAGTGCACCACTTGTACCCATCCACCATCCTCTCTCCATTTCCCCCAACTCCCTTCCCAGGCTTTGGGACCCATTATTCTACTCTCAACTTTTATGAGTTCATCTTTTTAGTTTCCCGTGTGAGAACATGTGGTATTTGTCTTTCTGTGTATGGCTTATTTCAATTAAGATAATGTCTTACAATTCCATCCATGTTGCTTCAAAGGACAGAATTCCATTCTAGTCTATGGCTGGATAATGTTCCATTGTGTATGTTTACTATATTTTCTTTACCAGTTCCTCAGTAGTTGGAAAGCAAGGTTGATTCCATCTCTTGGCTATTCTGAATTGTGCTGCATAAACATGTGAGCGCATAGGTCTTTCTGCATACTGATTCCAGTTTCTTTGGATACCCACCCAGTAGTGGGATTGCTAGATCATATGGTAGTTCAATTTCTAGTTTTTTGAGGAACACTCATACTGTTTTCCACTGTGACTATAGTAAACTGCAATCCTTCTAACTGTATATGAGGGTCCTCCTTTCTCTGCATCCTCACCAGCAGTGGTGAGGCCAGAGTGATAAGAAAGGCATTTTAGCATACCTGTCCCATTTTTCCTAGTAAATTATTTACTTTCTCTAAATTTGTTACTACATGAAATTAAGACTTCTCATAGTGCAGATTTGTAAACAGGCCTTTACCCACCTCTATAGCCTCAGGCCCCATCCTCTCCTGTAAAGCAAGCAAGGTACTAACCATTGTGGACCTATTTCAGCTTCTACACCTCAGCTGCCCTATGACTCTTAGGTTTTTCATGTACCCTTAAAGACAGTCCATGACAGCCCCTATGGCCCCAGGAATTGTCATCGTTTCTCTAGGTTCACACAGCATTCTGTAGTCTTCTCTATTACTTGGCCAGGACTCAGAAGTAAGAATAAGCTGAAGGATTTGTCAATTTACAAGAAAACAGAAGCAGTGTGGGATCTCAGGAGTGCAGGCCTCTCTGCCACAACGTGAGTGTCAAGGTCATTGTACTGTCATGTGTAACTAATTAAAACAAATTAAAAAATTTTAAGAATACGGGGGAGTTTTTAGCTGTCAAAATAATTAGTGTGGGTGGGAGATTTACTGGCAATTAGTGGGTGGAGCCCAGAGATGCCAAACTCACACCAGACAGACCTACACAGGGAAGAATAGGCTTACCTGAAGCTGGGCACAGTGGTGCACACCTATAATCCCAGCAGCTCAGGAGGCTAAGGCAGGAAGATCACAAGTTCAAAGCCAACCTCAGCAAAAGTGAGATGCTAAGCAACTCAGTGAGATCCTGACTCTAAATAAAATACAAAATAGGGCTGGGGATGTTGCTCAGTGGTTGAGTACCCTGAGTTCAATGTCCAGTACTGAGAAAGAAAGAAAGAAAGAAAGAAAGAAAGAAAGAAAGAAAGAAAGAAAGAAAGAAAGAAAGAAAGAAAGAAAGAAAGAAAGAAAAGTAAGTCAAAAGAAGAATTGACTTACCCCAAAGTTAAAATGCCAAGTTTCACTTCCCTAATCTGCTCCCATTCATAGGACACACATGGCAACTGGGGGTTGGCATTTATAGCTGTACATAAAACTTTTAAAGGACAACTTTTATTGTCAACATTTTAATCTCTGAAATTGTAAAGCCCCCTCACTCACAGTCTTTCTGAAACAAAGGTAGTTGTTTAAACCTATTTTTTTCTTTTACATAACAGGAGTATTCTCAGAAAGAAAACTAACATTCTCTTTTAGTGAAGACAGTAAAAGATAAGGTATTTCTCAATACCTGACCTGTTAAAGATTCCCCTAACATGAAGTGGGCTTTGCTGTACTCATTAGTTTTCACCTCCATTTTGAGCAACTTTTCTATTCAAAATAAAACGATGCTGTGCAAGAGGGAACTGTTGTCCAACTTATACTTCTTTAAGATGTTATTAAAAAAAAATCTGGAGGTATCTTTATCTGGAAGCAAAATATCCTTTAATTTAGAATAAATTTAGTTTAGAATACATAATGTCTCTTAGCACTTTGCTGAAGAAAAGTCATTGATTGTATATTTTAAAAGCAAAGCTGTCTTTTCTCTGGATATTTCCAAGACTTTCTTGTGATTTTTTTATTTTCATTTTACATTTTTATACTGGGAATTGAATGCAGGGGTGCTTTGCCACTGAGCCATATCCCAAACCCTATTTCATTTTGAGACAGGGCCACACTGAGTTACTGAGGTTGGCCTTGGAATTCTGATCTTCTGCCTCAGCCTCCTGAGCTACTGAGATTACAGGAATGGGCCACCATGCTCAGGTTTTCTCATAATTCTTAATTACTTTATCCTGCAATTTCACTATGTGCCTAAGAATAGCTTTGTTCTTATTTATCACAGTCAGAAAGATTCTTGTAAGTTCCTCTTCTCTAAGAGTTATCTTTCCTAACGGTATCACCTGGGATATGGAGGTTTCTGTTAGAAGTGGTTTCCCAAAGCCTTTATTAAGTTTTGAATTAACTATGTGTTCTTTTAGTTTGAGATTTCTGCATCCTGTGGATAGTGTAAACTAAGTGCTATCACCTCAGCACAAATTTGACCCTTCCATGTGGATCATGTCCTCCACATCTGCAGACAGATCATTGTCTCTGGCTTTATTTAAATGTATTGGCCTTGTGGTGGGAAATTCTTGGCTTTTCACTTTAGTTAGGGTGTTCCCTACAAAGTGTGAAAGTTCCAATTAGGGTACAAAGGGACCTGTGGGCACTAAAGCTTTAATTCATTTTTGCTCTTAGACTCCCTGGGCTTAGCTATATACTATTAAAATAATTTAAAATATTCTACCAAGGTTTCTATGCTTTTCGTTAGAGTAGTAAAGAGGTTTTCTTCTGTTCTTCCTACCATCTTAAATGGAAGTCATTCCAGGACTTTTATATCTTTATCACAAGTATTTGTTACTCTGGTACATATTAGAAATGGCTGTGGAATTGTTGTATAGTTCAAGTATACATTATATTTTGGCAAAGTTGAACCTGGTGTAAGAAGCTTGAAAGAAACTTCATGAAATACATAGAGTGAGAATAGAGTTATTTTTGGTGGTATTTCTAAACATTTACAGCTTTTTAAAAAATATATATTTTTTTAGTTGAAGATGGACACATATCTTTTTTATTTATTTCTATATGGTACTGAGGATCAAATCCAGTGCCTCAGGCAAGCACTTTCTTGGCAAGCACACTACCACTAAGCCACAACCCAAGCCCCCTGTTTATAGCTTTTATAGTGGATTTTTTTCCCTCTTTTTCATTATGTAGTTGCCTGATAGGGTTATATAAGACATTGATTACATATATTGTTGAAGCATGATGCAAAGAAAACACAGCTGACTTCAATTTTAAATCAAGTTAAAGCAAGCTTGAACTGTGTTCACAAGAGTTGGCCAGGACTGTCTCTCCCAAACTCAGGGTAGAGATCAGCACCCCAGCTTTCCAGGAAAAAGGTTTTATAGCACAAAAAGTTGCAAAGGGGGTTGTCTTGAGAACTTACAACTAGCAGGGTTCTGGCAAACATAATACAAGGCCAGATAGCAGATTAATGATCTACATGGCATGCTAGTTCAAGTTAGGGAGTAAATTCAGATCCCAACATCAGAATTTATGAGACACAGCTGAGGTTTCAGAGAGTGTCATCTGGTCAGGGGGGAGCCAGGATTTATGAGGCACCACTAAGGTTTTAGAGAGGGTTGTTATCTGGTCAAGGAGAGCCAGGCATGGGTGAGTTCTGAGCATGGGCAGGAATTCCAAATAAGTTTAGAAATCTCAGTAATTTATAGTAAAACAGAAATTAACTTTTCATGACTTTGTGACAAGAGGGCTACCAATCTTAAGATGTAATTAGTCTGGGTTCATCATATATCTCTGTAATTAAGTAAAGGGATCTTGGACTTCGATCTCAGCAGATTCTGGGTCTAAATTCCAACTCAGACACATTCAAATGTTCAAGTCACATAGTGGCCACTCGGTAATGTTGAATGAGCGAATGACCTTTCCAAATAACAGTTCCTCCCATGTAAAATGTGCATAATCACAGCCACCATCTCACAGATCTTTGAGAATTAAATGAACTCATCCCCATTTTTTTTAAAGAGAGAGAGAGAGAGAGCGAATTGTTTTAATATTTATTTTTTAGTTTTCGGTGGACATAACATCTTTTTTTTTTTTTATTTTTATGTGGTGCTGAGGATCGAACCCAGCGCCCCATGCATGCCAGGCGAGCGCGCTACCGCTTGAGCCACATCCCCAGCCCAAACTCATCCCTACTAAAAGAAAAAAATCCCATCATCATGTCTAGCATGGAGTAAAAGCTCAATAAATATTTACTGTTATTACTATTGTTACATAGAGTAACTTGAAATGCATATCTAATAGTCTTCAAATAATTATACATCCCTTAACTTTTTCTTTTATTTCCTCCATCAATTCCATTATTTTGATCTTCTTTTGAAATGTGTCTGCTCTTTATATAGTCTTGCTCATAGCTTGTACTAAGAACTCAATTTGAACTCTTTCCTGTGACTTACCTCCATAGTAAATTTCTGAGGGGGGGAAAAACATTCTGATACTTTGTATTTATTAGTAACAATGAAATGTTTTTTCTCCATGTAAGTCTGACATCTCTGAAACAGTGGAAATATCAAGTCATATTATTCTAAAGAAGAGAAGGTTTTCCTGATTTAGTACACATTAAAAACAAGGAAAACGTGAAAACGTAATTTTCCTGAGCTCATTCTGAATTTTCACTTATTCCTTTGTTAAAGGAAGTTAAAAATTCTTTTAAAAAATGAGATCATCATATAGTTTTGTGCTAATATAATCCCTTTAATATTCAACTACAATTTACATGACAACTATAAATTTTAAACTTCTATTGACTGTCCCTGCTTCATAATAAATACAGAAACTTATAGTGCCATCTTGTGAACATACTGTCAAACTGCATGACATGTTGAATAAGTTGAAATATAGTGTAGAAAGGAATACAGAACTAAAAATTGTGCATAATGAAGATTAATCAGCATACTTCTGTTAACTTAGCTAGACTTAAAAGATTCCAGATGTGTTTCTCACCCTCCCAGATATTTCTGTAGCACGATGTGTAAGAATAGAAAGTCTGGTGATTCATTTTCAGAATACAGTCTTCAGCCTTAATTGGACACAATTGTAGCCACTTTAATCCTGTCTCTTCCCTTTTGCCTGCCCTAATTTTAGAATTAGTCAATTGCTACATTGTACCCCTAAGTCCTCCCATCAGGACAAAAGGCAGCACAGTGCTAGCTATTTAAGTAGTGGGTAGACTGCCCACCCAGGTGAGCCTGCTAAGCAGGTTCTGTAGCTTGCCCTTGTCTGAAGTAAATGCCTTGCCCATCTACTTTAGAGCATGTGTTTCATTTCTTGTGGCACCTCCTATTTCTAACAGCCAGAAAGAAAAGATTAATATATTTTGTTGAAACTGCAAGGGAAATTATCAAATTTCAGGACATTTTGATTCCAAAGACAAGAAGGAAAGGAGGAAAAAATTAGCCCTGATGTTCTGAATTGTATGGCTGTGTACATGATTGAAACAGATGTTGCTAAAATAATTAAGAGTGAACTTTTCCCAACACTGGGTAAACACCTGTACCATAAACTCATCAGTGCCACAGGAGGCAGGGATACTCTCTAGTTGCCAAATAAAGAGAATCTGGAGAGCTGGCTAATGTTATTGTGACTTACAGAAAAGAGCTGTGCCTTATTAATAAAAATAATTCCTATAGATATAGGAATTTGCTATAACAAGATGCAAGAAACTTTTTTTTTAGGCTCAATGCAAAGCACATTATAGGTAAATTCAAGACCCTTTGAATGATCTAATGAAATAGAAAAAAGAAAAGAAAAACTTCTACTTACCAACTGATCCAGAGGCCCTGTGCCTTGACTGCTTATCCTATTAGAATACCCCATACACATGTTAGTTGAAAACAGCTGTACATCTCCATCAGGATAGTACAGAGATTTAGCAAGACACTAATGTAAGAAATGAATTTGTATTTAAGGTTTTATGGGGAGGGGAGGCAAACAGAAAACAAAGAAAGATTGTTTTGACATATATATATATATATATATATATATATATATATACACACACACACACACATACATACACACACACACACACACACATACACACACACACACACACACACACACACACACACACACACACCAGGTCTCAATGGTTTATTTCTTCCTTCCCAGGATCCTTTCACTCCAATTCTTAATCACTGTTCTTTCCTCTTTCAGTGACATACTTCTACCTGCAGGCCAAAGCAGATGATTTTTCTTAGATTTTTCTTGGAGAAGTTTAACTGTACATGGAGGCCTTGGTTTTGGATTGATTTTTTTTTTTCCCCATCTCCACTGGAGCTCCATTGGTGGCCTTCAGGAGCTCAACTTAATTCATTCAATAAACTTTTATTGACCATTGACTAAGTGTCAGGCACCATGTTAAAAGCTTAAGCCCTATAAAAATTCTTCCAGATTATTCCTCCATTCAACACTGAGGAAAACAGTGTGACTAGGGGAAAGGTGGTGAGGGCAATCAATCTCACCAGTTTCTGGGGGAGGTGGGTTAGTTATCAGGAAGGTATGTTTAGAGAATTGCCTTAAGGAAGTGAAATAGAAAAGGCCTCTATCGATTCCTCCTGGACCATATTTTTAGAAAAACATAAAAATTATCACTTAAAAAAGTAATAATCTTTATACCTGCCTTTGGAGTTTACCCTAACTCACTGGATATGCTGACAATGACTTTGAAGTACCCATTAAAATATAAATTCAAAATATTCATTTTCTAGGCTTCTTTTATACATATATATATATATATATATATATATATATATATATATAATATTATATAGTTTTTAAATGTATATATACCTGTGTTTTAATATAGCTTTGAAAAGATAGAATCACCTTTCATTTTGTCTTATTACATATAATGAGAAAAATTTCCGTATCTCCAGCCCTATTCTAAACCTCATGGCAGTACAATATACCAAGTTCTTCCAGATTATTCCTCCATTCAACACTGAGGAAAACTGAGTGTGACAAAGGGAAAGGGTGGTGAGGTTATATATAATTCTTATATACCTGTTGTGGTTTAAATGTGAGGTAGTTCCCCAAAAGTTCATGTGTGAGACAATACAAGAAAATTTAGAGGTGAAATGATTGGGTTATGAGAGTTTAACCAGTTCATTAATCTTCTGATAGGGATTAACTGGGTGGTAATTGTATACAGGTGGGATGGGGCTGGAGGTGGTGGGTCCCTGGGGCCTGTATATATTTTGTCCCTGTTGAACAGAGAGCTGGCTCTCTCCCTCTCCCACCCCTTCTCTGGTTCTTGTGACCCTGTCTTGACCTGCTTTCCTCTGCCATGTTATTCTGCAATGATGTTCTGCCTCCTCTTGAGCCCTGAACAATGAAGCCATCTCTCTATGAACTGAGACCTCTTAAACCATGAATTTGAGCCCCCAAATAAACTTTTCCTTTTCCATTGTTCTTCTCAGGTCTTTGGTCATAGCAGAAGAAAAACCTAACTAAAACAATAACCTTTCTTCACAATCTAATCTTACCTTTATAATTCTTTTTTTTTTTTAAAGAGAGAGTGAGAGAGGAGAGAGAGAGAGAGAGAATTTTTAATATTTATTTTTTAGTTCTCGGTGGACACAACATCTTTGTTGGTATGTGGTGCTGAGGCTCAAACCCGGGCCGCACGCATGCCAGGCGAGCGCGCCACCACTTGAGCCACATCCCCAGCCCTTACCTTTACAATTCTGAAGTGGCCGCCTAATTCAGGGACTCATTACCTGGTGCCTGATACAGTCTTCTAACTAGGAATGCAGTATCATGATTGGAAAGTGGAGGCAGGTGGAACTGGTCTTGACTTTCTGTTCCATCCCTGTAACCTAAGTTTTTCTGTTTCAGCTTCTTCTTCTTTTTTTTTTTTTTATTTTAAGAGAGAGAGAGAGAATTTTTTTAATGTTTATTTTTTTAGTTTTCGGCAGACACAACATCTTTGTTTGTTTGTATGTGGTGCTGAGGATCCAACCGGGTGGCACTCATGCCAGGCAAGTGGGCTACCGCTTGAGCCACATCTCCAGCCCAGTGTTTCAGCTTCATTATCATAAAAAGGCCACTACCTGTATATTTTTCTCATAGAATTGTTACACAGAAGTAAGATAATGCTTGTGTATAAATTAAACATATATCAATGGTTAGGAGCACAAGTTCTAAAGCCAGACTACTTGATTAAATATTCTGTTATCTACTAGCCCTGTGTTCTTGGGAAAATTTTTATCACCTATCCATGACTGTTACCTGGCACTTAGTCAATGCTCAATAAAAGTTTATTGAATGAATTAAGTTGAGCTCCTGAAAGCCACCATTATATATATTTAAAAAAAAAAAAAGAAGAAGCCTAGAAAATGAATATTGATAGTATTTACCTCATACAAGTTTTATGAGGAATAAGATGAGCAACATTTTTCACACAAAGCGCTGTATATTAGATTTAATCTAACAACTTGCATTCAATAATTTTTTAAATATCACAAATTTAATATTTTAAAATAAATCTCAAATGCCTATTTACAATATAGTAAGAGGGACATGTGCAAACAACAGAAAGGGGAGAAGTCAGTCCTGCTGTGGGAGGTCCGCATTTCAATGTGGTGGGGTGAAGTTCACAGGCACCACTGGTGGACTGAGCTGTGGTGGCAACAAGAGGACCTTCAGCTAATACTGGACTTGGTTCACCTTTGACACCTGCAGAGACAGAGGAGGGGAGGCGGGGTTTCTGGCTGGGGATCCCTGTGTTTGGGAACAAGAAGGCCAAAGGGATGAGCCCTCAGGAGAGGCCCAATAAGGAAGGAGGGCTCATTTCACAAGCCAGCAGGCCTCTAGCTTGCTGATTCGGGTGTGCATCTGGAGGTGACCTTTCCAGGTCGAACTCTCTTGTCCCCTATAGAGCGGGACGAAGGAGCCAGGCTGGAGGGCCACTGGACTGCCCACAGCAGGCAGCCAACGCCCCCTCCCCGTTCAGTCGCCTAGCACCCAACCAGGTCAGCCACTGGGAAACACGAGGTCGGAGACAGCCAGGGGTGTGCTTGGGTTCCCGAGGCTAGCACAGTCCCTTCCCTAAGCGCCCTGCATGGATTCAGGGGAGAGAGAGGCGGAGAGTGCTGGGGCCGGAGACGCAGCCGCTAATGGGACCTTTCATCCGCAGCGCCAAGGCTCCCGCAGCAGCGCCGACCTAGGCCCAACCTGTTAAGAGCGCGAGCCTCTGGAGCGCGCCGGGCGACCTGGGCGCGAGCCCGCTGCCCGCGAGCGTGCGCCCCGGACCTGCGACGTCAGGTAGGTCTGAGGCCTGAGCCGGCGGCAGCTCCTCTCACTCCATCACGTCCACCTCGGCGGAGACTGAGAAGTTCAAGCTGGTGTTCCTGAAAGAGTGGAACGTTGGGAAAACATCCTTTATCACCAGATCAGGCCACAATTGGCATTGACTTTTTATCAAATTCAATGTTCTTTGAAGTATCTAACAATCAGGCTGCAGCTGTGGCACTCTGCGACGTTTGCGTAGCCTCATTCCCAGTTACAGCTGAGACGACTGTTGCAGCTGTAGTTTACGATAACACAAATGTTAACTCATTCCAGCAAACTACAAAATGGATTGATGTCAGAACCGGAGGAAATGATGTTATCATCACGTTAATAAATAAAATAGATCCTGCTAACAAGAGCCAAGTATCCATTGAGGAGGGAGAGGGGAAGGCCAAAGAGCTGAATGTTACATTTATTACAACCAAGGCAAAAGCAGGATACAATGTAAAGCAGCAGCTTTGCCTGGAATGGAAAGCACACAGGACAGACACAGAGAAGACATGATTGACATAAAACTGGCAAAGCCTCAACGAAGGAGGCTGTTCCTGCTAATCTCTCATGGCATCTTCAGCCCTCTTGTGGATATTGGCTTGAACCTGTTCCCTTCTGTAATAACGAATTAGGTTCAGCATTGCTGCTTGTCTAGTGGTGAGGAAGCACAAAGAAAAGTCAGTGTCTTTATTATTTATATTTTACAAAAAGCCAAAAGATTACAGCATATCCAAGTGTTAAATGACAGGAAAATACATCTAATGGTCAAAGATTTCTTTTTTTAGTGTTGTGATACTCTACTTTAAAATGATGGAAATCTCAACAGTGTGAGCATGGCTTGGTTGAGGAGCAGTATGTTCACAGCAGTGTTTGCCTACCTACTTGATCTCTCCCTGTTTTTCTCATCTCACTCTTACCTGAATTCCTTATTCCCCTCCCACAAAACAAACAAGAGATGGCAAAGCAGCCAAACCCATTGGAATGTCCTTCAGTTTTGCAGATAGTCACTTGCTCTAGATCATGGACCAATGTGGTCGAAAATTATTCTTGAGCATTGATATAAATTACTCAAACCTTTGAGATCAGAACTCAACTTATCATGGTGGCTGTGCTTGAATGAGGAAAGTGTTCTGCTGTATCATCAAAAGGAGTCCTAGTGAACATACTGAGTACTTCAATTAAAGGAACATAAATTTATTTCTGACCAAAACAAAATGATGCTTTCACGTGTGCTTTATTAGACTCCAGGAGAAAAAAGTAACCAAGTCCTGCAGAATAGATTTTTTTTTAAATTTTCATCTGTTCTTTTTAGTTATACATGACAATGTAATGTATTTTGACATATCATACACATTTGGAGTATAACTTCCTATTTTTGTGGTTGTACATGATATGGAGTTTCACTGTTCGTGTGTTCATATATGAACACAGGAAAGTTATATCTGATTCATTCTACTGTTTTTTTGTCAGGCTGATAAAGGTGGCTGAGGAACAAAGCTCAGAGAGAGAGAGAGAGAGAGAGAGAGAGAGAGAGAGAGAGAGGGAGGGAGGGAGGGGGAGGGAAGCACCAATCAGGCGCCAACAGAACTGCCTGTCAATTGGGTCTCCTGGCCAATTCTGGATCTTAGACAGCTCCCACCACCACCAATTCCAGTAGGACAAGGGACTCTAAAACCCCCTTTTTTGGTCCCAAGTCCTTGCTTCCTGCCCTAAGCCCAATAAAAATTCCCCTCTGGTCCAGCCCCTTCAGGCTTTTCCTCAGACCCACCCTGTTGGTCTGAGGGTCTCCTAGGGAGTGAAATCTCAATAAAGCCTTGTTCAGCGGCCTTTTTAAATCTTCCTCCTTTTGGTCCCCATTGCCTACCATACATTTTTCCCATTCCCATCCCACTCCTTTCCCTTTATTCCCCTTTAGAATAGGTTTTTTAATGTTAAGTTACTCATGGTACAATCATACAGTACCAATTTACTCTTTCTACCAAGATTTTTAAAGTTGTTTAAAAAGTTATTGATTGTTTAAAGAATAACAACACATCCTTTTAAGCAATAAATTTTGCTTGGGTTTTCTTTTTTAAAATGCTATGCAAGCAAGGCATTGTAAAAGTTGGATTCCTTTAAGAAGAAACAGTGGAAGAATTTAAATTTGATGACATGGTAAAAACTATAATAGAAATAATGACATCTAAAGCTTACTTGTCAGGAGCTGCCATGGAAGCAGACGCTTTTAAGTCCTGATGCCCGGACACTGACCAAATATTTCCTTCAGTCTGGATAGTGCCATGGAACCTCCCTTGGTGTGTGCCCTATATAAGAATAAAGAATTCCATTGGCTCTCTCTCTTTCCACAGACACTTAAGGTCACAGGACCTTCTCCAGAATATTGAAAAGTTACTTTGGTGTGTTTGCATGTTTCTTTGTTGTTTTCTTAAGTTATTAGAATAATCAGATTTTATGAACCCAGCATTAGGTCACCAGCTAGGATAGGTGGCGATACTTACCAACAAAAGAACCCTCTCAAAATAGCAAATACTTGACTCTGGACATTTGAGGTCACATTTATAATGGAAGTAATTTTCTTATAAACTTCTGGAGGCAGATAAGAATATTGAAAATGGAAAGGATAGAATGGAAATAAAAGTCAATATTATATGGGCTGGGGAATGTGGCTAAAGGTAGCGCGCTCGCCTGGTATGCGCACGCGGGCACTGGGTTCGATCCTCAACACCACATAAAAATAAAATAAAGATATTTTTTAAAAAGTCAATATTATGCAGACATATGCCTTATTAGCATTTTTTAAGTCTTGGGTCTTTAAAGCAGGTCTTGCTTTTTATTAAATCTATATTGTTTGGGTAATGAACTAGTGATTTAAGATACAGTTAATCTCTTTTTTGGTTATAATTATTTCTTTGCCCCTTTAAGGTTTTTTAATTTTTAGATGTTTTGGTGACTCTTTTTAGATGTTCATCACAATGGCAATATATATTTTCCTTAAAATACTGAAAGCAAATATACTAGGAGTGCCCCTTTTAATCTTTACTAGTTATTGTGAGATTGCTGTGTGAGTTAATAAATACATTTGTAAATATATAATTCACAGGGAGAAAATATTTCTGAGTCACAGCTCAGGAATAGCTTGTTGAATTTGTGTTGTAAGTAAGCATTACTTATGATACAGAATAAAAATGAAAAGACAGCAAAAATAAATTTATATTTCCTCATCTTCTTGTTGCTACAAAATCCTTAACTGGAAAACCCTTTTTCCCCTCTAGTCCTCTTTCTCCTCCACTTCTCACTTGTCACCTTTTAATATTCATAGAGCACATGGATTATGGATCTGAATAGAGAAATACTTTCAGATGATCATTAGTCGACTTACCTGTAACTTATACTCAAGAATGGGATGAAGTTATAAAACACATTTGTAATACAACATTATTGTTAAAAGCAAGAATTGACTCTTGTTTTATTTTGACATGGCATGTCCTGAAATACATATCAATTCAATGTGAATAGGAAAAAAAAAAAAAAGAATCCCAATAGAAGTGCCATTCTCTCCCCTACTAGATGACAAATCAGCCATCAATTAAAACAAGAGAACTTAAGTGAACTCTCATGTGGGTACAGCCAACTAGATCCCCACCAACACATAGTAAAGTGCAGTTTTCTGCTTCTGATCAATGCATCAATACTACTTCACCAGGAAACCAGGTGTAGCAGGAAGGTGCAGGGAGGAGTCCATTCCTGGGTGGCCCTGTAGTTCAACTCCTTGTTGGGCACAAATTTGTGCAGCTCACTTTTTGCAGCAGGGGTCATAATGGTAGGCACTGACACAGGCGTCACAGGAAACTTTTGAACTCTGGGTGAAAATGTTCATAGCACGTGGGCAATTGCAGAAGCCACAGTGGGAGGTGGCAATAGGTGGAGGGATTGGGCTTCAAGGTGGGCATCATTTCAATGCGGCATACATCCAGCTGCAGAGCATCCTGCCTGTAGGACTGGCTCTGGGTTCTGAATCATCTACAGATCCATGTCTTCCTGAGTGGAAAATATGTGCTGGGCAGCAGGGGTGGAGCCATTGTTGGAGGAAGTTACTGCAAGGTCATCTGGGGAAGTGGACAAGGTTAGGGGTGAGGAGAAAGAGTGGATGATCTCATCCCTCAGGTCATTCCACCAAGTATGTGGCCACTGCCTCCTTTCGTAAGCTCAATGAGGCTTTTTAGGGTAGCTTCCTATTCTCTTAGTAGTCTTACAGCCATCCACTGACCTAGAGGGGTTGGCAACATGAGGCTAGTAGTAGTCCTTAACTACCCACTCACTGGTGGACTTCTGGAGTACAACACAGGTCACTGACATGATCAGGAGCTTCCTGCCCTCGGCCACCACAGCCCATCTGAACAGTCCTGCATGTCCTCTGTGCTGCTCAAGTATACAACTCAACTTCCAGCTCTGAGCAGCCTTTGCTCTTGATTTGAGAGTGGATTTGCAACTGCTGACACTCAACCTTGACCAGAAAGAGCTCAAAGGAGACCACCTTCTCCTAGTGGGTCTCCACCAGTTCCTTGAGCTTATGCATAGCCCCCAACTCAGGTACTTAGCCCAGGTAATTCAGGATGGCTCCAATGTCTTCTTGCAGTCATCAACTTGATGTGGTAAACAAAAGGGGCTGTGTAGGTTTAGATGCTTCGGAACTCCTTCTTGTGAAGGTAGAGGAAGAGGTTGATGGCCACCCTCTCCAGCATGCTGTAT
Organism: Spermophilus citellus; assembly: GCF_964194105.1. NCBI lineage: Eukaryota > Metazoa > Chordata > Mammalia > Rodentia > Sciuridae > Spermophilus > Spermophilus citellus. Next base: position 63,115,303 of record NC_138182.1, on the reverse strand, counting down.
GTGCAGTACAGAGCCTGCAGGATGGAGGAACTGAATGATCTGGATCAACTGGAATCAATAAAAAGGATCATCCTGTACTGGCATATCACTGTCAGGCTTCTTCTTATGTAGGGTGGCGTCTGCTTTGCTCACATGCAAATAAGTTATCTTTGTATTTTGTATCCATTGAACTGTACTTCCCCATCTGATTGAGGAGCTAACTTATCTCTTCCCTGTCTTCTGGGTTGGAGGTAAGGACATCACTGAAAACACTGGCATGTTGCCCACTTGGACCAGGGAGTACTCCTTGAGTGCAGCTGAAGGATGCTGCGAAGGCTGCAGGGAACCCAATAGTATTTTTAATTTCTTTAATCCATTGCTATTGATGCCTTACAAACCTTCTTGAAACATCTTTCTCAGCATTAGTTAGAAGGTAGTATCCACAAGTAACAGAAAACAAGACCAATTGAGACTTCGATTATAATGTATCTGCCTTTTATTTAGCCATCCAGAGTAGGTGGACCCAGAATTGATTGAACAGTTCAATTATCAAAAATCCAGTCTTCCTGGGTTTTTGATAATTGAACTGTTTTTCTTAGCACAACGTTTGAAAACATGGGATTTGAATTTTAATTCAAAGGAAGTCACTAATCTACCCTTCCTGAATCTTCCTAGTTAGTCATTCTCTGTGCGTGAATGAGATGTGTCCTTGTGGAGCCAAGATTTCTGGCAAAGCTCTCATGTATCCCCATCTGTATACAATAGAATCCACAGATGAGTTCAGCAAGGTAAAACAGATGGAGAAGGAAGTAGCAAGATGATTTTCGACTTGTATCTTTCTCTTTTAAACACCCCCACCCAAGCACACAGTAGACTTCTCTCATGGCTCACTGCTAAGACTTGTGCTATATTGTCAGAATTGATGGTCATCATCTATTAAAGTTATGAAATCAGAGAAGGAATGACTACTGGGGAGATAGTTAATATTGCCTGCTCTACTTTCATCACCTCACTATCTTGCTCTGCTTCAAAACCCTTTCACTGCACCTCATTGCCTGTCCCAAAGGCTATATAGCCTTCCTTATTGAGACCTTCCTTCATGGGTTAGTCTTCCACTTTCCCTGTCTCATCTCCCTGGGCTTCCTCAGTAAATCTATAGTGGTGCCAAACCATGCTATTAGTCATAATTTAAACATGACTTGTATTCTCCTATTGCTATGGTCTGAATATGTCACCCAAAATTCATAGACTGAAACTTAATTGCCAGTGGGATATTAAGAGGTGAGGCCTTTGGAAAGTTATTAAATCATGAAGGCACAGTTCTCATAATTGGAATTTTAAAAAGAGATTGAAAGATTCACCCAATGCCCTTTTCAGCTTTCTGTTCTTTCTGACACATAAGACACATAGGAGGCAGCATTCAGAGAAATCTTAGAAGAGAGACTGAATGCTCAGCAGATCCTGAAATTGCCAGTACCCTGATCTTGGACTTCCAAGCCTTCAGAATGATGAGAAATAAATTTCTACTATTTGCAAATTACCCTGTGTTTGTTATTTTGTTATAGCAGCAGAAATGGACTAAGACACATGCCCTCCTTTTCCCCATGTTTTGAAGCTTATGATCCAATTCTCTTCTTTCCCACTTGTAGCCACCATAGCACCAATGCTTCCTGCTCATCTCTACATGTAGAATTCAACCTTTCCTCAAGGGTCTACAGAAAATGTCTTTTCTCCTGAAACATCGTCTGATCCTCTAAATCAGAAAGTCTTTCATTCCTTCATATTCCTAAGGTATTTTGTATTACTTAAATGTTCTTTAGTTACAGGAAAAGGCTATATATTTTTACCTTTATGTTCCATTTCTTTAAACTATGCTTAATAATAAGAGCAATAATAACAATCCTAAGACTATTGTTTACCATTGCTAGGCATAAATACGTTGAACATTTTATATGCATTACCTCATTTTTGTATCACACTAACCAATAAAGTTGAAAATATTTGCACTTTTACAAATGACTTAGTCAAGGGTAGATTAGTGACTTCCTTTGAATTAAAATTCAAATCCCATGTTTTCAAACATTATGCTATGTTTCTTTAATGAAACACTTTGTAAAGTAGTAAGTCTTCATGTGTGTGTGTGTGTGTGTGTGTGTGTGTGTGTGTGTGTGTGTTACTGGATTTAAACCCAGGCCTGGCAAGAATACATGGTAGGGTAATTGTTCTGCACCTGAGCTATATCCCTATCCCTTTTTATTTTATTTTAAGACAAGTTCTTACTAAGTTGCCAAGGTTGGCCTCGAACTTGTGATCCTCCTGCCTTCAGTAGCTTGAGAATTCAGGTATGTGCCACCACAACCAGTTCATTATCTTTTTGTTTAAAAGAATGAAAGAGTATTTGTATAATTTGGCTAATAAAGATGGCCAGTCTGTATACTTTATGCCCTGTACCCACTTCTTTTCTCCTGTTTTTTTCTTTCCCATCCCTTTGTAAATTTAACAAAAATAAAATTGTGTTTTTATGTTGGTTAAAGTACTTGAATAGCTAACTCGATCTTTCCCATTTTATCTTAGCTATGCATTATTCTGTCATTAAAAAATGACAAATACCAGAATTAATTGAATATATACTGCCAGTATGTGTCAAGCTGTATGCTAAGTCACATGCTGGGCTGCATCCAACCAAGTTCACAGAAAGTTGTTTAATATATTTTTTAATATTTTTTTAGAAGTTGATGAACCTTTATTTTATTCATTGATTTATATGCAGTGTTGAAAATCAAACCCAGTACCTTACACATGGTAGGCAAGTACTCTACCACTGAGCCACGACCCCAGCCCCAAGAAAGTGGTTTAAATATATAGTGTTTTTTATTATTCCCTTGGCAATTGGTAGGTCATCAATAAATGGGTGTAGTGGCTTAGTGAGATCAGTTCTCAGAATTGGCTTCTCTGCAATTCTCTGGATCTTTCCCTCATGGCTGCAATGTGGCTGTTGCAACTCCACACAATTTACCCTCAAACAAACATGTTTAGAGTGGGAAGCAGGGAAATGCAGGGCAGATTTTCTTCTCACCATGTCTTTATCACAGGGAATAAAAACTCTCCCAGAAGATTTTCCAGATTTTTGGATGTATCTCAATGGCCAGAATTGTATCACATGCCTGTCCCTGGTTCACTAGCCCCATCTTCCATCAGATTAATAATCTTCTGATATTGCAACTAAATTGGGATTCTGCTAGTAAGGAAAAAGGCAAGGGAAATGGGTTCAAGTCAACTACCAAAAGGTCTCCCACATGGTTTTATACATACTTGGGAAAAACAGGATGTGGTTCCTTCCCAGATGAAGTTCCCTCCTAGCAAAGGAAACAGCTATTGAATTTTTTAAAGTTTATACATTGTGATGAGCAATAAAACAAGAAGCAAACAAGGATCTGTGAAGTAGACTGATGTCTGCTCAAGGTAGGGCACTTCTGGAGTGGTTTTTCTGTGAAGTTGACATTTTTAACTGATACCAAAGAACAAGAATGAATCGGCCATGAGCAGGGGGGAAAAAAAGGGCACAGAACCAAGTGAGAGACCCTTGGTGAATGCTGGAGAAGATAAGAGAAAGCAAGTATGACTACTTAGTTGTTAGAACAGAATTGGAGAGGGGTCAAGACTTCTTGCTGGCCACAAAATTCTATTCTCTTCTTTTATACCTCCAGAATGTGTCCAGGTCAATGGAGGCCCAACTATGTTATGTTTTCTGAGGTCTCTTCCTGTCAGAGGAGCAAACAGAATGTTAGTGGCAGTGACTGTCATATTTTGGGGATTGGTGTCTCAGACAGTGGATGTAGCTTCCTTATGCTCTCTTGCCCTCCCTTTCTACTGGCTGCTCTCCCTTTGTGGCTAAGACACAGCTTTGGCCATTCATTTGAGAACAGTACTCTCAGATACTTGTTCGGTGTTGCCACAGCACCAGTGAGCGTCACCCAGAAAGAACCATGTTAGAAATATAGACTCTGGAGCCCCTACCCAGACCTACTGAATCAGAAACTCTGAGGATGGGGTCTAGCACAAGCAACATGTGTTTTTACAAGCCCTTCAAGTGATTTTGATGCACGCTGAAGTTTGAGAACCACTGTACTAGAAGAGAGAAACCTAAGTGCCTGAATGTCCATGTGGAACAAAGCTGGATATATGATTGTGGAACTTAGAAAAATGTTTTGGTGGGAAATGGTCAAGTTGTTGTGATAGGAATGAGTAAGTTAGCCTAGAGGGAGGGATAGAAAAAGAAAGGAAAAAGAGGACCTAAAATTGAGGCATGGGATACTCCATTCTTTAGAGGGAGGGAAGAGGAGAAGCAGCCTGCAGAGGAGTATGAGAAGTGGTAGCTAGAGAAGAAGTTAAAGGCAAAGAGTGCATTCTTTTAGAAGAGCACTAATTTCAGGGAGGAAGTTGAGGCACCCTCTGCTGAATGCAGAAATTCTCCCCTTCTCATTGAGTAACACCACTGCATTTTTGGAGAACTGACCCTGACTCAAGAGTGGGTCTCATGGACTAAAAAATAGTCCTTTCCTTGCCAATATTTGTTTCCACAATGAACATGGGCCCAATTTCAGCCAATTAGATGTAAAGGGAAATATATTAAAGGCTTTTGTGACAATTATTTTTTTTAAATAGAGAACAATAAAAGACCAGTTTCTGTCTATCCCATTGGATGTAAATAATATAGCACTAAATATAGTAAGTCCCTCCTTATCAGTGGGGATATATCCAAGATCCCCAGCAAATCTGTGAAATTACAGATAGTACTGAGACAGACAGACAGACACACACACACACACACACACACACACACACATATACAGGTACATTATAATGTGTTTTTTTTTTCTATATGTGCATACCTATGATAAACTTTAATTTATCGATTAGGCATAGTAGGAGATTAACAGCAATAATAAAATATAGCAATTGTAACAATAACTATAATAAATTTAGGTGAATGTACTCTCTCAAAATATCTTTCTGTATTGTATTCACACTTCTTGTGATAAAGCGAGATAATGCAATGTTTATGTGATGAGATGAAATGAGGTGAATGACATATTGTGATATAACCTCAGGTCACCTCCATAAGGGTTATTTGAACTTACATACCACAATAGGACAATTGACCTCATAACCAAGATGGGGATTATGTGACCAATGGGTGGGTAGTGGATATAGGAGAAAAAGGGATAATTTGTGTCCCTGATAGGACACTGAGTGACTATGTGAGATTTTATCACACTACTCATAATGGTCCCCGTTTAAAACTTGTGAATGGTTTATTTCTGGAATTTTTTATTTAATATTTTCAAACTGCATTTGACTCTGGGTGACTGAAACTATGGAAAACAATTACAGATAAGACAGGCTATTGTACTACTGGCAATCTTTTGTGAGCATGCAGACACCATTTTAAGATCATAAATTTCCTCACTTGTAAAATGGAGATAATATAAATATCTACCTCAAGAAAGATGGCACTGCCACTTTGGACACCAATGCAGAGAGATTGAAGGAACTAAAATCCTTGAGGACATGGTTGAGATGCCAAATCTATCAAACCAAACTTGCTGTTATGTGTATCAATACATTTTCTTGTTGCTTAGTCAGTTTGATTTAGGATTTCTGTTAACTTGTAGCTGGAAGCAGCTTATCTGATAACATATACTTTATATACTTTAGTTTTTAATCATGAGAGAGTCACCAACTTATTTCAAATTCTTAAGAAAGATTATTTGTATGAAAGTTTGTTCAACTAGTGTTGTAAAGTACTTTTCTAATAAAATGGAATCAGCAACCTAATCATTTTAGGAATAAGCATTTTACTTATCTGAGAATGAATATTATTTCCCATTAATGTATTCTACAATTCAAATTATATTTTAATATTAAAATCTCACTGAAACTAATTGTTTGAATTCTCATTTGGCATAAAAGATGTAAATATTGAAAGTCTATGTTTTATTCTTTTCTTCAAAATATGAGTAATTGGAGGGATTGAAAATTAGGTCTGTGGAAAGAACATCTTGAATGTTAAATATGCAAAATACTATAAAAATAAAGCATATCCACACAAAGTTGTCAAAGGACAGTTCAAGACCCATAATTCAGTCACTACTCTGGACAAAATACTGTTAACGATTTCTCTGGAAATAAATGCAACATCTGCTGGCCCAAGAATTGTAAGGTTAGAATTCCATTTTGCTGCTAATGGCTTATTAATCAGAATTTCTTCTGCATCTTAGGGTTGAACAGTCACAGCTGGATGCAAGCTTTCTCTATAAGGTCAGTAAGATGTTTTGCAATAATCCCAGATTCTCATCTTATTACTAAATTACAACATTTTTCCACCTGTAGCATACATTAGTTCTGTAGAAGGGCTTGTTGGCTGGGTTATGTTACATGCCCTCTTTTTTTTTTTTTTTTTTTAAGAGAGAGAGAGAGAGAATTTTCTTTAAAATATTTATTTTAGTTCTCGGCGGACACAACATCTTTGTGGTGCTGAGGATAGAACCCGGGCCGCAGGCATGCCAGGCGAGCATGATACCGCTTCAGCCACATCCCCAGCCCCTTACATGCCCTCTTAATAGACCAATATTTGCATCCTGGAGGGTGTAGTACTACAGTTAGCCTGCCCTGAGACTCATGTCCTTTTATGTGGCTAAAACTGAGAGTCCCTGTTGTAGTAATTAGTGTTGCTCACCAAATATTTCCACTGTCCTTCCAGGCACATGGAAAAATTGTACTTCCCTGTCCCATTAGAGTAACTTGTAGCCATGTGACTTTGACCAATAAAAGTGAACAGAAATAATAGGTGTAATAATAGCCTTTAAAAAAAAGGCTGTATTGAGCTATAATTTACATGCCATAAAATCCACCTCTTAAATCATATGATTCAGTAAAGATTCAATAAACAATCACACAGTTATGCAGCCATCATTGCTAGTTCCAGAACATGTTTATTTCCCCAAGGAAATCCCATACTCATGGCAGTCACTAGCCATATCTCCTTCTTATCAATCGCCTGTCAATCAGCGAGATCTCCTGAGTAATGCCTGGCCAATCTTGGAGTTCACCAACTCTCCTGACCAACTCCAAGGGGACAAGGGACTCTAAAAACACCTTTACCTGTTCCAAGCCCTTCCCTTCCTGCTGTAAGCCCCATAAAAGTCCAGTCCAGTCAAGCTTCCACAGGGTTTCTCCTCAGACCCTTTTCCTTTCCATTCTGTCCATCTGATGGAGTTCTGCCCAGGAGTGATATCTCAAATAAAGCATCAATTGTCGGCCCTTTTTAAATCTGCCTCCTTTGGTCACTGCCTGCCTTGCCTGATCTGACAGTTACTAGCTTCTTTCATGTTTCAAGGTTCATCTATGTTTTATCATTTGTCAGTATTTCATGCCTTTCTATGATTAAACAACCTTCCAACATATGGATGCACTACATTGGGTTAATCTCCTCATCAATTCATGGACATTTTGGATTGTTTCTACTTAAGAGTTTGTTCTAATGAATACTACTATAAACATTTATAAAGAGGTTTTTGTATGATCACATATTTTTCAATTCTCTTCTTTATATCCCAGGGATATAATTGGTGGGTCATGTGATAGCAGTTTTTCTTAAGTAACTGGTAAGATTCTAGGCTCATTTGAGAAAACTGCCAATGAAGCATTTTCCAAAGCACTTATATCATTTTTTGTCTCCACCAGCAATATTTAAGGGATCCCTCTTCTCCACCAGCACTACTTGTTTTCTCTTTTAAATTTAGCTATATTTTTTGTGTCTCATTGTGATGTTGATTTGCATTTCCCTAATGATGACTGATGTTGAACATCTTTTTACCTCCTTATTGGCCATTTGTATCTTTTATTATTGATTTGTAAGCATTCTTTATATATTCTGGATTTGACTCTCTTGTCAGATAATAAGATAATTTCTTTGGTTGCCTTACATTTTATTTTTCTGGTGCTGGGGATTGAATCCAGTGCCTTGTGCATCCTAGGCCAGTGCTCTACCACTAAGTGTCTTATTTTTTGATAGTGTCCTTTGACTCAAAGTATTTTTTTTAATGAAATCCAATTTACTTTTTACTTTGTTGTTCATGTCACATGTAAAAAAACCTGAGGTCATAAAGATTTATTCCCCTGTTAAAAGTTTTACAATGTTAATTTTTACATTTAGCTTTTAAAAACTAGGCCTATGATCCATTTTGAGTTAATATTTGCATATGATGTGAAATAGTGGTTTAAATTCATTCTTTCTTTTTTTTTTTTTTAATGTAAGTATCTAGTTATCCCAACGTCAATTGATGGAAAGATTTTTTTCCTTATTAAACTATCTTAGCCCCCTTTTCAAAAATCAGTTGACCGGTGATGTAAAAGTTTACTTCTGGGCTCACAATTGTATTTCATTGATGGGCTTTCTGCCAGTACATATGTGCCTCTTCCATGGGAAAGAGTTAAGAGCTAGGGCTGGAGATGTAACTCCAGTGCTTGCCTAACATACATTAGGCCTTGGGTTCACAGAATCACAAAAGAAGAGAGAAAGGAAAAAAAGGGGGGGGGGGGGTAAGAGCCAATGAATGATTTTTCCACACCTTATTCCTTTGCCTCTTTACTAACAATTCTCTGAAAAAAAGGTACAGTCTTAGTCTGGGCTCCAGAGTTATGGTAAGATGGAGAAGAACTCTGAGTGAAAGCATGCTGGGCATACAGTTTGAGTGAGGTTAGATTTTTGTTGGAATTTTCTATTATCTGAAGGTTGCGTACTGGCCCATCTTGTCAAATATTGCACTATAATTGACAATTCCACAAAGAGTAGGTATGGAGTCCACAAATAAAGTCAGGAGAAGGGAGAAGAGAAAGTGTGTTGGACAAGTGAAATCTTAGATATAATTCTAAATCCTCAGGGCTTTGAGCTAGCCATTATTTTGTATTCTATTTCTAGAGGAAGCCTAGGAAAATTGGTTAACTTCCAATATTAACACACAGGACTACTGTGTCCTGGATACTGGGGTGCTAATAATTCTGTGTATGAAATAGCATCTCTGCCTTCAAAATTTTGCACTTTAATTAGAGAGAATGTATACATGGAAAATAAAGAAAGTACAAGCTAACATGTAATAAGAGATGCTAAAAAGATTTAAGGGAGAAGAAATGAAAGCTAGTAGGATAGCTAAGGAGGACTTCATTGTACTGTGATTTAGGTTACATCTGAAGAGAAAATAAGGACTTAGATAATCCAAAGAGGCAAGGAAGATGCATTGGTACATGTGAACAGAGAGGTTCCATCTTGTTTAAGAGACAATAAATAAATAGACTAGTTGATCTGGAAAAGGAGAAAATCTTTTGAGAAGTAATTTAAGAAGAATTTGGGGGCTAAGTTGAAGAAGTCTGTGAGTGATGAGTCTTAACTAATATTTTTCAAAGAGCACAGAAATATTGAAAATTTTGTGCAAGGAAATGATGCTTTTGTGAAATTAATCTTATGTCAGTAACATCAGAATCAATAAAGGCAATAAGGCAGTTCTCACTCTTCATATGAAATGACCACTGATGGTAGCTCTTTTGCGTATCAGATTTGTCTTAGCTCACCACTACAATCTTAGAGACCTGACAATGCCAATTACTCTATCTTCAGGTTCCACATTTGTGAATTCAACCAACTTTGAACCAAAAATATTTTTAAAATATTGTCCATACTGAACATGTACAGATAATTTTATTGTCATTTCCCCCTAAATGATACAATATAATAATTATTTACATAGCAAGTACAATATAAAAGATACTTTAAGTAATGTAGAGATGATTTAAAGTATATGGGAAGAGATGTCTAGGTTATATACACAAACAATACACCATTTTATAGAAGGGGTTTAAGAATTCATAGATTTTGGAATCTGTGAGGCAAACAGGAATCAATCCTTCACATAACCATTGAATGATTCTATGTTACTACTGTCATTTTCTAAACTATAAGCAAACTACGTGAATATTGAAGTTTTCGGTGTTGGGTAGTATAGTGGCAATATGTTCAATAATATAAGGTATTAAAATGGTCAAAAATATACAGAATGTGAGCTTTAAACTTTTGGATTCTTCAGTCTTACAAACAGACTCCAGAGACAAATGGTAGAAATTAATAGTTAAGGCACTGAAGAATCAACCATCTGAATGTGGCTATTATAAACTGTGCTGAGGGAGAGTTAGCAAATATTTTCCCAACTGCCAATCCTAAGAAATATGCAAATAGAATCTATGTAAGTGAATGCAGCAGTGAACCTGTATCTCTGTTAATCCACAGAGAAATGAAATAAGCTGATTTTAAATTTCTGAAGGAGTCTTAAAACACCTGCTAAGTTGTAGAATTTAATTTGTGAGATGAATACTTGGCAATGTGACACTTCTTTCATAGCTTCACTTGCTGTTTTAATAAATGCTCACAAAGCTTTGGTTCCATCTTTTGGAGTGGAAATAGCTAACTGCTATTCAAACAACAAAAAATACAACTTTCTAAAAAAAACTATATCTAATGCCACCAAAATGTAAAAAGACTTATGCATTGATTCTAAAAAATGTTATAGTAATTACATCATGGTCTTAACATATAAATAATTTATGCAAAATTGTAAATTTAAAGTATTCCTCTACATTCCAAATGTGAACAAATGCTTTTAATGTTATCATGACCATGAATCTTACTGCAGCAGGCTACATATTTTCATTATAACAGTTTTCAAGCAAATATTTGGTTATTTTTATAAGCCACAAATCTGGCTGAAGGAGAAAATGATTATAATAACAAAAACTGTGCAAACCACAAAGTATGTTTGTTGCTACCTTTCCAGATTGGAGATAACAATAAACTATTGGATGAAACTTTCCCTAATTTGTTGATTGAATTTACATGGAATTTGTTTTTCCTCTGAATAAGTCAATATTTTAAAATAACTTTCAATAAGCACTAATTAGTATTAAGTACCTTATCAATATGTAATAGGAGAGATCTGTGTTTGAATCAAGTGCAACCTTAGTAGATATTACTTCAAAGAGAGACAATGAGGGATGAGACACAGAGATGGGAACAACATGTAGAAAAAAGAAAGAAGAACCTTTTCGAAAAGCTCCTGTCCCATAGGATAATCTCAGAAAATAGAATTTGCTGTCCTGCCTTGAGGTACTGGGAAAAAATGAACTGGAAGACCTTGAAGGCTGACAGTGACACAGGAGGAGGTCTGAGAAGGCCCAGTTGTCTTTCCCATGCAGTCAAAACTCTACCTTTCCTGCAGAATGCTATGTCTCACCTTGTGATTCAATCTAGTTTTTGATTCCAGATGTCATGGCTTTATATCAGTTTAGTGAGTAATTTGAGTTAAGTGTCTTTCAATATTTGAGTTTAAACCTAGGTCCCTTAAAGGTAAAGAAACTAGCTGGGTACTATGATGGATGCTGTGATCCCAGCAACTCTGGAGACCTGAGACAGGACAATAACCAAATCAAAGTCACTCACACCAAATTAGCAAGACTCTGTCTCACCCACATCAGGCTCCCTGCGGTCAGGTCCCCTGCGGACAGATGCCACCCTCCTGCTTAAAACCCTCCTGTGGTCTCCACCATACTCAAGAGTAAAACCCCAACTCTAAGCCAGGCTGCGATGGCTGTCTGGAACCCCAGTTACTTGGGACACTGAAGTGGGGGAATCACAAGTTTGAGAACAGCCTGGGATGAGGCCATGTCTCAAAAAATAAAAAGGGCTAGGGGGTGCAGCTCAGAGTTAGAGTACCTCTAGCATGCACAAGGCCCTAGGGGTAATCCCCAGTGCCATCCCCCTCTCCCCAGCAGGGGAAAAATAAATAAACAGGAAAAAGAAAAGAAACTTGAGGGCATCACAAGAAATTATAAGACTGTACCCATTACTGGCTCAAGGAAGTTGAGGGTGTAGCTCAGCATCCCTGAGCATCCCTGGGTTCAATCCCTAGCACAAATAAATAAATAAACAAATATATATATATATATTTGTTTATTTATTCACACACACATATATACATATTCACATATTCATATACATATTCACACACATATATGAAACCAAATAAATAATAAATAAATAAAATGTTTAAAAGGTAAAGAAAGTGAGACCTAGTATACTAAATACTAGCAAGTCAGCTGATTATGAATGAAACAGGAAATAGACACAATATTTCCTTAAAAGCACTCCAAATTCTACCTAATTTAAAATTCAAATTAAAAGGAGATGAAATCTAAATAAATTTACTCTTTTCCTTAGTTATTGTCTGAGAAAAACAACAATAAAATTTGTTTCACTGCCAAAATTACCTAAAGGAAAGGGTAAAGTTTCTAAGCTGGAAAGCTTGAATTAAAATGTAAAAGATTAGGTATTATTAAGTTCCTCTGTTACACCCAGAACCTGAAATTCCTGAGATAGTTAAAACAACGCCCTACTAGCCATTTAGCCTAGGGCCCTGTGCAGTTTGTCACAGGGCCCTAACCAATCAGTTTGAATGTGTACCTCACTTAGAAGTGACCAATCACCCCCGCCCGACCTGTTCCCGCCAATGAATGTGCTAATCACGTCTCAGAGTTGTTGTTCAATTTTCCCGCGCCTCATGATGATTTGTTCTGATGTATGCAAAGCCCTCCCCCCCCCCAAAAAAAAAAAGTGTACTTAAGCTCTGCTTGACCTCTGCTCTGGGCTCTGGGCTGCTCTCCCTTCCTGAGTGAGCCTTGAGCCTCAGCGCCCTGAATTAGGATCCCCTTCAATAAACTCCCTCCTGCCCATTGCATGAAGCTGGTCTCTTGTGGTCTCTTTCTCCAACGATTCGCTGGATCCTTACACTATAATAAGCACAAAGAGAAGAAATTATTTCTATATACTTAGTAATGAAGCCTAGACTTGAATAAGGTTTTAATTATAAACTAGTCAGGAAAATGTTATAATCTGATTCTAAATCTCTTCATCTGAAAAATGGGTAAAATAATTACCCTTTCTGGTTCATAAGATAGTGTTAATGAAGCCAGATTTAAAGTTAGGTAGTCAGTGTAGTTAGGTAAATTGGGTCTAATACAGAGTGAAATCTAAAATGGAGGCCATGCTGGGAATGACTCAGGGAAAACACAGGACAACTCATGGAATGTTAATGAAGTCCCGAAAAGGCCCTACGCCAAAGTCCACCTCAAAGAAGTGTTAATGAACAGCCCCCAGCAAACTTAAAGATAGCCCATCACAAAGAAGTGTTCCACCCCTCGGGCCTTCCAACCTACATTCCATCACCAAAACTATAAGAAGGGGAAACAACCACACTTCCACACTTCCTCTTGGGTCCCCTTCTTCCTCCGGGAGAAGTCTTTTCTGCTGTCCTTTAATAAACTTCTAATTTCTACTCTGACCTTGCCTCGGCGTGCTTCTTTGGTGTTATTCTTCAACATCAGGGAAGCAAGGACTCATCACCGGTCAACATCGGTAACATTAGGACAAAAATAAAAGTAAAAGCAGGTATACAAAGTGCTTTGTTAGTTAAAATGTGTTTAAAGTTAAGTGCAGCAGTGTGATTTCAGTGATTTTAGTAGCAACGCTCTGAACCTTTCCATGAGAAAGGAATGCAAATAGCCAGATAGGAAAATCTCACTCTCTAAACTCCACTGGCCAAAAAAAAGAAAAGAAAAGAAAGAAACTGGCACAGCTTTGATAAAATGATACTCCAAGGAAACGACAGACATGAGCATACACACTCCCGAAAATGTTGCTAAGGAATAGTTGATATTTGTATAAAGCATGAATACCTTAGTCAGCTTGGTATGCTGTAACAAGAGCTGAGTGGCTTAAACAACAAATTTGTATTTCTCACAAATCCAGAAGTTGGAAATTCAAGGTCAGAGTGACTACAGGGAACAATTCCTATCCCAGGCTTCTTACTAGTTTAGACAGCCCTCTTCTTGCCCTGGAAAGAGAGTTAGCTGGCTCTCTGGCCTATTCTTTTATATTGGAATACTAATCTAATCTCATTCATTTCATGGCCTAATTACTTTTAAAAGGTCCCACCTCCAAATACCATCACATTGGGATTAGGGTTTCAATATTTGAATTTGGGCAGGGGGACACAAACATTCAGTCCATTGAAATGGACATCTTTTAAATGCTATTAAAACAATTATTTCTGTAAATAAAAAAAAAAGGACTACAAAACAGAATTATATATGAGTGTTGTAAATATAAAACACAATGAAAATACAAAATACTAACTGGCAGATTCAATTGAAAGAAGTAAAAGATGGCTAAGTGAAGAGCAGTAAAGAGCACTTGCCTGACAGGTGTCAGGTCTTGGGTTTGAACCCTAGTACTGTGGGAAGGAAGAGGAGGAAGAGAAGGAGGCAAAGAGGGGGAGAGGAGAGGAAGGAGAGGGAGAGGTGCTAAGAGCCACAGCCAAGTAATATGGTGCATGGCATTTTTGGTTGAAAGGTGACGCCAGCTAGCCATTGAGATGATATGATTATGTTAAGATCTGCATTCATATGGATATTGGACTCCTGCTGTCCACCTCGGCCTGCTATGGGACTCCTGGAGAGTTCCCATTGGTTGGGGAAGTGCGGTAGGAGGGAATTCCAGAGGAGGGACTTCCTGTTGGGGTCCGGGAGAACAGCCGCGTGGGTCGGTCGGCAATCGTCCAGGGAGCATACGGGGCATTGGCGGCAGTTTTAAAAAATAAAGTTTGTTCCTGCTTGAGTGGCTCGTGATTTTGTGCCCAGCCAGACTATGGCAGAGAGGGGAGGAGGAGAACAACCAGGACTATGATGAAGAGGAGAAGAAGGATAAAGAAGAGGAGGAGAAAGGGGTGGGAGTCAGGCTGGGATTGTGACTCAATGGTAGAGTACTTGCCTAGCAAGGCACTGTGTTGGATCCAGGCACCACATACAAAATAAAATAAAGGTTAAAAAAAAAGGAGAGGGGGAGGAAACTAGAATAAAAAGGTAAAGTCATTACTGAAAAAGATGAACTGATAAGAGAATAAAGAAAAAACAGACACTGTGGAAATGTATGGGAATATTGGAATAGAAGAAATAGAAATTGGGAAAAAGAAAAAAAATAAGGAGTTGAAAATATATTTTGAGAGAAAGGCATTGAAGGACATTTTAGAAACATTTCAGCACAACAAAACTGAAGAAATAGGATGTCCTTAGGACCTTATTGAGAAGGTTACTGAAGGATAAACTTCATTAGCAAGAATAACTAGGGAAACAATAGCAAAAGAATTTGCAATAAGAATTAAGTACATTATAGTAGAACAAAGATGCCCACCAAATAAAGAGATTAAGGGTGACATAAAGTCAACCTTGTGTGTGCTCCCAATTTAGAAGTTAATTATTTGCTTCTTAGTCTTTGTCTATGGTCAAATGTAAAATTACCTAATGCATTGGGAGAGGTGGGAGAGAAAGAGGAGGATTATCTCAACTATAATATCTAAAAGTCACAAGGTATTATTTAAAGTTGATAATACTGGAAATAAAATAAAATTTAACAAGCCCTAAGTAATATAATTTTATTGACTTATAACAAAAAGAGACAAAGTGACAAAGGGAAACAGACTCGAGGGAAACATTCCAATATTATCATTGGTCTTCTTATGGACTATTAGTATCTAAATAAGTAAAGGTAAATAGAAAAATAAAAGTACAGGTCTTCTTAAATATTAAAAAATCACATACACAAAACAGCAACTGTGGAAAGACTTAAAAATAGCTGTCATTAGGAACATAACCTAGATTGCTACGACAAACCTAAGACCAGACATAACTATTATATCAATAAATGCAAATAAGTTTGCCTCACCTATAAAAAGAAAAGTCATTTTCAGATTCAAGACCAAATGAAAATGAAACTTGATTCTGCATGTGGGAGACACATTTTAAAACTTTCAGAAGAGTTGAAATTATAGTAGTTCTTGAGATATCAATATCAGATAAAGTAGAATTTGGTGTAAAAAGCATTTTATTACCAATGTCCTCTATAATGCCAAAGGGGACAACTGACAACAAAGATATAAAACTCATGAGAATCCATGCACCAAACAATAATCCAGGATACTCTTTCATCTCCAAATTCTTAATTTAATCACATCTGCAAAATCCCTTTTGCCATGTATGGTAACGTATTTACAGGTTCTGGAATTAGCACATGGACATTTTGGGGGGGCACCAAAATTCAGCCTCCCACAGCATTTATTACTGTTATATCAGATAAGCAAGAAGATATAAATATTATTTAAATATAAATGCAAAATTGAGACCAGACTTTAAAATTTTAATACAAAAGGATTAAAGTTGCATCAAAAGAAAAGTTATTAAAATACTTGGTAATAAGATTATGTGCAGTCAAAAATTATTAATTTATGCCATTTAATTAAAGAGAAATTATAAATGTCACTTTGGTTTAAAGCCAAGATTTATCCAATCCATTTACCACCTAGGATAGTTTGCTTGAGATTTTAACTTCCTATAGTATTAGGCTAGATACTCACACACTCTTCAAGTCTCAAACATTTAATTTTTAATTATTTCTTCTTATAAATACATACATGGTTTAAAATGTTAGAAAAGTTGAAAGAGTATATGGTGACAAGTAAGTCTCTCACTTTCTCTGCCTTCAAGTTATGCCAGTTCTCCCAGATGCCACAAGTCACTAGTTTTCAGTGGTTTTTGTTTAATCTTCTGGAATTACTTTGATCATTTTGAAGCTTCCCCCTCAACACCAACCCCCAAGGCAATAGAAAGTTAACCCCTGTATTCTTTCTTATTTATAACTATCTATACCAATTAGATGGCCTTTAGAAATAATTTCTCTCAATACATGATACCACTTATTCACACTCTTTTTGGTGTTTACTATCAAATAAAGTATTTGTGGCATGATAATTTATATATAGCTTTTGGTATTTAGGTCCTTTATCATACTTTAATTTTATCTTTATCACCCAAAGGAAGCAACTGTCATTTGGATGTCAAAGCATGGGATCTCAAGGCAGCACCTTGACTTAAAATTTGACTTTTTCAATTTTACATTGGTTGACTTTGGGTAAGTTAATTAGTTATTTTTTTTTTTCCTTCTTCATGAGCAAAATGGGTATAAAGTGCCTACCTGGAGTTAAGTGTTCCATGAAAACTGTGATACTTGCAAAGTAATTAATAAACAATTATATTTATGAAGAACTCCAGTACATGTGTGAGGATTATCCTCTTGTTTTATTTATCTTAGTTGCTAGTGATTCCTATTTTTCTACATTTAACAAGTTTTCTCAATATGGGAAAAGGAATACTGGCTTGTAATTCTCAAAATAACCACTGGGTTATGTTATAATATTTATTATGTGTTATGGCTTGTGACAGCTAGTGTTCATTGAGCATTTATTGCCTACTGAGCTCTGTGCTAATGTGTTCTTGTCTCAATAAGACTTTTGAGCGTCACAAAAACCTTTGAAGCAGATGTTGTTATTGTCATCATCCTCATTTTAAGGATGGAAACCTAAGGAGGAGAGAGGTTGAATCACTTCCCCAGCCAGTTAGGGACAAAGCCAAGATTTAAATCTAGGCAATTTAAGACCATTGTCCATACACTGAGATATCAGGTAACATTACCTCCTGAGGACAGTCCTTGCTGTACCATTTCACTGATCTTTAGGGTTTCCCTCCCTCATCCTTATATTTTTTTAAATAAAAAAGTAAACTTGTGATATACCAGGTAGTTTCATAGGCAGTAAGTGTACAAAGATACTGATAAGGCAGTGTGACTACCCAGAGGCTGACCCTGCCAGCCTCAGCAAGATACAAATTCTAAAGAATAGCACTATTGAAAGACCCCAGCCCCATAACCTAAGGCCCAATTATGAAAAGTAGAAAGTATGCAGTAAACAGGTGAGCTCACCACATGACCTGTTAGAAAGGGCACCCTGCCCACATCACAGGACATGCTTGAGCAAACTGGGATCATAAGCGGGAAAAGGGAGGAAACAAAATGTAAACCTATGAGATTAATGAGTTTTTCGGGAACCTATAGTGAAAAACAAGTTTATCATAGTGAAAAACAAGTTTACCCTTTAAGTGACGTGTATGCTGGATTCAAAAACACCTGTTATTGTGCTAGGTGGAAAACAACTCCTTTTTCCCTATAAAAGATCTGTACCCCAAAGCCCGGTGTGCTAGTTCACCAAAGCTTCGGCTGAGGTTTTGCTGTGCACTCGCAGGCGCCTGTGTATTAATAAACTTGCCTCTTGCTTTTGCAGCCAGTGTGACGCTAGTTCTTTTGGACGGGGGATTTGAGGGTCTGGGGGTCTTTCATATTAACTTAGGGACTACTAACTTGATGTTAGAGCATGAAGTTTCTAATATCTGAAATAATATCACTTTCTTTCTCTTTCAAAAGGCAATGTGGAGGTGGGAAATTCCATCACATCTTTCTCTGACTGAAGAAAACAACTGGGTTCTAACAACACCAATTATAAAAATCAGAGAATTGAGTAATTTATTCTAATATAAATGTGTCTTTAAAATTTATCCACCTTAGGTATTGTCATCATAAGTGTTTTATAACACTATCCTCTTTCTGAGTTCACTATAGTTTGCCTTGACCTATATCTATCCCATTGGATATAATTCCCAACATCTGACATAGAGATAAGAACTCCAGATCTCTTAAATCTTCAATCTTGCTTTGGTCAAAACTCCTATCTGGTTACTTGTGAGGTGCTGTAGATGGACATGAGATTTCAGAGAATTCCTTGGGGTTCTAGTCCTTGGTCTTCTTTAATATGCTAAAAGCACTCAGACTACCTGCTGGCACTTCACCTAAGCATCAGATAGAGAAAAAGAAAGCCTTATTTTTAAGAACTGGAGAGGGGCTTGCTTATCTTCTTTCTTTTTCCCTAGCCTATCATCTGCTAAACGTTACAAAGTTAAGGTATCCCTTAAAAGAATTCTGCTGGTAGATAGCCCTCTGTTAGCTCTTAGATATCCAGTACTCCAAAGGACTACACTGTTTAACTTGGGGTAGGTGGGGCTCCTATTGGGAAATACTTTCAGGCTCTGCCTTGATACCCTAGTCACAAGGAAGGGAACACAGTGAATAAAACCAGCCTCTTAGGAAAGGAGGCAGATTTTATCATTAGAATTCTATTGATTGTGGCTTTGTAGTGTCCACTAAAATGTCTTCCCCTAATACCAAGAGCTAGGTTTGGCATACTTAGGACTTCATTCTGTCCTTGACACTTTTCACTAGTTGGAGCAAATAGGGCTAGGACAGAGCTCTGGTTCTCATAGAAGTTAGTGTGCCACTGACCCTTCAATGTGTTAAAATTTTCGAATGTCAATTGCTATTCTTCACATCACTCTACTTGTGTATGCATGGTTTTAAAATCTTAGGCTCTTGGACCATTAAATACTGTAAACTTTGATGTTTGAACTGTACTCAGGGTTTTGAGAACCGTTTGTTCGTCGCACTATTTTGATAGCCACCAGAGAAAATATCTGGTCCTTGATGGAACAGTATCATTAACAGAAGTAGCCATTGTAACAGAAGTACAAACTGTTATAAATGAAGTCACTGCCGTTAAATAATACGATGTATTCTTTTTCAGTGAATTCTGTGCACTCAGTCAAGCTGAGACTTCCTTGATTATATACAGGGAATGCTTTCAGAGAACCACCAACTGGGTTTTTTCCATGTTTTAAAAGCTGCTGTGCCATAGTATTCCAAAATAATACAGGTTAATACCACCTACCAACCAAATTTTTGACACAACATTCCTTTCCTTCAAAGCTTGAAATGAAATTGATTTTCACTGCTGTTTCATTTTAACTTGTAAGCCTCATGAATAACTACTCTAAAATAATTTCAACTCAGAAATATTCAGGAACTGGTGAGAAATTGATAGTGAATGTTTTTGGCTTAGCTAAAAGATATTGAATAAAAATATAAAGGAACAACTTGTTGTGTTTAGATGAGAAGAAACATGACAAGGAAGCAAGGAGCCAGAAATGATTCTCCATCATAACCAGAGTAGTTTAAAACTTTCTTTAATTCAGTGGGCTAAAACTTCAAACAAATGTTTCACTACCTGGGTAATCTGCAGAAATTATAAATCTGATCCTTATGTGTTTATTCTTAGAATGCCAGTCATTGATTAGGGCAATATGATGTTAAACATTTTAATGAAATATTTTTAAAAATTCAGCAAATCACATAGGTATTTGGAAACCTCTGAATCATAGATGTGATTTTATACTTTGCATTCTGGTAGAATTATATTGATATTTATTTTAAAGATATGTGTGAATCTTGATTTTGTGTATCCTGCAGTTTATACAATATGGGGGTTGTAGGGAGGAAGTATTTTGTCTCTTTTTTTTTCCTTTGAGTAAAGTGACAGAATTTCTTTCTTTTGTTAAACAGAGAAGAAGAGCAGCTCCCAGAAGAGAGGGGTCCCAAGTGGGTTACCCAGGAGGAAGCTTCTCTAAGAAAAGAAATAAAAAATTATGCATGTAATATTTGGTCAGAAAGATAATGGAAGTCACAACAATTACAAATCTCAAGAGGCTGAAGAATATCACAAAGATCTTAAAATCTAGAAAATTAACAAAATGCTTTTAATCAATGAACTTCCTAATAAGTCTCTATCTAACACTTTTTCCCTTATACTTTTTAAGCTGCATAATCATGGATTATCTTTTCCTATGACAATAATTTTTTCAGAACATAATTTTTATTCTAGGGAATAGGAAGATAATTCAGCATTTCCTCTAGCATAGTTGGTTTAAACTTGTTTATTCTTATTACAAGTTTAGGAATGTTTCAGCTTTACAATAAGGTTCATGTACAATTTTAATATTGTTGCTAAGTTTGGGAAACCATCATCAAGTTTCTTTCATAGATGAACTGTAGAATTTCAGGACATTTCAAGATGTCTTGGTCTGATAGCACTCATTAACCAATTTGTCAGTGGTGTATTTGGGTTAAGTTTTTGGGTGGGTCTGTACAATGGGGTGTAGGAAGATTCCTGAAAGTCATTCCTACAGTGGGATGGCTAGCAAAAATTCTTTAGGGAAATATTTATGGATGACATAAATATATGCCACCAAAGCCAAAATGTTTTGCAACAGTTTCCCTTAGGCAAATCCCCAAAATGCCTGCACCAATTCCAGTACAGAGAAAAAGAGCCACAGTGGTTTTAACTGATAGTGATTAAAGTATTATTGATTTGCAAATTTTATAAAACAGGCCTAGTAAATTTATTTGTATCTGAAGGAAAAAAGAACTTGACGTGTTTTGCTTAATTTTATCTATTCTCTCAGCTCTGAATGAGTACTGAACTAGTTCTAACACAGGAGAATAAGATTAAATGTCCACTGTATTTCTAAATACCATTAAGTGCCTAAATACTTTCCCTTTTCCTTTTTTATTTTTAAGTATATATTTTTTAGTTGCTGATGGACATTTATTTATTTATTTATATGCAGTGCTGAGACTTTAACCCAGTACCTCACACATGCTAGGCAAGTGTGCTACCACTGAGCCACAACCCCAGTCCCTCCCTTTGCCTTTTGCATACTGGGAATTGAATTCAGGGCTTCAAGCGTTTTAAGCAAATGCTCTTCCACTGGGCTATACCAGTCTAATATTTTTCTTAAGTTATAAGTTTAATTCCTCATTTCTTTCCTTTTTGTTTTTCAAGTTCTCTGCTTCCTTCTGTTTAACTCTCATCTTTCTGACATTACCAGCTGAATTCTGGGTACTTTAGGACTAACCCTTGGAATTTATCTGACTTTCATAAAGTAGGGGGAACAAAGCATTCCTTATAAATATAAGAATGGGAAGATGAAATGTTAAATAAACATATTTGTTTTAGTCAGCTTTTTTTGCCACTGTGACCAAAAGATCTAACAAGAACAATTTTAGAGAAAGAAAAGTTTATTTGACTCATGGTTTCAGAGATCTCAGTCCATAGATGACTGACTCCATTGCTTTGTGCGGAGGTGAGGCAGAACATCATGGCTGAAGGGTGTGGCAGAGAAAATTAAACTCAGGACATGAACATCAGAAAGCAGAGAGAGCTCCACTTGCCCAGCCCAAAATATAAACCCCAAAGGTATGCTCCCAATGACTACTTTCTCCAGACATACCCTACCTGCCTACAGTCACCACCCAGTTAATCCTTATCAGTGGATTAATGAACTGATTAGGTTAAACAAACTCTCATAATCTGATCAATTTACCTCTAAACTTTCTTGCATTGTCTTACACATAAACCTTTGGAGGACCTCTCATATTTAAACCATAAGAATATTGTTTAAGAGAAAGAAAGTGTAACATCTGGTTCAATGGAAGACCAAATATATAATTTTATGTTGCAGATCATTAAATGTTAGAAACATATGTATTAATTTATGTATGAGTTGAAATTTACCTGTATCAGATGTTGCTTAATCATTTTAATGTAAGTAAAACTTACATTAAAATGTAATGCAATGTAAAACTTTGTTATAATCAGAATTCCATGTTCTTCCAAGAGATATTTTTTTAACTTATGACTTAAAGTCATTAGTATTGTTGGAATAATTTGACAAAATGGCTGGTTTCAGCACAATTTTTATCCAAAGGACACAAACAAGTCAGCTTACTCCAAAATATTTCTATGTGATGGCAAAAAGGGATATATTGGTAGAACATGTATTACTCCTGTTATGATAATATAAATTATTTAATTATATGAAGTATTTATCATCTTGATTTCTATAGTGACAAATAGGTCTGAGGGTCAATAAAATTTGAAAGAAGCACAGCAAAGACAAGCTTTTGATAGCAGATTTTTTTTTCTTTTTCCTGTTGGTACTTGGGGTACAGAGACACTTAACCAGTGATCCACACCCACATCCAATTTTTCATTTTTTAAAAATTTGTTCTCCATCGATATACATGACAGTAGAGCCTATTTTGATGTATTTGTACAAATAAGGAGTATATCTTATTCTAATTAGGATCCCAGTCTTATGGATGTACATGATGTTGAGATTCACTGTGGTATATTCATCTATGTACATAGGAAGGTTATGTCACATCCATTCCACTGTCTTACCTATTCCTATCCCCTCTCCCTTCTCTTCATTTCTTTTTGTAATTCACTAAACTTCTATTTTTACCCTCCGTTTCCTCTCCCCTTTTTTGTCAGCATCCACATATCAGAGAGGCCATTCAACCTTTGTTTTTGTGGGGAATTGGCTTATTTCTCTTAGCATGATAGTCTCCAGATCCTTCCATTTGCTGGAAAATGTCATATAAAGTCATTCTTCTTTAAATATGAGAAATATTCCATTGTGTATACATATCACATTTTCTTTATCCATTCATCTGTTGAAGGGTACCTAGGTTGGTTCCATAGGTTAGATATTGTGAATTGTGCTGCTATAAATATTGATGTGGCTACCCTAGTCCTAGTCCTAGATTTCATTCTTACTGGAGCAATGGGAGTCACATGTCCATCCTAGATCAAATTACTCTCTAGAGGAAATCAATAGTCTGATTGGCCAGGTCTGAGTAATATATTTTATCTCAGGAACAAGAGAGAAATTGTATTGATCATATTGCTGAGAGCCACAGCCGAGTCAGGATGGCCCCTGGCATTTTGCCAGAAGTAATGGTTGAGAGGCGAGCCATTAAGATGATGATAATTAAGTTGTCTATAATTGCTGTGACTGGATGATGCTGGATTGAAATAGGCTGTGTATTCAATTATATATGGACCCCTGCTGTCCACCTCGGTTGCCCGCTACTTTGGAGTTCTCGCGGGGATTCCGGGAGAGTTCACATTGGTTGGTTGGTGAAGTTCCAGTGGAGGGAGTTCCGGTTGGTGTGTGGCCTTCCTGAAAAGGCCCATGTGGTTCACGTGTGGCGGAGTTCGGAAATAAATTTGTTCCTGCTTGAGTAGCTTGTGATTTTGTGCCCAGCCAGACTGTGGCATCATATAGATGGGAGTGGGAGAAAAGTGAGACTGTAGAAGAAATACGAATATCATATTATAAGCATAAGAGGGTTAATGGCTGTTTGACAAAATTATGTCTATCCTTTGATTAGCTCAACATCAATGTACATCTTTCTTCACATGTATAAACTTCCAAATGTCTTAGTCTGGCATACAATGACACTCTTTCATTTGTACTATGCTTCCCCCAACAGAGATAGCTCAGCATTTGGTGTAGTTACTGCACCTAATACTAAATCAAGGTATCTGTATTGTGCATGCTTTTTAATAGGTGTGTATGTAATTCTCATGTTTTGAGAATCTATGGATAAATGATAAATTGAATCACTCTCAACATACTCAAAATGCAATTGGAGACTGAAATAGATTAATAATAATTTAGAACTCCTGTAGAGGAGAGGATAAAATGGGAAACAAAGTGGTCATGAATTAAATATGTTCTGCAGATAAGGAACTTAAAAAAAAAAAACTTCCTAGTTGGGCTGGGGATGTGGCTGAAGCGGTAGCGCGCTCACCTGGCATGCATGCGGCCTGGGGTTCGATCCTCAGCACCACATACAAATAAAGATGTTGTGTCTGCCGAAAAACTAAAAAATAAACATTAAAAAATTCTCTCTAAAAAAAAAATTTCCTAGTTATACACGGACAAAATCTTTATTTGTTTTTATGTGATGCTGAGGATCCAACCCAGTGCCTCACATGTGCAAGGCAAGCAGGCAAGCGCTCTGCAACTGAGCCACAACCCCAGGCCAGATAAGGAATATTTTGCATGGGCAGTGAAGCAAATTGCTGGACAGCCAATCTGGCTGTCTGGGCCTCTTCTTAGGAAAACCTCCCAAGTTTAATACCCTTCATAGAAGACCCTGGCGATGCATGTACATCTTTAGCAGCCTACTCCCTGTTGGTGTGTGAGAGCAGGAATATGAGAGCCAATTGTGAACTTCCTGGTGATAGTATTTAGCCACAGTAATCAACAAATGCATAAATCAAATTATCCTCCTCTTTCCAAAGTCAATTTTATCATTCAACAGGACATCATTGAAAGGAGGCTCAGGGATTACTTAGGACTTGGAGGTTGAATAATTACCAATTTTTGTTTACTTAGCTTAAGATTTCTTTGACTATGCAATTTTTCTAAGAATTTAGTTGCTCCGAGTCTGTAATTGCATGGGTTAATCACCAGATATGTTGATCTTGTTCAGTTTTAGTTTTTCTACTTAGAATCTGGGTAGGGAATTTGTGCTTCTTACTATCTTCAATTTCTTTTTTACTTGCCCAGACTTCAATTTCACGGCCTTTATCTTGGCCTTTGTTTTACAGTCCAGTGAACATATGGTATGCAAGAGGTAAAATATTCAGCTTTTGGACCCCAAGCTGCATGTCCAATTGATATTTGTGATTAAGATAATTATCCCCTTTTGCAGGAAGAGAATTTATAACAAGAGATATCAGGTGTAGAAAAAAAAAAAAAAGAGATATCAGGTGGGAGCTTGATCATCAGACTTCTTTTATCTGCCATTTTCATCTCATGCTAGCTTTTTTTAAAATATGTTTTAGTTGTAGATGGGCACACTACCTTTATTTATTTATCTTTATGTGGTGCTGAGGATTGAACCCAGTGCCTCACCCATGCTAAATGAGTGCTCTACCACTGAGCCACAACCCAGCCTCCCCACCTCCTGCTTTGTTTCCAGTTTGTAAGCTTGGTGCAGAGAATTTTATCTTTATAATTTTGCAATCTTCAGATTATTGGACCCTGGGAATCTTAGGTATTAGCAAAGAATACCTTCCTGAGAATGAATGAATTCATCATAGCAATCAAAATTGCTATGAAGTTGTTCTTTCTTGTACAAGAAAAATCATGAGAACAGACAGGTGTCCTGCTAGCCAAGTGAAGAATGTTTATCAGGAAGGAAAAGGGGCTTGACTATGCTCATTGCTAAGACTGACAGGTCAAAACCAGGAAATAGTAAGCACTAGATTTGGTAATGTGAAAGTCTTAGAGACTATGGTAAGAGAAGTTCCAGTGAAGAAATGGGGTGGGAGGGGGAGAGTGGATTACAGTGAGGATTGGAAGAGAACTGGAGAAAGTACATGTTTGATGGAGTTTTGCTGTGAAAGAGTTCCCAATATTTCTGCCCTCTGAGGCTTTGAACTTCATGTCACTGAGTATATTTCCTGCAGTGAGAAAGGTGTTGCTCTACTATGTCATGTTCCTGAAACTACTTTAATGAGCCCTAATTTAATACCACCTGATAGTGCCCATAGATATTACATTTAAACCTTTTGTAGTTAGTATTAACTTTTGCATTTCTATCTTTTGTAGTTAGCCAATAGTATATCAAGTGTCACACCTAGGGCCACTGGGTGAGAATATATGATGGCTAGTATATTTAGTAGCTCAAATTGCTCAGGATCTCTAAGTTGTCCTTTTAACTCATTCAAAATTACCAAGAGATAATTAATTAACTACACAATTTTGATTTTTTGAAGATTAAATGATCACCTATACAATCTTATAATAAGAACAAAAATACACTTACTAAGTGGTTAGAGGTCTGTGGAACAAAAAAATGACATAAAGTCAAAGCATTATTAATCTAATTACATTATTTTTATCTATTACATTTAATTCCACTTATTAATACTTATGGGAAATCTCATTTTACTTTGTTAAGTTAGAATAATCAACTTTTAAGCTATCATTTTTTGGAAAAATGAGTGAACTTACTTAGGATTTCCTAAGATCCTCAAATTTTAAAAGCCTTACAATTTATATTGAAACTCCCGCCCCCAGTTCCTAATTCTAAGCACTTGACACCTCAGAAATGAAGGTATAAATGCATAAATTATATCATTGTAGCATAGTGAAAACTGTAGAAAATATTTGTACAAAATAGCATGTGAACTAGAAGCAGGAGGCAGAAGTTGTGTCTGGGTAAATCAGGTGAGGTTTGCATCAGTGGCATTTGACACAAAAAGGAAAAGAGGAGAGCATTCAAAGCACAGTAAGTAAGAGGTCACCAAAGAGAAGATATCAGCTAGTTCTGGAAATAAGTAAAGTTTGGGGTTGGGGTAGAGGTGCTTGTGGCAGGAGCACTGGAATTAAATTCGGCAATGCTGTGGATTTAGTTTATTGAATAACAATATTAAAATATTCTGTAAGGATCAGGGAGCATAAATTAGAGATTGACTAAGACAGGTCTTATGACTTGCTAACTAGGTCTATTTCTCTAGTTATTTTAATTACTTTGTCAGTATCCTTCAGAACATATTCTTTCTGTGAATTTTTTGTTTTAGGTCAACAACTCCATGTGCACTTAAGCTAATAATATATCATTATTATTCTAACTGTATTTTCTTTGTTGAAGCTCTCTATATTATAGTGTGTTACTAAATATGGCAGGATATGAGTTGGCCTTGCTGAAATTTGGGCCATTATAGTGGCTTCAGATTGAATTGGGTTATTTTAAGGTCATAAACTGATACAACAAAGGATTGGATTATTTATGACTTTAATATACACCAGTGTTTCCAGCTCAAGATCCAATATACCACTGAATATTATCTGTCAAGAAAATACATCATCTGTTCCATTTATTGGTGACCAATAAAAAAAAAGGAGTTTAAATTGCTGCCTTGAACTCAAAAAATTCCCACCAAGTATTTCAATAATAATAACAATATTTGCAATATCTATATATTTATAATAGGAATATTTGTCAGATACTAATTGCATCAATTATAATACATAAAATTAAATATTTATATATGTGTATATATATATAAGTGTATATATATATAATTTAAATATACTTCTATATTGACTCTTTTTTTTTTTAATATTTATTTCTTAGTTTTTCGGTGGACACAACATTTGTTTGTATGTGGTGCTGAGGATCGAACCCGGGCCGCACACATGCCAGGCGAGCACGCTACCGCTTGAGCCACATCCCCAGCCCCTATATTGACTCTTTTTATTTTTGCATAATAGAGACTGATTGGGAAAAATAGGTATATTATTCAAATGCTAACTACAAGCCTCAGCTGCATTTCTGTAACAAGTTAGAGTCTGGCATAAAATATATATATATATATTTATTTTAATGAAAAGAGTGGCTACCTTTATCTCATTTGGCCACATTTTCCTTATACTTGTTAACTTCAGCAAATGTTTAAGAAAAATGGATATTATTTATTATGAGAGAAGAAGTGAAAGAAATATTTCAAAATAATGACAAAGTTCCTTCCTTTAAAAGGAACCTGAAAAAGAATTATGTTGATTTTATAGAATTAAACCTTGGAGATAAAAGGCAGTTTAGATTTTAATCATTTAAAAACATATTGGAAAAATAAAGTAGTCATTATCAAAATCTTTCTCTCTGAGCATCAACCCTAAAATAGGTCCTCATTACCTCATGGTAGCTTTTCTTTGTACTAATCAGACAGTAGGACATTTCTGGGAACAGCACTAGGAGATGGAACATCCTAAAGTAATAATTATTTTTCCCAAGGGACAATGATATCTCTGGGAATTGCATTACCAACCAAAAATTTGGCATAAAATAAATCACACATACATCTAATGATACAGTGTAAAAGCAAATATTGAGACATAGTGCAGAGTAAGGGAAACAATACAAATAAGAGCCTAGCAAGAGTCTCTGGCATAGAGTAGATAACCCATACATTTTAGTTTCAGATTACTTTGGATACCTAACAAATTGCCCCCAAATTTAGTAGCTTAAAACAATAATGACCACTTATTCTGTTACATGTTTCCTGTGGGCTAGTAAATCAGGCTCAGCTTTTCTCTGCTCCACAGCATCTAAAGCCTCAGTTGGAGGATTCAAAGGTTGAAGGCTGACTCATCTGAAGACTCAATCACATATCTGGCAGTAGAAGGTGATTTTTGGTTGGGGACTTACCTAGGCTTGTTTACTGTAACACAGACACCTGGCCTCTCTGCCTCCTGAGCTTCCTCACAATATAGCAACGAGGTGGGTAGATAAGTAGAGAAAGCTAGGCAGATGATAAATAGACCAATAGTTGAGAAAGAGAGGGAGATTACACAGAAGCTGTTTTGCCTGTTGTGATCTAGGCTCAGAATAAGCAATCTTATTTCTGTTATATTCTAATGGTTAAAAAAAATCACAAAGATCCAAAAGGAGGAAATATAAACATATAAACTTCACTTCTCATGGGGGGCATGTGGCACTTACAACTGTAAGATCACAAGATGAAAAATGTATATCTGTGCTGCCATTTTGGGATAATACAATTTGCTAACCTACCCATAATTTGAAATAATAATATTAAATTTGAAATTGTAGAAAGTAAGAGAGTCTAGAGAATTTTATAACCCAAAGTATTTAAGAAATTACAGCCTCTGAATAAAAGTGCCATTGAAGTTAATTATCAGACTGGGGCCATTCAATTGATTATTCCGTTGTCAAGAATTGAACACAGGTTTTCTCAATCTCAGTTCTATAACAACTCACCTTGTAAGTATCCTTTAAAATATACTCATTTGTTCATTGATTAAAAAAGAGTCTTATTACAAATGAAAAATTTGAATTTTTAAAACTAATATTGGAATCTGGGATTCCTATAATCCCAGCAACTAGGGAGGCCGTTAAAGAGGATTAAAAATTTTAGGCCAGCTGGGCAATTTATCAAGACCCTGCCTGTCTCAAAATGAATATTAAAAAGTACTGAGGATATAGCTCAGTGGTAGACCAGCTCTGGGTTTAATGCCCAGAACTGGAAACAAACAAACAAAAAACCAGAAAGCAATATTGTAGGAGAATAGTTCCTAGCTGAAATTTTAAAAATGTAGGTATGTCTGAAAAACAGACTGGCTTTGTGATCTCTTTAACATCTACTTTTATATGAGCTGGGTGTATGAGGCAGTTTTCAGCAAGACAATGTGCTTGTTCCTTAACCCTATTTCTTATCTGAGCTGTAGGAAACCAGAGAACTGAAGCACATCTATTTCAAAAGGAATCTATGGATTACAGAGTGAGTAGAGCTCTTGGTTCCCAGGTGACCCAAGCACAACTGTAATTTGGAGAGGGGTTTCATATAATGCATAAAAACAGTGGAGGAAACACATTACTGTTTGACATCTTGAGGCCATGAAAATTTGGGGGCAGTAATAGATAATCCCTTAAAAATAGAAACAGCAAAGAAATAGAAACAGTCAAAGAAATGACTGTAGCAATTATGATATTTGATACTTTCCTCCAGTAGGTTGTGAGTAATGAATAGAAACAAGAGGCCAGAATAGAGGAGAGTGAATTGTTGCTGCCTATAAGTTACACAACTCGCAAGGAATTTTTGCAAAACTGTAATGAATTATTGCCTGGGAGAGGATAGGTGTTAGAAACATGATGCTTAAATGTTGTGGTGACGCTGTGAACAGTGACAATAAACTTTGAATATACATGTTAATGAATAACTCAGAGAAGGCTTATGCAAATTATCTACAGTTAACATTTAATTAGCAATGATTTCATTTAATGGTTTAGGGTTTTTATTTAACAGTTTAGAATTAAAGGGTATCTAGATGAATTATTTGAATAACTTCTATTAAAAACTAAACTGTTACCTTTTTTTCCCCTTCATTCTGAGTCAAGCAAAAGCATAAAAGTGTTCCAATTTTCATCCTTTACAAAAACATTTACCAAAGCATCTATTTGAAAACATCTTTATAGGGTTTTGTTATTGTTAAAATTCAGAGATCCTTAGAGTTTTCAATGTGGATGCCCTGTATAATGTCATTTCTTTGCTATTCCCAGAATCTTAACCTCTCATAACTTCCAAGTCTTTTCATGCCACTAAAAATCCATGGCAGCTTTGAAAGTTTACAAAAGTCATAAAAGCACAGATGGAAAGGTGCATGCAAGTCGAGTGGAGCTGGGTAAACTGGTGGAGGGTGGATAATGGATATCAGAAGTTTGAAGTACAAATTTCAGCTCTGCTATTGACCAGATATACAAAAGTAAACCTTACTTTCCTCATCTGTAAAATGGAGATTTTAGATCCACATACACAGACACACACACAAATAGCTTTGTTAAGATTTACTGAGATAATTGAACATAGAAACTAGAAAAGGATGCCATTAAAACTACAAGGGAGGCCATAGGGAAGAGGAAGGTTCAAGGGGAGGGAGGAGGGGGGATTAAGGAGAGATATCAGGTTTCTCTCAAAAGATTTAATTCCTCTTTTTTGTTTTCTTGTACCTAAAAAATTCTTTTACTCTCCTTAGGAGTTCCAACTTCAGCTCATTGCAGACTTTATACTTTCTGTAAATGAATGATTTATCTAATTAAAGATGAGAATCCATATTCTCATCTGGTTTGTTATTACCATTTTCCATGGCATTAACATATCTATATAGAATATTTAAACGTAAAAATTTTGATGTGAAAAAATTAGTATAACTCATATTTTTCCTTTTTATTTTGAAATGTTTCAAACCCCATTGAAAAGTCAAAAAAATTTAACAAAGCTGTTGGGCACAGTGGTGCACACCTTTAATGCCAATGGCTTAGAAAGCTTAGTCAGGAGGATAGCAAGTTCAGAGAAAGCCTCAGCAACTTAGCAAGTTAACTAAGTAACTTGGTGATATCCTGTCTCAAAATAAAATATAAAAAGGGCTGGGGGTGTGGCCCAGTGGTTAAGTGCTCCAGGTTCAATCCCCAATACAAAAGGAAAAAAAAAAAGACAAAAATTTAATATATTAACAAGCACTAGGACCTCCAATTGATTAATTCACTTTTAGTATTTTGTCACGTATTTCTTTCCCTCATTCCTATCTATACATATCTGTATGCACATATTTATATAGATTTACTTTGGTATAGAATTCCCAAGATTAAGAATAATACTATTATTATATCGAATAGTCATACCATCATCACATCATAATTCCATTATACTATCCAGTTTTCAGACCATATTCAAGTGTCTGTAATGGGTCACAAATAGTTGCTTTCATTCATCTGTTTTTTTATATGTAGGATTGTTTTCATTTCTCCTGCATCTTTTTAATCTCAAAGAAATTTCTAAGACATTTTAGTAGTCTTGGTTACATTTTCTGTAGAATATGCCACAGTCTGGATGTATCTGCCTGTGTCTTCAAGTCTAATTTGTTCTGATAATCCCCTATGACTTTTATTTTTTTTATTTGAATCAAATGGGGTATAATTTCTCATTTTTCTGATCCCCTATGACTTTTAAATGTGTTTCCATCTAGACCTGGGTTTTTCCACCTTGGCACTATTGACATTTTGTGCCAAATAATTATATATTGGGGATGCAGAATTGTCCTATTCATTGCAGCTTGATTAGCAGTATCCCGGGCCTCTACCCATCAGATGCAGTTAACAACATCCATGCCCTTCAGGTTGCCCTGGTGAGAACCACCTCATGAAGCTTGCTTGAAATTAGCTTAAATAAATTTTGGCAAGAAAATTTCTTAAATGATGAGTATGCCTAATTGCACTATATCAAAAAGCACATGACATCATATTGCCTCATTATTTGTGATTTAATTTTGATCATTTGTTCAAGGCAATGATTTTTTTTAAAGGTAAAGAAATATTTTCCATTTTGTAACATGTCATGTCTTGGTACGTTTGAGACCATATTGGATTTCTGTAGTGTAGAATCTTTACCCAGTGGCTTTTAATATTCTTTGATGAAATTTGCCTGAACCAACTGTAATTCATTTAGAAAATTATTATTTTTCTATCATTTGTTCTACATTTATAATCTGATATTGCTTTCCAAGAAAATGTTTCATCCTCCCCCTCCTTTATTTTTAGTGCTCAGAATTTAGGCATTTTAAAAAAATTCTATGCATGTTATCAATTTTGTCTTACCCTTTTTGATGCACGTTGTCCCAAATTTTTTCAATAGAATTCCATTCTTAAGGGAATTCAGTGTTTTGTGGCATATTTTACGTAGTTATAAGCATCATGCAATAGCAAATTCTCATTGTTTTATGCTGCCTGTGATAACAAAAGTATAAAAGATACTCAATTTACCCCTTAAGGAATTCTGGTGATTGGGACAACATATAATTTCCAGTTAAGAATTTGCACTAATCGCAAAATGTAAATAACTGGGAAAAGAATATCTATTTAAAAAACAATACAGATATGGGTGATTGTGCAGGCCTATAATCTGGAGCTAAAGCAGGCGGGTTCCAAGTTCAAGGCCAGCCCCTAGATCTGTCTCAAAAAGAACTTGGAAGGTAACTCATGGTAAAGTGCCCCTAGGTTCAAACCTCAATACCAAACCTAACACAAAATAAATAAACGAACAAAAAAGTAAACAAAACAAAAAATTTGGGAATTAATTTTGAGTCATCCCATTTACTTTTAAAATGCTATCTTTACCCTGTCCTCCTGGATACAATGACCAGTGCCAACACACTAAAATACTACTTGCAGCGTATGTATGACCTAAACACTGTACACTATTGCAAACTATAGGAAATAAAATGCAGTTACTTCTGATTCTAAAAGTGCTTTAAAACTTATTCCATTATCAAAACCAACTACTTGGAAACAAATTTCATAGCATATGATTTAAAAAAAGCATCGTAATTTTAGAACTATGACTTTTGGAAAAGTCAAACGGACAACTCAGTTAAAACGAGAAACATTTGTAGTGAGAAATTTTAACTCTACTTAAGAGTAGTTATCTCCCTTCCTTCGGTAACTAACAATTTTCTCTGCAAGAGCAGTTCTGCCTAGTGCCAAAGTCTCTGCTCCAAGTCTTGAGCAACGGCGAGCTGTGGTTTTGGAGTTTAAGTTCTCTGTTCTCCGGACTAGGAGGCTGGGAACAAGGCCACTCAACAACCGACATCTTTCCGCAGAAAGCTGAAGGGACGAAAAGACCTGGAAGCTGGGCAAACGTCTATGAAGCGTCTGCGCATCCTGCGTTCCTTTCTGCCTGCTCTTTCCTGATTGGCCCTCCAAAGAACCCACCGCCCAATTTCACTGGCACGTCTTACGTGCCCCTGGGCGTCGCCGCGCATGCCCACTCCGGGATCCCAGCTGGGCTTCAGCTCTCCAGATCTCTGGTGAAGGACACAGATAAATCTGCTGTGGGATGGGCCTAGTGATATTAGTTGTCAAGGTTGCAGCCCCGCCCCCACACGTAAAGGAGCCCAGAGGGAGGACAGGAAAACCAAGGATTGACATACAACTGCCTGATTTTCCTGTTTCCTAAGTGCAGGTTTTCTTAGGTAGACTGTTTAGTTTCATTATGGTATTAGACCTGAGTAATCCTGTAGGGACTCAAAAACACCAAGGCTGCATTTTTGTTTGAGTTCCTGCAGAGAGGAAGGCAAGGTGGGATGATGCTGGGGTGTGTGTGTGTGTGTGCTGGGGACCCCTTGAGTTTTACTGCACAAAATGTGGCATTAGCGTTGTTCTGAAAGCTCTGCCCTGCAACTGACCCTCTAAAGCTCTCTTGCCCGGAGTTGCCGGACTATCAGCGCTGGAAAAGCGAACCTTACATTCTGCTCTACAAAGAACCTTTTCACCCAAGAACCTAGCATTAAGGTGTTCAACTCAGAAAAGTGATAAAACAAAGCCTTCGGAGAAGAAAAGCCTTCCGTCCTTTTGAGTCAAGTGTCTTCCGATTCCCAGTAGCCCAGACCGTGTTTGACTCGTCACCACCCAGGCACCCGCAGCCTACCAGCACACAACAGGCCTGCCCCTACGGCCGCTTGGAAAACGCGGCGAGCGGAACCCGCACGCGGAAGTGCGGGCCGCACTGAGCATGCTCAGTTGTAGAGCCGACCAGAGGAGTTTTTTTTTTCTTTTCTTTTCTTTCTTTCTTTCTTTTTTTCTTTTTTTTTTTTTTTTGGTCTCAAGTAAGAGGCCTCCCCCACCCCCACCTCCGCCCCCCACCGCCCCCGGCCTAAGCAGCTACCATGGCCGAGGTCCCCAGCGCGGCGTTGTCCCAGGCTGGTTGGTAAGTACTGAGTCCCGCCGGGCCACGGGCGCGGGCCGGGGCCCCAACGAGGGTTGGGGTTAGGGGCAGTGGGGTGCGTGTCGGGGTAGGCGGAGGCCGCTGCCCGCCCCCGGCCTCTCCCCGGGTCCTCCGGGCCGGCTCCGCCCCCGCCGCCACGCGGAGCCAAGCGAGTACCTGCTCCCCTCGGGCGGCGGCCTCGGCCCCGGGCCCCGGGCGGCGGGCCCGTGGAGAGGCTGGGGACTACGGGCTGAACGGGCCGGGCGGATGGCGGCCCAGGCCCGAGCCTCGTCGCCCAGAAGAACCTGCAGCGCCGTCCGCACCGCCACCGGTGGCTGTCGCGGCGGGACGCGGGAAGGCGAGGGCTACGGAGCCGAGCGCGGCGAAGTGGGCGAGAGCGGCTGGAGCGGCTAGAGCCCGCGGGGCTGCGGGAAGTTGTGGGGTACCGGCGCACAGCCCGCGCTGCTGCCCGCCACCTCTTCTTTGCCCTTATTTGAAAGCAGAGCCCGGGCCATTGTGAAGCTGCCTTCCACGGCATACACACAAATTCAGAAGCTAAGGATGACCGCATTATCAACTCGCGGGGGTGCTCCGCAGAACTTTTCTTGAAGGAATGGCGCTGTTCTGATTTTCAGACACGTTTCCTGTCAAGATTTTAGGATCCGAAGGCAATTAAAAAAATGTGCGAAATTAAGTATTTTTTGAGTCTGCGTCCATTATCGTTGTAAACATCCACTTTACCTTCAGTAACGCTTTCCCCAGCTTTGCATAGGCGCAACCTGGACTGACGGTAGCGATGGGGATGAAAAGGATTTGCCTAGGCTCTCAGAAATAACTACCTTAGTGGAAAGGGAGAGGGAGGCATTAAAAGATCAAACACAAATAGTGTGGTAAACTATAGAGAAGAGACAAAGTGTGCTGTGGAATTGAAGGGAGTTAATTTTTTAGAGAAGTGGACTTTAAAGCATGATAAAAGACTTTCTAGACATAGAAAATGCTTATTGTTTTGTAAAATGGATATGGATCATGGTTCTTGTTAGTAGGAGGGTTTTCAGTTAGGATCTAAGACCCCAAAGGAAGAAGGTAGCCCACAGAAACTGCCAGTTCTTAAAAGATGTCTGGTTTTGAAAATTTTTGATTAGTAGAGTGATAATCACACCTGTGTTTTGGAGATACTGCCTGTGGCTTTACAGGCACTGTTGTTCAGCCCCTTTCACTGGTGCAGTGACTGAGGCAAAGAGTCCTTGAGGAACTCCCTAATGACACGTCTAGAAAATGGTGAGATTCAAAAGTGAACTATAGAGTCTGATTCCCAAACTGGTGCTTTAACCCTTTTGCATTATTATTATTATATTTTTTACTACAGCTTTCTTTCTTTCTTCTTTTTTTTTCCCTTTTCTTTTCTGCAGAACACCATTGGCACACCAAAGTGTAAAGTCAAACTCATTCATTTTTATTTTTGTTCTTTTATCTGGAATCTTTCCCAGTTTCTTTACCTCATAAAGTAGTATTGAATAATCTAGGATCACTATTTGAGTTTTTCCTCATTCCTGATTAGACCAAGCCTTAGTTTTTCAAACTAGCAATAGAATTTTATTTACAAACTCAAGTCGTTTGCTGCTTTCGAAAATAACCCCACCTCCTCTAGAAAGGTTAGTCTCTTTATTAGATCCCAAAGATTTTTTTTCTTTGGACTGCTAAGCTCCTTTAGGGCAGAGAATCATGCCTTATTTTTCTGTGTAGCTGTAATGATAAGGAGTTCTCAATAAAGTCTGATAGAGTTGACCTTGGAATACCCCTGGCTTTGAGAATTCCCGGGTTGGACCTCTGTCCACTCTTCAGAGTCTTTTCTTGTTTTATTATATCTTATAAATCTCCAGCAGTGTTATACTGTAGCATTTGCCACACAGTATTGCAAGTTAACTTTATATTTTTCCACCAGTTTAGGCTACTTCTGTATGGCAGTGACTGATAAAGGTAGTAGTAATCTGGAGGGCTAAGACTATCTAGGAGTTTGTGAGTTTTGTGTAATTCTTGGTGGATATTAAACATTAGTCAAGGCATGTGTGGAAAAAGACATGAAGGTCTCTTAGGCTTTAAGATGGCTTATACTAGGCCTTTATTTAGAGACTTACTGTGTTAAAATACAAAATCTCAAAGGTTTAGGTAGAGAATACTGGAAGGGAAATTTTGGACAGAGAACAGCTTTGACCAGCTCATTCCAGTTCTTACATGCTGAGTTTCTTCTTGAGGTTCTCTGTTATTGTTATAAAAAAGAAAGCCAACATTTTTTAAAAGTATGTGTTTATTGTAGGACCTAAAAAATGCTAAAATATCTTCACTATTAGTAAATCTATCTAATCAGTGTCACTTAAGATAATAGCCTAGGGAAATATTTAGTGTTTAAAAGCTTATGCTTCTCAAAATGTGAGATTTAGGGGGAGGTAGAAGTCTAACCTATCATTCAAGTTTACTGTTATTTTTAGTTTTAAGTAATTATTTTCCTTTTAGGTCTCTAATATTCAGTATAATCTCTACACAAATTTTTATTTAAAAATATAACTTAAAAATTAGCCACCCTGGCATACTTTGCAATAATTTTTTATTTGCTTTGTTTTTCCATTAATGGCTGGTAGCACACAAGTATTAGATTTTGCTGAATTGAACTTAAGTTTCCAGGACTTTTGCAGTGTGGTGCTTATGTTTAAATAATTCATTAAATGGTAGCTTGGTCCTTTATAATGCTTAATTACATGCATAGAATAACTTTACAGAGGGGAAATGTTTTACTTAGTATTTGTCTAGGTAATAGTACTACTTTTGCCTTTAGTTTTCTTCATTCCTCTTTAGGGGCCTTTGTGTATTTCTACTAACAGCAATTAGGGATATAAACATTTTGAAAATATTTTTTCTTCCATTCTAGAAATGTGTCAAGGATCTAATCAGTGCTTTCGTGTTTTTGAAAAGCTGTTGTATAACTTAACTCTCTCAGTGTAAAGATGAGGAAACTGAAGTGTAGAGAATATCAGTAATTTCCTCAGTTGAAATTGGCAGTACTAAGGGCCCAAATATCTAGAATAAATATTCAGTACTAATTTCCACTGAGCTGTGATGACCACTTCTAATTTAAATTGACCAAAAATAACACATTTTAAAAGGGAAAATTGGATTACAGCATTTTGTGAAATGTAAATTAACTTTTCTGTTTGTTTGTTTGAATTAGAATCAAGAAAACCTTTGCCTGGCAATGGATCACCTAATTGGTGTTTAGGTTTACTTTTTTAAGTCTAAAAATATCTGAAAAAGTAAGGCCTAATATTGTATATTTTTGCTTTATTTAGCAGTCTTGAGTGAAGACTATAAGATAGCATTAGAAATAGTGCTTTCCTTTTATTCTGAACAATTTTTTTTAAAAGAAACCTCAGTTTACTAATATTCGAGGTTTAATCACAAAGTGCTCCAAGTTTTTGACTTTGGTTTTTTTCTTTTTGTGAGGAAGGTAAAGTTGAAAGGGATCAAGAAGACAGAGGTCTTTGAGTGTTCTCCCTTTAATTCCTGGTGTACTGCTATGCTGATATCTTCTGTCCCAAATTCATATCTACCTCCCTTTTCATCTTTGAAAATCAACAAAGATTATAGCTTATAAAAGTCTTCATAAAAATGCAGCACTGGGCTGGGGGTGTGGCTCTGTGGTAGAGCACTTGCTAGCATCTGTGAGGCACTAGAATGGATCCTCAGCACTGCATAAAAATAAATAAAATAAAATAAAGGTATTGTGTCTGTCTACAACTAAAAAAAATAAAATAAATATTGTTCTGAAGGAGATCAATCATGGGATACAAGAAATAAGGAACACAGTGGCAGTATGGATTATGAAGGAATTACTGCTCTCTTGTCTTAAAGGGCTTTCCCTTTCCCAAATTACAAATATAAGTTTTATTTTTAACAAGGTTATATATTAAGTGCAGTTTTTTTTTATTAATCAGGAATTATGAAATAGCTTTTCATTACCACTTTGATATATATTCTCTTAGTATACTTACTTGGAAAGGATCAGAACCATTATAACAACTTTTAGATGCTGAAGAACACTAGAAGAAACCAGTTGCTTTTTATTTTGTTTTCAGGAAAGATTATTGGAAAGATACTTCTATTTTGAAATATTTTCTTTCTTTAATGAACCTTTGCAATTATCTCTTTTGTTTGTAAGTTTACAAAATTAAAATGTGCAAAGATTATCTGCCTAGTTGACATTCTGTCTCAAGATGTCTCACATATTGCCTTGCTGCTTGTATTGATATTGTAAACTGCCAAAAATATTTTATTAAGTTGTTCAGGTTTTAAGGTCCTATTTGCAGTGATTTTTTGGTGACTAACTTATAAATCTGGTTTTAACTGCTTGTAGACTTGAGTGCTTCAAGCATAAAGAAGGTTTTTAAAAAACCTTCCTACCTCAGTAGATTGAAAATAATTATCACACAGCAATATTTGCTTACTCAACTAAAAATGGCCACATTTCAAGAACCATAAAAATATGACTACGTAAATTTATTTTAGCTTATGTTTTTGATAAAAGAATGTTAGCATTTTGACTTACGTTACAGTTAAGTCATATCAGTCTAAAAATTCTTTTTTTTTTTTTTTTTGAAAGGTATATGATCTGGAAGTAGCTGAAGAATACTTCACTTCCAGATAATTTTTTTTTGTGGGGTTGCGGGGGAAGGTGTGTATGGGGATTGAGTTCAGGGGCACTCAACCCACTCAACCACTGAGCCACATCCCCAGCCCTATTTTGTAATTTACTTATAGAGTCTTAGCGCCTCACTTTTGCTGAGATTGGCTTTGAACTCGCCATCCTCCTGCTTCAGCCTCTGGAGTTGCTGGGGTTACAGGCATGTGCCACTGCACCCAGCCAGAGAATTTTTTGAATGAGTAGACTGTGCTCCTCACAATGCAAAGCTTTTAATGTAAAAATTTGGGAAACTCTTGTGAAGCCATAGAACAACAAAGAAAAGCAAAGAAGCAGGGGCAAGACATGTGTAGTAATGATGTAAAGTATTAATAAGAGTGTCAAATCAATGATACTGATAGCCGAAAAGAAACACTTTGGTGGTGGAGAGAGAGAAGAAAGAAATGTATAATGCTCCTGGGCTAGACATAGAGCCTTACATGTACCTCAGTACTGTAGCTCCTATCAGGTTCACATTTGTACTTAATGGGTGCGAGTCTGTGTGTGTGCATATGGTTTTCTGACATGTATTGCAGTTTTATAGCCTTTGAAGTAGAGACAAAATAGGTACCCTCATCTCAATATAGTTATACTGAAGATATAATATCTTCACAAAAGTAAGTCAATATGAAGTATGTAACCAAATACAATAATGGTACATTGAAATACATTTAGTAATTTTTTATGCCTCCTCTATACAAGGCACACTGTGTTTGTTGCTAGAACGTAGTGATGCATGGCAGGCAGAATTTAAACATGTTAGACACTGGTATTTTACTTGTTGAGTGTTGTGGTAACACATCTGAGAGCAGTAAATCCAGATTTGGGAAATCTTGAAAGCTTTCCAGTACTAATGATGTATGAGCAAGGTTTGTTGTATATGTATTCTCAATATTGTGTCTTTGGGGAAAAAGCGGAGCAGATACCTCATTGCACCTATTCAGGAAATAATTATTGGACATTGTGTTGTGGCAGGCAATTATTTAGTATAATCAGGTGGGTTATGGGTTGATATCGGATATTAGAGTGTGAGGTGCCTTTGAGTCATCTAAAATAAGATGTCAGCTAGGCATAGGAAATACTAATTTTGTATGAATAAAGACCATGTAGTCTATGGAGGGAGTCATTAATTATATATTCAAAAATATTGCATCTGTTACAAATATAAAGAGAAGAAACACTGTTCCAGATATCCTTAGGAAAAGGGAATTTGGCCTCTTCATGGTGGTCTAAGAATGCTTCCCCAAGAAAAATTAAGTAAGGGGAGAGCAGCATCTGCAAAGGTCACAATGTGGTAGGGAGCATGGTGAGTACAAAAGTCTGAAGGACCAGGGGGCTATAGGGCAAGAAAGAGATAGACAACTACTTAGGGGCTAGATCATGTAGCTTGGACCTTGTAGGCCATATTCAGTTTTTGTGTTTAATTCTGTAGTTAATAAAAGTCAGCAGGGATAACATCATAGTTAAGTTTTGATGTGTCCTTGCACTGAAGAAAATGGAACTGAGAGTAGATGTTGATGATTGCTAGAGAACAGTGATTGATTTGAGAGACATTTATGAGGTAAATGGACAGAATTTTTTTGATGGATTGTGTATGGGAGTGACAAAGGTGGTATCAGGAGTTGACTTGTAGGTGTGTGTTTGTATATTGGGAATCCATTACAATTCAGTTAGATGGGGACTTTTAGAAGATGACTACGTTTTTGGTGGGTGGGTTATGGGTTGATATAGGATATTAGAGTGCGAGGTGCCTTTGAGTCATCTAAAATAAGATGTCAGCTAGGCATAGGAAATACTAATTTTGTATGAGTAAAGACCAAGCTAGAAATACATGTTTGAAGTAATTTGACTGTAACTAGTGATTGAAAGAACATAAGGATGAGATAAACTAAGGCTATACTGTCCAGTATGGTAGATGTTAGCTATATTTGACTGTTGAACACATAAAATGTATCTAGTCCTAGTTCAG
The DNA here is from genome assembly GCF_964194105.1 of Spermophilus citellus. Taxonomy (NCBI): domain Eukaryota; kingdom Metazoa; phylum Chordata; class Mammalia; order Rodentia; family Sciuridae; genus Spermophilus; species Spermophilus citellus. Next base: position 63,073,554 of record NC_138182.1, on the reverse strand, counting down.
ATGTGCTGCAAGTATAAAATATACCCTGAGTTTGGAAGACTTGGGAAAAAAAAAGTGAAGGTAAAGATCTCAAGTTTTATATTGAGTGTGTGTGTGTGAGTGTGTGTATGTATGTGGTGCTGAGGATTGAACCCCCAGTGCCTCATACGTGCTAAGCGGGCACTCTGCCTCTAAGGCACAACCCCAGCCCAGTATCTGAAGGTTTTTAAAAAATTTTCCCCATATTCCCAATAATTCCTCTAAATATAAAAATTCAAATTTAAAAAATCAGATGCAGCCTTTCAAAATGCAGTCTGTCATGAATAGTGAAGATCTTAATTAAAAAGCATTTTTACTTTACTAAGTTCTTAAATGGGACCATGCAGAGTTTGAAAGTTAATAAAGATGGATTTTGTAAAGTATTTAATGTGAAACATTAAATATGAAACATTAAATATAAGTATTGATAGAAAAATTTGCCAAACAAATTAAGTCAACATTTTATAATGAGTTTGTAATTGATTTATTTTAACAGAGATATAGGGACTAATATAAGTTAAAGTATGCAGAAAGTTGATAGATTTTGTGATAAAATTAATGAGGTGATTCTTCTTTTTGCTGTAAATATATTCATTCCACTTTTAGATCCAGAGAAGTAAAAAAAAAAAAAAAATTGTCTTTTCTAATTGGTTAAAAACTTTGATGCCTTATAATTCTGTAAGCCTCTGTAAGGAAAGAATTAAGTCTTTTCATATCAACCTTGTTGATAGAATCCAATTACTAAGAGAGATAGCTAATGATAATATGAATAATGATCACTATTAAAAGTGTGTATTTGTATTTAATTAGAAGTAAATTTTGAAATACATTGATAAAATTTCTTTGCTTGACACAACCAACTGTTGTTTTTGAAATATTCTCTTTCAAAGCAATGTTAATGGAAACTATTTTCAGAAGTTTAAGTTAGTGTAGTTTGTCCTACATCCTGATTATTTCCTTAACACATTTCATGTTTTATAAGATATACCACAAAGTCTTAAATTTTTTTCCCTTTTTTTAAAAAATTTTATATTTCAGAATTGCTTATAGCTGTAGGTCCCTGATTAGAAAGGAGTTATGATGATGAGATCATAATTCATGCTAGGACCTTTGAGGCACAAAAGTAGGCAGCTAGGAACTTTGCTGTCTGGTAAGCTCATGTAGGGTTCCATTCCACAGGGTTTTACCTTAGAACATTGCTAAGCATAGGTCGTTCTTTCCTTAGCTGTAAGTTATGAAGACCAGAAAGAACCCTGTATTTGTTTCTGTTTAGGACACAGAACACATGAAATAGGCTTGTTCTCAGTATTCCAGCTCAGTTCACCATATGTGGAATGGCAAATGCTGGTAACCCTTTAGCCTGTGCTAAGAGCCCAAGTTGATATGCAGAGCTTCTACTTCTAGGGATTTGCCATGAATTTTTCTTCATTTACCTGTTGATTTCTACAGAAGGGTTCACTTTAAATTGATAACAGTGATGCATTAGTCCATTTTCTGTTGCTAATACCACAATATCACAGACTGTGTAAGTTTTAAATTAAAAATTTATTTTGACTCATGGTTCTGAATGTCTGCATCTGAAGTGATGGCCTTCTTACTGGCAGAATCCCATGGTGGTGGTGAGCATCATATGGCAAGAGACAAGGAGCACATGCGTGTATGTATATGCATGACTTCTGGTATATCTCTTCAAATAAAAAGCTATCAATATTCAAACATATATTAGAACCTTGCCTAATCAGTCTCTTCCCAAAGGCCCCATCCCTGAACACCACAGTAGGATTAAGGTTTCGCCCTCTTTAATAATGAGGATTAAACTCCAGTGTGAGTTTCAGAGGAGATGAACTCTATTCAAACCACAGCACATGAGATTTCTCCAGGACTATGTTGATTGACTTCTTTTCTCAGTTTTGCTTCTTGGAGATGGATGGGGTAGGGTTAGTTCCTAGGTTCCATATGAATCTTCTTTGGTTGCTACATTTTGGAATTGAGCAAGATTAGGATGTGCCTTTCCCTTAGTTTGGTTGCTGCTAATAATTTTTTTGACTATTTCATCTGGATGTGCTTATTTCCTTTGTTTACTATCGTTTTCCTTCTTCATTTAATTAAATTAGTCATACATTCATCAGGAATTTTTTTAAGCATATATGTATGAGTTAAGTGTTTCTTTTATAATTAAAAATTGATAATGAACTTTTCATTTACACATATTAAAAACATGATGGCTGTTCCAGTACTGTGAAATTTCAGTGCTCCTTTTCATGTCTGTGTTTATATTTTTGTTGGTGCAAAGTAGCCACCCAAAATAACATTTAACTTCCTTGATAAGCATATCTTTGGCTGCTCTTTGCTGCACAAAACACCTGCTTTTGTGCTCATTAATTTTTCTGGCAGTTATTGACTTCTTTTACATTGATATTTCACAATTAAAAGATTTGTTTATAACAAAATGGGAGTTTGTATGGTTGATTTGACATCATGAAAAAGAGAACAATGTCACATATATTTCATTTAACAAGTATAGGATAATGAGATTGAATTTAATACTTTGTTAAACTATGAAGCCTGTGGCCATGTCAGATTGCTCTAAAAGTTTCTACATGCTTTCTTCTGTGTTTGCACTTATCCCATCATGATGCAGTAACACAGCTGTGAGTTGGTATTGATCTGTGCTTCACACTTGAAATAGTTCTGGTTTTACTGGACATATTTTGAATTTTTTACTCAGTGATACTATTAAAATTATGATGAATTTGAGTAAATTGATATTAACAAATGAGGCCCTTTTTATTGGCTATTTGTACTTTTTGATTTATTTTATATTCTTTAAAAATATTATTTTCAGTGATAATCTTATGTTTATAAAGGACTTTTCACCTTGTAAATCTCATTCTCCTACATTATATGGCATTCCATAATTAGTAATAGTATGTATTTGCTTATACAAGGGGATTGCAAGTCTTATGGGTTTAATCATATTGGTCATACCTACTGTGACATATTGAAGAAACAGTCATGTTTGTTATGAGATAATGTACAGTATTTTATATTAACTACACTAATTACAGTACAAGGGGATTGCAAGTCTTATTTATTTATTTATTGCAGTTCTAATTGGTTTAATCATATTGCTGATATCTACTGTGACACATTGAAGAATAGTCATGTTATGAGATAATGTACAGTATTTTATGTACTGCATTTAATAACTTTCTTATATTTTGTTATAAATTAATATTAGTTTAAAATTGGTATTATTAAATTTATTAGTGCCATTATATTGGTTAACTTGTTCACATGATTTGGATTATTGTCTCACTGTGTTCTCATGGAAAATAAAATTCAGTTAGACTGTTGGTGGGTCTTTAAAGTATTTTACTTTATCATAGTAGTTTCATGTATGTATATTAACGTATTTCTAGTTCTTGGTATTGCTTTAATTCTTTAAACAAAAGTACTGGAAACATGTATGATTATAGATATCTATGTATCTAAGACAAGCACTTTCAAAGTGAAAAAATAGGCTAGTATTTGTGTTTTTGTTATATTCAACTTGCTTGTTGCTATTATGGCCTGCTTAGCAAGTACCTTCCTCCTCCAGTTTTTTTTTTTTTTTTTCTCTTTGCCTGAGTTCCCAATATATATGGACCAGTGGGCAATAAGAAGTTGGTATCGTGGACTGGGGGTAAAGCTCAGTGGAAGAGCACTTTTCTAGCATTTGTGAGGCCTGCGTCCCATCCCCAGAACCCCCCCCCCCCCAAAAAAAAAAAAATCAGCATTGTGAGAGGAATGGGCTTAAGAGCTTTAATCAGTCTGTTTGTGATCAAAAATTTTAGATTATTTTGAATAGGTAAATATTGATATTGAATTAATTAATTAGAATTCTATTACAAAACTGTATCATGAAGTATTACTTAGAAACTAAGGGAATAGTTACAAAAGCACCTCTATATCTGATCTTCAGTTAGGTTTACATCTACATCTTGAGGAACAGAATGGTTGGTGGTTGAGAGCACTGGACTCTGAAGTCCAGTTCTCCTGAGCTGAGGTCAGTCCTGGGTCTGCCACTAATCAGCTGTAACCTTGGACATGTTTCTTAATGCTCCCTGCCTAAGTTGGCTTATTCATAAAATGGTGTCAATTGTAGTACACCTCATAGTACGGTTATGAGGCTCAATGGCAAAATACAGAGTTCTTAGAATGCTGTTTTTTATTTGTTGAACACTCAGTAGATACTTACTGTTCTTGCTATTTAAATTCAAGTCTGGTTATTATTCCCAGTTAACGAAATTATTATAATTTGGGCAGGTAATAGATTTCTGATCATGTGTCACTTTTGGAAAAAGTTGATACTGTTTATTTTAGAAAACCCTCTAAGCCAGGTGCTGTGGTTCACACCTGTAATCTCAATAGCTTGGGAGGTTGAGGCAGAAGGATCTCAAGTTCCAAGGCTAGCCTCAGCAATTTAGCAAGTCCCTAAGCAATTTAGTAAGACACTGTCTCAAGGCAAAAAAGAAAAAAAAACCCTCTGTTGAGAGGGTTATCTTATGGCTTTTGAATCTCCTATTAAGTCATATTTTTTCATTAGTCTTTTGTAATCTCTCTCTCTTTTTTTTTTTTTTTTTTTTTTTTTGGTGCTGGGGATTGAATTCAGGGGCACTTGACCACTGAGCTACCTCCCCAGCCCATTTTGTATTTTATTTAAAGGGGAGGGTCTCACGGAGTTGCTCAGTGTCTCACTTTTGCTGAGGCTGGCTTTGAACTCGCAATCCTCCTGCCTCAGCCTCCCAAGCCACTGGGTTTACAGGCATGCACCCACCATGCTGGCTTTTTGTAATCCTTAAGTAAACATGAAATAATGGCACAGGAAGAAAGAATATTTTATATTCATTATTTCACTTGTATAGGAAGAATAGAAAGAAAATTGGTAGAGGAAAACTGTCAATATTCAGTCTCTTACTATGAACTTGAGTTTAATAAGTCTCAGAAGCTGAAGGCCGGTAATATATTGTTTAAATGTGACATTGTTATTATGTATTTGTCTTTCATTTTTGTTAATAAGGATTTCAACTTAAGGTGTAATGGGATGCCTTCCTCAAAAATTAAATGTGTGCAATATTTTATTAAGACTAAATTCGTTGTTCAGGAGGAAGGACTTATCTTTTGAGTCTGGGTTTTGTGAACAAATAGCTTATATAGCATAGCTTTATCTTAAGTAAAGTTGGCAGAATATGACCAGTGAGCCAAATATGGCATGCTGTCTGTTTTTGTAAATGAAGTTTTATTGGAACACAGCAAGAACTATTCATACACTTACTGTCTGTGGCTCCTTTTGTGCTTTAGGGGTAGAGTTGATTAGTTCTGACAAAAATGATATGTTCTGTAAAGCCTATAATTTTAACCCATGTCTCTTTTTTTTTTGCTTTTTTTTAAATTTTTTTATTTATTTTTTATTGGTTGTTCACAACATTACAAAGCTCTTGACATATCATATTTCATACTTTAGATTGACGTGGGTTATGAACCCCCAATTTTACCCCAAATGCAGATTGCAGAATCACGTCGGTTACACATCCACAATTTTACATAATGCCCTATTAGTAATTGTTGTATTCTGCTACCTTTCCTGTCCCCTACTATCCCCCCTCCCCTCCCCTCCCATCTTCTCTCTCTACCCCATCTACTGTAATTCATTTCTCTCCTTGTTTATTTTCCCATTCCCCTCACAACCTCTTATATGTAATTTTGTATAGCAATGAGGGTCTCCCTTCATTTCCATGCAATTTCCCTTTTCTCTCCCTTTCCCTCCCATTTCATGTCTCTGTTTAATGTTACTCTTTTCTTCCTGCTCTTCCTCCCTGCTCTGTTCATAGTTGCTCTCATTATATCAAAGAAGACATTTGGTATTTGTTTTTTAGGGATTGGCTAGCTTCACTAAGCATAATCTGTTCTAGTGCCATCCATTTCCCTGCAAATTCTATGATTTTGTCATTTTTTATTGCTGCATAGTACTCCATTGTGTATAGATGCCACATTTTTTTTTATCCATTCATCTATTGAAGGGCATCTGGGTTGGTTCCACAGTCTAGCTATTGTGAATTGTGCTGCTATGAACTCTATTTAGAGAAAAAGGTTGCTGATTTCTACCTTAAGTAATTAGTAATATCTATTAGTCCATTAGTACTCAGAAAAAATAAAGATTGAAACAAGTAAATGCTGGTTATTCTAGTATTTGCCAATAATATTGTCAAAAATATTTGACAAAAAATATTGTCAAAAATAACTTGCCAAACCAACCAGTCTTTGTTCTTATCATTATTTGAAGTAGCTGGTATGAAATGGGTTGCCTCACAGATCAGTAAATCCTTACTATTTAGTAGGAATGTGCCAGTACTTGGCAACAGGAGTTTTCTTTCAAATATAGAGTGGTCAGTTGTTTTTGAAATGGTCTACTGATTTTAATAGAACTTTTCCATTATGCCTGTGGACATATAGAAATCCTTTATTGGCTTCAATTAAGCATTTCTATCATATCCAGACAACTTTTGGATTCTATATATAACAAGCAATTTTGTTTTGTCTTTTTAAAAATCAAACCAGTACTTCTTAAGGAGAAGAAAAAAATGAATACATGGTTGAAAAGCCTGCTAAAACATATCAATCCTGAATAAAAATATAGGAGTTTGTTTTATTTTTTATTTATTTATTTATTTATTTTTATTTTTATTTTTTAAAGAGAGAGAGTGAGAGAGAGAGAGAGAGAGAGAGAGAGAGAGAGAGAATTTTTAATATTTATTATTATTTTTTTTTAGTTCTCGGCGGACACAACATCTTTGTTGGTATGTGGTGCTGAGGATTGAACCCGGGCCGCACGCATGCCAGGAGAGCGCGCTACCACTTGAGCCACATCCCCAGCCCCAGGAGTTTGTTTTAAATAAGTAAACATATTTGATAGTCATATTTAAATTAATAGTATAAGGCTGATTATTTTTATTAGAAATTGAACTTATGAGGGGGTGGGGTTGTGGCTCAGTGGTATAGCGCTCACCGCTGGGTTCGCTGGACATTCAGCACCGCATAAAAATAAATAAATAAAATAAAGGTTTTGTGTCCAACTACAACTAAAAAAATTATGTATACACACATGTATATATGTAAAAAGAAATTGAATTTATGAAAATAAATTTAGGTCTTGATTTAATAGTTTTATAACAGTGTTCAGGGGACTACCACAAAGGTCACTTTGGTGTATTGGGTTTAGAATTAACGTAGTAATAACAAGCAAACATGCTTACATTTAACAAATGTAACCAATAATAGGCAATAATAAATAATAAATGCCATTATTGGGAAAACTAGGCCCTAAATTTTTGCTAACTTAATGTGACAAGTACAATGAATTTGAGAAGTTTGAAGAACACATTAGATTTTCTCTAACAAAAATACCATAGGTTGTTCAAACAACAGAAATTTATTTCTCGTGGTGCTGCAAACCAGGACATAAAAGAACAAGGTGATTGCAGATTTAGTTCCTGGTGATGTCTCTCTTCCCTGATTGTAAATGGACACCTTGCTGTATCCTCAAGTGACAGAGAACAGATAGAAAACAAAACAAAACAAAACAAAAAACCAAAAGAAGCAAGTTCTGTGTGTCTACTGGCTCTGATCCTTTCATGAGGGCTCTTCCATCATGACCTAATTACCTCCCACAGGCCCCATCTACAAATGCTATCACATTGGGGATTAGAGTTTCAACATATGAATTTTGGGAAAACACAAATATCCTCTTCATAACACTATTCTAAAGGGAAAGTTGGCCCTGCTGCTTCTCTCTAGTCTGCTTTGAAGGCCTGGAATTTTTCCAGTTATTTTCAGAGAACCTTAAGCCTTTGGTAACTGGCTCGAGTATCTCAGAGGACTTCTCTCAATTCTTTTTGCCCACTTTTTATTTTTTGTAGTTGAAAGCCTAGAATGTTTAATTCATTATCAAATATGATTATCGATATGACTGGTTTTAGTTTCCAATTTCATTATTTTTTTATTTATCCTATTACTCTTGCCTCCTTTTCTGTTGAAACATGTGTGTTTTAGTATTCCATTTTATGTACTCTGTTGACTTTTAGGTGTACCTCTTCATTTTTTTTTTTTTAATGGTTCTTCTAGAGAGTTTATGCTTTAGATTTCTACTTCATACTTTTTAGTATTTTTTTTCAGACTTTAATTTGAATTTTAAAATATTTAGAAAGATATTTCTCCGTGCTACTCATTTGTAGTTTTTCTTTTGTAAAGTAAGTTGCATTACAGGTGTCAACAGATTAATGTGTTACATTAACTAAAACTTTATAATATTGCAAGTGTAGTGGTTTATTAAAATGTAGATTAATAATTATGAAAAATGTTTCTGTTTAAATTGTTTTATGTAATAGAATATATTTTTTTCATAAATTTTGTGCTTTTTAAATTTTATTTATTTATTATTTTTGGTACTAAGGATTGAACCCAGGAACAGTTCACCACTGAGCCAGTTTTTATTTTTTATTTTGATACAGTATATTGTTAAGTTGCTTAGGCTTGCTTTGAACTTGCAGTCTGAACTGCTGGGACTATAGGTGTACACCACCATGCCTGGCAAATTTTGTGTTTTGATATTAATTTTTGAAGTATGGAATTCCAATGAAGATAATTTTCATTTCTTTTAATCATAAAATTTTCCAAGAAGCTAACCCTTCTTTCAGATATGTAACAAGAAGTTAGAAATTAATGGCCATTTGTTTAGTTGGAAGAAACATAAAAAATATAAAGTATAATATTCTAGGAATAGGTGCAAGCATGTTTTGTTTACTGTTTTAATAAGTGATTAGAAGGTATAGGAGGACAGAAAAAATTTTCAAGTTGTCAGGAGGTATCAGTCTTTTCTAACTGGCAAAATGCTAAATTCAGAAGATTAAAGTCTAAGAGGATATTTCTTTTGGCACATTTTTACAATTAAATGCTACATTTTATTAAATGAAACACAAACTAAGCTTGCCTTATTTATTTATTTATTTATTTATTCATTTATTCATTCATTCTTTTATACTAAAGAAAATACAGATCCAATAAGTTTTTTTTTTTTTCCCCCCTCTCTACTATTTTATAAGAGATGATGATCTGGCTCATAGTAACCTTAGGTAACTGGGGTTTCCTATGTCTTTTACAGGGAATTTTGCAGTACTACATGATTTTTTTTCTTGTATCTGGCGTAAATATAATTATGCGATTTAAAATTTCCTTCTAGTTTTCTTTTACCTTCAGTGAACTCTGCTTTATTTACTTCTGCCTCAATTCCTTAATGATATGGGAAGGGATATGATTACTGGGTCAATATATGGGGCTCTATATTATTCTGAGCTAGGTTAATATACTAGCATTCAGTATTTTCTCTATCCACTCTTTTTTGCCATTTCTCTCAGGTATCATTTTACTTTTTACTAACTTTGGGCAGGTTAATAATCTAAATTTTTTCATGTATAAAATGAAGATAAAGTGCTACTTTCTTCATAGTGTTATTATAAGGAATAAATGAAATAATACTATCAAATGCCTAGAATGATATTTTAAGGCACAGTAAACATTTGTTTATATCATTGTTCCAAACTAATTATCATCATCTCCACCCTGACATCATCCTCTTCTGTTCATTCTGAAATCACCATCACAGTCTGCCTATACACTGCTTATTATTTTGCTCTTAAACTTGAGCAGTAGTCTCCTAACTGATGGTTGTACCTATATTTCTAGTTTATTTACACTTTCCAAACTAATTTACCAAAAATAGAACAGGACACTGCCCAGTTCAAAAGAATATTTCTCCATTGCTGATTGTGTCAAACTTTGCTTTGATGTTTGCAGATGTTTTGCCTATTCAATATTTGTGGTGTTTTTTTTCCTAAATATTTTTTGAATAGGTTGAATCCATGTCTCTTTAATAGCACTTACAAAATTAGATTATAGAAAATTTCAGTATGTTGATTGGCAATACTGTTCTGTTTTAACTTATGTAATTAATGATTTCTTATAAAAGATAGTTGCTGATTTTCTTAAAAAATTACTTAAAATTTCTATCAAAGGGGCTGGGGATGTGGCTCAAGTGGTAGCATGCTCACCTGGCATGCACGGGGGCGCTGGGTTGGATCCTCAGCACCACATAAAAATAAAATAAAGATGTTGTGTCCACCAAAAACTAAAAAATAAATATTAAAAAATTCATTCTCTCTCTCTCTCTCTCTCTTTAAAAAAAAAATTCTATCAAAGTAATATTTGTTGGGCTGGGGCTGGTAGCGCGCTCGCCTGGCATGCGTGGGGCCTGGGTTCGACCCTCAGCACCACATACAAACAAAGATGTTGTGTCCGCCGAGAACTAAAAAATAAATGTTAAAAAAATTCAATCTTTCTCTCTCTCTTTAAAAAAAAAAGTAATATTAGTGTATAGTTAAAAATCAATTGATGTGGAAGGGTTTATAATGAAGGACCATAGTCCTTGCTGTACCCATCTCTCTCCCTCTACTTCCTATATTGAACGCTTAAGGATTTTTAAACTCTTATAATATTTATGGTTGTTTTCATCTTTTTTCAAAATAATATATGTTTTTATCAGGTTGCCTTGATTTTATAATTTTTAATATAGTCATATTCTATTACCTGCTCTTCCTAATAAGTTATATTATTTTTAGTATCCCATTATTTGCATTGCCTATTTATTTGTACTTTTACTGTGTCCAGGTGGATGATTTGTTCAGTCTGTCATGCAACTATAATTAAATAGTCCATATGTTTAAAATTGGTTGACATGTAAGCTCTGATTTCTTTTATTTATTTATTTTTTCTGTACTGGAGATTGAACCTAGAGTTGTTCTACCACTGAACTACATTCACAATCCTTTCTGTTTTTATTTTTTTAAAAAATTTTGAGACAGGCTGTTGCTAGCCTTGAACTTGGCATCCTTGTGCTAATCTTCCTATCTCCGGGATTACAGGCAGGTGCCACCATGTCCTTACTTTCATTTTCTTATACAGCTTTTTCGTTGTTTTTTTTCATGAGTTTCCAAATGCCTTTTTAATTTGTTCTTGCATGGCTTGTTTTATCGTATCCTTCAATTCTTGTAAGAGATACATTCTCAATTGGTGGCATATACCCCTTGGAGAAATTGGTTGTCTTAGTTTGGAAAGTGCTACTGACATATAGTGTGTTCAGCACCCAAATGATGCTAGATATCATAGGATGCTTAACACAGTGCCCTACAACAAAAAATTATCTAACCCAAAGTGCTAGTGTAGCAAGGTTGAGAAAAAACAAAAACAAGTCAAATGTATGGAATTCCACCTTCCCCTTTGCCTTTTCCCTCTTGGATACTTCTTTGAAGTGCTCCCTTCTTTTTTCATCCTAAAGTGATTTTTTTGAATCCTGCTGTGTGCTTCTCTCTTGGAATTTCAATTTATTACTCTTTGCAGTTCGATCCCTTTTCTAGTTGCATTTTCTTTCCTATTTCATTTCCTTGTTATATCCTCATGTAATTTAATTTACTGTGAATGAATGGATAAAAGTAAATGTCTTAGCTTTTCCACAGCTGAAACTGGTTATTTTGCCTTCACATCTGCGTGATATTTTGGATAACTATGGAAATCAATACAAGAGGAAATAATTTTCTTTCATAATCTTGTGGGCATTAATCATAAAAAAATCTCGTGCCAACCCCATTCATTTTCCTTCTTATTTAGGAGTTGTTTTTCTGTATGTAAAATCTTCTCTCCATATAATTGGTATTCTGAACATCCACCTTCTGTCCATGTTGTTATAGGTAGATCCATTTGTAAAGCAAGTACCTAGAATAGTATTTGGTATATATTAGCCGCTCTATGTGTAATTCTTATGTGAATTAATGTAGTTTATTGTTAGCATGACTGTAATAGTCAAGTACAGTCATGTACCACATAACATTTTGGTTAATAAGAGACCACATGTAGGGTGGTGGTTTCATAAAAATATAATAAAGCTAAAGAAATTCTATCAATTAGTGATGTCATAGGCATTGTAAACATAGGAGAGTATGTTTCTCGTCTGTTTGTGGTGATGTTAGTGTAAACAAACCTATTTTGTACTGTTGTGCTGTTAGATACCATGTATTTTAGTTTATGAAAGTGTAAGGCATACAGTTATGTCTAATACCTGATATTTGATGACAATAAATGATTGTGTTGCTAGCTTATGTATTTACTATATGTTTGTCATTAAGAATGCACTCCTTTTATTCATTAAAAAACTTGACTGTAAAACAGCATGCTGTGTCACACAGGCAGCAGCCTCATGCATCCTGTGTCTACTATGTTTTTTGACTGCATCCTTTGCTCTTATGCTTGAATTAATCTTGTATTGTTTTGTTTATCGTGGCCATAGGATTTTTTAATATTGGGATCTCACAAGGATCTGTGTCAGGGAAGGCCTTAGCATTTTATAATTCAGTGTGTAGCACTAGACTATATAATATATATTATATATTATACATATATTATATATATTATATATATATATATATATATATATATATATATATATATATTCAGACACATGCATGCACATACTCACATCCACATGCTACATATAGCCTACCTCTGTAGTAGGCTATATCTAGACCTATGTAAATACACTTTATGATGTTTATAGAGTGACAAAATTGCCTAACAAATACATATCTTTCTCAAGAAATGTCCCTGTTATTCTGTGACACATGACTGTACGTGAATTTATACCTATAACATTTTATTTATTTACTTTCTTACAGATTAAAAATTAAGGTTATTTATTATTTTTGTGTTTATTTGAAATAATATTGTGTAATATAGTATCTTTACACATGTCTTCTTGTAATGTTCCTGTGTTTGAAATTTTATTTAGTGCTTGCTTACCTGACATTTGAATTGCTATGTTAGAGGAAATTAACTTCAATAAAATTTAAAATTAACTTCAATAAAATTTAAACTTAACTTCAATAAAATTAACTTCAATAAATTTAAAATTTATCTAGATATGGCCAAATTACTCTTCAAATTTTTCTGGTTTTAAAACATGTTCAGGAATTTATCTCATATTTTTTTTCTTTCTTTGAGTGTTCTATATCTTTGAAGCAATTTTATTCTTCCAGATTCTCAAGTTTTTACAATTTTATAATCTGTATCTCCAGGATTCATTCAGGCCTAATCTATGAGAGAGCCAATCTTTGATTTTTAAGTTATATTAGCTGATTATAACCACTTAGATAATTTGTTGAGGTAAAATTTATATAACATAAATAATTTTAAAGTGAATAATTAATTGATTGTCTCATTTTATTCTCCTATTATTTCTTTTAAGTTCCTAAAAGCTTTCCTTGACTTTTTCCAAATTTTTTGATTTCTGGGAACCCTCTTCATTGGTATTTTTGATGATACTGTTTTTCTTTTATCTTCTTGAATCTCTTGAGAAAAGTAATTGTAGATCTTCTCCCCTTCTAAATTATTTTTCTTCTTTAGTGAATTCCCCCTCCCTTTTCTTATTCTTGATCTCTGTCCTATCTTATAGACTTTCTTCAATTACCCATAGTATTTGGATATTAGTTTACATTTTAGAATGTGGCAGGAAAAGAGCTCTGTATCCTTGGGAGGAACTTTTAGACTGGAAGGTTCTGCTTTGGAGAGATCAAGTGGGCTACTGAGTAACTCATGTTTGGAGTTTGAAATGCTAGAATGAAAGGTCTTTTTGTTTGGGGGTTCCTAGTACCTGTACTTGCTACCTTGGCCATTTCCCCCTCCCTTTTGTTCCCTTACTGCTTCTGTTTTATATATCCCACCCTCTCTTATCCTCACTCCACTAAAATGACACATTTAAAAAATCTGAAAAAGTTTCACTCCAATGATTTGCCAAATTGAAATGTGGTAAGACTGGGAGACTGCCAAGTGAATGGAATACAACAAAGTGTCAAGGACATGTGGGGTTGACTCTGAACAAAGAAATTATTTTTGGTATACATAACAGATATCTGACCAGGACAGACCTTAACATTTTGGGATTTATCTGGGTAAATTTTGGAAATTCAGCTGCAGGAAGGATCCTTAGGTCTTTTATAATTTGGTCCCAAATTTTCTTGTAGGCTTGATTTTACTTAATTATATTTAAACTTTCTAACATAATTTATCAAGTTAATTTAAATACTGTTTATTACATTTAATTTATTAAGTACTTCTGTGTGCCAGACACAACACTTCCAGTATATTATGCCATTTATTCTTCAACATATTGAAGAAGGTACTAGTCATTTTAACAAAAAAACTAGAGGCTCAGAGAAAGCAGCTGTTAATTTCTTATGATTTCTTCCATTTATTCACAAAATTTGTTCAGTTTATCAAGGATTTAATGGCTGCCTCGGCTGAGGCAGTCATAATGCTCAGGATGCCTTCCTCTGAAGAACCTTGATGTAGAAAAGACTAGTCTCAGGGCAATGCAATGCATTGTGATGGTGATTGAGAAAAAAGTTCCTTTGAAGCCAGATCTTAATTGAAGAAAGACTATAGCAAACATTTTGAGCTGGGTCTTTAGGGTTGAATAGGGATTTGTTGGAGACAATGTAGAAAGCATTTCAGCTAGAGGGAAGGGGGAAAAGTTAAAATAAAATATAAAGGTGAATAACATGATTTTGCGTATTTGGTGACTTTGAGTTATGACAGTAACTTGTTTGTGAGGGCATGGTGGTCACATTTCTGGGAATGAGACTGGACTGTGTGTCTAGGGCCAAGTTATATGCAGTCTCTTTGCTGTGTGCCTTAAAGGTACCTTTGCTTGCTTCTTTAGTCATTCTTCATTCTCATCAAGACTTGAGAGCATTCCAGAAGTTTCTGTTCTATAGGTGATACCAGTCTTTGGAGATTAAGAATGAGTTTTTGTTCCTCTGGGTTAGAAGAAAACACTGAAGCAATCAAGTTTTATTTAAGAAGGGGATAGAGACAGACTTCTGCAGAAGAGCTGGGGCCTCAGAGATGGGTGTTTGTGGGAGGGCATGGTCTTGCTTTTCTTGTAGTCCCCAGAACCTCCTCCACCCCCTTTTAGTCATTGTCTTTTTCTTCCCAGTATAGGTGACTAAGAGCAGGATCTTGGAGGTTTACTTGTTAGCAGTCTAGAATGTCTGAGGAGTACAATTGTGGAGGTTAACTGTTGGCAACCTGTTGTTCTGTCTTTGCTTGCTAACCTCACCCTCTGGACCCCACCTCATTATGTACACTGACCTTTGCCTCCTGCCTCAGAGACTCTTTTCACTTCCTGTGCTTACTCTGGGTCACATAATCTCTCACTGCCTTAATTTCTGGCTGCATGTTGATGCTCTCTGTGGTTTATCTCACACAGCTCTCCTGAATGTTAGCTGCTTTTAGGACATTTCCATGTGGTTGTCTTGCAGGTATATCAAATCAGACATGCCTCAAACTAAACTTACCATCTTTCCCCCTCAAATCCTTCCCCTTAATAGCTCTCACCATCTGTCCTCACTATCACCATTTGTCCTCACTATATCTCACCTCCTCTTGAAGCCTCAGGTACTTTGGATTTTTATCTCTGAATAAATTTTTAGACTTAAATGCTTCTTGCCTCTTTCTGCTTATGTTTACTCTCAATGTTACTGCACTCATGTCGGCCATCTTTATATTTGATTTGGATTGTTGTAATAGCTTCCTAATTTATGCCTGAGCCTCCAGGATTGCTTTCTTTCTATCTGAATTTCTGTCATTATGTAGTCAGTCATTCTTAGATCATCCATGTGGATTGCTATTCAGTTTTCAGCTACTTTAGTAAAAGGTTTATAATTTTTTTTTCATATAAATTTTGATACCATCCCATTTATTGATTCTTTGAATTATTTACTGAGCTATGGGAGTCTTACTAAAGAAGTCTCTGCCTATTTCTATATGTTGGAGTATTTTCCTTATGTTTAGCAATTGCAAAGTTTCTGTGTCTTTGATCCATTTTGAGTTGACTTTTGAGTGGGATGAAGGATGAGTATCTAGTTTCAGTCTTTTACATATGAATATCCAGTGTTTCCAGCACTATTTGTTAAAAGAGTTTGTTTTTTCTACAATATAAGGTTTTGGCACCTTTGTAGAGAATCAGAAAACTGTAGCTGTATGAATTTGTCTTTGTGTCTTCCGTTTTATTCCACTGGTCTACATGTTTGTTTGTTTATTTTAATTTAATTTAATTTTGTTAGTACCAAACTATTTTTGTTCCTATGACTCTGTTTTCTGGTTTGAAGTCAGGTATCGTAGTGCCTCCAACTTTACTCTTTTTGCTCAGGATTGCTTTGACTCTTTTGAGTCTTTGGTTCTTCCATATACACTTTAGGAATGTTTTTTCTAATTCTGAGAGGAATATCATTGGTATTTTGATGTATTGCATTGAACCTGTAGATGACTTTTCTTAGTATAGCCATTTAAACAATGCTTTATTCTGCCTATCCATGAACATAGGAGGTCTTTTGGTCTTTAGTTTTTTTTCTTTTTTTTTTTTCTGGTTTCTTTTTTCAAAGTTGTGTAATTTTTGTTGTAGAGGTCTTTTGCCCCTTTGATTAGACTTATTCCTAAGTGGTTTTTTTTTGGGGGGGGGTGAGGAGTGGGGGAACTATCATGAATGGCTGTTTTCCAGCAGGTTATTTTTCTCAATATTCATTTTTGGTGTATAGAAAAGCTATTGATTTTTATATGTTGATTTTGTGTCCTGTTCCTTTGCAGAATTTGTTTATCAGCTCTTGAAGTGTACTGGTGGAGTTTTTATGTTCTTCTAAATATAAGATTATATCATTGGCAATCAAGGACAATTTGACTTCTTCCTTTATTATTTATGTTCCTTTTGTTTCCGTCTCTGGCCTATTTGCTATGGCTAATATTTCAAGTACTATTGATAGTCTTCTTTTCATCCCTATGATCAAAATATAAGAAAAACTTAGAGAAGGAAAGGTTAATTTTGGCTCATGCTTTCAGAGATTTAATTTGTGGTTGGCTGACTCCATTGCTCTGAGCCCCCATAGTAGGGCTTCTGGTGGAAGGGATCATGGTGGAAGTGCACAGCAGTAGAGTGTTGCTCTGTTATTGTAGCAGTGAGAATGGGGGAAAGAAGCTGCAGGGAAGATGAACTCTTCCAGGGCATGCTCCCAGTGACCTACCTTCTTTATCTAGGCCTCACATGCTTACAGTTATCACACAGTCCATCCAAACAAGAATATATTTCTTTAGGTTACAGTTCTCATAATCTAACTATTTCATCTCTGAATACTCCCACATTAACACAGGAGTTTTTGGGGGACACCTCATATCCAAACTATAATATTCAACCCCTGGTCCCCCATAGCCCAAAAGATTGTCTATCTTACAATTCAAAATGTGTCTAGTCCACTTCCAAGAGTTGCCATAGTCTTAACAATTTCAGCATTGTCCCAAAGCCCAAGTCCAAAGTCTCTTTGAGACTTAAGGTAAACTCTGAGCTGTGAGTCCCAGTAAAAATCAAAAGCAAGTTATATATAACCAAATGTAATGGTACAGAACAAACATTTCCATTCCAAAAGGAAAGAATAGGGACAGAGAAAGAAGGAATGGGGTCAAAGCAAGATGGAAACCAGCCAGGTAAACATTTCCTCCACACCTGCTGTCAGGGAATATGTTGGCAAGATTTGCACTCCAAAGAGTTTGGGCAGCCTTGCCAATATGGACTTGCTAGGTGCAGCCTCCATGTCCTCTCCTTTAGGTTGGATAAGTCCACAGCCAGAAGCATACCTTGGCAGACAATCCATATTACTGGCATCTCTAATGCTGGTGGTCACCATTCCAATTTTGACTTCACCTTTATAACTTTATGCATCACCCTCTCAGGAGCTTCTAACAGGGATTCTGACTTTGATATACTTTGCCTGGACTCCCAGGCCTTCCTTTGAAATCTTGGTGAAAGTTTCTATGACCCTGTAATTCTAGAATCCTGCATTTCTATAGAACCAGTACCACATGGATGGCACAAGGTTTCTAGCTTGAGCTGTAGCTCGGCCTCCTGGGACGATAGCTGGGAGTTTCTGAGTATTTGAGCAGCTGAGCATGGTGAAACAAGTTCCTGGGCACTCCTGTGTGAACAGGGCGCTACTTCTCTTAAACAAGTTTTCACTTCTACACCCTTGAGCCTTCAATGGGTTTTCTTTTTGATTACTTAGATGCCCTCAGGGATCTTTCCTGTTGTCTCTGTGCTAAGTATCTAGCATCTCTTTAATGGTTTTAATCTCCTTAACAACCATACCTTTCTTGGCTCCAGTTTTAGACACCTTTAGGCAAATTACAAGTTTTTAAAATCTTCTTTCTTTGCTTTGTGCTCCCAGTTCTTACAATAAATCCATCTAAAAGCTGCCAGACATATACATGCCAATGCTTGAATAATGTGCTCTGCCAGATTAAATAGCGCATCACTTTAAAATTTGGCTTCATGCAAAATCTCAGAACATGTGCAAATATGGACATATTCTTAGCTAGAATATAACATGAATGACCTCTAAGCCTAATTCTCAATAGAATCGTTGTTCTCCTCTGAAACCTCATGAGCAAACTTTACTGTATACTTTCCTGTTGACATTCTTGCCTTCTGAATTCCATCAGAATCATCCATGAATCTCTGCTTACAACATTTTCAGGCCTCTCTGCCCTGCATCTCCAAACTTTTCCAAACTGCTCCCACAAATCACTTCCAAAGGCTTCTGAACCACATTGACATGTTAAGTCACAGTCACAGCCCTGCTTCTTAGTACCAAATTCTGTGTTAGCTTTTTGTCACTGTGGCCAAAATACCTCACGAGAACAACTTAGAGGAGAGAAAGATTATTTTGGCTGAAGGTTTTAAAGGTTCAGCTCATGGTCAGCCAATTCCATTTCTCTGGGCCCAACATGAGGCAGAACATCATGGTAGAAGTGGATGGCAGAGGAGCAGTAATATTCACATGGTGACCAAGAAGCAGAGAGAATAAAGGTAAGGGGCCACAGGGAAGATGAACCCTTCCAGAACATGTCCCCAGTGTCCGAACCTCCCCCCTCCTACTGATAATCACCCAGTTAATCCATTCAAACTAGGATGGACTAGCATAGGTTATAGTTTATAATCTAACCATTTCATGTCTGACTATTCCTGCATCAACACAAAAACTTCTGAAGGCCACCTCATATCTGAACCATACCAACTGTTATTGAATAGGATTGGTCTTGTTCTTGATTTTAGGGGAAAGGCTTTCAGTTTTTCTTCATGTGGTTTGATGTTGACTTTGTCACTTTATGATGTTGAGGTAAGTTCCTTCTATCCCTATTTTGTTTATTTATTTATTTTTTAATCATGAGTGGGTATTGAAGTTTGTTGTTAGAGGCTTTTTCTGCATCTGTTGATGATCATGTGATTTTTTTTTTCTCCTTGAATTTATGTATATGATGCCTTACAGTGATTGATTAGTGTAATTGACCCATTCTTGCATCTCTAGATTGAAATCAACTTAATCATGAAGTACAATCTTCTTAATGGGTCGGTGAATTTTATTTGGTAATATTTTATTAAGGACTTTTTTTTTCCTATTAATTTCTTTTTTTTAATTTAATTTTATTTTTTTTATTAGTTGCTCACAACATTACAAAGCTCTTGACATATCATATTTCATACATTAGATTGACGTGGGTTATGAACCCCCAATTTTACCCCAAATGCAGATTGCAGAATCACGTCGGTTACACATCCACAATTTTACATAATGCCCTATTAGTAATTGTTGTATTCTGCTACCTTTCCTGTCCCCTACTATCCCCCCTCCCCTCCCCTCCCATCTTCTCTCTCTACCCCATCTACTGTAATTCATTTCTCTCCTTGTTTATTTTCCCATTCCCCTCACAACCTCTTATATGTAATTTTGTATAGCAATGAGGGTCTCCCTTCATTTCCATGCAATTTCCCTTTTCTCTCCCTTTCCCTCCCATCTCATGTCTCTGTTTAATGTTACTCTTTTCTTCCTGCTCTTCCTCCCTGCTCTGTTCATAGTTGCTCTCATTATATCAAAGAAGACATTTGGTATTTGTTTTTTAGGGATTGGCTAGCTTCACTAAGCATAATCTGCTCTAGTGCCATCCATTTCCCTGCAAATTCTATGATTTTGTCATTTTTTATTGCTGCATAGTACTCCATTGTGTATAGATGCCACATTTTTTTTATCCATTCATCTATTGAAGGGCATCTGGGTTGGTTCCACAGTCTAGCTATTGTGAATTGTGCTGCTATGAACATCGATGCGGCAGTATCCCTGTAGCATGCTCTTTTAAGGTCTTCAGGGAATAGTCCGAGAAGGGCAATAGCAGGGTCAAATGGTGGTTCCATTCCCAGCTTTCCCAGGAATCTCCAAACTGCTTTCCAAATTGGCCGCACCAATTTGCAGTCCCACCAGCAGTGTACAAGAGTACCCTTTTCTCCACATCCTCGCCAGCACTTGTTGTTGTTTGACTTCATAGTGGCTGCCAATCTTACTGGAGTGAGATGGTATCTTAGGGTGGTTTTGATTTGCAATTCTCTGACTGCTAGAGATGGTGAGCATTTTTTCATGTACTTGTTGATTGATAGTATATCCTCCTCTGAGAAGTGTCTGTTCAGGTCCTTGGCCCATTTGTTGATTGGGTTATTTGTTGTCTTATTGTCTAATTTTTTGAGTTCTTTGTATACTCTGGATATTAGGGCTCTATCTGAAGTGTGAGGAGTAAAAATTTGTTCCCAGGATGTAGGCTCCCTATTTACCTCTCTTATTGTTTCTTTTGCTGAGAAAAAACTTTTTAGTTTAATTAAGTCCCATTTGTTGATTCTTGTTATTAACTCTTGTGCTATGGGTGTCCTATTAAGGAATTTGGAGCCCGACCCCACAATATGTAGATCGGAGCCAACTTTTTCTTCTGTCAGACGCAGAGTCTCTGATTTGATATCAAGCTCCTTGATCCATTTTGAGTTAACTTTTGTGCATGGCGAGAGAAAGGGATTCAGTTTCATTTTGTTGCATATGGATTTCCAGTTTTCCCAACACCATTTGTTGAAGATGCTATCCTTCCTCCATTGCATGCTTTTAGCCCCTTTATCAAATATAAGATAGTTGTAACTTTGTGGGTTAGTCTCTGTGTCCTCTATTCTATACCATTGGTCCACCCGCCTGTTTTGGTACCAGTACCATGCTGTTTTTGTCACTATTGCTCTGTAATATAGTTTGAAATCTGGTATCGCTATACCGCCTGATTCACACTTCCGGCTTAGAATTGCTTTTGCTATTCTGGGTCTTTTATTTTTCCATATGAATTTCATGATTGCTTTCTCTATTTCTACAAGAAATGCCGTTGGGATTTTGACTGGCATTGCATTAAACCTATAGAGAACTTTTGGTAATATCGCCATTTTGATAATGTTAGTTCTGCCTATCCATGAACAGGGTATATTTTTTCATCTTGTAAGATCTTCTTCTACTTCTCTCTTTAGGGTTCTGTAGTTTTCATTGTATAAATCTTTCACCTCTTTTGTTAGGTTGATTCCCAAGTATTTTATTTTTTTTTGAGGATATTGTGAATGGAGTGTTTTTCCTCATTTCCGTTTCAGAAGTTTTGTCGCTGATATACAGAAATGCCTTTGATTTATGCGTGTTGATTTTATATCCTGCCACTTTGCTGAATTCATTTATTAGTTCTAGTAGTTTCTTTGTAGACCCTTTTGGGTCTTCTAGGTGTAGAATCATGTCATCTGCAAATAGTGATAATTTAAGTTCTTCTTTTCCTATTTTTATGCCTTTAATTTCTTTCGTCTGTCTAAATGCTCTGGCCAGTGTTTCGAGAACTATATTGAACAGAAGTGGTGATAGAGGGCATCCCTGTCTTGTTCCAGATTTTATTGGGAATGCCTTTAACTTTTGTCCATTGAGAATGATGGTAGCCTGAGGCTTAGCATAGATAGCTTTTACAATGTCAAGGTAAGTTCCTGTTATCCCTAGTTTTTCTAATATTTTGAACATAAAGGGATGCTGTACTTTGTCGAATGCTTTTTCTGCGTCTATCGAGATGATCATATGGCTCTTATCTTTAAGTCTATTGATGTGGTGAATAACATTTATTGATTTCCGTATATTGAACCATCCTTGCATCCCAGGGATGAATCCTACTTGATCATGGTGCACAATTTTTTTGATGTGTTTTTGTATTCGATTCGCCAGAATTTTATTGAGGATTTTTGTATCTAGGTTCATTAGAGATATTGGTCTGTAGTTTTCTTTCTTTGAGGTGTCTTTGTCTGGTTTTGGAATCAGGGTGATGTTGGCCTCATAGAATGAATTTGGAAGAGCTCCCTCTTTTTCTATTTCCTGAAATAACTTGAAAAGTATTGGTATTAATTCTTCTTTAAAGGTTTTGTAAAAGTCCACTGTGTACCCATCCGGTCCTGGGCTTTTCTTGGTTGGTAGTCTTTTGATGGCTTCTTCAATTTCATCCATTGATATTGGTCTGTTCAAATTGTGTGTACCTCCTTACTCAGTCTGGGCAAATCATATGACTTAAGAAATTTATCGATGTCTTCACTATCTTCTATTTTATTGGAATATAGGTTTTCAAAATGATTTCTAATTGTCTTCTGTATTTCTGTAGCATCTGTTGTGATATTGCCTTTTTCATCCCGTATGTTAGTAATTTGAGTTCTCTCTCTTCTTCTCTTCGTTAGCATGGCTAAAGGTCTGTCGATCTTATTTATTTTTTCGAAGAACCAACTTTTAGTTTTGTTAATTTTTTCAATAGTTTCTTTTGTTTCAATTTCATTGATTTCCGCTCTGATTTTAATTATTTCTTGCCTTCTGCTACATTTGCTGTTGTTTTGCTCTTCCTTTTCTAGGGCTTTGAGATGAAGTGTGAGCTCATTTATTTGTTGGTTTTCTCTTTTTTTGAGGAATGACCACCAGGCGATGAATTTTCCTCTTAAAACTGCTTTCATTGTGTCCCATAGATTCCGATATGTTGTGTCTGTATTTTCATTTATCTCTAAGAATTTTTTGATTTCCTCCTTTATGTCTTCTGTAACCCATTGATCATTCAGTAACATATTGTTCATTTTCCATGTGATGTAGGATTTTTCCTTCCTTCTTTTATCATTGATTTCCAGTGTCATTCCATTATGATCAGATAAAATGCAAGGTATTATCTCCACCCCTTTATATTTACTGAGGGTTGCCCTATGGCTTAATATATGGTCTATTTTTGAGAAGGATCCATGTGCTGCTGAGATAAAAGTATATCCATTTGATGATGGTTGATATATTCTATATATGTCAGTTAAGTCTAGGTTATTGATTGTGGTATTGAGTTCTATAATTTCTTTATACAACTTTTGTTTGGAGGATCTGTCCAATGGTGAGAGAGGTGTGTTTAAGTCACCCATGATTATTGTGTTGTGGTCTATTTGATTCTTGAACTTGAGGAGAATTTGTTTTATGAATGTCGCAGCACCATTATTTGGTGCATAAATATTGATAATTGTTATGTCTTGTTGGTAAATGGTTCCTTTTAAAGTATATAATGTCCTTCTTTATCCCTTTTGATTAACTTAGTCTTGAATTCGATTTTATTCAATATGAGGATGGCAACCCCTGCTTGCTTACGAGGACCGTGTGCATGGTATATTTTTTCCCATCCTTTCACCTTCAGCCTGTGTATGTCTTTTCCAATCAGATGTGTCTCCTGGAGTTAGCATAATTTGTTGGATTTGTTTTTTTAATCCATGATACCAGCCTATGTCGCTTTATTGGAGAGTGTAAGCCATTAACATTCAGAGTTACTATTGATATATGGTTTGTACTTCCATCCATGTTTGATTATTTATCCTTTTTTAAAAGAATTTAGTTTGTTTCTCCATGATTATCTTTCCCCTCGCCCTCTGTCTTTACCGAGGCACTTCCCACTGATGGTTTTGGTTATTGTTTTTCATTTCTTCCTCGTGTAGTGTTTTGCTCAAAATGCTTTGCAATGCTGGTTTTCTGGCTGCAAATTCTTTTAACTTTTGTTTATCATGAAAGATTTTTATTTCGTTGTCATACCTGAAGCTTAATTTTGCCGGATACAGAATTCTTGGTTGGCATCCATTGTCTTTCAGTGTTTGAAATACATTGTTCCATGACCTTCTTGCTTTCAGTGTTTGTGATGAAAAATCCGTTGTTAACCTTATTGGTTTACCCCTGAATGTAATCTGTCTTCTTTCTCTTGTAGCTTTTAATATTTTCTCTTTGTTCTGTATATTGGATATCTTCATAACAATGTGTCTTGGCGTTGGTCTACTGTGATTTTGTGTGCTCGGTGTCCTGTATGCATCTTCAATTTGTATATCTGTTTCCTTTTTTATTTCTGGAAAGTTTTCTGTAATTATTTCATTCAGCAGGTTACTCATTCCCTTGGTTTGAATCTCTGTACCTTCTTCTATCCCGATGACTCGTAAGTTTGTTTTTTTTATGTTATCCCATAACTCTTGGATGTTTTTCTCGTGATTTTTTACTAGTTTATCTGAGTTGGCTAGACTCTTTTCAAGATGATATATTTTGTCTTCATTATCTGACGTTCTGGCTTCTACTTGCTCCACTCTGTTAGTGATACTGTCAATTGAGTTTTTAATTTGGTTTATCGTTTCCTTCATTTCTAGAATTATTGTTTGATTATTTTTTATAATCTCTATCTCCTGATAAAGATGCTTAAGTTCTTATTTTAGGTGTTTATGTAATTCATTCTCAATGTGTTCTTTCGCTGCTTGAATTTGCTGTCTTGTATCCTCTTTAAGGTTCCATTCCATCTGTCTAAGGTGTTCCTTGAGTTCTTTATGTGACCATTTTTCTGATGACTCTAGGTCCTCCTGAATATTTAGGCTGTCCTGCATTGTTTGTACTCCTTTTCTTCCTTGCTTTTTGAAGCTGCTCATGTTACTTCTTGTTCTATTTGACTGATGAGTTACTGTTTACTCCTATAAATTTATTAGATGCTTGGGAGGAAAGGTATTAGAAGGGAAGGGAAGAAGTCACTAAAAAGAATGAGAGTAAGCAGGTAGAATTCAAGGAAGGGGGGATAAGATAATTGAAAAGAAATGAAAAGACAAAAGAAGAAAAAAAATAGGAAATAAAAAAAGAAAAAAAAATTTTTTTAAAAAATAATAAAAAAATAAATAAAAAAATAAAAATAAATAGAAATTAAAATTAGAAGAAAAAAAATTTAAAAAAAATTGTAAAAAAAAATTTAAAAAAACAACAAGAAAGAAAAATGAAAATGAAAGAAAAACTGAAATCAAAAAAAAAAAAAGAGAAAAGAAAAAAAGAAAAAAAACCTAATAAATGCAGTCTTAGAGTTTGATTAACTTCTCTTCCAGTAGGTGGCGCTGTGCCCACCAGGCCAAGTTTCTCCTTTCAATACTCGGGAACCAATCACTGTGCAGCAGCTCCTCCCAGACTTGGCGAGTCTCCAATCCTGAGTGCCTAGGGCCTCCTCTTGTATCTAGTCACTTCCCACTTTTCCTTTAGCCAGGCCCCTCTCACGGGTGCCGCTCACCACAATACTGGCTACACGCCAGGTCTGCTGCTCCCGGGAGCCCTGTTTTCATGAACGACTGGGCACACTCTTCCAGTTTGCCATTCCCTCAGACCCTAAGTTTGTAGAGCTTGAGGCTGAGAATCCTCAGCGAATTTTACTTGCCCTCCGGTAGCCATGCCCCCGGTAGCTGGTGCAAGAGACCTCAGCTGTCAGCACTGGTGGGAGCGGTAGTTCCGCGCCGTGGGTCCCGCGCCACCTCTGATTCCTTCAGTCTGGCTATCGTGCTCACGGGAGAGCTGGGAGGGGCCCTTAAGGTTTCCCCGATGTGTGGAGAGGGAAGGCTAGGGAATAACACACCTGTAGGCGCAGGTTTCAATGAAGTTATCTCCTCTGCCGCAGTCTGATGACGTCAGTTCTCTGCCATGGTGGTATCTCTTCCAAATGGCTACAGTTCGTTTCCCTTTGCCGGGCGACCAGTGCCACGGGTGGGTCTTTACTGTCTCTCCCATGCCCCGTTTCAAACCTGTGGCCACTACCTATGAAGGCTCGGTAGGCATTTACCTCCGTAGGATGAGAAGGGCTGACCAGTTGTTTCAGCCGGATGGATTAGTGCTGAGTCACAGCTGTTGGTCTGCGGGAAGCAGGCGAACGGGAGCTTGAATTCAGCCGATCCGGGCTCAGTGTGTGTTCTGAGAGGCCCAGACTGTTCGCCCCAGATCCACGTCAGCTCAGCATTGCCTAGTGATCCTAAGCAAACAGATTTAGGTTGTTTACGACTCCCTATGCCTGCATAGCTGAAGAGGTCAGAGACTTGATCTCTCTGTGCCCGCCGCCATGTTGGAATCCTCCTATTAAGGACTTTATGTCTATTTTCACTAAGGATATTGGTCTGAGTTTTCTTTCCTTGAAGTGTACTTATCTGGTTTATTTTTCAGGGATTTATAAGCTTTGTAGAATGAGTTTGGAAACATCCCTTTCATTTTCATAGAATATGAAGTGTGAGTGACATTGGCAATAATTTTTCTTTAATGATCGTTAGAATTCAGCTGTGAATCCATATGGGCATTTGGATTTTCTGGGCATTTCTTTGTTGGTATCCTTTTCATTATCTCTTAAATGTCATTGTTAGTTATTGGTCTGTTAAGGTTTTCTATATTCTCTTGGTTCAATTTTGGTAGTGCATATGATTTTTAAAAATTTATCTATTTTTTCTAGTATCAAATTCATTAGAATATAAAATTTCAAAATAGTTCCTAATGACTCACTCTCTGGATTTCAATAATGTTTATTGAAATATTTCCATTTTTTTCTCTGATTTTTGAATCTTCTCTTTCAGTTCGTTTGGATAAGGATTTATCTTCTGAAAGAAGAAGTTTTTTGTTTCATTGATCTTTTTATTGTTATTTTGTTCTTTATTTGTTTATTCTTTTTTATTTCTTTCCTTCTTCTGGTTTTGGAGGTGGTTTGTTCTTGTTTTTCTAAAACCTTAAGATGTGCCATTAGGTTATTTGTTTGGAATCTTTCTGATTTCTTTTTTATTTTTGTAATGTAGGCACCTATAACTTTATAAATGTTCCTCTTAAAACTGTGTTCACTTTTTCCTAGAGATTTTAGTATGTTGCAATTCTGTTCTTGGTTAATTGTAAGAATTTTTAATTTTTCCTTTGATTTTTTTGATGATGAACTTATTCAAAAGTATCTTATTCATTTACTGTATAGTTTATGTTGTTTTTCTTGTTGTTGATTTCTAATTTCATTCCATTATGATCTGATAGGAAGCACAGTATTATTTTAACTTTTTTGTATTTGCCAAGACTTACTTTGTAGTATAAAATTTAGTCTGTTTGGAGAATATGGTCTATTTTGTGGACATTTCCATGAGCAGCTGAAAAAAAAGTGTATTCAGCTGTTGTTGAATGAAATATATTATAGATATCTGTTAAGTTCATTTGCTTTATGTTATGTTTAATTTTGTGATATCTTGTTGATTTTATGTCAGAAAGACCTATTAGTGGGGCTGGGGTTGTGGCTTAGTGGGAGAGTGCTTGCCTAGTACATGCCAGGCTCTGGGTTCAATCCTCAGTACCACATAACAATAAATAAAATAAAGGCATTGTGTCCAACTACAACTAAAAAAAATATTTAAAAAACCTATTAGTGAAAGAGAAGTATTGAAATTATATAGTATTGTACTGGGGACTGTCTGAGCCTTTATGTCTAGTAATGTTTGCATTGTGCTTGTTTTAGTCATACTGATATTTGGGGCATAAATATTTATTGTCATTATATTTTCTTGTTAGATTGTTCCCTTTATCAATACTTAGTGACCTTTTCTATCTCTTCTAATTTTGACTTGAAGTTTGCTTTGTCAGATATGACAGTAGCTACTCCTGGTTGCTTTTGGTTCCAGTTGCATGAAATGTAATTTTTCAGCCTTGGGATATCTTCACGTATGAGGTGTGTTTCTTGAAGGCAGCAAATAACTGTCTTGTTTTTTAAACCAATCTGCCATTCAGTGTCTTATTTGAGGATTGAGACCATATATTCAGTGTTAGTACAAAGAGGTATGTGTTACTTCCTGTTATTTTGATTATTTCCAGGGTTTGCTTTGATGCTAATTCTCATTTGCTGATTTAGTCTTCTCATGAGACTACTTCTTACCTGAGCTCTTTTGTTTGTTTTTTCTTTTTCTTTTGTGTGTGAGGTTTTGTTAAGAATCTTCTGCAATACTGACTTAGTAGTCATGAATTCCTTTAATTTGTGCTTATCTTTAAAGGGTTTTATTTCCCACTTGGTTCTCAAGAATACACGGAAGACGGAAGGAGACCCTCATGGGTTTGATGGTGTGAGGGGGAAGGGAAGGGAAAGAGAAAGAGAGAGAGAGAGAGAGAGAGAGAGAAGTGTCACAGTGGAATGGATAGAGAATAGGGATAGGAGGGGAGGGGGGATAGGGAGGGCAGCAGAATACAACTGACACTAGGATTGCTATATGTATACACATGGATGTATAACCAATGTGATCCTGCAATCTGTACACGTGGAAAAATGAGAATTCATACCCTATTTGAATCAAATGTATGATATGTCAAGATCATTGTATTGTCTTAAACAATTAAAAAAAAAAGAATAGCTTTGTCAGGTAAAGCAATTGTGATTGGCAGTTATTTTCTTTCAGGGCTTGAAAGATAACATTCCCAGCTCTCCTGGACTTACTAATTTCTGCTGAGAAATCTGATATTATTCTGTTTAAGTTTCCTCTAAATGTGACCTGGTGTTTCTTTCTGTAGCTTTTAACTTTCTTTGATCTGTATTCTTCATTTGTGTTTTAATTATAGTATGTTGTATGTGGTTCTATTCTCGTATTTTCTATTTGGGGTCCTAAATGTCTTCAGTATCTGGATGTCCATCATGTTCCCAAGGTTTGGAAATTTTTCTGTTATCATTTTACAGAATAGAGTATCAATCCATTAGCCTCCTTCCTCAATGCCTGTGAGTCAAGTTTGCTGTTTTAATGTTGTTTTGCTGCTGTGACTAAAAGATCTGACCAGAACAATTTTAAAGGAGGAAAAGTTTATTTGGGAGCTCATGTTTTCAGTGATCTTAATCCATAGAAGTTGGACTCCATTCCTCGCTGCTCAAGGTGAGGCTGCATATCATGGTGGGAGAGGGTGGTGGAGGGAAGTTGCGAGAGACTCCACTCTCCAGATACAGATTTATATACCAAAGCCACACCCTGGTTCCCCCTTGTCCAACTACACCATACCACTTTAGTTACCACTCAGTTAATCCCCATCAGGGGATTAAATCACTGTTTGGGTTAAGACTCTTACAAACCAAGCATTTTCCTCTGCATTGTCTCACATATGAGCTTTTGGGGGACACCTCACATTCCAAACCACAATACAGAGTTTCTGTGTATTCTGATCATTGGGTTTTTTTTGTTATTATTGTTTTGTTTTGTTTTGTTTGGCTACTATTGAGCATTCAGGGTTGTACACTTTATCCTTAAACTCTGAGATTCTGTATTCTACATGATTTAATCTATTGGAGAAACTTTCAGCTGCATTTTAAAATAGGAGTTATTGTGCCTTCATTTCTGAGATTTCTGTTTGGCTCCTTTTCTGTGTCTCTACCTCTTCATTGAACTTCTCATTCATATCCTATACTGACTTTCTTAATTGTTTCAGGTGTGGTTTTGTGTGTGTGTGTGTGTGTGTGTGTGTTCTCTTGGAATTGATTGATCTTTTAAATAAGCATTCTTTTGTATTTTTCATCTTTTTTTTTTTTATTAAATCAGAGCATATTGGTTGTACATAGCAGTTGGGTTTATCCTGACAAAATCATACATTCACAGAATTCACCACTGGTTTGGTGCCTTTTCTTTGAAACAGCAGAATTTCTGGGTATCTCTGACTGAGTCTTTGACTGTTCATTATTAGATTTCAGTGAATTCCCTGTAACTTATCTTGCTGCCATACAGTTTTCCTGCTGCTTCAATTCTGAATCATGGAGAACTGGGAAAGTGCAGACTTCTTCTATATCACCATCTTTGTCCCCACCTTATTGTTTTAAATCTTGACAAAATGGCAGGTAAAATTGATGGCAATTTATTTTTCATTGGACATTTTGTTCAGGGCAAAAGTAGTTTCACAGTATAAGGGAATAATTTATTTTTATTTTTAATTAAAAAACTATTAACATCTGTCCAAATATGTACCGATAAAAAATTTGAATAAATTAAATAATATAATTCTTTCCATCTAGCTGGTGGTTTTCTTGAGTTCACAGTGAACTTGACATGAGTAGCCCATTAGAAATATGTATTTCAGGGCTGGGGTTGTGGCTCAGCGGTAGAGCACTTGCCTAGCATGTGTGAGGCACTAGGTTCGATTCTCAGCACTGCATATAAACAAATGAAATAAAGGTCCATTGACAACTAAAAAATATTTTAAAAAATATACTTTTCTGGCCTACTCATAAGGAAGCATATACACTTTGACTATTTTTTGTAGCATTTGAAGAAATTGTGTAAACTTGTTAGGCAAACTTTGTTTTTCTTTCTCCTCAGAATGCAGGATTTTAAATATTTTCTAGAATAAAAAGAATATTTAGAAGAAAGAAAGCTAATGTTTATTTAACATCTGCTCTACCAAATATCTGCTAGTTATTTCATACTGTTTTATTTATTTTTAGAGCAACTCTGTAGATCAGTATTTTCAGTGTCATTTTCATTTTCTTATAGGGGGAAACTGAGGTGCAGAAAGATGTAATAAATTGACTAAGATACTGCTTGTGTTAAAGGGTATTGCTGAGATTTTCATCTTTCTCTCACTAAAAAATACAGATCAGATGAAAGATACTTGAAACTATTTATAAAAATGCCTTCCAATTTTATATTTCTAAGTAGCATTTCTTATGTAGTTTTAGTTCATTGTGCAGTTTCCTTGGAGCTAATCCTAGAAGGCCTTACCTTAGGGGGTTCTGGGCATGGACTCTGTAGTTACTAATGTAGTAGTCAGTGTGACAAGTGCTGTTTACCTTTTGCAATGTGCTCTATACATTCAAAATTATAATAATCTGTTTCTTCATTATCTCTACTTCCCAACTACCACCACAATGTAACAAATGTCAGAAACCTTTCAACTAGTTTGGTATATCTTTGAAGTCTTAGCTTTCATTGTGCACTGTGCCATGTGGTGTGCATAAGGCTTCAAGTGAGCCTTTTGACCTGAACTGTAGTTTTATAGCTATTATTTATTTGCTGAGAAAAAGGGGCAGAAATATCAAGTTATCTTACATCTTAATATCTGATTTATTAAAAAATAACCAGCTCTGCTTCTGAATTATAGTATGAAAATAATGAGTTTGAAGAAGAGCGTAAGTATTAACCCCAATGAAAGTAAAAACATCCACGGTTTCTTTTATACTTTTAAATTCATACTGAAGTTTGGTTTACAAAAACGAATAACAGTTATGTTACTACTGCTATTATATTTTATGAAAGACAAATTATGGAATTTCAAAGAAACGATTTACAAGTTATTTGTTTATCTGTTAGAATTTTTTAAATACAAAATAAGCATTTCAGGTTTATATCTTTGTGAGTTAATTTACATTGGGGGAAAATACTTTCATATTCTGAATACATGTTAGAAAAAGTAAAAGTTTGTGATTTATTGTTATATCATCTTTTTATATTTTTTATTTTGAAACTGTCATGCTTATTAGGTGTCAAGAAAAGTAATGATTAAAATAATATTAAATAATCTTAATAACTTATTTCCCAGCAAAAAATAATTAGTCTCTAATTATTTGTGTCCCTTGTTTGTATTATCCCTGTGTTTCCAAAGGATAAATGCAGGTAAGAATAGGAGATAAAATTGTATTTGATTTTCTTCCTTTTTCCCTTACCCTTTTGGGGAGGTATCTGTCCAATGTTACTAAAACTCTGAATTTTATTTTCTGTCAGACACAAATCCAATAATTTTAATGGTCTATTTTCTTCATTATTCCTGTGCCCAACCACCACTACAACAAAACAAATGTCTGAAACCTCTGAACTATAGTTTGTTATATCTTTTGAGGTCTTAGCTTTCAACAGTAGAGTATGATGATATTTTACTTGTCATACAAGGTTGTCATCTAGTGGTATTTTCAAATAGACATAATTTGGAATTATCTACTTAATAAACTTTAGCCTTTTAAAGCAAGTACTTAACAAAGCGAATTTAGGTTTTAATATTTTCAGAGTCTAAACACCTTTGAATGTTACTGAATTAGATACAGTTTTATAAAGGTTTTTCCCTAGAACTTTTTTATAATTTCTGTCTCTTAATCTTTAAAAATATATTTTTTGGGTCTGGCCACTGAAATATTGAAGTTTGACTAGTATGAATGTTAAATGATATGTATATCAAGGCATTTTGTATTGTTTTACATTTCCAGAAATTCTGTATTATTAAGTAATTTCTTGAAGAACTCTTTGTGTATTCATCCTTTCCATTTGGTTCAGATTAGTTTCATGAAATGTTTTATGAAGTTCATGGTATTTTTTCTTGTCTTTGCTTTTGTTGTTTCTGGTTTTATAATATAACAATCTGAAGGGTTAGTAGAGAAAAAATTAAAATAAATTTTGTGATGAATGTTTATACATGTACATAAAAAATAGTATCATAGGTCAGTTAAATGGTGAACATAATATACATTTGTGCATAAAATAAATCATAAACTAAACACTGAGAATACATTTTTAAAGATTGTTTATTATTGAATAAAATAAATCTCATATTACATGGTTTACTAGATTAAGATCAACACCAAATACTAATAGAGGTACTTCAAATAATACATAATTTTATTTGTCTGATCCATTTATGTGTAAGCCATAGAGAAAATAAAATTTTAAGCTAGCATTGATTCAGATCCTTTTCGTAAGAATGAAGATTGTAGAGATAGATTGTAGCATTCATTTTGCTCTAGTAGGCATCTACTGTATGTTAAGAGTCTGGACAAGAAAATGGTAGTGATGAAAGACATACTTGGTTATTAAGGAAAATGAAATAAAAGATTTTTTTTTCATTTTCCACTATTTCTTATAGTGACTCCACCTCTGAATTACCTTTAGTGGAATTCTGATCCTCCTAGTTGCTGGATTTAATAAAGATTGGGCATGGAATCTCATGGATTCATTCAATTTACTGCTGATGTTCCAATTAATATTCTTGTCTGTGATCTCTCCCCAATACATCTGTAAGCTATATTGAATATATTGATTTGATCTATATTAGGTTATGTGAAGCATATTTTGTGCCCAAATTCTCATTAGTCTTATTTCCTTTCTAATCTTGTTACCTTTCTAATCTTGTTACTCAATATGGCTAAATATTGTATTTTCCCAAGTTATATTCAAAATAGTTATTTGTAAGCATTTTCTTTTGCCCTAGAGAAGGGAATCACATTATTTTGATGTCCCTAAGTTGGAAGAGCAATAACTATAGAAGGATAGGATAACCAAAATTTGGGCAGGTGTATTACAATCTACTTAAATAGTAGAGATAGAAACAATTTAGATAGAGTGAATATTATGTAGATAATTTTTAAAATTTTGTTTTATTTAATGTTTTGTCAGTTTGCAGATCAGAGCTTCCATATTTGCTAAAATCAAAAATACTTCTTAACATAAGTGGTTTTTGATTATGTTGTATTTTATTCTCTCCTGTCTCCATATTTACTTGGGTAATTGGGAGTTCATTATCTTTATTTTCTTTGTGGCTAAGCAGGAATTTATATATTAAATTCTCATTTTGGTATTTTGATATTACAAAGGGCTAGTATTTGCCAATGTGATAGCCCATTGGGACCCCCCCCCCCCCCCGAAAAAAAATAAATGTAGCCATTTTATTTAAGGTTTTATTCATAGATGGTTAAAATGAGTGTTCAGATATCTGCTTTATCTTAGTTGACAAAGTCCAATCCATTTAGGAAGAATGTTTTGATGATTTTTCTTCCTGGTATATTCAAGTTTTCTTGTGTAATTAGCCTACTATATATTAGTGTGTACTAATAGAATCTGTCTTTATTTTAGAAATCCAGGTCGAGTTCAGATTTAAATGAGTATTCATTATTTAAATGGGTAGAGGTGGTCAGAGGGAAAAAAACTGTATTGTTTGTTTTTATGGCTCAGTTTCTGTCTTTTTTCTACCTTAAAATTTTTCATAATCTGAAGACAGGCATGGTGGTACATACCTGTAATCAAGCATTGTAATCTCGGCAACTCTGGAGGCTGAGGCAGGAAGGAGTATCTCAGATCAAGGCCAGCTTCAAAACCCTGCAATAATTTAGCAGAACCCTATCATCCATACACACACATACACACACACACACACACACACACACACATCTGTGTAAGTGCCCTATTCAATTCCCAGTGACCCCTGTCCTTCACCCCTTTTTTGATAGTTTGGAAGTCTGAAGTAAAGGTGGGTTTTCTATATGTGTCCAGTTTGTAAAATATTTTGGTCAAAGATTGACCTAAATGATTTTTACACCTTTTAGTCTGGTGTACAAAACTCTGCTAAGAAATTTGTTAGACGTATAATTGTGTTCTTTGCTTTCGTAGTGCCATACAAAATGATATAAAAGATATCTTATTCCTGTTTGCCTCAAAAGAAAGTTGACTATGAGTGACATTATTGAGATACTTGAGAACACTGTATGTCAGAAGCAATTTGGAAGTGAATAAGAGCAAATAAGCAGAGAAACAGATTTAGTAAGTGCAGTGTGTGTGTGCCACATGCAGGCTGAAACATGTTTTGTTTGGCTTGTATATTGCCTTTACAAAAACCTAAAAGCTAAAAATCAGATCTAACAATAGCTGCTTTACCTGTCCTTATGAAGACAGTCAACTAAAGCTATACTATGGCTGCCTATTTCAGCTGGGGCATGTATTTGTAATTTTCCTTGGCATCTTAGTTTTGTTTTGTTTTTAATATGAAAGTTTTCTTTTTGGTGAAGTGCCTTCATTTTTTTTTTTTTTTTTAAATTGAGGTAGGGTCTCACCAAGTTGCTAAAAGCCTCCTTAAGTTGCTGAGGCTGGCCTCAAACTTGTGAACCTCAGTCACCCAAATCACTAGAATTACAGGTATGCGCCTCTGCAACCAGCTTGCTCTTTTCATTTTGTATACAACAGCAAAGCCAGTGAATAAGACTCAAGAATTTTTACTTACCTTCAGAAGAATGAATCAAAGGAAAATTGCCTTTTTTTTTTTAAGTTGTGGTAAAGGGTTGTGATGGAGATCCACTATCTGGAATTAAGAAATTAGCACTGGGCTGGGGATGTGGCTCAAGTGATAGCGCGCTCTCCTGGCATGAGCAGGGCGCTGGGTTCCATCCTCAGCACCACATAAAAATAAAATAAAGATGTTGTGTCCACCAAAAACTAAAAAATAAATATTAAAAAATTCCCCCTCTTTCTCTCTCTCTCTCTCTCTCTCTCTCAAAAAAAAAAAAAAAGAAATTAGCATAAAGTGGTAGTATTTGTTTTATGCTGATTGAGATTCTTAAACTGTGATTTGCACAAGTCTGTTTTGTATGTCTGGTGACTTTTGAAGATGAAATAAAGACAGTTGTAGTTAGTGGTACTTGGGCTCTCTAATTCTTCTTATTGAATTAATTATCTGCCATAGGAAAAAGATACACTTATTCTTTTTTCTGAAGTTAAAGAATTTGTTCATGGTTGCCAATTACGTGACTTTAAGACAGAATTTTAACATCTGCTATTTATGAAAAAGGGAAGTATTTTCTAAAAGTACCTTTATAAAAGTTTTTTCAGGACAAAAACATTGGCAATTTAAAATTGCATTATTCCAAGTTAAAATTAGTATAAAAATTTAACTCTTTAGTGCCATGCTTGTCAATATAATATATTCAAATGTACTTTTATAATTCAAAATTGTAATGAGGGGTTTTATAATGTTACTGTTCCACAAAATATCTGCTAAAGGGGAGAAATGTGTGTTTTTGCAGGATGTTTTAGTAAGCAAAAGCTCCCTGGGTCCATTTTTTCTTTAGGGTTCATACCCTTGGGTTTTACTTACTCAAAGCTGGTTCATGGGAATTGATTATAATTCTCTTCCCTTGAGTTCCATTGGGTTTGTAGTGGGACCAACTCTATTGCTTTCTTTCCTGATGACCACAATTAAAGGTCACAGTGGAACCTTGTGTTTTGTTCTTTCATTTACTACATTCTTGGTACATGTTGAAGCAAATTTTGACATTT
Source organism: Spermophilus citellus (assembly GCF_964194105.1). Taxonomy (NCBI): domain Eukaryota; kingdom Metazoa; phylum Chordata; class Mammalia; order Rodentia; family Sciuridae; genus Spermophilus; species Spermophilus citellus. Next base: position 63,037,133 of record NC_138182.1, on the reverse strand, counting down.
ATTTTTATTAATTTTTAAATTCATTGTTCATATTGAAGTTTTAAATGTTTATAAAATAAAAATATTAATATGTAAATCCCAAGTTCTAGTCAATTTAGGTTCTCTCCTTTTGTGAAAATAGTTCAATATTTACTGATGGATCATTAACATGTTAGGATAATCTGTAGAGTGGATATCCTGTTTTTTGATAATTGTAGAATAAATTCAAAACATAAAGATTTTAAAATATGAAGTGTGAACAAGGGGAATTTTGGAAGTTTGAAATTGAGCTGTATTTTATAATTTGTTATATTCAGAAATCCTTACATAGTCATAACTTGAAAGAAATCACATGATATTTTGCTTAAAGTCAAATTTCCATCCCTGTACAACTTCTGCCTTTAGAATTATTGTTAGCTAGACTTTCCTTTTTTATAATTTGTAGGGGTAGGTATTTTTAATAACATAATATCCTTTTAAGGGCACAAAGAAAAATATGTATATGAATTTTCCACTTTGTTCTGTCAGTAATAGTAAACTAGAAATCTGTAAGCAGACTCTTTTAGTTTTTGTAGTAAAAGCACTTTATAGTAGAGAACAAGGTTACATGTAATCTTAAGAAAAGAATTTTGGTTAATTTTGATTTTAGATAATATTAAGCTATTTATTTTATCTTTACAGGTATCTTTCAGATGAAGGCATTGAAGCTTGCACAAGTTCTCCTGACAAAGTCAATGTAAATGACATCATCCTGATTGCTCTCAATGTAGGTTACGTTTATTAACTTATAAACATTTTGAAAAACAGACTAAACTGGATTTTATTATAAATAATAGGAAGAATATCTTTCATTGTCTTATACATTTTAAGTTGTGATGTTTGTTGAATTTGGTAATCACATAATAGCCAATTATTAATGCCTATTATACAGAATCCAATAAAAAGAAAAAAATGTCTAATCCAGGCTTCTCCTCTTTTTTTTTTCTCTTTTAATTTTTAGTTGTAAATGGACACAATACCTTTATTTTATTTATTTATGTGGTGCTGAAGATTAAACCTGGTGCTCCATTCATGTGAGGCAAGCACTCTACCACTGAGCCACAACCCCAGCCCATTTCTTTTTAACACAGTGATTATTTGTAGAATTTTATAACATTTTCAGTAGCAATATAAAAATTTTTCACTCATTAAAATACATTTTCATTTTGGTTTGCATGGGAAACTAGGTTATAGCCTTTTGACAGTTGTATTTATTGTTTTAAAATAACTTTTCCTGATTTAAAATACTTGTGGAACATTATAGAAATTACAGAAAATCAAAATAAGAAAAGTAGCCTTATTATTAAGGTTTTAGTTTGTTGGTATTTTTCTTTCTAGCTCTCTTCCCCCACTTAACTGTGTAGGTATACTTTTTCCATAATTATATTGGCTTTTTTTGAGAATTTTAAATATTTTTTGATGTAAAGAGTAAATAAATGTTCTTTTTCAATTCTGCAGTTACCCTTCTGGTAGTTCTTTTAATAAACACTCTATTAACAATCAAACAAGTATAGTTTTTTTTACAATAAACAATCTATTAATAATCAAATTTTTATTTTGTTATGTATAATCAATGAAATTCTCATAGTTCTGTGGGTATCATAGCACAGATAATGAAAAGCAGAAATAGTGGATACTAAGGACATTTGAAATATAAATAAATGTATAATTAATGTTTTCTTTTGAAAGCACTTAAATTTATAGAATTAAACTTGAGCTTAAACATAAATTTTATGTTCTGAACTTTTGGCGTTTTTTGCAGGTTTGAATTTTATTTAGGTTAAGTTTGTTTGTTTTGGAACTGAGTATTTTGATTTTTAATAAACAAATGACTGAGTTTTTTAATAGTAATCATTAGTTAGGAATTATACATGTTATCTATGATTATAATGGCAATATTTCCTAGATGCTTTAACTTTCTTTACCTTGCACCCAAACTAGTGAATTCTACTTTTAAAATGTTGTAAAGAACTTTATTTCTTGTTTATTTAAAAATAGCTTTCTAAAAATGATGGGAAACAGATTTTATGACAGTCTTCTGTTCTTTGTCTTATTTATATACTTGGGTAAATAGTAATGAATTGTCCATCATTGGTGTGAACTTAAAAAAATCAAGATCAAGTATTTGTTATACACACAGAAGTGACTAATGATCACTACTGAATGAATTAATTTGTCTTTATCATTTTCTTTGAAGTGTATAGTAAAATATTTGAGTACATAGCTATTACACAGTATAATAATAGAAACAATAAAAATCTTTTAGGATGAAGCCTATACCAGACAAATCTACTTTTTGAAGTTTTTTCACCTTTTAATAAATTTCAAGCATTTATAATATCCAATTTAATTTATTTTTTAACTTTTCAAAAGATTATTGAATATTAGTGATTAGTTAAGAAAGACTTGTATTACTGATTATTATTTTATATATATTTCATGTATGTAGTCTCTTTCCTATTGTCTCTTGTCCTGTGGGGGACACAGTAAATTTGTTGCTTTATCTAGCAGTGAACAATAGAATAATATGTATACAATGTTTCTGCCCAGGGAGGTCCCTTAAAGGTTGGTGCCCAAAGCTTTTATTGGGTGCTTGCAAAGGTGCCCTCTACCCAGCATGCACCCAAATTCTAGACTCTGGTTTTCACTTCCCCCACACCCCAAAACAGCAGGTGTTCACAATGTTTATACCGATAGTCTAGGCTGTGCACCCTATCTCTTAACTTTGTTAAGTAGGCCTTTCTAAAAATAGCTCCCTCAAATCTGTTGTATGACTCTTCTAGGTTCAGATTTAAAGGGAGGTATTGAAAAGGAGTGTTCTTAGTTTTTTAGTTTTTTTTTTTAACCTCTGTAAACTAGGGAATAAGAATATTAACAAGTGACATTGAAGTCCTGCATATGGTTTTGATTCAAATATGTGAGTTATTCAGAAAAATAAGTGATAGCAGTCTTAAATTACTAAGCACTATTAATAAAAATTGAAGTCAGTTGTATTTCTTTTTCTCTCCTGAGATTTTTAAAATTTGTTTTAGATATACAAACATTTGAGTGTATTTTGACATATGTGGAGTATAACTTATTCTAATTAGGATCCCATTCTTGTGGTTGTACATGGTGTGGTGTTTCATTGTGGTATATTCATTATATGTACATAGAGGAGTTATGTTATTTCCAGATATCTTAAACTTATTTGAATAGTCAGCAACATGTGTATAAGTGGGTAGATACTTTGAAATATCAATAAAATTTTTACTTAATTTTTGTTTTTCTTTTTAATTAAGTTTTCAACAAAGTTTTTTTTTCCAGGTAAGTATTTCTTTTATGTTTGATAATAAAAGTATTTTGGGACACAGCCATTGTTCTGGCAATCCTGATATAATGAAATGTTGAATTAAAAAATTGCTTTTGTTGTACTCCTAAACTGACTTTGAATTTAGAGTCTTTAAAGATTTAGAATATCACTAGGCACGGTGGTGCATGCCTGTAATCCCAGGGACCTGGGAGGCTTTGAGGCAGGAGGATTGCCAGTTCAAAGCCAGCCTCAGCATAAAGTGAGTCCCTAAGCAACTCAGTGAGACCCTGTCTCTAAATAAAATACAAAACAGGGCTAAGGATGTGGCTCAGTGGTTGAGTGCCCCCCTGAGTTCAATTCCCGGTACCCCAAAAAAGAAAAAGATTTAGAATGTCATTTTCATCTTGCTAAAAGCACACTGAAATAACATGCCCTATGTATATTTGTAGTACTTTAAGAGTTATATAAACTTTGAGTGTATTGTTTTGGTTTAGCTTTGTGAAATAGAGTTGGTATTTTTTCCATTTTATGAATAAATTAACTGGGTTAGGGACATGTGATTAATTATAGTTGTGATGAATCAAATTTTAGGATTTTTGTCTAGTGCTCATTAACTTTTACTCGATTCTTCATTTTATTTTGAATTAAATTTCTTAATTAGTAAAAGCCAGAAATGAGGGACTATAGTGTATCATAAGATTTTTATATTTCTGTTCATAAAATTTGTTTTTCATTTTCAATATTTCTATCTTTGAATTCAAAATAATGCCAATGATTTTATGGACTATTTTTTGACTTAATGGTTATATATGTTTAGGTATTTACTCTGTGCAAGTCATTGCTCATGTTTGTTAACATTTGATTTTCAAACTTGTCCTAATGGAGGGAGTGCTAGAATAAGAAAGTATTTTTACAAAGTACATTTGAAATGATAAGGCATACAATTTGAGGTCGTATGTTCTTTTTACACTGTTTCTGGATTGAGGCTGCAAAAAGAATTATAAACCTAAAACATTTTGCACAAGTGTTTGTATTTGAGACTTGATTTTCCTGGCAGTTTCATTTGGTGAGTTTTAGTGTAGGGGTGATCCTTATATTATATTATAAAATAAATTATGAGTCCTGTTGGTAAAAGACCAGAAAGGATCTGTGGGAATTGTATAGCATGTAAATGCTTGTTTCTTAATCTGACTGAGTACATGTAAACATTTTAAAAAGGGTGATATTATTGTGGGTGTTCAAAGAAGACTCCTGCCTCTTTATATATATTCATTTCATATCAAAGTAATTGTCAAAAATGACAATGTGTTTTCTTCTTAAGTGTAATACAAATTTTCCCTTATACTGTATGTGATTAAATGTATTTAAGTCTATTTTATTTTGTTCATAAGGTAATGAAAAGCTACTATTTACTATATTTAAGGAATAACAAAGATGATACAACTTTAGATTTACACTAATTGCACTATCTCAAGCATCAAGATAGTTTCTCAGCCTAAATATTTCGGACCTTTTCCTAAGTCCAGTTCATAAACTTTTCATAAATACTGATAGTTTTGCTCTGAACAATTTTTTTGCCTGTCCTTTGGTTTTCACTTCAAGAGGATACAATCCTAAAAAGTTCTGCTTTTTATATAGACTATATAATTGTTTTTTGATGGATACGCTTGTTTGTTTATTTATTTATTTGTGGTGCTGAAGATGGAACCCAGTGCCTCACACATGTCAGGCAGGCGCTCTACCACTGAGCCACTACCCCAGCCCTAGTTTTTCCTTTGTGTTTCAAATGCTGTAAGTCATGCTGTGTTAGTCCTTATGTATTCATTTTTTTGTTCTGCTGTGATTTATGGAGTTATATGTCTGTATTTTCATATAGTCAGTTTGTTTTTCAACTTCTATTTTTGTAATTTGTGTAAGGAAATGAAATAATTTCTTTCTTTAGTGAGATCTTACTTCTTTGCTATTCCAGTGGTATTGTTCCCTGGTATATTTGAGTGTTATGTTCTTTGTTAGGATATGGATATTTTAGCCATGTTTTCATGTCTTGCATATCAGAGTTATGTGGATGGGATTCATTTGTTTGAAATATAATATGTTCATGTATTTGAAAGCTCTCTTCTGATTTTGGATTGAGGCATTATGTTTTTAGTAAGACTGTAATTTACATAAACTCAAATTTGATATTTTAATAGAGGAGAGTAAGTTAAAAGGTTACCTAAGGAAATATAAGGCCTTATATTTTACTATTCATTGTCCTGGCACACGTTAAACAACTTGAACATGAGACTATGTTATCTGAAAAGACTGATTAACTTATTATGAGATTCATACATTTAAGCAGTCTTTTCAGATAACAAAGTCCCATACATAAGTTGTTTAACATATGTCAGTTCAGTAAATAGTAACATACAAGGTCTCATATTTCATGCATATAAAGACATGTAAAAAACTTTTTGTTCTATAAACCTTAAGTAATTTCATCTTTTGTTTATGAAATTAGATTTAGATTTACTTTTTATAGAATTCTGTTTTAATAATAATATTTTTATTTTAGACAGATCTGAGAACAATTGGCAAGAAATTTCTTCCCAGTGACATCAATGGTGGAAAGGTAGAAAAGGTAAAGCAAATTGCTAACTTCCTGAATTTTGCTAAGTACAATGAATAAGAACATCTACTAAATTAATGGAATATTTTTTCAATAAATTTCAATTGCAAAATATTTTGTAAGTGAACAGTTCACAAAATCATCATTATAACGACTGTCTCTACACTTTGAAAAATATTAAAACTTAAATTTTTGTGACTTTAAAAAAATTAAAGGAAAAACACTTTTAGGAATTATAAATATGGTTATATTAGGAATTATAAATATGGTTTACTTTACATGTAAGACCTACCACAGGTTATTGGAACTCAGGACAAAGACCTTTTCCTACCTTCTTATTTTAATTATCTTTTTATTTTACTTAATAAGAGTGTCAGATTATAAGAGAATATTAGGAGCAATTTGGCAAAGATATGCTTTTGTTTTTTGCTATAATTTTATATTGTACAAATATATATTCATATTATGAACTTTTTCTATGATCTGTTTTTCTTTTCATTTATTTATTTATTTGTTTGTTTGTTTGTTTATTAATTTATTTATATTTTCTTTATGGCACTGGGAATTGAACTCAGGGCTTCACACATGTTAGGCAAGCACTTTCACTGAGCTATACTCCAGCCCTTATTCTTTTGAGACAGGCTCTTGCTAAGTTGCCCAGGCTTGCCTTGAACTTGCAATCCTCTTGCCTTAGCCTTCCAAATAACTGGGATTATAGGAATGCACCACAATTGTCTGGCTCAGTGATCTCTTTTTTAAATATAAGCGTACATCTTTAAGAGATGTGTCAGTAGTTTTTTGTTTCCTAATCATTCATGTTGAGTTATTTTCTCTTTATTGGTAAATATATATAAATTGTGTTAATCAACAATTTGATATGTGCTTGTCACTTTTTGAACTATTAAAGGAACATTATTGGCTATACTTTAAAGAAATATTTTTAAGGACTACATTTGTTTTTGAATGCACATTCTTATTTTTTTAGCACTCAGATATTTAAAGTAGATCTTTTAAATTTTGGATAAAAGGTCTCTAATATAACAATGTTTTTATATTTCCTAAATATTAATCTATTTTTTGCAATAGATGGTAAGAACTATTAGAGAAGAGCACTACTCTGTTTACAATTTAACAGATCATTAATCTGTTAACAACCATCAGAGAAAAGGGTTCTACATCTTCCTTCAGAAATTCATTTGCATGTTTAATAAAATGAGAAAGCTTTATTTATATTTAAACCCACATTTCATGTGCTGCAACTTGCATTCTCTGATCTTTATAGTCCCTCAGAGGAAATGGTGAGTATCTGGTTACCATCTTTTTTGAATAATGTTCAGAGACTTGGAGACTTATATATGTCATTTCCACAAGTTTCTTTTTGCTAAAACTGTTCTTTTTAGATTCTTAGTTTCAAGCTAGTCTGTCATCTTCATTGTACTTTTTGATTCTTTTCCAGTTTTTTTACATTTCCTTTTTGGTTACAGTGGTAGTTCTCAAACTTCTTCCACAAGAATTGCCCTGAGATCTGTCTGTAATAGAGATTGGATCCCAAATCACCCCTATTCCTGCCTGAGTCTCTGATTCCATTTAAATAAGATGGAACATTGAAATTTGATCAAGTTTCCCAGGAAAAGTTGATTTTGCTAGTCTGGGAAGTATACTTAAAAAAATACTGGATTATAAGCCCCCAAGTTGGACAGCAATCTCTGATAGGTCTGATGAGTACAGTGATTCTCCACAGGAAAAAAAAGTAATATCAAAGCAATGTCTGCACATCCTTACACCAGTTTTTTAAAGAAAATTTTGGAGCTTTCTGGATTATTGGTTTTCCATTTCGCTCTGTGGCCATAGAGAACCTGAGAATCTACCTCTGCTGTGATTTCCTAAGTATTAGTGGTGACACTTCTCTGCTCCCTTCAATTTCTGAGAGCATTTTTACTTCTAAAAGTTTTGTGTAGTACTACTTTTAAAGATTTTCTTTGAATGCAGCTAACAATGAAAACTAAATGTTCTGGTCTAGAATATTCTTTGCCAAATTTTATCCTTGAAAACATTCTTAATGCTGGTAAGACTTTGTGTATAAATTAGATATGAAATTAGCCCTTTTACATGAAACAAATTATTAGATACCTCTTTTTTGTTCTTCCTCTTTAATAATACTATTGTTTTTATTACTTGTTTCTGACACCAAATATAATTCTCACAGTATTAATGAAGATATTTTGAAAAATAATTTTCATAAAAATTTTTAAGAAGCTGACACATTACTCATTTCGTGTACTGTTAAAACTCCATACATTATATAAAAATAAAACTTTAATAGGCCGACGTAAATGTTCAAGAAATGTATTTTTATGTGATTTGCATTACTTTGGATTATTTGTCTCTAAAATAAAGACTAATGATTTATTTATGCTTTTATTGAAATACTTTATTAACTAGCATTTTACCATGTTGATAGTGACTGAATCCTTATAAAGACATGAATATAGAATCGTCTGTCACTAAATTGCATATGTTTTAGTTCTAGTTTAAAATAAACTTTATTTGAGTCTGCATAAGCTATATGGCAACATTTAGTAAGTAGAGTATTTGAATAAGTAATCTGCCTCTGTCTTGACCCTTCCAGATTTTGTTGTAAAGTAATATTTTCAATATACATTTTCAATATACTTTCTGTTGACAAATATATGAAAAAATATTCAATATCTGTAGCAATTAGAAAAATGCAAATCAAAACCACTCTAAGATATCATCTCACTCCAATCAGAATGGCAGCTATTATGAAGACAAACAACAATAAGTGTTGGCAAGGATGTGGGGGAAAAGGTACACTCATACACTGCTGGTGGGACTGCAAATTGGTGCAGCCAATCTGGAAAGCAGGATGGAGATTTCTTGGAAAATTGGGAATAGAACCATCATTTGACCCAGCTTATCCCTCTTCTCGATCTATACCCAAAGGACTTAAAAACAGCATACTACAGGGACACAGCCACATCGATGTTTATAGCAGCACAATTCACAATAGCTAAACTGTGGAACTAACCTAGATGCCCATCAATAGATGAGTGGATAAAAAAATGTGGCATATACACACAATGGAATATTACTCAGCAATAAGAGACAATTAAATCATGGCATTTGCAGGTAAATGGATGGAGTTAGAGAAGGTAATGCTAAGTGAAGTTAGCCAATCCCCAAAAACCAAAATGCAGAATGTTTTCTTTGATATAAGAAGGCTGATTTATAGTGGGATAGGGAGAGGGAACATGAGAGGAATAGATGAACTGTAGTTAATACAGAGGGGTTGGAGGAGAAGGGAGGGGGCATGGGGTTAGAAATGATGGTGGAATGTGATGATCATTGTTATCCAAAGTACAGGTATGTTTTGAATATACTTTGTATAAACCGGAGATATGAAAAATTGTGCTCTATATGTGTAATAAGAATTATAATGCATTCTGCTGTCATATAAAAAACAATAAAGGTGGGAAATTACAAGATTAAAAAAAGAGAGAAACTTGAAGTGTAGAGAATGATCATCTGGTACTAGAATTGCAACAAGATTTTCTGTGGTCAAATGATCAAGTCACTTAAAATATTATTTTGGGGTTTTGACTGACTGAAATTGCACTCAATCTCTTGTAGCAGTGCTAGGGTAAGTGTGCAGGACCAGTGAGATCACTGATACAAAGCACAGTGCTAATACTTGTAGTATACTGGATTCAGCTTGTTCTAGTTTATGAATGTTGATTTTCAGCAGCTCTTTCCAGTTTAGAGTGCAGGAATACCTAGTTGGTAGTTGAAATTAGTCATGGAAATTGTTAAATACTACAAATGAGTATCTCTGTCTTGTCTTGTTTCAGAAGTGTTTTTGCTAAGCTTACCCCTGTCATCCAACCAGTGTCTGTGCTTTTATTTTTGAGTGTTTCCTTTTGCATATGTTGTAGACTTAGTTCTCTAATTTTCCTGACATTTCAGAGAACTCAATGTGTTAATTTTAAAACATGTGAATTATTTTAAATATTTAATGTATACAAGTAGCTATGTTTTAAAGCATAATTAAATGAAGTCAGCACCTGTGAATCCTCAACCAGCTGGTAAAAACTGGAACATTGCAATCACTCTACTTATGATCTTAGTCTCCCCCCCCCACACACACCACCACAACACCACACCAAGGAACAACTGCTGTAAATTTTGAGTTTGATTCTCTTTGACTTTTACAAATATTTTGGTTGCATATGTCATTATTCCTTAACAACCTAATTATTTTGTTTTGGAGCTTTTTAAAATGATAGCATGTTATTATCTGCTATAACTTGGGTTTATCATTCAATATTATTACTGTAATGTATGTCTGTTGCATATTTCATTCATTTTCTCTTTTATATAATATTTTTTTTTTTTTAAAGAGAGAGTGAGAGAGGAGAGAGAGAGAGAGAGAGAGAGAGAGAGAGAGAGAGAGAGAGAATTTTTTTAATATTTATTTTATTTTTTAGTTCTCGGCGGACACAACATCTTTGTTGGTATGTGGTGCTGAGGATCGAACCCGGGCCGCACGCATGCCAGGCGAGCGCGCTACCGCTTGAGCCACATCCCCAGCCCCTTATATAATATTAAATGATGTAAACATAACTAAAATAATAAGTGTATATTAATTCTGTTGATGGCCATCGAGGTTATTATTAATTGTTTTGATAATAGACACTATAGACACTACCTTTTAGGACTATATTTAGATTTCCTGATGTACATTTGAAAGATTTTCCTTAGGGAACATAACCAGGACATGAATTACTGTAAGATAGAGTTAAGCCATCGTTCAGCTTTATGGATGAAATAGTGCCAGATTATTTTGCAAAGCAGTTGCATGAATGTGTATTACTTTTAGCAGTATATATAAAATCCATTTGAATTGTATCTTTTATGGCACTTGAAATAATCTTACTTCTTACATTTTAGGTAAGTGGTCTAATGCCTATGTTTTTGATCCATTTTGAGTTGAGTCTGTGCAAGGTAAGAGATAGAGGTCTAATTTCATTTTATTACATATGGCTTTCCAGTTTCCCAGCATTATTTGTTGAAGAGGCTATCTTTTCTCCAATGCATTTTATGGTGTCTTTGTCTAGTATGAGATAACTCTGTTTATGTGGGTTTTTCCTATGCCTTCTATTCTGTACCATTGGTCTTCATGTCTGTTTTGGTGCCAATACCATGTTGTTTTTGTTACTATGATATTGTGATGCCTCATGTTTCACTTCTATTGTTGAGGATTGCTTTGCTATTCTGGGCCTCTTAGTTTTTCAAATGAATTTCATGACTGCTTTTTGTATTTCTATGAATAACATCACTAGAACCTTAATAGGAATTGCATTAATCTGTATAGTGCTTTTGGTAGTATGGCCATTTTGACAATATTAATTCTGCCTATCCAAGAACATGGGAAATCTTTCCATTGTTTAAGGTCTTCTTCAGTTTCTTTAGTGTTCTGTAGTTCTCATTGTAGAGGTCTTTCACCTCTTTTGTTAGATTGAATCCCAAGTATTTTATTTTATTTTGAGGCTGTTGTGAATGGGACAGTTTTCCTAATTTCTCTTTCAGTGGATTCACCACTGATGTATAGGAATGCAGTTGATTTATGGGTGTTAATTTTATGTCCTGCTACTTTGCTGAATTTATTTATAAGTTTTAGGAGTTTTCTGGTAGGGTTTTTTTTTTTTTTTGTCTTCTAAATATATAATCATGTCTTCAGCAAATAGGGATATTTTGAATTCTTCTTTTCCTGTTTGTATCCCTTTAATTTCTTTCTTCTGTCTAATTGCTCTGGCTAGAGTTTCTATAATTATGTTGAATATAAGTGGTGAAAAAGGGAATCCATCCCTTTTAGAGGGACTGCTTTCAATTTTTCTCCATTTAGAATGATGTTGGCCTTGGGTTTAGCATAGATAGCTCTTACAGTGTTGAGGTATGTTTCTACTATCCGTTATTTTTCTTGTGTTTTGAACATAAATGGATGCTATATTTTGTCAAATGCTTTTTCTGCATCTTCAGTCCTTAAATTATTTTCCTTTATTTTTTTATTTCTTGATTAATAATGTGAGGCATCAATTTTGTTAGTCTGAATAAAGAATAATGCTAGACTTTTATTAACCCTCTATTGTATTTTGAGTTTATATCATTTATTTGTCTTTTTTGTAGCTAGTTGGAACTCATTTTTTCCCCTTTCCAACCTGTTGTTCAACTCATTTGTTTTGGTTTTTTTCTAATATAAATCTTCTAAGGCTATTAATTTTTCTCATAGCACTAGTTTGTGTCCCAAAGTTTTTATACAGGTAATTTTATCATCTTTCAGTTGTAAATATTTTTGGTTCATCTCATAGTTTCTTCTTTGCCTGTTTTAATTATAGTATAATTGGTATATATATTTTTTCTTTTTTGTTATAGATTTTTAATTGACTTACATTGTGATGAAAGAATTTGGATGGATTGGTAGCTGCTTTTTGAAATTTTCAAAGGCTTATTTTATAGTTGTTACATATTTTTACATGTCACTTGTTTTCTTGAGAGGAATGTTTGTTCCTAATTACTGGATTCCGAATTCTATATAAATTCTGTAGATGTAGATGATTTTTCTATAGTCTCTGTTTGATAATTCCAAATTCTCAAGACTTTACAGGCCTAAAATTTTATTTGATAATTTTTTTAGGTTTCTCAGTCTTTGTGGCTTGCTGTCTTTTAAGTCTCAAGATTTCATGTTTCTTGAACTTTCTGTGTGGGAATCCTTGGTACCTGAATAGAAATGTTTTTTCCTAAAAGGGATGTGGTATTTGCTTCTACCTGGAACCAGTGCTGGTGCTGCTGACTTATAGTGAGTTAAGATTCTGGCCAAGATTCACTTTGCCACTAGTCAAAAGTTGAGACTCTTAAGTTACTACCCTAAAGAAACATAGATCTTTTCTTGAAGAAAATGTTCTCCATGTTAAGGCTTATCCTAAGGGCCTCTCCAGATGACACAGGGAATATTTCTGAAGTTTTAAATGTCATACAGACCTCTTATTTTAGTTTTGTTGGGTCTGATACCATACTTAGGGATGGTACAAGGTGTAATCAATCATATTTTTTCTTTTTCTCTTTATGCACCACCTACATGTTTATTAAAGTCCGATTGTGTAAAAATGTTATGTGGAGTTAGCTTGACAAAGAAAGAAGGAGTTAAGTAAGAGGGAATCATAAATGCTATTTAAAGCTTATCCTTTAGGCTTTTAAAACAGCCATAGGCTGAATAATTTTTCTTCTTTCAAGAGAGCTTTCTTGCAACATGGCCCAGGTGCCTGGATCTTAAAGTACAGATGTAAATGGTCCAGCCAAAAATTTCCCTTGAATGTCAGTTGTGGTGGCAGATCCCTTAATCTCAGCTCTTTGGGCTGTGGCAAGAGGATCACAGCCTTAGCAACTTAGTGAGACCCTGTCTCAAAATAAAAACTGAAAATGAAAGGGCATGTAATTCAGTGGTAGAGTTCCCCTAGATTCCATCCTCAGTACAGAGGGGAAAAAATTTCCCTTGAAATGAATGAATGAAATAATTAGCCCCAGGAAATCTCCTGAAGCCTTTGGAAATACTTTTGGCAGTTGTGATAGGATAAACAAAAAATGAATTATGATTTTAAGTTAAAAGAATTGTGGATGGTGAAGTTGTTTTATTTCCTCTTAATTTTAATCTACTTTGCATTAATGATGGAGCATTGATGAGAACTGAATCATACTCCGATTCCTGTCAAATATATGGCTTATTTCTAGGTTTGATGGAGAAGGTGGTGCAAGATTATAAAAATAAATGGCTGACAGATTTTTTCATATTGTCATAGAATACATAAATTTAAGTGGTTTCTAGAGTTGTAAAATATCTGTTTTAATATTTATGTATGATCAAACTTTAAAGAACTATTTATGTGTCATATAAACTTTGGAGACTCTGGTACATAAGAATGCTATTTATTATAACCAGCAAATTAATAAGCTAATATATTCATTTAAATCTCCATATCCAGTTGTATGACTGCCTAGAAATTTAGATGACAGAGATGTTCATTTATCTCAGGAGAAGAAGGAATGAAGCCTAGATGATGGCCTCAGAGAATATTTCTGGCAGATACTTGATATTGTTTATTAGAGGTTTTTACCTGGAGATACAATGATAAAGTTCTCTTACCTTAAAAAGTTTTTAGAATGATTTTATTTACTTGTTCTTATTATTTGTATAAAAAAGAAAAATCAGACAGTTAACAAAATCTCGGGTTGTTAATGATTATAGTCTTTTTAAAATTATTATTTTTACTTAAAATTAATATCTTTTATTTTGGAGTTGCCCTAATAGTGAACACAGATTTTTAAATTCTCATCTATTTTTGTGACTGCTTTTAGATGATTTGAACTCATAGTGTTGAACTCATAGGATCTTGAACTCATAGTGTTTAGATCTAGTAATTCTGAAGAGTATAATAAACTGAAGATTATAAGAAGGATAATGAAAATTTAAATTTTATCTCATGGGTATACTTAAATAATATTTCGGAATTGTAGAAGTACTAATAGTAAGACTTGGTGATTCCCATTGAGAAATGACTATAAAGAATTTATGCATAATTTGAGGGTTTCTCAAGTGTATCTAATATATAGTATGTACTTTTTTTTTTACTTTGCTTTTGAACTGATTGGCAGATATTGACCAAAATGTCCGTTTTGTTATTAATAAAAATATATTTGGAAAATATGGGCCAATTAAGTGAACCATGAAACTTAACAGTCTCATATCCTAATTCATGGAATTTGCCAACTTGTTGATATTGTTGAATAATTGCCTCTTTCTTTAGGGTCCCTGGCTATATCTCAAGAGGAAGAAGGATGAGGCTGGACCCAATTTATACAGTTTATTCTTCCTAGACAAGTCATTCCATTAGTGGATGCCTTAGCTGAGGTTGTTGTAACAGATTGCCACAAGACTTGGTAGCTGAAAACCATGGAAATTTATTTTCTCACATTTCTTCAGGTCTGATGTATAAAATCAAGGTGTCACCTGGGTTGGTTCTTTTTGGAAACCCTGAGAGAGAATCTGTTTCATGCTTTTCCTAGCTTTTGTTAGTTCTAGACACTTTTTCCTTCTTCGCTTGTAGATACATAACTTCAATTTCTGCCTCCAAGTTCATGTGATTTTTATAGCTGGTATCTTTATTTTTGTTTTCCCTCGTTTTCCAAGGACACTCATAATTGGATTTATTGCACATCCTAATCCAGTGTATTATCATTTCTGTATCCTTACTTTAATTATGTCTGAAAAGACCCTTTTCCCAAATGAGGTTGTATTTCCAGGTGGATCAGTCTTTTGGAGGGGCCACTATTCACTTTATAAAAGGAATGGAGAGGCCAGGAATTGGATTGATTAAATAAGTAATCTGCTTGCTAGGAAGCATCAGGAATTGGGGGCACGTATTTCTTCCTATTATTCCCCAGCTTTTTTTGTTCCAGATATAAAAGATCAGCAAAAGAGTCTTGTTCCTATCTTGTGTTGCATCATTTGTGTTATCTTCAGTTTATATTTCTTTGGCAAAATCTTTTACAGCATCTTATCCATGTTGTGAGCATTAGTGTTAAAGCTAGGCAATACAGTAAATATATCCATTTAACTATGCATAAATAAAAGGCAGTTTATCTTATCACAAACAAACCAGTATGAAAATGCCATGTCAACAACCAGGGGATATAGAACTCCCAAAATTCTGTGAAGGTGCCTCTGACTTCATATCTGTCATACGTGCTTAGTGAGGATGTCTTTGTCACTCTGGATATTAAATTAGTAAAGCTTAATTTCTTTCCTATTAAACATTAAATAGAAAGAAATGTTTCCCTCCCAAGACACTAGTGAAAGTTCTGTCCCTAGGATGCCTGAGTCCTTCTTTGAAACACCTAAGACTAGATCATCACTGATTGTCTAGGGCACATTTTGCATTGATGTCAATGGTCTATCTCTGTGCTGTGCAGGTATAAAACACCTGAAATATAGTAAGTGCAACTGAAGAAATGAATTTTTAACTTCATTATTTTTAATTGACTTAAATGTAGGTGAAAATGGCCACATGTGACTGGTGGACCGTATTAAACATCTAAGGCAAGATATTTTTCATGCATAGGCTAAAAATATTGGTAATGATAAAGTAAACAGTGATGAACACTATAATAACCATAACTTCTCTATTATATAATTTAAATGTCCTATTGTAATGACATTAGTAAAGCCAAAGGAAAATTTCAACCTGAATTAGCAGCTCGTCTATATTTGTTAAAGATGTTGGGCATCTTTTTTTCTTATTCTAATTAGTTGTACATGACAGCAGAATGTATTTTGATTCATTGTACACAAATGCAGCTCAGCTTTTTATTTCTCTGGTTGTACATGATGTAGAGTTTCACCATATGTGCAGTCATACATACATCTCATTCTACCATCTTTCCTGCCCTCATGTCCTCTCCCCTTTCTTCTTTCCCTTTTGCCCAAATTTGGACAACTTTCAACTTGGAATTCTTTTGTAGTTATAACAAAATAATTAGATGAAAATTTAGACTCTTTTTTAAAGTTATATTCTTTAGTTCTAATTTTAAAAGAAAATTATTCTTTTGCAGGCAAAATACTGGTAAATGTGGAGTAAAAAAATTTCAATGTGGAGCCATATTTGCTCAAGAAATTTAGTATAAATATCTGTCAATCATTTTAAATTTCTTTTGCTCAAAATATAAATTAATATGCCCGGATTTTATTTACAAGTGTGATACTATTTAAAGATATATTTTATGATGTGAAAATGATAATTTTTGTTGAAATTATTTTTCAGATGTCTAAGCAGATTTTTCTGTCGTTTTCCGCTTTGCCTCAAGCATTTTATTATATAAAACTTTATAGCTAGTTAGTCCATTGATTTATTTTTTATTTTTGATTGAAGTTCGGCAAGAGAGAACATTTCTTCTCCACACTGTCTACTATATAATATAACATTTGATTTAATACCATTTGAAAAAGAAAATGTGGAAATAAGTCAAGTGTAACTCACCCCCTTTTTTTGTTACTGGGGATTGAACCCAGGGGTGCTTAACCACCAACCCACACCCCCAGCCTTCCTCCCTGCCTTTTTGTTCTTTTAGAGACAAGGGTTCTACCAAGTTGCTTGGGACCTTGCTAAGTTGCTGAGGTTGGCTTTGAACTCATAGTCCTCCTGCCTCAACAGTACTGTGTCCAGCTAACTCACACTTCTTGAACTTAATATAGTTTAAACTTTGGGGTATTGTATTGTTCATTTACACCAAGAGAGGGGGGTACTTTAAACTTGATGTCTTTGAACAGAAATCATTCCTTTAAACTACTGCTACAAAGTTTTATGTCCCTTAAAGAACTTTCAAGTTCTTTACCTCTATAATGTCCCCTAATGTACATGGCGGGGAGAAGCAGGATGCTTATGAACCATTTAGAGCTCTTAGGAATAAAAGCATCAATTAGTACACCTTTTATCCAGAAATAACAGCTTTATTTTCTAAGGGTCTTCTTTTCATGTTACTAGCTGAATAATAAATGAATTCAGAATTTTTAAAATTGTTCTTCACGTACATACACACACACACACACACACACACACATATGATTTGTATATAATTTCAGTTTTTACCTTAATTGAAGTTACTTTATAAATCATAATTTGTAACCATTAAAGAAAAGAGAAACACTATAGATGAAAACACAGCCATAACTAGAAAATGATTTTTATTGTTTTTTTTTTTTTTGTTTTGACAGCTTGAAGGTCCATGTGTTTTGCAAATTCAAAAAATTCGCAATGTTGCTGCACCAAAGGATAATGAGGAATCTCAGGCTGCACCAAGGATGCTGCGTTTGCAGATGACTGATGGTCATACAAGTTGCATAGCAGTAGAATTTAGTTATATGCCAAAAATAAGGTGATTGGCACTTTATGTACTTATTAAAGAGTGTTTGAAGGTACTATTCAAAAATAAATTTTAAGAACTTGGAAAAAACGCAGTAAACTCTCTAAGTGTATAATTTTTCAGAAGAAATTATGGAGCTTTGCATTTTAGCTTTTTCTATAGAGAAAATTGTTAAGAATAAAGTTAGTTACTCCTTGATTCAGTGTAAATTATAAAAATAGATTCAAAATGTTCTTGCATGAAGATTAATTTTTAAATTTTTTTAGAGGCTTTTAGGTCATTCATTGATCAGAACAATTTTATTAAATGTGTCATAGTTTCTTTCTGATAGCCCAGTTCCTGTGTACATAATAGTTGGGAGTTATTACTAAGAGTGATTAAGATACTCAGAATTAATTTTTAATGACTTTATTGAAAGATCATTGATAGCTAAAATGCATCAATATAACATGTACACAATAATTTTATTACATATTCTGACTTTCTCTGTATGGATTTTTTGAAGCTTTAAAAACAGGTATACTCTATTTATTCTTATTAGTAACTATCTTATAAACCCTCTGTCTTTAAAAAACAATGATATTAACACTTTTCGATTAACTTGGTATCATACCTATCAGCATGCAGTGAATTTCATGTGCTTTTATATAGTGAATGATGTGAAACTGTTTCTGAATACTTTTCTAATTCAGCCAAATCTTTTAGGGCACACTACTTTATGTATATTATTTGGACTGTTTTATCCCTTGTTATATGTGGGAGTAGGTGGAGTAGGGCTCTGTATGTATGCTTTTTTAATGTTTGTTTTATTTTAGAGAAAACTTATGTGATGGTATGGATTTCTTTCCTTATTTCCTTTTCCAAAAGATTGATAGAAGGGTAAACATTTTGTCTCTGGTTTTTGCAAAAGGAGTCATGGTATAATATTTGTTCCAAATCTAATAATACTGACCTGTTATAGAAAAGTCTTCTTAAAATTAGTGTACAGAAGGCTTAAAGTTACTGTAAATAGCTTAGTGTGTTAAAAGGCCTTTTTAAAACAATTGTTGCTTATTTTTATTTTCTATAATCAAAACAACGTTAGTTTAGAAGTATAAAATATATAAAGCATAATTTTGTATATTGTAAAAAATTTGAAAGGTTTTCAGATTTTAGACAGAATTAGACATGGCCTAGGTTAAGAAATTATTAACCTGTAAACTCTGAAGAATGTAGCATTTCTTACTTTTGCCAGGTTGAAAGAGGAAGCAGTTTTACATAGAACATGTCATCAACTTTATAGTAGTAATACTAACTACCATTGTTGAGCATGGCGAGTAGCAGAGCCAGTGTTCAAACCAGGCACTTTCCAAATATTGGCTCACGTAATCC
Source organism: Spermophilus citellus (assembly GCF_964194105.1). Classification (NCBI taxonomy): domain Eukaryota; kingdom Metazoa; phylum Chordata; class Mammalia; order Rodentia; family Sciuridae; genus Spermophilus; species Spermophilus citellus. Next base: position 63,017,856 of record NC_138182.1, on the reverse strand, counting down.
TCACAACCACGAGGACAATAACCATTATTGACATTTTAAAGATTAGGAAAACAAGGTGCCAAGAAATTAGGTGATTTAAGTAGCAGATTTGGGATTCCAAGTAAGATCTGTATGTCTCTAAAACCTTTTTATTTTCTTTTTACCATACCACACCACCCCTCTGCTTTAAAGAGACACATAATTTAAAGATAAACATTTTTCCCTTGTTTCCTGCCACTAGGCTGCTCTCTCTTTTTAGTAGTTACTAATTCATTCTCTCTTTTTTTTTTTCCTTTTAAAAGGCCTTTTAATGTTCCTGTGTAAATAATTATCATTTGATCTTTAACATGGTTTTTTTTTTTTTAAAGACCATTATTTTTTATGGATTACTATAATTCATACAGATGTTAAATTATACTGGTCAGAATATTTTTGTATTAAAATTTAATTTTGTAATATAAAGCATTTTGCAATGTATAGCAAAAGTTCAGTGGGGAAAAAAAGACATATATTTATGTAGCATGGTAGTGTTGAAAAAGTAATCTTTTATTTTGTTTGTCTTTGCCATAACTTTGTGGATGTGATTACTGTTGTTTATGTTGTTTTAACACATGGAAACCTAAGCACATTTCTTTATCATTAAGTTAGAAAATGAGAGTCTTGTATCTGGTCTTCTGACTTTCTCCCTATTGATCTATTTATACTTGATAGCTAATCTGAAAAATATTTTTGATGTTGATGCAATTCGAATAACTTGACTGAGTCATAATTTATTCCACTTTAGGGGAGGAACTTCAATGTGTTTTGTTTTGTTTTGTTTAACTGTTTTTTCCTTTGCTTTAGCTTGAACACACCACCTGGAACTAAGGTTAAGCTGTCAGGCATTGTTGATGTAAAGAACGGATTCCTGCTCTTGAATGACTCTAATACCACAATTCTTGGTGGTGAAGTGGAACACCTTATTGAGAAATGGGAGTTACAGAGAGTGAGTATAAACTAAGAATGATTTGAACGTTTAAAACACTGTATTCTCTTATTTTAGGGAGTTCTTCCCATAATAAGTAGTAAAATTAGTTCTTTGTGTAACAGTGAGTAGAATAAAATATGATGATCTTTAGAGCAACTGTCTACCTTTGTCTAAGCATGGTCTTCCTATAGAGCAAATGTAATTTTTTAGTGTTCATTATATTTTATTATGTTCATTATATTTTATATTTAAAAAATCCTTCTTTATTGACAAGTTTTAAAATTTCTAAGATTTATGTTATTATCTATGTATACTGTATCTGGGAATAATTCTTAAAAATTTGTGCGTATACTGGTGTATGGGTAAATGTATATTTGTTTTATGTACATACATACAAGCAGGCAAATGAAAGCTAGTTAGGATTCTACTATAATGAAGTCCTTGTTGTACTTGACTTTCTAGTTGCATTAGTTGATACTTTTCCCCATTTGTGGCTGCACATCTTCATCCTGCTACTCATGTTGATTGTCTTCTAATTGTTTCTCTACTTTGCTTCCTGCAACTAATTCTGTTGGTCTACTATAGCTGAATGAATCCCTTATTAATTTCTTGCTTTCCCACTCCATTGCTGTTGTTACAGTTTAGATCTTTAGTGTCTCTTGCTTTGACTGCTTCAGTAGCCATTTAACTTGTCTCAGTACATATCATTTCTCCATTTTTCTAATTTATTTCATGCACTTTTAACAGATTATTTTCCTCTAGCATAGGTCAGAACAAGTCACACTCTGCTTCTGTTTCAAATGTCTGAATTTGAATGAAATAGGAACTAGTCATAGTTCCATTTTACCTGTTAAACTTTCTAAATTATTTTGCATAGATTTTCTTCCAGTCAAATGAAACCGTTTACTCCTTCTTTGATTCTCTTTGCTTTTTTCAGTTGTACTTTTGGGCAAAAATTATTTCCCCACTTTTGTGCCATTCATCTTGATTTTTCTCTTCTAATCCCTGCATGTCCAAATGATCTCTTTGGTTTTAGACCTAGAACAAATGCTTGTTCCTTCACAAAGTGAAGTAGTTGGTCCTTTATTAAATATTTGAAACATGTTATCTGTATTAATAGTATATTACTTTTGACCTTGCACTCAAATTATTTTTTTTATATCCTTTAATAAATAATATCCTTCTTGAGGTCAGATTATCAGACCATGAGGTCAAGTAGCGGGGGAACCTTGATTACAACAAGGTTGTTGTATCATCTTTGTTCAATTCTACAAATATTTGTTGACCAGTGTATACATATGGTGTTGTGCTCTTATTATATTTCCTATGGTCCTCCTGTTAGTCTTGTAAGGTGGCATTATATCTACATATATAAAAGTATTTACTTTTAAGAACTATTAAATAACTTTCTTTATGATTATACAGGTTAGTGATAAATCTGAGTAGAATCCATGGCCCCTTTTCCTCCCATTATGTTGGAGCTGCCATCTTCTATCTTTAAAGTGGTAGTCCTGAAACTTACATGTAATAAATATAGAAAATATTTGTGGGATGGAATTAATTGGAAAGCATGTAAACTAATTACTTTAAACTAAAATTGATGTTCTTATGCCACCTTCAAGTGTTGCCTATTGTCTAAAGCCAGGCAAGAGCCTAGTGAGAGCAAGAGCCAGAACTAGACCAGAAGTATGGTAGCAGGGGAACCTTGATTACAACATTCTGTGTACAAAGTATCTGATGGGCCAGACCACACAATGATCAAGCAAGTGAATAGCACATAATCAAGATCCTGATTAGACAGAGAGTACGTGATCACTGAGTGCTTTTCTCTGATTGGATTTTAAACTTCTTTCCCTAAAACTCATTAGCCAGTAATGTTGAAGGTCAACTCCAGGAACATCCTATAAATCCTTAGATAGTAGTAACATACTCAGGACTCCTCCTTTATGAGCTTCTGCTGTTTCAAAAATAAACTCTGCTACTTTATTCTGTCTTCTGTTGTCCCTGGGTCTCATTCCTTGGATCTTCAGGTCTATGAAACAAAGATTCTATACCTCAGATTTGGGGGCTTGTCTTTTGGAGGGTGAATAAAATGGACCAATGGCACTATTACTTTTTTTCCTGAAGTTCTGTTCTCCTTTTAGAAAAATCTCTGCCCAAATAAATGAAATACTGGATTCTTTTGGCTAGTTAAAAGTGATTTAGCATAGCTGCTATCTAAAGACTCAGGTGACAGGCTTACTGGAAGAGGCTTGATCAATGCCCTTTGTCCCTGACAGAAGAATGCTAGTCAAGCTCTGCTTTAGCTTCCTCTTGCAACTTGAACCAGGTCAACCTGGCTGGCTCAGGTGTCTCCAAGGTCTTTGGGAAAGAGATAACCCACCAATCCCCAAACTGTAAGCCAAGTGGTCTCTTTCTCTACTGCTCTGCTAAAAATGCCTTTTTCTAGGTGTACCACAGAACCCATGTAGGCCCAGTTTTCTTGATATGTCCCTCTGAACCCCAGTCGTTTCACTAATATCCATAGATAATGTTATTGGGAATCTTTAGTCCTTGAGTGCCTCTTAGGATGCAGATCCCACTAATATCCCTGGTGACCACCTCTAAGACAAGGACCAATTTCACACATTTCTAGCCACAGTTCTCTAAAAGCTTTCAGGCTAGACCTATTCAGTTGTACTTTTGGGCAAAAATTATTTCCCCACTTTTATGCCATTCATCTTGATTTTTCTCTTCCATTGTACCTATTCAAGGTACAATCCAAGATAATCATATTCTATTACAATTGTTTGCTCTCCTTAATTGGGAACATCACTCAGAGGTCTGTGTCCTTGTCCAGCTACAAAAAGGGCAGGGAGTGGGTGGAGTTTTGGCTGTGTTTTGTTTTGACTGAAGTGCTTTGTCTCATGGAAGGAGTGGTGTTCTGGAATTTCTTAGGGATTATTTCAGGATTGGATTTGAGAAAGGATCAGCAACTAGGAAAGAGACATAAGAAAGTTATAGGTATGAAAACATACTTTGGTAGGAACAGTTGAAAGGAAGAGAAAATATTTTGTGAAGTAAGAGGACCAAACTTAGAACGTAAATAGGCTGTAGAGCACAGAAGAAAAGTTTGTGTATGCGCTTAAATTGGCTATAAATAGCACAGTCTGTTAAGGTGGCCTGAGGTTTTGTTTTTTCTGGGTCGAATTTTAATGTGCTGGTGCAGATCTGAGCCTGTTCTTAATTCTTGAAATGATATCTTATTGTTTATTGGGATTTTTTTGCTTAGGAGGCTGGGTCTTGGTGGGTGTGTTTCATACCTGTTTTAGGGTCTTTTGAATGGTTGCTTTGTGGCTGGTTGAATGGATGGCTGTTGTTTTGGGTTGTTTAATATGGTTGGCACCCTGAGTATGTGTGGATAGAGGTATGTATATATGTCTGGGAGTTGGGTGTGTTTGTCCAGCAGCTTTTCTCTACATGTTGTTGTGGCGGTTTGCTTATGTGGGTTTGGTATAGGCAGGATGGTTTCCTTGTCTGGGTTAAGCCTGCATGGGCTTTCATTTTGCAGAATTTTGTGTTGGTTCTTTACAGGGCTCTTGAGTGGGTATGTTTGATTCTTAGATGTGTTCATGTCTCTGGTCACATATTTGGGGTACCAGCTGTATTGTGTTGGCCTAGAATGACAGTTGTTTGGCCAGTTTGTCCATTTGGGGGACTTTGGAGCAGGTGTTAGAAAGATCTGATTCTTTGGGATTTGGTTTGCCCAAGTGATGGAAGCCTGGTGCACACAGAAGGTTATATTAATAGGATTAGATTGGTGTTTTGGGAGGACCTTATTGATTTGACACATGAATGGTTGGATTGTGGTTTATGTCAGTGAGCTGAAGTTTGACCTTAGAGAAACCCTTGAATACATTCCTCCATAGAGAGTGAGGCCCAATTCTCCCTCCAAAAGATTTTTAGCTGGTGGTAGGCTCAACAGACAGGTCACGGTTTATCATAACAGTCAGGGAATCATAAAATGTAAGGCCACTAATCACTATGGAGGAAAGGGGAAGGGATCTAAGGGAATCACAGGATGAAAGGCCATTTGTAAGAATAACTACTCTGATAGGCTTCAACTCTTTACAAGGTTTCTTATGAGAAATGGAAAGGATACCAGGGAATGCCTTGGCAGGAGGCAAAGGGAAGAAGAGGGAATGTCTTATTCTCTTTTTTGTCTTATAGCTGGGAAATACTCCCTTGGCTGTTTATACACCCTTACAATGTATCTTAGGTAGTTGGGATCAGTTTGATCCACAAACTCTAATAAAAGGAAAAATGGTCAGAAGCGCCCTGTATACAAGATTTTTGCATGTCATGTTCAATACAGCAACTTTCTTTATACCTTAGCTGCCTGCCTGATATCCATCTGGAATGTAGGCTGCATGAGCAAGGGCCCAAACCATTTCGAGACCAGAGAAAAAAGTGTCACTTTTAAATCTAAGTTACTATGAGACATAAATAATTATGTTCATTTTTTCCCCCTCTTGTATTCTACTATTCTGTTCTTTTAGTAACTCCCTCTCTAAATGCTAGAAAAAGGGAAAGACAGGAGGAACTAAGGGTATCCTTCTCCTGGAAAGGCCAGACCTTTTGGGAATATTAAAAGGTGGACATTGTGCTTTGGGGACAATGTAACAGGTGTTACCCCAAATTGCAGGAACTCAGCTTGCAGGAAGCAGACTTGACAGGCTTGGAAATGTCACAGGATACGCTAGTTCCCATGAGATTTTAATTTCTCTCCAGACAGGTACATGGAAGGAAAATTTAAAAATCCCATATCTGGGCTGACTCTAATTTGATTTAAAAGTTCACTCTAGTCTTAAAATTAGTCCATGTCATTCCCCCTGCTCCCCAAACCTGTCTTTTTTGAGCTCATCGTTTTTCTGATGTACCTTTGGTCCTACATGCCTAAATTAATGTGTCTTTTGTTCCAATTTAATTTTGTTTTGTCTAACTGAAGTCGTTTTAGGCCTCTGTTTTCTCTTACTGTCTTCATTTGGAGGCTAATTATTCAAGGGTTAACTTGCAAATACATTGGAAAAATAAAGAGATTTCCTTTAGAAAATCCTAAGGAGGAAGATAAACAGTGGACATAATGGCACCCTAAATATTTGTGTAAAATGAAGAAAGGGAGCTTTGAGCAGTAAACTATATATAGGTGTGGTAACTATGCTGAGTTATAGAAAGATGAAGAAAAGAAAACAATAAAACCCCCTCAAAGCCTAGGTGTTTTGTACATTTGTATGGTCTAGGAGTTCTGGACCAGATGTATTGCAAAGTAATGTAGTTCTATAACATTTTAATGTCCCGAGTTATAGGGATTTTTTTCTTATTTCTTTTTTTTTTTATTATGGTAACATAAAATTGAACAGTTTACCCATTTTAAGTGAAGAATTCTCTGACTACCATTCTACTTTTGTCTCATCTTTAACCAGAACTCATCTGTTGTTTTCCTTTATCTCTCTTTCAGTGATAATAGTCTTATACTACCTGTTGTCTTATGTCTTAAAGTGCTTTTTTTTTTTTTTTTTACACACATTGTCCAGATTGCTAGATGTTTATAAAGGGAGATTAAGTTTAGCTCTTGTACCTTCATCAGGCAAGGAAATAGAAATCCTATAAGATGTTTTAAATTATATAATGTCATTGAGAGATGGTATATTACTAGTAACTTATATGAGTTTTTAAAGTTATATATATGTTGCAATGACTTAAAGCTGTTTGCATTATTGTTTTCTTAGATCTAAATTAAAATTGAGGAAATGTCCCCTAGATAATTTTATGGATTTGTTGTGTGTTTCTTTTTAAATCAGGTTAATATCTTAAATGTAGTTTGTAAAAAAAATTTGGCTTTCATGTACAGTTTAAATATTTTTTTGTTTAGTAAACTCAATGTGTGGTGATCATTATTCTTAGTATTCTATATAATTTACCGAAAACGTATAGTATTGCTTAATTTAGGAACTCTAGAATATGTTTGAAAGTACACATGGCTTTTTTTTTTTTTAACTTTGACACTCTTTTATAATGTATTTTTATCAGCAATTTCTTTAATGACATTTTAAAATACACAAAAAATGTTTACAGTTGAGATGTGTCAAAATAACGATTAGTGCTTAAGATACATAATAATGTCTCAAAAACAAATTGAATAGGAGTAATAGATAGGAAAGATTTCACAATCTGAAAAATTGCTTTGCTAGGAGAATATTTTTTTTCCATTTTCATCATGCATTGTTACTTCTCTAATTCTATGAGAGTTTGGCAAAAAAGCAAACTGAAATTAGTAGTTTTGAAGCCAATTTTTACTAGAGTATAATCAATGATTATTTCTTCAAAGTGTAAATTGTTTTGAGACATTATTAAGAAAATCTTACATTAATTGAAAAAACATTCATATTATAAACTATAGTAATCTGATCTCTTTAAATAATTCAAAATCACTTTTGTCAGTATGTTTGCTAATAAATTTTGTCTAAAAGCTTCTTTTTGAAGATAATTTGAAATTAATATTTGTTGCCAGTTTATTATCTTTGGCTTTGCTATTTCTTGAAGAGAGCTTGTTTTCTCCCTAGGATAACATTTTGATAAAATATTTCTGAAAATTTTACATGAATATGTATTTTGGTCAGGGGAAATAAAGAAAGAACCTTTGCCTAGTTACTGAAGTGAGAAATATAATATTTTATTCACTATGGTTTAAAATAATTTAGAGGTTTTTTACCTTTTTCTTATAAGAGTCTACTCAAAGCAGTGGATCCTTATACATTTTAAATATCTTTTATGTGCATTCTGTTTTATGACTTTTTTTCCCCCCACAGAGCTTATCAAAACACAATAGAAGCAATATTGGAACTGAAGGTGGACCACCACCTTTTGTGCCTTTTGGACAGGTAATGACTTTCATGTCGGCAAATTAATTTAAGTCAGGAAAAAGTGTTTTTCACTTATATGTAATGTGTGCTGAGGTTTTTTTTTTTTTTGTGAACTATTTATTCAGAGGTTATGGAATTATGTGCAAATACGAAGTTTGAAAATTTAAGGAATTTAGTAATTTGCTGTTAATACAAAGATTGAAACAATTTAAGAGTCATAGCTGAAGAGCAGCTAAGAACTAATTAGGATAAGGAGAAACATTTTTTTGTTGTTGTTATTTTTCAATGGGATATTCAAAAGTAGAAAGACTAAAATATGCCATAATTTTTCAGAAGTCTGCTCTTCTTCCTCACTCTAAATACCCATTTCAGTTAGATTTAATTTTATTGCCAGTTGGCATTCACCCACAGCAGCCCTCATTCTTCTACACAACTGAAAATTTTTCTGTCTACTTTCTATTTTTCAGTCTCCTTTGCTACAAAATACTAACTTGAGGTAGCTCCTCTGCTAGCTAGTATCTTTTATCTTCCTCATTGTGCTTAGAATCAAATTGCATTCACATCAGTGTCCTCCAGCCTTTCCTGTTTTATCCCTGGCAAATCCAAGGGCAATCCCTGTGACAGCTAGCTCTTCTCATGAAATCACCAAAATTTAACTCTTGGTAAATTTGCCTTGGATTTGTTCTTTACAAGTGCTGGCTCAGAATAAATATGAGCTGAGGACATAAAGTTAGAAAACAGAAACCTACATTTCTATAACATGGTTTATTGTGTGTGTGTGTGTGTTTAATTTGCTATAAAAATGATCTAGTTTATCAGATGAGTAAGATCAGTTGACTGTCATCCTCTTCAAAAACCTCTTCATATAGTGTAGAGTTATTCTTGCATTGTGACTATTTTGAAAATATTTTAAAAATATGTTGATCTTATTCTGTGTTTTGGAACAATGGATAGTCAAGATAAAAGGAAGCATGAAGTCCTAATATATAGTCCATGTTTATGATATTCTCACAGTGTAATAAAAATCCCCAGAAAGAAAACGAAGTAGAAAGTTTCTAGTAACTTATATTTGAAGATGATAAATGACATATTTGTAAGAATTTACCTGTGAGGAATTTGGTGATAATATGTCTCTTTCATAAATTACAAATAATGAATGTTTGCAGCCTGATTGAGGCAGAGGGTATGGTTTTTTGTTTTTGATTTTTAAAAGTTCAGAAACATGTTAAAATAACTATAACATAATTCTTATATGGATATTGTGGCATAATATGGAAATTGAGCTCTTACAGAATCAAATTTAACTTTCCTTTTGATTACTATAGACCATGTGAAATCTCAAATTGTTTTAAGCAATTATCCAAAAGTGAAACTTAGATTCCTTGCTTCAATATATGCATCCCCTGATTCAGAGGACCACATTTTTGTGTATCTTTAATTTCATTTACTGATTAAATTACTGAAAAGTTACTTTAATCAATTTACTTCTGTTTTCTCAATTTTTTTTTTTGTAGATTTGTGGGGTGGAATCTTTTTCTTGTAGATTCTCAGCTATTGAAATGTATACAAACATTTCTTTTCAAGAGGTATTGCTTTCTAACGAAAACCTTTTAATCTCTTTTGAAATTACTGGATTTCTTTTTATTATTTTACCAGAAGTGTGTATCTCATGTCCAAATGGATACCAGAGAGCTTGATAGAAGAAAGACATTGCAAGTTACAATGCCTGTTAAACCTACAAATGATAATGATGAATTTGAAAAGCAAAGGACTGCCGCTATTGCAGAAGTTGCAAAGAGTAAAGAAGTAAGAAATTAAATAGTAACAAATCTCTCTTATTTCTTATCATTATTTTCTATTTAGATTACTCATGATTGTTATTATCTTTTCACATAAGATATTCAGCAAACCTATGACAATATTCTTGCATATTTCATAAGTAAAAAATGCTTTGTCACCTCATGGGGTCTTAAGCTTACACATATTATTCTTATGTTCTTTTTCCAAATCTCCTTGGCAATTGTAATAAATTCTTCTTCCTAGCAAATTATCTTTCTTTTTTTCTTAATTTATATATGACAGAAGAATGCATTACAATTCTTATTACACATATAGAGCACAATTTTTCATATCTCTGGTTGTATACAAAGTATACACCAATTTGTGTCTTCATACATGTACTTTGGATAATAATGTCCAGCACATTCCACCATCATTTGTAACCCCATGACCCCTCCCTTCCCCTCCAACCCCTCTGTCCTATTTAGAGTTCCTCTCATGTTCCCTCTCCCTATCCCACTATGAATCAACCTCCTTATCAGAGAAAACATTTGGTATCTGGTTTTCTGGGATTGGCTAACTTCACTTAGCATTATCTTCTCTAACTCCAACCATTTACCTGCAAATGCCATGATTTTATTCTCTTTTATTGCTGAGTAATATTCCATTGTGTGTATGCCACATTTTTTTTTTATCTACTCATCTATTGAAGGGCATCTAGGTTGGTTCCACAGTTTAGTTATTGTAAATTGTGCTGCTATAAACATTAATGTGGCTGTGTCCCTGTAGTATGCTGTTTTTAAATCCTTTGGGTGTAGACTGAGGAGTGGGATAGCTGGGTCAAATGGTGGTTCCATTCCCAATTTTCCAAGGAATCTCTATCCTGCTTTCCATATTGGCTGCACCAATTTGCAGTCTCACCAGCAATGAGTGTATCTTTTCCCGCACATCCTTGCCAACACTTATTGTTGTTTGTCTTCATAATAACTGCCATTCTGACTGGAGTGAGATGAAATCTTAGAGTGGTTTTGATTTACATTTCTCTAATTGCTAGTGATGATGAACAAGTTTTCATCTATTTGCTGATTGACTGTATATCATCTTCTGAGAAGTGTCTCTTCAGGTCCTTGGCCCATTTATTGATTGGGTTACTTGTTTTTTTGGGTTATTTGTTTTATTTGTTTTTGAGTTTTTTATATACCCTAGAGATTAGTATTCTATCTGATGTGTGAGGAGTAAAGATTTGCTCCCAAGATGTAAGCTCTTTATTCACCTCACAGATTGTTTCTTTTGCTGAGAAGAAACTTTTTAGTTGGAGTCCATCCCATTTACAAAATGAAATTAAACCCCTATCTCTCACCATGCACAAAACTCAAAATGGATCAAGGACTTAGGAATAAAACCAGAGACCCTGTGTCTAATAGAAGAAAAAGTAGGCCCCAATCTCCATCATGTGGGATTAGGCCCCAACTTCCTTAATAAGACTCCTTTAGTGCAAGAATTAAAAGCAAATCATCTTTTTATTTTCCCTTTTGTTTTTCTTCTTAACAGTGTAACAACTGAACCCAATACTTTTTATGTAGCAGAGGGTTATTGTTTGGGTTAGTTACCATTTTCCCACATAATAGCAGCTTCTGAGGAATAGTAACTTCTGAGGATATGTCAGTGGATGAGCATCAACATTTTTGTTATTTTCTTTCTTAATTTTATTCAATTTGTAGTAATTTTTATCTTTGGGTTATATGTGTTTTTACACACACACACACACATTTACACTCCATTTTACACTATTGTTAGCCAAAGGTGCTATTTTAATTATTTTGAATTTATTGCTTATTTGGAATGGGTATTTGATTAGTCTTTGATAAGAAATTTAAGTTCTTGAGTTAGTTGCTTAGACTTTTCTTACCAATGAGTTAGAATAGTTTCCTTTATTCCAAAACCATAATAAAGCTTAGCTAACAATTGCTTTCATCTATTTAATTTCACATTTTAAGTAGAAGACTTGTTGAAATATAGTTGTTCTTCCTGCAGTGTCTTTCTAATCATTAGTCTAGAGTAGGAGCCAAAACATAAGCTCTGGAATCAGACATCTTAGAAGTATATATTACTCATAATCTTAAATGGAGCTTTTTGTACCCCAACTTTCATCATCTGTGAAAATCAGGAACAGTAGTATTACCTACTTCATATGGTTACTGTGGGAGTTAAAATTAACAATTTCTAAGACATTTAGAACAGTTGCTACTACTTGGACCAGATCCTGACATTTTGTTGTTCAAAGCTCTAAATAAACATGGCTGTTGCTATTCTTTTTTATGCACTGTTTTCTGAAGTACCTTTTTTTAAAAAAATTAACATTTCTTAAATAAATATTTCACTTAATTTATATGAAATATATTTACTTTTTCCAGAAGATATTAAAATTATGGAGTTTCACAAGAAGATACTAGAAACTAAATAGATGTTCCTTAATGATTATGAGCAACTTTTTTTATAGCTGGCTCTTTATTGGGAGCATAGTTCACACGTTTTTTTTTGTTTGTTTGTTTGTTTATTTACTTTTTTTTTGAGAGAGAGAAAGAGAGAATTTTAATATTTATTTTTTTATTTTTCTGCGGACACAACATCTTTGTATGTGGTGCTGAGGATCGAACCCGGGCCGCACGCATGCCAGGCGAGCGCTACCGCTTGAGCCACATCCCCAGCCCAGTTCACATGTTTTAATTGCTTCATTTTTTAGGCCTAATTGATAACATATTTTCTCCACAAATTCTTAGTAATTGATCATATTTTTTAAGAACTAAAACAGACTTTAGAACTTCTTAATTTACATATGAGAGAGTTAGTGGAGGCTTAAAACTAACCAATTAGCAAGTTGCCTAAGGTTACCCAGTAACAGTTCTAGGATTAATATATGCAAAACATAAAATCTGTATCATCAATAATATAAATATATCAAATATGTAAATTACATGCTGCAATTTTAAATATAGTAGAAGATTTGTAGGATGTAGGAGAATTAGCTGTGTTGTTGCTGAAGAAGAGTAATCCAGATAGAGGAGGGGCCATTGCAAAGACTATAAAGCCAGGGACATGTGTTCAAGGAAAGCAAAGGAGATCATGGAAACAGTGAAGAGATGAGAAGTAAAAGACAAGAGAAAAAAAGGAGGTCAGCTTATGTGGCATGCTACAAATCATTGTAAAAACATTAGCCTTCATTCAGAGAGAAATGGGAGCTCTTTGAGGGGTTTGAGCACAATAATAGCATCTACTGACCTACATTTTAAAAGATTAATTCTGGCTGCTGTGTTCAGACTAGGTTGTAGAAGAGGAGGATTAGAATTAAGTAAGTCACATATTGAAGTAACCCAAGGGGAAAAAATGATGGTTTAGATGAAGAACATGTAAATATTGTGGTGCGTTTTAGACATGCATGTAGTAATGTTTAATAGACAGTGAGACAGAAGACTATAGTTGAAAACAGCTTTGGAATAGATACATGCATTTCAGAGTTACTTTAGGCATGCAAATGATATTTAAAGTCATCAAGCCAAATGAGATCACCAAAGGAATGAGTGTTTATAGAGAACAGAAGAGGGTAAGAGCTCAGTAGCATTCAGTCTTAGAGTTTGGATGGAAGAAGCTGAACCAGCCAAGCTTTGATCAGTAATGGATAGAAACAAGTGAATGCAGAAAATGTATCATGGAGAAAGGAGTGAGGAACCTGTCAAGGACAAGTGAAAAGTCTTGTGACTAGTGGTGGAGATTTATTCATCCCCTCTACGTTCCTCTTGTTGTAATGAAAACGTGTGGGTTCTTCAATGATTATTTCAATTTTTTAAGTATAAAATGAAGCAAGACAACAGTAACAATGAGGGGAAAAGGTGTTGGAGGATTGAGAAGTGAGGAAAACGCTTAAGACAGTGGTTTAAAATGTGAGAACAGATGGGTTAGGGAAATACAGTAAGATTGCTAGGTATCTTTGAGAGCCCCCTTGAACTTCATAGTTATGATGATTCCACATATACCTCACTCACATATTGTGAATAGATGATATGGTTCATAAAAGGCAATACCAATTACATGGTAGGTAATTGTGACAGTTCTAGATACTTTTATGTGTTTTGATTAAGAGCCATTTTAAAGAAGCAAAAAAATCCGATTCTGAAAGTGCTGTTTATCCTATTCCTTAATTCATAAAATGGAAATAAAATAATAAGGAAATGTGTCTAGAAATTGGAGCTATTTTATTGTCAAAAGAAAAAGCACTTTTAGAGTTACAGAACATAAATTCCAGAAGTGTATTTAATTTGGAAGAGGTCAGCCTCCAGACTTTTCAGGTAACTATGTTCTAGATATGATCCAAAATAGTAATTACTATCTGTTATTGAGTGTTTTCCCTGTGCCAGTTACAGAGATAATCACTTCCTATTGATGGTGTCATTTAATCCTCTCAAGGTAGTTATTCTCATTGCTCTTTTAAGAATGGAAAACCTGAGGCTCAGTGGAAAGTGATTTGCCTGAGGACAGGAGATAATAGGTGACTGAGCAAAGATTAGCATAAGCCTTGTCTAGCTAGTCCAAAGCCTGTGTACTTAACTGTATTAAATAGTCTCCTATCTCTAACCTTTGTATCCCATTAATATAACCCCGTATTATTGTATTATTCTTTGCATTCAAACAAGTAATAGCTATCAAGGTATTTCAATTTTTTTTTTTTTTTTTTGAAATGCTGTCTCTCCATGTTGCCCAGGCTGGTCTTAAAAAAACTCATGGGTTTAAGTAATTCTTTTGCCTCAGTTTCCCAAGTAGCTGGGATTATAGGTGTGTGCTACCATACCTGCCTTCAGTTTTGTTGGAATTTCACAACCCAAAAATTGAATAAATCAGTTAATGTTTTTGGTCTTTGAATATATAATTTTAATTTTGATTTGAATTCAACTTAAATATTGTGGGGTAGCAACTACTCAATGGAGATATTTATTAATCTTTTAATGTTCATTTAACATGATATTTTTGTTTTTCTGGTTCTACTTTTTTATGATTCAAGGTAATTTCCTAGTGTTGCATACACTTATATCTGAAATATTTTATTATTATAATCATTTTAAGTTTAAAATGATCATTAAATTGATCATTATCTCTAATAAAATATCTAATAAAAAGTTTTAACTTATTCAATTTATGCTACAGCTGTCAGAGCTTTAAAATATTATGTAACCGTATATTTAATTTGCTGTTATATAAGTAGCAGTGTGAATGCTATACATGAATTTGTATCTTTCCAAAACAAAGTTCTTCATGGTTATCTCTTCATAAGTTTTGAAAAGAAAAAAATTGGATTAAAGTAAAATTTCAAATTATAAGTTTTTCAAGTAAGTGAGACAAAATAAGGAATATAGATCTGAAAGTTTTTTAAATGTACTTGGTAAGAAATAACATAGGATTAATGTAGATAATAAATTAGTAGTTTTAATACAGTGTTTAAATTTATTTTTGTTTACTTTCTGCCACTATAGAATCATATTCCTAGACCATGGACATAATGTGACCGATTCTTACACAGGTTTAGAATCTTGCTAAGTATAACCTTGCCTTGTAGGTGGATTTAGAAACCAGTTCCAGTTTTATCAGTCATAAATTTTATCCTAGAATCATTTGACATCTAATCTTTATAATGCTTATTTTATTTTCTTTTATATTGTTGTATAGTTAAGTTTATTTCCTTGGAGAGACTGAAAGGCAACCTGACTTGTGAGAGGAAAAGATGGCTAATACTTGTCTGTGACTTGTGCTGTTTGAAAAGAACAAGCTGTTTCACTTTTCCATGTAAAACATAATTAAGAAACTTTTAATTACTTAATTTCACCAGATTTTTTTAGTAGTGACTTGGGTTTTAAGGCTATTTTTAAATGCTGTTTACTTACACCTCTTTTATGTTTCTCTTATCCTAAAGACCAAGACATTTGGAGGAGGTGGTGGTGGTGCCAGAAGTAATCTCAATATGAGTGCTGTTGGTAACCGAAACAGGGAAGTTTTACAAAAAGAAAAGTCAGCCAAATCAGAGGGGAAACATGAGGGTGTCTACAGAGAACTGGTAAGACTAAAGAATCAACCACAAAATTAATATTTTTTAAAAAATACCCTTGATCTGTCTTTGAGTTTTTAGAAAGGTGCTATATAAATTATATTTCTTTTTTTGATGGAGAACTATCAAAAATTTTTCATTTTTTTTACCATAAAAATATTCACTGAGTAGTTTTCTCTTCATTATATTATTTTCAAACATCTTATTTTAATATAAAAAATTTTTTTCTTGGTTTTGCATTTGCAATGGAACTTGCTAAGTTAGAGAGTACTCAAGGCATAATACATTTTATACAGATTCTTCTTGACTATTAGTATGAATAAATAGCAAGTGAATGTTACATTAGTATATTATTTTCCATAAATATGAGATGTAATTTTGAGTTAAACAACAGTAAATAATTAAAAATATATACCTCACTTTATTTACTGACTGTCAGCACAGCTTTCTTTTACTCCTTATAGGTTGATGAAAAGGCACTGAAGCACATAACAGAAATGGGCTTCAGTAAGGAAGCATCGAGGCAAGCTCTTATGGATAATGGCAACAACTTAGAGGCAGCATTGAATGTACTTCTTAACGGCAATAAACAGAAACCTGTTACGGGTCCACCTCTAAGAGGTATAACTTAACAGGCAATGTGCCAGATATTATTGCTGGCTTTTAGAGTAATATATTTTATCAAAAGAGGCTGAGTTTTATCACTGTGAGGACTGTAACTTTATGTAGCATGGTGAATAGAAGGATTGTGAGCTTGGAACCATAGATATGTTTGCAGGTTATTTTGAGCCTCTCTGTCCTTATATAAAGTATGTCTAATGGTACCTTATTTAATAGGGTTAGTATGAGCAGCAGAGAAAATATGACATGGAGTGACTAGTTCTATTAATTATTTCTAGAACTGTGCCACTTATATAAATGACAACAGTTTGTACACCGTTTAAAATTAAGAAGAAAATAAATTTTATTTGGTGGTGTTCTTTAATTATTGCATGGTCAAAGGTATTAGGTAATTTTTCAAGTCTCATTCCTTTATTTTAAAAACAAGGAATTTTACTCAGGTATAAAGAAGAATGAAATTGTCATTTGCTGGTAGATGGATGGAACTGGAGAACATTATGCTAAATAAAATAAGCCATTCTCAGAAAGCCAAGGGTTGAATGTTTTATATGTGGAAGCCAGAGAGAAAAATAATTTTTAAAAGTGGGGAAGTTGGGGTATCTTAGGAAAATAGGAAACCGTAGAGTAGAGGAAGGAAGGGAATCTGGAATTAATAGGGAATGAAATCTACCAAATTTTACTGTGTCCATGTCCAAATTTACCAAAGTTAATCCCATATATTTATAATTATATAATATAGGTAACTATACAAAAATTAAAATATTAATAACAGAAGAGAGATTAGTATAGCAGAGCAAGAGGGAAAGAGAAGGTACTGGGAAATGAGATTGATCAAATTATATGCATGTTTGAATATAATGATGAATTCTATTATAATTTTTTCTTTTAAAGATAATATATATAAGCAAATTTAAATTTCTGGATAACTCATTCAGGGGATTAACCCATTAAGTTAAAAGTTCTCAATTCTGTTAACATAATAATTATTTAAAAGTTGCCATAAGTGTTATATTGTTGTGAGTAATTTTTATAGATGTTCTGTATCTGGGACAATGGGACAAATTGGTTGAATGTACTATATAATATAATCATTTAAAAGTTTTCTTATTATTAAAAGAATATACGGAAAAATAATGAAAAGAAATATATGTAACATCCTGCTTGAAATGATTGCTGATTGTATTTTAATGCTTTTTTCTCCTTCCATTTTTCCATATAGAATATATATAAACACATACACACACACACACACACACACATACACACGTATATATATGTATGTATGTCTTACTTTTAAATCTTAAGGTAGAGGAAAAGGAAGGGGTCGAATAAGATCTGAAGATGAAGAAGACCTAGGAAATGCAAGGCCATCAGCACCAAGCACATTATTTGATTTCCTGGAATCTAAAATGGGGACTTTGAATGTGGAAGGTAGGCTAACTTAAAGTAGATTCCTTTTTTAAAAATAGATTTCTTTGTAAAGATAATACTTTATTTAGAATTATACAAAAATATTTAATAAAGCAGCTGATGATATGAACATCTATTCTGAGTGTTTAGAAATTTATTTAGTGCATTTCCTGGTTGACAAAAGCACAGAAGAAAATTTTGTTACATTGTGAAAAAAATACATAGCACCTTATTTGGCCCTCTAATTGTATGATAAATAATTGTACCAACAACTTCTCTCAACTTTACTCCTATTAGATAGCAGATTTAGCTGTGTAGACAAATTGTTATTTTGGAACACTATTATTACATATTCTTATGTATTTTATTTTGATTGGGAGATTAGTCTGTCTTCTTTTTCTGCATGTTACATGTTGTGTAAAATGTTGAGACTGAGAGAATATGCTTTCACAATGTAATGAATTCTAATTATGATATAGTTCAGTGAGTAACATAAATACTCAAGAAAGTAAGTATGTTAAATGTGTATCATTTTTTCCTAAGAGTGGAATATGATAAATATTTTCCAAAGAGTAAGTTTTAAAAATATGATTCCAAAATAATAGGGAAATATCCTTTTAAATGTAGTTTCTCTTTTTGAGTTATATTTTAAATCCAACCAAATAAACTTTGAGGTAATGTGGATTGTTTGTTTGTTTGTTGTTTTTGTTTTACAGATTTGGAGTATTCAGGTTTCATGAAACTGGAAGCTGTTTTGCTAGATTATATAGAAAAATCCACATTGTTTGAAAAGCAAATGTTTAGTATAGAGGAAAACTATAAGCAGTAACATGAAAAAAAAGTATTTTCTTGGTTTTAAAGCATGAAATAGTTTCTGTTGCTGTATAATGAATTACCCCAAAGTCAGCTTTTTAAAAAAATGAAAATTTATTATCATAGTTTATGTGTGTCAAGGTTATGATCTAGCCTTAGGCCCAAGGTCCTCTTACAGGCTCACTAATTGTTAGCAGAATTCAAAAACTGAATTCTCTTTTGGCTTTCAGAAGACAGCTTTCAGCTCCTACAAGCTGTCCCTCAAGTTGTTGCCACATGGATCATAACACAGGCAATAGTCATGGTATTTACTTCTGAAAAGCCAGTAGGAGAATCTCTGCTGCTTTTTCACATCTCTCTCACTTCCTACTGTGACTTCTTGATATTCTTGTCCCAACCTCTTTTTATACAATTCTATTCAGATCTTCTTTCCTTTCATCTTCCTGTCCCCCTACACTTCCTTTTGACTGTTACAGTGTCTACTAAATCATAGTGAGTTTAAGATTGATAGTTGTAACTCATCTATGACTTATAATAGTTGTTTTGACTGGCTGGGTTACAAACATGTCAAACCACAATTGATTCTTATATTTAAAACAACTTCCACTAAGCCCTTATATTTTTTCATTTTCTTTTTTTTTTTTTTTCATTTACACTAAGGATAAAATTCTTTTAAATAAATATCTCTTTGTACCTTTAGTTTGTGAGTTGTCATCTCGCAAACTAGACAGTAAGTTTTCTGGCATATTTATAACTATATTAATCTTTAGTCTTTTATTTCAAAAGTTTATTTTACAAAATAAGATCTAGTAGTTTTTTGTTTTTATTTTTAATACTTTATAATCAAGCACTATTGAATACTGCTTGGTTTGCTATTTCATTATTTTTAAATATTTGTCTGACCTGGAACTAATTCTGTCAGTAGCCACTTTTCTGCCCCTTTTATTTTTTAAGATGACATCACATGGAAAAGATTCATGACAACTCACAGAAGTACAAACAGCTGTGCAATAAATTTATAAGTATATAGATGGAAGGTGGTTATACTTGTAGATGATTTTTTTTTTAGAGAGAGAGAGAATTTTTTTTTTTAATATTTATTTTTTAGTTTTTGGCGGACACAACATCTTTGTTTTGTATGTGGTGCTGAGGATCGAACCCAGGCCGCATGCATGCCAGGCGAGCACGCTACCGCTTGAGCCACATCCCCAGCCCCTATAGATGATTTTTTTATTCTCTTGGTCTTGTCTTCATGGTTACGATAAAGGTGGCAAGATTGATGGGAAAACTTTGCACGTGATCACCCTTCAAGTATCTTTGCCAAGTTTTATTCTGTTACTCTTTTTTTTTTTTTTTTTTTTTTTGCTAACCTACTCATACTACTAATTCACCACATTTTTGGGTAAACTTTGGTTATAGTTAAAAAAAAATAGTTGACACAAGGTACTCAATTGAATTTTCAATACATTTTAAGATCTCATGGAATTGAAGCCTGAAATATACTGCTAGTTTTATAAAAATTGAATCTCCACTTTTTTTTTCTCAGAATTTAGTCATTGTTCCATAAATCTTATATTTTAAAATTAACTCTTCATTGATAGTATGAAATGTTGGAGATTTTCTCAGGAAAATTTAGGAAGCTTTTCAGGGCAATTGTCATAATTTTAAATGGTTAAATGCCTTATAAACAGATAATGAAGAGAATTATGACCTTGTATTGATATATGTTCATATCATCAACATCATCATTTGCGTCTGTTATAGAAATTGACATTATAAAGAAGTAGTTGTGATTCAGTGATACATATATGTGAGGATTCAAAATTATTTTTCTAATAAAATTGAAAATTGAACTTTTCTTCTTTGTGTCATATCAGTCCAAACTTTCAGATGATTGTTTAATTTGGGATCCCTAGAAGACACAATTTAGCTTAGTAAGTTTTTACCTAGATGATTGTGTCATATAGGTTGAACATATTTAATTCAAAAGTATAAAATCTGAAATGCTGAAAAATCTGAATCTTTTGAGTGCCAACATAATGCCACAGTGGAAAATTCTGTATCTGACCTCATGTGACAGGTCACAGTTAAAATGTAGGTGTGATAAAAGTATTGTATAAAATCACTACCGTGTAATCCCAGTTCTTTCAGAAGCTGAAGCAGGAAGCTTCCAATTTCAAGGCCAGCCTTGACAACTCAAGAAAGACCTTGTCTCAAAATAAAAAGGGTTGGAGATGTAGCTCAGTGATTAAATGCCCTGGGTTCAATTTTCAGTATTTCAATACATGAATAAATAACTGTAACCTGAATATATAAGGTGTATATGAAACGTAAGATTTTTTAAATTGAGTAAGGTTTTGAGTAGCATGATAAAATATCACACCATACCTTTCCATCCTATGTAGGAAACACATTATTCCCTTGTCCAATGTGTGCATGGTACCTGTGCTAGTCCCTTAGAAGCCATCTCAGTCATCAGATCTGCTGTTGCAGGATCACAGGGCCTTTGTTCAAGAACCACTTATTTTACTAAATAATGGCCCCAAAGTACAAGAGTAGTGACACTGGCAATTTTAATATAGCTTATTGCCAAAAGTGTTTTATTATTATTAGTGACTACTGTTAATCTCTTACTGTGACTAATTTATAAATTTAACTTGTATAGGAAAGAACATGGTGTAAAAATAGTATTTTCTATGGTTTCAGGCATCCACTGAGGATATTGAAACATATCCCCTGTGGATCAGGAGGACTACTGTAGTAGAAAAGAGCACTTCTGAGTTATTTCTTTTCCTTCTGTGGTTTCAAACTTGCCATCTGGTTTGTTTTTTGTAATTGAAGTCTGAAAGAAATAACCAACACTTTGCATTGTCCTGACATTTTCATAATTTTTATACCAGGTTTTCTAAAGCATTAACTACCTTAGTTAGGTGATTTCAGTTCCAAGACAGTAGACTAACAGGATGCCAGCTTCCTGTTAGGACATGCCACTAAGTTTGATTGACGTTATATTAAGTGATTGAGAATAATCCCTGAAAATTGACCTCGTCTAAAATTGTCTTTAAAAAAAAAAAAAAAACAAACATACGAATGAAAAGACTGTGTCCTGCTACTGGTATTTTGTTTTAAAATTTATCATAGTGTATTTCAACTTTTTAAATACATTTAGAAATGTATTTAATAATTTAAGTACCATACTTAATTGCCTAGGAATTTGTGATTTATAAGATACTGATTTTAGGAATCTTAATTATTCTGAATGTATTGTAAATTGTAAATGTTGATATTTTCTTAGACTAGTAATGTATCTAGCACTAATCTATAAATATCTTTAGCATTTACTAGGGGCTACTCCAAAGGATTTAGTTTTACAAAATTAGTCTCTATCAGGTGTCGTGAAAAGAGGCTGTATAGTTTTTTTTTTCAGTACTTGGGTTTGAACTAAATCTTTGAGTTACATCTCCACATCTCCAGCCCCATCCCCCTTTTTTTGGAGACAGGATCTTGATAAACTGCACAGGCTGGCTTTGAATTTAACAATCCTCCTGTCTCAGCCTCCCAAGTTGTTGGAATTACAGGTGTGCACCACCCTGCCTAGCTTATGTAGATTATTTGTGTTCCTTTCATCTCACAGTCTTATTAGCATACTATTAGAGACACTCTTAAATTCAAAATGGTCCAGATATACTTTGTTTTGAAGTTTTGAAATTTTCTGGGTAGATGCCATAGCTGATATAATTGAACACTAGTGACCTAAAGAAGCTTACTGTTATAGGGATTGCGTATTAAATCCAAATTTTAAATTGTTTTATTTTATGGCACGTGATATGTAATTAATTTTCTTTGGTATTTAGTTCAGTGAAAGATGGCATATTGTTTGTCTCAGAATATTAGAGTACATGAGCCTATTTTTCATTTTGCCATTCTTCTATTTTCCTCAATTTATTGTTCATTCCTTTAAACATTTACTAAACATAAATTAAAATAATAGTTACAATTTATTGAGCATCTACTCTGGCAGGAACTATGGTGGATGCTTTGCATATTATTAATTCATTTAATCATATGAAATGCAAAATATATATTGTTATTTCCATTTGATAAGCAAGCAGGCTTGAAGAAAGAAAATGTAACAAGAGCTCAAGAACTGGGATTTGGATCCTGTCTTGTCCTTTCCCCAATTCAAAACTCTTTCTACCATGATGCATATCTTTTAAGATGTTCAAGCTGTGTATAGCACACCACTGATTGTAGACTTAAAAAAATAGTATGGTTAGAGGATAAGCTGGAGAATACCAGTAGATGAAATGCAGTATAAACATTGAGATGTTTGTTTTGAAAGACTAGTAAAGAATAACATTTAATATAGCATGACAGGACTGTGATTATAGCTCAGTGGTAGAGCACTTGCCTCGCACATATGAGGCACTAGATTCAATCCTCAGCACCACATAAAAATAAATAAATAAAATAAAGGTATTATGTCCATCTACCAAAAACTAAAACATTTAAAAATATATGTATAGCAAAACAGTTTGATTGTATGGGTTTGGGGAGATGGGTTATTGCTCTTCTTGCCTCCCCCACAATATTTTTAAAAAGATTTTATTCTATTTTTATAATACATGGATTATAATAATGTTTTCTAAAACATTATCATAATAATAAACTAAACACATATTTTACATGTATTTGTTAAAAATGAGAAATAGTCCATGGTTTCTATGAAATAGAAAACATTATCATAATAATAAACTAAACACATATTTTACATGTATTTGTTAAAAATGAGAAATAGTCCATAGCATTTCTATGCTTTCTAATCTCAGAATCATATAGAATATATTTATAGAGGAAATGATTTTTATAGAGAAACAAACTATATAAATTTTGAACAGATAAAACAAATTTTTAGTGCCAGAGCATTCTGTGTAATAATAGTATATGTATTAACTAAAGATATTTTATATATAAAAGTCCTGATTTGTGTAACTGAAAAAAATTAGTTGGGAATTTTTGGAAAAAAGTATAAACTGGTTTAAATATAGACATTACAATATTAGTGTTCTGTTTCTGCTTTAATTTAAATTTATATACTAATCAGTTCATATCATCTTTTTGTAATAAATATCTAATGATTTGTTTTTGTTTGATTCTTAGAGGATTTTAGTTATTCTCCTTAGAACAGCTTAGAAGTCAGTAGATAAGCAGGTATAGGGGTACTATGACTTCTTAATAAATAGTATTCTGGCCCATAAATGAACATTCCTTTGGTATTTCTTTTTAAGAATCTCCTTTATTTTCATTTTTTTGCCTCTTGAAAATGACTTAAAATTTTCACTAGCATAGTTTGGCTTCCTAATTGTAAGAGATTTTTGTCTAGCTATAGTTTAGTGTGACATTTACAAGAACATGTATGTACAGAATAATACTGAATTTAAGTCATCATACTCATCACCATAGAAAATATTAATCAACTTGGAGGAAAAGAGCTCAAAAGTTACATTTAGTTTTTTGTATGTGGCTGATGCTTATTATGGCAGTTTCGGTTGTTCTAATACTTCATCCCTTCAGTTTTTACAAATGTGATAATAAATGATGATGCTTTATGTTTACTTATAATTTTAATGCCCTATTTATCAACAGGGAACCTTGCCTCACTTGCCTAAATCCACCATTGTACCATTGAACAGTTGGTATGAAGGAGAGAAGGCATTAATGATAGTAGCATGGGGATGATAATAAATTAACAGTGTTACATTTAATTTAATAATCCTTATGTTATTTGATACCCAAGGTATGCTAGAAAGTTGAAAATATCCAATTTCAGAAGAGTTATATAAGAAAGAAATGTGACTGATGTGCTGAAGTATAGTATTAGATAGAAGGAAGAAAATAAGAATTTTAGAGCAACAAGAATTAAAATGGGCTCCACAAAGCCATGTCCTCATCTCCTGCATTAAATTTCCTCTCTAGGGGAAAAAAAAAAATCATTAGGGGTTGCACACATACTGTTTTTCTCTTGAAGTTGTTAAGAAAACACAGGGAATAAAAAAAAAAAATTCCCACAGTATGACAGTAATTATAAAAATCTTTATTTTGCAAAATTGCTTTTTTCTTCATAAAAGCCATGTTTATTCACTCTAGAAAATACTGAAGAGTACTCATTTATCCCTTCCACAATATTATTTGGGGACTTACCAGGAGCCAGTTACTATGTTGGAAGAGAAATACTGATAAACAAAATAGGTCAGAGATTTTTAAAATGTAGCAAAACAAAGGCTAGAACAGTTCTGGATTGTATGCTGCCCTGCTGGTACTATAGTAGCACAGAAGAAGGGTTTCTGACTCAGTGGTAGGGGTTGGAGAATATGGTTCTGTTAGAAAAGGTAATATCTAACCTGAGACCTGAGGAGAAACTGGAGAGAAGAGGCTTGGGACATGTACAGGTGCTGTGCGGGCATGGACATGTGTATGTATGCTTGCGCACAGTGTACACAACTAATAAATTGAAAATACTCAGAATAAGACTCATCACTTGCACCAGAAAACAAAACTCTGTTGTAGGGTAACTGTTGTTAACTGATGGAGAAAGGCAAAACTGTGGCTAGAAAAACCCTTTCTTTGAAAAAGACATTACAAATATTAAATTTTTTCTAATTGTAATAGCATGTTTATGATATGAAATTTAATATGTTTACAGAAAAGGAAAAGGAGAAGAGTCACCTAAGTTACCCAACCAGATGTAGTCCTAGAGCTTTGTCCAACTAGTGCTTCTTTTATCCCTGGCAAAAATAATATTTTTATGGTAATCCTAACCTGAGTTCCAGAATAGTGAAGATAACTCATAGTTATTGATGACTTAATGTTAGTAGAATAATGGTGCTTTTGCTTGAAGATAGGTATGTGAGAGGGAGGTTAATAGCTGGGCTTGGAACCTGAATGGATGGTCAGTCCGTGCTCTACCTTGTGCTAGTGGTCTTATGGGGCAGACCGCTCAGAAAACATACCAAGTCCATTTTGTCCTAATGGGAGAGTCTTTATTTAGCCTGCCGGCTGGTGACTGCTCCCCACAGGACCCATAACTCATAACTGTCTTTGCAAGGAACAGCCTTGAGCCTGAGCATTTCAGGGTCTTTAAAGGCAAAAACCACATCCAGGTTGACATAGCTGCAAACAAGCAGGGGTACAGAAACTGAATTGAGCAGTTAGCAAAACAATGCAGTGGGTACATTGGTATTTCCCACAGGACTTTCCAGGTTGACATAGCATCAAGCAAGCAGAAGGGAAGTGTCACCTAAGTTACCCAACCAGATATAGTCCTAGAGGACTAGTTGTACTAGTTGAGTACAAGTTAGAGAATGGTTACTAATGTCTAGACAATCAATCTCTGACAGAGTCATTGCCCAAGAAAAATGGGAACCAAAGAGAGAACAATTTTACATTGTATAAGAATTGCCATTTTGTGTTGCCAAACATGCTATACTAAGCAACTATTGATAGGTACAGAGGCAGAGTGTTCCCATGGGAGAAGCATTTCTTATATTACATGGAGTCTCAGGGTAAAATGGAGCCTGTATGGTCATTGCCCATATAGCCTGGCCCATAACAGTTTGTGACCTTGGGCAAAGCCTCCTCAACGTCCTTATCTGTAAAATGGGGGTATTATTGTGTCCTAAAGTAAGCTCGTCCTTCCTTCCTTCCTTGGATTTACATGCATTTTGAGCATGGTGGGAGGGGGCATCTTTGCACTTGTGTTGTTGTTGAATGTTGCACTATGTCTTAGAGTTCTCATGATTTGTTTATTTATAGTTGGAATTATCTGCTTTATGACCCCTAGTTTTTAAATTTACTTTTCTCTCTCATGGTGGTTTTGAATACTAAAAAACTTAATTTTTTTGAACATAAAGTAT
Source organism: Spermophilus citellus (assembly GCF_964194105.1). Lineage (NCBI taxonomy): Eukaryota > Metazoa > Chordata > Mammalia > Rodentia > Sciuridae > Spermophilus > Spermophilus citellus. The sequence continues at coordinate 62,991,381 of NC_138182.1, read as the reverse complement.
AAGAAATATGTTTATTTTAAACTTAGTCTTCTGTTTAATGTGTGCCATAGTTATGAAAGAATTTGAGAACAAAAAACAACAGTATATCTTTGATTAATTGATCAAAGAAAATTGTCATGTGAGATTATTAAAACTAGTGTTAGTTTATGTGTGATCATTGTTTCTTGGATTTGGTATTTTTATTTGAGTAAGTGGATATCAATTTGGGGATATTAGAATGCATAGTATTTTCCCTTTGAAATTAATTATTAATGATGATTATATTTTCATTTAGAATTCATGAAGCAGGTTACTAGCCCAGGACCTTTGTATGTATTATTCCCTCCTCTTGGGCTACTTAAGTTTTCCTGCTTTCATAGCATTCTCATTTTTTAAAAAATTTTCTTTTAGTTGTCAACAAACTTTATCTATCTATCTATCTATCTATCTATCTATCTATCTATTTATTTCCTGTGTGCTGAGGATCAAACCCAGGGCCCCATACATGCCAGACAAGCACTCTACCACTGAGCCACAACTCCAGACCTTTCTTCTCATTATTTAGGGCTCAACTGGAAACATCACTGCTTCAGAGAGATTTTTTTTCTACTACATTGGTGTAACCTGTCAATTTTATCTTAGTAGCCTATTTAGTTCCTTCATATATTTTGTCAGTTTTAAGCTATGATGTTCTTTTATATATTTGCTGTCAGCCTCTTCCCAATATAACTGAAGTACCACAGAATAGGGGGTATAGTTCCTTAGCCTATTGCTTCATAAATAGTGATTTAGGAGCGTGTTGACCCATCTTTCAGTGTCCACTAACTAAAAGGAGTAACTGAGAGAAGGAAAGAGAGAAATAATATCTTTCTATTGTACAGGGCCACACAGCTGCTCAGAGGGAGCACTAGGATTTAATTCTAGTGGTCATTTTACTTCCAAAGACCTCATGGATCCTTCGGAAAGTAATTTTACATATTTTTTCAAATTGAGTCTTCACCATAATCCTGTGGTGTAGGTATCATTATCCACACATTATAGATGAGGAAACTAGAGTTTTTGTGCTGTTGTCAAAGACTCATTACTAGGAAGTAGGAGGGTAGTTTATTTGGTTTTAAGCTCAGTGTTCTCTACAGTAAGTCAGAGATGGTTTTTTATAACCTTACTTTTCTTTTACATAGTACCAGGCTTTCCCTGCAATCATTTGAACTCTGTCTAAATGTACCCCAATGTGTTTTAATGCAGACCTCTCCTACAGAAGGCAGAAGACTACATTTTCTGTTTAATGTTGCACTCTTAGCTAAGCAGAAGTGATAGGGTTAAATAGGTAGTAATTGTGAACATAAAGGCTTTTTCTGTTCTCAGTGTTTTTAGTAACTCTTTTACCAAATATTTACTGAGTGCCATGTGTTTGTCTTGACTTGTGGCAAGTAAACACTGAAGCAAACAATACTGAATATACCTTCAGCTTGGCTGTCATGTAACAGTGTTTAAAAAACGTACTACTAACAGAAATCAATGAGATACCTCTATGCATTCACTTGGAAAGATGCTGGGTTAGTAAGCCTCTCTGTGACAAATACTTGAGAAGAACAACTTAGAGGAGAAAAGATTTAATTTGGCTCATAGTTACAGAGATTTCAGTGCATTGTTGGCTGACTCCATTGCTTTGGGCTTGAAGCAAGATAGAATTTTATGGTGGAAGAGCATGATGAGGAAAAGTGTTCTCTTCATGGAGCCAGGAAACAGAAAGAGAGAAAGGGAGAGGCAGTTTGAGATAATAAGGCATTAAGGGCAAGACATATTCCCCAAGGGCACTCCCCCAGTGACCTACTTCCTCCAAGTATGTCCCACATGCCTACAGTTTACACTACCTTCTGTCGTTCATTCAGCTATCAGTGGATTGATATCAATCACTGAAGAGGTCTGAGCCCTTAAGATTCTATTCCCAAATGTCTCACCTCTGAATCCCACTGTACTAGAAACCAATCCTTTAATGTATGAGCTTTTGGGAGACATTCCACATCTGAACCATAACAGACACCCATGCTGTTATGGTTGATTTAAAAAGTACATTGCAGCCTGTAAGATATAACATATTTACTTTTTTTGTTTTTTAAAAAACTAAATATGCAGGATATATCTGTATGAATTGCATTTAAGAAAATAACCTCTAATACCATTAATAATGGCTATATCTACAAGTGGGATTAGAAAGACATATTTCTTATGATAGGACTACAAGTAATTTTTAGATTTCTAAAAATTTCTTAGCATTTTTTATGCAGAAAAATTTTAAAGGTTATATATATATACATATATATGTATATATATATATTTAATCTGGAGAATGTTTCTAATATATTTAAGTGAATAACAATATTTGATTTTCTTTTCTGTTTGTCTCACCTCTGTCTTTTTTTTTCCCCCAACTATTCTTTATTTTCTGATGTATCTAAATTTTCTCTATACTATGACTTTTATAACATGGCAATGAAGGGGTTTTATTAAAGCATTCTTCCTGCTCTGCTTTCAACAAGAAAAAATAAACAAAAACTAAAGCAAGTTTAGGATTCTAAGTAAAGGAGGGAATTGTGGTAGTGCAAATTTGTAAATAAGGAAGTATCTTATAATCTAAATACCATTTTTTTTATGGTTGCCATTAAGTTTATTTGCTTAATTGTGGTGCTAATGATAATAATTACCATAAAACAATAGTTCATATTTATTGAAAGTTACTTTTATTGAAGCCAGATACAATTCTAAGAACTTTGTATGGGGAATATATATATATCATACACACACAAACACACATGGTTAATCTTCTAAAATATATTCTTTGTTCTTATCCCCATCTTAAAGATGAGGTTCAGAAAAGTTAGTTATCTTGCCTAAGGTTTTACAGCCTAGTAAATGGCAGACCTATGGTAGATGCTATGCTATTTTTAAGTGCCATTTTGTGAGCTTCTAAATACTAGTCCAACTGTAATGGGTTTTAATTTTTTTGCAGTTATTGAAAAGAAATTATTATTTTTAGGTCAGAATTCTGATAGTTCTAGTATCCAAATTTATTTTTCAGCCTATCAAGGATTATAAAAGAACATTGTAATTTCTGTATTTCCCCAAAATGAACAGATACAGGAGAAAAAAATTGTAGCTAATATGTTGTTGGTTACATTCTGGTTTTTTTTTTTTTGTCTGTTTATTTATTGGTTTGCTTCTTTTTCTTTTTCTGAGTAGGCAGCTTGACATATAGGAAAAATCTTGGCCTTTAGCTCCATTTAGATTTTACTTTAATTCTTGTTCAGCATTTTCTAATGCAAATCTTTTATTGAGGCACATTACTTTGTTTCTTCTCTTGTAAAATAATGCTAATAATAATGCCCTTTCAGGGTAGTTGTAAAGGGTACATGACATAAAGTAGGCAAAAGATCTTTAATGTATAAAAGTTTTACAAAACAGAAAAAACTGTGAAAATTCTCAGATCAATGTGATAAATATTTCTTAATGAGACCCTGTCTCAAAAAAAAATAAAAATAAAAAGGACTGGGTATGTAGCTCAGTGGTAAAGCACTCCTGGGTTTAATATGCAGTGCCAAAACAAAAGAAAAAGAATTGTTATCTGCATTATTTATGGTGTAGGACAAAAGAAACATTGTTCACCAAAGATAAATCAATGTATTTAATAATAATGTTATAAGCATGCTATGTGAAAAAAAGAGGAAGATAGAAATAGAATTCAAATTACTACATGAAATACAGCCATTAATATATTATCTATTATTATGTATTTACCATGTTACTACTTTTGGTTTCAAGTTGGATATTACCTGTATTATTATGCTTACTACGATTTTTGATGCTCTTTTCTGTATTTTTAAGTAGTACATGCTCTTAATTACTTTGATAGGTCAAGAAATTATTTTTCTATAATAGCATATCTGTTTGAAATATAAACAGCCATTCAGATCCAGAAATATTTAAGAAGGAACATATTTGCAAATGCTCTAATATGAATGATAATGATAGCTGTACATATTTAAATTAGAGCAGGATTCAGAAAGGGGAACAAGTGTTATACAGTTTCATAGTTGTTTCTGAGTTAGCAATTTGAAGTTTTATTTCATTAATATTTTGGGACATGAATTACCAGAATAGCTTATAGATAATTATATTATAAAAATGGAAACATTCAGCAACAAAGACAAATGACTTTTCTACCATTTTTTCTTAGTTCACATCATTGCTTTACTCATCCAATGGTGCTAACCTAAGACAATCCTATGTTAGAAATACAGGATACTAAAGGGCTGGGGATGTGGCTCAAGCGGTAACGCGCTCACCTGGCATGCACGGGGCGCTGGGTTCCATCCTCAGCACCACATAAAATAAAATAAAGATGTTGTGTCCACTGAAAACTGAAAAATAAATATTTAAAAAAAAAACAAGTAAAGAATTAAAATTATGAGGTAGGAAAGTGGAGGAAGGTATTAAAGTAGTAATTCCATAATTTTGCATTAATATGATAATTTTTGGTGTATTACCTTTCAGAACCTAAGTCACAGCTGCAACAATTTCATCAGGGACAGCACAGAATGTCAAGTACTGAACAAAATGGAGTAAAAGATAATAACCAACCAAGACATCTTCCTCGAAGTGATACCAGGCAGCCACGAAATGAAAAACCTCCTCGTTTTCAAAGAGACACCCAAAATCCAAAGTCAGTTTTAGAAAGCAGTGGATTACCTAGAAATAGAGCTTCTGAAAGACCAAGTACTTCTTCAGGATCTGAAGTATGGGCTGAAGAAAGAATCAAGTGTGATCGACTATATTCTAGATATGACAGAACTAAAGATGCTTCATATCCTCTAAGCTCTCAGCACAATGATGGTGCTTTTAAAAAAAGAGAGAACTCTATGCAAAGCAGATCAGGAAAAGGCCCATCTTATTCAGAGGCAAAAGAAAATCCACTTCCTCAAGAATCCATAGATTATAATAACCAAAAACGAGGGAAAAGAGAAAACCAAACAGGTAATCCTGATCATTTTTATGACAGGAAATCACGAACAATAAACAATGAAACTTTCAGTGGTGTGAAAACTGAAAAACATTTTAATGTAAATACTGATTACCAAAATTCTGTCCGAGCTAATAGTTTCATTGGTGTTCCAAATGGAGAGACAGAAATGCCACTGAAAGGAAGACGAGTAGGACCAATTAAGCCTGGAGGACCTGTCACAGCTACACCTTATGATGAGAAAGTATTTTACAATAGTGGGCCCAAAAGAAGATCAGGCCCAATTAAGCCAGAAAAAGTGCTAGAATCATCTATCCCTGTGGAGTATGCAAAAATGTGGAAACCTGGAGACGAATGTTTTGCACTTTATTGGGAAGACAACAAGGTATGAATGCTATAAACATGTTAAGTACTAATATTCCCAAATGTAACATTCTGGTGGGAATTTATAGAAAGCCATTACTTGGAACTGTGTATTTGGTTCTGCACTTGTACTTGTTTAAAGCCTTTAAACAGTTTTATAGTTTATAAAAGAGAAACATTTAATTTTTTTATGGATGCTTAGACATCTTTCCCTTAAGATTTGATTAAATTAGGTTTAATTTTAGCTTTCATATTATAAAATTATAGCAGTGATTAAGTATAGTCCAACTTTATTTCACTTGTCATTTGCTGACTTATGTTTTTCATTTTAGTAAAATTTTACTGATTCATAAGGAACAAATTTGTTGTGTGGTACAAAATAAAATTCTGCAGATTTTCATTTGAAGAGAACATATACATTCAGGATACTTTAAAAAAATTAAGAGCATGTGATTAATTATTTACCTTATAATAAATGATTTAATGTTTATTAGATTGATAATTTAGAGGTTTTAATTTTTACATTATATGGTAGCTGAAAGGGAAAGAAGGAAGTTGGGAGAAAAGGAAAAGATAAAATCAGAACAAGCAGGAATCTAGCAGATCAAGTAAGAGCTTAGCCAGAGAAGACCAACATGCAAGAACAGGAAAGGCATGGACAGAAGGCCCCTTGGAGAGAAGTATTTTGTACATTCTCCTTTTACCCAACATGTTTTCAACCAACTGCTCTTCTTATCATTGAGGGCTTGACCTGAACATCAGCTCCTAGAAGAAGCATCTATGATTTCCCTCAAAAATGATTTTCCTTCTCAATGCTTTGTTCACTTTAATTTTAAACTTACCATAATTTGTAAATATTTTTGGTTTTGATTCCTCAGTTGGTATCTTTCTCCTCTGCCTTACTATTAAATTCTTTAAAGGCAGGATTATGCCTGGTTTACTCCTCCCTACAGCATAGGGTTGTTTGTTTTTTTTTTAATTGTTGACTATTGGTTAGTTAACCTAGGTGGGGATACTTAACAGAAAAAAATAGAGTGGTGAGGGGTCTGAAATAAGTATTTCATAGTTAGAATTCTATTAATTGATAAAATAAGGGTGTGTCCATGCAAGTGGGTGTGTTCATGAAAGTGTGTGGCTAACCAGCGTGGAGGTAAATGTAACTGAAGTTGTTAAGGAACTGAAATTCAGACAAGGGAATTTGGATGGATCCTTTACAAGGATGCCTTAAGACTTGGGATCTGGAACCAAGTCCTGTTATATTCAATGATTATAAGGTATAAGCATGGTGTTAATCATTACCTGATAATGGCAACAAGAGGGGCAGAAAGGGTGGGAAATCTAGATGGCATTACCTTTTAAAGCTTTTATATGAATATGGGATAGTATTTGCTTACAAGTGGCTCTCTGTATGTCCAGTCTTTATTCAAGGAGAGAAAGAAGGAAGAAGACAAAACTGTCCGTGTGTCCTTTTTTTTCTAGAAAAGCAAAAGCTTTCCCAGGAATACTAGCAAGACTTTAATTAATTCTCATTATTTGAACTATTCCAAATGGCCACTTTCTGGCTGTCAGAGAAACTTGGAAAGCAGAAGCAGTTTCTGCACTATCTAGACTCTGGTTCTACCAATTCAGACCACCTAACTTTCTAAAATTAAGGAATTATTTGATTTGGGTAGTAGGGAGGATTCCTTACATTTAGCTATTTCTCTCTCATTATGGAGGCAAGAGAAAGTGGTTAGTCTTTATCAAACCAACATTGATTTCTTGAAAGGGAATGCCCACTGTGTCAGATGCTTTTGTGAATGACTCAGGTGAGGTTCATGGAAGCATGTTTTTTCTAGGGACAACTTCTATATGAAGTTGTTGATGACCTGGTTTGTAAATATTCAGGCTTTCCACTGAAATCTCACAAAGATTGTGGAAGTAAAGGCAAAGCTTAAAACCAGCCCTCCACAGGAATATGGACATCTCCTATACTATGTAGGCCTGCTGAAAAGAAAGAGAAAAAATTAGCATTGGTGATTGACTACCCACAAATGAAACAACAGAGAGGAATAACAGGTTTGCATCTATTCAGATAATTGGACTTAGCAAATAAATTCCTTCAACAAATATTAATTGAGTATTGAACAAAACATTATGAGTAGCTGCTAAGTGCCAGGTGCTTGGAATGTATAAGATAATTCAGACTATGTGCTGTCACCCAAATGCTTCCAAATACCTGATAGGATTAAGTTTTAATCGTAATTATAATTATCTATAAAAATTGGTAATAATTAATTTATCTATTACCTTAGTTGAATACATTTAAAAAAAACCCTAGCCTGGTTATGGTGGTTAACAGCTGTAATCCCAGCAGCTCAGGAGTCTGAGGCAGGAGGATTACACGTTCAAAGCCAGCCCTCTCTTAAAATAAAAAAGGGCTGAGTGTGTGGTTCAGTGGTTAAGTACCCTGGGTTCAATTCCTAGTACCATAAATATAAACTAAAAAAATTAAAAAGAAACTTCTAGAACATAGCACCTAATACCCAAAATGTTTCAAGCTATGAGAGTGTTCTTAGAGTAACTGGATAATATTTTAAGGTGACCACTTTTTAAAAATTGTATACTTTCAGTTTAGGATAAGGACTATAGACTCTTTTTTTTTATTATTGGTTGTTCACAACATTACAAAGCTCTTGACAAATCATATTTCATACATTAGAATCAAGTGGGTTATGAACTCCCATTTTTACCCCAAATACAGATTGCAGAATCACATCGGTTACACATCACATTTTTACATACTGCCATATTAGTGACTGTTGTATTCTGCTACCTTTCCTATCCTCTACTATCCCCCCTCCCCTCCCCTCCCCTCCCCTCCCATCTTCTCTCTCTACCCCATCTACTGTAATTCATTTCCCTCCATGTTTGTTATCCCATTCCCCTCATAACCTCTTATATATAATTTTGTATAACAATGAGGGTCTCCCTCCATTTCCATGTGATTTCCCTTTTTTTCTCCCTTTCCCTCCCGCCTCATGTCTCTGTTTAATGTTAATCTTTTCTTCCTGCTCTTCCTCCCTGTTCTGTTCTTAGGTGCTCTCATTATATCAAAGAAGACATTTGGTATTTGTTTTTTAGGGATTGGCTAGCTTCACTAAGCATAATCTGCTCTAGTGCCATCCATTTCCCTGCAAATTCCGTGATTTTGTCATTTTTTAGTGCTGCGTAATACTCCATGGTGTATAAATGCCACATTTTTTTTTTATCCATTCATCTATTGAAGGGCATCTGGGTTGATTCCACAGTCTAGCTATTGTGAATTGTGCTGCTATGAACATTTATGTGGCAGTATCCCTGTAGTGTGCTCTTTTAAGGTTTTCAGGAAATAGTCCGAGAAGGGCAATAGCAGGGTCAAATGGTGGTTCCATTCCCAGCTTTCCCAGGAATCTCCATACTGCTTTCCAAATTGGCCGCACCCGTTTGCAGTCCCACCAGCAGTGTACAAGAGTACCCTTTTCCCCACATCCTCGCCAGCACTCGTTGTTTGACTTCGTCATGGCTGCCAATCTTACTGGGGTGAGGTGGTATCTTAGGGTGGTTTTGATTTGTATTTCCTTGACTGCTAGAGATGGTGAGCATTTTTTCATGTACTTGTTGATTGATTGTATGTCTTCCTCTGTGAAGTGTTTGTTCAGGTCCTTGGCCCATTTGTTGATTGGGTTGTTTGTTTTCTTATTGTCTAATTTTTTGAGTTCTTTGTATACTCTGGATATTAGGGGCTCTATCTGAAGTGTGAGGAGTAAAAATTTGTTCCCATGATGTGGGCTCCCTATTTACCTCACTTATTGTTTCTCTTGCTGAGAAAATCTTTTCAGTTTAAGAAAGTCCCATTTGTTGATTCTTGTTATTAACTCTTGTGCTATGGGTGTCCTGTTAAGGAATTTTGAGCCCGTCCCCACAATCTGTAGATCGGAGCCAACTTTTTCTTCTATCAGACGGAGAGTCTCTGATTTGATATCTAGCTCCTTTATCCACTTTGAGTTGACTTTTGTGCATGGCAAGAGTAGGGGATTGTTTCATTTTGTTGCATATGGATTTCCAGTTTTCCCAACACCATTTGTTGAAGATGCTATCCTTTCTCCATTGCATGTTTTTAGCTCCTTTATCAAATATAAGATAGTTGTAGCTTTGTGGATTAGTCTCTGTGTCCTCTATTCTGTACCATTGGTCCACACGCCTGTTCTGGTACCAGTACCATGCTGTTTTTATTACTGTTGCTCTGTAATATAGTTTGAAATCTGGTATCGCTATACCACCTGATTCACACTTCCTGCTTAGAATTGTTTTTGCTATTCTGGGTCTTTATTTTTCCATATGAATTTCATGATTGCTTTATCTATTTCTACAAGAAATACCATTGGGATTTTGATTGGCATTGCATTGAACCTATAGAGAAGTTTTGGTAATATCGCCATTTTGATGATGTTAGTTCTGCCTATCCATGAACAAGGTATATTTTTCCATCTTCTAAGATCCTCTTCTATTTCTTTCTTTAGGGTTCTGTAGTTTTCATTGTATAAGTCTTTCACCTCTTTTGTTAGGTTGATTCCCAAGTATTTTATTTTTTTTGAGGATATTGTGAATGGAGTGTTTTTCCTCATTTCCATTTCAGAAGTTTTGTCGCTGATATACAGAAATGCCTTTGATTTATGCGTGCTGATTTTATATCCTGCCACTTTGCTGAATTCATTTATTAGTTCTAGTAGTTTCTCTGTAGACCCTTTTGGGTCTTCTAGGTATAGAATCATGTCATCTGCAAATAGTGATAATTTAAGTTCTTCTTTTCCAATTTTTATACCTTTAATTTCTTTCATCTGTCTAATTGCTCTGGCCAGTGTTTTGAGAACTATATTGAATAGAAGTGGAGTTAGAGGGCATCCCTGTCTTGTTCCGGATTTTAGAAGGAATGCCTTCAACTTTTGTCCATTCAGAATGATGCTAGCCTGAGGCTTAGCATAGATAGCTTTTACAATGTCGAGGTAAGTTCCTGTTATCCCTAGTTTTTCTAATGTTTTGAACATAAAGGGATGCTGTACTTTGTCAAATGCTTTCTCTGCATCTATCGAGATGATCATATGGTTCTTATCTTTAAGTCTATTGATGTGGTGAATAACATTTATTGATTTCCGTATATTGAACCATCCTTGCATCCCAGGGATGAATCCTACTTGATCATGGTGCACAATTTTTTTGATGTGCCTTTGTATCCGATTCGCCAGAATTTTATTGAGGATTTTTACATCTAGGTTCATTAGAGATATTGGTCTGTAGTTTTCTTTCTTTGAGGTGTCTTTGTCTGGTTTCGGAATCAGGGTGATGTTGGCCTCATAGAATGAATTTGGAAGAGCTCCCTCTTTTTCTATTTCCTGAAATAACTTGAAAAGTATTGGTATTAATTCTTCTTTAAAGGTTTTGTAGAACTCCGCTGTATACCCATCCGGTCCTGGGCTTTTCTTGGTTGGAAGTCTTTTGATTTCTTCTTCTATTTCATCTATTGATATTGGTCTGTTTAAGTTGTGAGTTTCCTCCTGACTCAGTCTGGGCAAATCATATGACTTAAGAAATTTATCGATGTCTTCACTATCTTCTATTTTATTGGAATATAGGTTTTCAAAATAATTTCTAATTGTTTTCTGTATTTCTGAAGCGTCTGTTGTAATATTGCCTTTTTCATCCCGTATGTTAGTAATTTGAGTTCTCGCTCTTCTTCTCTTCGTTAGTATGGCTAGGGGTCTGTCGATCTTATTTATTTTTTCAAAGAACCAACTTTTAGTTTTGTTAATTTTTTCAATAGTTTCTTTTGTTTCAATTTCATTGATTTCTGCTCTGATTTTAATTAATTCTTGCCTTCTGCTACATTTGCTATTGTTTTGCTCTTCCTTTTCTAGGGCTTTGAGATGAAGTGTGAGCTCATTTATTTGTTGGTTTTTCCTTTTTTTGAGGAATGACCTACAGGCGATGAATTTCCCTCTCAAAACTGCTTTCATTGTGTCCCATAGATTCCGATATGTTGTGTCTGTATTTTCATTTATCTCTAAGAATTTTTTGATTTCCTCCTTTATGTCTTCTGTAACCCATTGATCATTCAGTAACGTATTGTTCATTGTCCATGTGATGTAGGATTTTTCCTTTCTTCTTTTATCATTGATTTCCAGTTTCATTCCATTATGATCTGATAAAGTGCATGGTATTATCTCAACCCCTTTATATTTACTGAGGGTTGCCCTATGGCATAATATATGATCTATTTTTGAGAAGGTTCCATGTGCTGCTGAGAAAAAAGTATATCCATTTGATGATGTTTGATATATTCTATATATGTCAGTTAAGTCTAGGTTATTGATTGTGATATTGAGTTGTATAGTTTCTTTATTCAACTTTTGTTTGGAGGATCTGTCCAATGGTGAGAGAGGTGTGTTGAAGTCACCCATGATTATTGTGTTGTGGTCTATTTGATTCTTGAACTTGAGGAGAGTTTGTTTTATGAACGTCGCAGCGCCATTATTTGGTGCATAAATATTGATAATTGTTATGTCTTGTTGGTGAATGGTTCCGTTTAACAGTATATAATGTCCTTCCTTATCCCTTTTGATTAACTTAGTCTTGAAGTCGATTTTATTTGATATGAGAATGGCCACCCCTGCTTGCTTACGAGGAGCGTGTGCGTGGTATATTTTTTCCCAACCTTTTACCTTGAGCCTGTGTATGTCTTTTCCAATCAGATGTGTCTCCTAGAGGCAGCATATTGTTGGATTTGTTTTTTTAGTCCATGTTACCAGCCTATGTCGCTTTATTGGAGAGTTTAAGCCATTAACATTCAGAGTTACTATTGATATATGGTTTGTACTTCCTGCCATGTTTGATTATTTATCTCTTTTTTTCCCCTAATTTAGTTTGTTTCTCCATGATTAGCTTTCCCCCCGTCCTCTGTCTTTACCGAGGCACTTCCCGCTGATGGTTTTGGTTATCGTTTTCCATTTCTTCCTCGTGTAGAGTTTTGCTCAAGACGCTTTGCAGTGCTGGTTTTCTGGCTACACATTCTTTTAGCTTTTGTTTATCATGAAAGATTTTTATTTCGTTGTCGTATCTGAAGCTTAATTTTGCTGGATACAGAATTCTTGGTTGGCATCCATTGTCTTTCAGTGTTTGAAATACGTTGTTCCAGGATCTTCTCGCTTTCAACGTCTGTGATGAAAAATCTGTTGTCAACCTTATTGGTTTACCCCTAAATGTAATCTGCCTCTTTTCTCTTGTAGCTTTTAATATTTTCTCTTTGTTCTGTATATTGGATAGCTTCATAACAATGTGTCTTGGCGTTGGTCTACTGTGATTTTGTGTGCACGGTGTCCTGTATGCATCTACAATTTGTATATCTGTTTCCTTTTTTATTTCTGGAAAGTTTTCTGTAATTATTTCCTTCAGCAAGTTACTCATTCCCTTGGCATGAATCTCTGTGCCTTCCTCTATCCCGATGACTCGTAAGTTTGGTTTTTTTAAATTATCCCAAATCTCTTGGATGTTTTTCTCGTGATTTTTTACTAGTTTATCTGAGTTGGCTAGACTCTTTTCAAGATGATATATTTTGTCTTCATTATCTGACGTTCTGGCTTCTACTTGCTCCACTCTGTTAGTGATACTCACGATTGAGTTTTTAATTTGGTTTATCGTTTCCTTCATTTCTAGAATTATTGTTTGATTTTTTTTTATAATCTCTATCTCCTGATAAAGATGCTTAACTTCTTCTTTTATCTGTTTATGTAATTCATTTTCAATGTGCTCTTTAAGGTTCCTTTCCATCTGTCTAAGGTGTTCCTTGAGTTCTTTATATGGCCATTTTTCTGATGACTCCAGGCACTTGAGGCCGTGGTCCAGCCTTCGGAGGACAGGGCTCGGCACGCAGCCCAGTTCCAGTCTCTAGATGCGGCAGCTGTACCGTGTAGACAGGGCCATCAAGACAGCATGCAGAAAGCAAATGGCGGCTCCCGCGGAGTGGATTTTCGGCCCCGAAACTACAGCCCCGCCAACAATTCCAATCCACTAACTCTCCCAGTATAGACAATATTCAAAAAAAAAAAAAAAAAAAAAAAAGGGCGGGGTGTACTGAGCTTTCTTTGCCTCAGGTACTTACAATCCACTGCTGATTACCCATTCAGCTTCTCTGCCGGGAGCGAAGGACTATAGACTCTTAACTATATTATATATTATACTCTTAAGTATTGAAAATAAGATCAGCAACATTCTCGTGTGAAAGACAGAATTAGTTATCCTCTGAAACCATACAACTTAAGAGGTAGTTTTTAAATGTGTTGTCAAGAATAGAAAACTTCCCAATTTCCAACCAGAGACAAGGATGGAAATTTAAGAAAAGGAATTGACTGTAACTGTCAGTAAGAAACCATAATCTTTGCAATTGCATTGTAATGATATTTTGGAAATAATCAGTGTAATCTGTTGTTTTTAAAAATTCTTCATAATACCTTTCCTTCTTTTTAGCATTATTTCCAAAGAAGGATCTGAGAATTGGTGGGCAATTCTCCTTCTTCATTGAGACTGCCAGACTAGTTCAGCTCTTTCTCCCCTCTGACCTGGAATATTTTAACAGCTTTCAAATTGGTTTCCTTGCCTTAAACCCCATTATTCTTAAATTTGTCATTAATAGTGCCACCATTGTGATTCTTCTCTTAGAACATGCTATTGTTTTTCCTTAAAATCTTTTACCTGCTGATGAAATACAGACTTGAGCATGCATACACACCTTCCATTATCTGATCCTTACATACTTATCCTACATTTCTTGTTGGTTTAACCACCTTCTCACTTCATAATTAATTTAAAACTGTTTTTAGTTTTTTACACTCAGCTTCATGTTTTATGTCTTTGTAACTTCCCCTGGAATAACTGTCACTGCTCTTTATTTGACTAAATGCTCTTCACCCTTGAACCCATTCCATCTATCTCAGGAAGTTTTTCCTAAGCTCCTCAGTTTAAGTGCCACATCTCTACACCTGTATTATAATACTTATATAGAAGTGGAGTTTTTAGTATGAATAATTTTTCTTAAACTATAAGGTATTTTTGTATTAAGGATTTGACTTTATTTGGGGTGGGTAGAGTTTCTTAAATGAGGCCTTTTAAAAACCTCTATGTCACGAGCTGAAAATACAAACCAGATAAGTGGTATACACGTCCTAAGTTCATAAGAGTATCAACTTATTTGTCTTCCTATGTCTGTTGAACTTCTTTGAACTGACACATAACTTCAGAAGTTCATAACTGAAGCATGTATGCAGCGCAATTCACAGAACACAAGAATGTGAGGCTAAAAAATAAAGGAGGAAGTGAGAAAGTGTTATGTATACCCAAGACTCTTTAGACAGAGTCCCAACATGGTGACTAAACCTGCATCAACCAGACCTGGGAAGGAAAACCATGGATTCACTGAACACTTTTGTAGTACAAAATACACTAGTTAAATCTAGCTAAAAACCAATTATTTCCTTATATTCTTAGGGTAATAAGATTTTTTTTTGAAGGATGTAGAGAATGTGAATTTTTATTGCCTTTATTCTGGTGAACTTTTGAAGAGATACTGTTAGTAGATATATTGTTACAGTCAAGCATCCAGCTATCCTACCTTGAAGAAAATGTTCTCTAAGAGCAAATTATTTTTTATATTTATTTCACATTCACTAAACAACTTTCAGACCTATAATTTGGGTCTTTAATGTATTGATCTATATTGAAGAAGTACTCTATCATATGACCTACTCTCAATTATCATAACAAATTTTTAATTGTAATTATTATGTAAATAAGTTCCTTACAAGTCTGTAATATGCATGAGGTTCTCAGAGGCAAATTACACTGGGATAGATTGTTTCAAACTCTACAAATCCCAGATTTGACTGAAGTGCTTACTCCTTACTCAATATCCTTACCTTACTAACTCTACAAATCCCAGATTTGACTGAAGTGCTTACTCCTTACTCAATATCCTTACCTTACTCCGGCCATTTGTGATAAAGAAGCAATGACCTTTTTTCTTTGTAATTTATTTTTGTTATATATTTCTCTTTTTAAAATAAATTGCTTGTTAATATATTCTGATTTGTATCTATGTATTACCTTATCAGTATTAGAGGGTGAACTAATGGTAGGGTTTCTTTCTTAAAAATATTATGCATTGTCTAGTCAAACAGATCATCTCTGGAAGGCATAAAAATAGGGCCACATACATTTTTATATTAAACTTTTTGTTAAATAAACTTAAATAGCAAAAAAAAACTACATTATGCATTGTTATAGTGATACACCTTAAAAATTTGTATTTCCATTAACATTGCCTTGGAGGATAGCATTGATTGTCATACTTAAAATTCCTTTTTCCCTTCTCAGTTTTACCGAGCAGAAGTTGAAGCCCTCCATTCTTCTGGTATGACAGCAGTCGTTAAATTCGTTGATTATGGAAACTACGAAGAGGTGCTACTAAGCAATATCAAGCCCATTCAGACAGAGGCATGGGTACGTGATCCAAATTCTGTACAAAGGCATAATCTATTTTGAAGAAAACATATAGCTCTAAGACATTAGTTATAGTCATACAAAATTTGCAAATGGAAAAATGTTTTGAATTTGTTTAAAACTGGCTACCCCAAAATAAGATTTTAATTTAATAATTATTCTGAACTAAAATAAAAATGATTGCATTGGAATTACTTTTCTTGTATAATGTGCTGTTTTATTACTTTGGAAATAGGTACCCTTATTTACATGTTTGCCAAAAATTTATATTTGTAAAATGGGTTTTTATGCATATTTTGTTCTGTCCCATATTGTTATTTTAAATCTGACTAAACTATGTCCAGCAGTTGTAATAGTTAAATCTCTGTTGGATACATGTATATTGCTTATTCTTCTAGTTACATGTAAAATTTTAAAAAATACTTTAAATTATATATGAATTCACACTGCATTTGCCCCCCCTCACACACATACACACAAATATATGTACAGATTAACAATAAATATCTGTTTAATAATTATTTGATTAGTTTTATTGCCAAATGTTTGTCAAATCTGTGTGATAACTTTGATGATATAATTTAGATCTTACTGGCCTCTAATTTAGAGTCCATTTTATATAGAACTCATGATTTTGTATAGTTTCTCAGCCACACTTGGTCAAAAACCTGGGCATAAGAAATCTTAGAATTAGTTTAATAAAATTTTTCTTATTTTTCTCACATCTCCCTGTGGGTAGTTGTAAATAAATTTATTATTGTAAGCCTAATTTGTTCCTATTTCCCTAAAATACCAGAATATGCCAGAAAATTATATTTAGAAAGTAGCCTTTATCCTTGAAGCATACATTGTTCTCTCATGAGCTGATTTTAGTTTTGATTTTTTTAAAGTTTTCTTTGGTATCTTTACTGGTTCCTCTACCCTCAAATATAAATAAAACAACAACATGGAACCTGATAGCAATAATCCATGTTAGGAGCCATGGATCTTTATTTTCTGCCTTTTTTTTTTCCTAAAAAAAATCATTTTCTAGATGATTTATCATCTTATATTTTACAATTTGACATTACTAATGGTTTACATGTTTACTTAAGAGATACTTTTTCTTGCTCTCATTTTTTAAAGTTTAACTGCTTTTCTTCTAAAAGACTGAAATACCATCAATATATAATTTATGCTTTTCTTTTCTTGGAGATATTTGATTTAACCATATATTTACTCTTGTTCTCATTATAAATATTTTCATTCTATTTTTCCCATTAATATACTTAATCTAGTTTTGATGATGAAAGTAATTATTTATTGATCTATATTTCTAGACATTAAGCTCTGGTTTGCTATTCTCTATATACTCCTAATAGGTTTTAGCCTTAATAAAGAATCGGAAATAGAATTCTTATGTTATTTAGCTTTTTTAAAAAAAATTTATACACTTAGTCAGAATTTAATTCTTTTCTTCTTAAAGAAAATTTAGTTTTCTTACCTTGCTTCTTCTCACCTTTCTTTTAAAGTTCCAAGGTGATAAGGATCACATTTGTTATTCCTTACTGTACCTCTTCTGTTCAGAGCTTTTTATAGTCAGAGACTTTTCCTTTTCCCACCTTAATAGTTTTCATTGCCTTATCCTTGATTTTAAATCTATGCAAACTTAGCTGGAGAATATATTTTTATCAGATATCATAGCCCATGTAATGATTCTATGCTGAACAACTATACTTCCTTTTTTTTGCTTACCCATTTGTGAATACTCATCTATGATTTAGTTTGCTATTTTTAAACTCATTTTCTTTTCCTGTATTTTATTTAGAAGTCTTTTATAAGGTACTTAAAATATTTTTCAAAAAGAATCAGGATAAATCATTAAATATTTTGGAAGTGTTGGTATTTCTTTAATTCTATTTATACATAATCGAATGATTCTTAATAGTTTATAATTTTGCAAAAGTGAATATTTTTTTATTTGCGTGAATGATTACCTTGGTTGAGAGAAACCTCTCCTTCTTGAAATATAGAGGCCACTAATTTAATATTTCTTCATTATTCACCATTAAAATATATATATATATATGTGTGTGTGTATGTGTACGTATACATAAAAAGCCCCTGCAGAAATATAACCTATGTGAATGTTAGTACATGTAATGTAAAGTTAGTGTGTGATTCTCTTAGCTGACAACAGTGTTAATGTTGTGGACTGTGAGCACTTTTTCTTTTTGTGACTAGAGACTATAACATGGTTTAAATTAATCAAATATGTATATAATTATCAAAAAGAATGGCATTCACTGTACCAATAAGAAGATAACACTAATTGATAAGTCATACTAGTAAAACTAAAGGGCTGCAAAGGTGCAAGGAAGTTGTTCAAGTCCTTAGCACAATTATTCATTTACACTGTGGATTGTGGAATTTTTAATTTTTTAACTCTTGCACTACAAATGTGCATTAGTATTTTTATTGTGAAATGATACTGTATCTTTTATTAAGATTTATGTTTGTTATTGGCACATGATTTTAGATAACGTGTTAAGTTTTCAGTTTTCCCCAGTGTAAGTGAAGACCTTTTAAGTAGTTAGCAAAAAAAAAAAAAAAAAAGAGAGAGAGAAAAGAAAAAAAAAAAAACCCTGCATTTAAGCCAAAAGCCTTTACAGAAGTCAGTTGCTTGTATTGTTTCTTAGAGGTTTAAGGATCAAGCATTAAATAAAAAGCATGAAATATTAAGAGACTCAATGACTAAGTTAACAGTCTATTGTATGAAAAATTAAAATAAAAATCAAGTAAATACTTTAAATCTAAGTGTTAATGTTTTTCTCATGAGATTTAGGAATTTTTTCGCCTTACATATATCTATAGGCCAATTATTTATTTCCCTTTTTTCTCTGGAGATACCTTTTTAGTTCCAGAACATACTCAGGGATGATATTTTAAATGGCCAAATATATGTTCTAAATATTATTAAAGACTTTATTTCTTCCAAAATGATTGACTGAACTTTTTGGTAAGTCATGCTCAATTTTGGCTTTGTTGTTATTGCTCTAGCTAGATTTCACCTGGTTCTTTTGGCTACCATAAAACATTCTGTCTTCTTTCCTTTATTGTAGTGAACTTTCTAATTATCACGTGTAATGTGAAATTTACAGTTCATTGTGAATTGGGTAAATGCTTTAACTTTTTTTCTGGCTTTTGTTTTGTAAAGATTGAGTCTTTGCACCATTGTAGGGTTTTCCATATGTTAGCAAAGCAAATGAAACATAATGAAGTCTCATGTATTTCTTATGAAATACATGGAGAAACAGTATTATTTTATATTTTTAACTACCGTATGAGAAAATATTATGGCCCTTTCCCAACTGGCTCCTTGTAATTCTAAAACTATTTTTAGAAAACCAGTAAACAGATGCCCCAGGCAATTTGGAAGCACTGTAAAATATCTTGGCACTACTGCTCAGACTGCTGCTCTGACAATCCTTTTGTGTGTTTTGGGTGCTGTTGCTACTGAATTGTTCTTCTAAACCTGGGAGGATGCTGTTGACTTCTGATTTTCCACATACATTCAGGACCTGGATTCTACTGAAACTTTTATGTCCTAAGCAGTGTTTTAGAACATGATGGTATCTAAACTTTTCAAAGTTTACAGTATCTGCTTCTTGCTATCAGGAAATGATCACTGTTCACCTACTGTTTTAACCAGAAAAATTATGATTGTGTAGGTAATGTTTGATAGGTAGATGGTTATTGTCTTTCAGGTGATTATCCTCAGTGTTTTTCTGTAAAATATGTATCTATTCA
The DNA here is from genome assembly GCF_964194105.1 of Spermophilus citellus. NCBI lineage: Eukaryota > Metazoa > Chordata > Mammalia > Rodentia > Sciuridae > Spermophilus > Spermophilus citellus. The sequence goes on along the minus strand of NC_138182.1, from coordinate 62,971,667 downwards.
ACATATTCTGTGCACATCTGTTAGATGCCAGGCATCACTTAAGTGAGAAGTATATATAAAAACCACAAAATACACCAAAGTATCTGGTCTCTGCACAAAAATAATAAATAAAAATAATATTAAATATTAAATATATTATAAATAATATTAAATATTAAAATAATATACTATTTTAAGAAAGTTATAATTTTTACTATATGAAACACTTCAATGTCTCATCAGGATCTTCTTGTGTTTTGAAACTTTAAAACAAAATAATAGCAGAGAAAATACTCTTTTATTTACTGAAGTTTTAGTTTAAGTAATGTATAGATCTTTATTCTACCTTAGTTTGAAGATGAAATTTTTATGGAAGAAAGTACAGCAATAAATCTTGTTTATGTTCTTTTACTTTTTTATTATTATTTTTAAAGACAGGTGTGGCTTGTTGCTAGGCTGGCCTTGAACTCCTGGGCTCAGGTGGTTTTCCTGCTTAAGCCTCACAAGTAGCTAGAACTACAGGCACCTGGCATTGTGCCCAACTTTATTTCACATATTTAAAAAGTAAAATTTGTTTTTAGATGAATTCAGCTCTGTTTTTTATACTAATTACAATGTGTATACTTTCCAACTTAGCATACTTAAAAACTATCAATCTCAAGTTTTAGTTTTGAAGTAACTGCACATAGTTTTTGTTGTTCTTTATTTCTTTCTTTATTTTTAATAATGGCATCTTGGAAAGCACATTTGAAAGTCACGTTTTTAAATTCAAATAACATTCACAAAAACCCATAGATTATTCTTACACTAATAAAAATGTTAAAATGACACAGAACAAAAAAACTAACCTATTTAAATGAGAAGAAAAATGAAGAATTGGGATATGTAAATTAAATAATTTAAAACAAAGCTTAAGTATTATTAGAACATATCCTGTTAACAATTTCAGTGACTTAATGATAAATTAGGTTATACGTAGTTTGATTTTGATATTGAAAATTATAATGGATATTAAAAAGAAGACAGTTGTTATACAAAACATTATTTCAAAGGAATATCAGAATTATGTAACAGTGAATTTCTGCCAATTAGTATTTAATAAAAAGTGCAAATACTTAGTTGATCCAATCTATAAAGTTTTTTATTCTTGCTGATAAATTCTTAAAGTAGTACAAATAATCTAGCATAATTACATTTTTTTCACTAAACACATAGTTTGGTTAAAGTCACTAAAATATTACAATATGTTGGCTTCCACTATACATATTTTGGGAAATAGGCAATACCCATTTTCTTTTGCAAAGTAAACAGTAAATCAAGGCAAGGTACATGGTTAATTTAACGAATTTAAGAACATAATTTTCAAATTATAGGCTGTGGAACTTGATAACTTTATGTCAGTATCTTTCTTTCTTTCTTTTGCTGGGGATTTAATCCACAGCCTTGTGCATGCTAATAAGCACATGCTCTACCACTGACCTGTGCCCCAATTCACCTTGTAGTATCTTTAGGCTTTATTTTAATAATCTTTGCTTGTATTAGACAAACTTTATTTCTTCTTCATCTATTACTCAACCTTTTGAAATTCCTACAGTAGATTGTTGATTATATAAAACCAAATTACTGGAGATACAAAATCTGTTGGCATAGATAGGAGATGATTTATTCTTAAGTATACTCCATTTGCTTAAGTATGTCACTTTAAAAATTGTTCATTTCGGGGCTGGGGATGTGGCTCAAGCGGTAGCGCGCTCGCCTGGCATGCGAGCGTCCCGGGTTCGATCCTCAGCACCACATACCAACAAAGATGTTGTGTCCGCCGAGAACTAAAAAAAAATAATAAAAAATATTAAAAATTCTCTCTCTCTCTCTCTCTCTCTCTCTCTCTCCCCCCCCACTCTCTCTCTCTTTAAAAAAAAAAAAATTGTTCATTTCTGACCCTTAAAAGTCAAATTCAGATTGTAACAGCTAAACCTAATTGGAATATTATGAAAATTTTGAGATTTAGTTTTGATCTAGCTATACTATTCAATAGAGATAATTTATTTCATCTTTTAAATTGATGTTAAAAATAATATGCTATTTTAAGAATGTGTAAAAAAGTATGTTTAAATTTTAATATAATATATTGTAATCTTTTCAAACTATGTAAAAACTTTTTTAAATGGTTTCTGGGTAAACTGATTTTTCTTTATTGACCAATAAAAGTACATATTATATATATATATACACATATATATATATACATATATTTTTACATATATACATACATATATACACATACATGTATATATATTAATATATACATACACATATATATGTATATGTATATATGTAATTTTTTTTTCTCTTTCTGAAGACAAAGTAACTCCCACAGTAAAGTAACATATCAGGGTATTACCTAAGACATTTTTCTTTTTAGTTAATGATATTCTTGAGGTTTCTAACTTTAAAGTTTGTAAAGCAAGTTAATCCTCAAATTACTTAAATATTAGTCATTTTCTCTGTCAGGTTAGCATAATTATTTGAAAAATATATAGCATTCTTTTGTTATACACATGAATTATAATAGTATGAGATGATACATTAATCTTTTATTATCTGAGTCTCCTTTTATTAATGGCATGGACTTGTGAATATGTTGTGTTGGTTAATTAAGAAGTAAATTCATGATGCTTTACCTTTATACTGACTATTATATAACTTTAATTTTTTTCCTTTGAAGTAATCTGAATGGGTGAAGTAATGGCTTTGCTTTCATGGGTGAGAGCCACCGCTGAAGGGGGTTGGAATTGTCAGGTGCAGTTATTTTCTCCTCATACTTTTTTGATTCAGTAAACCCAGGGTTGTTCACTTCTAAACACAAATTTTGTCTTTTCATTTATTTAACTTAAAGGGAATTTTAAAACTATATTTTCCAACTCCTTTGAATTTTACCATTTCTAGATGGAGGATTTGCTAATATGCTTATTGCACAGGGAAAAAGTAATGAAATCAATGCATTATAAGGATATTTTGTTTTATTTCTATGTTCCCAAAGATGTCAGCCTTACATTTGTAAATCTTAAAAGGCATCCTTCTTGAATTAAAGAAAAAATGAAATTCTGTTGTAGTTTCTGGTAAATTTCTGAGACTTTTTCATCTGCATCTAGAATACCAGTAAAACAATGTTGATTATTGAACTATAGATCATTTCCTTTCAGTGGGATCTCCCTCAGTGTGGTTCTGTGTCTTCTAAAGTCAGTGATGGTGTACCTCAACGATTTGGACTAAAAGTTGACTTATGATGCATATTTGATTGCATACCATAATGAGTTATCAGTTACCCATTCTCTTTTTAATCTTACACAGTCATCTGTGTATCTCTATTTAATGCTCTTTCTCTGTATACTTAACTTTTTTCTTTTTACTTAACTTTTATCATCTTGTTTATTAGTCATTTCCCTTAGTTTTCATTCTGTTTCTTAAACATTGTGTCCTTTTTTTAAAATTTTTTTTAACTTCTGGTATCTTTTTGTACAAATAAAAATAGTCTTCCTACTGATCCTAATTTTCTGAACTTTACTGGATCTATGCTGTCTATTCTAGAATCATATCCAATAGGTTTTACTGTTAAACTTCTAGTAAAAATAGCAGAATTTATCTATCTCCTTGTGAGAAATACTTTGGTATTATAGAGCTTCCAGTTCCATTAAGCTTGGGAACTACTGGCAGGAGTTTTACACCTTGGCTTGAAATAAGTTCCTTAGTGGCCTGTCATTGGCTGAGAGCTCCATTCAGAAGGGAAAGGAAATACTGCAACAGTGAGTACATTTTATTTGCTTTTTAGAAAAACTCATAATTTATTAAGAGTAAACATAATGAAGAAGTTTTTAATTTGGCAGCTTAGAGCATCATAAAAATACTGAAGTCATTTTTTGAGGGATATATTTTTCTTCTCACCTCATCCATTTAGTTTTCTAAAGTATGTTCTAAGAACATGAGTTCTGTTTTATACTTAAACAGATTTGGAAAATGCTGTGTTAAGTAAGTCCTTTTTGATTACAGGACTTATTTGAGTCACTAACAAGTTAATAAATATCTTAAATCTCCATAGGAAAGGTAATATAGAGTGCTTCAAAGCCTTATTTGCTCATGCAACCCCACCCTACCCTTCACATTAGAACTTGTTATAGAAAGTCTGTGTGAGGTACCTGGAAAACATGTTAACTATTTTCTTAACTTGATGGTTTTTAAATCTCCCATCTAAAAAATGAGAAAGATTTATCCTTAAAATTTATTGTTATACATTTTCCAAACCTCTTATAATGTATATTTTTGTAGTTGTAGATGGACAGAATGCCTATATTTTATTTGTTAATTTATATGTGGTGCTAAGGATTGAATCCAGTGCCTCATGCATGCTAGGCAAGTGCTTTGCTACTGAGCTACAGCCCCTATAATGTATTTTTGTTTTAAATGAAGACTAAATGTATACAGAACAACTTCTCCTCAAATGAAGACTAAATGTATACAGAACAACTTCTCCTCAAACAACAAACATTTCAAGATTTTCTATGACTAGGGGGTAAAATATTTTTCTGAAATTTTATGCCCTTTTAAATCTTTCTGCTGTTACAGTAGGATTTAATTTCATAAAATATTTTATTGTACATGTAATTATACACAATTCACTATCTTTTGTATAACATTCAGAAATTGCCATTTGTGAAAACGCCTTTTGTAGCTTTCATAATATTATTGTCTTTTCCTATAATTCTCACCTAATAACACACGATGTTTATATTTTCTATCAGTACGGTATTTCATCATTTTTTTGGATTTTTTTCTTTGGAGTTTTTCACCTAGTCTAAGGTGAAATATAAAGCCTTCTCCCCCAATCTCCTGTTTTTCATTAAACTGGCATTGACTATTTTTTTTCCTTTATATTTTTATTTTTATTTTTTTTGTTTTGTTTTTCATGAATTTTTTTTTATTGGTTGTTCACAACATTACAAAGCTCTTGACATATCATATTTCATACATTAGATTGAAGTGGGCATTGACTATTAAGTAAAAAAAAAAAAAAAAAAGTGTCCAAGTAAGTTAATTCCACTGGGTGTGTGGATATTCTTAAATGGAGAAGAGGACTTATAAAGACCAATGTATTTGCTTTGTATTAACATTTGTATTATTCTTTTAATAATGCACCAGTGAATTGTCTTAGGCCTTTATATATTATTGTTTTATGTATTTAAAAGCTTGTTATTCAAAGCCTCCTGGGAAACTAATTCTTCTAACTACTCTAGGTCTCCTGTTTTTATTTTCTTGATTTCATTTGTTAAATCAGATGAACTGATAATCTTGGATCTGATGCCAGAGCTCACTTGAGAGATCTGGAAGAAAAAAAATATCCTTATTCAAGTTATATCCTCTTTTAGGCACTTATTTATAAGTTAAGGAAGAATTTACTGTTGCATATTAACTGTAGGAATGCTAAGGAATTATATGAATAATAAGTAGATGTATACTACAAGTTGATGGCATTGGAATTTTAAGTTAGTCCATGAACTACTGTTGTTAGCTGAAACAGTGGAAGGAGGGCAGCAATTATTTAATTATTTATTGAATGATTGGTGTAGTCCTGGTGATCACCTTGATTATATTAAAAAATGACAAGCCTGGTTAATTTTTCTTTTTTTTTAAACCAAATGTTCCTTAATTTCTTTTTTGTACCAAAAAGTCTTTGGAAAACAGATCGCCCTGTGTATGTGCAAAAGACTAAAAAGATATAAGAGAAGTATAAGATGCATTTCCTTTCCTCCAGAAACCACTTAGTAAATATTGATAAGGCTGCCATCAGACTGAAATGGTGCCATCTTTGAATCATTGCTGTCTTTGTTCCTGGTTACAATTTTGTTATGTATGTTAAGTGACTGGAATACCATGAAGAAATTAATTTTGGAAGCCTAACACTGGCTTCCAAAACTCTATTAACTTTAACACACCTTTATTGGCATTTTTTGTCATGTTAAATAAATATGCTTGCTTCTCTCAGATTGTGTAATTAGGAAATTAGGGTCAACTCTCTTGATCAAGATCAACAAACAGCTTATTATACAAAGCAAGATATTAGAAATCACTTTTAATTCTGGTTCAAATTCTAAAATGTATGTACCTATAATTTTTTAAGTGTTGGTAATTATTTTTTGATAACATTAAGTGGATAATTTAGTATAACACAATGAGCATTTTATCATGAAAAGACATGAATAAGGTTTACAATAACATGGACAAAGTATACTAATGTACTTTTTTTTCATAAGGTAACCAGATGGTGTGAATCTTCATATATCAAGAAATCCTGAAATTGGTTGTCTGTACCCAAGAGAATATTAGACTTGATCAGATTTTTTTAAATATGAAACTGAAATCTTAAAGGGAAAGAGAGAGAGAGAGAGAGAGAGAGAGAGAGAATGAATTAATTCTTACTTTAAATTTCTTAGGTCTTTTAGGTTACCCTTTATTTCCTTTTCTTTACTCCACATCTCTACCTCTCACTCCTTATCCAGACTCTTCCTCCTCATCTTCTTCATTTATTTTATTTTGGTTTGTGAATGTTTGCCACCTTATTTATCTTAAAGGTGTCAGATTACTTTTAAATATTGGGTTGGATATATTACAATCTAGATAGGACTGATGCTTAAGTGAAGAACAGTTGGAGTATCTTTCAAAGTTCACAAATACCTTGATATTTCTGGTTAGTTTGTATTCCCTAACTTGTATAACTGCTAACTTTGCACTTGACCCTACTGATAGTTGTTCTCAGAAATGGAAAAATAGAGGCTGAAGTACATTGGGGCTTCTTATAAAAACATCTACAATTGATTAGTTGGTCATGGTTCATTTGAATTGTATTCTTAGAAAATTAGTAAAGGAAATAAATTTCTTCATTGTCTGTATTTAAAACTCATTAAAGTTTAAATAGGATGAGAAATTAAAACATATAATTCCTGTAAGAAAAATTAAGAAATCTGTAGACTAAAAACTAGAGAGTCTAAATTTTGTTATAGAAAATTAAGAAAGTCTACATTAAAAGTATTCTAGTCATAATTTTGAAAAGAATATGAGATTTATATTTTTATAAGATGATGCATATACATTGCTACTTGTTGAAAATACTCAAAGTTGGTTATGAAAAGACAACTGTGAATTTTTTTTCCATTTAAATGATTATAAATGCCTTACTGACAATAATCATTGAGGGAAGATGATTAAGATAGGTAAAAATGTAGCCACAGAGTAGATTAAAAGTTGATGGATGTCTGGTTCTTCAGCACTTTTCAAAATAATTTTTATAATATTGCAATTAAAAAGTTTAACTTAAAATGTCAAACAAAAATCATAAGTAAACTTCTTTAAAGAATAATTATTAAATATTTTTACTTTCTGAAAAGAGGATTACTATACTTTGATATTCTAATCAATTGCACATAAATGGCAAAGTATAGCCAAAAATAATTTCTAATGTCATTTACATTTATTGCCATACATGAACCCAAGGCTGAGAAATATTTTCAGATTCTTGTGTGCTTTATCCTGAAAGAATTTGGTGAAAAAGGGTCACTGAGAGAATTAAATGTTTTTTGCTCTTCCTTGGGGAGAGGGCAAGGCTGGTTTTGGGCAAATTACTTCCACCTCCCTTTTTGCCCTGCTTCAGCTCCAGGGGAGCTGGAGATGCACAGGAGGAATCAGAAGACCTGGGTTCGAGTCCCGGCTCTGCTACTTACTACCTATGTGACTTTGGGTAAGTTCCTTAACATCTCTGGGTCTCAGTAGCAGTACAGGTTCTTGTGAGGATTAAGTAATACAATTAAGGTAAATGTGATTTGTAACCTCTCAACATCTACAAAAACATAAATTTTTATTACAGGCTTGGCCTCCTCCCCTTTTCTTCTGTAGTCTAGTGTTCTCAGCTTTGCATTTGTGTAGCACCCCAGGCTGATTGTACTCCTTTTGCTTCTCCTTATATTCTCTACATATGAGAACTGTTATTTCTATCCTCTGCATGCTTCAGAGTTCTGTACTCTTATGAATTTAAAACCAGATTGATTAATCTTCACTATAGTGTGTAGACTACTATTATCCCTTCTTACCCTTCCTACTCTATTACCCTTTTTAATCTTCCCAGAATTCTGTGCTTAGAAACATCAAAGAATGCATTTCTAATTTATGAAAATTCAGTCAGTGTTGGGAAAAAAGATTTTGGCACAGGGAAGTCCTTAAAGTCCTGTTTCCTAGTTTGCTCCTGTTGTTTGTTAGTAAGGTTAACTGGGAAACTAGAATATAAATGTGCCTCTAGTTCTTTCATCTTCTCTGCGGGAAAGGAGATGGAAATAGTTCCAAATTTAAAGTTCTTCTGAGGTCTCACTGGAAATCTAGATTCTTAACTTGAGGAATAATTGTAGAAGAAATAAGGGGCTGGAAGGCTATTTCTTTGGTCAGTTGAGTAACATCTGATATGCCTGTTCTCAGTAAAATAAATGCTGGCCCACTTTCAGCCAAACTTAATTTACAGTGCTGTCTTTAGAAAGCACTCAGTTTATGGAGGGTGCATGTTGCTGAGGTAAAAGTAGAATTTGCCTTCTGGATCACATCTGACTTCAAATCAGGGAATCCTTATGAGGACTAAGAGCTTGGTCAATCCTCTGCCCACCCCCATCTAAGAATGCTTAGTTTGGCTATCTGTAAATAATAGTGATAACAGCCACTTACAGGAACTGCTTGCCATATTAATGCCTAATTACTGTGTGGCACAATAACAGTTACTTGTGTCATGATTAACTTTATTAAGGCTTTTATTTCTTTTAGCCTCAAACCATTGACTTATGCTCAATGTGGTTTCTTGCTGAAGTAGCAGTGTCATCTTTTTTGACTAAAAATTAAAGAGAAATACTGACTTCTGGACGTAATAAACTACAAATTGAAACAATTAGTATAGTTTTAAGATTATTAATTAATGGGGGGAAAGTAAATGATAACACTCATGCTAGCAGAGATGCAGTAATATGGGTACTCTTATACATTGCTAATAGCAGTGCGAATTGATATGATTCTTTTGATTTTTTTTCTTTTCTCCCAAGACTTAAAAGTGTTCATAAATTTGAATCCAGTATTTCTACTGTTGTTAATGTCTCCCCCTGAAGTATAGAAAAAGAAAAAGAGCTAATTCCTGGGAGATTATTATTACAACATTTTCATAATAGCAAAAAAAAAACAAAAACAAAAACAAAACAAAAACAAAACTAGAATCGACCTAAATGTCCATCAGTAAGAGAATGGTAAAATATCATCTATCTGAAATATTATACATTTATCATAAAAGATCATTATAAAGACTGTAATATATGGGAAGCCTTTATAGTAAGTGAATAAAAATAATTCAGTCTTAAATGAGAATATATTCAACATTGTAGTTGATTTTAAGTGATAAAGTTATGTAGCCCCTGTATGTATAAATTCAGTTTTATAAACTTTTTAATATACTTTCAATTAAAAAATTCAAAAGCAAGTAAAATGAACAAGAATTATTTTGTGACAGTTCATTCTCAGTTTCTAGTCTTTTAGTAACATAAGGAAAGTATTTGATCCACAAGTGATATAACCCTTCTGCGTTTATTAAGCCCAAGCTAACAGGTAACCACTCAACCAATTTTCAGTAGAGGGGTCTCATGAGGAAGTTGATGTTTGAGAGTCTATCTAGTAATAATATTGTGACCCTTGGAAATCAGCAAAATTCAGTATTGGAAAATGTCCTGTGAAGCAGGTTTTAGGCTCTTGGTTATATGGCAATATAAACCCAGGAATGTTAACAAAGTTTCACATCATCTTGAGTTCATCTTTATGCCAGGTATGAATATATTCAATAAATAAAAATGTTATCCAGGTACCTGAGCAAAGCAAGACACAATGTGTGTATACATGTACATGCACTTATGCACACACATGTGAAACATACTAGTGTTTGAAAATTTATGGTATTTGCTAAATTGTTCCTTTGGGGAATTTATCTCAGTAAAGAGAGCAAGAAAATAAGGCAGGAAATTATTTTTTAAGACACTGTTTAATTTCATAAGGTTTAACCTAATCTACTGACCTATTCATCTATTATCAACACTCATGGAGAGAGATTTTCCTTTCACTTTCAAATGAGAAAAATGTTTTAGTGCTCATCATAATTTTTGTATGACAGCTATAAAGTGTTGTCCATCACTAGCAATGAAATTTAAAAACGGAATCCAAATAGGAAACTACATAATCCTATTAAGAATAGATGTTCTTATGATCAAAAAGAAGTCTGTAAACTGCCATAGAGTAATCTGTGTCATTGGAGGGCACAATTCTATCATCATAGCCACTTAATCTCTAATTGCTACCATCCCAAAATATTGGTAAAATTTCTAAAAAAGAACCCAAAACAACTTAGGATCTCTAAAACTACAGAGAGTTTAGAAAAATAACCTGTCTCACAGTTCATGCTATGAATGTTATAACTCTTGAAACAGAGAAATATTACTAGGGGATTTATGAAATTGATGAACACCCCTTATTTTTAAAGTATTTTAGTGACAAATTCTCAAGTAAATGTACAAACTTGCTAAGTGTACAAGACAATAATTTGTATTTATCTAAACTTCTGTAGATAAATGTATTCAAATGAATAATGTTAATGTCAAGAATTTGAAAATATTTAGTGAATTTTACTGCTTTATTATACTTTCCTTCTCAAGTAGTCATGTTCTTGGAAAAGATAATAATCTATATCTGTAGATACAAAGGGAGGGGGGGAAATTTTAACTTGGATGAGTTTTATAAAGATGATTTGTGTATTTGATAAGCCGGTTGGATTTCTCTCAGTTTAAAAAAAAAAATGCCTCCTTTCTTCACTGAAAGAAAAATGAGCATGAATACCAACACATTGCAAAATCATTTTGTAAGTGTAAGGTGCCACATAAGAGCTAGTTTGGCATTGTGTGCTAGGTTCTTTGCCTCTATAACTCACTAGGATAAAATGTTTAAATAGCTTGACTCAAACCAATAAAAGAAAACCATTTTATGTTGCATCTGGCATTATAAAGAATAGAAATTTACATTTGGGAACTGATATCTCACTTTATTGTATTCTTTAGTTTTTGTACCAGAAATTAGTTCTAAGCTCTGTATTTACCTTAATTCATTGCTTTCATTATATATTTAAAATGTTTAATGGAAAGCACTTGATATTTATTCATATTAACTTCATAAAAGTTTTATTACATAATTAGCCTAATTTTATCCTTTAGCCTCTGCATCTACTGTAATATGTTGAGAGAGCATGAACTTTAGAGTCCAGCATAACCTAGGCATATATAATCTTTTCTAACCTCGGTTATATTTTCTCCTCTGAAAAATAACAGTAGAAATGTAACCTCATAGGGTGGTTGTGAGGAACACAGAAATTGCTCAATAAATATTTTGTTAGGTCGCAGGATGATTAAAATGTCAGGCATGTGGGTTCTGAATCAGTGTTAGTTTCATTTCTTTAGTTTTCCTTTAAGGCTTTGGAAGGAGTATCCTCATTTATTGGTAATATCTGAAAAGTGATGATTTTTGACCCTGAAATGCAGAAGCAGGTACAAATTGAAATTAGAACTTGTATATCCATCCTAAATTACTTACCTTGAAAGGAAACCCTCGCTGCTTCTTCCTACCCTCCTTTTCTTCAAGCTAATTTCTTTTCTTTCATTTTTTGGTTAAAGTTTTATTTTCTGCTCGAATGTTATTAATAAAATGAAATTTTATATTTACTCTTAAAATATAGCTCTAATATAAAATCCACATTTTTTAAAGTAAACTAATTTTTTTCAGAAAACGATTGAATCATGGTCCCTTAAGCTAATGATATTTACTGCAAAGTTATATTGATTTCTATTTTTTTTTCTTTATGGAAACTATTTTATTCCATGCTTTCAAAATTTTATGGTTTGTAACAGCCTTCATAAATCAGCAACTTCATTTTAGCTCTGATACAAGGCTTTTCTGCCAGTCCTACAAAAAGTGCACCTGCTATTTGACATTGACAGGAGTCCTGTCAAAACCTGGGTTTTGCATAAATTAGTGTTTAACCCTAGACAAACTTTTCCTCCTACTTAAGTGCAGTTTTTAAAAGACTGTCATGCCTTTCTTCAAAAGCAATGAAAGTGAAATTTAACATAGTATACATTTTATACTCTGAACAAAGAAGTTTATAAACTGTTTGAAAACTATGAATTTCTGTCTTTTTGACTTCTCATTGAGCCTTAATAAGCTTCACTCTAAAAATAACGATATAGACTTCATCTCTCAGAACTCACCATCCAAATGATTTGTTTTTGTGTATTTTTAAAATATAGAACTTACATTTGATGGAAATAAGTTCATATCCCTTATTATTCTTGGAGAAAATCTTTGTGATATCTTTTCCTTTCTTTAACCATCTAAAATGATTGTGAAAGATTCCTAAGCTTGGGAATAATAATTTTTTAAAAAGGAAATGTTATATACTGTCTAACTTCTCAAATATTGAGCACTATGGTAAAGAGGGGGGAAATTCATAAATTTAAACATACTGAGTGAAATCTATATATTTGATAGTAACGAGATGATATTACTTCTCTGTGAACTTATTGAGGTAAAATAGTATAAACGGTTGAGAATGTGAGGACTAAAATTCCTTCTGTTCAACATGGTTACCATTTGAAATACTTCTTCTGTGCCAGCCACCAGATATATTACTTGTTACACATTAACTGGTTTAATATCTATAGGATCTCTATGGAATCTTCATTTTATACACCAGAAAAGCTATAAATTCAGGTTTAGAGATATTAAGTAACTTGTCTAAAACCTTTGGGCTGGGTTTCAGAACTGATGTTTAGGTTTAGTACTAGCTAACACCATAGAGCATGATCCTATACTTTACCTATAAATGGAAGCAAATGAAATTACCTACTGGAGAATTTTTGTGTGAGTTTAATGAAATGATATACCTAAGAATGTTCAGCATAACAGTAAGTTCTAACTTGATATGTGATAGGTTGTTCTGATAAGGTGTCTTTCAGTCATTTATTTTAATCAATCTTAGTTCTCACAATTGAAGATGTATTTGAGTAGAATTATCAGCTGATATTTTTCAAGGGACTAGAAACTATTTTACAAATGGTAGAAAATAAACCTACCTAGGCCTTTTAATCTATTATTTGTTGCTATTATAGTTTAATCTTACACTAAGACTCTCTTATCACCGTCTAAATTTCACTAGAAAATAGTTCCAAGATTAAGGTACTTTTAACTACCTATCTAGATGGTACCCTTTTAGATGACAGTTCTCTATTTACTATGTAAAAACAAAGGCTAATAAATTATCAAAATAGCTTTTGATAAATATATGATGTTACAGTTATTCACTATGCCAATGATGATACTGTGCCAAAGTAATATCTTTTATTAGTGCACAAACATCAACAACACTTAAATTTAGAACTTTGTATGTAGGTCAAAAAAACTGTTCTCTACAAATACATAATGAAATATACCTGGGAGGTTATAGAAATTTCAATTAATGGCAAGCACAGTATGAGTGAATACTGATCAAGCAACTGATAAAAACATTAACATTAAACCAGTTCCCTGATAGACATATAAATTGCCTAGAACAGTACCTTCCTCATGAGAAATACATATTAGTGTTATGTTCTAGGCAGGCCATACTTAAAATATTATTGTGATTTCTAGGTTATGTGGAATAGTAAATACTAAACTGTATAAAAGATGATCAAAATGATGTATATTCTAAAAATAATGGTATTTGACAAATGATTCTTATTAATAGAGTAAGAGAAGTTATTATATTTGCCTTTAAATAACTTAAAATCTTTTCTATGGTAGAGGAAACAGACTGATCTGGAAAACATAAATAGAAGTTCCAGAAATGCAGGTTTATACTTCATAGTGAAGAATACAAAACAGTAGAATTGGCTGTCCAAGAAAGCTTCAGCTAACTTCACCAGTTATTTCAAGGGGGCAAAACCAGCATTTGTGTGATACAGCAAAGGAATCTTGTACTGCAGAGGAGATCACATCAGTGACTCCTAGGTGTACGTAAAATGAAAACTTAGCTGGCTTAATAACTGATAAAATGAGTTAAAACATATCTTTTCTATATGCTTCACTAAAGAGAAGTAATTATAGTTTATTGTGAAAGCATTGTTAGTATGGGTAGTTAGACATGAATTAGAAATTAAATGTGATAATGGTATTATTATGTTGGGGGTCTATTTGCTTTAAGGTTAGAATTTTTCATTTTCCTTTTTTTCTTTTTTATTTTTTATACCTTTATTTTTTAAAATTTATTTTTATGTGCTCCTGAGGATTGAACCCTCATATATGCTAGGTGAGGCTTTACCACTGAGCCACAACCCCAGTCCCTACTATCTTATTTTCTTAATCAATAAAGGATCAAAAATACTGCAAATTATTTATTTCTGTATCATTTGGTATTGCAGCTTTTTAAAAATAAGTATATGAAGCATTTTGTCCCAATTTTTTCTTCTGCACTGCAACACTTAGTGCTCTTTAAAAGCAAAAGATCTGGTTTGTAATTTATCAATTTAACATGAAAATTTTTCTTTTAATTCAGTTTCTTATGTCTGTATTACAAAATTCACTGTAACATACCATGTATCTCTGTCTCAGTTGGTCAGTGAGATAAAATGCATGGAATTGACTCTTTAGAGTCAAAGGCAGTGTGGTATTATGTTATAGTAATTATTACTTTCAGGGAAAGAATTTAGTTAACCTATCTTAAGTTATATTAGTCAATTTAAGATGTAAAAATGATAGAAATTACAATTAAAACAGTTGAACACCTGTAATTAGTGCTCATCTATCTTAACCATAAATATTTTTAATACATATTTGCTCAACTAGCATATTTAAGCACAGCATTGCTTTTGCAAACATTAATTATATATGTTGACTTGAAAACATATTAATAGACATAAATAGGTGTATATATATTTTCCATTTTAAATCATTATTGCTATACTTCTACTTTTCATATTGTTGTGTGTAGCCTGTTCCATTTTATGACTTTTACTAAAATTTCAAGTGTACAGACTGAGGGTGAGGTATTAAAGAGATTAATCATGTTAATTTATTTTAATTCCATCTTTAAATATTCATATTTTATGTAGTGTCTATAACTTTTTATTGATCATTTTCAATCTTGATCCTCTGCTAATTTCCTCCCTCCTTTTGTTCTGTTTGACGGTTTTGCTGTAATTCAAAAGAATAAAAAAAAATTGACTTTCTTGCGAAACAAAAACAATGGCAGCAACAAACTGAACTATAATGTAAAATTATTAGTTTTTGTGTGTAGTTTTTGAACCTCTGAAGAAATAAAAGAAAGGCAGGGTGAGAACCTTTTTTCCTTGAATTGGCCCTTTGATTTTCTCCAAAGACCTCTTCACTTTCTTTATCTGCACAAAGTAATTTGGGGAATACTGTTAACAGGGAGCTAAGTTCCTGATTTTCAGGAAAATCCGTGAATCTACATAGTTTAAGTGAAGGAAGGATGTATATTTTATTAACCTGAAGTTATTTAATTTAGGATAGTAACCAATATAAAGTTGTTACTCTTTATTATCTCATATAATTCTCCTAGTAAATCTCTGAAGTCCTGATTATTTTGTATGTGAAAAAAATTGAGACATAGGGAAAGCATAGTTAAATGTTTAGGTTGTAGTAGACTCTAAGCCCAGACTCGGATCTGATTTAAAGGACAGAGCTCTTAAATGCCAGTGCCATAACATAATATTTCTCCAGGAAATCTCCCAACACATTAACGTCTTTTAGAGCAGGAATATGCTGCTTACTCTGACTTCTGGAGTGTTGGTAATCTGTTTAACCTTTAGCTAAAACAGGCAGTGTGTTTTAGAGAGAGGTACATGTCTTTACAAGTGATACATTCATTCTTTGGACTGCACTATAGGATCTCAACAAAGATGATGACCATTAAATGGTATTTACACTACCTGCAGGGTTTATGCAATCCTTTTATTCAGAATTGACCATAGAATCTTAAGGACATTATTCTAAGTAAAATAAAACAAATACTGCATGATCTCACTTAACACATGGAATCTAAAAAAGTCAAATCCACAGAAACAAAGAATAGGATTGTGGTAACCAGGAAAAAGAGTTAAGGAAAACGGGGAGATGTTTTGTTCAAAGGGTACAAAGTTTCATATGCAAGATGAATGAGCTCAAGATCTTGGTGACTGGGCTCCATTTACTTGATGACAGCCCTCTATTTACTATGCAAAAATAAAGGCTAATAATATCAAAATAGCTTTTGATAAATATCTGTATGGTGTTACAGTGGGCGGGGATTGTGGCTCATCGGTAGAGCACTCACCTCGTACGGGCGGGACCCGGGTTCAATCCTCAGCACCACATAAAAATAAAAGCATTGTATTGTGTCCACCTACACCTAAAAAATAAATAAATATTTAAAAATTAAAAAAAAAAAAGATCTTGGTGACCACAATTGACGATATACAGTATTGTATACTTGAAATTTGCTTAAAGGATAGAACTTCAATATTCTCACTACAAAAAGAGAGAGAGAGAGAATAAATATGGTAATGTTTATCCGAAACATGATTAGGAAAAAATAGTAACCATGTGAGATAGTAGATTTGTTAATTAGTTTTTGATCATTTCACAGTATCAAAACATCAAGTTGTACCCCTTAAATTCATGACTGCTATTTGCCCATTATGTTTGTTTGTCAATTATGCTTCAATAATGATGAAAAAAATTTAAAAGAATCAACCCTAGAAAATTAGGCTATTAAATTAAGAAAAACTCTCTGAAGCAAGAAATGTAAATATACACTGTGTAATGCAATGCAAAGAACTTTAGGTTGTACAGCCTAGGGATCTTCTGAAGCATGGTCACTTAACATAACTCTGAAATGGGAGATTAAATAATTCAGAGCATTCTTGCAAAGAGTAAAGGAGACAAGATGCAAAATGCAAGCACATGGTAGAATAAACATTCGTTCCCGTTTTTCTATTGTTAAGTTGTAAATAAACTTAGATGTACTTTTGAATGAAAGAGGATCCATAACATTTATCATTTTGGAAGACACAAGGCCGAAATTAGTCTCTTTTCTATACTTTATTCTCCTACTTAAAATATGGATGCAACCTTTTGATACTTATCTGAATTTTCATAAGTACCTAAACCCCTAAAAGTAGCTTTTTTGCTTTGTATCAAAGGGTTAAAAAAATCATGTCTAGGAAAAACATTACTATATTTGTTCATTTAAAAATCCTACATTTTCTTTTATGTTAAAGTTTTAAGTCTATTCAGATTGTGCTTTAGTTAGCATAGAATGAAACACTTGAGCTAGTAGGAATTTGTATGGTTTTTATCATACCTGGTAAAATCAAGAATTTTTATTTCCTTTGAAAATATGAATTTTAAAAAGAAAAGATCAGAAACTTGGTGAAATATTCCTCAGTCCTCTGATATAGGAATAAATCATTATATCAACCATGCATTTTGGAAGAGTTGTTTGCTAATTAGATTTTGAATCTGATTTTTTCTTTTGTCTTAAATTAGTGCTTTCTTTTTTCTCATTTCTGCCATAAAATGCTTTGGTTTATATAAAATATTGCCAGATATATGTATATGTTAAAAAAAAAGTGGGGCTGGGGTTCAGTGGTAGCACAATTGCCTGGCATTGGGTTCAATTCTTAGCATTGCATATAAATAAATAAAGATCTATTAACAACTACAAAAAAATATTATTAAAAAAAAGTGGTCTTAGAGCTGCTCTAGGGAAAAGGGAGAGAGACTATAATTCCCTATTATGTTTTCTTCTAAAGTGGAATTTTGTTTTACTCAAAGCTTCAAACACTAAGAAAATTTAGTCTTATAAATTTTAGTATATTTGCTTATATAATAGCTTTTTCATATGTTAATGAAGTCCATGGTTTTTTTTTCTCCATTTAGTTGAGCTTTTATTATTAGTCAATTTATGGAATTAAGAGTAGGGTATAGATTTTCTCTGTAATCACAGGCAAAAGAGAAAGGGCTCTGAACTCAGAGTTGGAGTCCTGCATTCCAATTCCTATTTTTTCACTAGCTCACTTTCTTTTATCAATCAAGTACTCCACTCCGTTGGTTCCCAGTGTATAGCAGAGGTTTGATTAGGTTGAGTTTTTAATATTTGTGCCTTGAGTGTTACAAACTTGGGACACTGAGGAAGAGAAAGCCAAAGAACAGTGCCCATACCTGTAAAGATGCCTACTTTAATCTGAGCCCATCTCTTTACATCAGTTTTCTACATAAAATTTAATTTGAAAAACATGCTGCATTTACCTCAAAATTAATAACAACAACAATAATAATGATATAAATCTGCTCCATTAGATTATCCCCAATTTCCCTTCTAGTTCTGAAATTAATATCTGTGTTCCTCACTTTGACTGTTCAGGAGCACAGTGACAGGCAGCCAGGGCTGTGAATCAGATCTGCATTCTAGTTCAGGTTGTGGCACTAATGACTTGAATGAAGAACTTCTTCACAAAAACTTTTGTCTTATAATCTGTGGTTCTAGGCTACCATAAGCTTGGGTTGTTTTGGGGGAGAACAATAAATATGAAGTGAAATATACTTCTTAAACAAAGGTAATTGGTAAATTGAGGTTCAGTGTTGATAATACACAGCTTTCACAGGTACATAGGTTATGCTTGATCTTCATAGAAAGTAAGAGCAGATCCAGGTTTGACTTTCGATTTCAGTGACTCTGATATGATCAAATATTGGTACAATTTAAAAATAAGTCATTTAAAAATATTTAAGTTCTACTTTTGAAGTATATTGAGTAATGTTTGGAGAAAGATTTGTCTTTACAGTGATTGTTTGCTTAGGTTTTTATATTGCAAGTAGTTAAAGTTCCATAAACTCAAGGTAACCAGGCAAAATGTGGCCTGGAAATTCAGAGTAGGTGGTCCATAGGTGAATTACTGAAGGAGACATGTACTTATTAATATTTAATTGTTTAAAACATTCTAAAATTCAAGGATGATTATTGAGAGAACATTGAATTTCATCCACTGGCTTATGTTTTATCATTACTACACAATTTGTTAAAAAGAATAAACTAGAAAATATTTTATTAAGCTATATACAAAATAACTATTAAAGGACAGGTATTCCCAGGCTCAGTGGCACATGCCTATAATCTCAGCAACTGGGGAAGTAGAGACAGAGGGTCACAAATTCAGGGCCAGCCTTGGCAACTTAGCAAAACCCTGTCTCAAGATAAAAAGTAAAACGGCTGGCATAAAGCTCAGTGTTACAGTGCTTGCCCAGCATGTATGAGGCTCTGGATTCAATCCCCAAAAGTGCAAAAGAAGTAAATAAATTTACATTAATTTACTAGGTTTGTTTTAATTAAGAGAATTACCATCCCCATTTCCTGCTCCTGCTAAATAATCTATCATTGTCTCCTCACAGTTGTAACTGTGAGAAAATGGTGAAGAAATGGTAATCTGAGATAAACTGATTTATTAGATTAAGTAAATAAAAACAGTAGCTTATTTACATTATTAGCAAATACAATAAGTCTTTGTGATATAGGCCATTCTGTGCATTATAGAATGTTTTACAGCATCCCTGTCCTCTATTAGATGCAGTAACAACTTTTTTTGTGCCTAATATCTCCTGAGTGACAAAGTATCTATGAAATGAGAACCACTGCTCCAAGAAGAATACTTGTTTGGTTTTGTTGTTATTTCTTTTCTGGTGGTGCTGTGTATCAAGCCCAGGGGCATGTGTGTTCGGAGGCTCTACTGTTGAGCTATACCCCCATCCCAGAGTATAATATTATTTATATGCTTAGCTGCACTTCACTTGAATATTTGTGATACAGAGAACCTGACTATTATGTGTGTTTCAAACCTACTGAAATACATTCCAGGTTCCAAGTAACTGACTTACAGTGACCTTCAATAACTCATTCATAAATGGGAAACATGTAGTTTGTCTGTCTCCCCATTCTAGACACTATGTGCACCAATGAGATACTGAAGATGTTGTGCAGGAAAGATGCAGTTGTTACAAATCATATGCTTTATTGATAGAGTTGTGTGCCTCATTTTCGCACTGGTTTCTATTTTGTTTCAAAATACCACCTCATTATGCTTGATGTCACAGGGATTTTTGTATTATTTTATTTTTTCATTAAAAAGGATCAGTAGACTAGTGAATATTGGCATGGAAAGAGGACTTGTTTTGGAATTTTAGTTTGTTTTTTAAAACTAGCTTTTATCTGATAACATGTCTAAGGTGAGCCAAAATTGGACTCTTGATGAAATGGCTCTAAGTCTCAAAAACTTAGGTGAAGATAACATTGCAAAGTCCCATTTTATGGCTTTATCACAAGCCTATAAAGACCTTTTTGCCCAGGAGTCAAAAACAAAGTGGCTCTAGTGTGGGCTTTCCCTCTAATAAGTTCTACAACTTGAGTAAATTACTTCATCTCTTTGAATTTATAGCTTGGTCTGTCCAATCTAGAGGGATGCTTCCAGGATTATGCCAGCTGTTATGTAGTGTCAGATTTTTAAAAATATGCTCATGAACTATGAAATGAATTTTCTTTGTATTTTCAGTCTGTAATGTATTAGTGAAAACTAAAGGAAGAAGATGGGCTAGAAGGAGAAAAAACATGAATTTCATTCAAGCACAGCTCAAAATAAACTGATTTATTAAATTGAGCTGTGTGCTATAGAAAGTGGAAGAAGATACCCATTGAGTGCATAAAATTAATAGCTGTAGATTATAAAAGTGGTTGTTGTGCATAACCAGATTTGCCCTTGCCTGCCCTGTAAAGACAAAAAAAAAAAAAAAAAAAGGTTATGCCTTTGACAGTAATTGAAAACAAAACTGTCAGAACCATTTTTATTTGTATTTTGGCTTCTATTTTGTAGAAAATGGGAAATAAATTTCATGGT
The DNA here is from genome assembly GCF_964194105.1 of Spermophilus citellus. NCBI lineage: Eukaryota > Metazoa > Chordata > Mammalia > Rodentia > Sciuridae > Spermophilus > Spermophilus citellus. Next base: position 62,950,602 of record NC_138182.1, on the reverse strand, counting down.
CAGTTATCTCTATAAATTTATTTCAATGGTTTTGTTTAGTACTGTCTGATTCTTAAACACAGAAAACACAATTTTTTAAAATAGTAATGTCATTTTTATTATATAAACCCAGCTCACTCAGCAAATGCAGTATCCTGCCTCTTAACAGTGTATTTTATTGGTAAAGTACAGATTTTTAGATGTTTTCAGCTGGTACTGCAGCTGGGTGTGGAGAAAAATAACATTCCATTCCAATCCCTAAAATAATTACTTCATTTCCTGCAGTACCAAACACATTGTTATCCTTTTTAGTTAATATGCAACTTAGACATGTTATCAGCTGGTTTTAAAAAACAAAACTAATATTAAATGTTGTCATTTGTAATAAAATTAAATAGCTCCTTTTCAAATTTAACTAATATTTGGCAATCATTCAGAACATAATAACAACAACAACAACTCTGTTCTTTCTCTGGCTACCTTCACATTTTTCTTCCTGCATTTTAATTGCTTTGCTAAATTACAGATAAAAATATCTGACACTTCTAACCATTTTCAGATTGTTAATGAAAGGGATTTAGAAAAAGGAGAACTCATCTGAAATTTTGTCTCTATAAGGAGGCTGTTGAGTTAGATATATTGTCAGAGTATCTTATTTCTTGGATGATAGGTCTTCAAGGATAATCATTAATTTTGGGCTATTGACTTGTTTCTTTTATATCCAAACTGAGACTTAAAGAAGTTTTACAAGCAAAGTTAGAAAGCATTCTTGGACTTCAATATTCTTTATATAAAATGGACATAATGTTTCTGTCTTAAGAATCCTATGGAGGATGCCTAACAATAAGAGTCATGCTGAATACTAAATAATTGCTAAATAATAACATTTGATCAAATTATTTTATCATCTTTCTGTTTCTGTTAGGTACAGTTACAACAGTTGGATCTGTAAAAGTTAAAAGAATAGAACTCAGTCTTTCCGATAATTTCTCATATCATTAAGAAAGCAAAGGAAAAACAGTCTTTTGGAAAAGAAGATGCAGAGATACAGTGAGGAGGTGGAAAAAAGAATAAATTTCCAAAATCATACAAATTGTTGTGCTCTCACAATGCAGTTGGAATTTAAACTCTCTACTTAATAAATGTTTTCTTCATAAACAAAATTGAGAGACAATTTTTCTAAGAGACTACATATGTCATAGCTGAATTAATTCAGAAACACTAAGATTACAGGGTGGCAGCACTCAGTAAGAAACCAATGTGTTTGGCTACATTTTGTTGCTTTTAAGTCTTTTTCAAATATTATAATTAACTATACTCTCTTCTGCTGTCTAATCTGCTTATCCTCATTTCCCCATGCTATTCCTTTAATAAGTCTACCTCTTCAGTAAGAACGAAAATGAGAACAGTTTGAATTTTACTATAGTAATCTATTGCATGAAACTTTCTTTATATATACATTGTATACCTCCCCATTTTCCAATTCATTATCTCTATCTCTAGACGTAAGGTTCTTAACAATGTTAGAGATTTCATCCAATGAGGACAGACAGTCTGTACCTCTTCAACCCTTTTTCCATATCTTATCAAGATTCTTTTCCATGACAAATATGTGAAAATATTTAGAAGTCTTAAATACTCAAGAAAATTGTTTTTATGATATTAGATCTTCTGTTTTCACCACATTGTATTAATTCATCTGATGAGACAATCACACAATTACTTGGAAATAGTTACCTTTTCTGAAATTAAATTTGATTCTATTCTTACCAATTACATTCTTTTTTTAACTAAGTACCAAACAAGTTTTAACAGTTTCCCTGCCTTTGTTTTTCTTCCCCTTGCTTCCCTCTGTTGTCAAAGTTGACTGATCCAAATCCCAGGGTAGTTTAAGAGGGTACATTAAAATGGGGGGGGGCATAAAATGTATTTAACTTAGGAAAGTTGGAGCTGTTTTGAACATGTTAAATCATTACTCTTTGAAAACAGGAAGAAGAAGGCATCTATGACCAAACTCTTGAGTTCCGTAGAGGAGGTGATGGCCAGCCAAGACGATCTACTCGGCCAACCCAGCAGTTTTACCAACCTCCCCGGGCACGGAACTAATCAGAGAAGGTAAAAAAAAGTTGACCTTGTAAAGTGGTTTCCATATAAAGAAAGATGTAATTGATGTTGAATATGTAAGTCTAATTACTGATATTTCATAATAATATGAATAGAAAAAAATAGCTCCTTCAAACAATTGGTAAAAAGTATTTGAGATTATACCATGGTTACATACTCCTTTTCCACCAAACTTTTTCCCACAAGTGCTATTTCTAATTTCCTTTTTTCTCTGTACCTCCTCTCTTCTATTGAAAGTGATAATGATCTGTGAAATGATTATTAATTTTGAAAGCACAAAAGTTTACATATAATAAACACCAACAATTGAGTTTACTTTTTAATTGCTTAATCTCTTTTCAATTTTTTGAGAAAGAGAAATATTTCATGGTATATATTCAGAAATTTGATGAAGAAAACATGATTGGTTACTTATTGAAATGTAATTTTGGGGTCATATGCTGTTGATCTAGAAGCTATTATACTAGTGTATTCTATAACATTGCATGAAACACTCAGCATCTTTACAATGAACTTCTTCAGGTAGGGTCTATAACCACAGCTCCCAGGAAATCTCGTCCTGCACCTGTGAACAGCATATTCCCAGGGCAAAGCTAGCCACAGCTCTAGGCAGTTAAACACCATGGTCCAAGTGACCACTGCCCACATCTCCCCCCTTTTTATTTTTAAAACACAACTGATGCATGTCTACTCCGAAGTGCAGGAACTGGGATTAGAGGAGCTTGTAGCTGACTCTAAGAAAACAACACAGAATAAAGAACAAAGATACGAGTCCTAAGAGATGCCATATAGTGTGTTTTAGCACATTCCAAGGATTGAAACCATTTAGATAATCCAACAGCTTTTTGTAAAACTGGCAGGAAATAACATGGGAATCTGTCTTTCCTGTATAACTTGAATGTAAATGGTGCAGTTGCAAGAGATTTAAACTAACATTGTTATGATTCCAAATTCCTAATAGATGCATCTTTATCTTTTCACAATCCCATTGGGAGGTATTATATGGAACAGGTGTTACACCAGTAAAGTAATAAGCAATATGGCGTCATAATTGTTGCCTGATGTAAAGACTTTGTATCTGATCATCCAAGCCCACTACAGTAGCTTATAAGGCATTCAACTCTAATTCAAGTTTATTATCAATAGCTTTCAGATCTTGGAGGGCTCTTGAAGTATTTTGTGCCAAAGCATTGGTGATGAGAGTGCTATCTACCCATTTCTTTTTTTTCCCTTTCTTTGTCCTTTGTCCTGATCTCATCCCTCCACCCCCTTCTAATTAAAAGAGCAGTTACTGTTGTAAGGGGAAATGAATGATGACCACTCTGGCTCCTTCAGCCTTAAAGGGAGTGAAGTGGGGCAAGCAGTTTGGGTTTCTCATTTAGGAATGCTTTGAGTCAGTTGAGGGGTCCATGGTAAAAGTCTAGTTTGGAAAGAACAGGTTGTAAAGTTATCTGAGAAGTGAATGCTTCTATGAGATAAACAAGAAGATATAAGTATTAGAATGAGATTAATACAAAATAAATGAATATGATTATAGAGACCAGCAATTTTTCACCAAGAGGTGCAAGAGCTAAGAAGTTTTTTTCCATGACAAGGCCACTGAGTACATGGCTTCCATTTGGGAATGTAACTCCTAAAGGATATTCGTTACACTGTCAGAGTTACCAGGAATATAAACACAACACTTCGTTTTTATAATGTCACAAATACCCCGGTAAGATAAGATATCTAATGTCATTTGATTTTTGTAAAATACCTTTTTGTAGGTATATCCTCTATATTTAGTAGAGTTCCCTTTATTTTTGTCACTTAGAGGTTCATAATCATACTAGCAAACAAAGATCAAGGCTGCCTGCCTGTGTAGGAAGTTAGGAAGATTTATAGGCCTTAGATTGACTCAAAAATGCTTTTGACTCTGATAGACTTTTTCGATAGTTATTGGGCACCCCTGTCTAAGAATCCTTTTGTAGCCTCTACCTTTATTTACTCTTGGTGAAGCTGACACAAGTATACATCTTAAGTTATATTCAAAGAACTATTATCTTTTAAATGCCCAGGTATGGCTCTATTTGGGTTATAACTTATTTTGCTATGTGTTCAAGACCAAGCTACTCAAATTTACCTAGTTCCTGTCAATTGTTAAGAGTTGAATTCCCTCAGGGAAACAGTCTTGGAAACTTGAGAGCAACCTCTTTGCTCCCTTAGTGCCATCTGTCAGGATGGGTCAGGGTCTTGTTAACCATGTGACTTCCCTTTGAAGCATCAAAGATGTCTTCCCTCTCCAATGGCCCTCCTCTTTATAGCATGTGCATTGATCATCTTTCTGTTCTCCAAGGTCTCAGTGATTCCCCTGATCAGGAGGTTATATGGCCTAGAGTTGCAAAGCCCTTAGAGAAGTCCCTTTGTTCCTTGGGGTCAAACTGACTCAGAGGACAAGAGCCAAATATTGGCTATTTTTCTTTTTGGCCCCTTTATTTCCTTAACTTTAGTCTACAAAGTTTTGGGTTTAAACATCCAGCAAGCCAGTTTTACCAGTCTTAAAGTAGGATTACTAGGATTTTAAGTTTAATGTCTATAACTTTACAGTTATTTACCCCTTCCATTTAATTGTGGTCAGTATTAGTACTTACATCCTGTCTGTCCTATAAGTGTCCTATAAGTAATTATTTCAAATTAACTCATGTTGTTATATTAGAGAGCTTTTACAAGGCACTAACAGACAATAGTTCTGAAATTTACAAGGAAAATGCATAATGAAATTAACAAGAGTAAAAACATATTTAGTTTGCATAATAGCTATGAATCAAGAAACGTAATTTTTATAATCCCAAATCTTTAAACTTAGTTTGAAGAATACCAGCTTGGTAAAATGTTCTTTTAAACCTTATATTTTAAAATATATATGTACTTGGAAGATATGGATATATCTAGTATACAAGGAAGCCAGTAACAGTGCCACAGTTATGCTGATGTTCTTATATTAACTAGGTTTAACACTCTGAAATAATAGTTGTTGTTTAACTAGAGATATACCAACCCTAATTTCTTTAAGACTGGTTACTCTAAATAATAAAACTTAACAGACATAAGAAATTGCCTTGATAGATAAGGGCAGATTAATGCTTTAAGAAATCCTTATTTCTTTAAAATAGAGAGGATTAAACTTTGATTTATACATATGTTAATATTTGACCTTAGGAAAAATCTTGAATAACTTTAACTGATTTTGTTAATTATATATCATCAATTTAGTTACACAAACTTTTTGAAATTTACCCTCCACAAACCTTGTGTAACTTACTTAGATGTTCTACAACTTGTTTGCATCCTTAGTTTTCTCCTCTCTTACATCTTGGACTTAGCACAAGAATATTACTTTACCAGACAAAATACTCTCATCAAGAACATTTACTTTAGCTTTTAATTTTCCATCCTAAAAAAAAAAAAAAATATTTCTACACCTATAACTTTATCTTTTCTAGTTTCACACCCTTTCTAAAACTTATATTTTAAAACAATCCTTATAAATGTTATCTATGCATTTAATTTACACAACACATTTCATCCCAGAAAAGGGATCAGATGAGGTAGTATATATAAAAGCTGTGCCTTAATCTTTCTTCCAGGTTGCAGTCAAAGGGTTAGACCACAGGATATTTTTGAGCCTGACCTGTTTCCCTTATTTTTATCACAATGTCATCAACTTTAAGTAAGTTCCTCACTGTCAATTTTGCCCAGATTCTCCTTTGGGTTTTTTTCCTTAAACTGGGCATATTGATATTCAGTGAAGGGAGCCCCAGAGAGGTGATCTGCAGCTGCCTGGGACCAGGCTGAGAAACAGTACTGGGACTGCCAGCACTGGGTTGAAAGGATTTAACTCTTGTAACCCTTTCTTTGGTGTCCTGCTATCCTTGCATATCAGAGGCAGTGAGTTTTGATGGCTTCAACATAGTTCCTGACTGTCCAGACTCCTTATCTTGTAACTGCCTATAAATATCTGTACATACAGAATCTTCTATATGCTGATGAACAAAATCTTATGATTGTATAACTATCTAGAAAACCATTTAAAGGACAGGTAGTATTACAGTGAAACATCTTTCTCTTAAAAGTGCCCATACCGAGGGCTGCCCACAGCCCTCAGTATGCAATTGCTAGCACATTGAGGCCCTGGGTTCACTCCTTAGCACCACATAAAAATAAATAAATAAAATAAAGGTGTTATGTCCAACTACAACTACAAAATAAAATATTTAAAAACAAACAAAACAACAACCAAAAAAAAAAAAATGCCCATACCTTTAGGTGGCACATTCAGCCAAAATCTCAATTTTTTTAAGAGACTACCAGTAAGATCGTATAATATGGCCCACATTTTACCTGGCCAGTAACAGAAAGAACAGATACACAAGAGAGGATCACCAAAACCAGGGCTGACAGGTGGGAACCTTTAAAACATACAAACTTATATGTACAAATTTTCCTTACCTTGGAGAGTGAAGGATACAGGGTAGGTAGAGGAGGGGAAACCACTGCAGCTGGCTCAGACTCCCTGAAACCCCCCAACATTGCTGGCATCATTCTCAGAAGTTCAAGGAGAAAACTGAAGGCTTCTTGGGTCCAAGTAAAACAACAGTATTTTATCATACATTGAGGATTTTTTTCCTTCTTTTAATTGTTGTTGGTAGAACAATACATGAAAGTAGAATTTTAACCCTTAATCATTTGCTTTTAATGAAGACCCCAAAACAAAGCAATCTTAAACTTTTTTCATTTACCAATTTACAAAAACACATTTAATGGTTAAATATCTTACCTTATGAAATTTAAGAAGTCAAGCAGTTGATGTTTTAGCACTTTAATTTTGCAAATTAATCAGATGTCTCCTTTAACAAACACATTTATGAAGATTGATCCCATTTATGTTAAATCTAATTTACTCATTTTTAACTGTAGAAACAAGAATATCAGACAATTATAGTTAACAGAATTAGCCATCTCTTCCATGTTGAAGAAAAATCCTAGAAGCAATGGATATTACATTTTAGACATTTTATAGAAACTAACACTTTATTGACTGACCGCCTAGAAAAGCTTATGTTAGTAATTTTAAACACATCTTTAATTTATTTGCCTAACGTAAATTGAACTTCGTTTTCAAGGCACGTGAACTAAAAGGTATTTGGATCCATTTCTTATATAAATTTGATTTGTGAGCACTCATTTATCTGTGTCAATTTTTATATCATGTATATGATATATGGACACAGGCTCATATGTAGAAACAACAACACAATACATAGGTGTGAATACATAAAACAGGAATCAAAGATCTTGTAGCTTCTTGTAGGTAGATCTCCACAGGTAGGAGACAATGCTATAGATGTTTATTAAAGCCGCTATTAGATTTAACCTTTTAAAAGTTAAAATAAAGCCTATCAGACTTTTATATTATGAGTTAAATATAGGGCAGGCCTGTATGGTTGGAAATGCTAGGTATAAAGTCTGACAGCCATGGTGGCCGCTGTAATTAAAGATTCAGCTATATACTTGTCCTCAGTGGCTGTCAGACTTATTCCCAATGCCACTATATCTATATCTTTCTTAGGATTTTATAAAAGGAGGTTTTCTAATGGATTTAGAATCAACCCTTGAAAAATTGGCCTGTGAACAAAGGGTGTAAAACCTTCTATAGTTAGATAAAATAAGACTGACAGAAAAATACATTAATTTAGGTTCACAGGATCAAATGTGAATTCACCATGAAACCATGAGCTCAAAAGTATAAAATTTTTAAAAAGAGGAGTAATAAATAAAAAGTCATGGTTGTAATTACATCTTTATCAGATCAGAGTGCACTTTTGGGTCAGATTATAGTCAATTCAGATAATTAAAGAATGTGAGAATCCTAAATTTCTCAGGTAAAGAAGACTTGTATATATGAGATCATTCCATTTTTCTCCCTGTGCTACAGTGTTTGAGGAGGAACGTGTTAAGAAAGCAGGGTGGTAGAGTGTGAGAGCAGATAAAATAGGTAGGTGTTTGTGTCTCACAGCAGCTTGAATTTAAAAGTGACACTCTTTTTTCTTAATCTCAAACTGGTTTTAAATAATTGTCTCTGTCCAAGTCACAACTCTCCACAGCTAATCCTTATTCTGTTTTCATCTCGGTGGCTTCCTGTTTCGCAAACCATTGGTGGTTCTTAGCCCTTTAGATGCAGCTAGTCTGAATTGAGATGTTTTTGCATAAATATAGAAGGAGTGTATGTACTGGATTATGTAGCTATTTGTGTGGGTGTGTGGGTTTTTTTTTTTTTTTTTACACAAGTGGACTATTATATACATAGTACAAACCTTCTTGCTTTTTTTTTTCTCCTTTTTTATTAGTACATCATGGTCTTCCTTATTCCTTTTCAAAGATGGCCAGTGTTGCAATTTATTTCATCAAGTCCCCTGTGGACTGGTCAGATTATGGACTTGTGTATTGTTCAGTGCTTTTTACCCACAATGCTGTGATAATTATTATTGTATATATGAAATACATTCATCCTCAGTATCCAAGAGGGTTTGGTTCCAGGACCTCCATATGGATACCACAATCTGAGCCTACCAAAAAACTAAAGATGCTCAAGTCAAAGGTCCAGTTTTCAATACCATTTTAACTAGAAATAGATGTGTTTTTAAAATGTTTATTTATTTGATGATCTGGTCCATCTTCCCTTTGCCAAATTTTCCAAATCAGGCCTGGGAAATGATTACTTCAAAGACAGTTGTTACAGAACCCTGCCATATCAATCAAAGTGACATCATGTGAGGATAATAATGCTCAAAGCTATGTTTTTTAGTCTGGGGACTGTTTATTTCAGAAGGCTTTAGAGCTGTTTGTGTGTAGCTATTGCAGTCCCAGCTCAAGCACCTTCATGTATGAAGTTGAACAGATAAGACTGCAGCAAATGAGTCTCTCATCATGTGTTTTCTGTTGTCGACATCTATTTTCATAGTTTCAAATACAGTAGTACCTAACAAAGGTGTGGAGCAGGCAGTGGGAGGTGACACAGGAAAACCAGTTCAAAGGTGTTTAAAGAGAAAGCAAAGATAGGTGGAATGGAGTAGCTCCTCATTGGCAGGCTACAATTTTCAAGTCTTCCTTTGTTAAAAACTAGTGTTAGTGCACATTCCTGAAAACAACATAATAGCAATAAACAATCTAACAGTGTAAGGATGTACAGTTTCTAAAAGAAAAACTTGGTTTTAAAACTTTTGCTCAGCCAGGCGCAGTGGCGCATGCCTGTAATCCCAGCAGCTTAGGGGGCTGAGGCAGGAGGATCACAAGTTCAAAGCCAGCCTCAGCGAAAGTGAACAGGTGTTAAGCAACTCAGTGAGACCCTGTCTCTAAATAAAATACAAAAATAGGGCTGGGGATGTGGCTCAATGGTTGAGTGTCCCTGAGTTCAATCTCTGGTACCAAATAAATAAATAAATAAACAAACAAACAAACAAAACTTTGTTCTTTTCTCTGTGTATTACTTTATAGAGATGAAGTTTAATTAGTAGTACTCATCTTATTCTACTTGAGCTCTATTGATATTTATGCAAACACTTCACATGTACAAATGAGTTTCAGCAAAAGTGTGTCTTGAAAAATATGAAAAAGTTAAGAATCCAATTTTTTGGTTGTTGTTGTTTCTTTTTAAAATAGAGTCTTCATGAAGAAAGGAGCCATTGACTGAAACATCCTGTTCAAAACCTGTTGATAAACCGTCTACTTTCCCTTCAGATTAAGATGCAGCCATGGTGGATATTTTTAGAAGAAGCAGATTTTTAGGGGGAGAAACTTCAACATATAAAGAAGGGTAAAAATACTGAGTTAAATGAAGCAAATAACTTTTACAAGTGAAAGGAAGAATTTTTTTTCTTCTGCCATCAATAAAACCATTGTACTATTATATTTATTGTTTTATTTGCTTGATGTTTTCTTTCTTATTCATCTGGTATTAACTTCATACTAATTTCCTTTTATAGAATAGCAGTTACAAAATACAGAGGCTTTTTCTGTAATTATAGGATAATAACTGACATGTCATTTGTCATATTTCTTACAAAAACAACTGAAGGATCATAGCAGCTCTTAGTATGGTAATAGTACTAAATATGACAAAAATTAGTATTGAAAATCGAATGTTTATTTATAACATTCCAATAGCTTTTTCAGATATAATTCAATTTAAAATATAGTTATTCCTTCCCTTATAAAATGTTCCATGGATCTCTAGGATGCATCTGGTTGCTAGAAATAGAAAACCTCTTTCAAACTTGTTAGTTAATCATTAAGGGAATTTACTGATGCACTTCATTTCCAGAAATGCAAAGTTTCTGTATTGACTTAATTGTGTGACCCATCTTTCAGGGATGTCATGAACGATTGGTTCTTTGCATCTCTCATTTCTCATTCTCTGGGATCCATCATTCCTTCTGTAGCAGTCTGCTTCATGTGGCCAGGGATGCTTCCTGCAACTCCCAGAGCTATCCTCAGGATGGAGCAAGAACTGCTTCCAGAAGGATCCTCAGAAATGGGCTCAAGGAGAAAAGGCCACATTTACCTATACTGGGCTACTTGTCTTCCTGTGAATCAGTTACTCCATCAGGATCTGTGGATTATTTTAGGTCTGATCCAAGTGCTCCAGCCTTAAACATGGAGGCAGTCAGTGGGGCTAGACTGGAGGTGGAAGGTATGCATCTGAAAGTCAGGATACTTGCTAGGAGGAGAGGGAAGAAGAATTGGTGGAGCAACTTGTCATTCTCTCTAGGCCTACAAACTCTTAGTTTTGTTATTTAGCTCACAGTTGATAGTAGAAGGCACTAGCAGTATTTTTGTTTTAACCCAACATAATAAATCAGGAATGGGGTAGGACTGGACATCATTTTTTAAAAAGATTTCCAATTGATGTTAATGTGCGTACAAGGTTGTCCATGGCTATTTTCATGAATTTGACAGCTAAGTCAATAAGGGAAGAGGCAGAAGAACTTAATGTGAGGGCTAAAGGTAATTTAAAATACTGGTTCTCTGTACTTATTAGATGGGGACAATAATATCTTTAGTAGCCTCTCATTTGATGGCACCAGTGGTAGCTAATAGTTACTATTATTCTTCATTAGTCCCAAATATAGTAGAGTAATAAGTGATTTATGATTTAACCTAAAGAAATCAAGAAAAGTTTAAATTGGACAGCAAGTGAGGACATACAATCTTACTGATTGCTGGTAGCTGCCTGGGGCTCTGAAGGGTGGAATTCATTTCTGACACAGCAAGATAATATCTGGCTAAATATATAAAAAAATTTCCAGTACAACTTTATGTTATGAATGTCAGCTGCAAGCCTGGATGTTTGGATGGGGTGTCTAATAATAAAATAATCACTAGTATTTGCCAAGATTTCCCCACATGACCAGCACTGTGTAAACATTTTTCATTTGTTATTTCTTCTGATTTTCACCACAGCTCTGTGAGGTATACATTATTAATCATCTCTGTTCTTTAGCTAAAGTAGCTGATGTCTTTTGGAAATGTGAAGTCACTTACCCTAGGTCACAGAGTGAAAGATTTAAAGCCAGGATCCAAAGCAGACATGCAACGGGAAGTACCCTTAAAGAAGACAACCCCATGTGTCTGGAGAGCCAAGTGGGACATCTTTCCTTTTCCTGTTTGTCTCCTACTTTTTTAGCTTTGATTTGGTTAGGAATATATTTTGTCATTTTTACTAGCACTTTAGGTTTGTTTTAGATTTGCTCTAAGGTGTGATGCTCATCTTTGTGTTGTCCTCCTAGCTCCACAGCAGATGCATCTCCTCCTGGCCTCTTCCTCCCACTCAACCTTCCTTTCTTTCATCTCTCCTTTTTTATATCTTTATTGGAAACTTTAATATAGTTTCACTGACTTTTATTTTTGCTGAACTATTAAAATTACTTTAGTTGTATTATTTTTGTTCTGTCCTCAATTTTTTGAATAGGTTTTTAATCTTAATGTTCTTCAGTTATGGACCCTGTGTATTTGTATGGGGAAGCCCCTAAGGTTGAATCTCCAAATTTTTCTCACTTTCCCAGAATAGAACCCAATTTGAAGCATGGTTAGGATTACTGTTTATTTACCATTTATTGAAATGCTATAGAAACAACTAAGAATTAATAGGTTAATAGGCCCTGAGAGATGTCTGAAGCCCTTTTCTTCCATACAAAGTACCAAATTTTATATATCATTTTGGCCAGAGGTTTCTCATTTATTCATTTATTCTCAACTCCTCTCTCCACTTCTCTCCCTTGCCCTTTACCCCTCCCCCACCTCCTCCCCCTAACCTCCCCACCCCACCCCATCTTCGTTCCCTTTTTTCCTCTCTCCCTACCTGTTTTTTTTTTTTAATTGTTCATTCTACCTCTATAGGATTAAGACTATGGGAAGGTGTCTGTGTCCTATTAAATGAAGAATTTGTAGTTTACTTGACCCCCAGGCTTAGGCAAATATGACAACACCTCAGCCTCATGCAAGTCTCTAGGTCCTATATAGTTACATGGGCCTTTCTTAGTAACTGTTAACATAAGACATTGTGGCTTACCCTATGCCTAGTTTGGCTGACTGCAAGACATAAACATGGAAGGAACAAGAAAGAAAACAAGACTGACAGTGGTAAGACGTGTTTATGCTCTAGGGTGACTTTCACATACAGGAACCTGACATTTAGTCCTCTGTATGTGTAACATCTAATTAGGATGTCAGTACAGAGTTGGAGAACATTTCTATCCTGTCCATTGTCCCTTCTAGGGAGGGTAGATACTATAAATGTATTTTTGGTTTATTTACTGTTCATTAAGAATTAGAAATGTGCTGGGATATTTACCGTTCTTCCTCATCTCCCATTCTAGTAATGTCTTGAGGTAAAATACTGAAGATAATAATATCCTTTAAGATGATGACTGCACATATGGTGCGATGCTACATTGTGTCCAACCAGAGAAATGAATAGTTGTGCTGCAGTTGTGTACAATGAATCAAAATGCATTCTGCTATCATATATACCTAATTAAAATTAATTAATTAATAAAAAAAAGTTATAAGGCACATTTCTTAACCTGGAAAAATCTCTAGAGAAGAGTATAGGATGACCTAACAGTTTTAAGACAAAAACATTTACAATAAAGTCCTGTTCTTGGGCTGGAGATGTGGCTCAAGCAGTAGCGTGCTCGCCTGGCATGTGTGCGTCCCGGGTTCGATCCTCAGCACCACATACCAACAAAGATGTTGTGTCTGCCGAGAACTAAAAAATAAATTAAAAAAAAAAATTTAAAAAAAAAAAGTCCTGTTCTTCATGGTCTTGGATTATAATAACAACCTGTATGAATATAGCATGTAATTGAAATTGTGGTTATAGTAATAAAATAAGTTATTCTGATTTTTAAGAAAAAATAATGTTTGTATAAATAAAATAAGGTCACAGATATCAAATATGGTTTTATATAAGTAGAAAAGATAGAATTTTTGCTAAATGCAGAAATAAACCTTAGTTTTGTGTCATAGTTCACACACAATGAGAAGGAGAAAGTGCAGCAAGAGAAATAGGTGTTCAGCCAGAGGCAGAAAGTCAACATGCCCCAGGAGAGGTGGCCTCAGTATCCTCTGTTCTCAGTGCCAGCGACTGACAGCTCCACCTAGGCTCTGGCTCTCAGAGAGAACACAGGCAGCCCCCTGCCCAGGCGGAGTCCAACACAAAAAATAAGCTTGCCTGGAGCCAAGGCAGCTTCACTTTAAGATGGACACAGCTTCAGCCTTTGATTCCTTTTTCTTTGTTTTCAGTGTGTAGAGAGGGCCTGGCATGTCACTTAAAAGAAAATAGGGTCACAATCAACTGCTTTGGTCAAAGAAGTCTGTATAAGGTATGTTTGAGTCCTCCTTTGGGAAGCAAAGCTAATTCATGCTTACACGTTCCAAAATCTGAGGAATGACAAGATTGATAAAAGATGCATTTGACAGATACTTATTTTCCTCTCATCCTTGGAGAACACATGGGTGAAACATGCTGGTGGCACAGTGCCTGCTACAAAAGACTCAGAATCCTCTGGGGCTAGAGAAGCTGGGGTTGGTAGGTGGAGAGTATGGAGCTTAAAAAGGTGTTTTAATAAATACTAGGGTTTCTCTCACTAGAGGGTAAAATTCTTTCTCTTGACAGAGCCTAGTGGGTGTCAGGAATCCCACAGCCAAAAAAAAAAAAAAAATGGAAAGTTAAAATAAGGATCATCAAATGAGGCAAGAGCTCTCAGGAAATATCCCAAAACAAAGAGATGCTGCATCTGATCCTCTCAAGACTCTCTAATCACCAGATATGGTCTTTAGACATTAACATAGATTTTCTGGCACCATGGTGGCTGTCCTTTTTTTTTTTTTTAATCTGCCCTCTTTCCAAATAAAACATAAATGAAATTTTGACTTATATTGGTATTGCTGATATTGTCAAGTGCACATTATATAATTTAAGGTAGAGAACACTAGAACTTAAGAAAGTTATGATGACATCATATTTCATTTCATGTTGGAATGGCCCTAATTTAAGTAATATGCTAAGTTAAATTCAGATACTGCAAGCACTCAACCTCCATGAGAAACTTACAAAAGGTAGTGCAAGGCTCCCTGCCCACTTAACAGAGTCTAAGTCATATGTGTGTATTTTAAATCATTGACTTAGAAGAGCTGTGGCACAGAAAAATACCCTCTTGAAAAAGCAATCAGAATTTGTTTTTCCCTTTGTGTTACTGGGGATCAAACCCAGCGATTTGCACATGTCAGGCAAATACTCTACCATTGAGCAACACTCCTATCCCAGAAATATTTTTTTAAATTCCTGTTTTGTGTCAGCTGGTTTCAACAGTTGAAATACCCATAATTATCTCAGGTTGTTAAATGCATTGAGGTCTATAAGAAAGAAAGAATATTTAGAGCAATGAATGACAATCTAACTATGGATGACAACTCTTGCAGATTTATTAATAAAGATAGGCAATTTTACTTAAGTCCAAGAGTTTACCAGATTTTTGCTTATGGTTAGGATAGAACCATAGTACATTTACCTTCCTGTTTGAAACAGTTGAAGAACTAGACAAAATATATGAGATGTTGGAACTCGTTATAGCAAACACCACGTAACTAAGTACAGTGACTTCAGAGATAGCAAACTAAGTAGATGAAGATAAGCCCTATAATGGGTCCACATTTACTGGAGAAATTGGTAGGGCTGAAGAAAAGGAAAGAGGAATACAGACAGTGCCGGTCAATCTTGGAATGGTCAATCTTGGAGATGGGAATTTTGGCAAAACAATATAAATGAATTTGCAAGACAGATTACCAGAGAAATGGCTCATAGACTTAAATGTAATACCTGATATTAGGAACAAGAATACTAACATAGAGGATTATTAGGTATAATGCCAAACACATGATCCATAAGAGAACAAATTGACAAATTAATCAAAATTAAGAACTTCTTGTTAAGAGAATGAAAAGATAATGGGGGGAAAATTGCAAATATTTGCATATCTGATAAAGGACTTGAACGGGAATATATAAATAATTCTAAAAACTCAATGAGGAAAAAAACAATAAAAAATGAGCAAAAAATTCAAATAGCTAACCATCCTATATAAGGATGGCAGATAAGCTCATGACATGATCTAAATATCATCAGTTACTAAAGAAATGCCAACCAGCACTATAAAGAGGTTACTAGTACCTAACTATTAATATGATCATAATTGAAAAGATCTATGTATCAAGATTTGACAAGTAACAGGAACTCATACACTCCAATGGGATGTAAGATGGTTCCTAAAAAGTTAAACATGATTGTCTTATGACTCAGTCATCTCAAGCCTAACTCTTTACGTATGATAAATGAAAGCAGATGTTCTTATATTTCTACACGAACAAATATCACAGTATTTTTATTTGTAATTGTCCCAAACTCCTAACAATCCAATGTCCATCACATGAATGCATAAATACATTGTGGTATTCCCTAAATGAAATGCTACTTAGCAAGGAAAAGGAATGAACTACTGATAGAACAACATGGATCAGAACTTTATGGAGCATGGGTTATGTTTATTGCCTTGATTGTGGTGATGGTTTCATGAGTGTAAATAAGCCCAAGTCTATCAAATTATACCTTTTAAATGTGCACTTCTCTATATGCCAATTATACCTCAGTAACACTGCTTTTACAAAAATTAACTGTGAATCCCATGTAGGCATTTTCTTGCTCTTCACCTAACTTCTTGAAATAATGTCAGACATTACTACTTCATTCAGTGAAAAGGTCACGTTACAACTTTCCCCTCTTCTCTAGGTTGTGGTACAATATAATGATGATTACAGTTATCTTTGATATTTAACATGAGAAACATTATGGTTACTCTAGAGGTATGGAGCCTTTAAATTATTATGGTTGTTTGTAAAGCTCTTGATTCTTGGAGGACAGATAAATTATTATAATCATTTGAATCTTGATTATGTTATTAAAACTTAGACTGGAAAAAGCCTTTATTGTGGTTCCCCCAGGAAGGAATGGGCAAGGCAGGGTAAGCAGGCTGACCAAGTTAGCATGGGCCACTTTACATCACTTCAGGAAGCTCTGGGGAATAGAGGCTGCCTGCAGTTGTGTGATGCCTGGTTCTGGGTTAATTAGGGCAGAAGGTTAGTGTCTCACAAGGGCTAAGTGAGTCCCAGATTGGCTGGTTTGGGGAAAGGCAAACTCTAGAGTGTCCCTTCCTAACCCCAGAAAGGATCAGATTTTCCTAGTCAGCAAGGCATCAGATGTCAAAATATCAGATACAAAAACTAGATGTGGTTCATGCATTAGAATTTTACCTTTGTTAGAGAACTTTGGAGATGGTTTAATGAAAGCAGGCTTTGCCCTGCACTGGATGCTGTCAGGAAAAAGGATGATTTTATGATTGGGTACCATATAATTTTTACCTTCTAGTCAAACAAAATGTAAGGGAGAAAGTCATTCAAATTAGCAAGGAAAAAAAAGAAATAAAATAAAAAATAATTAGAAAAGGGAGAGATTTGGTCACTGTTGTGGTTTGGATAATATTCTTGTTTTGGTTTTGAATTTTTATTTTTTTGTTGTTTGGTCCTTAGATATGATTATGATTGGCTTTGCTTTTTTCTCCTTCATCATGGTCATGGTGACCTTGTCTGATGTTGGTGTCTGTGAATTTGTTTATGGGTAGCATGAGAGTTGAGTGCCATGCCAGACTCTGGACATTAGAGATTGCTTCTCTTTCTGAATAATTCTACAAGGTAGGTGCTACTAACATCCTGTTTATTAAGTGTGGAAACAGGTTTAGAAAGACTAAAGTATATGACCAAGGTCATAGTCAAGATGCCCTAACGTCTTGGTTCTACTTTGCTCCTCCTGAGAACACTGTGAGACTGTGGTGGTTCATTCTAGGAAACCATAGGATTGAAGAAGGGGAAAAGCAATGTTTAGAAAAGGTAGAGAGGCTATGGAAGCAATTGCAGAGATTTTCACTACACTAAAAGTGTGTTCAATCGATTTAGTAAGTAATTCCACTGGTGCATTGTTTGGAGTGTTGTTCTGGCAATACATAGTTTTCCTTTTCTGGTGTCTAAAATCTAAGAATCAAATTCCATGGATAAAGTAGAAATGCTGAACTCAGGAAACCCCATCTGAGTAACTGGTCATGAACTTGATAACTTAAGTAGGAACATTTTGCCAGGAGGGCAAGAGTTAGGTTCCAAGAAGGTTATAAATGGTACTTGAAAGGAACAATTCCTGTTGGAATAAACTGCTTTCATAAGGGCAACTTATTTGTAACACATGGCACAATTTTTTAATTGAATTGATTAATTCATGGAATTATTTTAGATGAATAAACTGCCATCTAGCTAGCCCAAGATCTATTTCTATCTGTTATGGTTTGAATATAAGGTGTCTCCCCAAAGCTCCTGTGTTAATGCAGGAATATTCAGAGGAGGAATTAGGTTATGAAAGCTGAGACATAATCAATTTATCCCAATTTGAATGGACTGACTAGATGGGAACTGTAGGCAGGTGGAGCATGGCTGGAGAGGGTGGGTCACTTAGGGACATTCCCTGGAAGGATTCGTCTTCCAAACAGGCCCTTCCCCTCTTTCACCCTTTCTCTGCTTTTTAAATTTTTGAAAGGATACAAAGAACTCAGATGGAAGCAATTGTATGCACAAAATTACTTTGCTAATACCATGAGAAATGTGGAAAGATTACTTAACTTCATGTCAAAACGAAGTGTTTCATATAAAATAGAAATCTTTACTTTGTGTTTATTACATGTATTTGGATTTCTATAAGTTTTAGCAGGTTAAACTCAAAGAAACAAGACAACCTGATTGTTCTCTCCCCATGGCATGGTAGGCCCTCCTTCTCTTTGATGCTGTGAGTAATGAACTGTTTCCCGTGGCAATCTTCTGATCTGTCATGTGCACACAACTTGAATGAAACCAAAATCTCAAGTACATTTTAAAACACCTGTAAGTCTTTTCCATCCTCTTACAAACATGCCCTACAGTTATCTACAAGAAGTCAGTAAACCCAAGTTTATCCAACAACAGGTGCATTTCTAGTGGTATATCTGGACATCATTGATACAAGATTTAAGGAGGAGATGAATGTGAAGTCTAGTAACTGAAACTATTGAAAACTCATGATATTATTTAAAATCAGATCCGTGGTACATTGCCTCAGGAGAGGAAATGGGTGGGTCAATCCATGTTTGTCTTCAGAAAAATAGACCTATAAATAGGTAAAATTCACAAGGTACTAAAAATATTTTGCCATATGACCTTGGAAACAGATAACTCATCTAAGATGATAGAGAAGAAAGAACTTAATGCTGGCAAAAACGCAGAGAGGAAACAAAGAGAATTTCCTGGGTTCCTCAACAGTACCTGGTGTCAACTGAGGTCACAATACCTCTAGTCTAGAACTCTCCTCTCCTTTGGATCCTGTGAGGTACCTCAGTGTTCTTATAAATCCCAATACATTTGTGCAGTTTACATAAATCTGAGTACACAGAAAAGTTCTTATAGTATGTAAATATTTATATATCATGTTTACTTGAGCATTTTTATGTTATGTAGTTCTAATGTGAAATAGGTGAGGAAGAAATTACTCCATGTTTGAAAAAATGCTAGGGAAAATTTAAAGAAATTCAGCATATAGTAAAAATGCCAAAGCTATTAATCTATGAGCTATATTATCAAGAGATCAAAAATATTCATGACATTTTTAAAAAGTTTCTATTAAATAGCAAATTAGGTACTGGATTTATTTCTGTAAGTACTAAAAACTGAACAGTAAACACAAAGAAACAAATGGAACAGATTCAGATGGGCAACTCTTTCCTATCAAAAGCCCTAGTCCTTTTTAGTAAATGCTTGGGACTATTGATAGATTTAAGTCGAACAATAGAAAATTTAGGTGCACACATATCTATAAACATATAAAACCCCAAACCACAAGAAGGGGTATTATAAAAGTCTAATAACATAATCAAGATTCAAATGATTATAATAATTTATCTGTCCTCCAAGAATCAAGAGCTTTACAAACAACCATAATAATTTAAAGGCTCCATACCTCTAGAGTAACCATAATGTTTCTCATGTTAAATACAGCCTATCAAAGACAACTGTAATCATCATTATATTGTACCACAACCTAGAGAAGAGGGGAAAGTTGTAACGTGACCTTTTCACTGAATGAAGTAGTAATGTCTGACATTATTTCAAGAAGTTAGGTGAAGAGCAAGAAAATGCCTACATGGGATTCACAGTTAAATTTTGTAAAAGCAGTGTTACTGAGGTATAATTGGCATATAGAGAAGTGCACATTTACAAGGTATAATTTTATGGGAGCCTAAGGTTATTATGTTCAGCCAAGAGAAATCCTAATAGATGTACATAATTAATAAACAAAATATTAAATGGGTCAGGTCTTTAAAACATTCTAGTAAATTTTTCTACTCATGGGTAAATTTTCTTTGACATTTGTTTTCTTATTTCTGTCTTGATCTACTGCTGTCCCTTTATGCATTTCTATTTAAAATCATGTGGAATTTCTAGCACCCATTTTGTCATGGTTTCATGAGGACCCTTGAAGAACTTTTATTACCTTTGCTACAGATACAAAGCTGCTGCTGCTATGGTGCTGTGGATCAGGTTCTTTGGGTCTCTACTCATTTTTGAGCTGAGTTGCTCTTTTGGGGGCTAATTTTTTTCTTAAGGCTTAAAGCCTCTAAGTCCTTTGTGGCTATGCTTTTAAAACATTTTTGTAATTCCAGGTATGGTGGTGCACACCTGTAATCTCAGCAACTTGGGAAGCTGAACAACTTAGCAAGGCCCTCAGAAACTTAGCAAGTTCCTGTCTCAGAATTAAAAAGCATAAAACGGGCTGGGAATGTAGCTCAGTGGGTTCAATCACCTATACCTAAATAAATAAACATAATAAAACATATTCTCTAAATATTAAAATAAAACAACTCCTAGTATTTGTTTCATTTGGCATAGAATTATTTTATCATAAGTTTATAAATTGCAAAGAATATAATCCCTGTCATGCTGGACTTGTGCTTTTAATTATGTATTTTTTTCAAAGCCTAAGAGCTCATATTTAACTTATTTTTCAGAAATGTTTTTCATTTTCTGTAGATCAGAAAGCCAGTCCTCTTTGTCAAACCAGTCAAAAAAAAGAAAAAAAAGTGTGGTTGTTTATATCAGGAAACATCTAAATTTACTTCTCCCCCTCCAAGTCAAACAAACACTGTAAACTTGTCTCTTGAACAATTATTTCACTCAGACTCAGAGATAGATGGGAACTTGTCCTGTGTTTGTTGACATGGTAAAAGAGGATATCTTCTGGACTCCTTGGCCATGTTCTCTTTGCTAGCTGCTCCAGGACTCTCGCTTCAGAGTTATTTCTTCTTGAATTGTCTGTACTGCACACATTGCCCCCACACCAGCCTGGAAGAAAGCATTGTTTTAAGATTTTAATAGACCTATTAATAGGTAAATATTCAGGATAGTGAAGAGATATGCCTTTCTCTTTCTTTTTAAAAATGTCCATATTCTTTAATGAGTTTATTGGATTGGGGTGACGATGTGGGCCATCAGTGAAAAGACAGCTCTCCTTTTTATGCCTTTCCTTTTTATCAAGAGGAGGGAAGAGAAAAAAGTGGCAGAGAGAACACTAGTAGTGCTCTCTGGCAGATCTGTTCTTGGAAGAGTAGAAATAAAATTTGAAGATCTAAGAAATTCCTTTAAACTACTTTTATTGTGTGGCCTTTAGAAAATCTTCATGTCTCCCCAGGTATGCAGCTGTTTCCTTGTAAAAATCGATGCTTTAGCTTAGGCAGTGGTTCCTCCCCCTCAGAGAGAAGCAGAACCCTCCCAAGAGCTTCTCAGCGCAACTGCCAGTTCCGACCCAGAAATTCTGATTCTGTATGGAGTTCATTTAGGTCCTAGGAACAAGCATTTTAGTCTCCTCAAGTGACTGTGATGCTCATGCTGATTGCAGAATCAGTGCTCTGAACTAGTAGAATCTCAGGCAAGAGTTTTAAAAAATACAGATCAAGGATCTGAGTACTTAGTAGTGAGATGTGGAAGGTCAAATGAAAATTAAAAATAAAAGGCTTAATTCTCCTGTCAAAAATAAGAGATTCCCCTCCTTTTCCCCTAGCACTCTAAAATTTTAAGTATTCTCTCTTCTCTTTAAAATGGCTGTATAACCTTTTTAAAACCAGATAGGCCTTTGTTGGCTTGATGTCAGGAATGTCTTTCTCAAGAGTCTGAACTCCCTTTATTGGAAATGTAACGATCAAGGGAGATAGTTCCTGGTTTCAGTCTGGAAGTTTCTATGAGACAAGGAGAGCCAACATCTACAGGCCCCTGTTCCAAATTGCAGAACCAACTCCTTCCACACAGATAGAAGGATTTTGCTTTTCTCTCCAAATGGTACTGTCTTATTGGAGAACTACTTTTTGTTGATCTTGAGAACGTGCATGCGTAATAGGATGTACCTGGTTCTCTGAAATGATATGTCTTCCCATCACTCTATCAGCAGATTGCCTACGATATGCAAATATAAACCATATTCTAGTTTAATGTCTATTCAATAGTAAAGCTTTTTTCTGTCTCTACTGTATTTGTGGAGAGGTTTTCTGGGTTGAGGGAATATTTTATTTCCTTAACAGATGTCAGGGTTTTTTGTTTTTGTTTTTTGCAGTTCTGGGGATTGAACCCAGCAACTCGCACATACTTGGCAAGCACTCTACCACTGAGCTACATCCCCAGTGCCCAAGAAGTGTCAATATTTCTTACCATTGGTTCCCCAGAAGAAGCAGTGATCCTGCAGTTGGTGTAGAAACCACAGTGGAGAAGCTTTATCCCATTGCTTCCAAAGTCATGTGGTCAGCCTTCAAGGGTTCCCATAGGACCAGGTCACATCTGACCTGTGTTGATGCCTTTGGAAGCACTGCAGAGGGGCCAGGTCATGAGTGAGTGAATATGTGGTCAGAAAGTACTTGTGCAGGTAGTGTGTCCTCACAGCCTGCCTATAAGACTTACCTCTGGCAGGCTCCTCTCTTTAGCCTCTCAGTGCAATGCCTCAGTGGGATTGTCCTCTTATCATTGAGGGTGCTGCTTTGTGCTTGCTCTAGGATTGGGACTGTGGAGAACTGGGACTGTGCATCTCAGAAGAGCACTGAAAAGGTCACCATCCTTCAGGAAGGACCACTATTTCCTCTAATATTTCTGTTTTCACACTTAGATCTTGCCTTTGCCTTGTTAACTGCCGTGGTTTCAAGTCTTATCTCAATGAGCTTTGTATTAGTGAGCTTTTCATCACTGTGACAAAATACTAGAGAAAAGAAAAAGGATGAAAGCTTTATTTTGGCTCATGGTTTTAGGGCTTTCAGTCCCTAGTATCTGGTCCTATCTCTGGGCTTGTGGTGAGGCATAAGGTCATGGCAGGCAAGGAGTAGTGGAGCAAAGCTGCTCACTCATGGCAGTCAGAAGAAGGGAAAGAGAAAGAAGGGGTCGGGGGAGAAAGTGGCCAGCGACCAGATGTGGTGGTCCCCAAGATTATGCCCCCAAGGACCAGTTCCATTCAACTAGGTCCCACCTGTCTGCAGTTTCCACCACATGCCAATAGTTCTTTTTATTTATGAATCCATAAATGGATTAGTCCACCGATGGGGTAAGGGTCCTCATGTTCTAATAATTTCTCCAAAGCCCCACCTCTTGACATTGCTGCACTGTGGACAAAGTCTTTTTTTTTAATTTATTTATTTTTATTGGTTGTTCACAACATTACAAAGCTCTTGACATATCATACTTCATACATTAGATTGAAGTGGGTTATGAACCCCCAATTTTACCCCAAATGCAGATTGCAGAATCACGTCGGTTACACATCCACAATTTTACATAATGCCCTATTAGTAATTGTTGTATTCTGCTACCTTTCCTATCCCCTACTATCCCCCTCCCCTCCCCTCCTTTCTTCTCTCTCTACCCCATCTACTGTAATTCATTTCTCTCCTTGTTTATTTTCCCATTCCCCTCACAACCTCTTACATGTAATTTTGTATAGCAATGAGGATCTCCCTTTATTTCCATGCAATTTTCCTCTTCTCTCCCTTTCCCTCCCGTCTCATGTCACTGATTAATGTTACTCTTTTCTTCCTACTCTTCCTCCCTGCTCTGTTCATATTTGCTCTCATTATATCAAAGAAGACATTTGGTATTTGTTTTTTAGGGATTGGCTAGCTTCACTAAGCATAATCTGCTCTAGTGCCGTCCATTTCCCTGCAAATTCTATGATTTTGTCATTTTTTATTGCTGCATAGTACTCCATTGTGTATAGATGCCACATTTTTTTTATCCATTCATCTATTGAGGGGCATCTGGGTTGGTTCCACAGTCTAGCAATTGTGAATTGTGCTGCTATGAACATCGATGTGGCAGTATCCATGTAGCATGCTCTTTTAAGGTCTTCAGGGAATAGTCCGAGAAGGGCAATAGCAGGGTCAAATGGTGGTTCCATTCCCAGCTTTCCCAGGAATCTCCAAACTGCTTTCCAAATTGGCCGCACCAATTTGCAGTCCCACCAGCAATGCACAAGTGTACCCTTTTCTCCACATCCTCGCCAGCACTTGTTGTTGTTTGACTTCATTGTGGCTGCCAATCTTACTGGAGTGAGATGGTATCTTAGGGTGGTTTTGATTTGCATTTCTCTGACTGCTAGAGATGGTGAGCATTTTTTCATGTACTTGTTGATTGATTGTATATCCTCCTCTGAGAAGTGTCTGTTCAGGTCCTTGGCCCATTTGTTGATTGGGTTATTTGTTATCTTATTGTCTAATTTTTTGAGTTCTTTGTATACTCTGGATATTAGGGCTCTATCTGAAGAGTGAGGAGTAAAAATTTGTTCCCAGGATGTAGGCTCCCTATTTACCTCTCTTATTGTTTCTCTTGCTGAGAAAAAACTTTTAAGTTTAATTAAGTCCCATTTGTTGATTCTTGTTGTTAACTCTTGTGCTATGGGTGTCCTATTAAGGAATTTGGAGCCCGACCCCACAATCTGTAGATCGGGGCCAACTTTTTCTTCTATCAGACACAGAGTCTCTGGTTTGATATCAAGCTCCTTGATCCATTTTGAGTTAACTTTTGTGCATGGCGAGAGAAAGGGATTCAGTTTCATTTTGTTGCATATGGATTTCCAGTTTTCCCAACACCATTTGTTGAAGATTCTAACCTTCCTCCATTGCATGCTTTTAGCCCCTTTATCAAATATAAGATAGTTGTAACTTTGTGGATTAGTCTCTGTATCCTCTATTCTAAACCATTGGTCCACCCGCCTGTTTTGGTACCAGTACCATGCTGTTTTTGTCACTATTGCTCTGTAATATAGTTTGAAATCTGATATCGCTATACCACCTGATTCACACTTCCTGTTTAGAATTGCTTTTGCTATTCTGGGTCTTTTATTTTTCCATATGAATTTCATGATTGCTTTATCAATTTCTACAAGAAATGCCATTGGGATTTTGATTGGCATTGCATTAAACCTATAGAGAACTTTTGGTAATATCGCCATTTTGATGATGTTAGTTCTGCCTATCCATGAACAGGGTATATTTTTCCATCTTCTAAGATCTTCATCTACTTCTCTCTTTAGGGTTCTGTAGTTTTCATTGTATAAATCTTTCACCTCTTTTGTTAGGTTGATTCCCAAGTATTTTATTTTTTTTGAGGATATTGTGAATGGAGTGTTTTTCCTCATTTCCGTTTCAGAAGTTTTGTCGCTGATATACAGAAATGCCTTTGATTTATGCGTGTTGATTTTATATCCTGCCACTTTGCTGAATTCATTTATTAGTTCTAGTAGTTTCTCTGTAGACCCTTTTGGGTCTTCTAGGTATAGAATCATGTCATCTGCAAATAGTGATAATTTAAGTTCTTCTTTTCCAATTTTTATGCCTTTAATTTCTTTCGTCTGTCTAATTGCTCTGGCCAGTGTTTCGAGAACTATATTGAATAGTTGTGGAGATAGAGGGCATCCCTGTCTTGTTCCGGATTTTAGAGGGAATGCCTTCAACTTTTGTCCATTGAGAATGATACTAGCCTGAGGCTTAGCATAGATAGCTTTTACAATGTCAAGGTAAGTTCCTGTTATCCCTAGTTTTTCTAATGTTTTGAACATAAAGGGATGCTGTACTTTGTCAAATGCTTTCTCTGCATCTATCGAGATGATCATATGGTTCTTATCTTTAAGTCTATTGATGTGGTGAATAACATTTATTGATTTCCGTATGTTGAACTATCCTTGCATCCCAGGGATGAATCCTACTTGGTCATGGTGCACAATTTTTTTGATGTGTTTTTGTATTCGATTCGCCAGAATTTTATTGAGGATTTTTGCATCTAGGTTCATTAGAGATATTGGTCTGTAGTTTTCTTTCTTTGAGGTGTCTTTGTCTGGTTTCAGAATCAGGGTGATGTTGGCCTCATAGAATGAATTTGGAAGAGCTCCGTCTTTTTCTACTTCCTGAAATAACTTGAAAAGTATTGGTATTAATTCTTCTTTAAAGGATTTGTAAAACTCCGCTGTATACCCATCCGGTCCTGGGCTTTTCTTGGTTGGTAGTCTTTTGATGGCTTCTTCAATTTCATCCATTGATATTGGTCTGTTCAAATTGTGTGTATCCTCCTGACTCAGTCTGGGCAAATCATATGCCTTAAGAAATTTATTGATGTCTTCACTATCTTCTATTTTGTTGGAATATAGGTTTTCAAAATAATTTCTAATTGTCTTCTGTATTTCTGTAGCATCTGTTGTGATATTGCCTTTTTCATCCCGTATGTTAGTAATTTGAGTTCTCTCTCTTCTTCTCTTCGTTAGCATGGCTAAAGGTCTGTCGATCTTATTTATTTTTTCGAAGAACCAACTTTTAGTTTTGTTAATTTTTTCAATAGTTTTTTTTGTTTCAATTTCATTGATTTCCGCTCTGATTTTAATTATTTCTTGCCTTCTGCTACATTTGCTGTTGTTTTGCTCTTCCTTTTCTAGGGCTTTGAGATGAAGTGTGAGCTCATTTATTTGTTGGTTTTCTCTTTTTTTGAGGAATGACCACCAGGCGATGAATTTTCCTCTTAAAACTGCTTTCATTGTGTCCCATAGATTCCGATATGTTGTGTCTGTATTTTCATTTATCTCTAAGAATTTTTTGATTTCCTCCTTTATGTCTTCTGTAACCCATTGATCATTCAGTAACATATTGTTCATTTTCCATGTGATGTAGGATTTTTCCTTCCTTCTTTTATCATTGATTTCCAGTTTCATTCCATTATAATCAGATAAAATGCATGGTATTATCTCCACCCCTTTATATTTACTGAGGGTTGCCCTATGGCATAATATATGGTCTATTTTTGAGAAGGATCCATGTGCTGCTGAGAAAAAAGTATATCCATTTGATGATGGTTGATATATTCTATATATGTCAGTTAAGTCTAGGTTATTGATTGTGATATTGAGTTCTATAGTTTCTTTATTCAACTTTTGTTTGGAGGATCTGTCCAATGGTGAGAGAGGTGTGTTGAAGTCACCCATAATTATTGTGTTGTGGTTTATTTGATTCTTGAACTTGAGGAGAATTGTTTTATGAATGTCGCAGCACCATTATTTGGTGCATAAATGTTGATAATTGTTATGTCTTGTTGGTGAATGGTTCCTTTTAACAGTATATAATGACCTTCTTTATCCCTTTTGATTAACTTAGTCTTGAAGTCGATTTTATTCGATATGAGGATGGCCACCCCTGCTTGCTTACGAGAACTGTGTGCATGGTATATTTTTTCCCATCCTTTCACCTTCAGCCTGTGTATGTCTTTTCCAATCAGATGTGTCTCCTGGAGGCAGCATATTGTTGGATTTGTTTTTTTAATCCATGATACCAGCCTAAGTCGCTTTATTGGAGAGTTTAAGCCATTAACATTCAGAGTTACTATTGATATATGGTTTGAACTTCCATCCATGTTTGATTGTTTATCCTTTTTTAAAAAAAAAAAAAATTTAGTTTGTTTCTCCGTGATTATCTTTCCCCTCGCCCTCTGTCTTTACTGAGGCACTTCCCACTGATGGTTTTGGTTATTGTTTTTCATTTCTTCCTCGTGTAGTGTTTTGCTCAAAATGCTTTGCAATGCTGGTTTTCTGGCTGCAAATTCTTTTAACTTTTGTTTATCATGAAAGATCTTTATTTCGTTGTCATACCTGAAGCTTAATTTTGCTGGATACAGAATTCTTGGTTGGCATCCATTGTCTTTCAGTGTTTGAAATACATTGTTCCATGACCTTCTTGCTTTCAGTGTCTGTGATGAAAAATCTGTTGTTAACCTTATTGGTTTACCTCTGAATGTAATCTGTCTCCTTTCTCTTGTAGCTTTTAATATTTTCTCTTTGTTCTGTATATTGGATATCTTCATAAAAATGTGTCTTGGCGTTGGTCTACTGTGATTTTGTGTGCTCGGTGTCCTGTATGCATCTTCAATTTGTATATCTGTTTCCTTTTTTTATCTCTGGAAAGTTTTCTGTAATTATTTCATTCAGCAGGTTTCTCATTCCCTTGGTTTGAATCTCAGTACCTTCTTCTATCCCGATGACTCGTAAGTTTGGTTTTTTTATGTTATCCCATAACTCTTGGATGTTTTTCTCGTGATTTTTTACCAGCCTTTCTGAGTTGGCTAGACTCTTTTCAAGATGGTATATTTTGTCTTCATTATCTGACGTTCTGGCTTCTACTTGCTCCACTCTGTTAGTGATACTCTCAATTGAGTTTTTAATTTGGTTTATCATTTCCTTCATTTCTAGAATTATTGTTTGATTATTTTTTATAATCTCTATCTCCTGATAAAGATGCTTAAGTTCTTATTTTAGGTGTTTATGTAATTCATTCTCAATGTGTTCTTTCGCTGCTTGAATTTGCTGTCTTGTATCCTCTTTAAGGTTCCATTCCATCTGTCTAAGGTGTTCCTTGAGTTCTTTATACGACCATTTTTCTGATGACTCTAGGTCCTCCTGAATATTTAGGCTGTTCTGCAGTGTTTGTACTCCTTTTCTTCCTTGCTTCTTGAAGCTGCTCATGTTACTTCTTGTTCTGTTTGACTGCTGAGTTACTGTTTACTCCTATAAATTTATTTGATGCTTGGGAGGAAAGGTATTAGAAGGGAAGGGAAGAAGTCACTAAATAGAATGAGAGTAGGCAGGTAGAATTCAAGGAAGGGGGGATAAGAAAAATGAAAAGACAAAAGAAGAAAGAAATAGGAAGTGTAGCAGCAGGTTTCAATGAAGTTATCTCCTCCGCTGCAGTCTGGTGACGTCAGTTCTCTGCCATAGTGGTGTCTCTTCTTGAGAAAGTCTTTAAAACAAGAACCTTTTGGGGGCATTCCAGATCCAAAGCATAAGAAGGCAGTAATGCTAGAAAAAAACTCCCTGCATTGTAAACTCCTTTTCCTCTTTTGTGTCCCTGCCTACCTCCTTACCTGTGGACTGTACTTCCATTTGGGGATATTTTCCTGTTAAGCAGGGTGAAATCTGGGTGTTAGCAGGTGGGGGTGTCCAAGAGTGTGATTTGAGATATGCTAAAAGATATCTTCCCCACCATCATACCTACTCTCAGTATGGCACACTAAACCATTTGCCTTTTATCACAAGAAGGGTCTTGGATGGAAAGTAGATTAGAGGCTATGTGAGGAAATGAGAGAGAGAAGTGGTGCTCAGATCTGGGCCAATCAATTACAACAAGTATTGTTTTGCTTTTAAATTATTTCCTTCATTTCCTTTTTCTTAGCACAAAATGTATATACATTTCTTTATATCAATATTTGACATATTTAAAAAAGTGCCAACATATTTTAGACAATACACTAGAAATAATAAATAAGGCTTTTTAAAAAATCATATATATCCTTTAAATGCTGGACCCTTTCAATTTTTCTAAAGAGACTAACTTTTTCCATGGCAACAATAGATGTACATTTTGTAATGAAAATTTATGATGATAAATACACAGGCATTTATATATTTCCACAGTATCTTTCTTTTTCACAGTTACCAAAAACTTACACAATTTTTGATGTTTTTTCCCATTCTTTCACCTTCAGTATGTGGATGTCTTTGCCTATGAGGTAAATCTCTTGGAGACAGCATATTGTTGGGTCTTTTTTTTAATCCATCTGCCATTCTGTGTCTTTTGATTAATGAGGCTAGGCCATTCATATTCAAGGTTATTATTGAGATATGATTTGTATTCCAGTGACCTGGGTTTATTTCTAGTTTTTAATTTGATTTTGTTTCTCCTTTGATTGACTATTCCTTTAGTGTAGTTCCTCCCTTTGCTGGTTTCACTTTTTTTTCCCATTTCATCTTTATGGTATATGTTGTTGAGAATGTTTTGTTGTGCAGCCTTTCTAGTTGCAAAATCTTTTAACTTTTGTTTATCATGGAAGGTTTTTATTTCATCTTCAAATCTGAAGCTTAATTTTGCTGGATGTAGGATTTCTTCTTTGGTATATGTTATTCCAGAAGCTCTTAGCTTTGAGGGTCTGGGTTGAGAAATCAGCTGAAATGTGAATTGGTTTCCCCCTTTACGTAAACTGCTATTTTTCTCCTGCAGCCTTTAAAATTCTATCCTTATTCTGAATGCTAGGCATTTTCATTATAATGTGCTTTGATGTGGGTCTGTTGTAATTTTGTACATTTGGGGTTCTGTAAGCCTCTTATTTTTGATTTTCCATTTCATTATTTAGGTATGGGGAAACTTCTGATATTATTTCATTGAAAAGACTGTGTATTCCTTTGTTTTGTATCTCCACTCCACATCTTTATGTATCTTGATAAATCTTAAATTTGGTCTTTTCATGTTATCCTGTACTTCTTGAAAGTTCTGTTCATGGTTTCTTAATGTCTTCTCTCCATAGTCAATTCTATTTTCAAGATTATGTATTTTATCTTCATTGCCTGAGTTTTGTCTTTTTAGTCCAGTGGTCTAGTCTGTTGGTGATGCTTTCTATTGAATTTAATTTGGTTTATTGTTTCCTCCATTTTGAGAATTTTTGCTTTTTTTTTCTTCAGAATATCTGCCTCTCTATGGAAGTGATCTTCCACTTCTTTCTGATTTCATTTCTTATACCATCCTTTACTTTGCATATCAGTTTAACTATGTATATTCTAAACTCCTTTTCTTCCATTTCTTCCATTGTGGTGTCAATGGATTCTGTTATTGAATTACCTTGGTATGTTTGGTGTGATTTGTTCCCTTGTTTTTTTGTGTTGTTTGTCTACCTATTTAACAGTATGAATCTGAGACTACCCTGTGGATTTATAGTCCTATAAATCTTTATAGTCCCTAAAGTTTTCCAGTACCTCACTGCTTAGGGGGAGACAAATAATAATAACAACCAATATAAACAATATATAACATTAAACCAAGTAGTTCCTAATATGTAGCCTACAATGTTAATTATCACAATAAAAATAAATTATATGATGTTATTGCCTACAATAAAAACAGCAAGTTTGCAAAAGGGTTTATAATTTCAAATGGCGGACAGGAAGAGAACAGAAGTGATACAGGATGTGATGATTATGAGGGAGAAGGAGAGAAGTTAAAAATTAAAGGAAGAGTGAAAGAGAATTATAAAGATTGGCTGTTAGCAGAATAAAAGAGAATCAAGAGAAACAGGAGAAAATTTATATATGTGAAGTAAAAATTTAAAAAAAATACAAATACAAAACAAAGGTATACTAATCAAACATCCTACTTCATAAAAAAAAAAAACTAATCCATGAAAAATAACTGGATTTAAAAATTCTAGAAATGAGAAAAAAAATCTAAAAAAAAAAAAATATATATATATATATATATATATATATATATATATATATATGCGCATGTATCATAAAGGTCACAATTAAACAGAGAAAAAGAATAATTAAAAAAAGATCTTAATGAAAATTTAAAGAATTTTTTCCATTGGAGTTCAAAAGAGTCTCAGCTTCTCTTCTCAACAATTTTAAGTGGGATCTTCTGGAGCGTGATGCTCCACTGTCTGGATTGCAGGAATGAGATAATCACATTGGTGGAATTCCTGGAGGCAGGATTTAGGCTTAGGTGGACTCCAAGCTCTTTGCTTAATGCCAGTTGGTTTACAGATTTTAAATCAGGGCACCTTCAGCACCCCATACTTGCTGGTCCTCGATGGAAGATTGCACTCCAGGGATCTCCCCTGGGTTTCACTCATGTGGAGGAGGACCCAAATCTTAGTCTCCCCTATGTCACCTTTGAACCCCATGTTTCTGGTCATGGGTTCAGTCTCCAAGCAATCTCGCTTGTCCCTGCCCTTCTGAATTTCCCAACAGATGCATCTCTCCCAGTAGGTCCTGCAAGCAGACAGATTGGCGGGGGAGTAGTAGAGCTGGGTGAGTTTCCACAATCAGTTTTCCCCTATGTAAACCTCTCTCCATGTTTAATTTTGTCCTGGTCACTTAAGCATACTCTATGTCATGCAGTGTGTGTTTCCTTGGCCTATATTTCAGGCCAAACTCCAGTTTGCCAAGAATTGGCCTCCTCAGTTGCTGGCCCCCATGCAGCAGCTACAAAATGGTTCCTTCCTTTGTCCTCTGCAAGCTACTTGGAGAGATGGTGGCTTTTTTCCCTGCACATGGATATTGTGCAGTACATCTTTCAGGTTTGCCGGGCAATGTTCTTGATCTCTACACTCTCCCAAAAACATAGGTTTCTTTAATTCCCTATCTCTCCACTGTGCTCATGGAGGGACTGCTGTGGCTGGTGCTTCCAGCCCAGTCACGGTAGTAGCTGTGCCACTGGGGATTTATTTCTTATTTTATTATATCCAGCTTCCTGAGTCCCTGATCTGCTTTGAATGTCCAGTTTTAAGTTCCAGTAAAGTCCTCCATCTTTTTTTTTTCACCCACTTTGCTGAGAGCTTCTTGTCTGCTTTCTTGGTTCCACTCCACAGAGCATCCAGGAACACAAACTCCTTTTATTTCACCATCTTGAAAAAGCCCTAGCTCCTTCATTTATAAAATGGAGAAAAGTTACCCATCTTTCTTGTTGTTAAGATCCTGTTTGGTGCTTTTGGGGTACCTAGGCTGTGTGAAGGCTCAGATCAGATGATATGAATTAGCCTCTTTTTAGACAAAGAGCATACCCCTGATGGTGCTGAGTAAAATGATGGGGGCTGGTGGGCTCTATGAGAGCTAAGACATTACCAACAGGGAAGTCTGGGCTCAGCATGAAGGGGAAGTATATCTGCAATGGAGGAGAGAGAGAAATACTTATGGAAGCACAACTTCCCCAGCCTTATAATTTTGCCAGCTGCAAATCACAAATATTGTTATCAAGAGGTCTAAGTAGGAAAGGCACCATAAACATACCTTGGAGAAAATATAGTCTCTTCAACAAATGGTGTTTGGATAATTGGAAATCCATATGTAATAAAATGAAATTAGACCCTTATCTCTCACTCTGCACAAAACTCAAAGTAAATCAATGACATAGGCATTAGACAGAGACCCTGTGATTACTAGAAGAAAAAGAAGGTGCAAATATCCATCATGTCAGCTTAGGAACAGAAGTAAAACCAATAAATGGGATGGTATCAAACTAAAGGAACAATCAAGAACATGAAAAGAGAATCTACAGAATGGAAGAAAAATCTTTACCACATGCACCTCAGATAGACCATTAACCTCCAGGGTATATAAAGAACTCAAAACACTTAACAGCAAAAAACAAAAAACAAACAAAAAACCCCCACAAATAACCCAATCAATAAATGGACAAAGAAACTGAGCAGACATTTCATAGAAGAAATACAATCAGTCAACAAATATATGAAAAAAATGTTTAACATCACTAGCAATTAGAGAAACAAAGTTTAAAACTACACTGAGATTTTAACTCACTCTAATCAGAATGGCAATTATCAAGAATAAAAGTAACAATAAATGTTGGTGAAAATATAGTCTCATGTGGAGGAAACTGTACATTCATGCATTGATGGTGGGACTGAAAATTGGTGCAACCACTCTGGAAAGCAGTATGGAGATTCCTGAGAAAACTTGGAATGGAAATGCCATTTGACCCAGCTATCCCAAATCCTCAGTTTATGCCCAAAGGATTTAAAATCATTATACTACAGTGATGCAGCCACATCAGTGTTTATAGAAGCTCAATTCACAATAGCTGAACTATGGAACTAACCTAGGTGCCCTTCAACAGATGAATGGATAAAGAAAATGTGGTGTATATATACACAGTGCAGTATTACTCAGCATTAAAGAATGAAATGATGTTATTTACTGGTAAATGGATGGAGGTGGAGAATATCATACTAAGCAAAATAAGCCAATCCCAAATAATCAAAGGTTGAAGGTTTTCTCTGATATGTGGATGCTGACTTACAATGGAGGGTGGAGGTTCATGGGATTATACAGAGGGAGTGGGGCAAAGGAAGAGCATATGGAAATGGTAAGATGGTAGAATGAATCAGATATACATTTCCTACATTCATATATGAATACATGACTAGGGTAACTCTACATCGTGTATAACCATGGAAGAATGGGAAGCTATACTCCATCTATGTATGATATGTAAAACTACATTCTGCTGTCATGTATAACTAAAAAGAACAAAGTATGTTTAAAAAAGAGGTCTAATGGCTTATTTTCTATAGATAATCACATTTATTGAATTAAGAACAAATGAATGGAAGAAGGAAGAGATGAATGTTACTTGTTTTAAGATGCAGTTTGAGATGTAGACATATTTTTGGCGAAGTCTTGTTTTAATGACACATGTGAAATGCCAGTCCAAAAGTTTTATTTGCAATTCTGAAATTAAAAATAATCTCTGAAATGCAAAGTTTGTGGACAAATTTCTGGCAAACTCATTCAGCAGCAAAATCTCAACTGATGTAAAACTTGATGACCATTCTGAAATGGTGAACACAATAATATCTCAGGATTCCCTATAATATTAGCAGTTTGGTCTTAAATTTATTTACTTTTTATCCACCCCACTACCACCACCACCACCACTGGGCCCAGTGACTGATAGAATGCTCCCAAATGATGGTAAACTCTATAGCTAAACTTACATGAGTCAAATGCAACCTACATAAAAGCCATGTTCATGAATAATTTGCTTTTTGAGTTGAAGCATTTAAATGCAAACGACTTGGTCTCTGGAAAGTGTTTAGATTCATGGCTTTGTCTTCACATTTTCTGTGACCTAGACACCAGTGCAGACACAACACTTGCTCTGTTATTGGAACAGCACCTAGTGCTTAAGGTTGAGGGTTGGCTTTAGTTTTCTGTGGTACAGAGTCCTCTTCTGAGTTTCAGAATGACTCTGAGCTCAGAGGCAATAGGGACAGATGCTAAAAGCTAAATTCCCATGTGATTGTCTGCCTCCTCCTCAGGAGCACAAATAAGTCACAGATTTAGAAGGGCCACCACTCCTGTGGCTGTGCTATTTATTAGGCTATAATTTATGTTCGGAGGCAGGGGATTGCAAATGTAAAGGCCAAAGCACCAGGAAGCCTTCTTGACATCTCAAAAATGAGTCTGTGTCCTAGGACACCTACCAAGCCCTTCAGGGGAAGCTGAGCAAGCAGGATAAAATTTCTCATTGGCTTCCTTAAATTCGAGTGAATGGTATTATGCGTTCTTACATCAAATGCAGATGGGGCTGGACTCCAATTTCAGAGAAGAGGAGGGGTTTTGAGTCAGTATAATTATTGCATCTCACGGATATGGCCACCCACCCAACTGGAGCCCTCTGGGCTCTGCACCCAGTTCACTTCCTGACTGCACAGGTTTTCTTTGGCACAGACAACAAATGCCTCAGGTGCTTTCCATTTGTCCCTTGCCAAAAGCTGCCACTGATGTGTGAAGTGCCTGGTTTGAAAGTGTTCCAACGCAGCATTCTTTGGGTTTGAGGTTTGTTCTCACTGGTGCTCACGGGTGTGGGAAGTTCCCTGGGGGCTGAGGCAGTGGCTCACCTGCTGGGCTGAGCAGTGATCTTCTACTGTGTCTGAGATTTCTCAGCAATGAAAAGCATCCAGGTTTTGAGGAGGTTTTGGATTTGCCAATTATTTTCAAATGCATGGTGGTTGGTGTTACTTTCCTCCAATTCTCAAGTCAGAAGACAGAAAGTTGTTTTCTTGTCATCTTTGTTTGTTTTAGGCCACAGAATTTTAAGTCCAAATTTGCATTTCCTGGTTAGATTCCCATTGTATGTGTTGCAACACAACATTTCAGATCTGGCAACACAACCTGTTAGAAATCTCCTAAGGAGTAAATACTTGTTAACTGATTCTATGCCCCACTTCCCTCCCTTTCCAGAATTTTTATTCTGCTTAGCACCTAACCTATAATGTCTTTTATTAAGATCAGAAATTTAATTATGTACAAATCTGAAACCTGAACCTATTAAGTCTATAGATCCCTTGGAAATGCCATTTTCCAGGTGTGCAATCACTGTAAATGTGCAAAAATGTTGCACAACAAGTAAGATTCAAAGCTTAACTTAAAATAAGCTGAGGGACTAGCATTTTAAATAGAGAAAAACTGCTCTGTAGACATGAGAAGAAATAAGAAAACTATGTGAGATAAATGAGAAGGGAAATTACAAGGATTGTATCCACACAGAAGTTATTAGAGGAGAGACACTGGAGGAAAGAAGGACATGAAGTTGGTAAACTGCAAACCCCTGCAGAATCCTCTTGCCTGCTCAGCTCTCCTCCCCACTGTGTTCCTGGGTCCCCCTCAACCCAGGCAGCTGCTCACTCCTCTGAGTGTTTGGACATAATCACACCCTCCTGAGTGTCTGTTTACCTTTGGATGTGTAATTGTACTTCACATTATCGTCAGGGTTTATATATTTTTAATTTTTAAAATAGTGATTATTCTTTTTTTAAACATTTATTTTTTTTGTAGTTGTACACAAAAACTCTATTTATATATTTACTTATTTATTTCTATGTGGTGCTGAGGATCAAACCCAGGGCCTTAAATGTGCGAGGCAAGTGCTCTACTGCTGAGCCATAACCTCAGCCCTATCAACAGGGTTTATTAACTCTCTCTTCTACTAGACTTTAAGCTCCTCAAGGGGGAGGATCATGAGAAATGTCTAAGATGGTACATTTTATGCAGCAGGCTATCAGTGAGTGTTAGCTCTGTGTGTGTGTGTGTGTGTGTGTGTGTGTGTGTGTGTGTAAATAGTGTCTGCGATAGAAATGTGATGTACCACCCAGATGATCCCTCCTCAAAGAAGGACTTGTTCCTTGGGGACTGTTAGTGGACAGCCGTCAGCTCTCAGCCAATCTGGAGATGGCCTGGGATGGGGAGAGCTGCCTCAGCCCCAGATCATGCCCTTCCGGGGCTGGGCCATACCTACTGCCTGGGGCTGGCCATCTGTGCCTGGCAGGGACAGCTCTGAAGGCCATTTTAGCTCCAGGATTCTCTGTGAGCTTGTCCAAGGCTCCTGGGGCTCTCACAGGTTGGCCTTTCTCTCTGTCCACTCCTATTCTTGTCCCTTGCAGCCATAGGTGTTGCTCCCTATGAGTGCTCAGTACGCCAAGTCCCGGTTCAGAGTTTATTTCCAGGAGAACTCTTCTTGTAACACCTTTTAGCAGAGGTTAAACAATAGTAATGGCCTGGAGGTAGAGAACTGAAACAGAAATATTTTAATATCTTAAACAGTTTGGGGTTTTACAGGAGAAGAAGTAAATACAAAACTGAGAAAGCAAAGTAGTCTGGTGGAGAGGAGTAGTAGCTCAGGAGCCCCAGAGCAGGTGATCTTACTGGCTCTGCTGTGAGCGCAGGAAGTGCATGAGCTGGGACAATCATACTGTCACCCTGGGGCCTCCCATCTGTACTACAAAGAAAAGGAGTTAGAAAAAAATATCTCCACATTCCTGTAACTCTAGGAATGTACAGTGAGAATTCGGCTATGAACAGGTTTCTAAATATGATCTCAAAACTATAAATCCAGAGAAAAGGAAATGTACCATTCGGGGCTGCAGGCAGTGATATAACATCCCTCAGAGAAGTCATTCTGGCAGCTCTTTGGGATGTGTGAGAGATTCTTTGATGGCTGCTTTCTAAAGAGAACTGCCACCTTTCAGGGAAAATAAGGCAAAAGGCTTGGGCTCTGTGGGTAGGGGACATTAGGATAGAAACATGGTAAGAGATGAAATCAGATCCAAAAACATTATCATTAACATTAAAATGAAGAGAACAGCAGGAAGGAATATTTTGTAGTCTCAGAAGTAAAACTCAGGTAATTCAAGAAATTGGGCCAAAAATGAAAGTCGGAATCTTATTTATTTCATTTTGGTTTCAGGACCCTCTGGTTTATATTTTGTTTAATTAAAACAAGTCATTCAACATATAATTATCAAATGCTTACTTATTTCTATCAGTTAGGTTTTCTTGGCACAGTCAACAAGGAACAAAAGAATAAAAAAGAACTAACAATCATAGTACGTTAACAGAATAGAAAGAAAAGTGGAAGCAGGCAGGCTCCCAAGAGGGGAAGCGTTGATGCTGCAAGGATCTAGCAGCTGGAGGAAGAGCTCTTCCTGGCTCCACACATGCTTTATCCTGCCATCTGCTTCTTAAGGTTCAGTTTCCTGGGAAACAAGAGGATGGACTCACTGGAGTTATTTCCCAAGCTGTGACAGGAAACAGGGAAAAATTTACTGACAGTCCTACCACGATTTCATTCACTGGGGCAGGGGCCAGATACCAAAGAAAGATCAAGGTTCTCTTACCAACAGAAGGAAGAAGCATGGATGTTGGGCCATCAAAACTTTCATCCCTTCTTTGTACCAGGCGGATGGGTATGTATTGGTGACAGGCACAGACATGCCCCTGCTCTCAGGGAGCACATAGTCTGGTGAGAAAGCATAGCAGGATATGGCAGGGGAACTGTGCAGGTGGGCGGGAGGAATGAAGAGTGACTTCCAGTGTTATGAGATTCCTTTTGGGGGTGGTGAAAATATTATGGAATTAATGGTAATCAACGAATAACTTTGTGAATGTATTTAAATCACTAAATTGTATATTTTAGAAGGGTAAACTTTATAGGAATGTGATGGTATCTTAATAAAGTGGTTAATTAAAAAAATGAAAAACAAAATATAACAACCACCACAACAGAAAACAGGGTATGGCAGATATGTCAGTTGGCTACTAACACCCATTTTTCAATCTAATTTTTCCTTGACCACTTCCATTCCACAGTTTGGAAAACTAAAGGATTTATTTTCCACATTCCCTTTCAGTTAGGAATGGCCAAGCAACACATTTTTGGCCAATATATACAACTAGAAGTTTGCTAGAGGATTCAGAGGTACCTGGCACTATTCTTTCTCCTTTCTTCTGCTTGAGGCATGATGTCTGTGGTACAGCAACCATGCTGTGACTATGAGGATGAAAGAGCAAGTAAAAATACTGGAGGAGAAGGCATGAGCCAGCCTAGGGCCTTCATATTATCATTAAAGAACATCTTTGTTATTTGTAAACTATTGTTAGTGAGGTTTTTTAGCTACTTGCTGCTGAATGAATTTCTAACTGATAATATGGGGAAACTTAAACTATGGAGTCTGGGAAGGACTCTGAGGAAGTAAATGAAGTATAAATAGAAATATCTAAATGGCTTGTGGGCTTTGAAGGGAAGGACAATCATTCTAGAATATTTGTGCCTATTTCTTTTGTGACTTTAATATCTATACATATATGTTGGAAAAAAATTTAAGAAAATAATGAAATATGTATTCTATCAAAACACTTACACTTAACCCAAAAGTCACCTCTGCAACCTATTGCACCCTACTCATGGGTGCCCATTCCACTAGATACCTGGGGTTCCTGCTTTCTTCTTTTTGCCCTTGCCTCACAGATCCAGTGATGCAAAGGTCCTTTTCTTGTCACGGGCATCACCACCCTGTGTCCCCATTGCTCCTTGACTTCTTCCTGATCTCCAGCATCTCTCACCTGGATCATGACCATGTTGTGATCATTTCATTCCTAAATTCCTATGTTGAATTCCTAATCTCCTCTACTTTGAGTGTGACAGTGTTTGGAAATAGGGCTTTAAAGAAGGAATTAAGGTAAAATGAGATCATAGGTTGAACCCCGATCCAATGACAGGTATCTTTCACAGAAGAGGCAATGATACAGACACTCACACAGAGGGAAGATGATATGAAGGCAGGGGAGATGGTCATCTGCAAGCCAAGGAGAGAGGCCTCAGAAGAAATACTCCTGCCAACCTCTTGACCTCAGACTTCCATGAGAAAATAAATTTCTATAGTTTGAGCCATTCAGTTTATGATACTTCATTATGGAGGCCTTAACAAGCTAATATACCATCTCCCTGCCTTCATCTAATGCTAAAAGGCAGAGATAATATTGTGTTTGCATGCTCAATACAATACCTGGCATATAATAGATGCTGAAAAACATGATGATCAATCAGCTGATCAAATGAATGAGATCTGAAATTAGCACAATTCTGTTTTGTAGCATAACAAAACAGTGAATTGACAGATAATATATGTGGGAATTTTAAATTATATATCTATATCTATATAATTGTTTTAGAACTTGTAAAGGTGAACTGAAATGGCAATTTATTACTTAATCTTGAGTTTGTACACTCAG
The DNA here is from genome assembly GCF_964194105.1 of Spermophilus citellus. Classification (NCBI taxonomy): domain Eukaryota; kingdom Metazoa; phylum Chordata; class Mammalia; order Rodentia; family Sciuridae; genus Spermophilus; species Spermophilus citellus. Next base: position 62,910,140 of record NC_138182.1, on the reverse strand, counting down.
AATGAGTCATGTCCAGCCCTTTAAATTGGGTGGTTTCTTCTTAAAACATGAAATCATGTGCTTGCTCCAGTAGCACATATACTAAAATTGGAGTGATACAGGGAAGATTAGCATGGCCCTTGCACAAGGATGACATGCAAATTCGTGAAGTATTACATATTTTTAAATTAAAATTAATTAATTAATTAAAAAAGAGTATCATAAACCATATGGAAAAGTACTATAGCTACCCAGTGATTATGCTTATAAATTTGACACTTTATTAAAGTTCCCATTTTTAAAAAGTGGTTTCCACTTCACACCTAATAAACTCATTACATATTTTTTAAGCATAATCAAATTTCTGCTTAGAAGTGTTTTACCCTGGTTTCATGAGCATCTTCAGTTAAAAAAATCCAGGAAAAGGTATTAAAGGTGACCTATTCAATAACTTTCTTTTTTTTATAGTTTGATATATGTAAATGTTTTAAATTATCACACTAATTGTACATTTTCATGGAATACAGTGTGATATTCAAATAGATGCATATGATTGTGTTATGATCAGAATGGGGCAGTTGGCTTATCTGTCACCTCATGCATTGATCATTTCTTTGCCAACCACTTTCTTATACAGATAAGAAGCAACGGCACCCACTATCATGCAGCTGCCTGCTACCAGAACCAGTCTGATGCATTTATTCTGCCTCTCATGAAAACAGAAGCTCTACAGTAAGAATAGTTTGAAGAAAATGGAATTTAAATGTAATTCAAAAAAGGAAAAACCAGCAAACATGCATATATAAAAATAATAGAAAATGTATGGCTCTTAACATTATTTCTAAATAAAATATTGTAAATGAGCTTCATCCAATCTTGATATATCCTTTGGCTTTGGGCCATTTTAAAATACTTATTTGTTTTTGCAAAAAAAAAATTGCATTTGAATATTGTATATGCAAATTGCCTTTGAATAAGTGTAACCATAAAGATTTTCTTTATTCATTTATTGTCATTTTTTTAAGGAACTACAAGTGTTTCCACTTAAGTTAGCTGTAACTTGTTGCACCTGTACTTTTTCACTTAACCTTAACACTTTGGATACTTAAACAGTGATTACAACCCATGAGAACAGCACTTAATAACTAGGGAATTATCTTGACAACATAACAAATTTACATTGTCTACCCATACATTGACACAACTTGGAAGCACTATATGAAAAAGGAAAAATGGTGAACTTGCTGTGTGGAGGGTGGGGGGAATTCAGGGAATTCAGTCTTTTCAGGTTTCAGAGGAGTGTTTAGGGCTCAGAGTGCAAGGGCTTTTATGCTTTATGGTGTCCTCATGACAGGCATAGTCACAGATTGTAAGGGTGAATTCTTGCTAGGAGCCACAAGCAAATAATATGATGCATGGCACCTTTGGTTGTAAAGTGACGCCAGCTAGCCACTGAGATGATATGATTATGTTAAGATTTACATTCATATGGAAATTGGACTCCTGCTGTTCACCTTGGCCTGCTACGGGACTCATGTTACGGGACTCCTGGAGAGTTCCCATTGGTTGGGGAAGGATAGTAGGAGGGAATTCCGGGGGAGGTCCGGGCCCCCCCGCCGTTCCAGGGCCCCCCGGTTCCGGTAGACGGCGTGTGGGAGGACCGGGTTGAGCTTGCCGGCGCCTACGGAGTATTGGCGGCTTTTTCAAAAATAAAGTTTTGTTCCCGCTTGAGTGGCTCATGATTCTGTGCCCAGCCAAGACTGCGGCAATTGGTGGCCCGTGCAGGGAACGCCTGAAACTTAGAGGTGAGTAAAATTGCTCGCCCCTGAGGGAAGGCGACAGAATGGGTGACCATTTCAAAAAACAATGTGTTCTTGTTTTCATTTATTTTGTTTTTATTTCAAGCTCCCTAGCCCTAGAATTTTCTCAGGCGAACTGGGAAAAATGGTTGGCTCAAGGTTTGTAGTTATTCGGCCCTGAGAAAGAGAAAATTGAGATAACCATTCTCTGCTCCGTTTTTGTTTCATTCTGCTTCGGCTTTGTTTTATCCTATCTTATTGGGTTACGTTACCTTTATAGTAGACTAGAATCTAGTAAAAAACAAACCAAAAAACTGTTAAGTAAATTGTTAGAGGTCCAAACTATGGTAGAAAAAACGCTAGGTCAAGCAAAATAGAAGGTCTCTCAAGCTAGTCAGACAGAGGAAAATTTAAAGAAAGAAAGCTTTGAGGAAAAACAGCCATCAGGTGGAGAATTACAACAGGAGGTTGCTACTAACTCCGTTCTATCACCAGAGGGCGTAATTCAACCAACAACTCCATCTACAGCTGAGTGGCCCTCAACTCCCGTAGTTGATGGACGGAATTCTGAGGCAGGACCCCAAAGATTAGCATGCCCTGTACTTGAGCAGGCAGCAGGGCAACGAATTCACCATGCTTTAGATTTCAAAACAGTAAAGCAATTAAAGGAGGCTGTAACAACCTATGGGCCGCAAGCTCCCTTTACGGTAAGCATGGTCGAATCTGTTACCAACTTGGACATGACACCAGCAGATTGGGCTAACATGTGTCGATCTGTGCTAAATGGAGGACAATATTTGTTATGGAAGGTTGCCAATGAGGAATTTTGCATGGAGACAGCTAGGCGAAATGCAGAAGCCGGTTACCCTCAAAGAAATATAGATATGCTATTGGGAAAGGGACCTTATGAGGGTCAAAGACAGCAAATTGAATATGACCCTGGCGTATACGCACAAATTGCTGTAGATGCAGTTAGGGCATGGAAAACTTTACAGGGGCATGGAGATTTACAAGGTCAATTATCTAAGGTAATACAAGGAACTAATGAACCTTACGCTGAATTTGTAGATAGACTTATTCAGACAGCCTCTAGAATATTTGGAAATACAGAACAGGTAATGCCATTTATAAAACAACTAGCTTATGACCAAGCAAATCGTTGCTGCAGAGAGGTCATTAGACCATGGAGACATGAAGATTTAAACACATATATTAAATTATGTGGAGACATTAATGAACAAGGGCAAGTCTTAGCAGCAGTACAACAGGTTTAGATGCCAGGCCAAAAACATGCTATAATTGTAATCAAACAGGACATTTTAAAAGGAGTTGCCCCATAAGAGGAGGGTTTAACAAAACTGGGTATCAAAGGAATAGAATACCGGGTATTTGCCCACGATGCCATAGAGGGAAACATTGGGCTAATGAATGCCATTCTCAAACCACCATAGAGGGTATTCTGTTATCAAAAAACGGACAAGGACCAAGTGTTTACCCACAATATTGTGGAGAAAGGTATCAGGCTCCATTGCCAAAAAACGGACTAGAGGGCCCAATGCCCCGGGGCCCAAAACCACAAATATATGGGGCAATGTAGGAACCCAGCAGCACCATCAAGGTAGTGCCAAGGACGCATTATCCATTAAACCCCTCATCAGACAAACTAGAGGGAGTGCAGGGTTGGACATCTGCGCCTCTGCCAGAGCAGTACTAACTCCAGAGATGGGAGTTCAAATCATTCCCACAGGAGTAAAAGGACCTCTTCCCCAGGGAACAGTAGGCTTATTATTGGGACGCAGTTCTTCTACACTAAAATGACTTATGATAAGTCCTGGGGTAATTGATCCCGATTATGAGGGTGAAATAAAAATTATAGCTAGTTCTCCAAGAGGTATATCAGTAATTTCACCAGGAGATAGAATAGCACAGTTATTAATAATACCCAGCCTGCATGATAAATTTTCCAGTTGTAATGTAGAAAGAGGTTCCAAGGGATTAGGCTCCACAGGTGTATATTGGGCTATGCTGTCTTTAAATTTAGATTCTCGCCCAATGCTAAAATTAAATATTCAAGGACATGAATTTAATGGGCTGCTGGACACAGGTGCTGACCTCAGCATCATATCTCGTCAAGAATGGCCAAAACATTGGCCATTACAACAAGCCACTCAAACGCTTCGAGGCCTAGGAGTGGCAACAAATCCCCATAGAAGTGCTATGGTATTAGATTGGAGGGATCCTGAAGGATGTGAAGGAACTATACAGCCCTATGTATTGGATCATCTTCCCGTAAATTTATGGGGACGAGATGTCCTAGATCAATTAGGATTGACATTAACAAATAACATCAATCCTAACGCGCCCACTACTAGGGCTAAACAAGGCTTTAGGAAAGAAAAAAGATTAAGAGAACAGAACAAGGTATGATAGCACCTATTCAAATAGATCAAGAAATAAATAGACATGGATTGGGTTTTCAGAAAGGGCCACTGAGACAATCAAAATTACTTGGAAATCAGAAAGACCAGTGTGGGTTCCTCAGTGGCCCCTGAATAAAGAAAAGATACAAGTAGCCCATGACTTGGTCAGACAACAATTAGTGGAAGGACATATACAACCTTCCATATCCCCCCATAATACTCCCATTTTTGTCATTAAAAAGAAATCTGGTAAATGGAGATTATTACAAGATTTAAGAGCCATTAATAATGAGATGGTTATTATGGGACCTGCTCAATCAGGGATTCCCCAATTGTCTGCTTTACCAAAAACCTGGCATGTTTTAGCTATAGATATTAAAGATTGTTTCTTTTCAATTCCAATTCATCCTGAGGATAGTCCACATTTTGCATTTACTATCCCTGCACTGAATCATGAAGGTCCTGATCAGAGATATGAATGGAAAGTACTCCCTCAAGGGATGGCTAACAGCCCAACTATGTGTCAAATTTATGGTAATAAAGCAATCCAGCCACTTAGAAATCAAAATCCTGAACTACAAATATTTCACTATATGGATGATGTGTTATTGGCACATAAAGATAAAAACACATTACTAGAATGTTATGCCACACTTACAAACTTATTGAAAAATTATAATCTAGAGATAGCAATAGATAAAGTACAATTAAATCTTCCAATTAATTATTTAGGAGTTCTATTATCCTCAACCATGGTCCATCCACCAAAAATTCAAATACGAGTAGATCAACTCAAATCACTTAATGACTTTCAAAAGTTATTGGGAGACATAAATTGGATAAGGCCTTATCTAGGCATACCAACAGGAGAGTTAGGACCTTTATTTGATATTCTAAAAGGTCCATCAGATCCAAATTCACCCCGCATGTTAACGCCTGAAGCAAGAAAAGCATTAAAAATCATTGAAACATATATGGAAAATATGCATTTGGATAGAATTGATATAAGTTTGCCTTTATCATTTATTGTACTACCAACAAAACATATTCCTACGGGAGTATTTTGGCAAGAAGGTCCATTATTGTGGATACATTTATCTTATTCTCCTAACACTATTCTTACTAGATATCCTGAGGCTGTAGGACAATTAATACTCAAAGGAATAAAAGCAGCAAAGGGAGTGTTTGGGATTTCTCCCAATAAAATTATTACTCCATATACTATGGATCAAATTGATGAGTTAGCTAATGAGTTAAATACTTGGGCAATAATCATGTGTAAAACTAGTGTTTCATTTGATAATCACTTACCATCTATTCCTTTGTTGTCTTTTTGGTCTAAGCATCCTGTAGTTTTTCCAAAAATGACAAGAAAAACCCCTATCATAAATGCTCCAAATATATTCACTGATGGGTCAAACAATGGTACAGCAGCAGTAGTTACTCCTGATCAAACTTTTACATTTTTAGTACCCAAACAATCAGCTCAAAAGGTAGAGCTTAATGCAGTATTATAAGCTTTTATGATGTTTAAAGATTCTATATTTAATTTATTTTCTGATAGTCAGTATGTAGTTAATGCTATAGTATTCCTTGAAGATGCTGGTAGGATTTCCCCTTCTTCTACTGTTTTTTCTTTGTTTTCTGCTATACAAAGTCTAATCTGGGACCGAAAAGATCCATTCTTTATAGGACATATCAGGGCACATACAGGATTGCCTGGAGCCCTTAGTATGGGCAATGAACTAGCAGATAAATCTACACATGACATACATATTTTCTCCACAATAGAAGAAGCTATAAATTTTCATAAAAGGTTCCATGTCAATGCTAATACTTTACAAAAGTGTTTTAAAATAACTAAAGAACAAGCCAGACATATAATAAAACAATGTCAAAATTGTGTGACATTTTTACCACAAGTTAATCTTGGAGTCAATCCTAGAGGACTGATACCTAACCATATTTGGCAGATGGATGTCACACACTTGCCAGAATTTGGAAAATTAAAATATTTACATGTTACAATTGATACTTCTTCCGGGTTTTTGATGGGCTCCCTTCATGCCGGAGAAAAAACTAAAGATGTTATAGCTCATTGCTTACAAAATTTTGCCACTGTGGGCATTCCAAAACAGTTAAAAATGGACAATGGTCCTGGTTATACTTCCACCTCTTTTAAACAATTTTGCTCATCATTTGTCATTACTCACATAACAGGAATTCCATACAATCCACAAGGACAAGGCATAGTTGAAAGAGCTCATCAAACTATTAAAATGTACTTATTAAAACAAAAGGAGGGAATTGGAAAGGGGTATATATCCCCCAAAGATAAACTTAAAATAACCCTTTTTACTCTAAACTTTTTAAATTTGGATTCATCGGGACTTAGTGCTAAGGAAAGACATTTGTATCCAAAAAATGTACATAAGCCTAAGGTACTTTGGAAAGATATTCTAACAGGACAATGGAAAGGCCCGGATCCAGTGATAGTCTGGAGTCGGGGCTCTGTCTGTGTTTTTCCACAGGAGGAACAGCAACTGATTTGGATTCCAGAGAGATTAACTAAAACAATTTCTACAGAAAAAGAAGATGATTTGACTCAAATCCATAACAGCTGATATCCAGAGCTCCAGCTTAGCTATTCTTACATCTGTGACAGTGATTAACCAAGGTGCTTTTTTCAATATCTATTTTATTATTGCATTTTTCCCACATCATAAAGTTCTATTTTATTTCTGAGCTCATACAAACCTAGGTTAATGTTTTTCTGATCAGTTTTATTTTTTGACTGTGTTTTATTTTTTGACTGTGGAGTTTTTAAACATTGCAATGGAGATTTCACCTAGGTATAGCTACAAGGCCTTTATTTACTATTGTCTTATGTGTTGTATGTTGTGTGCACACTTCTGTTTTGTGTTGTATGTCTGTATGTGTGTATGTCCATATTTCTTATATGAGGAGCGCTCATGAAAAAAATGGATCCGAATTTTTCTTTATTCACATGATTTATATGGTTTAATTTAAATTAGGTGAACAGCTGTTAATGATTGTTTTTAAAGATGGTTAACAGATCTGTTTGTTTACTAATTTAAATTATGTAAACAGCTGTTAAGGATTGTTTTTAAAGGAGTTTAACAGATCTGTTTGTTTACTTTCACCTTTCCTTTTCATTATATTTAATAATTCTGTTCAGGATAATGTCTCTTTAGCATCATTGCCAGAATTTCCATCTCCATCCCAATTCCGGTGCAGACTAAGATAAGACCAAACTACAGCTTCTATGATAGCTATCACAGTAAACTGTATAAACTGATGCATCAATGAATATAACTCAACAAGTAATGCTCAATCAAGGACTTGATTTACTTTGGGAGGAAATGGACATATTGATAGACTCCTCCGATTTGAACTGCCTGCAGAACTTGCCTGGACTATATATCAGTTACATGCATTATGAAATATCATCTGGTGCAGCGAATTGTGGTACTGCTGGCATATCTTTGCTGATGGTGTCACCAGTGATGCAATTTCCTTGCCAGCTCACCCCATGTTAATTGTGGTAATGCTGGCATATCTTTGCTGATGGTGTCACCAGTGACGCAATTTTTTCAAAGGAGCCATCAATTGGCTTGGTGTCGTGGCATTTCTGTATCCTCCTCCCTTCTACTAGTGATGGTCTAAAATTTGGGGGCCAACAGAGGTGGGGCAAAGAACCTCACCCCCCCACTGGTGCATAGGCCTATCCACAAGCATGGCTGAATGCTGGACCGGTAGTCAGTGACGGGTTGATCTGATTGCAGTGGATTCAACCTAAGACAGGAAGCTGACGCCTAAAGGTCAGTTTTCCCATGGCGGGTAAGAACCATATGTTGAATTGGACAACCTACCAGGCATGGTCCCTAGCCACATTGCCTGTTGCTTAATTAAACAGAAGGGGGCAGATGCTAGGAGCCACAAGCAAATAATATGATGCATGGCACCTTTGGTTGTAAAGTGATGCCAGCTAGCCATTGAGATGATATGATTATGTTAAGATTTACATTCATATGGAAATTGGACTCCTGCTGGTCACCTTGGCCTGCTACGGGACTCATGTTACGGGACTCCTGGAGAGTTCCCATTGGTTGGGGAAGGATAGTAGGAGGGAATTCCGGGGGAGGTCCGGGGGGCCCCCCGGTTCCGGGGCCCCCCGGTTCCGGTAGACGGCGTGTGGGAGGACCGGGTTGAGCTTGCCGGCGCCTACAGAGTATTGGCGGCTTTTTCAAAAATAAAGTTTTGTTCCTGCTTGAGTGGCTCGTGATTCTGTGCCCAGCCAAGACTGCGGCAAATTCTTGCTCTTCTGCTTCCAGAATATAATGCTTCACTTGGTGAGGGATGCAAGGGACATAGCATGGCTTTTCTGTGTTTAGGCTTCAGGAAGCTTTGTTCTTTACACATGCAGGAAGTGGTTAGAGTGGCCTAGGTCTGACAGTGTAGTTGGGTGGGAGTTGTCTTCAAGAATCATCAAGAAAAGAAGGCCCCCATAGGGCAAATATATTAGTAGGCTATTCATGAACATATGGCAGAGACTCCAAGAGATTCCCACAAATTACTAGGTGTGATGGTTAATCTGGATTTTCAACTTGATTGGATTGAGAGATGACTAAGATTAAGAGACTTCTAGTGTGTCAATGAAGGTCTTTCCAGAGATGATTGGCATGTGGGATATCAAACTGAATGGGGAGAATCACCTGAATGTGGGTTGCACTGTTCAATAGGTGGGGGACAAAAGACAAAAGAAGAAGAAAGTTCTGAGAATGCAAGCTGGATTCTTCTGGAGTGGATGCACCTTTTGCTGCTGTCATTATCTGAGGACATTGGACTCCACCTCCTTTACTCTTCCAACATTGACTCTGACTAGCAATTCTCTAGGGATTTCCCAGGTCTTCAGTCTTGGATTGGGGATGCATTGGTCCTTCTTGTTTTGTGGCTCCAGTTTCTCGGACTGAGCCACTACTGGTTCCTCCTGCTCTCTGTGATGCAGATAGACATTGTGAGACTATCCAGCTTCTGATAATGTAAACCTATCTATAAAATTCTTTTTTCATCACACATATACATATCCTGTTAGTTCAGTTCCTCTAGAGAACCCTGACTAATACTGGGTAAGACTTTGAGGGGTACGAAATTTGTAATTGGGCAATGGGATAGAATTCATTCAATTATTAACATATCTGTGCCAGATGCTGCTCTTGGAACTGAAATACAGAATTAAAGAAATATCCTTCCCTTTGTGGAGCATATGCAAAGTGTATGTGAAGATGAAAAAAATAAATGTTATATAAGTGAATTATTTAAATATGATATTGATTAACTGCGTGTTAACCCCAGTTAGGTAGTGTGTGACTGGAGGAAAGGTCACTGAGGTGTGACTTTGAGGTTCATATTTTGTCCTTTGTGAGAAGAGCTTTCCGGATATCATGTCCTGAGGTGCTTTCCTCTGCCATGCCCTTCTACCATGATGTTCTTGCTTACCTTGGGCCCAGAGCTATGGAGTCATTTGATCATGGACTGAAATTCTGAAACTGTGAGTCAAAATAAACTCTTCCTCCTTTATGTTATTGTTGTCAGGCATGTTGCTTACAGTGACACAAAAACTGACTACAACACATGCTGTATACATGTACCAAATTATTATAATGTACTAGTAAATCTGTAGAAATATTATGTCAATTAAAAATTTGAAACAACAACAGGACTTAGGAAGATGGCAGAAGTGAGCTCAGCAGCAAGTTTGGGTCTCCTCACAACATGGAAAGGAGACAGTAAATAAAAACAGAATTGAGAGATGGGTAACATAATAAATGCACTAAGACTTGTTATTACAAAGTCTAACATTTGGAAAGACTGGAAGACAGATTACCAGAGTAGAAACAAAATTCTGAGGGCCTTAACTCAAACCTGTGGATGGAGGAAGAGGGCATCAGAGAGAGAGAAAAAAAAAGAAAAAGATGGGGAGCAGACATTCTCTTAAGCTCAACCATTTAAAAACTATTGGAAAGACAGCCAAAACTTAAAACACAGAAGGCTTAAAATAGCACACACCACTTAAAACCAAATGGTGAAAAGAAAGCTGAACAGCCCCCGCAGCCATCTTGTGGAGTCTGTAGCCAACCAGTCACCTTCTTAAATCAGAATAATCTAAATCCATGCCCAAATAGCTGCAAATTAAACCAAAGGGAAGGGGCCCTCTTAAGAATCTGGCCAGAAAGAACTTTTAGAAGGACCACTACTAGCTGTAAATCTCTGAAATGCCCTCCGTATCTCCCCTCACTGGGAAAAGGGGGAATGGAGTGGGCTGGTGGGGACCCGTGCTTGGAAAGTGCATGTCTAATCCTGCTCAGCCTCTGTGACCCAGGCAAGGGCAAAAATCTGCACACAATCTTGCTCAACTCAGACAAAAGTAACAACAGAGCAGCTTTGGCCCTGAATAAAGGTAGGCACTGTGGAAAACCTAGGAAGTGTCCCAACCATTGTGGCACCACACTATAGGGAAGATGACTGACTATCCAGTGACATAGAGACCCAGCGGGAAATTGCCAGAGGCTAGGCAGCAGAAAGAGGTGGATATCAGCCTCAATAGGTACATAGCCTGAACTATGATGGCAACTGGCAAGTGACAGGGCATTGTTTGGATACTTGTGGAACCTGGTACCAGATTTATTAAGCAGAGGGAGTCAACACCCATCATTCACAACCTGGGACAGGGGAAACTACAGTCCAGGTGAACCATCAGAGACCCTTCACTATAATACCTCAGAGAGTGGAGGCAGCAGGTGGAATACTCCTGCAACACAGAACACATGTGGAAAACCCACAACTAGTGTTCCTGCACACATGGACAGCTACTAGGATCTTCACTACCATGAAAAGAATCTAGCAGATAGAAACAGGTACAGGGGCACTTCAGAGCCTGTATCCTGAACTTCTGTGACATTAGAGTCAGCCAACTCACAACACTGCACTCTCTGAGACTGTAAATAACTCTAATGTCAACTTTGATGGTATAAATAACTACTTAACTTGAATGATAATTGTTAACCCATTGCCAACATTGTACCTCTAATCCATTTGAATGTATTTCATCTAATGGTTTTGAGCATTCATTGGAATCAATCTCCTTATCTATCTCTAGTTTATACCTGTGTGTCTTATGCCCTACTCATCCTCTTACCCTATCTGCTACTACCTCAAATAACACCCATTCATCTATTTCTCCTTTGCCTTGGCATAAATGACCTTTTTATAGCCTCTCTCTCTCCTTCAATCTCTCTTTATTTAATTCTGTCCTTTTTCTCTCTTCTATTTGCCCAAACTTTCTTACCCCCTCCTTTTAGCACTCACTTAAGGTTATAGTAAGTTTACTAAATTTAACTACAAATTTTTGGATCTGTTCCATAACCTTATTATAGGTTTATACCTGAATTGGTGGAAATTCAGAGAACAATTGTAACAAATTTTTGTTCTTAAGGTTGACTAGTACAAAGCTTGGCTCAGAAGTGATTACAGTAAATAGGGCTGAGATCTTTTAAAGTGGAACTAATATTGGGATCAGCAGAAGTCATACATTGAATTAAAGTATCATTATCTAGATATCTACCCAACCCAGGGTTCTTAAGAAAAAGAAGCTCACAGAGTAGTCCTTCACTTAAAAGAAGAAGTCAGAACTATACCGATAGATGGGTATACATATAAACAATATGAAAAAGCAAAAAATCCATTACAAACAACCTGTAATGCTTCAACAACAGCTTCATTAAAAATTTTTTCCAAACCTTAAGAAATGAAATGGAAATTCAAATACAGGAGGCATATAGGATTTCAAATATACAAAATCACAACAGATCTACTCCAAAACACATTATTATGAAAATTCCCAATATACAGAATAAGAATAAAATGTTAAAAGCTGCAAGAGGAAAAACAACTGGTCATGTATAGAGGTAACCAACCCAGATTTTGACTGATTTCTCAACCTAGACCCTGAAAGTGAGGATGGCTTGGAATAATATATATCAATCTCTAAAAGATAATGGATGTCAACCAAGAAACCATACCCAGAAAAATTAAGCTTCAAAGTTGAATATGAAATAAAAACCTTTCATGACAAATGAAAGCTAAAAAATTTATAACTAGAAAACCTGCACTATAAAACATACTCAATAAAATATTTCATGAAGAAAAAATGGAGTATACAAATGAAAACCAGCATAGGGAGGAATAACATTGGAATAATAATAAATCAAAGGAGAGTCAAATCCAATTTAAACACTAGAAATAAATCAAAATGGCAGGAAATAAAAATAATCTCTCAATAATAATATTGAATGTAAATGGTCTAAACACTTCAAACAAGAGTCATGGGTTGGTAAGTTGGATTAAAAAATGAGACCCAACAATATGCTGTCTGCAAGAGACTTAGCTCACAGGAAAAGACATGCAAGACTAAAGGTGAAAGGATGGGAAAAAACGTATCACTTACACAGATCTCATAAACAAGCAGAGGTTACCATTCTCTAATCAGATACAGTGGACTTCAAGGCAATGTAAATCAGAAGAGATAAAAAAGGTCACTCCATATACTGCTTAAGGGAATCATACATCAACAAGTTATAACAATCATAAATATTTATTCCACAAACAACAGAGCATCTATGTATATAAAACAAAGCCTTCTCAATATTAAGAATCAAATGGACCACAACAAAATAGTAATGGGTGACTTTAACATGCCTATCCCACCACTGAATAGATCATTCAAACATAAATTAAGTAAAGGTTCCACGAAACTAAAAATACAATTAATAATATGAGTCTAACAGACATCTGTTGAATATTTCATCCATCCACCACTGAATTCACTTTTTTCTCAGCAGTATATAAAACATTTTCTTTTTTTTAAATTTTTTTTAAAGACAGAGTGAGGAGAGAGAGAGAGAGAGAGAGAGAGAGAGAGAGAGAGAATTTTTTTTAATATTTATTTTTTAGTTCTCGGCGGACACAACATCTTTGTTGGTATGTGGTGCTGAGGATCGAACCCGGGCCGCACGCATGCCAGGCGAGCGCGCCACCACTCGAGCCACATCCCCAGCCCATATAAAACATTTTCTAAAATGACTTGCTGTCTGATGTTATCAGGAACAGAATGGCTTCTGTAGCCTGTTCTGTCACCATTAATTGTGAAAAAAGAAAGTCTGCACTCAGAGAAATGAAGAACTTGAGTGAGGAGTTTGTCAGTCATCCTTCAGCTCTGTTGGTCAGAAGACCTCTACAGTGGAACAGGAGGATCTGATTCTAAAAGGGTTAGGAAGTGCATTAGTGCCCTAAGGCTTACTAACAGAGGGCTACAATCTAAGTGACTTTAAACAACAGAAATGTACTTCTTCACAGTTCTGGAGGGTAGGAGTCTGATATCTAGGTGTTGGCAGGGTTTCTCTGAAGCCTGTATGGAGAATCTTTCTGGTATTTCTAGGGCAGTCAGTGGCTGGTGTTGGAAAATATCCAATCCTTACCTCCCTAGTCACATACTCAGGTAATCTCTCTCTTTTTTTTAAAAGGATCTCAGACATATTGGACTAAGGACTCACCTACTTCATTATGATCTCATCTCAACTGACTCCATCTGCAAGGACACTAAGATCAATTTGAGGTATTGGGGATTAGGTTTCATTTCAGAACGACCTGGTACCTGTGTATGAGAACTAGCCCAAGGCACTCTGACCTAAGCAAGCATCAGAGAGATTCAGGATTGCAGAGTGCAATTCTTGAGACTTACTGTCAGCAGTGTGACTCTGGGTTGCAGCAAGATCAATGGATCCTTGTGATTTGAACTATAGAAAGAGAGCCTTATAAAGTAGACAGGAAAAAGTGACTTCACCCAAGTCAGAAAGTAGCTGGTTTATGTTGAGCTAATATCAAAGATGTCAGGCACATTCTTGGTTCTGATGGTTGAAAAGCTCCACATACCACTCAACCAGTTTTGATTACTTATAGTATGCTGGGAAACTATGCAGGGAAAGTGAAATTGGGGACCTGACCATGGTTATCCAGGGGCAATCATGGTGGTTACAAGTCATGAGAGCTGTGGTCAGGTCAATGTGAATCCATAAAGACTTCAACACATTTTTGGGGGGAATGCAATTCAGAACCTAAAATGAAGGTAAAGCAAATGAGTGTGCAACAAAATTTTCTTTGTTTGCAGACTAAATGCATAGGCGTATTCATCACTTCTACGATGATAACATATTTATTTCATTTTTAAACACTCATTTTTATTCTATTTTTCTTTTTCTTCCAGGGGTATAGAAAAATATCTCATTTTATTTATGTTTTGCTAAGCCTAAAATACTATACTATAAAAATTTCAAGTGCAATTATGAATGACAGCTTACACATGGTATTAGGGAGATGTTAGCAGGTAGAGACTTTAGCTAATTGAAGTATGCATATGTATTTAAAGGAATAATTGCTACTTGGTTCCTGCACAGTTCTGCTAAAAATAAATGTGGGCCCAGTAAATGTTCTATCCCAAAAATGAAGTACATAATTCTACCCTGTTGAATTCAGGCATGTGATACATGTTACTTCTTGGCAGAAGATTTAGGAAACAATGCATAATTCTGCGTTTTCTTTCTTCCTTTCTCTCAAATCATGAGAACATATTTTAGGCTAGAGCTTCTGACAGATTTTCTTATCATTTCTCACTTGTTGACTATCTTTATATAGTTCTGCTTTCTTTCTGGAAGATTTCCTGGCTTTATTTTCCATCTCTTTTATAGATTCAAAACAAATTGCATATCTCATATTTTTAAAATTTCTGTTCTCTTTCTTGGTTTTTGAATTTTTTGCTTTTTATAGCAATATCTCAAATTTCTCCATTTTCTTTTGCTCCTTCCATTAATTTATTTTTTAGTGTTATTTATTTCTTAAAGTTGGAGCATCCCTAATCTGAAAATCCAAAATATGTAATTCTCCAAAATCTGTAATTTTTTGGATGCCCATATGACACTACAAATAGAAAAATCCATACCTGACCTCATGTGATGGGTCAAAGTTAAAATGCATATGCATTAAAATGTTGTATAAAACTGTCTTCAGGTTATGTGTATAAGCATATGTAAAACATAAATTAATTTCATTTTTAGGCTTGGGTCCCATCCCTCAGACATCTCATTATGCATTTGAAAATATAATGAAGCCCAAAAAATTCTGAAAGCTGAAATACGTCTGGTTCCTAACGTGTGTGTGCATTCTGTTTTGCCTCTTGCATGTTGGAAAATTTCCCCAATTCCCTGTGTTCTCCTGGCTTTCTATTAATAAACAGGAAGGAATTAGACTGTTTGTAAGCTCTATGTGCAAGGATGGGACTGACTGGTTTTGCCATGGGATTATTAGGCAGCAAGTGTGTTTTCTATGGAGTTAAAAATGTCAGTATCATTAGGCGTTTGCTTTGGGGTGCTTTAGTTTTTCAGAAAAGACTTAGCTATAAAGGTCTGGCAGCTGCTTTTCTAGGGTCTAGAGAGAAGGGGGCTTAGGCTTCTCAGTGGTCCTGTATGTATACTCTCAGTTAATCATCCTGCCTCAGCCCTCTGCTGTGTGAGATTCAATTCAAGAGAGTAAGCATCTGATCTGCTTGGGGAGTGAGCACAAGGGAAGGATTTCCTAACCACACAGACTGCCAAAGGGGACATGGGGGCCCAAATGCTCATTAAAGAGGCTTTCTGTCCACACTGAGGAGATCAGTTCCAAAGGATGGATTACACAGTTCTCGTTACTACTGCCTTGAAGTCATTTAATTTTACCTTTTCTTTTGCTATGTTAGTTACCACTCCTTAATTCACTTTCTGTCTTCCAGAATTTATCTCTTGTATTCTGCCACTTCTCTTCATTGAAAATGCATAGAGTAGTTCTCCCTTATCTGTGGGGAACATGTTCCAAGGCCCCAACTGGACACCTAAAACCACAGATAGTACCAAACCCTATTTATATTATTGTTTTTTTCCTATAAGCCCTGCAGCAACACATAGTAGCAGAGTTAATCTGTCCTTCCATGTATTAAGGCCTGCTGCCTCCTTTGCATTACTACTTTGAGCTTTAGGACCATAATTAAGTAAAATAGGAGTGATTTGAACATAAGCATCACAAAAATGTGATTGTTGATCTGATAACTGATATGGCTATCAAGCAAACAACTGGTGGGTAGAGTATACAGTGTAGATATACTGGACAGATGGATGATTAATGTCCATGGTGAGACCGACCCCAATGGCACAAGATTTCATCACATTACACAGAATATTATGTACTTCTAAACTTACTATTTATGTATTTGTTCAATTTTCCTTTTAATATTTTTGGACTATGATTTTCTGAGGGTACCAGAGACCTCAGAAAGTGAAATTGAAGACAAGATAGGATTATTGTACTATTTTTATTACTTTACTATTAGTTTAGGGACATTCCATGAGGCAGTGAAGATAAACTCATGTTCAACCTGCCATGTGTAACCCTAATTGTAATAAAAACTTTCAAAAAAAGACAATCACCACCACCAGCATCAAACACTACCTGGGATTCTTTATCTTATGAGCTGCCAGTTTTTATTATCAGGTCAAATTAAGCTTTATTACCATTGAATTTTAGCATTGATAAGCATCATCTCAGGCAAGCAATACAAAAAGGTATCCAGAGATTTTAATATTCTTGGAATATTTATTTGTATATTTATATGCGTTGTTTGCCTGTTCTCCCTCCCAATTCTATTTTAAAGTCTTTCACAAATACATCTATCAGGTAAAGAATCTTTGATCATGACATCAATGTTTTTGGCATTCATTAACAAATCAACAATATACCAGTATCACTTGCCTGCTGGTGTAATTGGGGCCAAGAGATCCTATAGCAATGGGTGCTTTCATGTTGAAAATCTCCAAACACCCAAATGATTAAAAGAACTAGCTGAAATGGCCATCTTGTTCTTGTTCCAGAAGAAATTCACAGTAATGGAATCTGACTGGTTGGAAGCTAATAAATTCCTCTCTGTGACTAGGTGACTGCCTTTAGTCTTAAACACTAAAGTCAGACTTAGAGCTATGTTTGCTGCTAGGCAGATGCTTTGCCTCACCACTTGTCTTTCAGTTGCAGAAGATATCTGTTTCATTGCAAAATTAAATTGGTATGGTTGTCTAATTAACTGTAAGTATCAGGACAAATTCTTTCCCCATCTTCTCCTCTTATTCCATAAAGCAATTCAAAACCAAACCCCAGGAGAAAAATGTCCTTGCCAGCTCTGCAAAACTCTTATGAGGCAATGCTGCCTCCATCCCAGGATCTGCTGCATGAACAAAGAGGCAAGAATTTGTAAGGTGACTTTTTAGTGGCTAAAAGAGTCTAATCTGCTCTCATGCCCCACTGTTGAGTCCATATGCATCCCACTTCATCAAGATTCTATTTAAGGAGAGGTCCTTGAACACTCTATGTTTTGTAGTATGAACAACCATCACTGTTTGCCTGGGACTGAAGGATTTCCCAGGATAAAAGAGCTTTAGCAGTAAAACTAGAAACATTTTAGGCAAATGGGAAGTTAGTTACCATAGCTGTGTGAGGTCAGGGATCATGTGGAACCTCATAGGCTGAAGATTTATCTGAGTTTCCTCCAAATGAGATAGAGAGATTCTGATCACCAGCTGAGAGACTGGCATAGTGAAACTGAGGACCAAGCTGGCCACTATTCTTCATCTGCTCTGGGCATCAGGTGAACCATAGATTACTGGATAATTTCAGCTGTTCTTCATGCTGAGAGAGCCCTGCACCCAGACAGCTCTCTTTCTCTCTCTCACTTTGTTTTCCCACAACTCCCCATTTGTGTACAGGATGTGCTGGATGGCTGCAGTTATTTTTCATACAAAGAGCCATAGCACCAAAATTAGGAAGAAGAGCAAAGAATTTGTCAGCTTATTACGAATTCTCATCCATATTTTTTGACATATTTGAGTCTGAGAACAATGAACTAATTGAGAAAGAAAAAAAAAAACAAAGAAAAAAATAGCATGGATCAAACTACCGGTGTTCCCTAATTAACCATTGTAGGCTCTATATTTCCAGGAGCTTATTCTGGCTTAGGAGAATTTAGAGACATCAAATGAGGTCTCAAAGCATTTTCTAGCATTTCCTACTTGGGGCTGAGTCTATGAACCATGTGAACTTCACTTCTGTCCAGTAGAGCAGGGTGTCACTTATGATACTTATTAAATCAGTTTCTCCTAAGACTTACTCAAAGATAGGGAATTAATTATTATTGGTTCAATTACTCCATCTTACTTGGAGGAAACAGCTAGGAATTAAAAATTTTATGACAGCTCATGTTAACTAGTTGAAAATGCTTCCTTGTTTATTGTAATAATCCAAATCACAATAACCAGAATACAATGAACATGAGTCTCATTATTTATTATCCCAAAGTGTGATAGTATCAAACAGAATGTCAATAAATCACCTATATAGAGATAAATCCTGGACTCTGCCTGTATTACTGTAATTAATTCATTTTCCATTATTTGATCTGTTTTATGGGCTAAAGGGGGAAACTGAAAAAAATGTTTATTAGCACTTATAACATACCAAGCACTATGCTAAATAATTCATACTAGACAACTTCCCAATAACACTGGAATTTACATCTCAATCTTATCTGAATAGTTGAGAGATCCCCCTAAGACCACACAGCTAGTAATAGAAGCATAATGCTTCCACCCCCAATGGGCTGGACCCAAAGCTCAGTCTTTCAGCTATGACATGCTGAGAGATGCCGGTCTTCCTCTCATTTGTCCTTTTGCACAGCCCTAGTACATGGCATGTGAGGAGGAAATGTTCCTCCTGAAACAGAAGTATGAGGGAAAGCAGGAGGGGAGTATAAGAAGATGGAATCTATCCTTTCTGCTCTTGTTCATTTCTTAAATCAGTCACTATCCACCTCCCCTTCTGGTGTCTGATTATTTTTTCTGTATTATTCAAAGTCAAGCTTTCCAGCTTGATGTGAATCTTGGCCAGATCATGAATATTCATTTCTTTTAATTTTTATATATTTTTCTAACCCCTTCTCTTGTTTATGTTCTGTTTTGTGGGGTGGCCCACTTTCCTCCAAGTACCAATGGGTACTGGGAGTTTTGACTTTCCCCAGAAGCCCTAAGAACCGCTGGTCCTTTTGTTCGTACTTGCCTTCTTCCTTCTTGCCTACAAATCCACTTACATTTTGATATTTTAAATCTCCTTTAACAGTAAATTCTGTCGTGATCAATAGATTTTCAGCTCCAGGAGGGTGGGGCTGAGTTCTTATTTTCTGATAATTAAATCCCAGGCATTCAGCACAGTGTCTGTCCATAGTAGATTCATACAAGATATAATTTTGATGAATGAATCTGTTTGCTATTTTCCAAGCACAATGATAGTGAGCTCTGAGGATACAAGGGTTTGTAAAAAGTCCCTGTATTATATATATGAAAGCTAAAAAAGTTGATAGAATAGAATAAGGGAATAGAATGGTAATCACTAGAGGTTAGAAAGTGTAGGGAGGAGTGGGGAGAACAGGTAGCAAAATACTGTTAGAGGAAATAAAGTCTTGTACTCTACAGCAAAACAGTGTGATAATAGTTTATGATTTATTATATTTCTAGAAGAGAGGAATTTGTAGGCTCCAAACATAGAGGATAAATTTCTAAGGTGATAAATATTAATAATCCTAATTTGATCACTACCCTTTAAACATGTATTAAATAATTATACTTTAACCCATAAATATGTGCAATTATTGTGTGTCAGTTCAAAAAGAAGTTTATGCCTTCTTATAGGCTATAGTTTTATAGGGAACATAAACTATTAATATACTATTAGAATAAAATATAAGTGATATACCAGGTGGGTGTGATGGAGAGTAGAAAGGTCTATGAACTAGGAGTAAAATTGAATAAAAGGACTGGGAAATTGATATTGTGGTTAGACAGTGGGGTACTTGGCTATTTGTTATAGGCATAGATGTTCCAGGCAAAATCTAAGCTCATAATCTAGCAAAGGATGAACTGGAGGAGAAAGTCACTATTCTGATATAGTTCAAAGAACTGAGATGCCAGCAGTTGGATGACTCATCCACATGATACTGATAATACTTAGAATAATTAGAGAGTTTACAGGAAAACTTCAATCAAATATCTCAAATACTTCCTTTGAGTTTGGTCGCTGTTGCAGGAGCACCCATGCAGCTTTGTGTGCCCTGTGACAACACTTATTGCACTGAATGGTCTTTGCTTCTTTACGTGGTAGTGAAGGCTTTGAGGGCAAGGACTACAGTGTGCCTCTGACTCTAGCAGAGAGGATGGTTCATAAAACTGCTTAATTAACAAATTAATTAATTCAGATATTGCATGTAATCTTAGTTTCAGGTGTGGCTTGATGAAGGAAGCTTTTTTTTTAAATTTTCCTATCCATTTCTGGACTCTACTTTTTTAGTTTGACCCTGTTAGTCATTTTTCTTTTTGAACTGTACAAATGGAACCAGAACATATATTGCTCAGTCCATTATCTTCATAATTGAGTGTGTGCATCCAAAGGGTGCAAATATGCTTAAAAGCATATGAACTGAGAGTGGGAAAAGCATGGTTACCTGGAGGGAAATCAAGTGCACTTATTAATGGACACTAGGGGACAGTCGCAACAGACATCCACCACAAAAAGCAGTGACAGTTATTTCTCTTGTGAATCCAAAATGTATCAACAACAACTACAAAAGGAGCAGGAATTGGATCTTTTTTGCTCTTCGGGGCTTGGAGTCCTCACTTGCATGTTTGATTTTGAGAAGAGATAACCTGCTCCTAAGTGAGTAGTTCATTTTGACTTCCTGGATTCTTGGGGTGTCTGAACTTCAGGGCTTGTAATTGCTGGCTGTGGGTCACACTTCTCACCCCATCAGGAGCGTTTGAGTTGGGAAGACAGCATGGTGACTGCCAGAGGCAGTCTTCTCATTGGGAAACCACTGGAATGCATTGACAGGGACTTGACAGTGATTCCATAGAAGCTAGACTTGCAAAGCTTCTAGTAGGTAGGCTCACTGCAGAAAGCAACTGTTGTCTTGGAAAGAGAAGGAAGAGTTAAAGGCATAGGAAGCTAGCAGTGGTGGTGATGTGTATAGAGTACAACTGAGAATCATTGAAAACTGTAGATGGAGAGGAAGGTCCATAGGTTAAAAAGTCCATAGGCTGACTTCAGATTGAAAGAAAACAGAAAGGCTTTATTGATCAGTGATACACCTTGGAGGCCAAATATGCTCGTGGAATTTAGCCATGGATAGTGAGCAAATCATTAGAATCCTTTACAAAATATGAAAAGTCTAAGTAGTAGAAAAATAATAAAATCCATTTTAGAAGAATTTAAATATTGGGAATGGAAAAAATAAAATAAGAGGCAAGTTATTGTAAGGAACAGACATAAACATGTTATTTTAATCTCCTGTATAGTACTGTCCCAAGCTTTGGGCTATTTTAATTATCTTCTAACTTACAAATTACTTTAACACAAATGTGTCTTAAATTGATAAGTAGAGTGTCAAGGATCACTTCCAGTAACAGGAAAAGAATCTAAAATCTTTAATTTTTACATCTAATTGACTTCAGTTGAGGTGTAGTCAAATGTATATTATTTTTAAATTTGACACTTTCCATTTAAGAGTTCTTATTTTATATGTGTCAGAGTTGCAGATGTGAAATTAGCCACTGGAAAGGTTAACTGTTCCAGGTTCTTTTGACTCTATGGCTGGAAAGAATTTGATTGTAAGCTCATAAAGAGAAAGGAATGCTATCCACTAGGGAAAAAGATTACATGGTCAATGACAATGTGAACTTGAATGGCTACATTAGTTCTTTCATTATAATGAATCCAGAAGAAATGTTCAAGGTTGGAAAGGAGACATTTGGTAGGGGATGATGACAGATACTTATGCAAATGCTGTCAACACTGACAGAATGAAGAGGCTAGAGCTTCTTTGGGACAGTTGGAAACATCATCCAGAAGGGAAAAGTTTTAAGATCCACCAAAAGTTCAGTACCCATCATTCAAACTACCCTGTAAAGTGACGCATTTCTAGTCACTAAATCTCAAGCTAGCGTTTTTCTCTGTTGGGAAAATAAAACTGTGGTCTTTTACTTTTCAAATATTTTTATGCTAATTTGGTGCTAAATTTTCTAAATGTGAATAGAGGGAAAAGAAAAATAAAATAACTGAGAATAATATATCAAAAATTCCTGGTAACCAATTTTTTTTTAATGTAAGTTCTCACTATTAAAAAAATTGTTTTCTTTTTTTTTTTTTAATTCTCAGCTTTGGCTTCAACTTCTGTCATCTCAAAACACCTAAGGCTGTTCTTAATGCATAGAACATGGTTATTAAGACAAGATGAATGAATTAATGGTTGAAAGAACTGGATGATTATGGAGACATGAATGCTGTTCTGGAGATATAAAAGCAACTAAAAACTGCATTAAGGGAAACAGCTTCAATATTAAAACTCAATTTACATACCTTTGAAACATTGAAAATAGATGTATTTCTTGGAATTCTTTAAGGGAAATCTGTTGAGAACACTTGTGAGATAGTCATTTTTAGTCAGAGACTTCTTAATCAAAGTTAGGATGTATAAACAGCTTTCACCACCCACAAAGTGTGTTGTTTGTCAGAGGAATGAAATGGGTTTCTGTTTATAGAAAACCAGAGATTCCTCATTGGAGTTCCTTTTCTCAGTAATGAAGTGTAAAAAATATGTTTGTTTAAGATGCAGTCTTCATTTTGAAGAGCAGGTTTAGAGGAAAGAATAGTTATTCCTCACTCTTAATGCTTTCTTCTATGTGGGCAGAACTTCTGCCTCCTCCTTTTATTTCTCTCCAGGAGAAGAGACTTAATTTGCTATGTCAATTGGTGAGAGATCACAGAGTCCACCCTCTTTTCCAGTGCCATCCTGCCCACCAGAAGCCCACATTACTTGTCTGTTCATTTCAGTCGTTGTCTAAGTGTGTTCTTGGACCACCTGTACCCCCAGCACCTGGAGACTTTGTTATATAAATGAGACAAAGATGGCTGATGTATATTGGTCCTATATTGTTATTTCCTCATAAGAGGCTGGGACCAGTGAGCTCAGAAGTCCAGAAGTGCCAAACTCAATTTTTGCACATCCAGTTGTTTTCAACATAGTCCAAATAAATAGATTCTTAGTCATTTAGAGGCTATTTGCTTTGCATACACTGTGAAATTGCACCCAACATCTGTTAGTAATAGAAAAGAGAAATCCTGTCACAATAAATTAGACTCCAAGCTGCTGCTGCTCTGGGGAGCTCATTGACCTGGAGATTTCCTGTTAAACTCCTGGGAAATATAATCCTCCTCTCTGACTCCCCCTTTCCCTCAGGAGATCTCTTGTCCTCCTCCCCTTTCAGATGGTGGCCTCTGGATAGTCTCATGTTGAGAGACAGCCCCATGTGCAAACCTGTCTATGTGTAGACCCAGTAAAGCCTGCTAGGTGTTACTGCCATCTTCTTTTGTCAGCACCCAAACCTCTGGAAGTCACTAGAGAACTGCAATTATTTTTTAAGTTCCCCTGCAGACCTAATGAATCAGAAACTCCCGTGTGAGGTCCATAATCTGTATTTTCAGATGATTCTGTTGCATGCAGAAGTTTGAGAACTACCACCTTAAGTTGTACAGGGGCAGGATGCCACTGGGGAGGCCTACGGTTCTCTAGCATATGTATTATGGCCTGGTAGATAGATTTCTATATTATTCATCTATTGCTGTGTAACAAATTGTACCCCTCAAATTTAGTGGCTTAAAATAGTACACATTTACTAACCCTCAGTTTCTGTGGGCTGAGAATTTAGAAGCAGCATGACTAAGTGGTTCTGCTCAGGGTTTCTCACGTGGTTACTGTCGAGATATTGGTTGGAACTTCAGTTGTTTGAGGGTCTGATTGGGGCTGGAGTAGCTGCTTTTAAGATGATTTACTTGCATGCTGTTGGTAAGATGCCCCAGTTTCTGACCATATGAGATCTCCAGAGAGTTCCTTGGGTGACTTCACAACAAGGTAGTCAGCTTCCACCAGAGGAAGAGATCCATGAGAAGAAAGAACCGAAGTTGTGATGTCTTTTCTAAAGTAGTCGTAGAAATCACATTTGTCATTTTTGCTGTAATCTCATTGGTCATTGTGATGGTCAATCTGGATTATCAACTTGATTGGATTAAGAAATGCCTAGGATTAAGACATCTCTGAGAGTGCTGACAAGGGTCTTCCCAAAGATAATTGGTACATGGTAGAGGAAACTGAGGGAGAGATGCCTGTGATTGTGGGTGGCATTGTCTGGTAGGCTAGGGGCCTGGATAGAACCAATGGCAAATTCGGAGGAAGTAGTGTTTTAGTTAACCTTTTTGCTACTATGTCTAAAAGATCTGACAAGAACAACTTTATAGGAGTAAAAGTTTATTTGAGGGCTCACAGTTTCAGAGGTCTGAGTCCATAGAAGGCCAGCTCCATTCCTCAAGAATGGAGGCCAGCTTCAGGGCTCAAAGTGAGGCAGAATATCATGGTGGAAGAGTGTGGCAGAGGGAAGCGGCTCACATGATGATCAGAAAGCAGAGAGAGACTCCACTTGCCACAAACAAAACATATACCCCAAAGGCATGTCCCTAGGAACCCACCTTCTCCAGCCACAGCCCATCAACCTTCAGTCACCACTCGGTTAATCCCATCAGGGGATCAATTCACTGATTGGATTGAGGCTTTCAAAACTCAATCATTTGTCCTCTAATCCTTCTTGCATTCTCTCAGTATGAGCTTTTTGGGGACACCTCACATCCAAATCATAACAAGTAGTGTGGATGCCAGTTCAATTTTTCTTGAGTGGGTGCTATAATTTCTGCTGCCATCACCTGAGGACATTGAACTCTTCACTCTTCCAATGTGGTCTCTCACCAGCAATACTCCAGGAAGTTCCCTGCCTTAAGTTTTGGACTGGGACTCAATCATTTGTCCTTCTTGTTCTGAGGCTCCAGCTTCTTAGACTGAACAGCTACTGATTCCTCTGGCTTTCTAGTATGCAGAGGATCATTGTGGAACCATTCAGCTTCTGATTATGTAAGTCAATCCATTAAATTCCCTTTTATAACCATATATAATATATATCTTGTTGGTTCTGTTCCTCTGGAGAATACTAATACAGTCATAAGTCAACCTATCCAATGTAGAGAAAGGCTACACAAGGACATGAATATCAAGTTGCAGGGATTATTAGGGACCATTTTGGAGACTATCATATTCTCCTAAATCAGTAATAGCTGGCAATCTATGTTTCCCAAACATGACATATAGTGGTAATCAAAGTAATATTTTAATTCCATCTGCTTATGCTCATGTCTCATTTGATTGTTAGTGGATGAAGGAAAGCAATGCTACTTGTTGGCCCTCTTGAAGACCTAACATGTAAAAAATTGTAAATCATGGTAATCTCTCATTTTTTTTTTCTAATGAACTGTTGACTATACAGCTCTTTCTGGATATCCTATAGCACCTTGAGCTCAAAATTAAACTTCTGATTTATCTCACAAATGCTGTTTTTCTCATAATTAAATAGCACCACCATCCACTTAATAACTGCCCAAAGCCAGGAATCTTGGACCTTTTAATTCCTGCCTCCTTCATGCTACTAGTCCTGCTTATTTTATCTCCCAATAGCTCTCAAATTGGTCCATTTCTCTTCTTCACCACGACTATCTCTCAACAATATTGTTGCTATGACCTCTAGCCAGTCTCCCTGTGTTCTCTGTGGTAAATAGTTTAGGGATGAAACATTGTGGAGGCCACAAGGCCAGCTGGAGGTTGTGACGTTAATCCCACTGAGAGGGAAAATTTGTGGTGGTGGAGAAGAGAGACAACCAGCTTGAGAGCTATTCAGGAGGTAAAATGAACACAATGTGGTGATTTTCCTCAAGAAATGTCTTCTTTAAACTCCTAGATGACTCCCTTTTGTCTTCAAAGTCCCATTTCCAAGAATTCTATGCAGGGCCTGCATGACTTCACTTGACATACATCTCCAGCTTCCTGTCTTAGACATTACTGAGCTGGTCTGAGCTTCTTTCAACCCATGATTGCTTATTTCCGCTTACCACTATGCCCTTCTTATCCATTTTCATCCTCCATCTGAAATGCTCTTTGCCTCACCTTATTCACTTGAGCAGCTTTTGTTTGTTCTTCCGCTCTTGATTTCTTTGTGCATGTTGCCGTTGGGACTATAAAGCTTGGGGCAGAAGTTTTTCTGTAGTCTCCTTCAAAACTTGGTAACCACTCATAACTAATCATAGCATTTACCAATATTCTCTCCTCCATTCAACTGCATGGTGCTTGAGGGAGGGATCATGATTTATTAACTGTTTTATACCAACCCTCTGCAATATATTTAGCACTTGGTACAATTTGTTGAATGAACAAATGCTTTTTATTTGGTATTTAATATGTCTTTTGTTTATTACCCACTGGAGGGTTGTCTGCTTTGGCTGATATTATTTGTCTTTATATTTTCTGTCTTCCCTCCCTCTTGCCCTATACCCCCTCCTCTCTTTCTTACTTCTTTTCTTTATTATTTCTCAAGCATTTGAGATCCTACTAGCAATTGCTTTCTAACATTTATTTATACCTGATGTTATATTTCTCCACCTGCTGTTGGCTTATTTTTAAAATTTTTTCCATTGAATGTGCATGATTTTCAAGATCCTTCTAAACTTATATGTAGCTTTATACTTAATATAGAGAACAGATGCTTTGTGTGGAATCAGGCACAATGGTGCAATTGATCAGAAGTAATACACATATTTCTTAAAAATATAGACGAACAACTATTAGTTTGCCCAGCATCTTGATCTCCTTTCCTGGAATTTGTCCTACCTACTGCATAGTTGTCAACTGGATTATGCTGATAGGGTAGTGTAAGAGTCCGGTGAACGTCGGAGGAAGAGACCGCCAAGAGACCGACTCATGCAACAGCAAAAGGGGGTTTATTGAGGATTCAATCCAGCGCGCTGGGGCTCCAGGCTCACTCAAGACGGGAGAGCGCCAAGAGCCCTGAGCAGGGGCTGAGCAGTGCTTAAGTACACTTTTTTAGGGAGGGCAGGGACTTTATATACATCACAGTCTCCTTTAAAAAATCACCATACACCGCAGGAAAATCAAACAACAATTCTTAAACATGATTAGTACATTCATTGGCGGGAACAGGTCGGGCGGGAGTGATAGGTCAATCCTAAGGCGGGGATACATTCAAACTGATTGGTTTGGGCCCTGAATGCCTACGTGCCAAACTGCACAGGGTCCAGGTTATTTAACAACTAAATGGTCAGGGGGAATATCTACTGGGCAGTCCCGGGAATTGTCCTAACAGCTACAGGAATTTCAGGTTTAGAGTGTAGCATAGGAGCTTAACAATACCTGGTCCTTTACATTTTAACTCAGGCTTTGCAGCTTAGAAACTTTACAATACCCAGTCTTTTACACTTTAACTTCAATTTCTTTTACTCTTTCAGTAACAGATCCTTGAGTCAAACTGCACCAAGCAAGGTACTTGGAAAACTTGGATTTGTAATTCATTTGAATGGTCTCATGAACAGAGAAGATATAAACAGGAGTTGTTGGTATGGTGGTCATTTTCTTCACTTGGAATTAGGAATGATTTTCTGGAACACTTGAAATATACCATGCAGATGATTAACTCTTCTAGGATCAAGAGATCCTTTCTGAGGTCAAAGGTCTCCTTACTTAGGAATTGAGTTCAGATAGACAGATATCCTTCAGTTTTTGCTTTCAATTCACACTAACCAAGTAACTGAATGACAAATAGTAATATTTTCTTTTCTATTGTTTTTAAAATAGCAAATATGAATGAATGTGCTGAGCTGTGGTTATGTTTCTGATTGCCTTTTTGAAAAAAACATTCCTTAATGATGCTTAGCCAGTGTTTACTTGGTTCAAGATTTAAGAAAGTTTTCCAACAGAACTCAAAGATTTCCAGAGGGAAGTGGCATGTCAAAGTCACAACTCTAAGGAGCTCATCAATGGAAAAATCGGCACGTGAATTGGGGGGAAAAACTCAAAAACAAAGTCACAACTCTAAGGAGCTCATCAATGGAAAAATCGGCACGTGAATTGGGGGGAAAAACTCAAAAACAAAATTGCCTTGTCATTCACATAAATTTGTGAAGTCCTCTTCCTCAATGTGGAGGGCAAAGCAAGCTGTACAGAGCACACTAGCTGAGGAGTTTGCATAGGCCTTAGGCTACATTGTTATACAACACATTCCTCAGAAGACTTCTGAACAGAAGCATGGTGGGGGTGGGGGGAAGCATGGCATTTCCCATGTATGTATAGAATGTGGAAATTACCTTGATTCCCCTGGGCTTTCTTACTGTCCTTAGTGATGTAATCACATGCAATTAACTTTTGTAATGAGCAACTTCATTTTGAATATTTTCACCATTACTCATAGGTTTTATTGTTTGTAACCTAATTAAAGGAATATTGAATAGATTTTTAGTGAGTATATTAAGGGTAATTGCTAGTTGAATTCCTAAATTTTAGGGAAAATGGAAAAAGTGATTCCATTGATGAGCAAGCATTTAATATATAAAGTTTCTTCCACCTTTTTGTTTCTTGTTCCATCTTTTGTTTTTAGTTTGCCACAGAATCAATTAGCACTAATATCTTCCTGTGGATTTTGTCTGCTGGTAATTACTCTCACTCAGTAGGACTGTTTGCATTTGAATTTCACTTTTAGTAAAAATTTCCTTATGATAAAGTTTTTTTCTTTGCCTATTTAAAATTTAAATTTATAAGCTAAATCTTGCTCAATTAAAAATCATTGTCTCCCCCTCCCCCTCCCCCCCCCTCCTCCTCCTCCTCCTCCTCCTCTTCCTTCTCTTCTTCTTCTTCTTCTTCTTCTTCTTCTTCTTCTTCTTCTTCTTCTTCTTCTTCTTCTTCTTCTTCTTCTTTCTTCTTCTTCTTCTTTCTTCTTCTTCTTCCTCTTTCATTTTTCCTTGGGTGAGGTTTTATTTCAGGTTCCTTTTGTAGTTTTTTTCCCATCATTGATTTACCAGTCTATTATTTGGTGGTGTGACTTGATCTTTTTTTGTATTTTTTTTCTTTCCCAGTGATGGGGCTTTCTATTATGGTTTTGTTCCTATTCTTTTTCCTCTGCCGGTGAATGCAATTTCATTGTATATAGTTCAATAATGTTTTAGAATTTGATGCCTCTTCTCCTAAGATTTTGGAGGACTATGAGAGCTAAGTTTACCTAATATATAAAATGTTTGCTGTGGTCAGAATTTTCTTTCTTCATAAAGTCAAGGAACATGTGGACTAAGCACTTGGCATTTTTCCCCCTGTGTTTCATGGATAGAAATGACTACTTGGATGAACTGAATGGGATGTTTATTGAATATATATAAAGTATTAACTTCTCAAATAACCATATGGCATTTCCTTTACTCTTTATAAAAAAAAAACCCAATGTGAGGTAGTAATATGAATACACTTAGGGGGGTTCTGAAGTGTGTTTCAAGTAGATCACATATGCTAAGGGGCAGGGCACTTTCTTGTATGTTTTTATATACATTTTAAAAACTATCATAGAGAGAAGTGAGCTTTGGGCAGACTCAAACAGTATTTTTAAGTTCTGGTTGCTGCACTATTTCTCAAATGTCATCTAAATGTTGGTGGAACCTTGATTTTTTTTCCTCTTTGTGAAGGAGGTTTAGTGAAAAAAAAATCCAGTTAATAGGATTTGTTAATATTTCCCCATATAATTTTGCCTTTTGCAGAGAACTAAATAATGTAGATCCACTGGGCTTGACTTGTTGACAAAAATACCAACTGTTTATTCATGTCACAAATATTTATAGAAAACTGGGTGTGTGTAAACTTACTTGTTTGTTATTTATAATTCTGCTCTCATTGAAAGAGGACAGATTCTGGTTAGAAAAACCAAGAGATAAATAAAGTTCTCTAGAAAGGGAAGAGATACATGAGGATGAGGTTTTAAACCAGAGTGGGTAAGATAGAGTTTGAAGGGTGAACAGAGGGAAACAGTCTATAGAAAGGACTGGGTGGCTGGGGGCTGCAAGGACTGTTTAATCTTCATGAAGACAACCAGAGAAGGCATCTTCCATCCCTTTTGATAATCGAGAAAGCTGAGTCCATTAGCAGGATAAAGTTACATCTGTATCAAGCCCAATGACAGGTTGTGTGTGTGCCAAATGTGGGGAGACCCAAAGGTAAACACTGGACAGAGATATCTTCTTCAAAACACAATGTGTTTAAGTAGTATTTATGAAGTTTTATTGTGATGAGTATTCTTTTGTGTTTCAACATGAAATCAATAGTAAAATATCTCATTGTTGTGAATGAGAAAAGCTACTGTATGGTGTGTGAATATAATTCTAGTTAATGTATTGCAGTTTGAAGTATGTTTGGATTGTTTCAAAGTTCCATGTCCTGCTTTAGGGTTTTACTAGACAAGAAATGAAGTTTTGAGAAGTAAAAATGTCAGCAGGGGCTTAAACTCAGGTCTGCTGCCCCTGAGGCTAATGTTCCTAATGATTGTGTTTGGTTGAGAAAACATCAATAGAGTGATCCACAGGTTTCTTACTGGAAGCATCCAGCTGGCAGCCCCAAGGACATAGTGGGCGCAGTTGAGGGGGAGCTCAGTACTAACAGGAGCAGTAGTGGGAGGAATAGATAGCTAACCTTAATTTAAAAAAATCTATGGAGCAACCTGTTATTGTTCTTTTGTGTTATTAAATAAGAAATCCAACTGTGTTTTTAGGTGCTTTATATTCATGTTAAGATGTCCTAGCAACTGAACAATCTGCAAAGATTCATTGAGCAGGAAAGGAATGACTAGACAGTCTTATTAACTTGGTTGTTTGTAACATGGAGACACTTTGTTTTAACTTTTAGAAATGAAATATATAGCAAAAGTGTGATTTCTCAAGCCATACTCACAGCTGCTTGTTCTTCAAGTACATTTTAACAAGCCATTTTGTAGAGTAATGAGCTCCTTGCAATTCACTGTCTGACCCTCTCTCCAGCAGCAGTGGCATCCTCTGGTTGCTTGTTAGAAAGTGCAGGATCTCAGGTTCCACTCAGATCCTCTGAATTAGACTCTGCATTTTGACAGGGTCTACAGGTGATTCTACTGCTCTAGGGCAATTTTGGACTCTGCGGTGAATTAAAAAATATTGGGAATATCTTAGCCCTGCCTGAGCTTGCTTGTAATGGCAATTAGCTAAAAGCACATGAACTGGCAATTAACAAAAGTCAGAAAGATTTCTGCGCCAAGCCTGTGGTATCCACAAAAAAGTTATAAGTGTTGGAAGGAAGGAGCAATCACAGCCAATTAGGTCCACCAGGGAAGATTTCAAGCCCATTGCCTTCTAGTTGTTTCATTCTCTTAACCGCCAAACTTGCCATAGGCTCCTGCAGCTCTAGGGGGCAGTGTGTCACAGTAAAAGGCAGATTGCATCAATACCCCAGTGTTCCTCTTAATAGCCCCTTGACCTTGGAAAATCAAGTAATAATCCCCCAGAACCTGAGTTTTTTGACAAATAGAAAACTCACAAGATTGTTGTAAGGATTAAAAGGTAAAATAAGTGTAATGCTTAATATATTAGGTACTCAGTTTTTGCTGGTGCTGCATTCCCCTTGTCTAATTCACAATTACAAAGAGAGCTGTACTGTTTTTGAACCTCAAGGAGTTTGCTATAACATTCTCTTGTAAGTGTGACTTATAAGCATAGTTTCTTCATTTGAGAGGTAAAAATGTGAGATGGATCTTGAATAATAACTATATTATCGCAAGTGTAATCAACAATGATGATAATTGAAGTTGATATTCCAGATGTGATATTGTTACAAATGAAAATCACCATAGTCCCTGGAAACCGATATGTAGCTCTCAACTTCCCATAGATTTTTTTGAAAATCAATATTATTAGGGAAATCAGAACACGTTGGCATTCTCCAAACAGGGAGAGCAGCCTCCCTTACTGTGTGCACACACACATACAGATTTAAAACAAACAAACAAAAAAACACAAGAAGTACTGGCAAATGCAATAACATGGAAGACATAAGTGAAATAAGCCAGTCATGGAAGTACAAATACAGAATGACTCCATTTATTTGTATAATCTAACATAGACAAGTACAGAATCAAAAGGCAGAATGAATTCTGGCTGCCAGAAGCTAGAAGTTGGGGTGGGAAGAAAATGGGAAATTGCTGCTAAATAGATAAAAATGTTAATTATTTAGGATGAATAAGTTCTAGACATCTGTAGTACAACATTGTGATTACAGTTAGCAATATATTATATTGTACACCTAAAATTTGGTTAAGAGGGTACATCTCAAGTGTTTTTACCGAAAGATTAATTAAAAATAAAAGGAGAAAAAATAACTTTGAGTGAGATTTTTTTTTAAACAGCAATTTTCTTAGCATGCTCAAACTTTAATACTCCTAGAATTTCCACTAATGTGGCAGTATCCTTAAATTTTGAAGTATTTTCCTATTCTAATTCTCTTTAAGAAGTAAGACATCTTGCATACTTGCTATTTCCTGCCCATCAAATCCAGCAATCACAATATCTTATGAAAAAGTGTGTTGTTTTATGGGTCATTGAGGTGACCAAGACCCTTGCAAATCACATGAAAAGAAGGAAAGTTGTCATTCCCCTAGGGTAAAATATCGGGGCAATGCTAACACATTCTGACTTTCTTAAAATGTTGATTTTTAAAAAATGTAATGGGAACTTGATAACTGTATATTGAATTCCAGGGACTGTGTTGATTTTCTTCTGTAAAAATAATCTGGAATATCAACTTCAATTACCATCATTGCCTGATTACATTGATAATAATGTAGTTATCATTGGGGGCAGTGGCACACACCTATAATCCCAGTGGTTTGGGAGGCTGAGGTAGGAGGATCTTGAGTTCAAAGCCAGCCTCAGCAAAAGCGAGGTGCTAAACAACTCAGTGAGACCCTGTCTCTAAATAAAATATAAAATAGGGCTGGGAATGTGGCTCAGTGGTCAAATGCCCCTGAGTTCAATCCCCAGTACCAAAAAAATAAAAATAAATAAAATAAAACATAAAAAAAATCCACCTGGTGGTGACACATGTCTCTTATTCCAGCTGTTCAGGAAGTTCAGGCAGGAGGATCACAAGTTCAAAGCCAACCTGAGTTATTTAGTGAGGCCCTAAGCAACTCAGTGAGACCCTGTTTCAAAATAAAAATTAAAGAGGGTTGGCGATGTGACTCAGTGGTTAAGCCACTCTGAGTTCAATCCCTAGTACCAAGGGGGGAAAAATCAATCTGGCAGTTTTATTACCAAATGAATAAATGAATTTGATATAACTGAATCTCTGATTTTTCATATTTTAAGTTTATAATGTAGCATTGATATCTGAAATTTTTCATGAATGCTGTATTTGGTTTTGGGTTTTCTACTGGAATCCATTGATCCAATGACAACACCAGGATATGGTTTGGGCAAGTATGCAATTTATTACCTGGCTTTTGAAAGGTTTGTCTGTCTGGTGCATATGGCGGTATTTTAGGGTAATGAAGTACTTGTTTCAGTTCATCCTAGTGTTTAGTAACTCCTGGAATATTTTGGAACTCTCCATTTTCTAACATCAAATATCTGGGAAAAACATGGATAAATATTCCTAGTACAGAATTGTAGCCATTTTACAGAATTCTTCCTTAAAAGAACCCAGAATCAATGAAGTAGCTCTGAATTTCTAATAAATAAGGAAATGTGGGGAGAGAGCATAACAAAACATGGTAACTAAACTCTTATTTCTACACACAATGTCTAAACATTTCCAAGTCAATAGACCAAATAACAACTTAAGAGGACTGTCTATCTCTTACATACTGGTAACTCATAATCAACTTATTACCTCCAATGGTATATATCCACTGATTGCCACTCCATTCTTTTTTGTGTGTAAGCAGTGTGATAGTAGCTAATTTAAGTTTTGGGGGAAATATGGTCTCTGTCATGTTATTATGGCAAGGAAGCAGACATCAGCAATATATAATGAAATGGGTATGAATGTGATCTAATAAACTTCATTTTTATTTTTAATTGATGTAGTAACTATACTCGCTGATAGGGTATAGTGTGACAATTTGGTACATGTATACAATGTGTATTGATAAAAAAGCATTAAAATTTTATTTACACAAAATTGTGATAGTGTTGATTGTTTACAGTGACACAAGTCTCCATATTGTCGTTGGTACAATATTGCCATTGACATCAAATAGCTCGATTCAATTAAGTCATCAGAGTCTAAGTTTACTGATCATAGATATTTCAAAGAATACTATTGGTCTCTTTGTCAGTGAATTCCTTAATGGTAAAAGAAGCCTTCTCTAGGCCACCTAATAATTATGGTCAAACAGATTGGCCACAATAGATTAATTATACCACTCCATAGACACTAGTATTTTTGTTTCTTGCTCTAAAGTATGCCCAGAAATGTTGCCATTGCAGATGCTAGGACTCCTTATATTATCCCACACAAGATGACAGAGCCATGCCTCTTGGTGCTGGAGCCACAGCAATTCATTTCACCCAGTTCTCTTTAATCTGACACCCTGTGAATCTTTTTCTACAGGTGCTCCCCGGTAGGTACCTGTTTATACAAATTAGCACAATATCATGCAATTGGTTTTATGTGTGGTATGTATTCCCAGCACATTTTACAGACACTGTTTTTTTTTTTTTCCTTCATACTATGTAAGCCTGTAGGGAGAGCAAGGATAAAGCGTTGTGGGCAGGTCCTAAGGGAAAATGGCATTATGTTGCAAAGCATCTATTCTTGGTCAAACCCTAGTGAAAGATTTGAAGAAATTTGATGCAAGAGTAGGTTAATTTCCTCTGAAGAGGATATGCTGCTGCCCTGCAATCAAGGGGGTCTAAGAGAAAGGGCTCAAGTTTCTTGCTTTTACCTTATGTGCCCACAATTGTCCCCAAGTCCCATAGAGCCACCTCTACCCAACCAGGGATCATTCAGATCATAACTGATTCAATAAGCTTGTACATTAAACTGGCATTATGATTTATATCACAATTAGATTTGGGGTCTGTTCCTTCCATATGTTTGTCCTGTTTTCATTAGGAATAAAGGATTCTTTTAGCCCATGGAAGAATTTTTGTTCTTCTGTGCTTTGAGTTTGGAATCCTGGGCTCTAAAATTTTCATTCATTATTCCTTTGTAAGTTCTCAAGTCCAACTCATGGTCCTTATGAATTCTATTGTTGCTGAAACAATATATTTTAACCACCCGAATCCTTGTCTTCCACTAGCTCCTTATGTCATGTCCTTACTCTGGTTATTTTGAATAAAAAATGATGTCTAAGTACTGAAATTCTAGTGTTATATTTCCAACCTGCCAATATCATCTGTGTATTTTTCAAATATATGAGGCTCTCAAATTCCTAGAGCCATTGCTCTAATCAGAAAGGTCCCTGTATAGCAAAATTCATACTGTTTCAAATGAAGAAATTTAATGATACCATTTACCCAGGTATTGATTGTATTAGAGGAACAAGATAATGATAAGACAACTAGAAAACCGGGAAGACTTTACCACCTCTAAGCTGAAAGGACAAGAGGAAGAAAGGATACATCTAGAGCTCAGAGTCAACTGGCAACTACAATGTCTTTGTGGGATGGACTGACTCTTGGAGGAATGTGTGTAAATCAAGTACCACATTGGAAGAGAACAGGAAAATAGTAAGTTGCCCTCTTTTTCATTCTTCACTCTCATCAACCTCTATCTTTCACTGACCACGTGAAAAATGAATCCAGTTAGTAATGAAGGATGGAAATGTTGCAGGGGATAGTATGCTCAGAGATCCAGTTCCTTCCATGGAACACAGCAGGTTATATAAGGTAGTAAATAAGTTTGATCTAAAGGGCTATGTTGGGAGGTGGCAACAAATAAAACTTTGAAACATGTGAAGTTAAGTTTTCTTCCTCAAAAACCTATTGTATATAAATGGTATAAATTAATTCAATGTAAGACTGAATACACACAGGAAAATTAGCTGATGCAATTGCTACTAAAACTGAATTGGTCTACCCATAATAGTTTAATTTTATCTGGAATGATTTACTAATTAATATAGTTAGAAAAATAAAATTCAGTTAAGTTACTAACATTCTAAGAACAGTACACTTTTTTTTTTTTTGCTTTTCCTCTGCAGCATATTTACATAAGGAAAATACAAAAAAAAGGAAAAAAAAGATATTGCTCTTTTATATTAAATACATGTCTGTCCATAATAATTTATTTAGATAAAGAATTAATTTGACATCTTACTTTGCGAATTGTTTTGTAATGTCTAGAGAGATATAAAGGAAGAACTTTAGTGTAAGAACAGGGAAATCCAAATTTTATCCTTGCTCCAGAATTCTACAAGTAATCTTTAGCCAGTGTTTTTACCTTTAGAAGTAATCAATAGAAATAAGAAAGGCTGGAAGGATTTATGAAGAAGGTAAAATTTCAGTTACAGTTGGAAGTATTGGACAGATGTAGAAAAACCTGTGTTTTTGTATTTTCTGGGATTGCTGCCATTGTTTTTCTTGTTACTGATGATGTATGTTAAAGGGGGAGAAAGAAAATGGTGGTTTTCAATTCTTATTATTGTATCATATTTTTAAGAAATTGTTTTCTTCAGCAAGACTTTTTAATGAAATAATTGTATAGCTCACATTGCAAATAAAACATTTATTGTACTTCATTTATTGTAAGCAGCAGTTTTTTCCTGTGTTTAAAAAGTACCTTTTCATAGTAACTCTTTAGTTCATTATTTTGAGAATTTTAGACTAAAGATACCTATAACTATGTATGGATATCTGTACAACATTTTATTGTACCTATTTGTACCTTCTATTTCTATCTGTATATTTTAATTAAGTCATTTATGTAACTTTCAAACACAGGTAAACAACATCGTTGGCGTTAAAAAGCAGGACTGTAGTCATTAGGTAGAGCAATGGAGGAGGGGAGATAACTTTTTGTAAGCTCCTTTTTTCTTCTCCTTCTCTTTCCCCTCCCCCTCGTCCTTTTTTCTCCCTATCCTTCTCCTTTTTTTTCCTCTTTTCATAGACCTTGATTATGGTTATGTGGATGCTTTTTTGGGGGTGGGGGTTACTGGGGATTCAGGGACATTCCAACCACTGAGCCACATCCCCAGCTCTATATTTTCATATTTTATTTAGAGACAGGGTCTCACTGAGTTGCTTAGCAATGTGGATGCTTTAATTTTGTGATAATTCATCAACAACAACAATAACAACAAAATTGCTGTTTGTTGAATAGCTGAAAATGTAAAGAAAAATTCTTTTCTTGAATGTATTTCAAAATTTCTCAAGTTTTGAAGTTTTACCTAGTTCATCTTACCAAAGCAATTGCTATGAGAAAATATTTTTTATTATCATATATGACAAAACAAATAAAGTAATATTTACTTTTCTAAGAGTTTCTGTTTTCCAGAGTTAATTGCCATTTTACTCCTGATTAGTTCATTAAAAGAAGGAAAGTGAGACTCTGGGTTTTTTGATAGGTACTTTTCTTGTAGCCAGAGATACCTTGTGAATAATGAATGAACTGGAGTAGGTCAAACATATCATTTCTAGTAAGAATTAAGGAATCTGAAAGAGAATGATACACAATAAACATTTTCTAAACATTTAAAAGAGTTTACAGTATATGTACATGCACATGTTTTTTTCTTTTATTTGTCATCTAAAGAGTGAAGTTCATTCCTCTTGAATTATAAAGGACAGGGAAATCCAAATTTTATCCTTGCTCGTTTCTGTTATGAAAATATTACTCTAACAATAATCAAATTAAGATTTTTTTAAATTCAGATTTTATTATTAAATCTTAATTTTCACAAATAATAACTGTGAAAAAGTTTAGGTTATTGAACCTATCTTAATTATCTTGAGATAACTTTGGTTTTCTTGGATTTTCTATTTCCCCCAAATTAAATTATTTCTAAGAATTTGGAAGTTTGGAAACAGATTTTCTGGGGGACAATTTGCTTCTGAATGTACATGTTTAGATAATTTTCACAATTACCACAATAAAAATCTTTTTTTTCATAATTATGTTTCATAATATTATTTTTAGCAACATTCCATGATGATAAAACTAACTGAAGATAATTAGTGTAGCCTTCTAAATTAATGGCGAGTATATGTTCAAGTAAGATTAACCTAGTATTAGTTTTAAAGGTAGAGTGCTTTGATTTTAAAATATTAGGTTCACTAATGGAAAAGGATTTAGTAACTATAGGCTGCAATATATCAAAAACACATTCATAATTTTATCACATTTTGCATTGTGAAAAGTTCCTCTGGGAGTCATCTATAATTCTTATCTTTCTCTTTTTCGAGAATGTTCCAGCATCTAAATATAGTTTGTCAATCAGTCTAACCATTGTCAACAATTTTGAGTTTAAATTTCCTGAAAATATTTGTTATGTAACTTTTGTAACTTAAAAATACTTTTAGTTCAAAATAGGGATATCTACAAATTATAAATTTTAAAATTTAAAATATTATAAAATTATAATATTTCCTGTATCTATCCTCTCTTGTGGAACTTCTTAAAAGATTAAAAAAAAGATTTAAAAATTAGTGTGTTTAACATAACTAAGCATTTATTTTGAATACTGGTTTGTGGTTTAATATTGATATGTAAAGATGTTGTTACTTAAAGTTACACTGCAAAGTGGCCTATTATTTATTTAAATTTCTTTTTTCTCTTTATTTTAGGTCTAATATTTTTGTAATAATGACTTTATGGTTTTCAATTAAAATCTGAGCCTCACATAAAATATTTAAGTATTTGATTTTTAAATTTTTTTTTTTTTAGTTGTAGATGGACACAGTATCTTTATTTTATTGTGGTGCTAAGGATCGAACCCAGTGCCTTCCACATGTGAAGTGAGCACCCTACCACTGAGCTACAAAATATTAAGCATTTCAAACCAAACATTCTGAAGCAATACATTATCTGAAATGCTTACTATATCGCTAGGCTAAAACAGTTAACCCATTTTTCACTATATTCAGGTTGCTGCCCAAGATGATATAAATATGGGTCATTCCTTTGATATTTGAGAAATGTTCTTTCAAATAATATATTTTTTGAAAACAAGATATAACATCACTCAGGGAAACAAAAAACTGCTTGTAAATTTATTTTGTAATTTTAGTTTAATGCTAATAGGAAATATTGTTAATGAAATAATTTTTATTTACTACAAATAGGAAATATTGTTAAAGACTATGTATATTTTCAAAACTTTTAAGGTCTTATTTGTCAAATTAATAAGACTTGATATTTGATAGAGGGAAGTCAAATATTAAAGATTAGCTTAAAAATCATGAGTATTAGGATGTAGAAACTCATTTTTAAATCCCATCTTGAAACAAAGGTCAAAGAGAATAAAGCCTACCCACATTTGAGATCAGGAAATGATTTATGAGGAACTGTATGAGAGAAAATCAAGTTAAACCAATATAACCATTTATCAGACAGATTGGATGACCTTGAAGAAAACTGACTTAGTCTCAGATATAATATGGACAGGCTCAAAGTATGAGAACTTTTAGAAAAAAAATCTAGGAGAAAACTTGAATTTAGGGGAAAAAAGTTTTGGAGTCTAGTTTTGAGCTCTCTGATCTTTTATTCTTTTAAATTAGTTTCAAATTTTTTAGAAAAGACTCAAATGTATTTAGATTACATAAAACAAGATTCTGTCTTGATAGTGGTTAACCTTTTGGCTCTGAATAAATTCTATCAAATAGTATATACTCCTATTTCTAGATTCTCACTAAGCTCTAAAATTGTAAGATTCTGTTTTTTCACTATTTGTTTTAATATTGAATCTACCATGTCTTGGATGATTTAAAGATAAAGGATAGTAGATTATTTTCTTGATAACATTTCCCATATGAAATTTTTAGTGAAGTGTGTAAATTTCTGCCTTAGGTATTTTATTATTTTATGGGTAACAAACATAAGAATCTGGATGCAGCCTTTGTCTCAAACCCCCTATAAAAATTAATTTGGAGTCATTCTGCCAGACTGTACTTTCTTGAATTTTAGATCCTGTTCATGTGTTCTGGGATACTATACCAGAAATATCTGGGACTCTTTTGGGGCAATTTTTCTCTCTTATTAACCTACAATCCTGACTCCATTCTCTGTAGGGATGTGAGAGCAAATGGTATATTCTTTCTAGTTTTAAAAATGTACCTTGCAGACATTTTGCGACTTTCTGATTAATGTGTGAATGTGTACATGAATTCTGCTGTTCTTGCTACATATGCCTGAACCTTACTCCTCAAATAAATGCTGAGAAATGACCATATCCTGGGGTTGGAATATGTTTTCTTATCTAACAATTATAGGTTCACTTTTTATTCACATCATACTGACAAGAACTTCCAAAAAATGTGCTTTTTAATTCATCACAATTAGTTGTGATTCATTATCCTTTTTTATTGTATATTTTTGGTTTTGGTTCCTAATATTGTACTTAGGATTTTTAGAATATGTTTAGGAAGAGAGAATAGCCTACACTTTTGCTTATACTGGGTATTTTCACAAAACATAATATCCATCAAGTTCATCCATGCTGCCTCGAATGACAAGATTTTATATTTTTATGGCTGAACAGTATTCCATTGTTTACATATAACACATTTCATAATATTCTACATTGTTTTCAAGATAGACTTAGGCACACTAAAATTTTAAAGTTTATTTAGACAGATATCAATACATTAATCAGAGCCTCACCAAAAGAGCTAGAAGGAAAACTTTCATAAGGTGTTCCTGGAAGAAAGTATTAAATTGGTTAGGGAGGACTAGTGGCCTAGTTAGAGATTAGTTGGAAAATTTTAAGTTATTCCAACTTGGGCTTTGCATGTGTAGAAATCTGGAATGCTGGAGCTGTCTCAACCTAATGATTTAATGACTTCCCAACTAATATTTTAGAAAACATTATGGTTTAAAATCATAGCAATATATTATAAACAATTTGCACCCTTATAATTCTAGTTAAATTAATACTAATAAATATGTGAAAAGTATCTGTGGGAAACCTAAAAAATTGCAAGCCCTGCTTTGAAAAATTGTAGGTATATTGTACTGCCTTGTTTATATACTTGCACAATGAAAAATTGTAATTGATGTAAAACTAGCTATTGGCTTAAAGCAAATAATTATCACATGAGTAGGAAACAAGCAAATGGATTTAAAAGTTTCTCCTTCATTTTGATTAATATAGCTGAGTGTTGTCTTAGGGCAAATTACATATAATCATTAGCACAGGGAAATGTGTTTTTGAAATATAATAATTTTAAATAATGTAAAAATAAATAATTTGTTTTTTTTAAATTTTACTTATTTTTAAATTTTAATTTGATATATACAACAGCAGAATGCATTACAATTCATATTACACATATAGAGCACACTTTTTCATATCTCTGGTTGTACACAAAGTAGAGTCATTCCTTTTGTGTCTTCATACATGTACTTAGGGTAATGATGTCCATCTCATTCCACCGTCTTTCCTACCCCCATGTTCCCTCCCTCCCCTCCCTCCCCTTAGCCCTATCTAGAGTTCATCTAATCTTCCTATGCCCCCCAACCCCATTATGAATCAGCATCCTTAAATAAAAAAAAAATATTCAGCATTTGTTTTTTGGGGATTGGCTAACTTCACTTATATTGTCCAACTCCATCCGTTTACCTGCATATACCATATTTTATTCTCTTTTAATTATGAATAATATTCCACTGTGTATCTATACCAAATTTTCTTTATCCATTCATCTATTGAAGGGCACCTAGGTTGCTTCCATAGTTAGCTATTATGAATTGAGCTGCTATGACCATTGATGTGACTGTGTCACTGTACTATGCTGATTTTAAGTCCTTTGGGTATAGACTGAAAAGTGGGGTAGCTGGGTCAAATGGTGTTTCCATTCCAAGTTTTCTAAGGAATCTCCATACTGCTTTCCATATTGGTTACACCAATTTGTAGTCTCACCAGCAATATATGAATGTGCCTTTCCCCCCACATCCTTGCCAACACTTATTGTTGTTTGTATTCTTGATATTCTTGATAGCTGCCATTCTGACTGGAGTGATATGATATCTCTAGTTTTGATTTCCATTGAACATTTTTTTCATATATTTGTTGATTATGTATCTTCTTTTGAGAAATGTCTGTTCAGTTCCTTGGCTAAGATTTTTGAGTTCTTTATATATTCTAGAGGATTAGTGCTCTATCTGTAGTGCTCTCATTCTATAGGTTCTCTATTTACCTCACTGTTTGTTTCTTTTGCTGAGAAGAAACTTTTTAGTTTGAATCCATCTCATTTATTGATTTTTGATTTTAATTGTTGTGCTATAGGAGTCTTATGAAGGAAGTCAAGGCCTAATCTGAGTAATTTGTCTTATGGTCCACTGTTCTTTCGGGAAAGATATCAAAAGATAATATAAGCAGTCACTAAATATTCATTTGTAAAAATCATATTTAATTTATATTATCACATCATTCAAAATTTACAAATAAATCTTTTTCAAGTTAAAAAATTATCCCCATTTAGGATTCCCCATTATAAAATACTTTATTTGAATGCTGGCTGTTATATATGAGTTTCTAAATTTATGTCACAATTATCAATCCATTTATAAAATGTCATGTCTCTATTGATATATTAATTTACTGATAGTATTGTTTTAAAATAGAATAATAATCAGG
Organism: Spermophilus citellus; assembly: GCF_964194105.1. Classification (NCBI taxonomy): domain Eukaryota; kingdom Metazoa; phylum Chordata; class Mammalia; order Rodentia; family Sciuridae; genus Spermophilus; species Spermophilus citellus. The sequence goes on along the minus strand of NC_138182.1, from coordinate 62,866,952 downwards.
TTAGGTAAAAGAAAGTAAATTAGAAAATAAATGTGTTGCTTAACCTATTACTCTTTCAGAATAATAATTAGGTTAGGTAATACATTAATACATTTTTGGAAGTAAAACACCCAAAGTTCTGAATTCACGTTTGTTCTCAGCCCTCACAAAAATCTTAAGATAAATATATATTTCTCACAAATTGCCCAGCATAATTGATTATCAACAAGTGAACCAAAATATTTGCATGTAAACATCTGAATACCAAACATAGTGGATTTTTTTAATAGATAGGCTACCTGTAATGAGGCATGACAGATGAAAATTAGAAAGATAAAATCAACATTAACTTTGACATACTTGAATTGTAGGACAATTATGGGATTTTCAGTGCCTTTTCTGATATAATACACAGGTAAGTATTGAAATATGTAGGTTCATCTTGTTAAATTTTTATCCCACTTTAACCATTATTAAAAGTAATTGTGTTGAGTAGATATAAATGGAAAAATATTATAGCTAACATATTCTGAATTGGACATAATGTTATTTACAATGTTTATAGAAAATTTGGAAGGATGTACCCGTTAATACTGGAGAATAGGGCCCATATAGCAGGATAAAGGATGGGTTTGCCCTTTGTTTTAAGAAGTTGAAAAAGATATGTATAAATATATATTAGTTGAACTCTTTCAAATAATCATGAACTAAATTTATGATCAAATATAATGATTATGATCAAATATAATCATTAACAAAATACTATTATGATCAATCATGATCAAATTATATTTGCTAATTTTATGGACAAATTATATTTGATGATGACAAGAAGAATATTATTCTACAGACAAAAATATTGGATCTTTCAAGATGTGTTGTATTCTATTTTCATCCTTTTACATATTTGATAATCATATAATTTCAAAAATATATTTATTATTTTAGTATGCTTTTGTTCATAAGAAAACTTTCCATGTATTACTAGAAAAGAAATTGTGCCTTAGATTAAATAATTTGACCTTCTTTCATAGAGAATAGAATCATACTCAGAATTTGAATCAAATCTACATGGGCTCCAAAACTCAGTCTTTAATTATTTTGCTATACTATGAAAAGAAGTATGAAAAAAGATACTTTTGCTTCAAAAACAGGACTTCTCAGGTATCTGAGTTAAAAAAAAAAAGAAAAGAAAAAAAACAGAAAAAGACTTTTTCTCCATGGTGCTTTGGGCTTCCTTACAAGTCTTAGTGTTAATGGTACTTAGTAATTTATTTTCAGAAGGCTAAAATGGGAAAATTTTAATTCTTTTATTTTTTGAGAGATAAAACTCATTTTTTAAATTAAAGAATAAGAAAAACCTTATTGTTCAAAAATATTAGAATCATTTGGATAAAACAATGAATTCTACTTCACTTGTACACTACCACAGTCCATTCTATTTCCTTTACCAAGAAATAGTTATCTGATCTGTTATATAAAAGTCTGTTTATGTTTTCAATGAAAAAAAATTTTAAGTAGAATCTTAATGCTATTTTTACCGGGTGAAAAGATGAAAAAAAATGTCATTTGATTTTGCTTAAAAAACAAAACAAGAACTCATTAGTATAAAGGATACTTGGGAGAGCCTGAAGGACAATTTTAAGTCAGGAATATATGCAAAATCAGAAAATAAGAACACACAATATAGTCACCATAGTATTTGAAAAAATTCCCTTTAAAAATAACCATAGTATAATAACAAGTCCATAGTACCATAACCAGTATAGCATTGTTGTAAGGACAAACGAGGCAAGGCACCGAAGATAGCAGGAAACAGTTTTATTTGGCTGCAACCAGGTTCAGAGGGCACAGCTTTTGCTGTAATCAATCAATCCCCTGAACCCCGAGTTCAGGGACTTTCAAAATTTTAAACCCAGCATGTAAGTGAAGGGGATCAGAAGTTCACAGTTTGCAAAAGTTCACATAAAAGGAGCTTTTTCTCTCACTGTTCTGGGCAAGTTAACTCTTCAAGGACAACACCTGAGAAGGGGAGAGCTTCTTCTCCCCTTTCTTTCCTCCCCCTGCCAGCTGTTACCATGGAGCCCATTTGTAACTTATCTTAAAAATGTAGACATCCCTGTGAAGCCCAGCTCAAAGCCAGAGGCCTTGTTTGCACATTTCTTTAAAGTACCATACTGGATATGTTTGTGAAAAACTACTGAGGGGGTGTCAAGCAACTACTGGAGTGCTGGTGTCTTCTTGGCCAGTGGCCAAGTAAAACAGGGCAACATGAAAATAGGAAGTTTATCTACATTGAACTCTTTTGCAGAGACTCTTTTGCTGATAGTCCTAAAATCAGCCGTGATGAAGAGGGCTTTTCTGTGGAGAAAGGAGGTGCCACTTCAGCATGATATGCTGAAAATATGACATTTTACTGGTCACCAAATTAATGACCTGTCATAATATTAATGGAGAGGAAAAGTGACAAGTTCATGTTTTGGTTTAAGCACAATAAACCCTAGACCTCAACAGATATTGTAAGAAAATTAGAGATTTATTTCCAAAAAGCCATGAATAATTTTAGATATATTTGTTAAGCTTCTCTATATTTTATCTACCTACTTATTTTTAAAATTAAATTATTTTAATCTTTTAAGTGAGACAGTAAACATAAAAATTATACAATTATTGGGGCACCATGTGATTGATGTTTTAATATATGTATGACTGTGTAATATTTAAGTTAAACATATCTCCTTTCTCTGTTGTGAAAACATTTAAAATATTTCGCTTTACCTTTTTGAGATTTCTCTGTACAGTCATCCTGTGGTGCAATAGCATATCAGAACTTCTTATTCCTGTCTAAATATAACTTAGTACCCATTGATTAATATTTCCTCACCTTATATATTAGTGTTCCTTAAATGCACTAAGATAATATAGACTAATATAATTGAGATGAAGCATTTAGTAGCTCTTAAGCTATATTAAATGCAGTAAAAAGAAATTACTTTCATAAGTAACTTAGATATTAATACCCAGGAACAGACAAATAGTATTGCTTCTCTGTGCTGATGGAATGTTTCTGATAAAAAAGAAATAACTAATTTCTTCCATTTTATTAACTCGAACAACCATGTAAATCTCTCATTTAGCTTTATACTTGTAATAGCTTTGTACCTGAGGAAAATAAATGGATTAGCATTTTAGCCATCTTTGTGTCATTGTGACCCAAAGACCCAATAAGAACTGTTTAAAGGGGGAAAAATTTATTTTGGCTTACAGTTTCAGAGGTTTCAGTCCGTGGTCAACCACTCCATAGCTCTGGGCCCAGGATGAGACAGAACATCACAGTGGAAGAATGTGGCAGTGGAAATCAGCTCAGGATATAGCAATCAAGAAGAGAAAGAGAGAGAGAGAGAGAGAGAGAGAGAGAGAGAGAGAGAGAGAGAGAGAGAGAGAGAAATTGATCTCAAGAGTGAATGAGCTCCCCCGACTTACCAGTAACAAAATATAACCTCCTAAATCATGTCCTCAGTAAACTATTTCCTCTAGCCTTAACTTACCTGCTTCCTTCCTCTAGCCTTACCTTACCTGCTTCTAGTCACTGGTCAAGTAGTCTATACCAATGGATTAATCCATTGGATAGATTACAACACTCATAATTATTTTTCTTTGGAACATTCTTGCACTGTCTCACACATGAGCCTTTTAGGGCACTTTGTATCTAAATCATAAGAATTAGAGAAGTGGAATGAATCTGACATAACTTTCCTATGTACATATATGAATGGTGAATTTCACCATTATGTATATCCACAAGAAATTAATTAAAAAGAAACTATGGGTAAATGGCAGAAAGATCAATAGAGGGAAGGAAACAGTGGGTGGAATGAAGGGTACTAGGGAAATTAGAACAAGATATATTCCATGCTTTCATAATTATGTCAAAATAGATTCTACTATCATGTATAACTAAAAAGAATAAAAAAAGAATTAGAGAAGCTGAACTTTAATTTTTTTTGTTTTCCCTATGACTTGGATATCATTTTAATGTCATGTTTATGCCTACTGTTGATATTCAGTAAAATGTGAAATTAGTTCTTTTTACTTATCAAGGAAAACATTTGCTAACATATACTAACACTGGTCAATGCTAGTTTGACCAGTGTTTGTGATGTATAATAATTATAAAACATGATGCTTTTCCTCACGGAGTTTCCAATATGTGTCTCTTAAGAAAAGCAATAGCAAACCCTACAATAGGAAATTAGTTAGTTAAGAGAAATTCATTAGTTAAGAGAAGCCTATCAAATAATTAAGGAAATTATTTTCTTTGCAGATAACTGAAATGAAAATATGGTTCTACTGTCAAATGTGAGACACAGTCAAATAATTAATAGCATGGTAATGTGTTTTGAAAGATTCTCAGAAAAATTGCATTTGAGGTCAACCTTGTGAGAAGAAATGGTGTGTTGTATCTAGATAGATGAGATTACTATGGAAAAAATAGAGAACTAAAGAATTTGTGTTTATGAAAATTATAATGATAATGGTTTGGTGAAAGTAGAAGAGTTAATATTGGAAATAGTGAGAACTTAAGCCATAAAAGTGGGACGGAGATGATTAATATAGACCTTGAAAACCAGTAGGGAAGTTTTGAATTTTAAACACTATGCACAATTAGGAGCAAATGTAGATTCTTGAGAAGGGGAGTAACATAAATAAGTTAATAATAATAATAATACCGATAATAATAATAAATAAAATGATAATGCTTGTTAATATGCACAGCGTTAATCACATGCCAAGCTCTGTTTGAAGTGCTTTGCATGTGTCTGGAAGGAAAAGGAAATCCTTATTTTCTCCATATTTTTCTTAGAGACTAGAATACTGAGTAATGGAAAATTAGGAATTTCATTCAAATTATGCAGTCAATAACAGTGAAAGTAGAATCCAAACCCAGGCAATCTTGGTACAGAGATGCTTTTAGCAACTACAATAGACTGACTATCATAATTTAGAAAGCTCTCTTTGAATATGGTGCAACTTTAACAAATATATGAATGATTCCCAGCAGAAACTAGTTACTGATCTGTGAAGCTGTTGTAGTTGATCCAGGCATTAAATTAGGGCTCTATGAAAATAGAGAGATTAACTGAGAAATACTTTGAAGAATGGTGTTATAGTCAGGTTTCCTATTAATACAGCCTGAGCCTGTAATTCAGGTGTGCATTACTTATTTATAGAGTGCTCTTAGAAGAAAGTGAGGAAGGGTAGAGGAAGGAATAAATTAAGGAAGGAGTCTTACTTCATGTTTATCTCCCAGGCTCTGAAGCAAGACTGATTGCTATTAGTCACACCCTGAAGCCTTAATACTCTGGTTCTAGCAATCATTGTCTTTGAATCCACCCAGAGGTTGAAAGCTGGGGAAGATGAAGTGAGAGGAACAGAATCATATCAACCCCCATGGCTGCTCCTGTTGAGCCTAATGCAGTTTTTCGAAAAGCATGTATCTTGTTGTTATTAGGTACTACCCTCACTGCCCCTGGAGACACTGCTGTGTCTCCTAAGGAAAGCAACAGCAAACCCTACAAAAGGAAAGGGGTTTTATGTCACATTTGATATAGGCAATGAAGTAAAAGGAAACATAATGACAATCACGTAATTTCTATTCTGGATGTTCCCATATTTTGCCAGTGTACCAATTAGAAACAAAGTATTAAAAAAAAAAAACTTTTGAGTTTAGTTAGGTAGTGTGAAATACTACTGGAATATCTGATGCTTTTCTACAGGAATTGAGATACAAAGTTAGATTTAAAACTACCATAGCACTAATTATTGTGATTGCTCAAGAAGGATTCTGTAACATGATTGTTAAGGTGAAGTACAAAGGCCTGAAAAAATGCTTATGGCAATGAAAGGGTCAATTAGTAGGAACAGAGAGAAGTCATTGAATCAGAGGTATGCTGATAAAAAGTCTATACTGCTTTAGCTGAAAAATGGATTTAAAGAAGTGGGAGGTCAATAATGTCAAACATTATAATAAATTGAGGAGAAATTTAGAGAAGTTTAATAGATTTGTAAAGAAATAAATTTGTAGTGACTTCAATAAGAGATTTTCCAGGATGGTTGCATTCATACACTCATGCAGTTTTTGTTTCTACTTCTCTTGCACTGATGGAAGCCAAATATTTACATATGAAGATATTAATTTCTATTATACATTAAATTCCTGTTCTAAAATCTAATTTAGAGCTTATGTGTTACTAAATCTAAATGTATCCTAAATTATTCTATATTTCTATTACTGGACTAGCAGTATTTTATATGTTGTAGTTGATGGAGAATATTTATTTATGATTTAAAATTGACTAATAAAGGTCACAATATATTATGCGCTATAGGATGTGTCCCTCTTACAGATATAGATTTTATGTGTTAAGACTGAACTGGTTAACTTTATGTCGATATACTTCGTATACCTAGGAAAAATATTTATCCCATTTCATGGTAGTTTATGTTTGTATCGTTTAATGTTATATATAGCATTTTAGACAAAACTCATTACTTGGCAGTGATCTATTTAATTGGTATATAATAAATATTTGTGCTTTAATCATTATGTCAAACTTTGAGAAAATAAAGAATTGGCATGTGTTATGATTTGGATATGAGGTGTCCCCCAAAGGCTCATGTGTGAGACAATGCAAGAAGATTCAGAGAAGAAATGATTGGGTTGTGAGAGTCTTACTCAATCATTAAATTGGATTAACTGAGTGGTAACTGAAGTAGTAGGCTATGTCTGGAGGAGGTGGGAATTGGGGGTGTGGCTTTGGAGTATATATTTGTATCTGGCAAATGGAGACCTCTTTCTCTGCTTTCTGATCACCACATGAGCTGTTTTCCTCCACTATACTGTTCCACCACAATGTTCAGCCTCACTTTGAACCCTGAGGAATGGATGTGGCTATCGATGGATTGAGACCTCTGAATCTGTGAGCCCCTAATTAAACCGTTCCTCCTCTACAGTTGTTCTGGTTAGGGTCCTTTTATCGCAGCAATGAAAAAGCTGACTATAACAGAAATTGGTACAGAGAAGTGGGGGTGTTGCTGTGACTAACCTGACCATGTGTTTCAGAAAATTTTGGAGCTTTTTGGAACTGGTGGGAGGAATTTTGAGATGTGTAGCAGTGAAAGCTGGAATTGCTTTAGTTGTTGTAAGTAAAGCTTAATGGCCAATTCTTGTGGGAGCTAAGAAGATCAGAATGCCAATATGACCATAGACAGTGATGAGAGGGCTCAAGAGGGTTTAAAGGAAAAGGAGGACACTATTGATAACTGGACTAGAGGCCATTCATATTATGTTCTGGTTGAGAAGTTGTCTGGATTTTTCCCATGTCCTGAGACTTTCAGTGAGGCTGATTTTAAAAACAATGGATTTCTTAACCTGCTGACTTTTAGCCACATTTTATTGTGATAATCAGGAGCAGAAAGCAGAGCAGAAAGATTTGAAAAACTTGGACTTGGAAGGTGGGAAAGCCTTTATTACAATCAAAATAATAAATTTAAAAAATTCCTTCACTAGGGTCAGAAAGAGAAGCAAAAAGATGATTTAAAAGATCAGTAGTTTTGAGCTACTGGAACCCAGGATTTATTGTTTTTTAAGTGGGAAATTGAAAGCTTATTAACTTAAAAAGACATCATCTTTGCCTGTTTAATTTTTTTTTTGCTTAAAAACACTAATTATCAAACCTATCCCTCTCAGCATCATACTTTTTCCAGTTGTAATATAGTTGCTATTGCTTTCCCAGACTACCCCCGCCTTCTGCAGGAGATTTATAATACAATAATAGTTTCAAAGGTGGAATGACTTCTAAATCACAGCATTGCATAAAGTACAGTGGCATTGCTCCTTGAAATATTATTTGTTTTTTAAAAAAATTGTTATTTCTAGTTATACATGAGAGTAGAATGTATTTTGATATATCATACATACATGGAGTAAAACTTCCCATTCCTGTGGTTGTACATGTTGTGAAATTACACTGGTTGTGTATTCATATATGAACATAGAAAAGTTATGTACAATTTATTCTACTCTCTTTTCCATTCCTATCCCCACTCTCTTTCGTCTTGTCCAATTCAGTGAACCTCTACTGCCTTCCAGATTCTACTTATTAAGAATCAGCATCTACATATCAGAGAGAACATTCAGCTTTTTGTTTTGTGGGATTGGCTTTTTTTTTTACTTAGCATGATAGCCTCCAGTTCCATCCATTTACTGGAAGATGCCATAATTTCATTCTTTATGACTGAGTAATATTCTATTGTGTGTAGGTACCAACACAGTAAAATTTTAAAATTTGACAAAAATCAATTTGACAAAAATCTCATAAAGAAGAATGAAATTTTGGCATTTTTCCAGTAAATGGATGGAACTGGAGGCTATCATGCTAAGTGAAAGGGGACGCTCAGAAAAATCAAAAGCACAGTAAATACTAAGTAGTTTCCACCTAGGATATTATGATCAAACTAGTAAAATCCTAAAAGAAAGAGAAAAAATAATTAAAAATATGTAGATATGAAGGACAACTGGGCATGGTGGCACATGCTTGTAATCCAAGAATCCCAGCCACTTGGGAGTTTCAGGCAAGTTCAAGGCCTGCCCTCAGTAAATTAGTAAACCTTAAGCAACTTAGCGATCTGTCTCAAAATAAAAATTTGAGACAACCTGTCTCAAAATGAAAAAATAAAAATGGATGAATGTGGTTTAGTGGTAAAGTGCCCATGGGGTCAATTCCTGATACTGTGGTGAGAAGGGTGTGGTTAAGGGATATTATATCAGGGAAACAATGATAAGAATGAAGACTAACTTACTACTGGAACCAAAATAGTATGAATACTAGCAACAATTTCCATAATATTTATGTCTGAGAATAAAACATTGGCTAAGATTTCATTTATCTGAAAATATTTGTTTTCAGCTTTGTTTGTAATCTCAAAAAAGTTATTTTTAATTGATAAAAATTTAGATTGATAGTTTTCTTTTATGACTTGAAAATCTCTTGGGATTACAGAATAATTTTATTATCATCCAGACTAAACAATAAAAGTAGAATCTGAAAAATATATATTGCATAATGCCGGTAGAACTGAAAAGTGTATGGGAATTAAGACTATATAATGCAATATTAAAGAAAACTTTTATACTTGACAGTAAAGCAGACAAGACATCATGAATACATGGGTAGATATGTTTTGTTTTGGGATGGATTGGTTTATATAAAAATATTTCAATCTTCCTCAAATAAAATTGGAAAAAAATCAGTGTATTTTTAATAAAATTTCTTTGGTATTGTTATGATGAGCTTTAAAAACTTACTTTAGAAAGTTTGAAACTTCACTTCTGAAAAAATCAAACTCCACTAATATTTAAATAAAATGAAAAATAGAAAGAATTTATAATCATATTCTATGATTATAAAAACATAGAATCTTAGTATTACAAAAGATTTTTACATTGGTACAACAGGCAAATGACCAAAAATATTACACCTCAAAGATATTAAATATATATTCAGAACTTGAATTTGTGATAGAGGTGGCACCTTAATTCAACGGGGCAAACAGTGTGGAGAAAGGTGGGTCAGTATATAGAGAGAAATAAAACTAAATGTTTACATAAAATTATTAAAGTCCTAAATGTGAAAAAAAAAATATTTAGAATGATGGAAGAAAATGTAGGATTCAGAATGCTTTGTGACCAGTGGTAGGACAGGATTTCATGAATCAGTTTTTAAAGTAACAGTCCTGAGGCAATAAATAAATAAGTGCATAGATTGATTGATTGGTTGGTGCTTGAGTATGTGCTGTGCCGTGCATTCTGGTTGACATGGTGTTTTCATGCTTTACACTCATGGCTTAAATTAGATCCTGTGACTCAGGCTTGTTCTGAGTTCAGTCTCTTAACTATTTTGCCACCATTTTTACAATGATGTTTGTGAAGCCAGGTAAGAGAAGATCAATATGGAAGGAATAGTGTCCAATGCCCTCTGAGACCTTATCCAATTTGTATATATAGGTATGGGGAAAAAGTTGTAGCTTCATGTTGATGTTTTATGCATTTTAGCTCATTTCCTTTGAGTAAAGTTTTTAAACTGAAAGAGAAATCTTTGTCTGTATCTTTGATTTTACAGTTGAAGGTTTTCTAATGGAGAAAATTCAGACTAAGTTTTCATTTGTTTTGGAAATCACACACACACACACACATATATATATATATATATATGTGTGTGTGTGTGTGTGTGTGTGTGTGTGTGTGTGTGTGTGTAAGTATATATTCCTCTCTTCCACAAAGGATTTAAACAGGCCTATATAAATAAATAAATATGTTGATGGAATGAACTTTTAAGAGGAGCAGGGACCATACTAATTGTTAAGTAAGAATTTATGTTCATACTTGCTCAGAGAATTAGAGTGGGAAAGAGATTTTAAATGTCTTTCCCTTTGGAAATGATGGTTTCAAATAACTTTTACCCTTGTAATATGTTATTTTAATGTTAAAACATTCACAAACATTTAATAAGGACTTAACAAAGTTATTTGAAAGAGACAATAATAATATTTAGATTTGTGAAATTGAGTTTTTTGAAACATTTTTTCCCTGATCTACCAGGTCAACATATTCTATTGGTCTTTGCACCTTATTATATTCAATGCATTTAAAGAATTTGCCATTTTAGTAAACATTTGTTGGATGATATTTAATGTACAAGTACTAGCTGTACAAACTAATAAATAAATCATATCTGTATTCTCTAGAAGCTCACAGTCCAAAAGAAGAGATGATTTAGGTTAGGGGAAATATGGTACAAAGCCAAATGTTGAGGGAGTTAGAAGGTATGAAATATGCTCTCTGGAACATTATCAAGATTTGCATTAGTTTGAAAATGTCTTAATAACTCTTCCAAGTTTAATAGAGATGAGGAGACATAATCAAATATTGTGAAAGAAACAAAGGCAGTTAATGTGGATTAATGATTTGTTTAATATAATATAATATATATGTATATATTATATTATATTGAAGGAAAAAAATATATATATATTTAGAAATGTCATGTAGCTCATTTTGCCTGAATTCTTGGTCATCATGTGAGATTAGAAGAGAAAGGCAGGATAGAGCCTGAGTATCAATGCAACAGGGCCCCTGTTTAAGAAAATGTATTTTTTTTTTTTTAGCATTTCTGGTAACAGAAAAATAATTAGTGTCATTATGAAGATAAGACACCAGAGCCAAAAGGCCATGGAACTAGAAGGAATCTGTTCTCGTTGAGGATTTGGTTTATCATGGAGAGGACTTCCTAACATTAATATAATTCTCAGTAAATGAAGTCTCATGGAACAGAAAAAAAATCATAATGCTCTGAGTGCAGACTATCAAAACACCAATGTCATGGAAAGAGTTAGTTGGTTTTTGGCCTCCATAATTTTTAAATAACATTTTACAAAGTAAAAAAATTGAATGAGATGAAGTTAAACAGCTAAGTGAGACTTTCTTCAAGGCTGCAAGGGAGATCAGAACTTAATCTGTACTTAATCCTGATGAAACAAAAGGAGAGATTTTTAAGTTCTAGATTCAAAGTAAGAACTCTGACCATTCATGTTTGCTATAATTGATTTTAAAAAAGGAAAAATAAGCTTTCTAATTTCTTGTGATAGGGTTAATTTCAAAACTTTGAGCAATGTCTTCCTAAGTTAGGCTTTTTTTTTTCTCTTCCACAGAAATGGAGAGATAGAAGAGCTAATCTTCCCTGAGGTTTGCATTTTAAAGATATGGCTTTCAGGTTCTTGAGAAAAACATTATTGAGTCATAAAACTTACAAAAGCCTTTGAAAAACACATCTCAAAGGAGTAGAAACAAATTTACAATTCTAGTTTTCTTAAGTAAATGCTCTTAAGAAAGGTCAAGGCCAAAAGTCAGGAAAAAACCTATATAAATTCAGGGGAACTGAAGGGACTCCTAAATCCTTCTCAATTCAATTTCAATTTGCTTACAACTGCGAAAAGTAATATGATGGAGCATTTGCTTCTGTACTGAGCTGGTAGCAAACATAATCACATTATTGTGTCCTAGATCTGGAACACTCATGAAGCTAACCTTTTATGTATCTTTCTAGCAACAATGAGGCACAGATCTAACACTGGTCTCCATGACCTGGCAACCTTGCATTTTTTGGTGTGCAAAACTAGGTCAAAAAGCACTCAGCATCCTGCTACACAAAGTTGGAAGGTGTTTTTCAAAGCTTCCTACTGAATGTAATGACCCAGATTTGGCTCTGTTTGCAGAGGGTAGAAAAGCTGCCTCTCAGCTGCTGCTGCCACTTTGGCCTTTGCTCCTGTACATGTTTGTCCCTACTAGTTAATAAATTTTCCAATTGTGAGTTTGCAGAAATGTTCTAGATGAGCAAATAATTTGTGTGGTATTACTGGGGAAATAGTAGTTATAGGATAGAATATACACCTTTTTTTCTACATATATATATAAATAATAACAATAGAAGAGATGAAGTGAGCAATTGTATAGAAAAGGAAGAACAGAGGGTACCTGCATATGTGACTAGTTAGCAAACTAGCTAATTGATCTGGGAGACTTTACTTTGAAGAGTGCTAAAATAAATGTATCCCAGAAAGGAGAAAAGAGTGAATGAGCCAGAAGGCCACTAAAGAATCAACCTTTTGAGAATCTGGTCTTCTTTTTTAACTCATTATTAATTTTATTTTTAAAAATTATATACAACAGTAAGATACACCCTGACATTATCACAAAAGCAAGGAACATAACCTGCTCCAGTTCATTCCCCAGCATTCCCCATACTCCCTCCTTCTCTCCCTCCACTCCACCAATCACTCTTCAATCCATTTGCAGTTTATTTATTTATTTTTTAAATTAATGTCTTGTGGATACACCAGATGCTGGGACCCACTGTGCCACATCCATGCATGCACATAGAAAAGTTTTATCAGATTAATTCTATTGTTTTTCCCTTTTCTTGTTCCCTTCATCTATTCTACTGATCTTTCCTCTGGTTTTGATGCAATCTCTTCTCCCTTTTTCTCTTTCTCTCTCTCTGTTTTTGTTTTAAACTCTCCCTCCTTACTTTGGATTAGCTTCCGAATATCAGAGAAAACATTCAACCTTGTGGGACTGGCTTATTTCACTTAAGCATGATAGTCTCTAGTTACATCCATTTACTAGCAAATGCCATAAAGTTGTGCTTCTTTATCCATTCATCTGTTGAAGGACACCTAGGTTTGTCCTATAGCTTGGCTATTATGAATTGTGCTGTTTTAAACCTCAATGTGGTTGCATCAATGTAGTGTGCTGATTTTAAATCTTTTAGATATATAAGGATTGGGAAGATGGGTCACATGGTGCTTCCATTCCTAGTTTTTTGAAGAATCTCCATACTTCTTTCCAGAGTGCTTGCACTAATTTGTAGTCCCACCAATAATGTATGAGTGAATTTTCCCCCACTTCCTCACCATTTATTATTATTTGTATTCTTGATCATTGCCATTCTGAATGAAGTGAGATGAAATCTCAATGTAGTTTTGATTTGCATTTCCCTAATTGCTAGAGATGTTAAACATTTTTTTCATGTATTTGTTGATCATTTCTTCCTTTTTCCTTCTTCTTCTTTCTTTTTTTTTTTTTTTTTGGTAGTAGGGATTGAACCCAGGGTCACTTAACCACTAAGTTACATCACCAGCCCTTTATGTTTTTTTATTTTGAGACAGGGTCTTGTTAAGTTGCTTAGGGCCTTACTAAATTGCCAAAGCTGCCTTTGAATTTGGAATCCTCCTGCTTCAGCCTCTCAAGCTGCTGGGATTATAGGTTTGCACCACTGTGCCTGGCTGTGTTTCTTCATTTGAGAAGTGTTTGTTTAATTCTTTTCTCCATTCATTCTCCTTGGGTTATTTGTTTTTTTGTTAAGTTTTTTGAATTCTCTGTGTATTCTGAATGTTAATGTCCTGAGGAGCAGGTGGAAAAAGATCTCTCATTCTATAGGCTCTCTCTTCACACTCTTGTTTCCTTTGTTATGTAGAAGCTTTTTAAATTGGTTGACATTCCACTTACTGATTTTTAAATTCTATTTCTTATGTTTTAGAAGTCTTGTTAAGTAAGTTGTTCCTATGCTGACATGTTAGAGTTGGGGCTATATTTTTTTTTTCTAGCAGTTGCAGGGTTTCTGGTCTAATTCCTATGTCTTTGATCCATTTTGAGTTGACTTTTGTACAAAGTGAGAGAGAGGGATTAAATTTCATTTTTTTATATATGAATTTCCAGTTTTCTCAGAACCATTTATTAAAAGTCTATTTTTTCTCCGATGTATGTTTTTGGCACCTTTTCCTACAGTATCAGATAACTGTATTTATATTGATTTATCTCTGTGTGTTTTATTCTGTTCCATTGGTGTTCATGCCTGTTTTGGTGCCAGTACAGGGCTGTTTTTGTTACTATAGTTCTGTAATATAATTAGAGGTCCAGTACTGTGATGTCTCCTGCTTTGCTTTTCTTGGTAAGGATTGCTTTGGCTATTCTGGGTCACTTATTTTTCAAAGTGAATTTTAGAACTGATTTTTCGGGTTCTGAGAAGAATGTTATTGGATTGTTGATGGGAATTGCATTGAATCTGTATAGGGCTTTTGGTAGTATGGCCATTTGGACAATATTAATTCTGCCTATCCAAGGACACAGGAGTTCTTTTCTTCTTCTAATGTCTTCTTTATTATATTCTATAGTTTTATAGTTTTCTTTAGTGTTCTATATTTTTCATTGTAGAGGTCGTCGCCTTTTTTTGAAGCTATTGTGAATTGGACAGTTTTCCGAATACCTTTTTTTTAGCAGATGTATTATTGCAGGCTAGGGACACATTTGAATTATGGGTGTTGATTTTGTATCCTGCTACTTTGCTGAATTCATTTATGAGCTCTAGAAGCTTCTGGTGGAGTTTTTTGGGCCTTCTAAATATAGGATCATGTCCTTAGCAAACAGAAATAATTTGAGCTCTTTTACTATTAGTATTCCATTGATTTCCTTCTCTTGACTGATTGTTCTGGCTAGAGTTTCAAAGACTGTGTTGAATAGGAGTGGTGAAAGAGGGCATCCTTGTCTTGCTCCTGTTTTAGAGGAGATGCTTTCAGTTTTTCTCCATTAAGTATGATGTCTTCCTTGTGTTTGTCATACATAGCCTTTACAATGCTGAGGTGAGTTCCCTCTGTTGCTAGTTTTTCTATTGTTTTAAACATGAATGGGTATTGTCCTTTCTCAAATGCTTTATCTGCATCTATTGAGACCATGATGTGATTAAGTCTATTTATGTGGTGAATTACATTTATTGATTTCTGTATGTTGAACCAGCCTCACATCCCTGAGATGAATCCCAGTTGATCATGATCCACTATCTTTTTAATGTGTTTTAGTTTGCTGTTTGCCAGTATTTTATTAAGAATTTTTACACCTATGCTCTTTAAGGATATTGGTCTGAAGTTTTCTTTCCTTGATCTCTTTGTCTGGTTTTGGTATCAGGTGATACTGACTTCGTAGAATGGTAGTGTTCCCTCCTTTTCTATTTCATGGAATAATTTGAGGAGGATTGGTATTAGTTCTACTTTAAAGGTCTGGGAGACCTCGCCTGAGAATTCATCTGGTCCTGGGCTTTTATTTGTTGGAAGGCTTTTGATAGCTGTTTCATTACTTGGTATTGATCTGTTTACATTTTCTATATCCTTATGGTTTAATTAGGGTAGGTCATGTATCTCTAGGAATTTGTCCATATCTTCAAGACTTTCTACCTTATTGGAGTATAGATTTTCAAAATAGTTTCTGATGATCCTCTGGATTTCATTAGTGTCTATAGTGATATTTTATTTTTCATCTTGAATTTTGTTAATTTGAATTTTTTCTCTCTTTCTTTTGGTTAGTTTGGCTAAGGTTTATTGATTTTGTTTATCCTTTCAAAAAACCAACTTTTTGTTTCATTGATGTTTTGTATTTTTTATTCTCATTTTTATATTGATTTTGGCTCTGTTTTTAATTATTTCCTGTCTTCTACTAATTTGGGTATTTGTATGTTCTTTTTCTATGGCCTGTGATCAGTGTAATGTTAAATTATTTATTTTCTTTCTAGTCCCTGAATGTATGAGCTCAATGCTATGAACTTACTTCTTAGAACTGCCTTCATACTGTTCCAGAGATTTTGATATATTGTATCATTATTCTCATTTACTCCTAAGAATTTTATTACTATTTCTCTCTTGATTTCTTCTGTTGTCCATTCATCTTTCAAAAGTGTATTATTTAATCTCTAGGTGTTAGAGTGATTTCTGTTTTTAATCATATCGTTGATTCTAATTTCATCTGACAGAAAGGAAGGTAATGTCTTTATTTTTTTGTATTTGCTAAGATTTGCTTTGTGACCTAAAACATGGTTTATTTTAGAAAATGTTCCATATACTAAGAGAATAAAGTAAATTCAGTCATTGATATATGAAATATTCAACAGATGTCTTTTAGGTCCATATTATTAATTATATGTTTTAGTCCTATAGAATCTTAATTTGTGTTTGGATGATCTATTCAGTGATGAGAGAGGTGTGTTAAAAGTCACCCAGTGTTATTTTATTTTGGCCTATTTGATTCTTAATATTGAAGAGGATATGTTTTATGTACTAGATGTTCTGTTGTTTGTGACATAGATGTTTATCATTATTATACATTGTTCATATATGATTCTCTTACGTATTATATGAAGTAACCTTTGTCTCTCCTGATTATTCTTGGCTTGAAGTCCACTTTATCAGATATGGGAGTAGCTACCCTTGCTTGGTAATGAGTTCCATGTGAATGGTCTGTTTTTTCCCATCCTTTCATCTTCATTCTGTACATGTCTTTCCTTATAAAGTGAGTCTTTTGCAGACAGTATAATTCTGGGTTTTGTTTTTTATTTTTATGTTTTTTGGTACTGGAAATTGAACTCAGGGTTACTTAACCTCTGAGCCACATCTTCAGTCCTCTTAATATTTTATTTTGAAACAGGGTCTTACCAAATTGCTTACAGCCTCTCTAAATTGCTGAGGCTGGCTTTGAACTCAAGATCCTTCTAACTCCACCTCCCAAGCCACTGGGATTACAGGTGTGTGCCACCATGCCTGGTGGGTCTTGTTTTTAAATCCAATCTACCAACCTATGTCTTTTGATTGAATATTTTATCCTGTTCATATTCAATATTATTATTTAGAGATGATTTTTATTTTCTGCCATTTTGATTTATTTCTAATGCATAAGTTGGACTTGATTCTCTGTTAATTGAGTGTTCTTCTAGTATAATTCCTCCCTATGCTGGTTTTCATTTTTAATTTCTTCTTCATGAGATATTTTATTATATTTTGTAGCGCAGACTTTCTTGTTACGAATTCTTTTAGCTCTTGCTTACCTAAAGGATTTTTATTTTATCTTCAATTCTGAAACTAGTTTTTCTGGGTGTAGTTAGCATCCATTTCTTTCAGAGCTTCATATATATTATTCTAACCTTCCTGACTTTTACGGTCTGGGTTCAGAAATCAGGTGAATTCTGGATTCTTTTACTATCAAGAGTGGCAGCTTAATTATGGGTCTTGAACTGTCCTTGATAGAGGCAATGCCTCTCTTGGGATCTCTCCGTGCAAAGGTGTTGAATTGAGATTGTCTAGGTGCCATGGTGATGCCCTGTTCAATAGGAGATTCTGGGCCAGTCAAGGAGTTATTCTTGACCTTGAGGTTTAGATGCCAGCTGCTGAGAGGTAGAAAGTTATTGGTGCAATCTGATAATCATAATCTTGGTTAATCATGCTCACGATCTTGGTTCTGCTTACTTTTAAGAAACTTTCTCACAATAAATCCTTTTGATATTTATATCTGTATGGTTTAGAAACTTTCTCACAATAAATCCTTTTGATATTTATACCTGTATGGTTTAGAAACTTTCTCACAATAAATCCTTTTGATATTTATATCTGTTATGGTTTAGATGTGAGGTGTTCCCCAAAAGCTCACATGTTAGACAATACAAGAAGGTTTGGAGTACAAATGATTGGGTTATGGCCTTAACTCAATCAGGGAGTAAATCCTTGATGGGATTAACTGAGCATTGTCTGGAGACAGGTAGGCTGTGGCTGGAGGATGTGGTTCATTAGGGGCATAGCTATCAGGTATATATTTGTATCTGGCTAGTGGAGTTTCTCTCTGCTTTCTGATCATAATGTGATCTGCTTTCCTCTGCCACACTCTTCATGCTATGATATTCAGCTTCATCTTGGCCAGGTTGTGTATGGATGGAGACCTCTGAAACCACAGCCCTTATGTAAACTTTTCCTCCTCTACAATTGTGCTGGTCGGGTCTTTTAGTCACAGCAGCAAAAAAACTGACTAAAAGAAAAGCTATATAATAAATGTGCTGAGCTTGTTGTCACTACGTCCCTACCAAGGAGTGGTCAACCCCCGAGACCCAGCTTTTTCTCTATTTTTGTGTCTGTTTGTCTTTTCTTCATTCTCTAAGTGCCTGGTCTGAAAACCTGAACTAATGGCCATGCAGGTCGTAGGCAGTTTATCTATAAATGTAACCAGTTATTTGTCTCTTACAGCATTTCAAATTCTATCCTTATTCTGTATGTTAGGCATTTTCATTTAATGTGTCTGGGGATGGATCTAGTATGATTTTGAATATTTGGAGTTGTATATCCTTCTTGTATTTGAAATTCCATCTTGTTCTTAAGGTTTGGAGAATTTTCTGAGATTATTTCATTGAAAAGTTTGTGCATCCCTTTATCTTGTATTTCACAGCCTTCATCTATTTCAGTGAATCTCAAATTTGACCTCTAATGTTATCCCAGATTTTTTGAATATTTTGTTTGTGATCTCTTAGCTTCTTTACTTTATAGTCAACTTTATATTCAAGATTATGTAGTTTGTCTTCAAGGCCTGAAAATCTGTCTTCAAAGTGTTCTGATGTATTGGTGATGCTTTCCATTGAATTTTTATTTTGGTTTATTGAATATTTTATTTCTCAGATTTGTTCCTTTTTCAGAATCTCTCTTTATTGAAGTTATCTTTCACTTCCTGTATTTTCTCTCTGATTTTATTCTTTCTGTCTTATTACATATTTTTATTTTTATTTGTTTAGCTCATAGAGCATTTTAACTATGAACTTTCTACATTTATTCTCTGACATTTCCTTCATTGTGTTATTGATGGAGTCAGTTGTTAAAGCATTATGGCCTGTTGGGGATGGTTTGTTTCCTTGAATTTTCATATTGTTTATATGTCTACCCATATATCGGTGTATTTCTCACTACTTCTTTTACATGGGGGACTACTTTTAGTTTCTTTCTGTTAAGAGCTCTGGGTTGGATGAATATACAGATAATGATATTTTAAGTCAATGTGTGACCTCTGCTAATCTCAATATCAACTCCATTATAATCACCTCAGAGTCAAGCCTCGTTCTATTCAATTTTATAAGAAATATAAAATTTTGCTGTTGTTCTCCAGAGTTCATCAAATACAGTTACAAACATATAATAAAATTCTGGAATAGGTAAAAAATTAGTTATTAAATTTTATAAGCTTACTATAAACTTAAATAAGGGCTAAAAGAGAGGAGGAATAAAGATTGAGCAAAAAAGAGAAGGAAAAAGACAGAAAAAAATGAAAGGAAGAAAAAGATAAAGAAAAATAATTCATACCAAGATAGAAAGGAGAAATAAATTAATGGTGGGTATTTGAGGTAATAGCAGGCAATGAAAGAGGATGAGTAAGGGTTAAGCAAGTATAAACTAGGGCTAGGGAAACAATGATAGGAAGGTTGATTCCAATTATTGCTTAAAACTATTAAATACATTCAAATGGGTTGAAGGTGCAACAATGACTATTGGAATAAAAACTGTTATTAAATTTTAAGAGTTATTTATATGATCAAAGTTGACATTACAGTTATTTATAGTAAATCATGTCAAGGGGAAGCAAATTCTTACAAAATCTTGGTTTGGATTTCATTGGGGTTTAGATATTAGCAGATGTCCATCATTCTTTGGTCTGGATCTTTTCAGAGATGTAGGGGCACAGGAGCCAATTCCCTAGTTGCTATGCACCTTCCACCAGCAACTTCTGGTTTATCAGCCCAGGGGCCTTGCACCTGACTGCTTTGGGGGTGCAGCGTTGTGGATTGGGAGTTTTTATTGTGTACAGGAGTTCAAGATGCAGGCTCTTGAGTGTCCCTGTGATTGCTGTGGGTTACTGAGTACCTGCTTCCCTCTGTAGGATCCTTTTCAATGTGGTGAAGATCCTAGTGGCTGTCTGTAAGCACAGGTACTCTGGTTGTGGGTTTTATGTGAGTGTTCTTTGGTGCAGAAATATTTCCCCTGCCACTCTCTGGGGTGCTGTGTTGAAGGGATTCATGTGGTTTACCTGGCCCTAGTTTCCACTAGCCCCAATTGTGAATGGTGCATGTTGATTTTCTCTGTTGGCTATGTCTGATTCAATGTCCTGCCAATGTCCAAACAGTGTCCTTCCACTTACCAATTGTGATCACAGGTAAGTCTGGGTGCCAGTTAAGGCCGAGAGCAGCCACTTCCTGTTGACTTGACTCTGCTAATTTTCTCTTTACATCATCTCTCTCTGGCTGTGTTTGTGGGAGGTTTCTACTTAAATTTCCTGGTGTATTCAGGGAACTTATTGTGGCAGCCTTCTGTCTCTAGCTATCACCATCTGGAACTGGGGCTTTATATCACTGGATATTCAGGTATGGCTCTGATCTCAGAGACAGTCTGTAGGCTTTCCATGGTGTCTACTCTCCATATCAGTGGTTGGGGCCGATGTGGTTCTGGTGAATCCACTTTCCTCTGTTCAGGGTCTGAACTGTTGGTTTGCCCTGTTTCGGAATGGAGGGGACTCTGCACAGAGTCTTCCACCATAACCTGGGTCATGGAGGCTGAGCATCACTCTAGGTTAGGCACTTTTCCCAGAACAGGACCACAGCACCCCACTGCCCTTTTTTGTGGTGAAGGAGAGGGAAAGAGGTTTTAGCAATTTTTGACAGGTAGTGGACCCTCTAGAAGTTCTTTCTGGACAGATTCTTAAGAGATCCCACTGAAGGGGACTTCTCTCTGGCTCAATTTGCAGTCTGGGTGTGGAAAGATGCCATGTTGATTTAAGGGGGTGACTGGTAGGCTGAGATTTCCACAAGATAGCTGTGGACCCCCAGCTCAGCTTTCTTTTCATGTTTGGGTTTTAAGCTCTTTGCTTTGTTTTAAAGATCCCGCTGGTCCTGTCACACTTTAAATTTTCCTGCTTTTCCAAATGTTTTTAAGTGGGTGAGGCTAAGAGTTTTTCTACTCCTTCTCTGTCTGTTGCTCCTCCCCACCCGTACCCCCATGCACCACTTGCCCTACCCTTCATTTATTCTCTACTCTGGTATCTTACCTTAAAGTCTTTCCAGGTCTCAGATGTTGTAATATTGAGTCTTAGAGCATTTATTTTGTCACCCGCCTCTCAATTCTGCTTTTCCTTCACTGCCTCCTTTTTGTGTTGTGAGGAGATCAGGATTCACTGTCCAGTTCTCTTCTGTTATCTTTTTCAATCTTCCATTTGCACTTTTTCACTTTCACAAAGGTATCTATCTTTTATTGGATATATTCTAAGTAAAAATAAACAACAACAACAACCTATATTTAACTCTTTATAGTCAATGGCTATAATCCCTAAATTAACCCTCAAAATTGTCATTAAGTAACTTTTAAAATTATTTGACAATTAGTATTGATAGTAATGTTCAAAAAGCTGGAAAAAATGATTTTGAATGTTTTTACCATAATAAAATGATTAATGTTTAATGAGATAGGTCTGTTTTACTTGGTTTAAATATTATACGAGGTATACATATATGTGTCAAAATATCACCAAGTACCATATATATATATATATATATATATATATATATATATATGTAAAGTATTTTTGTTAAAAATAATCTTGAAAATAAAAATGAAACCTAAAAATATAACTTGTAAAAATTAAAACAAATTTCTTTTTTATATAAAAAGTGGAGAACTGCTCTGATAAATTCTGTCTAAATTATTATGAAGTTCAATGCTAGCAAAGTATTTGAATTTTGAATGAGTAATTGTTTGATCTTGAAAATAAATATCTTAAATATTCTATAGCTTGTTACATTAAAATACTATATGAATATTTTTGTGAATATTGAGCTGAGAAGGTGAAGACATACACAGACACACATACATATACTCAAACACACGTGCCATTGTGTATGTTAGGCTTACATTTGTGGAATTATTTTTACAATGTGTTTCCTTATACTTTAAATGGTATAGCATATAGGCTGCTTCCACAGTTTAGCTTTTGTAAATTGTGCTGCTATAAACATTGGTGTGGCTGCATCACTGTAGTATGCTGATTTAAAATCCTTTGAATATATGCTGAAGATTTGGAAAACTGAGTCAAATGGTGGTTTCATCCTAACTTTTTGAGGAGTCTCCATACTGCTTTCCAGAGGAATTGCACCAATTTGTAGTCTCACCAACAACGTATGAGCATTTCCTCCCCCCCATCTTGCCCAATATTTGTTGCTATTTGTATTATTGATAATTACCATTCTGACTGATGTGAGATGAAATCTTTTTATATCAATAAAGATAGGCTATTTATGAAAAATATACTTTTAAAAATAAGTTAATATAGAGGAGATAATGTGAACAGATTGAAATCCACTGTTATTTACTTATAATTGATTATAAGTCTTATAATTTTTAATTCACATATATCTTCAAAATATTTGCAGGATTAAAGACCTTCAAAAGGATTTTTTCTAAATTATTCAATAAGGTTAAGAGGGTGTTTTCATGCTTTCATTTGCATTTCTCTAGATGCTACAATGTTGAACATTTTTGCATTTATTTCCTTTTTTACAAATATTTATTTTTTAGTTGTAGTTGGCCACAATACCTTTTATTTATTTATTTATTTATTTTTATGTGGTGCTGAGGATCGAACCCAGGGCCTCGCATGTGCTAGGCAAGAACTCTATCGTTGAGCCACAAACCCAGCCCACCTGCATATAGTCCTTTTTTTAAGTATTTATTTTTAGTTGCAGTTGGACAGAATAACTTTATCTTATTCGTTTATATATGGTGCTGAGGATCGAACCCAGGTCCTTGCATGTGCTAGGCAAGAACTCTATCGTTGAGCCACAAACCCAGCCCACCTGCATATATTTCTTGACTATTCATATTTCTTCTTTTGAAAAGGTTCTGTTCAGTTCCTTTGTCCACTTATTGATTGGTTATTTAATTATCGATTAATTGATATTAATTAATTGATTGATTAATTGTTTTTTGGTACTAAGCTTTTTGAGTTCCTTGTATATCCTAAAAATTGCCCATCAATAGATGAATGGATAAAGAAATTGTGGCATATGTACACAATGGAATATTACTCAGCCATAAAGAAGAAAATTTTTGTATAACTAAAAAGAACCACAGGAAAAAAAATGACATAGCATATGTGACTTGTCATAAGTATAATCATAAATTGTAGATATTGCAAACTTTAAGAAAAAAATTAACTTATAAATCACAGTTTCTCTAATTTATAATATTATATATTTGTATGAATTTAAGCCCTCAGAAAATATGTATAGCCAATTGTCAATTCAAATTATCCTGTTAAATATATTTATAATTTGAATAATCTTTTGAAAATTTATTGATAAATAATTAATACACAAAAAGTTGTGCATATATAAGATGTATAGTTTGGTAAGTATGACAGTTTAGGCATAGTGAGCCTTTCACATCAGTTAGTGGTAGAAATCCTCTTGAAATCTAAGTTCTCAGATTCCAGTTTAGGGATAAGGGCACATCTTGTAAGCAGGCATTTTCAAAGATAGCAGTTCAGGCCTGCTGTGCTAGTTGTTCTGCACAAAATCTACTGAGACTAATAGTAAATAAAACTAAGGAAAGTCACCCTCCCGATGTTCTAAAATCATAGTTATATGAAAACTATAAAAGCTGTACCATTGGTATTTATCCCTTTCATCGGATTTTCACAAGATATATGCTAAAAAGCATGAAAACACCCTCTTAACCTTATTGAATAATTTAGAAAAAATCCTTTTGAAGGTCTTTAATCCTGCAAATATTTTGAAGATATATGTGAATTAAAAATTATAAGACTTATAATCAATTATAAGTAAATAACAGTGGATTTCAATCTGTTCACATTATCTCCTCTATATTAACTTATTTTTAAAAGTATATTTTTCATAAATAGCCTATCTTTATTGATATAAAAATATGTTTCTGTACCGTATAGAATACTTTTTTCCCCTGTGCTTTCTCTTTTATAAACCTTTAAATGTATATCAGAATCCTTGCTATTAAGTTCTAAGTAATCCCTCTATTTCCAGTTAAATTATTCTATATCAAAGAAATATCTAAATTCTGTGACATTATCTTCCTCATTTGAAATGTCAGTATTTATTCCTTTCCTTATGTTGATGTAATGTCATTATAAACTTCCTTATACAATTATCTTTCTTATGTCTTTGTGTCTGATTTCCACAAATATATTGCAAACTCCTTTGTTGTAGTCTACCCCAGTTTTTTGAAAATCCTGACACAGTGTCTAGTACATTGTAAAAATTTAAATAATTCTATTTCCCTTAGATATTTGTTTAGGATTTTGACTTTCAGCAGTCTTGAATCCAATCATTCAGCCCCCCTCTTAACTTTTGTATTGCTTTTTGACTACATCAAGTGTTATGGTTTGAATGTAGATGCCCCCACCAGAACTCCTATTAATGCAAAAATATTCAGAGGAAAAATGCTTAGATTATGAAAGCTGTAACCACTCAATTTTAACCACTCAAGTTTAAATGGAATGACTGGGTGGTAACTGCAGGCAAGTGGTGCTTACCTGAAGGAGGTGGGTCACTGAGAGTGTGCCCTACAAGAGTGTAACTTTCCTGTGCCACCCTTTTCCACCCCAGCTTCCTGACCCCATCATGAACTGAGCAGCTTTCCTCAGTTGGGCTTTTCCTCTATGATGTACTGTCTTACCTTGGGCCCAGCAATGGAGTTGGCCATTAAGGACTGAGAACTCGGAAATTGTGAACCTCAAGTCAACTTTTCTTCCTCTTAGTTGTTCTTAGTCACAGCGAGGAAAAGCTAATTAAAATATCAAGCATATAACTTGATGTGCTATGCGCTCTTACTTGCCTCTGCCAGAAGCTCTCTTCTACCTCTGTGAATATCACTTTCTTCTCTGCCTCATTCAGATTGCTGCTCAAATGTCACTTGTATGAACCTTCCATTTGAGGTGACACTGCCTTCAAAACTCTACTTCCTTACACTGCTTTACATTCTTTAGAGTACTTAGTATTTCCTGGACTTCTATTTATTTGTTGTAGTTGTCTAACTGCCCCATTTTGTAATAGTTTCTTAGTTGTACTTTTAAAACTTCTGTAACCTAAGAACATAGATAAATGGTCGCACATCTTATTCATTGTTGAATGAGTAAGTGAAGGGATGAGATACTGCTGACTACTGTCTACCAGGTACTGTAGAGGTGGCACTGAGAATGCAAGAATGAACTAGACACCTGAACTCGCCCTTAGAACAATGTTAATGTGTTGAGTGAAAGTAAATTATCACCATAAAAAGTGATTTTTTTGTTTTCACATATAGATGCATGCATATGAATATGATAAATGCTACAAAGGAAAATTATAAGATGCTATGAGAGAATAAAACCTGAAAACCCTCTTTAAAAAAATCAATGCTTAAGTTGTAAAAGATGAGGTGGAATTCATGGGGGGGAAGAGTTGGCTAAAGAATGTTCATGACAGAGGGAAACAGATATGCCAATGATCTGAGGAGGGAAGGAGTTTTTGCTGTTTAAGGAAATTCAAGTGGTATAAGATGGTGGGAAGAAAAGAGAGTAGAAACAGTCTATGTATCTAGAGATTTAGGCCAAACCAAATTTCACCAGGTTTTGGAGACTTTGTTAAGAATTTGTAGCTTTGTCTTGGAATGTAATATCATACGATTAAATTTTTTTTGAGAAAATAAGGGCCAAATATTAATTTTGAAAGATTTCCAGAGTGTCATAAGGAGAAGGCAAAAAGAAAGAACAAAAATAAAGATTGGTGTTTTACTAGAACAGAGGTTAGTAGTTCATTAATGCATATTGAGCTAGAGAGAAAGAAAAAGAGTGAGGTAACACTTATCTTCTGCCATCTTGTTTAGCACATTATCATTATCATAATACCATCCACAGTGAGTTCCCCACTGTCAGTTTTACCCAGAGGCTCCTTCTGGGCCTTTTTCTTATACTAGGCATATTGATATGCAATGGAAGAGGCCCCTTTCCATCCTTTTCTTTAGGCTTCTTTGACAATCCCTTTGCAGAGGCTGCCAGCAAAACATAGGTTGGCCTTAGTTTCTTTTTCTTTTCTGGGTGCAATTATTTACTCTGCCAGTCTCTCCAGGCATTTAGTTTGATGGGATGCAGCAAGAATTGCTTTGTCGCAGCGATGAATACCCCTGGCCAACTGGGGTGTCTTGTCAGATCTTAAAAGGGAGACTATTCCTGTCCCCAGGTCATAAACTGATAGTGTGGGAACTTACTGCCACATCCTTTGTGGCCAGCAGCCTCCATCCTGCCACCTCGGTCCCCAGTGGCAAAAGATACTGGAAGGCAGGGTAGAGGCCAGGTTCTCTTTGGCCATTTTCTCCTATAGCCCAGGTAGCTTTTCTGGGATTTCCCCCAACCCCACTCTGCCCAGTTTAGGGCTAGTATCCCTGACCACAGTGAGATGATCTGTGCCTTCCTGGGGCCAAGCTGAGAAATAGTGCTGGGATTTCTTCTGGTGTTCTCCTATCCTTACACACCAGATGCAGTGCTTTTTGGTAACTTCAACTTTATTCCTGATGGTTCAGACCCCTTATCACACAACTACATAAATGCCTGTACATACAGAATTTCTTTTACAACCAACTTCAAAATCAAGATTGTATAATATCTAGAAAAACCATTCAAAGGCCAGATTGTATTACAGTAAACTGTCTCTTTCTCTTAGACAGGCTTATACCTATGTGTGGCCCATTCACCTAAGATCTTTCTGCTCAAGAGACTATGTTAAGATCAATGCAGTGTGGCCCAGGACTTAAAGGGCCAGTAACAGACACCTACACACACACACACACACACAGACACACACACACACACACGCACACACACACACACACACACAAAACCATAGAGAGGATCACCAAAACCAGGGCTGACAGAAGAGAACCTTTAAAACAGACAGACCAGCATGTACAAATTTTTTCCACTTACTTTACCTTTGACAGACTGACTCCAACTTCAAGTTTTGTATAATAATGCAGAAAGCTATTCATTAATCATATCATTACAGTAAAACATTATCTTAGGCTTATACCTATAAGTGGCCCTTCAATTTACTTTACCTCTGACAGACCAACTCCAATTGTAGGATTGTACAAAAAAAAGAAACACAGAGAGGGACAAGACAGGAGCCCCAAAACCATGACTGACAGATGAAAACCTTTAAATTGACCAGCCAAGATCTTTCCCAAGAGACTACTTATAGGATCAATGCAGTATTGGTCATGTCTTAAGAGGGGCAGTAACAGATACCAACAAAACAGACAACCAGAGGGAATTCCCAAGCCCAAAGCCAACAAACAGATGAGAACCTAGAAAAGATGAGAAGGGAGTACATATTCCTAGGTTTTCTGAGTCCCACTTGACCATGACTCCTACACCAATGGCACCACAGATGTCCCTATAGAGAAGGACAAGATGTTCCCACAAAGAGGAACCAGGTGTGGAATCAAGGGTCTTGGCGTGCATCCTGAGAAACTTACCGAATAGCCAAAGTTGCTGCAACTTTTCTGAGTTTGGTTTCCTTTTCCTCAAAGTGGACCATGATGGAGCAACCTGTATATTCAGGGAGAGAAGGCCAGAGTTCCTGAAGCAAAAGGAGCTTCAGCACCTCTGGGATGGTTCCTTAATCCCTCCCTTTAATCATGGAAACAGCTCCTCTGGTTTGACCTGAGGGAAACTCACCTGTCTCCTAACTCTCCTCCAGCATTAAAGTGGGGTTCTTGGAGATCCAAGCCTGCCCAAGAAAGCTAGACTGGGGACTGCTCCCAGGTCTCACCTGGGGTACCAAACTTGTTGTAGAAAACTTGGTACTTTTCCTCAATTCCAGTCCAATAACAAGGACATGGTTTTGAGAAAAGGGAAAAAGATTTATTGCTTTGCTAGCAAAGGAAAATCATAGAGGACCCCTTTCCCAAAGGCTGTGAGTATCCCCATTCTGGTTTTTAGAATGCAGGAACTTGTTTTGTTTTACTTTTTGTTTCTTTAGATTGTAGGAACTTGTTGAGTAATCTTGACAGGCAGTTTTCAGATGTGCTCTAAATTAAGGTCATTAGTAAGACTGCCTGCTAAGATTAGAGTTGACTTTAATGGAGGGGCAAAAATAAATTGACAGTGTAATGTAATAACAGACTATTCATAGTTGACTGAATAATTTGTTAGAAATGTATTTCAAATAGTAATATTATAAATAGTAATTAGTCACCATTGCAATTCCAATTTGACTACATAGATCATTGCAATTGCGATTGGTAGATTTTTTTTGTGGGAGAGGTTCAGGTAATGGATTGAACCCAGGAGCACTTTATCATTGAACTATACCCCATCCCTTTTTTTTTTTTTTTTTTTTTTTTTTAGAGAGAGTGAGAGAGGAGAAAGAGAGAGAGGGAGAGAGAATTTTTAATATTTATTTTTTAGTTCTCGGCGGACACAACATCTTTGTTGGTATGTGGTGCTGAGGATCGAACCCGGGCCGCACGCATGCCAGGCGAGCGCGCTACCGCTTGAGCCACATCCCCAGCCCTACCCCATCCCTTTTTAAATTTTCTTGTTTGTTTGTTTTGAGACAGTGTCTTCCTAAGTTGCTCAGAATGGCCTTGAACTTGAGATCTTCCTGCCTTACTCTCCTGAGTAGCTGGGTTTATGGTTGTATATCACCACGCCCTACTCAATTATCAAAGTTCTCTAAAATAACCATAGTTAAATGTGCATTATGAAGATTTCAAATATATGTTAATATAATCCAGAGTATATAATGACAGAGTCAATTTCTTCTATTCACATACTGTTCAAACATGTCTCAATGTCAGGTTTTTATGTAAAAACTTGAGCATTCCATTAAGAAATGCACCCTTTGCTTCATTGTTGCTTATGAAGATCAAGAAGTTAATGGTAATTTTAATCTACTTAAAATTTATTTCAAATTTCCTTCATTTACATTTTTAAGTTTTCGTTTATTCCTCTGAGCTATTTCTAAAGCACAATATATTACACAAGTATAAAAAAACAACAATATATAATGTGTAAAACTTGCTATAAAAATGTATTATCTTTTCTTTATTGCCTACCAGAGTTAAGCTTTTGTAGATTTATTATATGCCTCAGGTTGTGGGCAGTAATATAACTAGTACAATTTTAAGAAAAGACATTAATGTATAAGATATCCTATAAACACACATTTAAAATATTTTCATAAAAACTTGAAAGTAGTTCCTATGTGATTTCAATTATTTTATCTGTAGAAATCTCATCTGTGGCGATGTGCTCACACTTTAGAATGTTTACAAAGATCTTCCTATGAGATATGAGGAAAAGAAAATTCAGAAAATTTTACCTGTAAGTTTTTTTCACCTAACAGTTATAGTTTTTAATAAATGATATAAATAATTTTTAGTTTTGCAAATGAGGAAAAAAATCTAATTTTGTGTATATGAAAGTCTCATTCTACTAATAATTTTACATCATAAAATAGTTTTGTAGATTACTTGCATTTTTCTAATGAGTCATATTTTATGGAACTAATTTTATGTTTCTCTTTTAGATATTTCCTTTAATGCTTTTTCCTCTGTTGAGGATTATACTTATGCTGAAGATCTTTAACAGTAATTTTTAAAATGAAAAAAAAAAGGTAGAGGGATTGATTATAGTTCAAGTCAGCCCTTTGTGCACAGGTCAGGATAGAAGTAGGCCATCTCTACTCTTAAAATATCTTAGGCCAGAGTTGTAGCTCAGTGGTAGAGTGCTTGCCTAGCATGTGTGAGGCACTGGGTTTGATTCCCAACACCACATAAAAATAAAAATAAAATAAAATAAAATAAAGGTATTGTTTCCATATACAGTTAAAAAAAAAGTTAAAAAAATCTTTTCAGGAACTTATTGTACTGCCAGATAAAACTCAAGGAACAATAACTTCTAATAAATATCAGATGTTCTCCCAGATCCCAACTTTTTCTAAATATATTAAAGCTATGCATAGAGCCATCTTTTTACATTATATGTGGCATCAAAATACATAGTTCTGTTCTTAGAGTTTAGTGTATCACATTTCTCATTAGGTACATAATAAAGGATGTTTGAAAGAATAGATGGATACTTTCACATATAAATAATTAGAAATGTTGCTGGGTGTGGTGGTGCATGCCTGTAATCCCAGCGGTTTGGGAGGCTGATTCAGGAGAATCACCAGTTCAAAGCCAGCTTCAGCAAAAGCAAGGTGCTAAGCAATTCAGTGAGACCCTGTCTCTAAATAAAATACAAAATAGGGCTGGGGATGTGGCTCAGTGGACTAGTGCCCTTGAGTTCAATCCCCCGCACCCCCCCCAAATGGAAATGTTATGAATTTAATAATCCTAAATTAAGTGAAAGCTTATGAATAATTTGAAGGAAAATATTTTATTCATAACCTAAAATAAATTGAAATATTCATTGTATCTAACTTTGTTTTTCCTATCTCCTTATTAGACCTAAATATAAATAAATAAAAACAAGATGCAACCATGTTCTTTAGAAATCACTAATATTTTATCAGTTATTTGAAAACTGTTTAACAGGTAATGTAATACATTTTATACAATGTGGACTTTTGAAGTTAAAATAAAATTTCAATGGTTATTTCATATTCAAGTTCTATATTTATTTTTTTAAATATTTTAAATAAGAATTATGTTTCATTAGTTTTCATGAAAAATTATGATATAAAGGAAAAATTTAAAACCTCATGTTTCAATACATAATAAAGGAACTGTTACTACTAGGCCAAATGTATCTTATTTTCATATGAAAAGAAAGAAGATTGTATATAATAACATATCACAATGAAAAATTGCTGAATCATAGTAAGCAGAAATGGCCAAAAGTTTGAAGAATTAGATTTAGACCTGGACCTAAATAAATTCAATAAATATCATCATTTATGTGGTGGACTTTATTTCAATAAGTATTTATGTAAATTCGAATTGTTTTTTACGAAAGACAATTTGAACAATGTAAAAGAGATATTTAAATTTTATTAAAGTTATATAATTTATAATTGGTGAAAGGTCTGGTTTCCTGAAAACAATGAGTTAGCATTTTTATTTAAAATTGACTGTTTCATCAACATTACAGTTGGTTTATTTAAGACTGAATAAAGGTTCAAGCTAGTTATTACAATATTGTAAGTAATTCTTAAAATAATTTGTAGGGTTTTTTTGGATCCAAAATTTAATAGAACATGAAGAGACTTCCTAACATGGATGTAAAATTTGGTTTCATCACTTTGAAAGGAGATTAAGCTAATTATTGATTATATTATAAAGGGGTTTTATTTTTACTTCTGACATAAAGGGGTTTTATTTTTACTTCTGGCATATGAATAAGAATAAAAGGTAAAAGGCAAAGCCAGGTGATTATAGATTACATAAAATTTAGAAGAGGCTTTTTCAAATAAATAAATCATGGTTGAATTGGAAAAAATTAGTGAAGTTGATATTTGTTTTATGTAGACACTAAAGGTTTTTGTTTTTGTTTTTTGGTATCAGGGATTGAACCCAGGGCACTTAACCACAGAGCCACATCCCCATCCCTTTTTTATATTTTATTAGACACAGAGTCTCGATGCATTGCTTAGGACCTTGATAAGTTGCTGAGGCTGGTTGAACTCACCCATCCTCCTGCCTCAGCTTCCTGAGTTGCTGGGATTACAGGCACATGCCACCCATGCCCGGAGATACTTAAGTTTTTATAGATACTTTTTTGTTGTTGTTTTTTGGCTCATGGCGTTATCTCATTAAAACATATATGTATAAATTTACATACCCAAGTAGATTTATGTATCAACATTGACTGCATTTATTAATCAGAAAAAGGCTGTGTTTTTAAGTAGTGAAATCTTTAATAATCTTAGTTTGTAACATTTTTACTTTATATTTTTAAATGATACACAAAACATAAAAATTCTATATAATAATGGGGGACCATGTGATGTTTTAAAAATTCATAGTCTTCACAGATCATATATGATACCCTTTTATTATTATCATCATTATCCTATTAACTTCTACATTTTAAACTTGTATAAATTGAATACGTAAATAGAAACAGAACAATAATATATTACCTAATTAGTTAAGTTTGTTACTGCATATGTGCTGACAGATGTCACTTGGGATGCAATGTTGTACTTTCTTCCTCTTTTGAAGGAAACTGAAGCAAATTCTATTTTTTAATTACTTAGAGTTATTATAGGAAAGGATATCATTAAATATTAAAAGCTAGCTTGGAAATTTTAACTGTTGTCAAAGACTCTAAACTTGATTTTTTTAAGTGGCCAATGACATGGTGTGCACAGCCTGCTTCAATAGCCTTAAGTGATTTGTCATGGCTTTGTTTTTAGTGGACTGAAATATTAGTTGGCACAGAAAAGCATATTATTTTATTACAGCATTTAGAATCAAGATTGGAAGTTTAATAAACCCACTTGAAATCCATCATAGTAAATTGATCCTCTGTTTTACTTTAAGTCATAAAATGGTCTGAGAATTACTAAAGTGTTTTGTTTCAAGAAGGCAGAAATATGAGATAAATATTCCAGTTTAATACAAATAAAGCTTGCTAATAATTTTGACAATAGCAACAGCACCACCCCAACCCCCCTAATTTGTCAATAAACCACTTAGAGTAAATATATTCTTTGGCAGCATATGCAAAAGAAATGTGGTCAATGAAGCTTCAGGTTCTAGGTTAAGAATTTTTTTTTAAAGACATCTAATTGGGGCTGGGGTTGTAGCTCAGTGGTAGAGCGTTCACTAGTGTGAGTGAGGCACTGGGTTTGAACATCAGCACCACATAAAAATAAATAAGTAAAATAAAGATATTGTGTCTAACTACAACTAAAAAATATTTTTAAAAATCTGATAAATCAACAGATGAAAAACTTACCAACTTCAAGCATCTGCTTGGGTTAAAAGGATAATACAGGCTATCAACTCTTATTTAGCAGTGGTCCTCAATATTGAACATTAGTAAAACTGATGTATCTAATTGACCAAAGAACAAAAACTTAAGTATATGTAGTAATCAATAGTTACTGTTGTTTTGAGAGAAGCCAATATAACATATCTAAGAGTTAAGTTATACAAAATGCAAATATTTTACTTTATTAGTAGGATACTAATATCCTACAAATATTAGTTTTGTTACTATTGTTTTAGCCTTAAGTCAAACTAACAGTGAGATTTTGTACAAATAATTTTTTTAGTATTAAATATTGTGATCTAAAATTTTATTAATAACACCTAAGAATGTATGAAATTTGTTGATGTTCATTTTTAAAAGAACTTATGAGAATATAGAACACCACTAAAATTAAAGAAAAAAAATGGTCAGAAGTTTGGCATGGATATTGTGTGAGTAATAAAATATACAATATAGAATTTTTAATGCCATTTTAAAATCTAGGGGCCAAAAACCTAGGTCATAATTACTTATTAAATAACTTTGTCCAGGGCTGGGGATGTGGCTCAAGCGGTAGCGCGCTCGCCTGGCATGCGTGCGGCCCGGGTTCGATCCTCAGCACCACATACCAACAAAGATGTTGTGTCCGCCGAGAATTAAAAAATAAAATAAATATTAAAAATTCTCTCTCTCTCTCTCTCTCTCTCCTCTCTCACTCTCTCTTTAAAAAATAAAATAAAATAAATAAATAAATAAATAAATAACTTTGTCCATAATGCTTCCCAATCTATGCTTTTTGAATTTTGGCCAACAATCACATTTTTTTGACCTACTTTTATTTTTAAATGTTTCATTATATTTATTATAATTGAAAGCATTTGAGATTTCAGTACTAACATTGAGTAGAAAAGGGAGTAACATATAAAGAAAAAATCACAAAGAAAACTAATAAACTTGGCTATTTAATGATGCTTAATGCAACTATGTGTCTTTTAGCAATTCATTTGAGATTTCTCTCATCACTGAAACAAGTGAAATTTGTGAAATTATCAGTATGGCTTCTTGTGGTTCTTTACAGTCTTATGAGTTTCAAAATATCTTGTAAAATTTCAAATTACATAATATTCAAATGCTTCCCAAGATAATGTTAAGTGCCATTTTGTCACCAAGTAATAAAACTATGAGTGTCCTTACTAGTAGAACACTGATAACAGTAAGTGAACAAGAGATGATTATTGAAGAATTATTTTTCTACTTCAAAATATATTCTTTTAAAGTAACATGAAGATATAATTAGCAACTGTAAATTAGCCAATGGATATTGTGCAATTTAATGATTTTTAGTATATTCATAGTTATGCAAACGTCACAATAGATTTTAGAACATTTTCTTCAGAAAGAAACATCTTTTTGTTAACTTTCTATTTGTCCCCAAGTTCACCAGCATTTGGCAACCAATAATCTACTTTCTGTCTATACAGATTTTTTGATTTATAGAAATTTGTCATACAAATGGGATCATATAATACATGGTCATTTGTGACTGACTTCTTTCACTTAACCTACTTTCAAGACTCATTCATTCATGTTACAGTATGTATCAGTGCTTAATTGCTAAAGAATACTGCATTGTATTTATATACCCTATATTATTCATCCACTTATAAGATGATAAATGTTTGAATTCTTTATACTTTGGGTCATTATGAATAATGCAGCTATGAACATTCATACACTAGTTCTTGTGAAGATAATATTTTCATTTCTGTTGAGTATGTATCTAGCAATGAAATGATCGTGTGGTCATGCTACATTTAACGTTTCTGGTTGACTGTAATCATCCTAGTGAATATAATGGCCTCTTATGATTTTGATTTGTATTTTCCTGGTGCCTAATGAAATGGTGCCTCTTTTCTTGTATTCAATGGACATTTGGGTATCTTTGGATAAAAGATTTTCAGATCTTTGACATTTCTTTTTATCTTTCTTTCTTTCTCTTTTTCTTTCTCTCTCTTTCTTTCTCTCTTTTTTCTTTCTTTTTTCTCTTCCTTCCTTCCTTCCTTTCCCTCCCTCCCTCCCTCCCTCCCTCCCTCCCTCCCTCCCTCCTTCCTTCCTTCCTTCCTTCCTTCCTTCCTTCCTTCCTTCCTTCCTTTCTCTCCTGTCTTTCTTTGCTGTCTTTCTTTTCTTTCTTTCTTTCTTTCTTTCTTTCTTTCTTTCTTTCTTTCTTTCTTTCTTTCTTTCTTTCTTTCCTCTTTCCTTCCTTTCTTTCTCTCTCTTTCCTTCCTTTCTTTCTCTCTCTCTTTCCTTCCTTTCTCTCTCTCTCTCCTTTCTTTCTTTCTTTTTCTCTTTCTCTCTTTCTTTCTTTTTTTTGTACCAGGGATTGAACCCAGGGATTCTCTACCACTGAGTCACATCCCCAACCTTTTTTCTTTTGAGGTACTGTCTTGTTAAGTTGCTGAGGCTGGCTTTGAGCTTGCAATCCTCCTAGCAATTCACTTGAGAATTCTCTCATCACTGAAACAAGTGAAATTTGTGAAATTATCAGCCTCCTGAGTCACACCACACCCAGCTTCTTTGACCTATTTTTAAATTGGGTTGCTTGAAACTCCTACAGCTCAAGAAATAAATCAAGAAGCAATAAGTGGGATTCTGTCAAATTAAAAAACTTCTGCACAGCAAAGGAAATGATTAAGAAAATTAAGAGAGAACCTATAGGATGGGAGAAAATCTTTGCCAGCTGCTTCTCTGACAGGGTATTAATATCCAGAATATAAAAAGAACTCAACATCCAAAGAAAAGGCAGCCAAAGTAAAAAAAAATGTAAGTATGATGCATCAAACTAAAAAAGTCTGCCCAGCGATGTAAATGATCAGTAGAGTGAAGAGACAACCTATACACGAGGAGAAAATATTTGCAAACTGCATATCTGATATCCAAATTTTTAAGAAACTCAAACCAAGCAAACATACAAACAAACCAAAAAAAAGTTTAAAAAAATGTTCGAAGGATCTACATAGAAAAAGAAAAGAAGACATACAATGGCCAATAAGTATATTGGTCAGTATCACTAACCATTAGAGAGATGCAAATGAAATCCACAATTAAATATTGTCTCACATCTGTTAGAGATGATGATACTTTTTTGTAAGTTTAGTTCCTGAAAGAATGAATATTTAAATGAATCATATATAAAAGAATTTTGTATCCAAGATAAAGTATTATAAAATATAACACTAATATTATTATGTATTCTCATAATTGAAAAAATTAATTTAATAAAAATTAAAAATATAAAACCAATCAAGCAAAATTAAAACTTCCCAAATGTCAGCATTAAATAAGAACTTTAATTTGGCTGTGGTGTTACAACCCATTTTTCCTTGTTTACAGATGTAATCCAAACATTAATCAAGTGTGTTTTAAAGTGGGTAATAAAGACTCAGAGATTATTCTCACAATTAGCCTGTGACCCTATTTTAAATGATGACTGCTTTCTTTGCCCCACTATATAAGATGAAAGATAGAATTGGGACTTTTAGGTAAATTTTAGCTAATGAAACTCTCCTCAGGAACCTTGAGTCACAGAAATGCCTTACTTTGGTAACTAAAATGTCCAGTATTGTCTAACATGTGTCAGGTGAATCTAGTGGAACTTCAGTGACTCCTTAATAAGGGCGTAGTTCTCATGGAATATTGAGAAAGGAAGACAGTTCATACTATATTTACCTACTAAAAATTCACTGTGTGAACCCACTTTTCTAATCAACATTTTTATGCCAGTAATTACGTTCCCTGGGAGATTTTGGCACACTGGATTATTCTGGGGTATTAATTGATAGTGTGACCATCATGTTACATGATCTCCTAGATTCTTTGATAGTTCACAAAGGGTGTCTTATGTATAAATTTGTAAAACTTTGACATATTTACTCAAGAGTTCTACTCCCAGCTATTTAGTAGAAATTATTTCAGGCAAGGAGACCGTACAGTTTTCTTGAGCATGGGTTTTGGAGGCAGATTGCCTGGTGTGTTAGTGAGCATTTTTTCTGTCAGGTTTTTTTTTTTTTTTTTTTTTTGTAACTGTGAACAAAACATGTGACAGAAACAACTTAAAGGAAGAAAAGTTTATTTGGGGCTCATGATTTCAGAGCTTCAGTTCCTGGTTGACTGACTTCATTGTTCTGAACAATGAAAGTGAGGAAGAACATAATGGCAGAAGGGTGTGGCACAGAGAAGCTACTTAGCTTATGGCATCCAGGAAGCATAGACAAAGTGGGAGCTAGGAACAAAATATATAATCCCCAAAGCATACCCCCTGTGACCCACTTCCTCCAGCCACACCCCATGTGCTTAGAGTTACTACCCAGTAATCCATTCAAACTATTAATTGGTTAAATTGATTAATACACAGATTAGGTTATAGTTCTCATGAT
This sequence comes from Spermophilus citellus, assembly GCF_964194105.1. Lineage (NCBI taxonomy): Eukaryota > Metazoa > Chordata > Mammalia > Rodentia > Sciuridae > Spermophilus > Spermophilus citellus. The sequence continues at coordinate 62,829,095 of NC_138182.1, read as the reverse complement.
CTAATCATTTGTCACTTGCATTAGCACAGTAGATTTAGGGAGATACCTCATGGCCAAACCATAACACCTTTATTATTAATATGAAAACTTGGGAAATTGTTGGAGGTAAGAAACCTATTGTATCTCATTTTTCTCATTTTTGAAAGGGACTAATCAAACTACCCACATCACTAAGAGAATTAAATATTGTATTTAATAGCATAAAAATCTAAATCATGAAATTATGAACTAATCATAGTTGCAGTCATCTCAAATATTATGAGTCGGCAGGAATTCAAGACTTTTGTAATTGGTTAGGACAACTGATGTTAGTCTTACTTCCTTAATTATTAACATTCAGAATCTAATTTGAATACCTGTCACAAAGTAGATTTTCAGTAATCACTTAATGAATGAATGGGGAAAATCACCAAATTATATTTTAGTGATTATCTTCAAAAGATATCTAACTTGTCCAAATATTTGAAAAATTGAGAATATAAAAGAAAGACTACCTTCAATTTATAGTGCATGGTACGATAATCCACTTGTGATTTTTAAAATGAAGTACAACATTAAAGGGTAGTGGTTTTAAAATTATGAAAGGTAAACAACCCTGCCACATTATCAGCATTGTTACTAGATGTAAGCACTTGCTCCTAAATGCTATGCTTTAAAAACCAACACTTACTTACTCTTTTTCTCTTCTTTTTCAGTAATGGAGATTTAATCTAGTGACATTCTACCACTGAGCTGTACCCCAGCCATTGTAATTTTTATATTGAGACTGGGTCTTTCTAAGCTGCTTTGAAACTTGTGATGCTCCTGTCTTATCCTCCCTAGACCTGGGATTACAGGTATGGACCATTATATCTGGCTAAAAACAAAAATTTAGAATTCTAATGCATTAGGAAAAACCATTGATTAGATGAACATAATTTCCTTCCACCTTGAAATTGAATTATTCTAGATAATTGTTTATATGTGCTCTACATGTTTAGAGGTAAAAAATATGTCAGATTTACTCAGAATTTAAAAAAATATGAGAAAAACAGCTTTAAATTTTCTTTTAACTTCCTTTTTAAGGGTAATCATGTTGTAGTCAGTTTTGATTTGTCTATTTATTTTGTAAAGACATGTTTTTCCTGCAGAAATTGCAACTATGATAATCATCAAAGAGAACAAATTCATTAATATATTGTCAAAATGACCACACTATCATAAACATTATACAGATTTAATGCAATCACAATAAAAATCCCAAAGACATTCCTCATAGAAATATAAAAAGCAATCATGAAATCCATGTGGAAAAAATAAGAGGCCCAATATAGCCAAAGAAATCCTTAGCAAGAAGACTGAAGCATGTGGCATCACAATACAAGAACTTAAACTATGCTACAGAGCAATAGTAATAAAAACGGCATGGTATTGGCACCAAAATAGACTTGTAGACCAATGGTGCAGAGCAGAGGACACAGAGACAAACCCACATAAATACAGTTATCTCATACTAGACAAAGACACCACAAACACACATTGAGGAAAAGATAGCCTCTTCAACAAATGGTGCTGGGAAAACTGGATATTCATATGCAGCAAAATGAAATTAAGCCCCTATTTCTCACCATGCATAAAACTCAACCCAAAGTGGATCAAGGACCTAGGAATTTGACTAGAGACCCTGTGCCTATTAGAAGAAAAAGTAGGCCCAAATCTTCATCATGTTGGATTAGGCCCTGACTTCCTTAAAAGATTCCTAAAGTACAAGAAATGAAATCAAGAATCAATAAGTGGGATGAATTCAAACTAAAAACCTTCTTCTCAGCAAAGGAAACAACAATGTGAAGAGAGAGCCCACAGAGTGGGAGCAAATTTTTACCACATGCACATCAGCTAGAGCACTAACCTACAGGCTATACAAAGAACTCAAAAAACTTAACATCAAAAAAACAAATAACCCAATCAATACATGGGCTAAGGAACTGAACTGATACTTTTCAGAAGAAGATATACAACTGATCAACAAATATATGAAAATGTGTTCAACATCTCTAGTAATTAGAGAAATCAAAACTACTCTAAGATTTTATCTTACTCCAGTCAGAATGGCAGTGATTAAGAATACAAGCAACAATACATGTTGGTGAGGATGTGGGGGAAAAGGCACACTCTTACATTGCTGGTGGGACTGCAAATTGGTGTAGCCAATATGGAAAGCAGTATGGAGATTCCTTAGAAAACTTGGAATGGATCCACTGTTTGGCTCAGCTATCCCACTGTTTGGTCTATACCTAAGGGACTTAAAATCAGCATACTACTACAGTGACACAGTCACATCAATGGTCATAGCAGCTCAATTCACAATAGATAACTATGGAACTAACCTAGGTGCCTTTTAATAGATGAATGGATAAATAAAATGTAAATATATATATATATATATATATATATATATATATATATATATATATAAATATTACTCAGCATTAAAACAGAATAAAATCATGGTGGCATTTGCAAGTAAATGGATGGAGAGTTGGATAATATAATGCTAAGTGAAGTAAGCCAATCCCCCAAAGCCAAAGGCCAAATGTTTTCTCTGATAAGTGGATACTGATCCATAATGGAAAGGGGTGGCATGGGAGGAATGGAGAAACTTTGGATAGGGCAAAGGGGAGGGAGAGGAAGGGAAGGGGGCATGGGGTTAGGAAAGATGGTGGAATGAAACAACATCATTACCCTAGGTACATGCATGATGATACAAATGGTGTGACTGTACTTTGTGCACAACCAGAGAAGTGAAAAATTGTGCTCGATTTGTGTACTACGAATCAAAATGCATTATGCTGTCATGTATAACTAATAAGAACAAATAAATAAATATATAAATTTTAAAAAGTGAACAAATTCATTACAAATCATTAATAGGAAAACTTCAAAGAAAATTAAAGAAATCATATCACGATCATGGGATATATACCCAATATTTTTCAGCAGCATTTTATTTAAGGCATACTGATACACAATATAATTTATGATTAATTGTGAATTTTTGAGCCATAAAGCCTACTTTTGAAGCCTTTCTCAACCATATTTATGAAAACTGAGAATGTTTACTGAAACTAGGCTTGAGTTTTCAAGATGGCAAATATGAGTGGCCATATGGGTTTCTACCTTTTATAGCAAATGTGAAAATAATGTGTATAAAATATGAGTTGTCAGTTATTTTACTGAGCTATGTCTTCATGAGGTACCAGGGATAATAGGAATAATATGTGAAAGGAATTATTTCAGTTCAGTGAAAATATTTTTTAGTAGTTATCTTCAGCTCCCTCAGTTGGTAGGGATTAGAGGAATGAGTATGTTCAAGACTTAGAAGAGAGGAATTTGCACAACAGAAATCTAGCCAGAGTACATACACATTTTTGATAATAGTTGTATTCTAGTCTCCAGGTAAGAATTTCATAATGATAATTGCTGTTTTTACCTATTAATACCATGGTTGAGATTTAAAATCTAAACAAAGTAACTATCAAAATTCTTCTACTTGCATATTTCTTGATTTCTTCAAACTCTAATATGACTTTTCTGCCAATAAATATTGTCTTTTGTTTCTCAGAGATCAAAGTCTATCCCACTGTACATTCTTTTTCTATAGTTGTAGGTGGATAGCATGCCTTTATTTTTTCAGTTTTTTATGAGGTGCTAAGGATTGAACCCAGTGCCTCACCCATGCTAGGTGAGTGCTCTGCCGCTGAACTACAGCCCCAGCCATAATAAACCTTATTTTTAATGCTCTTTTTTCATTAAATAATGAGTATTAAATTATTTTGTAAATCTGTTCTAAGATCTTTGTAGTGTTCAAGAAAAAAATTAAAAATAAAAATTCTCTGATTTACATATAAATATAATTCATATGTTGGTCTGATTTCATTTATTAAAACTAAACCAAAATTAAATCAATGATCAATTTCAGGACATCTCTTTGAATATTCATTAGGGCATATGGTAAACATTAAGTGAACATGAAAAATTAAAGAAATAATATCACTATCATTGATTCAAGTCTACTGTTTCAGGCAGATATTTTATTTACAGTCTGTGTTCTCTATTGTCTAAATCCTGTATACCTTTGGATTATAGCTATTCTATCCTGTTTTTGTTTGGATTGATATGCTGTCATATTTCTTTATCTTCAATATTTTAAAATTTTATACATATTCATAATTCAAAATTAGTGCTGAAAATTTTCATTACAAATTTTAAAACATAAAAAATGTTGTTTTTTGAAATATTGGCTAAATTTTTATCACTTTCTTCACAAGGAAACATTTTAAAATAACCTCTCATTTGTTCTACCTTCCCCTTATACTCATTTAATTTTTTTCTTCTCCTAATTATATAGTTGTTCTTCTCTGTGTTTCAATAAACCTAGAACTTGCATTTATTCAAAAAACATTTTGAGGACCTCCACTCTTGCACATTTTGAGATGATTATTAAGGATATTGTCATCTTTAAGGATATAGAAATCTTTTGAAAAATTAATACCAGGGTAAAGCTATGGTATGGAATTCTTTCTTGTTAGCACAATAGCACTCCAAAGGATATTCTACTTCTTCTTTTACTACAGTCACTATTTATCCTTTACATTATTACAGTCAGACATGTATATTTATCACTGGCTAAAAGTGCTTCTCGGGGTACTAATGGCAGATCCATAATATTTTTCTCAGTTATTATTCTCTACTTATCTTCCTGCTTTTTAAATTTTGCTAAGTAACTTGTCCTTAAAATTTTCATGTTTTTGCCTCTTTCATGTATATTTGTTTTTCTTCTTATTTCTTGGATTAGACCACATTGGTTAAAATATGAAAGGATATCATTACTCCATCAATTAAAAAGACTTCTATCATTTATCCTTAAAAAAATTTACCTTACCTAAAATTTAAATTTCTAGCTTCCCCCTAAATATTTATAATTATTGTGACTTATTATTTCAAATGCAACAGGTTTTGTAAAACTTAGTTTGATTCACCACATCAATTCTTTCTTGAACTTCTCCATTTCTGCTAAATCTGTCATTAACTTATTTTGTAACCAGACTCCAAATTGGTATCAGAATTTAGATTAGCGATCATATTCACTTGAGTCTGATCTCATTTATTTATTCTTCTTGGATTTCTTTTTCTCTACCAAAATAAGCCTACTCCTGACCTTGTCCTTGTCTCCCATGCATATCATATGCATTTATGTTTTTCAAATTTACTATTATATATAGTTTATCACACAACTCTTCTTGGAAATTTATCTGTGCTACCCCTTGGTAATATTTACCCATCCCCAAAACACATCTGAGTGTAAAAGAGGACATTGTTTAAAGTCTTTGTTGCCGTAAAGTAAATATTAGTTTTATTGATATTACTTTGGATATTTTTCTTATGAGGATTTTTTTCTATTTTGCTTGTCTTCATAATTATGCATTAAATATGTGATCAAAACACTATAATACAATCAATGAAGTCTCCACATTTAATATTTTCTGACTGATATTTCAGTTCTATTGTATTTACATGGACAAGGTCTTAAAATTGTAAACATTCCATGAGTTTCTTATTTGTTTATGGTCATTAATTGGATTTCTACTTAACTAGTTCATTTCCAAAAGAGAAAGGTGTGTTTTCCGTAGGAAACAGAAATCAAGGCAACTTAATGAACCAGAGCTTTATTGGTATATACAACCCCAGGGTTGGAAGATTGAGATGAAAAGGGAAAGTAGGCCAGGAAGGTGGGAAGGGAGCAAGGTAGTGCATTTATAAGCTATTCACAATTTAATAAGAAAATACAGCTGGTAGTTTAACAAGGGTAATGCATCTAAAAGGAAATGAATATTCTGCCAATAAATATTGTCTTTTGTTTCTCAGAGATCAAAGTCTATCCCACTGTACATTCTTTTTTTTTTTCTATCTTAATGGTGTTAATCAGCTGTTCCTGGCCTGTTTACATCCCAGACTCTAGTTCAGTGGAACTCTGTCTACTCTCAGCAGTGAATCCTTCTCTAGTACCCAGAATCTCTTGCTCAATAAATCCTGTACTTGCAGGAAAGCCCATGTTTATAAGTTGGTTACTGGGCCTAAATAGTGAAACAGGTGAATTTCAAATCCAAATTTTGTTTCCTTAACACATGAATTCTAATAGCTTGGGAATGCTGAACAAAATATGACATTTTGGTTAAATTAATGTTGACTCCCATGGAAGACCATATCTGTATTATACACTGTTATATCCAAAGCTGGTGCTTTGTAGAAACCTTCAATATGCTGTTCTATCATTCTTTACATAAGATGTTTTTAGGTGACAAGTATAGTAAGAATATATAGTATAAAATATATAGTAAGAATATATAGTATAGAATATCCTATGGTGAGCCCATTTCTGAATAGATTTTAACCATATAAGAGAGCTTCTTTTTTCTAAGAAAATTTTGTCAGTCATAATATAGTAGAATTTTCTATGCCTTTTTATGATAACAAAGTTATACAAAATTACATATAAGAGGAAGTGAGTGGAAAGGGGAAAAACAAGAGAGAGAAATGAATTACAGTAATTGGGGTAGAGAGAGAAGATGGGAGGAGAGGGGAGGGGAGAGGAGGGGGGATAGTAGAGGATAGGAAAGGCAGCAGAATACAACAGACACTAATATGGCAGTATGTAAAAAAGTGGATGTGGAACTGATGTGAATCTGCAATATGTATACGGGGTGAAAATGGGAGCTCATAATCTGCTTGAATCAAATGTATGAAATATGATATGTCAAGAGCTTTGTAATGTTTTGAACAACTAATAATAAAAAAAAGCTTAAAAAAAAGAAAATACCCTACCCAGAGTATGTATCTATACTAGATAAGATAAATATCTATCCCCTCAAAGGTAGAAGGGGATCTATATTGTCATTTTTCACCAACTTTTAGGTTTTTTTCCAAAGAAGTATAGCATGTTATCAGTTAGCGGGGCTATAGTGAGATGAGTCTTGGTGAAAGGGAGCTCATATTTTTAGATCCGTGCATAGACTCAATCCTATCACTATTATTTGTTTGGGAGAATATTGTGGGACCACTGAGATGTCTGAGAGGAAAAGATGGTTAATGTCCATCATGTAAGTTATACTGTCTACTTGACTGTTGCTTCTCTGTAATAATTGCCAACTGACAAGCATTCAAGAAAGATCCTCACTTTGAAGTCACTCTAGTGGATCTGTTCATCAGAGATCAGACCTCAGACTTCCTTTTCTGTTGATAGTTCTCTATTGTTTCTTAAGACTCACCACTAGCTAGCAAGACAGTGTCAAATGCTGAGCATTGACAGTGCTTATAAATTCTTGTAGATTCATAACTTAGGCCATCTCTCTAAGCATGCAAAGTGGACATCCTACTAAGCTGTTCACAGCTTGGCCTAAGAGAATTATTTTCTTTCATCATTGTCATGGCTAGCCCTGTTATAACATATGAACACACTAGGGCTGAATCTTTTTCTTTTCTATGATTAAATAAATTCATTTATTGTTAATGTATCCTATTGGAGGCCATGAATTTGGGTTGAGAAATAGGCACATATATACTTACTCAAAGAATGAATATTTATGTAAAGTATGGTCTTGCTACACAACTTTGGAAGTGTGAACCATGATTTTTATTACTGAGACTAGATGCACTTTTCTCAATTTTCATATCCACCACAGATACTTCCTGAACTGATTTTGCTCATCAACTGGTATAAATGGCAGGGAAGCTTACACAACAACCTGACTATGCTTGTTCTAAAACTCTTAGAAACTGGTAACCAAATAAGCCTTGAAACAAATAAGTTAGAACTGTATTATGAAGGTGCTTCAAAAGTAAAAGAAGCACAGTAAATTTAGTGCCTCATTTTTGCAGGCTTGGAGAATAAGAGACAATGACTTTGTCTTATTTTATTATTATTATTTTTTTTTTTTTGGTACCAGGGATTGAACCCAGGGGTGCTCAACCACTGAGCCACATTACCAGCCTCTTCATTTTTTGTTTTGCAACAGAGTCTCACTAAATTGCTAAGAGCCTTGCTAAGTTGCTGAGGCTGGCTTTGAATTTGCAATCCTCTTGCCTCATTCTCCTCAGCCCCTGGGTGAATTTCTCTTCTCTGCGTAGAGAGAAGCTCTCCTGCTATATTCCAAACTATAAGATGATTAACAAGTCTACAGATGCAGAAGGTCCATGAAACATCATGGGATTTATCCTTCACCTTCAACATACATGTTTGTTACTAGGTTATTTCCTACTCACTAAATGCAACTGGCACCATGATAGACAGCATCAGCAGAATGGATGCCTTTGATGTTTTGCAGAATGTCAGGATAATTAAGGTTTTTGAATACTATATTATGACAAAAAATAAGAGCTCTGAAAAAGTGAAAGAGCTTTATGAAAGCATACTTTCAACTTTCTTATATAAAAACAAACTGCCTGGCTCTTTTCTAATAACATCTTGATAATGAGAATGGAGAAGAAAGCATTTGTCAAGGCTTCTGTCAAGTCAATAATTACATATCAATGCTTATGGAAAACTATAAAGATCTCCCCATTCCTAGAAGCTTCACTTTGGGTTGGTTCTATGCTTGAGAGGGTACATTCTTTCTCTTTGCAATCTTCTTGACTCTGAATTGTATTTATTTATTCTGTCCAACTCTAGGCTCCCTGTGGATATGGGTTACAAAAATTTGAACAGTTTGCTTATTCTTCCTATAGCTTAAATACTTCTGAATTTGCATTTAAACATAGATTTGCACAATTAAAGATAAAAAGTGAAACCCGTGTTAGGAGTGTAAAGTTTTAATTTTTCTTTATTTAGAATAATATTGAATTCTAAGTAACTTTAACACCATAATAAAAAGACTAGAAGAAAAACTTTATATATAGCTTTAGCAATACTTTGTTTATGTCTTTGAGCAAAGGTCTTTGTTTTTCATTATGTCTCACTAATTATGTAGTTAACTGTGTATCTAGGAGATTGATGATGTATGCAAAAAATTTACAACTACTGTTAATAACACACCAGGGAATGAATGAGAGCTCTGCTATCTATATTATCAATTACAAAGTTATATCTAAAATGATAGTTACAGAAAAGGTCTTTGAAACCACTGTACCCACACTGAAACAAAATTTCGTTTGTTGTGCAGCTTCTATATATTCCACTATAACAGAGAAAAACAGAGTCCATATGTGGTGTTTAAAAATATCACATATGCTTTTCTCATTTTATTTTGATATCATTAAAAGCTATAAATTCCTTTGGGAAGGATTGGAAAGACTATTGTACATACTTGAAGTGGTATGCTTCACAAGTAATCTCACTTTTCCCCTTAAATTAGCTGATTCTGAGTATATCCCATTATTTTGATCTAGAAATTGCATGAATACTAGAAATTGCCATTGCATGGCTAATATCAACTTTAATCACCAATTATTAATCTTTCTCATCATTAAAATAAAATAATACCCTAAACAAAAGCCCATCAATCTCACTTCAAGATTCTTGGTGACAATTTCCATAGATCCTCATAGGCCTTGGCAATTTGGATGCCACTCCAGTGTCCCTATTCTTTTAATTTTATTACATGGCTCTGATGATTGGTGCTGTTACACTGATCCTTCCATTCTGGAATACCAATATTTCCAGTGATATTAAGCTCCAGGGAGAGGCAGCATCCCCTATTCCTATAGCTATTTTCTTAAAAGTGTGTGCTTTGATGTGAATGCTATTTTTTTGTTTCATTAGATTTCTAATTCTCTATCTAGATGATATTGAGGCTTCACTCTGGAAAGAAACTGAGGTACCATCTTTGGTGTTAATTTTTTGTTTTGCCTTGTTTCTTTCTTTCTTTCTTTCTTTTTTTTAATAGGAAAAGAAGATAGTTTTCTTGAATCTAGAAGGGAAGAATTCAGAATATTAAGGGGTTGAAGATTGCCGGGCTTATCTTCCCACATCTCTATTCAACTGACAGCATCCCATTCTTTCCTTATCAATTATGTGGTTTTCCCTTGAAAACAAATTGACATATTTTTAATCATCAATCTTACCCATTGTAAATGTGGGACTTTGGATATTTCACTGTAGTCCTCATTAGTTTTACTTTCTTCATATGTGCACATTATATATTATAATCTAAGTAAATTACATTCTTCATTTACTAGTCTGTTATAAATTATTATCTCTTTATCCCTCTCTTGTTACACGTATTGTCTACCTCATCTCTGATACTTCTGTATTAATTTGTTTTTCTAAGTATAGAACTTTGTTTTCTTTGTTTTATAGAGTCATTTCAGACATTGCACTGTTTTAGCTGAATCCCATAAGATCATTGATAATATGTGTAGTGGTACTAATTCAATCAAAAGCATTTCCTGCTGCTGAAATCTCATAATATGGCAAATTAATGTTACCATTAATATTTTAATTTATGGTAACAATAGTAATATGTGTAATCACTCACTAAGGATCTAAATTTAACACTGTGTATCTGTGTATCAAGAGCTTTAGGGCATACCAAGTAGATAAAATGTGGTCCTTTATATAAAAATACTTGATAGAGGGCTGGGGTTGTTGCTCAGCGGTAGAGCGCTAGCCTAGCTTGTGTGGGGCCCTGGGTTTGATCCTCAGCACCACATAAAAATAAATAAAATAAAGGTATTGCATCCAACTACAACTAAAAAAATAAGAAATACTTGATATAAAACTATACAACTTTTTATATATTCATTTATATTTCATAAACTAGATACAGAAGTGGTTACAGGGATGAGAGATGTACTTTGGACTGATTTCTTTCTGCATTGTGGTAGGATGAAATAAAAGTAAATTAAATTTATTAAATTATAAGGAAAAATATTGGATTTGTGAATAACATATATTTACTGTCAAGCAATTAGATGTCAAGATGTTACACTAGAACAATGAGACAAACTTAAAATGACTGTTAAGCCCTTATTTACATACTGGACAGTGGAGGCAAGAGAAAAAGGTTGTGTTGGCTTCTTACTGTCTCATGTTTCCCCAAAGACCAGCACCAGTGGCTGTCAGTTAGAAGAGCAAAAATGAGGTAAACTGTTTCACTGTCAAGTAGCATTGAATAAAAGATTCTTGATATGATGGAACCATGAGTTAGGGAGGAAGTGATCAGGAAAGACCAAGGATGAAAAGAACAGAGAAAAAGCTGGAAGCAGTGGTCCAGGAAACCCCTGATGGAGGAAGACTGACGACGAGAAAGCTTGGTACATTTATTATATAGGTTTAAACATCAAAAGGACTTATTGTGAGAAAGTTTCTTCAAAGCAAGAAGAGTCAAGGTCATGAGTATGAGCAGCCTGATTATGATTATCAGCTTATGCCCATAATTTCTACCCCTGAGCAGCTGGCATCTGAACCTCAAGGACAAGAACTGAATAGCTTCATGACTGTACAGGATGCCTGCCTATTGGACAGGGCATCAGCATAGCAACTGGGATATCTGGATTGGTGCCTTTTCACTGAGAGTTCTTCTGAGGGGCATCACCTCTGTCATAGGACAGTTCGGGACCTGTAATTCAGTCGCTGCTCCCAACATATATGGATCTAGAGATCAAATCCAGGGCCATATGTTTGCTATGTGTTTTACCACTGAGCTACTCTTTGATCCTTCCAGTCCCACACTAGAAGCACCCAGAAGTTGCCCATTGTGGACCCAAATAACCCAGACATTGAGGGGTTGTGACCATGAGTATTTAATCTGTCTGAGGCAACAGAAAACCAGGACCATGATCAAAACCACCCCAACTTAAATAATCAGTTCTACCTGGAGAGAAGAAGATGGCTATGAACCTGCACCATTACCAAGCCAGGAAAAAATGTCCCACAGGCAACTAAAATGTATGTGGAAGAGCCAGGCACCCTCTGTCAAAGTTTTGTAATGAAATGTTCTGTTTGCTAGGTTTATTGATCTTGGTACATCATGAGGTACTACTGTAAACAAATGGGTGGGGTTGTTGGTGGGGAGTATAGAGGATGAAAAGGCTGCCATAATTGTGGCTAAAATAAACATTTATTGGGTCCAGATTAATAAGATTAGGGCACTTAAGGTACCAGAAAGATCCATAGTTAGAGAATATCTATTTGTGGCACAGCAACCAGATATTTATCTGCAGGATCAAAGGATGTGATATTTGAAATTTAATCAAATTCATGTTTGTGTCAACATCCTGGAACAGAGGTACTGATATATTTAGTGAGGGGGAAGTTACATGGGTATGTTGTAGCAAGACAAGAGAGGATTGACCCTCTCCCCTTCAGCTCCCAAATCCAGATATTGTGAGCTAAAGGTACTCTTGTACAGTCAGTTTGTAGGAGTGGAGGAGTGGAATCCTTCACATTGAATGTAATATGGGCAGTCTATTTTGTTCATTGAACAAAGATAGTATCCATGATTCAACCCAAGAGTGTGAGACCCAGTCTTATGGCTAGGATCTTCTCTAGCTTGGGGAGGGGTCTGTTTTATATTCAGATATCAATTTAATACTGCTACTTGGAGCAAAGTAGTGGAGCTACTTTAAGGGAAATACTGAACTATAACTGCAAATTGGTTGTCATTATATTTGAGATTCCTGTAGGGAAAAGCTCATGTTATATACCCAAGAACTTACTGTCTCCCACTTCTTGCAGTTTAATAACCATTCTAGTTTACCATTTGAGTTTTTTGAAAGGGGTTGAGAGTAACAGAAGGCTCTAGAAGAATTTTGTAATTATTTTGGTGTTAATAATTCTGAAAATATAGTGTGCAGTTGAAAGAAGGGGACTGAGGGACTGGTGAAACACTCAGTATAAATGAGAGTTTCATTCTCATCCTGGAGGACAACCAGGGTGGCTTGAAGGGGTGCTCTAGTCTCTATGAGGGTATTCTGAACATGTTCTTCAGTGGCAGCAATTAACTCTTATTGTTGGGACAGACCTATCTGTTGGGAGCCATTACTGCCTGAGTGGGCTATTCGACATATGTGTGCCTTTCTCTTGCTCTGCTTTGATCCCACACAGCACCTGAGATGGGTGTGGCAAGACTCTACCCTTCGAAACCCAATCCCTTGACTTATTTGTGTGGAACTTACTCAAATGTCTTTTCCCCAATAAATAGGAGGTTTTGGGTATGCTCACTCTCAAGCTCCTTCCAGAGCAAGAGCTGACCCTTGGGTCACCAAGCTGTCCTGCTTTAGAAACTTATGTTCATGTGCTGTGTGGTTTCTTTGTCATTTTCTTAGTTATTGATACAGCCAGCTCCTTGGAACCCAACTCATATCGCCAGTCTGGCCAATTGGTGATACCTATCCAAGCCCATATGGTCACCAGCTGAGAAGGGTGATGGTCTCAAGTATTTATTTCCTCCTATAGATTCTCTGGAGGAGGTGGTCTGTAGTGAGAAGCTGAACAAGGTACTAATAGACCCTCACCAAGTTAACTACATTGCCTCATTTATTGTGAAGGCAAAGTTAACCAAATTTGAAAGATCTCTTTGGGCCACTGGACAAAACTATATTATGGACTCTATACTCCCTTTCACTAAAATCACGTTTCAATTATTTATTGATTTGTAGGTGTCTGTTGGTGCCAGGGAACAAAATTGTACTATTATGTTCATCACAAGCATTTCTTTCAGGAAAACATTCTTTACTTTCAAAACGATGTTTGATTGTGTAACATAAATAAAACATTTCAATTCTTAATTGAAAGTGGCATGGTTAAAGCACATCCTTCTATTTTTAATTGGTGGTCATGTCATGTGAAATGACTTAAAAGAGAAATCAGTACTTTTAAACTTTAAAAAAAGCTTTGTCAAATGATGCTCATGTTTTTTTTTTATAATTCAAAAGTCTGAAAGTAAATACCATTCTCTCATTACTATATTGAATTTTAAAAAAATATAACCCTGAATTCTGCAATATATTTATTACATTTTAAAGTATAAATTAACAAATAAAATACTGATGAACTATCATGCTTTATTGTTCTTAACCTGTTTTCTAATAAGCAACCAAGTAGATTGACTCAGAACTTCATTTTTTTCTACTTGTAGTAAATTCTATATATAGTTCACATCAAGTTCCTATTCATAAGGCTCACATGAGATTGGATATTTAGAAATGTAAACTGTTTAAGACCTTACATGTGATCAATAAACTTTCTCTGATATTTTGAAACCTGATTTATTAGTTAAGTTTGGACTTAACCTCATATCTCCATTTCTAGCAAGTTAAACATCCCAATCACTATAGAATATAAAAGCAGTTGCTGAAATACCTCCTTTATTTGTGGGATGGTTAAATTGTTACATTTTAAAAAATTCTTCAATTTGAGTTATAAAGGGCATAAGTTTGGACATGGTACAGAGAACTTAACAACTCTTTGTGTACAGTTTACTCTTGGCTCCAGATGTTTCTGTTTCCATATGTTTTCCTTTTGAAAAAAAAATTTCCTTTTAGTTCAATTTTAAAATTATTTTCAGAAATATAATACTGAACCAATTATTCACACCAGACACCAAGCAGGAAGGTCAACAACCAGCTTAATTTTCAGTTATATATAAAAGGTAGCATAGTATTTGATTACTTGATTAAAGTATTGTCACAGTTATACTAAAAATCAGAATTATACCAAAAATGTATACTCAGTAATAGTATTATATTATTATTATCCCCACAAAAGTGGGGATGATATATATAGCAGGATTTAGTTTTTACCTGCCACATTCAAAACCTATATTCTAAGCTGGTGGTGCACACCTGTAATCTCAGTGGCTTGGGAGGCTGAGGCTGGAGGATCATGAATTCAAAGCCAGTCTCAGCAATTTAGCGAGGTCCTAAGCAACTTACCAAGACTCTGTCTCTAAATAAATATAGAAAGGGCTAAGAATGAGGTTCAGTGGTTTAGTGCCCCTGGGTTCAATTCCTAGTACCAAAACAAAACAAAAATAAAGCAAAACTAAAACTATATTCTATACTTTAATTTTACTTGCTTTATCACATCCCATGCTTTTTCATCTCATAGGGAGAAACAGCAGATGGTATACATTTGAACACTCATGCAGTGATGAAACAAAGTGCCCAGGGACATTAGAGAAGAATTCAGAGAGCCTTGACTTATAAATAGGACAATAGGCTGCTTTTTTTGTGGTGGACAGTGCAGTTTTGGTTAGTCTTTACACTGTTAATTCAGGCTGCTTGTTTTGCATTTTTTGTTTCCAGTGTCAATTCTTATATTTGTAATTTTTTCCTCCTTATACACTGTGCCTTTGGGAAAATAGTTACTATAACAGTCCTGCATTTATTATTTCACATGTCCAAAGGCTCTGAGGTACAGAATTCATAGAGACCTTTTTCTTAAGCATCATGTAAAACTTTTTTTCTGCTATTTCAAACCCCACATAGCAAAATACTGAGCTCTCTTTGTCCTGTTTTCATTCTCTGTTTTTAACTCTTTAGTGAGCATGTATTACACAAATAAGAGTGTAAGACAATAAGTCTATTTTATATTTGGTCCATTTCATTTTGTATCTGAAAAATAGTTTCTTATGTACTTTCTGCAACTGTAAACAGATAGAAAAATTAGCTAAAATATCCACTTTCTGGATTTTCCTAAGGCATTCTAGTAAGTTGCAAAATCACCACCCCATCACTTATTTTCGTACAACTGCTCAGCTCCCACTACTATGTGATTTAGCTCTTCTTGGACCTTCATTGCAATCTCTTTTCAATGGTTAAGTTACATGCTAAGATTTGTGCAATTTCTAAAGACCTGCACAGAAAGAGAACTGTTAGATATCTCAAATTAAGATTCTAGGGAAAAAACATTTTAAACACTTTCTTTTTTTTTGTAATGGTGATTGAACTTAGAGGCGTTTACCCATTGAACCATATCCCCAGCTCATTTTAATTATTATTTTTTTTTTATTTTGAGACAGAATCTCACTAAGTCCTTAGGGCCTTGCTAGGCTTTGAACTTGTGATCCTCTTGCCTCAGCCTCCTGAGTTGCTTGGATTACAGGTGTGTGCCACCATGCCTGTCCTTCCTAATTTTTAATATATAGAAAAATACATATTAAATATAACCTTCACAAATGACATACATCATTCCATGTGAGTGAATTTTGTTCATGGGTTAAGTAGTATAAAATTTACAAGATAAAATAGGACTATTGAATTGCATCTCATTTAAAAATGTCTTATTTCATGTGCAGTTTTATAAACATTTAATCACAGAACATATGAAATTATTTGTAACCAACTGACAATTTAAAATTTAGGGTAGAAAAAATAATTTTTCTTTTAATAGATTTGAAATTAGGATTGCTGTATTCCTAACAAGGAAATTAACCCTAGTCATCTGATTTATATGCTAATTTTGTAGGTAAGATGCATGATTATATGTTTTCTCAAATCATCTGTGGAAACAAAACTAAATAAGAAAAGTTATGCCATTTTTAATCTTGTAAATGTTCAGCAGTTATTTCTGTGTTGATTGTATGAATTTACCTTCTGAAATAAATAACTCAGATTAACCATCCAAAGATTAAGCATTTAGTTAAGAGTACAAAACTAATTTATTTTTGTGTATTAGATGACTTTTCAGTGTTTTTTGCTTAACTTTGCCCCCTGCCAAAGTTGAACTTTTTCTGAGCTACATTTCCCAGGAAGCTAATAAAATCAAATCCCCCTGCTTTACACTCATCCTCACCCCCCAAACCATTTGATATTCTAGGAAATGGCCTATTGTGAATAATCTCCCACATCTCATGACTTAGATTCCTAGATGACCAGCTTGTGTATCACAAGGCTAGGCCTAGATCCCCCAAATTCTCATTCTTGGTTTCATAAATAATTACCTAAACCATTTGTCCCATTGACCATTATGAAGGAAATGCTTAAAAATGTTTGGCAACCTCACTTAATCAGAATTTAATGTTTTCCTAGGCCCTTAAACTTTCACACCTTTTTAAAAAATTCTTTTTAGTTGTAGATGGACACAATACCTTTATTTTATTATTTTATTTATTTATATGGTGCTGAGGACTGAAATCAGTGCCCCACATATGCAAGGCAAGCACGATACCACTGAACTACAACCCCAGCCTCACCTTCACACCTTTTTATAACTCCTTCTTGGGAACCAGCTCACCTCAGGCAAAATCTGTATGATCAACTGATCACACCAGACACTCATCCCACACCCCTACACTGGGTTCTTCTTAGCCTTATTTACCTTTTCCTATAAACAAAATTTTGTTTTGATTTAATAAATTGGTATTGTTCTATAATTTTATTTGTGGGGAGCCATTCTGACACGTGATTGGGTGACTCCCGTTAAGGGCCTGAGGCGCTTTGGCTCTGTCGAAGCTTTCCCGACCCTTTCCTAATGAGAGAGCCCATCCGTGTGGGGGTGTGCCTGACCACTGACCCCGGGGACCCAATCACTGACCCTGACCTTGGAGTGCAGCCCCCCCTCAATCTTCATTGGATGGAAATGTCCCCTGAATCTCTTGTTCCCCAAATAAAAGGCTACTCCACGGCGTGTTCACTCTCTCTCTCTCTCCTGCTAGCCCTGAGTAATCCTCGCTGCCCTGCTGGGCGGCTAGAGGTGGGAACCAGAGAGGTGAGCCGTCTCGGACCTAGCAATATAAATAAGGTACTGTCTGTGTGTTTTATTTCGATCTCTTCTAACTAACTTTATGCCTAGAACCTCATTAATGAAACCACTGCGCAGGCCGCATGGTAGATTTATTGTTCTATAAACTGATGTCATGTTAGTGTTTAAAGTTTGTAAACATAAGTTCCAAATGTATGATCCAATATAAATAAATTTTCAAAGTTACATTCAAAATGAAGATGTTGGGAAACACAAGTCTTAATTCCAAAAGGAGTTTCAAAATAAAATGTAATATAGAAAGGTTCTTGTCAGATAAAATATTAGCCATTCTTGGTGTCCCCTCATCTAAATGTATACCCATAATTTACAATTTTTATTATAGAACATACGGAAGTTTATGAAATTATTTGTTTCAAAATTTATTTTGAATATTATATAAATACTTATCTTACAAATAAGAAAGACTTTAGTCTTTCTTATTTGCTCCCATACTGTACTGGAATTAATTGTGTTCTCTCAAAATTCATGTTTAATTGGCATGTCAGAATGAGACCTTCTTTGGAAATTGAGTTTATGAAGATGTAATCAAATTGGATGAAGGTAGACCCTAAATTCTATCTGATACCCTTATAAGTTCAGGAAAATTTGGACATAGAAACACATACAGAGGAGAAGATCATGTGGAGACAGTAGATATTGGAGTTATACATTGACATGCCAGAAAACACCAAAAATTTCTAGCAAATATGAGAAGCTAAAGGAAGAAAGAAATAATACTTTCCTTGAGTTTTAGGAGGAAGTATGACTTTGTAGTTGTCTTAATTCCGCACTTCCAGCCTCTAACCCAATGAAAGAATAAATTTCTTTTTTTTCTTTTTTTTATTGGTTGTTCACAACATTACACAGCTCTTGACATATCATATTTCATACACTAGATTGAAGAGGGTTATGAACTCCCAATTTTACCCCAAATGCAGATTGCAGAATCACGTCGGTTACACATCCACAATTTTACATAATGCCCTATTAGTAATTGTTGTATTCTGCTACCTTTCCTATCCCCTACTATCCCCCCTCCCCTTCCCTCCCATCTTCTCTCTCTACCCCATCTACTGTAATTCATTTCTCTCCTTGTTTATTTTCCCATTCCCCTCACAACCTCTTATATGTAATTTTGTATAGCAATGAGGGTCTCCCTTCATTTCCATGCAATTTCCCTTTTCTCTCCCTTTCCCTCCCATCTCATGTCTCTGTTTAATGTTACTCTTTTCTTCCTGCTCTTCCTCCCTGCTCTGTTCATAGTTGCTTTGATTATATCAAAGAAGACATTTGGTATTTGTTTTTTAGGGATTGGCTAGCTTCACTAAGCATAATCTGCTCTAGTGCCATCCATTTCCCTGCAAATTCTATGATTTTGTCATTTTTTATTGCTGCATAGTACTCCATTGTGTATAGATGCCACATTTTTTTTTATCCATTCATCTATTGAAGGGCATCTGGGTTGGTTCCACAGTCTAGCTATTGTGAATTGTGCTGCTATGAACATCGATGTGGCAGTATCCCTGTAGCATGCTCTTTTAAGGTCTTCAGGGAATAGTCCGAGAAGGGCAATAGCAGGGTCAAATGGTGGTTCCATTCCTAGCTTTCCCAGGAATCTCCAAACTGCTTTCCAAATTGGCCGCACCAATTTGCAGTCCCACCAGCAATGTACAAGTGTACCCTTTTCTCCACACCCTGCCAGCACTTGTTGTTGTTTGACTTCATAGTGGCTGCCAATCTTACTGGAGTGAGATGGTATCTTAGGGTGGTTTTGATTTGCATTTCTCTGACTGCTAGAGATGGTGAGCATTTTTTCATGTACTTGTTGATTGATTGTATGTCCTCCTCTGAGAAGTGTCTGTTCAGGTCCTTGGCCCATTTGTTGATTGGGTTATTTGTTATCTTATTGTTTAATTTTTGGAGTTCTTTGTATACTCTGGATATTAGGGCTCTATCTGAAGTGTGAGGAGTAAAAATTTGTTCCCAGGATGTAGGCTGCCTATTTACCTCTCTTATTGTTTCTCTTGCTGAGAAAAAACTTTTTAGTTTAAGTAAGTCCCATTTGTTGATTCTTGTTATTAACTCTTGTGCTATGGGTGTCCTATTAAGGAATTTGGAGCCCGACCCCACAATATGTAGATCGGAGCCAACTTTTTCTTCTATCAGACGCAGAGTCTCTGATTTGATATCAAGCTCCTTGATCCATTTTGAGTTAACTTTTGTGCATGGTGAGAGAAAGGGATTCAGTTTCATTTTGTTGCATATGGATTTCCAGTTTTCCCAATACCATTTGTTGAAGATGCTATCCTTCCTCCATTGCATGCTTTTAGCCCCTTTATCAAATATAAGATAGTTGTAACTTTGTGGATTAGTCTCTGTGTCCTCTATTCTGTACCTTTGGTCCACCCGCCTGTTTTGGTACCAGTACCATGCTGTTTTTGTCACAATTGCTCTGTAATATAGTTTGAAATCTGGTATTGCTATTCCACCTGATTCACACTTCCTGTTTAGAATTGCTTTTGCTATTCTGGGTCTTTTATTTTTCCATATGAATTTCATGATTGCTTTATCTATTTCTACAAGAAATGCCATTGGGATTTTGATTGGCATTGCATTAAACCTATAGAGAACTTTTGGTTATATCGCCATTTTGATGATGTTAGTTCTGCCTATCCATGAACAGGGTATATTTTTCCATCTTCTAAGATCTTCTTCTACTTCTCTCTGTAGGGTTCTGTAGTTTTCATTGTAAAAATCTTTCACCTCTTTTGTTAGGTTGATTCCCAAGTATTTTATTTTTTTTGAGGATATTGTGAATGGAGTGTTTTTCCTCATTTCCGTTTCAGAAGTTTTGTCGCTGATATACAGAAATGCCTTTGATTTATGCGTGTTGATTTTATATCCTGCCACTTTGCTGAATTCATTTATTAGTTCTAGTAGTTTCTTTGTAGACCCTTTTGGGTCTTCTAGGTATAGAATCATGTCATCTGCAAATAGTGATAATTTAAGTTCTTCTTTTCCAATTTTTATGCCTTTAATTTCTTTCGTCTAATTGCTCTGGCCAGTGTTTCGAGAACTATATTGAATAGAAGTGGTGATAGAGGGCATCCCTGTCTTGTTCCAGATTTTAGAGGGAATGCCTTTAACTTTTGTCCATTCAGAATGATGCTAGCCTGAGGCTTAGCATAGATAGCTTTTTCAATGTCAAGGTAAGTTCCTGTTATCCCTAGTTTTTCTAATGTTTTGAACGTAAAGGGATGCTGTACTTTGTCAAATGCTTTCTCTGCATCTATATGGTTCTTATCTTTAAGTCTATCGATGTGGTGAATAACATATATTGATTTCCGTATATTGAACCATCCTTGCATCACAGGGATGAATCCTACTTGATCATGGTGCACAATTTTTTTGATGTGTTTTTGTATTCGATTCGCCAGAATTTTATTGAGGATTTTTGCATCTAGGTTCATTAGAGATATTGGTCTGTAGTTTTCTTTCTTTGAGGTGTCTTTGTCTGGTTTCGGAATCAGGGTGATGTTGGCCTCATAGAATGAATTTGGAAGAGCTCCCTCTTTTTCTATTTCCTGAAATAACTTGAAAAGTAATGGTATTAATTCTTCTTTAAAGGTTTTGTAAAACTCCGCTCTATACCCATCCGGTCCTGGGCTTTTCTTGGTTGGTAGTCTTTTGATGGCTTCTTCAATTTCATCCATTGATATTGGTCTGTTCAAATTGTGTGTATCCTCCTGACTCAGTCTGGGCAAATCATATGACTTAAGAAATTTATCGATGTCTTCACTATCTTCTATTTTATTGGAATATAGGTTTTCAAAATAATTTCTAATTGTCTTCTGTATTTCTGTAGCATCTGTTGTGATATTGCCTTTTTCATCCCATATGTTAGTAATTTGAGTTCTCTCTCTTCTTCTCTTCGTTAGCATGGCTAAAGGTCTGTCGATCTTATTTATTTTTTCGAAGAACCAACTTTTAGTTTTGTTAATTTTTTCAATAGTTTCTTTTGTTTCAATTTCATTGATTTCTGCTCTGATTTTAATTATTTCTTGCCTTCTGCTACATTTGCTGTTGTTTTGCTCTTCCTTTTCTAGGGCTTTGAGATGAAGTGTGAGCTCATTTATTTGTTGTTTTTTTCTTTTTTTGAGGAATGACCACCAGGCGATGAATTTTCCTCTTAAAATTGCTTTCATTGTGTCCCATAGATTCCAATATGTTGTGTCTGTATTTTCATTTATCTCTAAGAATTTTTTGATTTCCTCCTTTATGTCTTCTGTAACCCATTGATCATTCAGTAACATATTGTTCATTTTCCATATGATGTAGGATTTTTCCTTCCTTCTTTTATCATTGATTTCCAGTTTCATTCCATTATGATCAGATAAAATGCAAGGTATTATCTCCACCTCTTTATATTTACTGAGGGTTGCCCTATGGCATAATATATGGTCTGTTTTTGAGAAGGATCCATGTGCTGCTGAGAAAAAAGTATATCCATTTGATGATGGTTGATATATTCTATATATGTCAGTTAAGTCTAGGTTATTGGTTGTGATATTGGGTTCTATAGTTTCTTTATTCAACTTTTGTTTGGAGGATCTGTCCAATGGTGAGAGAGGTGTGTTGAAGTCACCCATAATTATTGTGTTGTGGTCTATTTGATTCTTGAACTTGAGGAGAATTTGTTTTATGAATGTCGCAGCACCATTATTTGGTGCATAAATATTGATAATTGTTATGTCTTGTTAGTGAATGGTTCCTTTTAACAGTATATAATGTCCTTCTTTATCCCTTTTGATTAACTTAGTCTTGAAGTCGATTTTATTCAATATGAGGATGGCCACCCCTGCTTGCTTACGAGGACCGTGTGCGTGGTATATTTTTTCCCATCCTTTCACCTTCAGCCTGTGTATGTCTTTTCCAATCAGATGTGTCTCCTGGAGGCAGCATATTGTTGGATTTGTTTTTTTAATCCATGATACCAGCCTATGTCGCTTTATTGGAGAGTTTAAGCCATTAACATTCAGAGTTACTATTGATATATGGTTTGTACTTCCATCCATGTTTGATTATTTATCCTTTTTTTAAAAAAAAATTAGTTTGTTTCTCCATGATTATCTTTCCCCTTGCCCTCTGTGTTTACTGAGGCACTTCCTACTGATGGTTTTGGTTATTGTTTTTCATTTGTTCCTCGTGTAGGTTTTTGCTCAAAATGCTTTGCAATGCTGGTTTTCTGGATGCAAATTCCTTTAACTTTTGTTTATCATGAAAGATTTTTATTTCGTTGTCATACCTGAAGCTTAATTTTGCTGGATACAGAATTCTTGGTTGGCATCCATTGTCTTTCAGTGTTTGAAATACATTGTTCCATGACCTTCTTGCTTTCAGTGTCTGTGATGAAAAATCTGTTGTTAACCTTATTGGTTTACTCCTGAATGTAATCTGTCTCCTTTCTCTTGTAGCTTTTAATATTTTCTCTTTGTTCTGTATATTGGATATCTTCATAACAACGTGTCTTGGCATTGGTCTACTGAGATTTTGTTTGCTCGGTGTCCTGTATGCATCTTCAATTTGTATATCTGTTTCCTTTTTTATTTCTGGAAAGTTTTCTGTAATTATTTCATTCAGCAGTTTACTCATTCCCTTGGTTTGAATCTCTGTACCTTCGTCTATCCTGATGACTCGTAAGTTTGGTTTTTTAATGTTATCCCATAACTCTTGGATATTTTTCTCGTGATTTTTTACCAGCCTTTCTGAGTTGGCTAGACTCTTTTCAAGATGGTATATTTTGTCTTCATTATCTGACGTTCTGGCTTCTACTTGCTCCACTCTGTTAGTGATACTCTCAATTGAGTTTTTAATTTGGTTTATCGTTTCCTTCATTTCTAGAATTATTGTTTGATTATTTTTTATAATCTCTATCTCCTGATAAAGATGCTTAACTTCTTCTTTTATCTGTTTATGTAATTCATTCTCAATGTGTTCTTTCGCAGCTTGAATTTGCTGTCTTGTATCCTCTTTAAGGTTCCATTCCATCTGTCTAAGGTGTTCCTTGAGTTCTTTATATGACCATTTTTCTCATGACTCTAGGTCCTCCTGAATATTTAGGCTGTCCTGCATTGTTTGTACTCCTTTTCTTCCTTGCTTTTTTAAGCTGCTCAGGTTACTTCTTGTTCTGTTTGACTGCTGAGTTACTTTTTACTCCTATAAATTAATTAGATGCTTGGGAGGAAAGGTATTAGAAGGGAAGGGAAGAAGTCACTAGAGAAAATGAGATTAAGCAGGTAGAATGCAAGGAAGGGGGGATAAGATAATTGAAAAGAAATGAAAAGACAAAAGAATAAAAGAATTAGTAAATAAAAAAAGAAAAAAAATTTAAAAAAATAATTAAAATTTTTTTTAAAAAATTAAAATTAAAATTAGAAGAAAAAAATTTAAAAAATTTGTAAAAAAAATTTAAAAAAACAACAAGAAAGAAAAATGAAAATGAAAGAAAAACCCAAATCAAAAAAAAAGAGAAAAGAAAATAAGAAAAAAAAACTAATAAATGCAGTCTTAGAGTTTGATTAACTTCTCTTCCAGTAGGTGGCGCTGTGCCCACCAGGCCAAGTTTCTCCTGTCAATACGCGGGAACCAATCACTGTGCTGTAGCTCCTCCTCCCAGACTGGGCGAGTCTCCAATCCTGGGTGCCTAGGGCCTCCTGTGTGTCTAGTCACTTCCCACTTTTCCTCTAACCAGGCCCCTCTCATGGGTGCTGCTCATCACAATACTGGCTACATGCCAGGTGTGCTGCTCCCGGGAGCCCTGTTTTCATGAACGACTGGGCACACTCTTCCAGTTTGCCATTCCCTCAGACCCTAAGTTTGTAGAGCTTGGGGCTGAGAATCCTCAGCGAATTTTACTTGCCCTCCGGTAGCCACTCCCCCGGTAGCTGTTGCAAGAGACCTCAGCTGTCAGCACTGGTGGGAGTGGTAATTCCACGCCATGCGTCCCGCGCCACCTCTGATTCCCTGGGTTTGGCTATCGTGCTCACGGGAGAGCTAGGAGGGGCCCCTACAGGAGAGCTGGGAGGGGCCCTTAAGGTTTCCCTGATGTGTGGAGAGGGAAGGCTAGGGAATTACACACCTGTAGCCGCAGGTTTCAATGAAGTTATCTCCTCCGCCACAGTCTGATGACGTCAGTTCTCTGCCATGGTGGTATCTCTTGCAAATGGCGACAGTTCATTTCCCTTTGCCGGACGACCAATGCAACGGGTGGGTACTTACTGTCTCTCCCAAGCCCCGTTTCAAACCTGTGGCCACTACCTATGAAGGCTCGGTAGGCATTTACCTCTGTTGGATGAGAAGGGCTGACCAGTTGTTTCAGCCGGATGGATTAGTGCTGAGTCACAGCTGTTTGTCTGCGGGAAGCAGGTGAACGGGAACTTGAATTCAGCCGATCCAGGCTCAGAGTGTATTCTGAGAGGCCCAGACTGTTCACCCCAGATCCACGTCAGCTCAGCATTGCCTAGTGATCCTGAGTAAACAGATTTAGGTTGTTTACAACTCCCTATGCCTGCACAGCTGAAGAGGTCAGAGACTTGATCTCTCTACACCTGCTGCCATGTTTGACATTTCTGTAAAGATTAAGAATAAATTTCTATTGTTTTAAGCCACCCAGTTTGTGGCATTTTGTTACTGCAGCCACAGGAAAGTAGCATACACTCATACCCAAAAGAACTCTTTTGTGGAGACAGCTGTTCAGAAAAGGGGATTTTGTCAAAGTGAATAAAAGGAGAAGGTTTCAGAAACTCTAGTCAGTTACAAAGCACCATATACTTCTACGGGTTGACTGTATATACTTATTTTGCTCTGAGGGATATTATTTATTCCTTCTAGGAAAGAGTAATAGAGTTTTCATTTTTAATAGTTTCAGTATCAGATAAGGTAACAATAATTTTTACAATCTATCAATAATGCAATGACTTCAAAATTGTAACTGTCCAATGCATGTGTTCCAGTTTCGAAATCAATTCTCACAGTGGAGATTCAGGGACCCATAGTTTGGTTTAGACATATTCACCACTTGTCTTCAAAATCATCATAGAAAGAGAAGTTATCCCCAGGTAGGAATTTTTTAATGGGTTAGATCTGAGAGCAGCACACTTTTACTTCACCCATACTTCATGACCAGAACCTAGATTGCATTATCACAACTTGGAATCCAGGAAGCTAGAGAATTGTAGTCATGTCTACAACCAGTTAGAAAAAGTAGATTTGGTCAAAGTTTAGCCATTTTATACCTCAAGGAAGCATTTCATTTTGATAAATAATTACTAATTATAGTGAGCTAGAAACCTATGTTATCATTATACAGTAGGAGACTTCCTATCATAGATAATTCATAATAATTTTAAGCAAAGTTTGAAGGGCTAATATTAAATAAAATATTAAGCATGATACTGATATTGAATATTTTATTTTCTAAGTTATTATTATTTTAATTTAGCTTCCTTGGCATAGCTTTGATATTTAAATTCATATTGTATATGTTCATTATGATTTTTTTCTCAATTCTCTTCATAAAAATATTCTAAAAATTTTAATAAAAGTCACTCTAATATAGATATGGAAGAAAGATAAAGCAGTATGTAGATGTATACTCAATTCCAACTCATAATCACACCAGTCATATAAACCTATTAGAAACCAGAAAAGCAAGATTAAAGAGAATGGGATATTTGGAATCATCTGGGAGAGTTAATTAAAAGCACCTCTATATTAGCTGTGACATTGAAATGAACTGTTTTTATAAGAATTTCTTCATATATCACTACTCACCCCCCAAAATCTTTCTGCAATATATGGTACTGTTATATAGGATTGAAAATCCTGAAATTCAAAAGCATCCTTTGTAAAATACTTTTTTTCCTCTTAACCATCAACGTAGTATCCGTAGACTCAATTGGCTCTTGGTTTATGAAGGTTAGGCTGTTGAGGATATTCTCAGTAATTCACACCCTTCAAACAGGTGCAGAGAACTGTACAGTGGTATTTTTACACACTAGCTGATCCAAACCCAAAGCTGCTGAGACTATTGCTTCTGCAACATGTGGACATAAAATTCCATTATGTAACTGAACATAGCAGGGCCTTGATCAGAGTGACATTATTGTAGTCTCAGCTTCTTACACTTACTTGAAGAGTTTATCGGAAACACTACCCCTGGAATGTTTATTTTGATGATGTTTAATTGGCACCTGATTCTTGGATTTGTGTTTGTGGCACCTTATTCTTTGATTTATTTTTGTGTGTGTGTCTTGGGACAAAATATTTAGAACCAAGTCTTTTTTTCTGTCTCTCAATTGTTTTCTCAGACTCTTTTTTAAAAAAAGTTATAGTTTATATGGAAGCTAAAAGTTAAGGAGATAATTGTTGCATAGTAGTACCATGTTAATAATAAAAAGCAAAACATCATCTACTGAACTACAGAGAAGGCTGAGTTGACTTTGTGATCAAAGAAATAACAACCTTGAAATAAGTGGTAACTGTGCACAAAAGACTTTAAAAACCCAGTGTATCTAAGAACTATGTAGTGTGACATATGCTATGGTCTGAATGTTTGTGTCTCCAAAATTTATAAACTTTAACCCCCAAGCTGATGGTATTAGAAGGCAGGGTCTTTTTTGAGGAGATTAGGTAATGAGGTGCTTCATGGATAGAATTAATGTCCTTATGTAAGTGGCTCTGGAGAGCTGCTTTGCCACTTCCACACTGTGGAGTTAACATGAGAATCATGTTAACATGAGATTCAACTGTGAATCCAGAAACAAGTCCTTATAATATGCTAAGTCTGCTGGCACCTTACTCTTGGATGTCCTAGCCCCCAGAACTATGAAAAATAAAGTTCTGCAATGTGTTAACTACTGATTTTATGATATTTTATAATAGTATCCCAAATGACTTAAGATAGTGGATAAAAATGTTACTGTTATCCTATTTTAGGCAAATTACTAATTTTCAGTTCCTATTCTAATTTATGCTCAAATTTAGTATTACAACGTGGCAAACTTTAAAATTATCCAGGTAGAAGTAATCTGAGGGACAATGGGCATTATAGTAATCCAAAGTAGAGAAGCAGTAGTTGTTATTATCTGTTATCAAGCAAATGGACAAAATATTATCTTCTATACTTTGCAAATAAAAACCATGTCTCTAAGTTTGTGCATTATGGCATTTGGTATATAAAATTTAGGATTTTAGAGTAGATTTTTAGTGTTTTATCTTTGAATTGTATTGGTAACATCTTATAATAAAAACATATTTAGGCTAAAATAGGATCATTTTAAAGAGTCAAACTTTTTGCCTCTGGTCAACCTTTAAAGCTGGCTGAGTATACTAACATGTAATCTTGGAGAGGAAAAAAATCTGTACCCTTTTAAAAAAGCCTGTTAGTATAAGCAGAATTAAGGAAACCAGAAACAAAATTGGCAATAAGATTGCGATAAAATAAAAAGTCAAATTCCCCTGGGTCCTTTCCATGAATCTCCTGTCATATGGTACCAGAGAGAGACAGGAAACAATTATTTTTATTGTTCAAGTGTAGATAGCAGAAAGAACGGGTGATTAACTGTGCCTCCCCATTCCAAACCATTGTCTCCAATTGTCCAGAGCAGATGCCTCAGTGTAGGTCATTAGATTGAGGTCTAGTGAAGCAATATATAAGTGAGAATTGTTGCTAGGAAACTGATATTCCCTATTTCAGCTCTAGAATCAAGGAAACACAACCCAACAGAGTACCTTTATGGGAGTTGCTTTGCCAGTGTCTAATGTTAAGAGATTATGAATGTTCTTCCACTTAACAATAATGACACCCTCACACCTGGTCTCTCCGCATAGGTGGGTACACAAACACACATGAACCAGCAGGAATCAAGATGATAAAGAGTTTCAGCAGTGGAACTGTGCCTCCTTTCAAATTCCCTTTTCAGATGTGTTTATGGGTAATACTAAATAAATCCAGACCAAGATAGTGATGAACAAAGATACTTCCAGAAAATAATCCAGGACTCATTATCAGGGCAAAGTTTATACTCCTTTGGAACAGGATATGAATTATGAAGCAATGATCATTTAGCTCTGTTTTCAATTTGTGGGGATCACTCTTAGTGAATTTAGGTGGCTTTAGTGACTGAATCAACCATAAAACCAGGGTGGGCATAAATATGAGGTAAAAACAGAACAGTGTCATTTTCTTTGGACCAACTGATTTATTTAGGCATATATAAACCAACAAGATTCAACTGTCCATATGTACAAGGTGTAACCATTGCACCTGTTGTTATTCTCAATCCTGGATTGGGAGTTTTGAAGATTTCTGCAAGCATATTATTGTCTGTTTGAGCCTTAATTCTCTCTTTCTTAACTGTTTATGTGGTTCTTTAATCATTTTTCTTCAACATATGTTGTATTTCAGAAGAAAAAAATGACATGTCTGATTATAGACCATTGTAATACCAGTGTGGAAGGTTATAAAATATGTGGAATAAATTTTTAATGAATTATTAGACAAGGAAGAAAGTTCCTTTCTTTTTATATCTTCTTGTTCTTTACTTAAAATAGTTTCTCTTCGGGATGGCTTTTATTATCATGTTTAATGATTGAATTACTAAAGCCCCAAGGCCTATAATCCTCATAATTAGTAGAATACTTATATTTTTATTGTACACTGAGATAATTGCTTAGAAACTATTTTAAGAGTCTTGTTTGTATTTTCTCTGCAACCCAAACTGTGATCACAGTGTTAACTCTTCTTATCCATTCTAATTTGTCTCTTTTTCCTCTAAGCATGATACACTTGATCCATCTTTCCACAATTGCTGCAAGGAATTCTTCATTAGGCCTGTCTTCTAATGTCTTTATCATCACATAGTAAAATTTTGACCTGAGAACATGTTCTGAATCATCTGTTGTGAAACTTATTCCTCATTTGAAGACTGTGAACTGACCATTTTCACTTTTGTGACTCTTGGCTGTATTGTGCAATTATGTGCCAAAATTTTTTATAAACGTCCATGGGACCACATAATATGTAAATTGTTGCTTTAATTAATAAAGTTAAACTTTATTAAAATTGCATATCCAGTTTAAGCCACTTAATAATGATAGAATCTGAAATTCAGGGAATTTAAGCAAAGTTGTTAATATTCCTCAATTACTAAAATTACTGAGCCAGCTTGCTCATGTATGTGTCTTTGATAGGAATACTTATTTTTAAGTTAATATTTGTCCACGTCACTCATTCCCTACTTAAATTGTTTAATGGCTTCCTGTTACCTAAAAGATTAAGTCTAAGTTCATAAGCATGATACATAAAACCCTACATGAATTGATACCTTTTAAAAAAAAATACTGTTTCATTTCTTGCTATTTTATACCACAAACTTCTTATAAAGTGCCACATACAATATATCAATTCACAGTTCTATTCTTTTATTCACACAGATTCCTTGACAGAAATGCTGGTCTCACATTTTTTTGTAAACCTTTATGATTCTCTGTCTTCAAGTCTCAGCTCCTGGCTGCTAATTGGTGTTTTCTTAGAATAACTGGGTGATTTAAGTATCTCTTTTTTTTTGAATTTTTTAATCTTTATTTTTTAGTTCTCGGCAGACACAACATCTTTGTTGGTATGTGGTGCTGAGGATCGAACCCGGGCCGCACGCATGCCAGGCGAGTGCGCTACCGCTTGAGCCACCTCCCCAGCCCCTGATTTAAGTATCTCCTTCTGTGCTCTGCAGCACTCTGTGAATATTTTCCATCTTACTCATACAATATTATGTAGAAATAACTAGATTTTATTTTCACTCTTCCACAAGGATGAAGACTACTCTAGGGGATTACCTTTATTTCATTAGTTCAGAATCATTATTTCATCGTGTTTGCTGTGTGCCTGGTGTACAATAAAGAAAATATTGAACTAGTTCTGTAATAAAACTTTAGACAAGGAAGACTGTACTTATCTAGGGAAAAAGAAGACTGAGCTATATTTAGCATGAGCAGAGTTGATCTATTTGTTAATCAAATGCAGAGAGAACTTACTATGAGATAGAGGACTCCCTATTATCAAAAATTTAGAGAATTTCCTTAATTTTAAGGTGACATAACACTGTTAATAATGAAAATAATGACTTTTTCTAACATGCTGCTCTTGAATACACTTTGTAAATAAATGGAATAATGCATTTCTTATAAGAGTCGAAGAACAGAGGTACAATGAATATTCTAACTTCAAGTAAAGAAGTCAAAGAGCAGAAATTTTAAAAAAGCAAAATTATGAATATTTAGTAAATGATGAAAGTAGAGGTCAAAGTCTTCAGTCTGACTCCAAATTCCATGAACATAATAAATACAACACTAGAGCTTTAGTAGCTAGGTTTACATCTAAGATTAGGGTTATCACAAAACTAACTTGAACAGGAAAGATACTGAGTGTTCCCAGAGAAACAACATTAGAATGAACCATTACAGAAATTCTAAGTTTGGGTTCAAAAAGTTCTTAGCACAGAGGACTGGATGCTTGCACCGTATACTGTTATAACTACGGGAGGGCATTCTCTCAGTCCACCAAAATTCTTAGAGAATTGATGTCATTTTGGCAGTTACTACTAAGAAGAGGAACTTTACATATGTGTGAGACTTTCAGGTGAACCTTCTTCTTAGGAATGGATGATTTTCTATTTTCTAACTATGGGTAGATGACCACACCTCCTACTCTTAAGGCTAAAATACCTGTGCCCCCTGGGAGCTGACTTGTAGGCTGAGTGCTTTGGCTTGAACAATTAGACAAAGGCAGCTAAATTTGACAATTTGGTGATGGTGACAGAAGGAATCAGAGAGAGCTGTGTCCAGTAGTAGTAACCTTGAGTGTAGAGGAAATATTAGGTGTGACAAGTATTGCCATTAGAGCCTGCAGTGTCCAACTTTCAGCTGGAGCAATGCTGGTTTGGTTCTGTGATTAGAATTTTTTTTTTAGGTTAAAATAATTGGATATTTATTTTTCCCTGTATAACTTGAAGGGTTCAACATTTCTCTTGTGGTAATGGGAATTTTATATATCTCTATTTTTTATTGGTTGTTCAAAACATTACAAAGCTCTTGACATATCATATTTCATACATTAGATTCAAGTGAGTTATGAACTCCCATTTTTACCCCAAATGCAGATTGCAGAATCACATCACTTACACATCCACAGTTTTACATAATGCTATATTAGTAACTGTTGTATTCTGCTACCTTTCCTATCCTCTACTATCCCCCCTTCCCTCCCCTCCCATCTTCTCTCTCTACCCCATCAACTGTAATTCATTTCTCTCCTTGTTTTTTATTCCCATTCCCCTCAGAACCTCTTATATGTAATTTTGTATAACAATGAGGGTCTCCTTCCATTTCCATGCAATTTCCCTTTCCTCTCCCTTTCCCTCCCACCTCATGTCTCTGTTTAATATTAATCTTTTCCTCCTGCTCTTCCTCCCTGCTCTGTTCTTAGTTGTTCTCGTTATATCAAAGAAGACATTTGGCATTTGTTTTTTAGGGATTGGCTAGCTTCACTTAGCAAAATCTGCTCTAATGCCATCCATTTCCCTGCAAATGCCATGATTTTGTCATTTTTTAGTGTTGCGTAATACTCCATTGTGTATAAATGCCACATTTTCTTTTATCCATTCATCTATTGAAGGGCATCTGGGTTGGTTCCACAGTCTACCTATTGTGATGTGCTGCTATGAACATTGATGTGGCAGTATCCCTGTAGTATGCTCTTTTAAGGTCTTCAGGAAATAGTCCGAGAAGGGCAATAGCTGGGTCAAATGGTGGTTCCATTCCCAGCTTTCCCAGGAATCTCCATACTGCTTTCCAAATTGGCCGCACCAATTTGCAGTCCCACCAGCAATGTACAAGAGTACCCTTTTCCCCACATCCTTGCCAGCACTTGTAGTTGTTTGACTTCAGAATGGCTGCCAATCTTACTGGAGTGAGATGGTATCTTAGGGTGGTTTTGATTTGCATTTCTCTGACTGCTAGAGATGGTGAGCATTTTTTCATGTACTTATTGATTGATTGTATGTCCTCCTCTGAGAAGTGTCTGTTCAGGTCCTTGGCCCATTTGTTGATTGGGTTATTTGTTATCTTATTGTTTAATTTTTGGAGTTCTTTGTATACTCTGGATATTAGGGCTCTATCTGAAGTGTGAGGAGTAAAAATTTGTTCCCAGGATGTAGGCTGCCTATTTACCTCTCTTATTGTTTCTCTTGCTGAGAAAAAACTTTTTAGTTTAAGTAAGTCCCATTTGTTGATTCTAGTTATTAACTCTTGTGCTATGGGTGTCCTATTAAGGAATTTGGAGCCCGACCCCCCAATATGAAGATTGGAGCCAACTTTTTCTTCTATCAGATGCAGAGTCTCTGATTTGATATCAAGCTCCTTGATCCATTTTGAGTTAACTTTTGTGCATGGTGAGAGAAAGGGATTCAGTTTTATTTTGTTGCATATGGATTTCCAGTTTTCCCAGCACCATTTGTTGAAGATGTTATCCTTCCTCCATTGCATGCTTTTAGCCCCTTTATCAAATATAAGATAGTTGTAACTTTGTGGATTAGTCTCTGTGTCTTCTATTCTGTACCATTGGTCCACCTGCCTGTTTTGGTACCAGTACCATGCTGTTTTTGTTACTATTGCTTTGTAGTACAGTTTGAACTCTGGTATCGCTATACCTCCAGATTCACATTTTCTTCTTAGAATTGCTTTTGCTATTCTGGGTCTTTTATTTTTCCATATGAATTTCATGATTACTTTATCTATTTTTACAAGAAATGCCATTGGGATTTTGATTGGCATTGCATTAAACCTATAGAGAACTTTTGGTAATATCGCCATTTTGATGATGTTAGTTCTGCCTATCCATGAACAGGGTATATTTTTCCATCTTCTAAGATCTTCTTCTATTTCTCTCTTTAGGGTTCTATAGTTTTCATTGTATAAATATTTCACCTCTTTTGTTAGGTTGATTCCCAAGTATTTTATTTTATTTTTTTTGAGGATATTGTGAATGGGGTGTTTTTCCTCATTTCCATTTAAGAAGTTTTATCGCTGATATACAGAAATTCCTTTGATTTATGCGTGTTGATTTTATATCCTGCCACTTTGCTGAATTCATTTATTAGTTCTAGTAGTTTCTTTGTAGACCCTTTTGGGTCTTCTAGGTATAGAATCATGTCTTCTGCAAATAGTGATAATTTAAGTTCTTCTTTTCCTATTTTTTGCCTTTAATTTCTTTCGTCTGTCTAATTGCTCTGGCCAGTGTTTCGAGAACTATATTGAATAGAAGTGGAGATAGAGGGCATCCCTGTCTTGTTCCGGATTTTAGAGGGAATGCCTTCATCTTTTGTCCATTGAGAATGATGCTAGCCTGAGGCTTAGCATAGATAGCTTTTACAATGTCAAGGTAAGTTCCTGTTATCCCTAGTTTTTCTAATGTTTTGAACATAAAGGGATGCTGTACTTTGTCAAATGCTTTCTCTGCATCTATCAAGATGATCATATGGTTCTTATCTTTAAGTCTATTGATGTGGTGAATAACATTTATTGATTTCCGTATGTTGAACCATCCTTGCATCCCAGGGATGAATCCTACTTGGTCATGGTGCACAATTTTTTTGATGTGTTTTTGTATTCGATTCGCCAGAATTTTATTGAGGATTTTTGCATCTAGGTTCATTAGAGATATTGGTCTGTAGTTTTCTTTCTTTGAGGTGTCTTTGTCTGGTTTCGGAATCAGGGTGATGTTGGCCTCATAGAATGAATTTGGAAGAGCTCCCTCTTTTTCTATTTCCTGAAATAACTTGAAAAGTATTGGTATTAATTCTTCTTTAAAGGTTTTGTAAAACTCCACTGTATACCCATCCGGTCCTGGGCTTTTCTTGGTTGGTAGTCTTTTGATTGCTTCTTCTATTTCATCCATTGATATTGGTCTGTTCAAATTGTGTGTATCCTCCTGACTCAGTCTGGGCAAATCATATGACTTAAGAAATTTATCGGTGTCTTCACTATCTTCTATTTTATTGGAATATAGGTTTTCAAAATAATTTCTAATTGTCTTCTGTATTTCTGTAGCATCTGTTGTGATATTGCCTTTTTCATCCCATATGTTAGTAATTTGAGTTCTCTCTCTTCTTCTCTTCGTTAGCATGGCTAAGGGTCTGTCGATCTTATTTATTTTTTCGAAGAACCAACTTTTAGTTTTGTCATTTTTTTCAATAGTTCCTTTTGTTTCAATTTCGTTGATTTCTGCTCTGATTTTAATTATTTCTTGCCTTCTGCTACATTTGCTGTTGTTTTGCTCTTCCTTTTCTAGGGCTTTGAGATGAAGTGTGAGCTCATTTATTTTTTGGTTTTTCCTTTTTTTGAGGAATGATTTCCAGGCGATGAATTTCCCTCATAAAACTGCTTTCATTGTGTCCCATAGATTCTGATATGTTGTGTCTGTATTTTCATTTATCTCTAAGAATTTTTTGATTTTCTCCTTTATGTCTTCTGTAACCCATTGATCATTCAGTAAAATATTGTTCATTTTCCATGTGATGTAAGATTTTTTCTTCCTTCTTTTATCATTGATTTCCAGTTGCATTCCATTATGATCAGATAAAATGCATGGTATTATCTCCACCCCTTTATATTTACTGAGGGTTGCCCTATGGCATAATATATGGTCTGTTTTTGAGAAGGATCCATGTGCTACTGAGAAAAAAGTATATCCACTTGATGATGGTTGATATATTCTATATATGTCAGTTAAGTCTAGGTTATTGATTGTGATATTGAGTTCTATAGTTTCTTTATTCAACTTTTGTTTGGAGGATCTGTCCAATGGTGAGAGAGGTGTGTTGAAGTCACCCATAATTATTGTGTTGTGGTCTATTTGATTCTTGAATTGAGGAGAATTTGTTTTATGAATGTTGCAGCACCATTATTTGGTGCATAAATATTGATAATTGTTATGTCTTGTTGGTGAATGGTTCCTTTTAACAGTATATAATGTCCTTCCTTATCCCTTTTGATTAACTTAGTCTTGAAGTCGATTTTATTCGATATGAGGATGGCCACCCCTGCTTGCTTACGAGGACTATGTGCGTGGTATATTTTTTCCCAACCTTTCACCTTCAGCCTGTGTATGTCTTTTCCAATCAGATGTGTCTCCTGGAGGCAGCATATTGTTGGATTTGTTTTTTTAATCCATGTTACCAGCCTATGTCACTTTATTAGAGAGTTTAAGCCATTAACTTTTAAAGTTACTATTGATATATGGTTTGTACTTCCAGCCATGTTTGATTATTTATCTTTTTTTTTTTAATTTAGTTTGTTTCTCCATGATTAGCTTTCCCCCTTCTTGTTCTGTCTTTCCTGAGGTACTTCCCACTGTTGATTTTGTTTATTGTTTTTCAGTTCTTCCTCATGTAGTGTTTTGCTCAAGATGCTTTGCAATGCTGGTTTTCTGGCTGCAAATTCTTTTAAGTTTTGTTTATCATGAAAGATTTTTATTTCGTTGTCATACCTGAAGCTTAATTTTGCTGGATACAGAATTCTTGGTTGGCATCCATTGTCTTTCAGTGTTTTAAATACGTTGTTCCAGGATTTTCTCGCTTTCAGCATCTGTGATAAAAAATCTGTTGTTAACCTTATTGGTTTACCCCTGAATGTAATCTGCCTGCTTTCTCTTGTAGCTTTTAATATTTTCTCTTTGTTCTGTATATTGGATATCTTCATAACAATGTGTCTTGGCATTGGTCTACTGTGATTTTGTATGCTCGGTGTATGCATCTACAATTTGTATATCTGTTTCCTTTTTTATTTCTGGAAAGTTTTCTATAATTATTTCATTCAGCAAGTTGCTCATTCCCTTAGTTTGAACCTTTATACCTTCCTCTATCCCAATGACTCTTAAGTTTGGTTTTTTTATGTTATCCCATATCTCTTGGATGTTTTTCTCGTGATTTTTTACCAGCCTTTCTGAGTTGGCTAGACTCTTTTCAAGATGATATATTTTGTCTTCATTATCTGACGTTCTGGCTTCTACTTGCTCCACTCTGTTAGTGATACTCTCAATTGAGTTTTTAATTTGGTTTATCGTTTCCTTCATTTCTAGAATTAGTGTTTGATTATTTTTTATAATCTCTATCTCCTGATAAAGATGCTTAACTTCTTCTTTTATCTGTTTATGTAATTCATTCTCAATGTGTTCTTTCGTTGTTTGAATTTGCTGTCTTGTATCCTCTTTAAGGTTCCATTCCATCTGTCTAAGGTGTTCCTTGAGTTCTTTATATGACTATTTTTCTGATGACTCTAGGTCCTCCTGAATATTTAGGCTCTCCTGCATTGTTTTTACTCCTTTTCTTCCTTGCTTTTTGAAGCTGCTCATGTTACTTCTTGTTCTGTTTGACTGCTGAGTTACTGTTTACTCTTATAAATTTATTTGATGCTTGGGAGGAAAGGTATTAGAATGTAAGGGAAGAAGTCACTAAAGAGAATGAGAGTAAACAGGTAGAATTCAAGGAAGGGGGAATAAGGAAATTGAAAAGAAATGACAAGACAAAGAAAAAATAGAAAAGAAAAAAAGAAAAAAAATTTAAAAATAATCAAAAAAATAAAAATTAAAATTAAAAAAATAATAAAAAAATATTTAAAGAAAATTTAAAAATAAAAAAATGAAAATGAAAATGAAAAAAAACCCAAATAATAAAAAATAAATTTAATAAATGCAGTCATAGAGTTTGATTAACTTCTCTTCCAGTAGGTGGAGCTGTGCCCACCGGGCCAAGCTTCTTCTCTGAATACGTGGGAACCAATTACTGTTCAGCAGCTCCTCCTGCCAGACTGGGCGGGTCTCCAATCCTGAGTGCCTAGGGCCTTCTCTTGTGTCTAGTCACTTCCCCACTTTTCTTCAAGCCAGGCCCCGCTCACCGGTGACACTCACCACAATACTGGCTACATGCCAGGTCTGCTGTTCCCGGGAGCCCTATTTTCTTGAATGACTGGGCACACTCTCCCTGTTTGCCATTCCCTCAGACCCTAAGTTTGTGGAGCTTGGGACTGAGAACCCTCAGCGAATTTTGATTGCCTTCCGGTAGCCACGCCCCTGGTAGCTGGTGTAAGAGACCTCAGTTGTCAGCACTGGTGGGAGCGGTAGCCGGGGGTTCTGCACCGTGGGTCCCGAGCCGCTCCTGATTCCCTTGGTCTGACTATCGTGCTCACGGGAGAGCTAGGAGGGGCCCTTATGGGACAGCTGGGAGGGGCCCTTAAGGTTTCCCCGCTGTGTGGAGAGGGAGGGCTAGGGGGTTACACACCTGTTGCTGCTGGTTTCAATGAAGTTATCTCCTCCGCCGCAGTCTGGTGACGTCAGTTCTCTGCCATGGTGGTATCTCTTGCAAATGGCGACAGTTCGTTCCCTTTGTCGGGTGACCAATGCAACGGGTGGGTCCTGACTGGCTCTCCCAAGCCCCGTCTCAATCCCGTGGCCACTGCCTATGAAGGCTCGGTTGGTATTAACCTCCGCAGGTTCAGAAGGGCTGACCAGTTGTTAGAGCGGGATCGTTTAGTGCTGAGTCACAGCGGTTTGTCTGTGAGACACAGGCGAACGGGAGCTGGAATTCAGCTGATCCGGCTCAGTGTGTGTTCTGAGAGGCCCAGACTGTTCGCCCCAGATCCACGTCAGCTTAGTGATCCGAGCAAACAGCATTTATATGGTTTACGACTCCCTATGCCCGCACAGCTGAAGAGGGCAGAGACTTGATCTCTCCGCGCCCGCTGCCATGTTGGATCTGTGATTAGAATTTTGATTCAGCCTTCATATTCTATTTTCTTGTGCCTGTATTCTGAATATTTTTGTCTCCTTTGAATATTTTGTAAAATATTATTTTCATTAATTTGCTTCAAAAATCAATCTTATTTGATTACCTTGCCTAATGAAGAAGAATCCTAACTGACAAAGACGCTAAAACTCATGGGTTCTCTGGAAAATTGAGGAATCAGGAGTTGATCTACTAATTTGCACAAAACTAGAGGATATAAAAAACCCTAGCCAATATTATGGGATCATGATAGTTCATAGTTTACAAGGTTTAAAATGAAGATTAGCTTGTGACTAATCCTGAGTAAAGATTTTGGAGAATTGAGATGCTGCTGATAAAAGAGTGCAAAAGGCACAGGAAAAGGCAGCTGTTTCTAGTGACACCAGATAACTCTTTTAAAAAGAAGGTAAACTCATATTCTTAACTATACACTCCAGGTCAAGGGCTGAATTTTAGGATTGTATGGTGGTGCTTAAATAATCCTGAGCCTCCTGTAGTAATTTGGCAGAGATAATTGGAGTTGGGAAAAAAGTAAAATAAATCTTCCAAATGAGAATAGGGTTTTTTTCTTATCTTTAGGTCCAGTAAGTGGGAAAAAAAACTATTTTAGCTTTTTACCATTAATGCCATTATATCTAAGGAATCAATAAAGAGGCATTGAATGTAAAGTAAAACACAGATCCTGAATTGACATAGAACACAGAATTAATCAGCTCAGGAGCCACCGCTATTCCATTTGGAAGAACGAAAGGAAGATGTTGGAAATACTACAACCTGGTAGCTTGAAAGAGGAGCCCTGCAAAAGTGGAGCTCTACTCTGTGAAGAGGAGCTGGTGCTTGTTAGTGCTAGTACTTCAGGAAGTCAGAAGGTGGTCCCTTGAACCTGAAGCTCAGACACATGTAGAGTTCAGTTGGTCTATTATCCCTGAGGATAATAGCATTTGGAAGGGGAGAAAACAAGGAGAAATTGAGCAAAATGCAATTGTCTGGTGAAAAATCCATTAAGATGGTATAGCAGGGATGAAGAAACAAGTCTCTTCAATGTCTACCTTCTCTGTCATAACTTCTCTTTAAAACTCTCTGCTGATGATATCTACCATGGTATCAGTTGGAAAAAAATGCTTTTCAGTTTCTAGTAAGACAAAATGAGGAAAGGGTGTATGTAGGACTCAGAGAATTAGGTTAATTAATAGCCAGTACATATGACAATTTATAATAGTGGAATATGCCAATTTTTGAATAAAATTAACTTAAATATGCTTTTCTTATTCATTCACTAAGTGATCTAAGAGACCACTATCCTTGAGGATAGCCAAGGATAAGAAATAAGTTCCACCTTACCCAATACAATAAGCAAGCAACTTTTTAGGAGTATTGGAATTATCTATAGCAGAATGAGTTGTAGGTGATACGTTACCACTCATAAAATACAACCAACTGCTTCTTACGTTTTTTCCTCAAAATGTACTCACTTTAATGTTGTACTTATTGTAATGGTTGTATTAAATTTATCCATGGGATGTATGCCTTAATTTAAAATTGTTTCATTTTTAGTCATTACAACAAGAAATCTATTGTGAATTTCAGATAACTTGACAAAGTCCCTTCTAAATATCCAACTTCTCCATGGATAGAATAGTGGAATAGGATTGCTGTGAATATTAAACATAATAAAACAGTTGGCATACTTTGTGCCTGGTCAGTCTTGAGCAGTAAGTTAGTGATACACACACACACACAAACACATATATCTTATGCCACAAAGCCACTCTTAGGAAATACAAAAGATTTGAGTTAATACCCTGCATTCTATCAGGCCATAATGGAATGAAATTAGAAATCAATTATAAAATAAAAAGTAGAAGCTACTCTAACATCTGGAGATTAAATAACACACTATTGAATGAAGAGTGGATAGCAGAAGAAATCAAGGATGAAATAAAAAAAAATACTTAGAGGTAAATGAGAACACTGATACAACATATCAAAATCTCTGGGACACTATGAAGGCAGTCCTAATAGGAAAGTTCATTGCATTTATCTCATTCGTTAAAAGAATAAAGTCAACAAATAAATGACCTAACATTATATCTCAAAGCCTTAGGAAAAAAAGAGGGAAAAAATCAACTTCAAAAGCAGTAGAAGATGGGAAATAATATCAGAGCTGAAATCAATAAAATTGAGACAATTAA
Organism: Spermophilus citellus; assembly: GCF_964194105.1. NCBI lineage: Eukaryota > Metazoa > Chordata > Mammalia > Rodentia > Sciuridae > Spermophilus > Spermophilus citellus. The sequence continues at coordinate 62,788,293 of NC_138182.1, read as the reverse complement.
AAATTTGACAAAACAGAAAGTTGGTTTTTTGAATGAATAAATAAATCTTATAAACTCCTAACTATGCTAATGAAGAAAAAGAGAGAAAAAAATCACTAAAATATGTGATGAAAAAGGAAATACCATGATGGATACTGCTGAAATACAGAAAATAATTTGAAACTATTTGAAAATTTATACTCCAATAAAATAGAAAATCTTGCAGACATTGACAAGTTTCTAGAAACATATGACCTACCCAAAATGAATCAGGAGAACATACCTAATTTAAACAGAACAATTTCAAGCAATAAAATAGAAGATGCCATCAAAATCTTACCAATCAAGAAAAGCCCAGAACCAGGCAGATTCTCAGCTGAGTTTTACAAGACCTTCAAAGAAGAACTGAAACCAATACTCCTCAAATTAGTCCATGAAATAGAAAAGGAGGGAACCCTTCCAACCTCATTCTATGAGGCTAATATATCACCCTGATACTAAAACCAAACAAAGACACATCAAGGAAAGAAAACTTCAGACCAAAATCCCTGATGAACATAGATACAAAAATTCTCAATAAAATTCTGGCAAGTTGCATAAAAATATATTAAAAAGATAGTGCACCGTGATCAAGTGGGATTCATCCTAGGGATACAAAGTTGGTTCAACATACAGAAATCAATAAACATATTTAAAAACAAAAATTATATGATCATCTCAATAGAAAAAGCATTTGACAAAATACAGCATCGCTTTATGCTCAAAACATTAGAAAAACTAGTGATAGTAGGAATATATCTCAACATTTTAAAAACTATACATGCTAAACCCAAGACCACCATCATTCTGAATGGAGAAAAATTGAAAGCATTACCTCTAAAGGATGCCCTCTTTCACCACTTTTATTTGACATCTTCCTTGAAATTCTCGCCAGAGCAATTAGAAGAAAGAAATTAAAGGGATACAAATAGAAAAAGAAGAACTCGAATCATCACTATTTGCCAACAATATGATTCTGTTTTTAGAAGATCCAAAAAATTACACCAGAAATCTTCTAGAACTAATAAATGAATTCAGCAAAATAGCAGGATATAAAATCAATACCCATAAATTAAACATGTTCCTATATATAAGTGATGAATCTACTGAAAGATAAATTAGGAAAAGTACCCCCCCCAAAAAAAAAAAAAAACAAAATACTTGGCAATATATCTAACAAAAGAGGTGAAAGGCCTCTTCAATGAGAACTATAGAACACTAAAGAAAGGAATTGAAGAAGATCTTAGAAGATGGAAACACCTCCCTTGCTCCTGGATAGGCAGAATTAATATTGTTGAAATGACCATACTACCAAAAGCATTATACTGATTTAATAAAATTTAAAATTCCAATGACATTCCTCATAGAATCAGAAAAAGCAATCATGAAATTCATTTGGAAAAATAAGAGACCTATAATAGCCAAAGCAATTCTTAGCAAGAAGAGTGAAGGAGGAGGCATCACAATACCAGACCTTAAACTATACTACAGAGCTACAGTAACAAAAACAGCATGGTATTGACACCAAAACATACATGTAGACCAGTGGTACAGATTAGAAGATACAGAGATAAATCCACATAAATATAGTTATTTCATTCTAGACAAAGTAGCCAAAAAAAATCACTGGAAAAAAGATAGCCTATTTAACAAATGATGCTGGGAAAATTGGAAATCCATATGTAACAAAATGAAATTAAACTCCTATCTCTCACCCTGTAAAAAACTCAACTCAAAGTGCATCAAAGACTTAGGCACTAGAACAGATACCCTGCACCTACTAGAAGTAAATGTAGGCTCAAATCTTCACCATGTCAGCTTAAGATCTGACTTCCTTAACAAGACTCCTAAAGCACAAGAAGTAAAATCAAGAATCAATGCATGGGATGTATTCAACCTGAAAAGCTTCTTCTCAGCAAAGGAAACAATCAACAATGTGAAGAGAGAGCTTGCAGAGTGGGAGAACATTTTTTACTACATGTATATAAGATAGAGCACTAATTTCCTGGATAAATAAAGAACTCAAAAAACTTAACACCAAAAAGACAACTAATCCAATCAATAAGTGGGCTAAAGAACTGAACAGATACTTCACAGAAGAAATACAATCGGTGAACAAATATATGAAAAAATGTTTAATATTTCTAGAATTAGAGAAATGCAAATAAAAACTACTCTAAGATTTTATTCAACTCCAATCAGAATGGTAATTATCAAGAATACATGCAACAATAAATGCTGGCAAGGATTGAGGGGAAAGGTACACTCATATGTTGCTGGTATGGCTGCAAATTGGTGCAACCATTATTGGTAGCAGTATGGAGATTCCTCAGAAAACTTGGAATGGAACCACCATTTGATCCAGCTATTCCACTCCTCAGTTTATTCCCAAAGGAACTAAAATCAGCATACTTCAGTGACACAGCCACATCAATGTTTACAGTAGCTCAACTCACAACAGCTAAATTATGGAACCAACCTAGGTACCCTTCAGCCGATGAATTGATAAAGAAAATGTGGTATATATACATAATGGAATATTACTCAGCCTTAAAGAAGAATGAAATGATGGCATTTGCTAATAAATGAATGGAGGTGGAAAATATAATGCTAAGCAAAATAAGCCAGTCCCCCAAAACTAAATTACAAATGTTTTCTCTGATATGTGGTGGCTGATAATAAGGGGGGCTAGGGAAGAAAAGAGGTACTTTGAATTCGATAGAGGGGAGTGAAGGGAGGGTAGAGTGTTTGTGGGTAGGAATGATAGTAAAATAAATTGGAAATTATTACCCTATATGGATATATGACTACATAACTGGTGTGATTCTATGCATGTATAACCAGAAGAATGAGAAGTTATACTCCATTTATGTATGATGTATTAAAGTGCATTCCACTGTCATGTATAACTAATTAGAACAAATAAAAAGTAAAAAAAAATACACAGACATATAAACATTTTTCCCTCCAGTTCCTTAATTTTACCTATTTTGGGGGGCAGATACCAGAGATTTAACTCAGGGGCACTTGGCTACTGAGCCACACCCCCAGCCCTATTTTGTATTTTATTTAGAGACAGGGTCTCACTGAGTTGCTTAGCACCTCACTTTTGCTGAGGATGGCTTTGCCCTTGTGATCCTCCTGCCTCAGCCTCCTGAGCCATTGGGATTATAGGCGTGCGCCACCACATCTGGCATTTAGACCTACTTTCAATACATGGATTCTGTTTATCATACCCAAATTATCTCTGATTATCCATGTCCCTATCTGTATTTATTCTACTAAAATATTTTGATCCAACTCCATGGTTGTCTTCAGCTATACATATGCAATAAGAAGAATTAGGAACAACATCGTCTGTATGCATAAATATTTCAAATGAGATAAGAAATAGCTTTGTTGATCCACATCATTAGGCTGATAAATATCTCATAAATCTGTTGTTCTTGTGTCATAATTTTGCTGGATGTAGTTACTGCCTTGACATTCATTTTAGGCCTGACAAATTAAAACCCACTTGTGACTCTAAATCTTTGGCCTAGTTAAAACTTACTCTTCCTGTGTGTGTGTTTGCAATAAAAATATAACCTGTTTTTGCATCTCACTGATCCAAAATGCGACACATCCTGCAGGTGTTGACTTGCTAAAACCCAATGTTTAACACCAGAGCTTGTCTTTCTCCTCCCCCCCAACACACACACTTACACCCTCAACTTGCTAGTTGAGCCCCGTTTTCTCCAGACTTCGGGCACCTCTCTTCTCTCATGGCTCTGTAAGTGATAAAATGTTTGTTCCTTCATGTGTTTTGTTGTGCTGTGTCTTCATTATAAATTGGATATAAGTCAGAGAAGAGCCCATGGGCATCTCCCTATTTAAAAAGCTTAATGTGAGAGGGAAATCCTGGTCAGGTGTCAGATGCCTAGCATTAGGCCATCTGGGAGGTTAAAGAAGTTTCTCACAAACAACTCTGTAAAGGAACACCTGTGAAGGAATACCTGGGAGGAGGCACACAAAGAACAGACACAGACACAAATGGTGCAAGCAGACAGACAGGACAGAGAGGAGTGAAGTGAAGTGGTGAGGAAGAAGTGCAGAAGTGAAGTGTAGTGTCTGCTCCTCCCTCCTGCTAAGTTTATTAACTCAAAAAAGGTTACATATTGCCCATCACACCTGACTGCACTCTAACGGGTATTCCTTTAATTCTGAGTATTAGCTAACTGAAATACAGTCCAGGTTAATACAAACACAGTAACCCAGGGAGGTAGTGCACCTGCATAGTTATCTTAATAGCCTCTGGAGGAAACTGCTGGGCATTCCAATCATGAGAATCAGGGTAGCAGTTACCCCCTGGGAGTTTGCTCACCAGGGGAATACTTCCCTGTCTATTTCCATGGTCAGAATACCTACACAGCTCACTGTAAAACCCCACCACCCATGCATCCTATCAGGGCAGGACTAGAATTTATAGCTACTGTCTGAAGAGAGCATGAGTTCAACACTAAATAAGAAAAAAAATAATAGTTTCATCAGGTGTCAAATTTAACTGATCTGCTTAATAAACTGAAAAAATACAAAATGTAAAATGTTGTAATGTCACTGTTAAAACAGCAATTGAAATATAAATTATGCAATGAAAACTTTTAATTCAATGTAGAAAATGAAATAAATTCAACTATCTAAAATATTTTTTTAAAAAATGCTATGGAACTAAACTACAATTTGTCTTGTACCTTCATATTGTACATGCCCAACCATGAGCCCCATAGCTACAGCCTACATTCTAATATGCTAGCATATTTCTTCCCATAGTTTTAAAAATTTATTACACTGAGGACACACACACACAAAAAATTCAACGTGAAGGAACAATGTTTATAGCAAGACATCAAAGAAGATAGATCCTGTCACCACCATACTGGACAATAGAATTTTAGCAAACCAATAGTGAAAATGTAAATAGGGAGCATGAGGAAGGAAAAGAGAGAAGGAAAGAGATTTACCTGATAATATAAAAAGAGTTGCCTCATATAAGCAAAGTGAGGTTCCTGATTAGAAAATGTTGCCATCTAGTGTGGTTGGATTTTACATGCAGTGTCCTTAGTTCAAGATTTCAGGGCTTATATCCACATAACGCAGATTTAACATTAATATTGTATGTTTGAAAAACTTACTGTTATACTCCCATATTATTTTAGCTCAATTAACTATTTTACACAAATCACGAACAAAAGAGAACATAAAATCCAATGCCTTAAATAATTTAAAAAAATATAAGAAAATAATTCACCCAATAGATACAGTTTACCTCTCTGGAAATTTCACCGTTTCTCCCTTGACTTACTTATGAGTCCTGGTAAGATTCTTTAATGTTACATTCATGAAAAGTATTTTCCAATGTAATGGAAAATAAAGTGGTTTCATAAATTCTTTCTTTTTAAAAAATCATTCCTTGAAAGAAAATAAAAATTTGTTTAACTTATTTTTGCCATCTTTCCTGTAAAGGCAAAGAAAATCAATGATTTCTTTCCTAAAGTTAAATAAGTAACAAAATGCTAATATTATTTATGTGACTGACATAAAAGCAGATGATAGAAATCAATATTTTTTTATCTTTTAAGATATTTTTCTGGAATTATTTACAAATCTTAACTAGTAAGAAAAATTCCATTTTCCTTACTAGTTAATATTTGTAAATAATTCATATTTCTCAGTTACTTAATGGCCTAGATTCAAAAGCTATTTGCAGATAAAAAATAATGACAGAATTGCTCTTTACATTCTTGTCATTCCTTTATGCATTAAATTTCTTTTGAAAGTGCTTTCTAAAAAATGATTGTGTTGGAAAAAATTTTTTACATCTTTGAAAAAATATATTTAATTATTCTTGAAAAATAATTTGGCAGATAGTAGGATTTTCTATGGGCAATATCATTGTATTGAAGCTATACTACAATTTTGTTTTGCCTCTATTTCTAAAAAAAAAAAAAAATCCTTACTTCACTCAAGTTCTTGATTCATGTGGGGAAAATACTTCTTTCTATTATTTCTTAAGATTTTTCTTTCTTCATTTTTGGTACACTGAAGTTTTTCTGTCTCCTATCTAGAAAGAGACTGTGGTTTAAAAAATTATAGTAAATGATTCTTTAAACATGTTGTTGAATTCAGTTCACTAGCTTTTCTTGAGTATCTCTGCATATATGTTTATAGAGATATCGGTCTATGGTGTTCTTTTCTTATAGTATCCTTGTCTGGTTTGGTTTACAGGTAATGCTGGCTGCCTAAAATGAATTTCAAAGTATTCCTTCCCTTTTCTTCTATTTTTTGGAGGAGTTTGAGAAGTATTGGTATGGTTTCTCTCTGTATATGTTAGAATGATGAACAAGGTCAAGTTCCTTCATACTCAGAGAGTTATGTTCCCGAGTGAGTTTGGAATTTCTGGTACTTTCCTAATTCAAGAATATGAAAGATTTTTTAACTCTCATAGATCAGTAATTTCAGCCCTCCAAGAATGTTAAAAATGTAACGTCTGTTTATATTGTGCAAGAGTGAATTTAGTAATAAGTGACAATACTTCAAGAAAATTATCAAGGCAAATGATTTCCTCACTGAGAACTGCACACACATTATCAACTGGACAGAGTCTGTAGTGACAAGCTTGGCTTGTTATAAATGTTTGTGAATTAGCAGATTGGGTAAATAAAACTCATAATGACAGACAATATTAAATATGTTCTTTCATAAAAAATTGAGAATTTCTCAAGTATGCTTGTAGATTGACTTGATATTTTCATATTTCTCTTAATATGCAGTGTTGGGAGCTGCCCTGGATGCAGATGCCTTTAAGGCCTGACGCACTGGGTTCTGAACAATTATTTCATTCTGTCTGGCATGGCAGTGCCAGGTTACAGTAACTTGGGCATTACCCCAGCTGGTATAACAAGATGTGGCTCAGGAGTAGGTGTCACCCGCTGGAGTTGAGTTATACTCACCAGATCCTTTGTAATCCTATCTCTTTGCCCTTTTTTTTTTGCATAGAATATTTCATGGAACATCCTCCCCCAATAAAATCCAGATTCAAGGCATGCTCTTTCCCTTTCTTGCATGCCTTGCCTTCTTTGTGGGAGCTGGGTCAGAGGAGCCATCACAGAACCCAAAGAAAAAGATATTTCTCTGTCTCTGTGTGATTATTTCATGCCAGCCAGGTCACCTGGAGTGACCCTGTCTGGTTTAGTCATGTATCATGACAAATGGTGTCCCATACGGAGACTCCAGTGTGAATTTTAGAAATTTAATGGGTTTGGAATTTCTCTTCAGAAGGTAAGAGTGCTTAGGATTTCAGAGTATAATGGGTCGAATTATAGAGAATAAGTGAATTAGACAGAATAAAAATTTGTGAATTTTTGGGAATTTTTCATCTTTAGAAAGAAAAAAAAACATTTTTTTTTTTTTGCAATTCTAAAGACCATAAATAAATGTAAAGAATTATTAAGGTTATTAATGGGATACATTGCTAAATTTAGTCTTCTCCTATGGGAAAAGAGCTTTTGTGGATTTTTTTCTGATTGATTTTGTAAATTTTCACATTTTAAAATATTAAGTAAAGATTATTTGGAATTTATATGCTAGGAATCAATTTTTGGAGACTGAGAGGAAAAAGGAAAATTTTTTCATGGTGAGACTTGATATAGGGAATTTTCCACTTCTAGGGAGGCAAATTTTGTTCTTCTGCTGTCTTTTAAAGGTGCTCAAACAATTTATATTGAGCCTCTTCACTGCATTTTTGTCCTACCAGAGTCAAAATAGCTGTAACTCAGCTGCTGCAGACACAAGACCTTAGCTGCTGTTCCCAATGGGGTCTGTAACTAGACCCACCACCAGCAATACTTTTGACCCTTGAACAACCTGGCCTGGGTGCCAAACACAGACTGCCTTAAGATTTGATATTCATGCTGGTGTCTGCCATTAAAACTCACTTTTAAAGTGCTCACACACTATGAAGGGAAAATATAAAAGATGAGAAAACACGAGGTGAAGATACAGGTAAATGGTCCATTAACTGCCAAAGTGCTAACACTGACACAGGTCGCATAGAAAAGGCAAGCCACTGCCCGCCCATAGGATCCTTCCTGGGCCAGGGGAATACAGACAAATCCAATGGAGTGCAACTGATTGGGGAAGCTCTGCCTCTGCCCCATACAATGGGAACCTGGTAGCTGGTTGAAGTGGCATCGCCCACAGGCTCCCTGCTGTTCCATCACCTTGGTAACCGCAGAGCCTGGGCAGACCTAGCCAGCTTCCTGATCCTGCCTCCTGCATTTTTGCAGGCTTTCCGTTGGTCCTTCCACTGTCACTCAGACAGGGCTTTTAGTCCCGCCTTCCAGCCACTAACCTGTACTTCCTGCTTCACACAGATCTACTACTAAAGCTACACAGAGCCTGCATTTTAGAGAATGCCCACTTGTAGATACTAACAAAACATACCTTTTTCAGGCCAAATTTAATTTCACAGGCTTCTATGTTGCCCTGATCCTAAGGGGTTCTCAAGGCTAAATAATCTGACTTTATCCCTTGAAAGGTTCTTTATAACTATATTATTAAGAAAAATTGCAGAGGTAATATACATATGCTTGCTTATGTTTTAGTTTTGGAGGTTATGAGGATGAATTTTGCTCATCACAGGAACAAAAGCTGGCAACCTGAGAGAATTTTCTCACAATGTTCCTGTGATGACCAAAAAAATCCTTATTTTCATTTTTAACTATACAAATACAAAAAATAAATATATGCACTGGGATCTTATTTTTAATAATTAAGGGTACGCTTATAGTTAAAAATAAGTTGGAATGGATTCAAATATTGTAAGAACCATGGGGATTCATAAGGTTGACATAATTATAAGCTATACTTTTATTCTTAATGCATATTTTTTGGGTATTTAACTAATCTATACTCTTTTCATAAGATAATTAACATATATATCTAATTGTTTAATTAATATGTATCTACTTGCTTCTAATTGTTTTCCTTCAATAGAAAACACATAATTTATATTTATTATACATGCATTTATCTAATGCCCTGCCTTTTATAGTTACAGATACTTGAGATAAATATATTTAATATAAATTTTTTTTCAAAAGATAATATAACCATCAAGTAATCTCTAAATCTCAAATTATTGTACAAACTTTCATAAGATGATAAACAAATATGATTCGGTCTACAGAAATGTCTAAGGGCTTTAACTATAATTTCATTGAGATATTTCAACTTATCAAGGTACATTAATTTGTTTAGATTCTAAGATTTACAGAAATTTTTCCAAAATATAATCAAAAGAAAGAATTCTAAGAGAAGACGATACTTCCACAGAGAGGAAACACACATTGGAAGCCCTAAGAAGAAGAAAGAAATTATCTTGGGTAAAACAAGGTCTTTATATTCTAGATTTTAATGATAAAAGAATTTTCCTAAATAAGGAAATCTTTTTATTATCTAGCTAGATAATATAGAAAGTTAAATAACTGAGTAACTGATTTATATATAACTGGACTGACTATAATAATTTGAACTGATTAATTCTAGGATATTTCAGACTTTTCCCCCTGATTTTATTATACTAATATGAACCAAGATTTTGTCCATATTGTGACATGATAAAGACCTATTAAAATGTTGTTTATTTCCTTTAACTGAGGTCTTTATTTGCTTAATGATTCTTAATGTTTAAGACAAGGATCAATTTTAGTGTATAAATTCACATCTTCATTATGCAATACATATTTTTAAATGGTGACTTAAATTCCAATTTTGACATTTCTCCTTGGTGACTAAATTTTATTGATTCAAAGACACTGCTAATTCTTTCATATCACTTTTATTTTTTGGATGTTTATGGGATTTGGGGGAACATTTTATTAGCATTGATGTTCTCTAAATTAAAGTCATACATTAATTTTGAACAATAAAAGTTGCAAACTTTGTTGGAAATTCATTGGTATTATATAAGTTCTCTGGCTAGACCTCTTATCCATTAAAAATATGTTAAGACTTATATATTACTCCCTACACTGGGAAGTAACCTTAATTATATTTTAGAAAAGATAATTAAGAAACACCTATTTAAAGGATAATATTCTGAGATACAGAGATATTTGAGACCTTCTCTTAAAAAAGAGATTGAAGATTCTTTTTAAATTGTTAGGATGAATCAACTAGTCTATATACTGGGAAATTACAATAATCAATAAAATGTATCTCATTTTCATATCTAGCCTCAACTATATCACAAAGAAGGCCTTAAAAAATCCCTACTAGAAAGAAAGATCAAAGGGAACCTCTCAGACTGAATATAGACCAAAACAAATTCAGGGAGATTTTCAAGAAATCCAAATTTATGTATTATTTCAAAATTTATGCCAGAGATCTAAACTTACCTAGACAAATATTATGCTATTACTTAGCTAGACTTTAAAATAGAAGGCCATCTTAAAAACATTTTAAAGGAGATTTATCTCAACCATGTCCCAGTAACACAAAACAGGGACAAGCCTGACAGTTGGTCTGGAGCACAGATAACTCCCCCAAACAGATAAACAGGTAAACAAAATGCCTAAAAATAATTTTAGTAGGCCTTTAGAAAAATCCTACTATTTTCATAGCGAGACTTAAAAAGACAATACAGCATCTTAAACTTATAGGTGGAACACCCATTTTCAAAGATGAGTTTATCATCCAATTAGCCCTGGGCATTCCAATGGATTTGCAAAGGTTAACATAGTCCTAGCCAAGTTTAAATGTTACACCATAGTTAAATGGAGCCCAAACGAAGAAAAAGAAAGGCAAACAGAAAGAGATTAAAATGCTAATCTTATCCCAAGAAAAATAAGCTTCCTTGTTAAAAATTTTACCCCTCTTCTAAGTTAAAAACAGATTTTGGAAACCTCAAAACATTGAAACAGGGCCTTACTTCAAGCCCCTGTCAACAATTTGTCACTGAGGAAAACAACCCTAAAAATAGTTACCCCTAAAATATTAGATAAACCACCATAAATAAATCAGCTCAACAGCCGATAGCTAATTTCAGTAAGAAATTTAACATGATAGACATTTTCTCAACTTTAATAATATGAAGTAATGCCCTCCATACATTGTTATTTTTAAAATTGGTAAAGCCATAAATAATACATAATTATTAGAGTTAAATTTACTACATTAAGTAAAGTCATTAAGGATGCTCATACAACTGTTTCCTTATACACACAGATTGTTTTGACATAAAATCCCTTAAAATGTTATTACTAGCTCAATGTCGTATAAAATTCTAATTTAGATCACTATCACAACAATACTGTTGACTTGTCTTTACCCATTAATATTTGAGATACTAACTTCCCCTAATTAGGTCAACACTAAGTTTGATAAAAAATAATAACAGTTTTTCATGGATTCATAGATAAAAAGCTATTCATTTCTCTATTTCATTCTTTGGTAATGGTAAAAAACAAAACATCTTCTCTAGGCTTATTTAGCACATGTACTTCCTATTTTGGATAGATGTCTATATAATTTCTCATGCCCCTAATAAAGGCCACAACTTCTAAGTTAAAAAAATCTGTCACTAACTTCATTTCAAATTAAGATGATTATTTAAGTTAATCTAGAACTAAATTAAAATACAATTTTTCATATACAACTTATTGTATTCTTCAGTTTTGGTAATTCTGTTAAAGTCAAAACCAACTCATACATTTAGTAAAGGCTAAGTTTCTATTTAGCATGGTCCCTTTAAATAACTTCTGTCAAAATTCAAGACCAACTAAAGATGTTAAACCTTTTCTTATTATTTAAACCTTTTCTTATTATTTACTATTGTCTATAATTTAAACCAATGATATTATGACTTATACCATCCTTTTAAATAAAGAAAGGGGGGAAAACAGGACCCAATATGCATATACTAGATCTTATAAAATATTTTAAAAATTTTTCTAAAGTCTAATATTGAGAGTCTTACTGATGCTGAACATGATTCAGTAAATTAAATCACATTTCAAAAAGATAGAGTTTAAACTGGTCATTGTGAAAATAACTGAAAAACCTGGCACAGAAAGGTAAATTTCCAGCTGCAGAGTTTATAGCCATGCAGCTTCATGTGCTTGTCAGGTAAGAAAAAATTATGAACAAACTTCTATGGACCCATTTCTCAGGTCCACCTTTAATGTGCCTTGAAGTGAGGACTGGAAAGTCCACCCATGAAACTAGATTAATTGTAATGGTCAGTTATACCTGTATGTGGATCCTATGGTAAACAGGCTGTCTGGGAGTATCTTTTGAGAAAAAGACAGCATATGAGAAACCTCAACCAGTCAATTATGCTGGTCCTTAGAAATTAAGACTTATATATCTGGACAATTGTCAAAGTAGAAAAATTGTTAAATTAGAACTTTCCTATATAGGCTAGTTATGTACACATAAAATATCTGCCAATGTATTATTCCCCTAATCATTCTACAATAGAATTTGACATCTTTTCTAAGTGGATGGATTGTTCATGTCTTGCCAGTACAATATAAGGTGTCTAGAAATAGTGGATATATTCTAGGCTGGTCTCCTAGAATGGACAAGAACAATTGCATGTGGTTGCCATGATTCCTAGAAACCTAATCTTTGGCGAGATGGCACCCAAAAAGATGTTTTGATGTTTGACTTCTGTTTTCAGAATATTTACATTACTGACAGGCCTAAAAGACCCCTTAAATGTGAGAATTGAGAGAAAGGATGATTCAGTAGCCTGTAATCTATAAAAGGTACGACTTGCCTAATTTTATCCCTAGTTAGAGTAGAGGAGAAGGACATTGATCCTTCATTAATGTTCCTTTGTCCTATTGCCAGCTAGCATGCTGAAGTTAACATTCAGGCCTTGAAATAGGTGCATGCCAATTAACCAGACCTAGGCAAGCTCCTGATCTCCTGATCCTTGAAGTGACTATCTAAAATATTATCCATTGTTCCTACAATTATAGCCCTTGTGGCTATGTTTTAAAACTTCCAACACATGGATTTTCTTATTAATTTGACTTAAATTACTTCCAAGATCCTTCATAGTCAGATAAGTGCTGATGGAAGGATTAAATGCTCCGGAAGCCACTGTAATGAATAATGCGAATGAGCTCTTTGCTCTATGGTTTGTGGAAAGGCTTAAATGCTATGCCAAATAAAAATGTCTGTGTTACTATAGACAAATACAGTGCTTCCCCATAAAATTGGGAAAAAATTAAGAATCTTCTGATGAGTCTTTGGCAGAGTAATAATAATAACCTGGATCTTCCAAAGTTAATTATGTTATTGAAATGATGTTTTCTACTAATTCCTTTTGTTTCTCAATAGTAGGACATGAAGACCCCAGAGCAAGAATCCAATGACTGAAAGATATAATCCCCAGTTGCCTTTTTTTTTATATTATGAAAGGGGGAATGTTTCAGGAGCTGCCCTGGATGCAGATGCCTCCTGATGCTGAACAATTATTGTATTCAGTCTGGCATGGCAGTGCCAGGTGGAGTAACTTGGAGTTACCCCAGCTCGGTTAACAAGGCATGGCTCCAGGAGTAAGTGTCACCCACTGGCATTGAGTTACACTCACCTGTTTCTTTTTAATCCTAGCCCTTTGCCCCTTTTGGGATAGAATATTCCATGGAACAGCCTCCCCCAATAAAACCTGGGTTCGAGTTGTGCTCTCTCTTGCTTGCCTTGCCTTCTTTGTGGAAGCTAGGTCAGAGGAACCATCACAGAATCCAAAGAAAAAGGTATTTCTCTGTCTCTGTGTGATTATTTCATGCAAGCCCAGCTCACCTGTAGTGACCCTGACTGGTTTAGTCATGTGTCACGACAATGTATAATACAAACATAGTAAGAATAGGTTTCATATTTTATCAAATATATTTTTTGCTAAACTACTAAGAGAGGTTTTGTACATTTAAAATTATTTCATTTTTCTAATTTTGTTGGACATGGGTTTAGAGTCCCCTGTTCCTGTGGTATTCATGATCATACTGTCCTTAAAACTCTCATATTTACTGTATATCAGGTGTGGTTTGTGATTCGTAAGAGGGACATGATTCCAGTAGCTCAAGTAAATACAGAATCATTTGTCTTCTGCAACAATAAATCTGTAGGTGGACACTCAAGACTAGAATACTGCTTCAGCAAAATTGACATCAAGACGCTGATCTCCTATCTTAGCTGTTTTCCTTTGTGATGACTGTTGCACACTCAGTCAACACCAGCATTCCAGGTAAGAAGAGGGAAACCCTGGAGATAGTGGCAGTGGATCTTTGTTTTCATTTGCCAGATAAAACTACCATAAAGTCTACTTACTTAAGCCTAGATGTTATACCCTACTACACACCAAGGCTATAGTCTATATGTAGGCTAAATTTACTTTGTCAGATTGCTTTGATTTACTCTCCAGCCTGCTCTGGCTAGATTTTCTCTGGAAATCATTTTCCTCCACAGTCACCTAGAGTTTCCAGAAGTTCTTCAGCTTCTACATATCAGCACTTGCAAACTTGACTCATCTTCATATTATGTAATGCATAATTATTCTACATTCACTTAAACTATGCAAATGTTGAAGCAAATTCAACATTGTACTTGGGTGTAGCCTTTTTTTTTAAGCAAACTTTTTCTGTAGCTCTTATCCTTATGGTGCTGAGAAGGATATACCTCTATGTCTGGTCTTCAACCTAAGTCATTAGAAGCTTCTTTATTTCTGAGGTAGACCCTTGTCTAATTAGTCTTATTGGCTTCAATGAAGCAGATTCTTTAACACCATGCATCACTTGGTTCTTGATCTTTTGAATTATAGATAGCTATGGTGCAATAGGACATACCTGTCTAGTGAGGAAGAACCAGCAGGATCTGCTTTTGTAGTCCTTATCACTTTTATTTTCATTTCCAGGTAAATAATACTGTTTAATGGAAATATTAGCAGTGCATTGTGCACAGTTTGGGGCCTAATGAAAAATATAAATCAAGCATAAGCAAAAACAATGCAACCAAGAGACATGATAAACACAAGACACATGAAACTGCTGTTGGCATAACATGACATATTGTTTTATAGGAAAACTTTTTTTTTATAAGTAGAGTACACTCTAATAATAACAACCAGTTATATAGTCATTATTATCAAGTATTATATAATTATAAGTGTAAATACTTATAAATTCTAAATTGTATATGCCTGTAAGTTTGGTAGATGCATTTACAGCAGCATTATCACAAACATGTGAGAAATGCAACATACTATGATGTTAGGGGGTTATGACATCACCAGGTGATAGGAAGATTCACCTCTATTGTAATCTTATGGACTGCTACCATGCCTACAGTCTGTCTCTGGTGGATTGTTTCAGTATGTGGTACCTGATTATATTTTAGTATTTCAAGAAATTTATCATGTAGTTTTCAACTGATGCCTATGCATGGTTTTAGCATTAGGGTAACTCACTTAATTCACTGAAAGCAGTACTATTGTTTCTTGAATCCTGAGCCGTAGGACAACTAAGAATGCAACTTTCCTCTAATCCACTATCTTGAATTTTTATTCACTTGAGATTTTTAGTGCTTGTAATATACTCATTTGTTGCTATAAATTTTTCTCTGGGCTCTTCTTAATTGCATGCCATATGATTAACTAAATTTTCTTTTTGTATTTGTTCACCTCAAAATCTATTATATTTCCTTTGCACATACCTTACAGGCTATTAGCTATTTTAGAGTGTGTTGTTCCTTAGACTCATAGTGAATTTCCCAAATATTATTTCATTCATTTATAATTTATTTCCATCATGGTTTATATGATTTCGATCCTTTTAAGTGTATGGGAGACATTTTATCATTAAGCATCAGGAGAATTTTTATTCTGCCACTGTTCAATGGAGTGTTCTTTAGATGTCTCTCTGGTATGCTTGATTAGGGCTCCACATGATCCTGATTCTGTGACTTGCTGCATGCAGCCCACATCATAGTTCTCATGGATTGGACTTGCATGCTTTCATCTTTTCCAGCCTAAAATCATATCTTTTCCAGCCTAAAATCACATGCTCTACTTGTCTAGGCTATTTAAGGTGACAGTGCCCTCACAGCTCCCTTAGGCTATGCACTAATGGGGGGGTGTCTCTGTAATGTAACTGCTTTTGTAGCATTTCTGTGACTCAGCCTTGAGGCTCTCTAAGACATCCTTTCAAATCTAGGTAGACGTAGTCCTGGTTCCTTGATACCAGCAGGAATCGGGATAGGGTCCATGTTCCACAGAGTTGAAGAATGAACACCACAAATGCCCAGGTAAGCAAGCAGGGATTTTTATTAAAAAGGAAAGTAAAAGGAAAGGCTCAGAACTCCTGACATAGGGGCTGGGAGGTGCAAGAGTAATTATTTAAGTCTTACAGCATTCCCCATTTTTAAAGTCACACAGTGACCCAAACTATGTCTATGCCATGTCCGAATCTGACATGGAGCACTGTGTGAGATTGCAGGGGGAAGAAATTTGATATGGCCATAAGCACTGAGTCCCAATGTCCTAAGAGGTATCCTTCTTGGGATTTATTCTGCATTCAAGGTCCTAGCATTTTGTGCTTGTGATGGGTGGGGAAGCCAGGAAGATGTGAGACATGCTTACATTGAGCTGGTGAATATCACAAGTTTCCTTCTGTCTGTACTAATTACCTCATCAAATCTTTGCCACAACCTTTATATTTTTACCTAAATAAGCTTTTTAAAAAATTAATTTTTTTTGTTGTTGTCTGGCTAGGCTGAGATTTAAGTTTCACTTTCCTTTTGAATGTAAATTCCATATTTAACTCATCTCCCTCTTGTTGCATTTTACTACAAGCCATCAAGAGAACCCATGTAGTACCCTGAACACTACTTAAAGATTTCTTCCACCAAATATGCTAATTCATAGATTGAAAGTTCACCTTTCACAAAGCACTAGCACATGGTAACTACTAGGCCAAGTTATTTGCCATATTATAATAGGGGTGGATTCTCCTCTAATGTCCAATACCTTCTTTCTTATTTCCATGTCTAAGATCATATCCAAATTGCCTTTACCATCTGTATTTTTACTGACATTGTGTTAACAGCCAATTAGTTATTTCTAAAAGATTCAGTCTATGTAACTCTACTCTTTTTTTTCAAGCCCTCTATTGAATAATCCTTTATGGTTCACTCATATCCATTAGCCAATCAATACTAGAGCTGGTTCTACAGTTTTAGGTAATTGTTAAGGCAGGAACCCAATTCTCAGTACCAATTTTTGTCTTAGTTTTGTTCCTGCTGCTGTAACAAAATACCACAGACTAGGCAATTTTTAAATAATAGAAACTCATTTTTCACAGTTTCTGAAGATGGCAAAAGGAAGATCAAGGTACCAGCATATTTGGCATCTGGTGGAGGTCCATTCTCTGCTTCAGGATGCCAAGTTTGTTTTTGTGTTCTTTGGAGGAGATAAACTGTATCCTTGAATGGCAGAAGAAATCCAGGTGAAATAGTAACTAAGTCTCATATTTAAGCCAATTTATAAGGGCAATAATCTCATTCATGAGGGCAGAACCCTCAGGGCCTCATTCCCTCCTATAGGCTTCACTTCTTAATACCATCTCTTTGGGGGTAAGATTTGGAAGATTTGAAATTTGTTTTTGGAATGGACATACACATTTAAATGATAGCATTGACCAAAAAATAGATTTTTAAAATTAATTAGTTGACTTATAAAAAATGTAATATAGTAGAAGCTGGCCCTCAATTAGTTTTAGAGTCACAGAATATTGAGCACACCTAAAATAAATTTCAAATCAAATTGTAGCATTAGGATTTTGATTTGCAAAATGTTATGCATGCCTAAAGCATATTTTGTTTTGCACAGTAAAAAGAATTTCAACTTTGGTCTACTTCTGTATTTGGGGCAATAATCAGTGGAAGTATAATCAAATCAATTTTTAAAGGAATAGATTTTTTCTACTTCATTATAATAAAATATAAAACAGGGAAGATAGGTGCAACTTCAATTCTGCTGTTGCATGGTTGGACATTTTTTAATCAATGTAGCCACAGGGTATCTAATTTTCTCCTTTTGATATGATTCTTTTTTATATTCAAAAACAATTGCAGTTGATAATAGCTATGTTAATAAAGGCTACATTTATTGAATTGTTACTCTGATCAGGTTATAAGTTGCTGTGTCATTTTTGCATGCCTAATTTTTTAAATCAATCTCTCTCTCTCTCCTCTCTCTCTCTCTCTCTCTCTCTCTCTCTCTCTTTCTTATTAACCTCTTGTAAACCCAGGATCTACATGCAACAATAAGAGGTGCTGGTTTATAATTATTCCACAGTCATCAATAAGAAGATTTGTTTTAGGGGAAGAATGTGTCCAGTCATGAAATAGTGGTTAAATCAAGGCCTATAAACTCAGACAAGGCCAATAAAAAAATGAATCAGTGTGTTGGTACATGTTATGTTACAATCGCTACAGAATGCTGGAGATCATACTTTCCAAACTTTTGTACTGTTATTGAGAATGCAATGCAGCTAAGTGGTATGGGTGAGAATGCACAACTAATAAATATCAAAGCAGTGCTAAGACTCATAAACTCAGAAAACCTAATTATATTTCTAAATATTTATAGTGACTGTATACTTTGCACTTAAACTAATATTTCTAGCCATATCAGTTCATAAAATATTTGCAATTATCTCCAGAGAATGAGGCATAAGTTGGGTTGGTAGGAGTAACTACAATTAATTCTTGGTAAATAACACTTTAGGTTTCAGAAAAATAACAAAATTTTGTTTCAATGTACCACAGAAATATTCTCCCTGGGGTCCCCAGGTTATATATAAAATGTCTTTATTTTAAGGCATCATATTTTTTGTTTGTTTGTTTTGCAGTTTCATATCTGCTCCTAATTTAATTTTGGCTTCTCCTTGTAACTAGTCTCTATTGCCTTCCCTTGCTTATTTTCTATCTGGAAAACCAAAATGAAGTTTCTCTTCTCAATACAGTATTTAGGTTCCTTCTTCAGTAATACCTTCTTCTGCTAACCTGCATGGAGATCCTTCAGATAACTAAAATATTTGGGCAAAATATTTACAATAAGTCTGAATGCAGGAAAAGAGGCATATGATTTTCACTGAAAGATATATTGAGTATTTAAAGTATAAATAGAGTATTTTATTTGTAATGAAGTTTACATGATATAAATATTTTTTGTTGAATAGTATATGCTACAATCTTTTTATTTTAATTTTCAGAACCTCTTTATAATGGAAGAGTAGCGGTTTATACAGAGAATGTCTTTTCTATTTTTTATTTTTTAATCTCTTACATACATGACAATAGTGGAATGCATAACAATCATAATTATCCATTCACAGCACATTTTTTTGTAACTCTGTATATAAAGTATATTCATGCCAAATTATGCCAATATACATGAGCTCTCTTATTATTATTATTATTTTTTTTGCATTACAATTCTTAACACACCTTTATACCACAATTTATCATATCTCTGTTTATATATAAGGTTTGTATATAAGGTATATTGACACCAAATTTACATCTTTATACATGTATACCATATTCATACATGTATTCATACATTGTATAATGATGAGGGTCTCCTTCCACCATCCATGCTATTCCCCTTCTCCCTCCCTTTCCCTCCTACCCCTGTTCTCTATCTAGAGGTAATCTTCCTCCCATGCTCCCTCCCTACCCCATCTTGAGTCACCTCCCTTATATTAGAGAAGACATTCAGCATGGCATTTGTTTTTTGGGGACTGGCTAACTTCACTTAGCATAATCTGCTCTAATGCCATCCATTTCCCTGCAAATGCCAGTATATGCTACAATCTTAAAGATAACTATGTTTCTTGGAATATCTCCTATATATTTCTAGAATTCACTTGCTATTTAAAACCCACAGGAAAAATTATTAGACAAGAGCAAATTATATTGTGCTAATGAGATACAAGAAGCATCTTTATTTTATCTTTTGATATTTAATTGATTTTATTTTTTAAATACATGACAGTGGAATGCATTACAATTTTTATTACACATAGAGAGCACAATTTTTCATATCTCTGTATATAAAATTATATTCACACCAATTCATGTCTTCATACCTGTACTTTGGATAATAATGTCTATCACTTTCCTCCATCATTGCTAACCCCATGCCCTCTCCCTTCCCCTACCAACCCTCTGCCTATCTAGAGTTTGTCTATTCCTCCCATACTCCCCCTCCCTACCCCATTATGGGTCAGTCACCTGATATCAGAGAAAACATTCTGCATTTGTTTTTCTGGGATTGGCTAACTTCACTTAGCATTAGGTTTTATGTTTATATGACTGTATTTCTTAACAGTTTAGTTTTGGTGGTATGTATAGTAGCTCAACATTTTCATTGACATCATTAGGTTTATGTTTCTCCTTTGTCAGTTAAACAGAATGCTTATTCTTTACAGAACTAGTTTTGAAAAATTTATAAAATAATCATTGTAACTACCGTTAAAAAAATTCCCCTTGTAGTTCAAAATTAACTTTTAAAATGTTGCTATCATAAACTTGCTGATAATAAATATTTTTTATCTAACTTACAACCAATAGCGATTTAATCTTTTTGGCTTATAATTGGTGCTATGATTTGGTTATAAGTTTGAATTTGTCTTCCTGTGTTTTATGTGTTGAAGGTCTGGTCCTCAGTGTGTAGTGGAATATGTTAGAACTTTGAAGAGTTGGGCCTTAGTGGGAGGTCTTTGCGTCATTGGAAGCATGCCAATGGAAGTGATTATGACAGCACAGCTTCTCTGGCATCTTGTTTTGAGATATGATCACTTTCTCCCAAATGGATTTTAGTCATTGTGATGGCATCCACCTTTATGGCATCTTTGGTTCACAGGCTGAACAATGTAGCCATATGGCCTTGAACTTTGGGTATCCAACACTGTAAGCTAAATGAACCTCTTTTCTTTTAAAAATTAGATTGTCTCAGGTATTTCATTAGAGTAAAAATACAGACTAATACATATGTAAACCATGTTGTTGAAAATACCAAATAAATGTCTATGAGGATACACACATTGTCTGTTTTTTTTTTTTTTTTTTTTTTTTTTTTTTGTACTGGGGATTGAATTCAGAAGCACTTGACCTCTGAGCCACATTCCAAGACCTATTTTGTATTTTTTTTTTTGAGAAACAGGGTCTCACTGAGTTGCTTAACACATTGCTTTTGCTAATATTGGCTTTGAACTAGCCGATCTTCCTGCCTTAGCCTCCCAAGCTGCTGGGAGCTGGGATTACAGGCATACACCACTCACTTGGCTACATCTGTATAATTTTTAGTTATGATTGAGTTATAAAATATATATCACTAAGGTACACCAATATTAAATGCATAAATAGGTAAATGAAATTTTATATATGCCTTTGTTATTGTGACTTATTAAAAAAATAGCAAATATGCCACTACTACAGAAATCTCCTTATTCTGATTTTCCAATCTATATTACTCCTTAGAATAACAAATATTCTGATTTTACCTTCTTAAATTATATTTCCCAGTTTTCTTTTATATAAATGAAATTAATTCCTATGCACATTTTTATATCTCTTTTTTTACTAGAAATTCTAATGTTTACATTTATATCAGTGATTGGTTCTTTTTCATTACTCTGTGACATTTAATTAATATAGCATATTCTATTTACTCATTATTTTGTTAATGGCTACTTGATATAGTTTCTGGTTTTCTAATTTTTGGCTGTGACAAAAGTTATAAACTAAAAAAAAATATTTCTTTGGCAAACATAAGCACTCATTTCTGTTAAATATATACCCAAAATACACAAATACTGAACTGTTAAGCTATTTGGAATGTTAGGTAATATTCCTCATCCAGTTTATTTTACTTGTGGTTTCTCTTTTAGGTATGTAGAAGTTGTATGTGATAAAATATATATCTGAATGTATATAACAGATTCCTTCAATGAGTATAAGGAGCAAATTTAAATGGATAATTATTGTGTGTAACTTTAATTTGCATTTTTTAATTTTAATCAAATATAGTAATGGTAATATCTAAATAAAATATAAGCACATCAGTTCAGTGATGTTTATGTATATTGTAAGGATTCTGGCTGTGGAAATGTACAGGACAGCCTTCCTCTGATGAGAAAACTCCCAGGGGTAACAGGCACCCTGTTTTCCATACTTGGAATATTTTACAGTTTCTCCCAGGACCTACTAAGATAATACATGTGCAATGTCTGCTCGGCCTTGATCTGAGGTAATTAGCTCCTGGGAATAAAGGAACTCTTTTGTTAGACAACCACAGTGTTTCACCCACCTCCTTTGAGCCTGAACATGTCCACATAACAGTAACTTTAAACAATGGATTTTCTTGAGAGATAAACAAAGCTCCTAACATTGCACATTGCAACTATAGTATGTAACTGAGAAATAAGCTGCAGAATGTTGCTAACCCTGTAACTTGCCTAATGACACATTGAACAATAATGTACTACTAATGCCAGTGACCTAATGTAACTTATTGATATAAATAAGGCTGGAAGCTTGGACAAGGGGTTTTCTGCCTTTCTGCCATTCTGCTATCCTGCTATTCTGCCACTATGCACCTTGCTTCTGTGTCCTTTTGATTTCCTTATAGCATATAATAAATCTCTATATGGGTATGCACTTACAAACATGAATAATTTGGGATTTTCTCAAATATCAAAGGTTCTATAAGAACCTTTGTTGAGAAACTAATGTTCCACTTTTACCTTCAGAATCCACCCACCAATCCCAAACAAAGTACTCCTTTTGGCCATGGGTGCACAATTTTGCTTTACCTCCACAAGACCTAAAACTATTACATAAAACTTAAAACTATTAACTCCCAGGTCCTGCAGTACTACGAGCTGAAATTTTAATCCCTATTTTGCTTATTATCTCTAAATCAGAATATTTCCGTTTTTGCTCTTATGAGTTTATGTAAGTTATATTAATGCCATAACAAAATTTTTAGTAATAAAAAATTAATA
This sequence comes from Spermophilus citellus, assembly GCF_964194105.1. Classification (NCBI taxonomy): domain Eukaryota; kingdom Metazoa; phylum Chordata; class Mammalia; order Rodentia; family Sciuridae; genus Spermophilus; species Spermophilus citellus. The sequence goes on along the minus strand of NC_138182.1, from coordinate 62,765,161 downwards.
ATATAAAAAATAGGCCCAAATGTTCACCATGTTGGCTGAGGAAATGACTTCCTTAATAAGACTAATAAAGCAGAAGAAGTAAAATCAAGAATCGATAAATGGGATAGAATCAAATTAAAAAGCTTCTTCTCAACAAAGGAAACAATCAGGAGTGTGAACAGAGAGACTACAGAATGAGAGAAAATCTTTTCCATATGCATCTCAGATAGAGCATTAATCTCCAGGATATATAAAGATCTCAAAAAACTTAATACTCAAAAAACAAATAACCCAAACAATAAATGGGCTAAGGAACTGAATAGACACTTCACAGAAGAAGAAATATAATTGATCAATAAATATATGGAAAAATGTTCAACATCACTAGCAATTAGATAAATGCAAATCAAAACTATACTGAGATTCCATTTCAGTTCAGTCAGAATGGCAATTTTTAAGAATGCAAGTAACAATAAATGTTGGCAAGGGTATGGGGGGAAAAGATACACTCATATGTTGCTGGTGGGGCTGCAAATTGGTGTAACCATTATGGAAAGCAGTTATGGAGATTCTTCAGGAAACTTAGACTGGAACCACCATTTGACCCAGCTATCCCTTTTCTTGGTTTATACACAAAGGTCTTAAAATCAGCATACTACAGTAATGCAGCCACATCAATGTTTATAGCAGCTCAATTCACAATAGCTAAACTATGGAACCAACCTAGGTGTTCTTCAACAGATGAATGGATGAAGAAAATGTGATATATAAACTCAGCCTTAAAGAAGAATGAAATGATGACATTTTCCAGTAAATGTATGGAGGTGAAGAATATCATGCTAAGTGAAGTAAGCCAATCCGAAAGAACCAAAGGCCAAATGTTTTCTCTGATATTCGGATGCTAATTCATAATAAGGAGGCCAGTGCAGCTAGGGGAAAATAGAGTTACTTTGGATTAGATAGAGGGGAGTAAAGGGAGGGGAGTGAGTCTGGAGTAAGAATGATAGTAGAATGAATTGGACATTATTACCTTATGTGCATATATGATTACATGACTGGTGTAACTCTACAACATGTACAACCAGAAGAATGAGAAGTTATGTTCCATTTATCTATGATGTGTCAAAATACATTCTACTGTCATTTATGAATAATTGGAACAAATTTTAGGAAAAGAAAAAAATAATGTAAATATAGCAAATTCCCAAATAGGATTCAATTCAGAAATATTACCAATTTTTTATGTATTAAATCTTTAGGGTTTACTCCTAATTTTTTTTTCTTTTGGTACCAAGGATTGAACTTAGGGGCACTCACCCATCAAGCCACATCCCTAGCCCTATTTTGTATTTTAGAGACAGGGTCTCACTGGGTTGCTTAGCACCTCACCAATACTAAGGCTGGCTTTGAACTTGTGATCCTCTTGCCTCAGCCTCCCAAGCTGCTGAGATTACAGGCAGTGCCACCATGCCCATCTTGTTCCTAAAATTTTCCCATTCATTTCTTTTTGCCTCAACCAGAGGGTGTCTTATTTACTTATGTGCTAGAGTTTAGGATTCATTCAGCACAAGCTAATTATACTATGTGTACACTAAGTGCATCTTTCAAGGTTCTCCAGAGAAGAATAGCAAATATTATGTGTACACGTATAAAAAGAGATTTATTTTACTTGGTGGTATTATGAATTCTAGAAAGTCCAAAATCTATAGGATGCGTCAGCTGGCTGGGTACCAGGGCAGGGTTAATGCTATACATTAAGTATGAGGTCTGTTTCAGTTGGAGACCCAGGGAAAACCAATGCTGAAGTTCAGGTGTGAAGGCTGTGTGGTAGTAGAATTCCCTTTTACTCAGGGAAGTCAAGTTTTTGTTCTCATAGTTATACAACTCATTGGATGAGGCCCACCTATATTATTATGTAGCACAACCTGCTTTTATCTAAACCCACCAATTTAAATGTTCATCTCATCCACAAAGGCCTTCCCAGAAACATCCCAAATAATATTTGACTGCATATCTGTGGCTCAGTCAAGTTGACACAATTAATCATCACAAGCCTACCTCTTGTCATCTTGATAGAAATACCCTGAAATAAAGTCAAGAAAAAGTTTACACTTCTGCCTAATATGAAATAATAGTCCTGTGTACAAACACAAGTGCACTAACCCTCTCCCCAGAAGAAAATTACCAGCCTCTGGGTAAGGTTGCTCTTCTCTTTGGTACAGTATAACTCACTACGATATAAAGTAACCAATATTGAAATATTGATACAAATGTCATATAACCAATGCTATATGAAAAAGGAATAAAAAATTAAAAACAAAAATATTATATATAACAAGATGAGGTAGAAAAGCTCATGGAAAATTTAATTGTTTTTTTTCTATAATTATTCACATGGCTACTGCTTGTATTTATAACTACCTTCTTCCACTACCTATTCCAAATTCCTCTTTCTAGTAGCAAGCACTTTAGCTGATCATGATTCTTTGGTTGGTTGGGTGATTTTAGCCTTTGTTCCTAAGCACCTGGACCATTAATAAATGTTCCTAGATTAGTTTGTCTTCATTTTCTACTGAGGGTGATCACAGGATATGTAATACTAAGAGGATGGCTTCAGGGAGCATTATATTCCAGGTGTACTCTTTTTTAATGTGTTGACTAAGGTTATTGATCCATATTGCAAAAGGGAACACAGTAATTCCCTTCTTTGCCTTTATTCAAGAGCACGAAGAATCCAAAGTTGCTGGCTGATAGTCTTACTGTCCAGTTTAACGGGATCATTGCTGTATATCCTGGTGGAAACATTCCTTTCTTTAGACTTTTAAGCAAGCAGAGCATAAGGTCATGGATCCAGTAGGCACATATTTTTGTAATGGATCACTGAGGGTAGTGGTGAATACTGCCACTTTTATTTCTTTATCACCAAATTCTGAACTGATTTTTCATACTATCTTCCTAAAATTTCCTTTTGCTTCTGTAATAAAGCACTGCACATCTTTTGGGTTAAGCACTAATAAGTGCCTTGGAAAACTTGCAGTGAGATAAGAAGATACTAAGAAATGTAATAATGAAGGAAATTGAGAGGGAAAGCTGACCACATAAAATTTAAAGAAGTTCAGTATTGCTTCACCTATTCAGAACTAAAAGTTTAAAGACCAAAAGGTGACCTAAAATAATTTTGTAGTTTGTGCCAATGATAGCCACCTTTGTGGTTTTAACCAAAGACTACATTCCTGGATGAGAAAGAAAATAAAATAAGTATAAATTGCTCAATCCACCAAAACAGTAAAATTCACATGCATTAAAATTCTGTCAATTTTAAGGTGAGTCTAGTTTTGCATTAAAGACTTTCTTTTTGTGATCATCAAAATGCTACCTTATGTATCCCTCAAAGCTGCAGTACCAGCTGTGACCAAGTGCTGAAGTTTGTAGAACATACAGGTCTGTACAATCTGTTCATTTAAGACACGCAGCTTGCCTTGCTCAAATTTGCACCTGTTACAAACATTTCCCTACCTGCACACACCTGCTGTGACAGCTGCATCATGTGGTTAGTTCTTTCCATGGGTAATTTTGGTCCCCAAATACCATTCTTTCTGCCAATTTCTCAGTTTCCTTGCCAAAGCTCCACGCATTAAGAGTCTGAAGGTGATAATATTGCACATATGCCTAAAATACAAGTTTTCAAAGAGTAGGTACATACAAAATCAGATAGGGATAAATATATAAAATGCTATGTCATACTATGCTGTTATGTTATTACAAGATGTGGTAGCTTGTGCTTAAGACCAAAATGGTCTTTTTATTTCATCTTTCACCACCAGTCTAGACCTTTGCACTAACTGAAGAAGTTGGTAATTTTCCAGCCAGTTTTACAAAGATTTTAAATCTTCTTTGGAGAGAATTGTTAAAGATGTACAGCAAAAGAAAGCCTTATATTTTATTGGTGATGATATAGATTACTAAGACCATTTTGAAAAATTATTTTTCTTACAACAGTCATTCACATTGCTAACATTACGAGAGAATGTTTATAGCAAAATTATGCACATACATACACTCAAGTACTTACATGTATACTCATACATACCTCTCAGCAATTACGTGGGGAAAGGTAACAATTATATTCCCTAAATTAGAAATTTGTTTTGCTATATAATGGCTTATATTGTAATTTTTGGGTAACAGATATAAAATATATAACAATGTTCATTTTGTACTACGTAACATGTATGTGTTGTTCTTAGACCCACCAACTATATATTTATAAAGTTTACTTGCATAGATTTGTGCAATCTACTTTGGGATCAGCATGCTTTAATTCTGATATGTGACTCAAGTTCTAAATATTATATAATGACTTGAACATACCCTACAAGCATCAGGTCTGCAAAAACAAGCAAGATTTAGATATTGTTTTCAAGAAGAAATTTATTTATTGAGACCAGAGGTGTGTGTGGGGGTAATGGATTTGAAAACAAGTGAAATAAAGTTCCAAAGATGCTATTTAATGAGTGTGTGTAGAATATACTATGATAGAAGAAGAGGCAGGAACAATTTTCATTTGAGTTTTGGGTCAGGAATTCCTTTTAAAATGTAGTATCACTTGAATAGAGTTTCAAACCAGAAGTTGATTTTCTTGGGCTAACAGATATGGAAAAAGACTTCCAGGAATGAAATTAAATAAAACAAAGACTCTAGTACATTTAAATAATCAAAAGCTCTGAGGACTGTATTTATGGAAAGACAAAAGTGTTTTAAGGAAAAAAGAACTAAAGCAAAGCCAAATAATTCCCATTTCCTTAATATAAGAAGGAAGAATAACATGCTATGGAAAACTGGCTTAACTTGAACTTCATATTAAACTGTATATATTAACAGCAAATGAAAATTCATCTATACAAATAGTTTTTGGAGTGGGAAGGTAGATCTATATGTATTAACATTGGGTAAATTTAATATGGCAAGAGAAAAAAAATCTCATAATTTTATACTCATTTAAATCAGATACCCTTCAGTTTAATTTCAAACCCACTTCAAATTTCATGCATTCTAGATGAAACTGTTGCCTGTTTGCAGGAAATACTTTTCTTAGTATTATGCCTATAATATCACCATTGAGGCAAAACTTGTCACTTGGTAATAAGCTATTTGTGTTTAGCATATCTAGCCAGCTCTATGAGCTAACATTATTTTCATAGGAGCAAAATTAAAATTTTAATATGATTATTTCATGTGTTATCTGTACATTCACCGGTCTCAGGACAAAACAGCAAGAAATTTATACTTTATGGTTAGGTGAGAGAAAACATATAATTTTATATCCCAGAATACTCATCATATACTAGAATATTTAACAAATTCAAACACAATACAAGCTTGATGTAGAGATCATAATGGAATCTTTGATCAGAATAGAGACTGGGTCTCGCAGAGCTCACACACTTAGATTTATCAGCTTATATAGTATTTATAAAGTTGATTAAAGAAGTTTGATTTTCTGGTTCTATTTGCATAATTCAGTGTGTCTCTGAAAAAACTTATCAATTGGAATGAGCACTAGGGCTGTGAGAAACATCAGTAGTGAGAAATGAACATAGGTGAGACTAAATATATATTGTAAAAGACCTTACCAGCACAGTGGTGCACATCTGCAATCACAGCAATTCAGCTGAGGAAGGAGAATCACAAGTTTGATGCCAGCCTTAGCAATTTAGCATGGCCTTCAGCAATTAGCAAGACCCTATCTCAATAAATAAATAAATAAATATAAAAAATTAAAAAGGACTGAGAATGTGGCTCAGTGGTTAAGCACTCTTGCATTCAATTCCTGGTGCCTAAATAAATAAATAAATCAAAACCAAATTGTAGTAAACACACATGTGTGTTCTCTCTCTCTCTCTCTCTCTCTCTCTCTCTCTCTCTCTCTCTCACACACACACACACACACACACACACACACACAAATGCTGCATCAATTATAATGATTCTAGAGCATAAGAGTAGGAGAATTGTGTTAAATAGTTCATATTGGCTACAGCAATGCACTAAGGAAGCACTCTGATTAATTTATTTTCTAAATTGCAACCAGAATAAAATATTCAAAGATGTAGTTTACTATACTTCACAGCTTAACATTTTTCAATAACTTCTCAGATTTCTTAGAAGTTAATCTTTCCTATTCAGATGCTTTTCTTCTTATTAGTGGGACATTTTGCCTCTCTGCTTCATTCAGTGAATCCCAGCATGTCAATTCCTCAGGGGTCTTCCCGAGTCCTTCTAAAGAGTTCTCCCTATTGTACAATCTCAGACTATCTCTTTTCTACTTTTAAATATTAATCAATTGTAGATATGTATTCAATGGCAATCTTTCTACTGAGACTATAAATTCCCTGAGGTGAAAGACAGTGATTCCTTTTTAAAAATTTGTAAGTGGTACACATAATTTGTACACAGACAATGAGCCCAGTATGACAATTTGATACATGTATGTAATGATCAAATCAGGGTAATTAGCATTTCCATCTACAAAAACATTTATTATTCCCTATACTGCTGGTTATCAGTGATGAGTTCTCTTCCTCACATGTTGAAGTTTGAACATTAGAGAAGCATGCTCAGGCAAGCATATAAAGCTGTGTTTATCTAAAAAGTAGTAATGCAGACTTCTGGGAGGGAGAAGTGGGCAATAGATTGTATCCTGATATCCCAAGAAGTGAGAGCTTCTGCCTCTTTTATATATTTTAGACTTTTTTTTTTGTTCTCTTGTTCTCTTTCCCCAATCTCTCCTTCCTGCATCCTGACTAGGCCCAGGGGATGGCCCAGGTGGCATAGCCAAAAGATGAGAAGTAGATGGGCAGGGGAAGGGTCAAATAGTGATCTAGGCAGGAAGCAGCCCAGGAGACATTAATTACAAACTTTTACAACTCTCTGTAGGGAGGGGCAATTCCTGGGAGAGGTTAGCTTAGGTACTGGTTGGAGCAGGGGCAGGTTATCTTGATAAGGTACAGGAAGGGCTCTGGGTTCTGATGACATTAACATTTCAATTCCTCAGGGCAGTCTCCAACTTCCCAGACCCACACTGACCTCCATTCTCTCAATTGGACCCCCTTGCCACCACCTCCCAGTAGCATCATAGGCTTGAGAACAGGCATCTCCATTACGGTGTTTGGGGATCATTTAAGAGCCAAACCATAACAAGGATTGTTGGGTATTCTGTGTGTATGGGTTTTAGGTATTTAAATTATAAACTGTATATTTTACTTTCCTAACAAAATTTATCTTGTGATGAGACATATATAAAATGCAAGGATTAGAGTTAAATGATTTGTACAGTTTTCCAGAAGTTTGAGTCCATGGAACTGGTAAAGATGTCTGTTTTAACAAAGAAAAAAAATATTCTTTTTTTTTTCCCTTGGACAAGGGATAACTTGTTTAATTCTTTTTTTTTTTTAAAGAGAGAGTGAAAGAGGAGAGAGAGAGAGAGAGAGAGAGAATTTTTTAATATTTATTATTTTTTAGTTCTCGGCAGACACAACATCTTTGTTGGTATGTGGTGCTGAGGATTGAACCCGGGCCGCACGCATGCCAGGCGAGTGCGCTACCGCTTGAGCCACATCCCCAGCCCTGTTTAATTCTTTATATTGCTGCTTGTTCAAGTATTACATATGGAAAATGGTTTGAGAGCAAAGACTAATAATTTATTTCATGGATTTTTTTTTTAGTTTTTATTGTTGGTCGTTCAAAACATTACATAGTTCTTAATATATCATATTTCACAGTTTGATTCAATATTCTTATGGAAGAGATAAGTAAAAGAAAACAGATGAAGGAGAGTGTGAATGGAAAGAGATGTGATATAAAAACAGGAAAATAGGAAGGATACAAAACTCTAGTAAATATCTAGGCTATGTAGATTTCCAGGTGGTGGTAATGAGAAGGAAAACTAGGGAAATATTTAATAAATTATTTCCATTAAATGTGGTATTTAAGTTTAAAAAAGTTTATTTTATGATAGGAAAAAGTTTATTCATTGGTTTTCTATATAATTTTCTTAGTCGAAAATCATCTTGTAAATCCATATGCAGAAATACTTATTTTTGTGTGCAAATATTTACTTGTTTTTGACATTGTTCCTGATGCATATGGGAAATTTAACATAAATGATTGCCTGAAAAGCTGATTAATCACACTAGTAGAATTAAGGTGCTATTGCAGATTGAGTAGGAAAAATTCTGGGTAGGAAAATTCCAGTGGCCTAGAATCTTACTACTCTGGGAGTGGTTCCAAAGCTGATCCAAAGGTTGGTTACTAAAATCCAGAAAGGATAGTCTGATTTTTTTTCCTCACTAATGAAAAATTATCACCTCTCCCAATTATCTATTCTTTTCATTCATTCTTCACCATGATTTTGGCCTTTATTTCTTTGATCACTTTATATTATTTTATAGGTTTTCTTTGCATACATTATTAGATTATGTTATTATTTACATCATTATTTTATTTATTATTTTAAAATTATGTTTGACCCTTCCTCCTGTTTCTACTAAGTATGGAAAATACACTATTTTTAATGTTTTGTGATTTAAGTTTTTAAAGTGGCAATATGCATAAAAGATGGAAAATGATAAAAGCAGTATTTCTTTTAAAAATGAACTTTGCTGTAATTTTATTGCATATATTTCTAGAATGATTGTCTACCTAATTCCCTTTAAGTAAATATGTATTATTCATAGAGTGCCAGAAAAACATAAAATTAACAAAATGATGCCTTTATATTTGTCCTGAATAAAAATCTTTAAGAAGATGATTTCAGTCATTTAAGAGTAAATGTATGTGGTATACAGGTGATTAAAATATTTTAAATTTATTCAATACCAGACTTTGACTTTATGCATTTTTTGATAGTTCCTTTTCATAGAAGCTTTGCTAGATCTTAATTAAAAGTAAAATATTTGCATTCACATACTGACATCTAGTGGCTCCTCTATATTATTATTTCTATATGTAAACTGAAGGAAAATAAAATCACTACAATAAAAACAAAGTTCCATTTAAATGTATTAAAATAATAAAAATAGTTTTGCTTTTATATTTTTAGGAAACTAAATAAAAGAAACATTTTTTATAAGAACAAGAAAACTGTGAACAATTTTTTTTTAGACTCTTAGTAAATTTGTTATGAATTGTGTTTTCAGTTTATGGAAACATGTAACCCATTGCATCCTAGGGTCTAACAACAATGTTTGCAGACTGTAGATGCTTTGCTTTTATGGTATTTATATAAATTGTACCTTATATCTATATCTTTTTAAAAATTTTATTTTGACACAGGGTGTCACTAATTTGCCCAGGCTGGACTCAGCTTCCAGAGTAGTTGGGGTTACAGGCATGAGCCACTGTGCCTGACTATGTTCACTCCATTTATTTATTTATTTATTTATTTATTTATTTATTTATTTGTTTGTTTGTTTGTTTTTGTTTACTGGGGATTGAACTCAAGGGCACTTGACCGCTGATCCACATCCCTAGCCCCATTTTGTACTGTATTTTAAAGACAGGGTCTCACTGAGTTGCTTAGTGCCTCGCCATTGCTAGGGCTGGCTTTGAACTCACCATCATACTATCTCAGTATAGCAAACCGCTGGGATTACAGGTGTGCACTACCACACCCAGTTTATATCTATATTTTGATAGCTAAAATTGTCACAGGGTTGAAACATCTTTACAATAAAGGAATTGAGAAAATTAGATGCTACATGTTTTGCAATGTTTTACTAAATTAGGAATATCCTGAGAGTTGGGAAGAAATTAGAGGAGAGAGTATCACTAAAGTACAATATCCTAGAAGTGTGGGTACATCTTTTATCTTTGAAGTAGACTATGCAAAGCAATGCACTTCATCTCTGTTTCATCAGGATCTAAAGTAGCCCCCAAAATAAACCAAGCAAACAAACAAACAAACAAAAAAACAAATAGTAAACACAATATGCTTAAAAATGTTGTGTAACCACATTTTTGAAATATGATATAACAAGGATTTATTAGTCTAAAGGCTGAATCTTAAGCTTATAAGACAGAGTATACTTATATCTTCTTATGACATAATTCATATATGGCTTCTCCTGAGGTGCTAGACTCACATTTTCTAGGTGTGAAGTTCTCACATTCTCTAGGTGATAGAGTTGGGATTTTGTGGTGTCCCCCAGAAGCTCATGTGTGACATAATACAAGAATGTTCAGAGATCAAATGATTAAGATAGCTGTGAACTAATCATTGGATTAATCCACTTGAGTGGATTAACTGAATAGTACGTGTAGGCAGGTAGGATATAGCTGGAGAAAGTAGGTCACTGAGGGTATGTATGACTTTGGGATTTTATTTTGTCCCTGGTGAGTGGAGCTCCCTTTCTGCTTCTAAGTTGTCATGAATTGAGTAGCTTTCCTTTGCCAGACCATTCCACCATATTGTTCTGACTCACCTCAGGACCAGATCAATGGAATTGACAGACCATGGACTAACCCTATGAAACTATGAGCCAACATAAACTTTTCCTCTTTTAAGAAGTTCTTGTGAGGTCTTTTGGTCACAGCGACACAAACAAAGCTATTAAAATGCCAGGCAATCAGTCATCAGAGACAGTCTAGCTCACACATGCCATAATATTCCTTGATCTTGTGTGTTTATCACATTCCTGTTTGTGGTTTCTGAAAAAGAAATCTTGAAATTCAAGTTGTATTTTATGCCTGTTTTCAAATATGAAGAGACCTTGTGCTTTGGCCTCTTTCTCACAGATGATAATGATTTTTTTCAGACTTTAATAAACCTTGAACTTTGTCCAAGTTTGACCCAAATCTTGACCAAGATTATTTTTTTAAGAGTCTGAAAAAATAAAAATATTCAAGAACCATTTATTGAAACCCACCCCTATATATGTCTTAATTTTACCCTATCTAGGTATAGAGCCAATGAATATATGTTCTTAATATCTGTTTTCCAATTGTCAATTCAAATTAATCCCTTAGTCTTTAAACATTTTTAAAGTGCATTTCCATATGATTCTTGATATTTGTTTTGAATATATCCCTCATCATTTTTTTCTGTTGCTTTTGTCTTTCCCTCTTCCTTTTCTTATCTGTCTCTGACCATCTCTGATTTTGTAACTTTTTTTTCTCTTCTATTTTCCTAATCTATGTGGTAGACATCCAGGCTAAGAAAATGATATCTGATACATCTGCCATGACTGCTGTCTTAACATGATCTTATTCAGCAACAAAAATCACCATACAGTTTATGTATACTTATTTTATATGTGGATAAAAAGTTACATGAAAACAGATTAAGTAATTTGTCCAAAGTTATTTGGAAAGTACACAGAGCTAGAGTTATCCCTTAATTCATTGGTCCAGTAGTCTTTCCCTAGTTTCACCTTTGTTTCCTAATTAGTCCACCATTGTACAGTCATAATCTAACTATGTTTACACTTCTGAAAATTATTTTCAGTCACAATTTGAAGTTGAGACTTGTGATGATTCCTATCTTAGTGATGGTGAAATTGAATCTTTTTGTTTACATATTCCCTGATTTTAAATTCACCTTCCTCAAATAAACTATAAGTTTTCAAGTGAGATAGATACTTTTGTGTTTGTGTATGCTGGGGCTCTATCCTGTGGTCTTTCACGTGCCAGGTGAATACTTCACCATAGTACTACATCCTCAGCCTGAGATGGACACTTGAATAAGACCTTATCCTTTCAAATGTTTGTGTTTACTTGTTTCCCCAAAGAAATGTTTCTTTCTCTTATGGCAAATCTGAAAATACAGCAGGAGGTTAAAGTAGTTGTAACTCAGATGGAAGGGAGTCGAGGTAAAATGTCGGTTTTTGTAGCTTTTCTATTGCATCAACAATACTATTTCTGAAAGCTTAGATTCTCTACATCTTTCAGCTTTTAAATTCAGTGGTCCTTATAGTTGAAAATGTTTAGTTAAATTTTTGCCTTTATTTTTTAAAATTTTATTTATTTTACTCTTTTTTTTTGGGGGGGGGAGTGGTACCCAGGATTGAACTCAGGGGCACTGACTCACTGAGCCACATCCCCAGCCCTATTTTGTATTTTATTTAGAGACAGGGTCTCACTGAATTTTTTCACTTTTGCTGAGGCTGGCTTTGAACTTGTGATCCTCCTATCTCAGCCTCCCAAGCCACTGGGATTACAGGTGTATGCCTCCATGCCCGGCCTCACCTTTAATTTAATTACTTTTCTTATTCTTATTGATTCCACCAACTTTGTGGTAGCTGCTCACTTTTGCCACTGTTTGTGCTAGGAGCATGAAGATCGCAGGTAAAAGCAATAACACTTAATCTTGTGCAGCTCAATGTAGTTCAGTAAATCTCTCTTCCTTGAAAGTTTCCACTCAGCTTTCTGCACAGAAAAAAATCTATTCCTATTTTTTTTTCCATTTTTGAGAGGTCCTAATCTCTTTTGTTTTCTAGCCTTCCTCTTGAGATCCATCTAAAAATTTGATTCCTCAAACACTACATTTTTTTCTTCACTTACACTACCTTTGGGTAATTTCATTGACTTTTCTTGTTTCAACTGTTAATTATATCACCTGTTCTTCCAAATTTGTTTGTCTTCCTACAAGCTAGGATTAATTAATCCAACTGTTTTCGTGCTGTGCAAACATAGGCAACACACACGAGCTTCGAAAAATGTCAAAATTGAACAAATATTCTACTCCCAAGGTTTATTTTTTTAAAAAATTTTCTCTCTCTGTGCACAGTATTGATTTTGGTTTATTAAACTAACCAAGAGTCTCGAACTTCTTAGAACCTAGAGTCCTAATTTCTTATTCTTTCTACTTATCCTCTGTAATAATTAACCTCCAACTTCCCTGATTTTATTCTCCATATATTTTTGCAGTTAATCCATCCCTTGCATTGATATTACCTTTGCCCTCTTTCAGACCCTTATTCTTTAAAAGTAAAAACAATGTAATAACCATATTTGATTTTCTTGTATCCTTTTCTCGTTCTCTTTGCATCTGTCCTTCTTGTGCATGTCAGAACAACATATCAAATGGAATTTTAAGAAATTACCTAAATTTTTTTTTGGAGCTCAAGTTCATACTTATTTATAATCAATTGGTATAGTGTTAGAAATAAGCAACCTATGAGCTGAATATAGCCCAAAACCCCAAGTTTATGTTTTTCTTAGCCTTCATGATATTTAAAAACCAAGACATTTCCCGTAAGTATACATTTTGGCTTCTTTTGGTAGGGATGTGCCTGACTATATTCCTGTTCCCGCAGCCCCCAGGATACCTTGTTCCTTAGCTGCCTGGCTCCTGGAGGCAGTGGAGTTCATGATCTCTGGGTTGGAGGCTGCAGGGAGAGCAGGAGAGACTATGTCCACTCCCTTGACTAGGACGTGGCACTTGGCTGTCTCCAGCAGAAGACTGCTGTCCCTGAGCTCAGTTTCCTCTTAGGGAGGGATTCCTCATGTAGGACGCTGACCATGGTCTCTGAGGCTACAATGAAAAGGAACTGAACTCCAACTTGAGGACCTTCGGTCTCTCTTCTTCTATTTCTTCTCTTTGGTGCCCTGGTCAGTGCTGACTCTTGTTCTTTTCTCCCTGAGTTGCTGCAGCCTCCTCTTCTTACCTCTGTTCTCCATTTCCTCGGTCCTGCCATTGTCACCTTCACAGCTTACATCAGAGAACACCTCCTCTTTCCTGCACTTCTGTCTTTTCTTCTTGCTTCTGCTGCTTCTGTTACTACATGTCGTGCTTTCTGCTTCCCTGGCTGCACCCTCTAAAGCAGTCTCCTCCCCTTCCCCATCAGCCATGCTCAAGTCCTCCTCACACGGCTGCCTTTTCTTGTCTCTGTGGCAGGGGTCCTTGTGCACTCCGCTCTTCACCTCCTTTCTCCCAACACCACTTGCAGGATCCTTCCCTCTTCCTTCTCCACCCACCACTGTCTCTTCCTCCCCCTCCTCCCTTTCATGGTGCTGCTTCTTCTTTTTCTTCCTTTTCTTAAGAGACTGATGACTTGCTCTCTGCTCCTGAGTTCCTCAAGCCCACTGGTTCCTGCAGCCTCGTCCTCTTCACTCCCTACAGCTGTCCCCCTCCCTCATCTCTTCTTGATGTCTCTTTTCTTTTTTTTTGCTTTTCCTCATGCTGTGCTCAGTGTGTTCTGGGTGCTCCTTATCCACACTCTTCTCAGTTGCTCTAGGCTCTTTCTGTTTCCTTTTCTTTTTTGTGGGGGACTAGGGGGCTGGCTTTCAGACTGTGGCTGAGAGGCCTCAGAGACCTGGCCTTTAAGATGAGCCAGGAAGGTCTGCTCCTAGGCCTCTAGTTGGGCAAGCTTGGTCTTCATTGTGATCCCAAGACGTGCAGCCTTGTGTGCTGTTCGCCCCTCGCAGGCCTGGAACAGCATCTCATCAGTCAGGATCTTTGGAGGCCTGGGCAGCTCTCCGAGTTTCTGTCTGGCTTCTCTCCACCCGAAGTCAGCCTGACTGTCCTAGGCAGGAATTTGCCAGCCCCCAACTTGCTCCTTGCAGAGCCACAGGAGTGGGGGCCTGCATACTTCAACCTGGCAGAAGGTGGACTGCAGCTGCAGGAAGTAATAAACCTCGAGCTCATAGCTGGCTTCATGAACTTCTGATACAGTATATTAGGCTTGGGACGATTATGAGTGGTCTCCTTGAAAAAGCGTCTTATCTGTACTTGGTCCCCAGGAGTATCTTGCGTCAGAGTCACTTTGATGGCCTGAGTAATGCCATTCTCCTTCCGGCCAAGTCCTTTGCCTTGAGTAGCTGCTCCTCAGCTTTAGCAGCTGCTCCTCAGCAAACTTCATCCCACGACTCTTGACCTCTGGGGGTGATGTTCATGGTGGGCAAAGAGGCTCGGCTTTCACCAGAGGAGGAGAAACGACATCATCCTTTTAAGAGGAAAGAAGAAAATGCCCATAGCAGCCATGAATCCTACTACGGCTGCTCTTGTAAGAATTCTCTTTCCTGAGTCCCTCATTGAGAGGTAAACATGTGCCACGCCTGATTCGGGCGCCGCCATCTTCCCAGAAATCGCCTTACCTAAATATTTTCAAAGGCTTCTCGTTTTGGAGATGAACCCCAATCTCCTTAATCAGATATGCATAATGTAGACTCTTACAAACTAGTGCCTGATATTTTGCACTCTGTTGAAGCTGGAAGGTTTTTAGTGTCATATACATATCATCTGCATCACAGGTGCAAACTGGATCCTTCCCAGGGTCCTTGCTGCACATGTCTCACTTCTGTCCATAAGTTAACATATTTAGCAGCAAGCCTAAGCTGATATGCCGTATTTGGCTGGTTTCTCTTCTGTAATTTCTTAATACTGTCTGTGAATTACTACTGACCATCCACAATACATCAAAATTAATATCTGTCTTCATCCCCATGCTTTCCTTATCTATTGCTAATAGACTGTGGAATGTGTGAAGACTGGGACATCCAGTACAAAAGCGTTGTGGCCCATGCAAGGTAAGTGAGCAAATATTCCAGGAATAAGAAATTGCAAATCACAAAAGTGCATTCTAGGTAATACTTTATTACAAATACATTTTAAACATCAGTTTGGTCATGCCATCTCCCTGCTCAAAACCTTGCACGAGTGTGTTACTATACTTAAATTGTGTCATGTAAAGCTCTCTTTTCTCCTGTGTTAAGAGTTAGTCCTTCTGTACCTTTGCCTAAAATCATCTCCCAGATCTTGCTTGGCTTACTTCTTCTTTTCTTTACGATTTTTGTCCAAATCAAAGAAGTTTTTACTGACCTAGATCACATTCTATTTTTTTCCTTGCCTCATTTTGTTCAAAGCTTAATGCAACCTGATATATATTAAATATATATATAAATAAAATATATTAAATATATATACAGCTCCATTTTATTTATTTGTGCTTCACCCTGGGTTCACCATACTATAAGTTCCAAAAATTTAGGATTTTAAGTAAGATGTTTACTGTTATATCAATAGCATTCAGTTTTATGGAATTATTGTGATAAATGGATGAAAAAAAATAGACACAAATTTGTTTAGTTTTTTTCCTGGTTTTAATGAAATGTATAATTTTTGAAACATTGCTAGGGAAAATATCTCTAGAAAAGGCCAATAAATTCACCTTGATGACAGTATGTAAAGTGATGGTGTTTACAGATAGGGAAGTGCTGCTGGAGCATTTGTCTTGATTTGCCAATGTCTTAAACTGACACATGGGAGTGTTTTTCCTACTTAGTGAATAACAAGGTTGTGTAGAGATTTGGGTATAGGCTGAAATTGTTAATACAACAAAGAATTGCTAAAGGTTCTTGTGCATGGAACAAGAAATAGTGTATGTTCTTCTAAGATTTATCATGATTGCAAAGGCAGGATGTATATACAAAAATGAGTGAAAAATGAATTAACTCTTACTGAGCACTCAGTACATGATAAAGGAAGTGCACTGGGATTCACATACCCTATTAGAATTTCTTTAATTTTTGTTTTGGCCTACTATGTTAGGTATTCTAATGTTACTTTTAAATATGAGTATCAAGTCAAAATTCAAAGAGGTTTGAAATCATAAGACTCAGATCTCATAAATAACAAATCTAGGTTAAGAAATGCAACAAACATATTCATGTGTATCTATACATATATGCTGAATACATTGCTCGTGATTTAGTACAGTTTGAGTATGTATTCATATCTGGGGAGTCTGAAGTCAGAACACTTGTTTAAAGTATTATCACACCCAGTTATTACTATTTTTATTAAATATGTACCAATACTGTCTATTGATTACATACAAATCTTGCTGGGGATTATTTCCCATGTTATCATAGATTGTATAAAATAATTACAGAAAAATGAATATAAATAGAGATTTAAGGGAAATCTGTATCCCTAAATCAATGAGTTTTACAGAAAAATATTAATTATAAAATAATATGTTAAAATTATCCTTGCTATTAGAATTCATTTGTTAAATTTTAATTGTATGTGGACAATTAGAAGGTGATTCTATCTAGATGAATAATCAAGATCTGCACAAAACTGGTAAAAAAATCAGATCATCATTTATTTCAATTCTTTCTGTGCATGCTTTTGAATCATGGAGACAGTGATCTTGTTTCCAAGGAGATATGGAAATAATATTAATTGAAAAATTTTAAACATAGCATGTATTTGAAGAAATTAATAAAACCATACAAAAATTCTCTTTGTCATTAAATGAGTCATTTATATATGAAATAATAGTTATAGTATAATTTTAGAGAAGGTAGAGTATTGTTTTCTTATTTTAAGGAGGATACTCTGAAGTACCCATACAATTTGGAGATTCCAGGTTTAATAGAGGTATTAATGAAGTAAGCATTTAGTATATATTTGGCTATTGTTTAGAGGTTAATATCAGTACCAATGCAATATTCCCAATCTATTTTACAAAGTCAATACTCTCCCTGTAAGTAGTATTTCTTTATCCAGTGTACTTAGGGATTGCTCAAGTTAAGTTTTCTTTATTTTAAAGTGATCATATAAAAGAAAATTTATTTTAAATCTTTAGGAGTGGCTCCTTTCCAGCATTATGATTCACATTGAAAACTAAGCATTTTTATTTCCCTGAAAGCACAAATTTTTGGAATCCTCTTTGTTTAAAGTCTAACTACATGATTCAAAGTCGACTGGTAAGGACCGCTTCTGTGCATAAGGGTAGGACTGTTTGAATCTTCTCACTCCCTGATGGTTAGGATTAAAACCAAATCTGTAGAGACTATTACTGCTGCCGCAAGTGCAGGGATGTGAAGTGCAAATAGAGATGTGGGTAATATACAGATAAACAGCTGCCATGGAGGATGAATGCAGTAGAGAAGCCAAAGTGAATGCCTGACACTTCCTTGCTCTGCCAGGGAGAAAAATGATTTTCAACAAGTTGAGTTTGCTTGCTGTGGCATAGGGATGTAACTCCAAGGAAAACAGCAGGCCACATAAGATGCTGACATCTAGAAATGGGGCTGGAGAATTGTGCTCTACTTTGTGTCCACAACCAACTGGCTCAGTGAGTCACTGGAGAATAGCAGTTCAGCATGTTTTACTAAATCCTATTCTGCATATGCCTGCATTTTGAAGTAGGTGAAAATTGTGCATCTCTTAGAAACATGCATTTTTGTCTTCTCCCCAGTTTAATCCCTGCTTGGGAATTCTACATAGCTATTATTTAGATTAATGTATTTCTGCTCTGCTCAGTCACCCTTCCCATGTCCAGCTGCTTCAACAAAATGATCAATTTTGTGTGGAAGCTAGATAATGAAAAGAACAAAATTTAAGTTATTTTTGGCTCTTTGAAATGTAGTGTAGTTAATTTGATTGATTGCAAAAAATAAATTGTTAACATGACTTTAAAATCCTAATTATCCAGGTTATTCCTGATTTGGCTCTGTCAGCATGAGGTAAAATTATTAGTTTCTTAATAGAAAGCTAATCTCTTAGCTGTATTGCGTTCAATATTTTTATTGCATGAAAAAATAGATTCAATTATCTTTACTATTTTTATTTATTTATTATTATTTATATTATTTTTTTCAGGTGAGGTCATATAACATAAATTCTAAATAACTATTAGTAAACTCATCATTTAGATGGTTCAGAGAAAAAAATGATCATTTTCTCTTTTTTGGAACAGAAAATATTTTGTTAACTCATTAAATAATACACATATACATATAAAATTTAAATATATCAATGTGCCCTTAATTTTAGAGTTTTCTAGAACTCTAAAATATTATATGCAATATACTGTACTCTGTGGTTTACATGTATTATCTCCTTAAATCTTCTCATCAATTATATTATGAGGGAAAAATTTAATGTGGAATCTGTGGCAAAGAATCACCAAAGTAATGCACTTCTTCTGTGATGAAAACATAAGCCTAATGTTATGCATTCCAAATAGAAAGTTGATATATGACACATATGATCTGCATTTTCATAAAGAATTTGAGAAAAGATGTATTTCCTTATTGGTGATGTTTCAGACATTTCATAACTGAGATGTTCCAAGAGAAGAAATCTTCATGCAACTTCAAAAACAAAAATAGTGACCTCTCTGTGAACTCCTCATCATTTGTTCTCATGTACATGATACTAGGTAGCATTCAAAAGTCAACTCATATAAAATAGCCAATGCTAAAAGTCATGGCTGTATTCATCAACCAACATTTAGTGCCATATTAACAATCTGGCATTTTCAAGATTGTAGCTACATCATATATGCTTTCTAAACTATTTTTTTTAATATAAAATTTAAAATATTTCCCCAATATTAGCATTTCTTCTGCACTTTCTTCATTTACCTGCCAGTGACACCACAGATTGATTACATTTTCTTTGTCACTACCACACATGTCTTCACTTTTTCTCTTGGCTTGCATTTCTTAAAATCACAACTATCAGTATAGTCATCTACACAGTGACCTAAACTAAAACCAAACCAAACAAAAAAATGGGACTTATTTTAACCAGTCCTTTTCCTATTTCTTCATTCACTTAATTATCTAAACCTATAATTCTTTTTCCAGTACTTGAAAATGAATTTCCTTTGTTTTTCCTCCAAACTCATTGATGTTTTAATTGATGTCCTATCTCTTAAGATCCAACATCTTCCTTGTCATGTACAAATACCATTTTGCTCATGTTAATGACATAAGTAACATAGTTGAAAACTGTGTTTAGTAGGATATTCCTGCACCAAGTTGCATGTGATCATCTGTTGTCAATTTCTTATAAATATTTCTCAGATGTGTTTTATTGCTTTCAACTAAGTTCTGAAAAAAACATTTAGTGGAGCTTGCTTCTCACCTGTTTTAAGATGCAGAGGTAGGTCTGCATTTGGAAGCTTGCATTCCAGCTGTAGGAGTGCAGTCTTCTTTGTGAATGACAGCATTTGCGATTTAAGTCCATCTGGAACACCTCAAGCATTCAATTCACTTATTAACTTATTACCAAGCTTGGCATATGAATTCTCAGAATTTCAGTGAGGCAGGAATTTAAATGAATTTAAATGAAATTAGATAAACAGACTTTAATAGAACAGTATGTGTATTAGAGATATTGAAAAGAGTTTCCTGTTTTTCATTTTTAGGAGTGCCTGTCTATTTATCTCTTTGATGCCGGATTAGTATTAATTAGCTTTACCCTAAATTTGCAATAGATTTTTAAGACTACTGAAGATAAGAAGAAATGAAATAACTCTTGTGGCCAGAAGAGGGAGATCTTGTAAAAATATTTGAAGCACAGGTTTAAAATGATTTTTGATTTGCACTTAATTCAGTTAAAAAGAAATTATTCAAGTTTCTGAAGTTAACGTTTTCAGTAATTAGATGAGTGCATTTTGTAAACTATTTCTGGGGAAAGTGGAACTAGCAATTTATATTTATATATATGTATATAAATATATATATATATAATATTCAAAGTATATGCTATATCAAGAATTAATTATAATACTAATTTTTAAATTGATAAAACATAAAATGGTAAAATAAGACAAAATTATTAGTAGTAAATAGTTTGTCTTTATAAGATTGTTATTCATTTCTTTAAATACATTTTTGTCCTTTATACCATGAATACTACAAAAACAAATCTAAATATGACATAATGACATAGAAAAGAACAATTTAACATTGATTGTTTATCAGTAAGAATAATTTTAGCATTGATTACATATTGCTAATAATCAAATGTGTGTGGTAGTCCAAATGTATACACACATATAAGTATTTGAGCTACTGTATATATTCTTCTCTCTCTGTGTCTCTCTCTGTCCATCTGTCTCTGTTTCTCTGTCTTACATGTGTGTAGCGTATGTATGCATATATATTTGTATTATGATATGTAACCATTTAGTTTTACTCCTCTCCTAGTTATAAAATATATAAAAAAAAACCACAGATGGGGCACTAATTGTGCCACCTGGAGGGTTTCACTTGATGAATTTGTGATATGAGGAGAAGTTTGTCACTGATTATTATTAATTTTCCCCTCAATGAATTAAGAACCTAGAAATTGACATTTGTTTTGAGTACCACCAGTAACACTTGCACATCTCCATGGGCACTTCCAAAATGCATGTCCCTCTTTTTTAATGAAAGCTGTATTGTTAAAGAATATTAGTATTATCATCAAATATATGATCAGCTATTGCCATATATATGTATCTTTCAGCTTGATGGGTAGACTCACATATATATGTATATACACACACATATACATATGTGTTCATTCGTCAATCAGAATGATAGATATGTATAAATATAGAAATATGTATATATCTGAATATATGCTTATTTGTTAAGCTGAATTATAATATTTTCTTGCTTGAGTTATTAGATCTGGCCCTATGGGCTCTTCTGTATTTTTGAACTAGCATGTTACCTTCCTCCCAATCCTGAACTAGTACCTGGAACTCCAGAGCAAGATTATGAGTACTTGCTGTTATGAACAAACTTCTTCATAGTCATCCAAACTAGAGAAAGTTGCAGATGTTAGTTTGCTTATAATACTTGAATACTTTCAGTACTTGGTGCAGGAATCTGTTTTTAAAATTTATAAATTAAACACTGATTTAAGTCTATGTAGTTCTGGAATCAATGTAGCTTTTCTTCCACCTACCTAAAAAATTAGCCTTCTCTACTGGGGAAGCAATGTGTTGAAATCTTGTTTACAAAGATTATTGGAGCTGACAATAGATCTCTTTTTATGTGGTGTAATTTAATCTAAAAATACACAACTTTACATTGTTAAAACATTTCTCCAACTTCTTCTAAAAATAATTTGTATATTTTTCTAATGTTAAATGTTCTTGAATTTGAATGGCTGTCATTATTTTCCATGTCACATTGTTTATTTTTCAAGGTAAAAGAGTAAAAACTTATTTCTGTCAAAAATTCACCAGAATACAGAAAAGTAAAATATAAAAATGAATATATTGGACATCAAATGTGGGTTATTTGTCTACAATCCATGTCTCTGGCATGCAGAAAGTTTAGCAGGGGGAATGCACAACAGGATGACATTGATACATAAGTACCATATGTAAAATAATACACACACTGAGTGGGTTAAATACATATGCAATCAAAGTATAAAAGAATATATGAGATTAATAAGCAACATAATGATACGAGTTTTCTACTGAAACAAAAATTCTAACTCTACATTAGGTAACACTTAAGTTAGGAAGTAAATGCAGAGGTATTTAGAGTGCTTTCTACCTAGTTGTGTCTTAAATGTTACATAATAAATATAATTAAGCATGTATTGTTGAGACAATATTTTCTTTGTGTTTTGCAGTTGTCCTAGTTTTGCATGTAAGATTTGCTTTCCATTTTAAAGACCCATTTAAACAGATCTGCAGAACAAGATAAAGGTCACCAACCTGAAACCTGAAGAATTACATCTCTTTCTACACTTTTTTTTTTTTTTTTTTTAGTTGTAGATGGACACAATACTTTTCTTTTGTTTATGTGGAGCTGGGGATCGAACCCAGTGCCTCATGCATGCTATGCAAGCACTCTACCACTGAGCCACAACCCCAGCCCTACACTTTCTTTTTGAAAATAAGGAAGAACAATACAAAGGATGGAAGAGTAGAATTTTTATCATTCCATTGTAGAAGAAAATATGTAATGTTACTTTTTAAAATTGTACTTTCTTTGTCTCTAGGCATTTTAAAGAATATGATTTAAACCATCTTACACAGCCATCTGCTTTAATACCTCTGTCTAGCATTGCCAGAAAAAAAATCAACCATTTGATTGTCCCTAAGAACATATTAAGTTGGGATCTCTTTGTTTTGAAAATATATATTATCATGCAGATTCAATAGACTTCATTGGAACCCCTAATAACCATTGGTATTTTCTTCTTAAGAAATTGTATTCTGTTTCTTTCCTCAGTCCATTATCCTATTTATAATTCCAGAGGCTACATAGCTTCCCCTGATTAGGGAATGTATGGATGCCAGTTCAAGTCTAGTAACTTGTAAGTTTTTGTGTATGCTTCAATGTGTGTCTAACTTAGCCTAATAATTTGTTGAAGTCAATTCTGCTTTTCTGATGGACCATGCTTTTTTTTTATTGGCTACTTTTGGCATGCACTGTCATTTTTATTCTATAGTCACTACAAATCTGGGAGATGTCTGTGAAGTTCAGCTAGATTCAGAAAACTATCAATAATGAGAACAGATCATTCATTATGTGTGATTAATTGTATCCTGAGTGTTGCAGAGTTATGGATAGGAGTAAGCTAATTATCTACAAAATAAAATATCTACATTCCTTCCCCTGTCTTACATATGGGGTAATTATCAAAATTAATTTTTTATAGTGCAGAACCTTCTTTCCAGGTAGAAAAGTGGGTTTGTGACAGTTGTTCAACAAAGAAAATCTTCACAGGTAGACTGTGTGTGTGTGTGTCCATTAGCCCTGGGAATATACTACATGATAATTGGATATCTTTTTAAGAAAGAATAAGAGATCTAATGTGTATCAAATGAGAGACAAGTATACTTAATTTGTGAATTCCCATCAATAATTTTCTGTCAGAAAAGTCATTATAATAATAGTTCATTATTATAGTCAATATATAATAGTTCATTATTTTTTTCTCTTAGCTTATAGCAGGTTGTTATAAAATACAACTTTAAATTTAATCTTATAATTAATATGATTGTATTATTTCTCAGAATATTTTTTTCAGTGTGAGTTTTGTTAGCCTTTCCAAACAGTTTTTTTTTCCCATAAATACTTGTTAATCTAGGAATTTTGGGCTTGCCATTAATATAACTGAGTTTTACTACAAAAGAATTATATAAGTGAAAAGAATGTACTTTAATCTTGATTTACTACTCAGTATCAACCACTTTGAGGGAGTATATTTATGTCTATGCAATAATGTTCCATCAACAGAACAAGGGGGTTAATTTGACCAGAGTTCCTATTTTAATTTTTAAATTTCAAAGCAAACATGCAAGCATGTTAACACAATATAAACTACATAAATATACATACAAAAGACTTAGTGCATTTTTTTTTTTTAGAGATAACTTTTGAAGCTCTGATGTTGGAGAATCTACCTGAAGAGATAGGGTGTATGAGCATTTACTCATCACAGCACTGGGGGGGAAAAAGCAAGAGAAAATGAAAGACAATACATTCCTTAATGAAGTGAATAGAATTGTATGTATTCATGAGACTCAAAAAAATGACACCGTGAATTTGGCACAAAGAAGAT
Organism: Spermophilus citellus; assembly: GCF_964194105.1. NCBI lineage: Eukaryota > Metazoa > Chordata > Mammalia > Rodentia > Sciuridae > Spermophilus > Spermophilus citellus. The sequence continues at coordinate 62,740,863 of NC_138182.1, read as the reverse complement.
ACTTGCAATAATTCATTTTCTTCTAAAGTTCCTAATTTGTTTCTCCCTTTCCTTCCCTCTTTTCTCTCGTTATTTAAATAGTTGATTTTCTTAACATTTGTGAAAAATTCCTAAGTTTTCTGCTTTCCTCTGTGTATTATAGAAAAAGTAGGTTTTTTTCAACTCAATTACATTTTAAATTATTTTATTGTCAGAATTTAGTTTAGATTTGTACATAATAGTAATAACTATAATGTGGCTAGCTATTTATTGTAAGTAACTTCAGATAAATAAGTAATTGACCATCTATCTTATATTTTATGCTATTAAACGTTTGCTGTTAATGATAGTTTCACTTATAAAATTATTTTAATAATCAAATTTGACATATTGAGTTTTGTTCGCCTTAAATTTGACTGTTTCTATTTTGTATATCTATGAAAATTATCTACATTTTCTTAATTTTAACCTGACATAACATGAAATGTATTTAAGAGAAGGAAAGATATATAACAGAATTGTCAATATGATTTATCATTATCATTAATTTTTCTTCTCTGTTGCAGAATTTTCTTGTTTTGGAATACTGTTCTTAAAACATCAATATTTAATGTTTATATGATTCATTCTGCAATCTGTATTTGGGGTAAAAATGGGAGTTCATAACCCACTTGAATCTAATGTATGAAATATGATATATCAAGAGCTTTGTAATGTTTTGAACAACCAATAAAAAAAAAACATACTTTTAAAAGCTATGTTTTGGTACCATTAAAACACATTTTTTAAAAGTGTATAATTGGAACCTATTATCAAGGAATAGAATTTAAACCAACATAAAAATGTATAGCCAATATCAAAGTTTAATTGTAAAATTGAGCACATACTAGTTTTGATTATTGTCAATAGACTTACCTTATGTTTAAGTCTATAGCTATAGCTATCAATATCTGTCTCTCTCTTTGTGTCCACAGCTAATTGCTTTTTAAAGCCAATTTTACTTGTGTCATCATAAAATGGTTTTAAAGCAAGAAAGAAACCCAATAGCAATCATTTATTATGTAGTTTGCACCACCCACTAAAATCAGGCAAAAAGAATTCAGTGCAGTGCCTTCAACATATCTGTATTCCTTGTGTCCAATCTAAATTCATTAATTAGTTCTACAGTGTTCTCATGCTTGTGTTCCTTGGACTTTTCTTTATAGAAAGAAATCAGCTACTATAGTTCGTGTAGACTTTACAAACTCACATAAATTGACTAATTTGATAGAGCAGTATTTCTTCAAGTCGATTATTAGTAACCTACTTTTTACAGAGAAACAAACTAAGGATACCTTATTTCAAGAATTGACTGCAATCACAGACCTAGAATGACCTGTCTGTGATGCCAAATAAAGCCAGTTTGATTTCATATTTTGTTGCCTTTATCCTACATAAAGTATATACATTTTCTTTCATAGAGCCAAATTGAAAACTTCTATTGAGATAAACAAAACTCATTTCAAAGACCAAAGTTTCAATAGTAACATAGTATAACAAGCATAATACATGATGAAGAAAAGGGTTGCATGTTATTGCAGCTAGATGTGTATGTATGTCTTTATGTTTTCCAGAGAAAGCTTTTGTACAGAGATTCACTTAAACACACTTTAGAAAAAGAAAGTTAAGGTGCTGTGAATAGGACAAGGTTAACCTTGAAGTGAAGGAGAAAGCATTTGGGCTGCACAGCTTCATCACTGTCCATTTATTTGCCCTCAGGTAACTTTTTATATTCTACAACCTCAAAGGCTATTCCAAATGAGTCCCATTGTTCCAGTTCATTTCCCAGATAAACATTATAAAATGAAATTCCAAACCAGTGACTTTGATTTCTGTTTCTTTTGTTCCACTTTTTATCCCTGTTTGAATAGTGTTTTTCTTTACAATGTAAGACATCTCTATTCGAAATGCTATTGATTTTCATTGTCCCTGCTTTGTGTATATTATTTGTGTTTCTTGTATATATAGTTTGCACTTCTGTTTGTTTTTTGTTTTCTCTCTCGCTTTATCTTAGTCTAGGAATATGCATTCAGTCACTTTTGGAGTTACAATTATTACAAATAATAGACCTATCATGGAGGCTTAAATAATAAAAATTCTATGAGAAATCTGTAGTTAACAGCCATTGATGTTAAAGACATATTAATGCTAAGGGAGGACTTAGGCTCCTTGTTTCATCTTTCTACCATGTGCATGACTTCTCTTCTTAAGGTCAAGTTAGGTGTTTTTTTCTGATATTTTAAAACAATGTATCCACCTTGTAGGCAGCATGGCAAAAAGAAAGAAGAGAAAGCATTCCTATCTTTTTGAGATGTCCCATGATAGGTACCAGTGTCACTCCACACTCACGTCATTGGAGATCACTAAGGCACACAACTACACCTAGTTCCCAGTGTGATTGTATGGTGTAAGGGTATCAGAGTTAGCTGGGTTCCGAAGGCTAAATTTAACATTGAGCTTCATTGTCTAAGCAGAAAGGAAAGGGGATCTTTTAAAGAAAGTTCCTAGTCTCTAACCATAATTCTAATTTGTGATAAGAAAATTCTAACTTTTTTAACTGGCTAATGATCTTAAGTAACCCATTTCTTCCATTCACAATTTTTTCAAGTTTGTTAATACTTTACTCTCTAACTCATGGTGAACATTTATAAAAAAAAATACTTTGCAAAATTTTGTGCAGTAAAGAAATCACAATGATTTTCAAATTAATATTTTATAAATTAACTTTAAGATAATTAATACTTTATTATTACACAGTTAAACAGTTAAAGAAGAAGAAAATGATATTATTTGGTTATTATTTGGAATAAACAGTGTCTGTTAGTAGATTTGAGTTGAAATATTTGTCCAAATTTTTTTAATAATTACAATTTGGATAGAATGATTACAGGAAACCCAAATCAGCACTGCAATTTAATAAGTGATAGAGAGCTATACTATAATGAAATGTAAAGTCAATGTGTTGCTTTTTGTTATTCCTCTCTTAAACAGATTTTTTTAAATGTGTACTTTTATAGTTTGATTTATTTATAAGAGTTATATTAGATTCAAGACTTTTATTTATTAAGTTTTTTGTTTTTTTTTCCAAGACTCTGGTAGATGTATAAATGTTCTCATTTTAAAACTGTCATTTTTTTCTCTCATGTGTGAGGGATTAATATAATTATAGCAACTAATCCCATAATTTGAGCCATTAATTAACACTTATATTAGGATAGAGTTGAATAATAATAGATGTCTTGGTGATTATTTTTATACTTTTGACCTATAATTTCATCCTACTTTTACTTTTAAAATTTTATAGTTGAACCTTCAGTTTCAAGTAAGTTATAATCTTTATCAGTTAAGTAAATACCTGAAATTTAAAGTACCATAGTGGTTAAGATAGTTTCCAATATTTCTTAAAGAGCTGCAGAAGCAGAAGCATATTTATCATATACCTGAGTGTTAATAAATAAGACATATTAATTTACTTAGATAAATAACTGTGAGATCAAATATAACTGTAAATATAGTAAGTTATCTTTTAGAGGTCAAGATTATCTAATTGTTGGAGGAAGGAAATAATATAACCAGGAAATCCTAGATACTTGTGAATTATTAAAAGTCAATTTTTAAAATTCCCCACAATTAGTAAATGATATATGTTAGTGAACAATTGAATGACTTCTCTTTAGAACTTAAGATATGTTTATGCAAACTCTAAGAATCCTAGCAACTATGTTGAATGGATAAATATAACATTTTACATGCAAACTAATATAATGGAACATTTCTAATAAAAGATGGTGAATTAAAGTAATTTTAAAATAATTTACTCTTTGAAAACTTTTGAACCATCAACAAAAATTGCTTACATGTGTGGAATACAATGTTTATCTTCCCTTACTCTACAGTTTAAACCTATTCAGTTTCTAAGATTGTGCCCATTTTCCTCAACATCATCCTTCTATTTATTTCATTCTTCAAATCTGTTTTTATTTAAAATGTATTTTTCTATTGCTTAATGTTACATATATTCATATTAGAAATTCCACACTTTGCATGGATATCTTTGGTGGTCTAATGCTAGTTTTGGCTTTGTATTGTGATTTTTTACTTGTGGCTTATTTTCTAGAATTTTTAAGTCATTTAATGTGACATCTTCAATAAAATTTTATCCATATAGCTTGATAAAGGAGTTTCCCTCCAGAAAAATTTTGCATTTACTCTCATAAAATTCCCATTCAGCTGCATCATCAAATAGACCAAATTTTAATATTTGTTTGGTTGAGGATTTCTGCAGGTTTGCCTGAGGTATATTTGTTATTTTTTAAGCATGTTTTCAGGATATGGATGGTTAGTAGTAACTGATTCTTCTCTTAATGTTTCCAACTTTTCTAAATAAGCTCTTTATTATAATTTCAAACAATCCCACATATAATTCTCAATATAAATTTGGTATGTTTATCTTTATATGTGCTTAGGAAACCAAGAATAACTTGGGGAAATCATAGCTCAACAGATTCAGGAACCTCTCGATATATTGGTATTCAGTTCCTGAATCGATAAGGAAATTATTATGCTATTCAATATCCATGCTAACAATTAATTTTGTTGAAAATGTTCACATTAATAAACATTAATTATTTTATTTACATATATATTCAGTCATGAAAACTATCTTTTTCTAAAAACTATTTGTAAAATCAGAGAAATCACATTGTATACCCTTGGATTATATTTGAATATTTTTATAGCTAGGAGAAAGTTTTCTTCCAACTCCCAACAGTCCCTCTTGACTAGCTTTGTGACACAGCTTGTGACTTTGCAAACTGCAAAGCTAAGAACAATAGCTGCTTCTTGCATTTGCTGAATCTCTTATAACTTTTTTTGCTTTTAAGTTTTCAATGTCCAGAATTTTTCATAATAAATTCTCTGTTAAACCAATCAATGCCGCAGTCTTGGCTGGGCACAGAATCACGAGCCACCACACAGCTTTTAGATTCAAACAGCAATTCTTTATTCCCGAACTCATACCGGCCTCCACACACGTTCTGGGGCAATCCCAGTTCTGCTGCCACCCAATTCACCTACTCCACGAGGCTTTTTTCAAAATACTCTCTGAATCTCACGAGAGCTCAATGGGAGCTCAGGTAGCAGGAACGCCCTAATTCCAGCAGCAATAATCCTCAACATCGAACTTCCCTAAAACCCAAGGTCTTAAACTGGGAACGCCCTTAACCCAAGGAGGGGGATACTTCCTCAAACTGCAGGACACACCCTAATCCTGGATCCACCCTGGTCGTTGAGCAGGGTCACCTTTCTCAAACACACATGCAAGGTCAACAGCGAAATTAACATGGGTACCGTACGCTGGCAAGGAAATATCGATGCGTCATATCTACTTGGTAATGGCCCTCAGCAAATCAATGCAGTTTCTGTTTCTGGATAAACCAGAAGTGATTTTAATATTGTTTATCTTATAATAATATTGGTGGGCAATATTTTAATCAACAAGGTTTATTTCTCCTTTGCCACCTATTAGACTCTTACAATGGGGTGACCTAAAGAAGGCTATGAGGCTGGACAAGGAAAAAGGAATAAGGTGATTTTGTGTTGGATTCTTATTTTTGTGTTTGCTTCTTATTTCTGTTCTTGTCACTAGCCTTCCTCTTTGAACCAAAGCCAGAAATTTATTATATGTGTGGTTTTCCATCTCTTACAGAACTAGTGCTGTTATACACTCTCAGAGACACCAGCAGCAAGTAGCCTGATCCCTTTTTCAGTGGCTTGTTCTCAATTCCGTGGGACCCTCCTCTCAGCTCAGATACAAAACCCCATTTGAGTAACACCAACTTTTCAAATATATGAGTTTAAGTTCCATGGGGTCTTCCTCCAGGACTCTATACATTTTAGTAATTAGGACCTCTTACATTGTTCCTCAAAGCTAAGAACAATAGCTGCTTCTTGTATTTGCTGAATCTCTTATAATTTTTTTTGCTTTTAAGTTTTCAATGTCCAGAATTTTTCATAATAAATTCTCTGTTAAATCAATTAATGCAGTTTCTATTTCTGGACAAACCAGAAGTGATTTTAATATTGTTTATCTTATAATAATATTGGTGGGAAATATTTTAATCAACAATGTTTATAATTTTTCAGATATAATTTGAATTTATTACTGCCTTATTATCATTGGTATAAAAGGCCAAAATCCAATTAACCTTTTTGCATGGTACTCCAAGGCAATGTATGTCAGTAAAATAAAAAGAGGAGAAATGTTTAATGGGAATTCCAAAGAGGAAGTTTCCATTTCTTGTTGGAAAGTTTGTAGGTACATAGAATAATACTGATGATAATAATAATGATGGCAAAGATATGCAGGTAAGGAGTGGGATGCATAGGAAAACACAATGTGAGAGACATTTGGAGAGAGCAACAACCAGCACATTTTGATCACGGAATGTAAAGACTCTAAAGAACAGAGTGTGAGCCCATGTGAACTGTGTTGTCGGTGAAAACACAGAAAGACAGCGAGAATCAATTTCTGGTAATAAAATTTTAAAAATGGAAAAATAAATTGATTATTAAATACACAGCTGAAGGGCTGGGTTTGTGGCTCAGAGGTAGAGCACTTGCCTAGCCTGTGTGAGGCACTGTATTCGATTCCCAGCACCACATAAAAATAAATAAACAAGATGAGGGTATAAACATATTTATAAAAAATATGCAACTTAAAATAACTTTAATATGTAGAAATAGATCAGGGATGAAGATGAGAAATATGCCTGAGTTAATAGTTTTGAGAATCAAAACTAAATATTATTAGTCACCAATTAACACTTTGTTTTTATGTCAAGATTTATAATGTTGCAATTAGTGAAATGCTCAGTATATTCCTCTGCCCCATTAAGTTTAAACTTGGTCATGTAAATTGTTTCAGGTGGGGTGGGCAGAAATGTTGAGAGCTGAGGCTTATGCCTGCTTGTTTGGTTTATGCTGTTCATGAGATTTACCAGAAAGGGTCGGGGGAGGCCTGGAAGCAGCTAAAGCAAAAAGAGTGTGGAGACAGAGAGAGCAAACGTAAACCTAAGCCAGTGACTAAGAGACAAGCCATGGATGATGTGCTGCATGACAGAACTGTTCTGGTTGAAATGCAGACCTGTGAGCAAGAAAAGTATACGCTATTACAAGCTACTGAGCTTTTGGATGATTGATGATCAAGCACTATTCTAGCTAGAGTTGGCTAATGCATCTAATACTTTTGATTTTGTGGGCCAAAACAATGAAAACAAACAGCTTAATTAAAACTTGCTTCACGACCAACCACAGAGGACTCACCTGGGTAACTGTGAGGTATGTATGCACTTTCTTTGATAGTTTCTAAGAATAACACCACAAAAGTTAAGTAGCCAACTTTGAGTTCCTCTTGACTTCCATACTTCACCACTTGTAAAGAAATTCTGTTACTTCAACAATTAACCCCAATTAACTCATTATTCAATGTTCAAAAGAAGCACAGATCTCAGAAAAGCATCAGAGAGAAGAAAACATCACTTAGAGCTTAGCTTTTACAAGATACCAGTTCATTCTAGTGGTTCAAAATTTGCAGCCTATTTAAGAAAAACCAACTAGAAAAATGTTAGCTGTCATATCTTGCTTAAAAGGTTATGCTACTTTGCTTTCCCTCTCAGCATTGAAATGGATCCCCCTTTTGCACGGTTGTAGTTTTGCAAGGGTAACAGTTTTATCTTCTGTCCTCCTCCTTAAGTTTTCTGCTTTTCCTTCATTTTCACCTTGTATATTTACAAACTTGTAATATTAAGTCGACTTTTATACTCTTAATTCAAGGTATCACACAGATGAAATGAATGTGAACATTCTATAGGGAAACAGGATGTTTTTAATTCTATTACTAATATGTCATAGCCTGAAATGTAAAACTCTATAATAAGTGGGTATTTTGAATCCAAACACTCCCAAGTCTTTTATTCAGGGTTTTCTGAGGGTTTCTCTTTTTTAGAAAGATCCTATGTGATTTTTTTTTGTCTCCAGGTTAATAAGTTTGCTGCAGATATTATGATGATAATTCCAGGCCCCCAATTCTTGCTTTGTAACGTATTGTCTCTTTTTTTTGTTTTTAATTAGTGTCTTGTGGATATACATGTTGGTCAGATTCACTGTGGTATAATTCATATACATACATGGAAAAGTTAGATCAGAGTCATTCCTCTGTTCTTTCCTTACCCTGTCTCTCCTCCCTCCCCTTGAATCTCCTTCATTTAGTCTATTTTTCTTCAATTTTGATGGAATTCCCTCTTTTTCCTTTCGCTCTGTTTCTGCCCCATCATTTTGGACTAACTTCTGCATATCAGAGAAAATATTTGACCTTTGACTTTTTGGATTGACGTATTTCACTTAGCATGATAGTCTCCAGGTCCATATTGTCATTTTGATCTTATCATTTCTCCACTAAACAATCACCCTCAACATTATTCACAGCCACAGCTGCTGGGCTTCAAAAACTTATGGATTCAAAAATGTCTAATGAGAACTTCTGTAAGCTATGCCACAATATACATGACAAAACTTTTTCCTTTCCTGAATATTTTCTTCTTTAAAAATTTCATAGGACTTGAGTATTTTGAGCTATTTGAAAGGTCACAGAAAAATCCTTATCTATTATATTCTTTCTTGCTTAATACTTATTTAATATTCTTTTTCTTGCGAACTGAACTATGTACTCCCTCAAAAAAATGATGTTGAAGACTTAATCCCCAGTTCTTGTGAATATGTCTTTATTTAGAAGTAAGGTCTTTGCAGATAATCAAGCTAATATAAGGCTAGTAGGATGGAATCAAATCCAATAGGGCTTATGTCCTCATTAAAAGGGATATTTGTACACAAGATGTACATGTGCAGATAAATTTCTATGTGAAGACAAAGGAAGAATGTCATCTAAAGGCCAAGGAATACCAGAGACGACTGAAGCTGGGGGACAGGTATGCAACAGATTGTCCTGCACAACTGTCAGAAGGAAGCAACCCCACATTTATCCTGATTTCAGATTTCTAGCCTCCAGAATTGTGAAACAATGAATTTCTGTTGGTTAAGCTGTTGAGTTTTATTGCTTTGTTATGGCAACCACAGGATGCTAGTACACCTGGAGTGCATACTTTGGGTGTGCTATTTCATTTTATTAGTTTCTTACATCTTTCAAGTGGGGCATGACAGTATTTTTTAAAGATAATTGATTTTAACTTTAGCTTCTTTCTTTTTTTGCATGTTGAAAGAAAAAAAAATACAATGTTTTTAATTAAAGGATCATCTTTCCATTCACTTTTGTTTTGCTTTGGGCTTACTTGTTTGTTTTAATGATGTATTCTTCCCGATTATGATCTATGGGTCTCCTAGAGAGAGAGTTTTTGAATGCTGAGTGTGAAAAGGTATCTAATTCTTTTAAAACAATCTCTATCCTCCAAAGCAGGATAATTCCACAGAGAAATTCCTCATCTACCTTTCCAGAATTCCAAGAAGCTAGATATACTTTATTGTTTCATGTGTTTCTTAAGTTTAACATCTCATCCTCCCCAAACTCCCACCTATAGTCTGGCTTTTTCATATAGCACCTGATTTCCCACTTCAATTATTTTTTTTTAGTCAATAAAATACTTAAATTTCATATTGACATTCTAAATAACATATTTTAAATAAAATATGTCTCAAACTTACATAATAAACTAATGAAATTGTGCCAAAATGTGAAAGACACTATAGAGAATGTAATTCCATATACTTTCCTGTCTTCCATGTTTCCTATGGAAGGATTACCAATTTTATTTTTATTTTGTTAACATCTTATCTATCTTTGAATATGTTAAATATCTTTTGAGCTTAATCCAGAAAGAAAGTAGCTTTAACTCAGCTAGTTTTAAATAGTTAGATATTATCACATTATCTTCTTTCTTATTTTGTAGATTTCTAATTAACACTGCTATCATTTTCTGAGCAGACCTGTTTTCTTCTCTAGCCAAATCAACATGATTTTTCTGCTTTTCTCTCATTCCCAACACAGTTCTTGTTCTGACTAAAATGATGAAAAAGTACTATATAAACTCATTCAGTCTTCATGATGTCTCTGTGCAATCTAAATTCCAACCGACAAACTGCTACGAGAATAGCATTTTAAAATTACCACTTAACCCTTGGGTTTATAAAAATTACAATTATTTTTTTTTCTCTCTCTCAGCTTACTGGTAGGATAAAATCTCATAGAGTAAAATCTCTGTTCCACATTAGCTGTTCATTGAACAAATCCACCTCATGAGATGCTGATTTACCCACAAACTGGCTTTGTGAAATTCACAATTGTGATCTGGGGGAATGTCAGAGGTAGTTATAAAATGTGGGATGGGAAGATGACTACGGGAGCTTCTGGATATGCCACAGGAGTTTAGAGGTTGCCCTTTCAATATCTCTTTCCTTGGCCTTGAATGCTATTGGAACAAGATACAGAGGAAAACAATGTGGATCAGGCCAAGCCCCATGCTGCTGCCAATCAATTTCTTAACCTTTCTGTGTTCCTAAAGTCTTGTACCAGCAGTACTCTTTGCTGATTTTATTTGTTTGTTTGTTTGTTTTCAATTTAAAGTCTCCTTTTTCATATCTGGGTAAGAAAAGTAAAAATGGAGATAGAAATATTTATTTTATTAACCAGTGTCACCGATTCTGCTTAGATTTTTCTATTTTGAAGTGAACTTTATTGGAATGAAAATGTTTTCTCTAGTAATACAGCAACAGAATTGTTTGTTATATCACCTCTGCCATATCAAGATCCTCAGGCTGTTCTCCTTCTGTGTGTGTGTGTGTGTGTGTGTGTGTGTATTTCAGTTCATCCAAAATAAAGCCCCAAGGTATAATGGCTGAGATAAAATATGATGTCTTGATGTTCAAAATTTTATTTTTTTTCTCTGTCCAGAGTAAAATAAAACATGATTTGGACTTTGCATACCTTTAATCCCCTTTTCTTTTGTTCTCCTTCCCCAACCAATTTCAGAATTTTTCTGGATTAATAGAGTTATGCTTTATCCAGTAGGAAGACTTCCTTTCATTCATTGAATCCCTATATTATGAACTCCACAAACTAAAGGTTAATTTATACTTACTGCAATAAACAAAAAGGGTGATTTTATGAACACCCCCAGTGATAAAGTAAATAGCAAGAGAGGCATATTCACCCTTGTTTAGGGACTCAAATTTTCTTAGGCCAACTAGTCTTAGACCCAGGGGCCTAGTGTACTTAGCTCAGAGCTTGGTGATAGTGAGGCCTACTACTAATGTGGGGAAATGACAGCAGAGAGGAAATGACTAGGAGAAAGTTATTATATATTGTGTATACACTGATTGTTCATTTTATTTGAATCAGTAATTTTGGAATAAGGAAAGTTGAAGATCAGTGATGAATATTAACATGTCTTTAATTCAGCACACTTGACCACATTTCTTCCTGTTGGTAAACATGACTAATCCTTGTCTCAGCCTCTGAAGACAGTATCCCAGGAGATGAAGAAAGAGCAGCTGAAAGTATGGGTTAGTAATATCAGCTCTTCCTTATGAGAATAGAGGACAAAAAAGTAGCCATCTGAACATTCTTGAGACTGCAAAATATTTCTTACATATCACTGTAAATGATATTATTGAACTTATTAATGAAATTCTTCATGTATCAGAACATACAAAACAGAGACCTATTTGATCATATATGAACAAAAGTCAAAGAACAATTAATTCTTTTAACAAAAATATGCCTTTATCCATGATAACAATATGTTATAAAAGTAATTTCTGTGCTATAAAAGAAAAGTCACTGACATTTTTTTTATTGGTTGTTCAAAACATTATAAAGCTCATGACATATCATCTTCCATACATTTGATTCAAGTGGGTTATGAACTCCCCTTTTTTACCCCAAATACAAGTTGCAGAATCACATCGGTTACACATCCACATTTTTACATAATACCATATTAATGAATGTTGTATTCTGCTACCTTTCCTATCCCCTACTATCCCCCCGCCCCTTCCCTCTCATTTTCCCTCTCTATCCCATCTGCCATTGTTTAATTCTCTTAGACCCTCATTGTTACACAAAATTACATATAAGAGTTTGTGAGGGGGAAAGGGGAAAAAAAAAACAAGTCACTGACATTTGGAATCAGAAATAATTGTGGCTGTATTTTATACGGTTGTAGCATCCAACTGTTTGTTACCTTGGACAAATGGCTGAATCTTAGTTTCTTAATTGATTAAAAAAAAGAATAATATAATCATCTAATTCATGAGATCATCATGAGGACCACAAAAATAACTTACATAAATGACCTATCACAGTACATTGTATATCTTTGGTTTTCTATGTATAATATTTACTTTTATAAAAATGTCATATAAAAATTCAGAGTCTAAATTCAGAGTAGGAATGGTTGAAAATGTGACTGTGATATATAAGTATACTTTGTAGATATATCAATCCTCTATTGTCATTTATATATCCTTCAGTAGTTTACTTATGTATTCCTCAAAATTTGTCTCAAAAAGCTATAGAAGGGGACCCAGTGGCTATTTCTTATTTTTACTCTTAATAAATAGATTGTTTCCCTAGTATAGTGTTTGGTTAACAAAAATAAGGAAGAGCTTTGGATAGAAGATGTACTGAATAAAGGTAAATGTCTTCCTGTCAAGGGGGAAAACAGGTATTTTCTAAGGTTTGTCCATACCCATGGTGTAAATACTCCCACTATGGCCAATTTCATGGTTCTTACGGGATACTACTGAGCTCAGAGTTGCCAAGAGATGCATATAATCAGAATATAAAAATTAGTATGAATACTTTCAACATACCACTCAACACATTTTGAAAAAATGAGATGAAGACTTTCTATTATATACTCTGTCTCCTCTGCATAGTGTAGCAAGCAAGAGTAATGTAACAGATATAACTTATATCATTTGCTTTCTAAAGTCTAAACCTGGGATGCTGTGAGAACTGCTAGCTCCTGCATATGCATTATCTGAACATGTGAAGGTGGTAACATCCATTGGGTTACTTTTTGTCCAATGAAGAGTGGGTACTGGGAAACTGGATGAGGATTCCAGTTTTCCCACATTCTTACTAATTCTTATTCTATCCTTTTCATTTTAGCCATTCTAGTAGGTGTGAAAATAAATGATCTTCTTTCTTCTTATGAACAGATAATTTTGAGTTACATTTTTATAAAAAAATCTTTACGTGAGTTGGGTGCAGTAGTGCATACCTTTAATCCCAGCTGCTTAGGAAGGAAGCTGAGGCAGGAGGATCATGAGATCAAAGTCAGCCTCAGCAATTTAGCAAGACTCTAAGCAACTCAACAAGACCCTTTCTCCAAATAAAATATAAAAAAAGAACTGGGTATGTGACTCAGTGGTTAAGCACCCCTGGGTTTAATTCCTGAAAAACAAAAAACAAAAAAAAAAAACCCTTTATGTGGAATGATAGTGTTTATATTTGGGTGTATTTGTCTACAGTGGTACCCAATCCATATGCAATCTGGGATTCGTTGTCACTACATTCTTTATTTTTTTTTTCATGTTACAAAATGAACAAAAACAATTTTTTTTGGGGGGGGGTCAGGCTCTTTGTTCTGTAAGAAAACATTTTAAGAAACTCTAACACCTTCCTGAAATTTAGTTATTAACATTTGAAAGGCTAAACTGAAGTGACATTGAGCAATACTGAGCAGGCCCTGCTAACTACTAATCTACTATTTATCTCTGTGTTTCTGTGGATTTACCTATTCTAAATATTTTGTATAAATGAGATAATATATATGGCTTCTTTTACTTAACATTTTGAAGTTTCATCTATTCATTAATCAACTTTCCATCATTCTAATAATCCCTGAGATAATTAATTTGTAAAGAGGTATTTGGCTTCCAGTTTCGGAGGTTTTAGTCTATACTCAGTTGGCCCAACTGCTCTGAGCCTCAGGTGAGGCAGCACATCATAATGTAAATGTGTGGTGCAGCAAAACCACTGATCTCATGGTCAAAGTAAAAAAGAAAATAAGTAAGTAGCTGATGTCCCACCATCTCTTCTAAAGGGCATGCCCCCGTGACCTAAGGACCTCCTAGTAGTTTCCATCTCTTAAAGTTTCCAAACCTCCTAACAGTGCCATCACAGTTGCAACCTCCTGCAAACTCTAAGAGCAGTTTTTCCTACATAGATCTTTGGAGAACATTCAAAATTCAACACAAAGCAACTTATATGGTAGCATTTTCCATTACCTCATTGCTTTCTATGTCTAAGTAATAGCCTATTGTATAAATCATTTTATTTATCTATTTATCAGTTTTTGACATTTGGATTATTTCCATTTCATGATTATTCTGAATAATATTGCTATGAATATTTGTGCATGTGATTTGAGTAGACATAGACATATGTTTTCAGTGCTCTTGGATTTGTAACTAGGAGTTAAATTCCTGCTAACTCTGTGTTTAACATTTTAAAGAACATCCAAACTATTTTTCAGATTTTACAATCCCATTAGCAGTGGATGAGGGTTCCAGTTTTCCCACATTCTTACTAATTCTTATTCTATACTTTTCATTTTAGCCATTCTAGTAGGTGTGAAAAAAATCTCAATGTGGTTTTGATATCTACTTCCTTAATGTCTAATGATATTGAAAATGATTTCATGCATTTTTTTGTCTATTATGCATCTTCTTTGGAGAAGTTAGGTGTGTCTATTTTTCTTTCATTGCTTGTCTCAGTTTTAGAGAAGTTTTTTTTTTTTTAAATAGATAATATGAAGCATTTGGTTATAGCCTTCAGAACAGCAGGGAAGACCTAATGAGATTATGCAATAATAATAAGATCAATTCCAGCTCTTTATTATTTGAATATGTTTTCCATATTAAGAAGTATGGTGGGACAAATTCATTACTTGGCTTCTGAGAGCTAATATTCAGGCCCTATGGCTCTGTTCTTTTAGAGAGAAGGCAATTAGCTCAAGATATGTAGCTTGCCCAAGATCACCCAGCAAGTTATTGGCATAGGAGGAATGTGAACACATGGGCTCCGAGTTTCCCATCTGTTGCCTGGTTCATTTGGCTGCTTTGCTTAGAGTGAGTGTACATATGTATATTTATGCTGCATTTCAGGAATGAGCAAAGGAAAGTGGGATGGTTTGTGTATTGTTTCATATAGACACAGGGTAGTGGAAGTAACTCATTTTTGCTTTATGCACTAGAAAATGTACTGAAGATGGTGAAGGCTATTGTGACATTCTGCTAAAGAAATAAATGATGTTGTAAATCATTACATCTTTTCAAGCATTTGGATATGTAATTCTTTATTTAAATATAGCTAAATAAAGTAACAAAAGGAAATTTTATGTCCATAATTTCAATTTTTAAGGAAATTAGCAACATGAAGATATTTGAAAGTAAGCAATGAACTTATACCTCCTTTTCTTTTTCAACTTCCCTCCAATACTAGAAATAAGCAAACAAATAAGAGGGAGGGTCTTGCCACACATCCATGTAGAATATTCTTCTATCACTCCAGGTAATACTTCTCTTTCTCTAGAAACATGACGATAACATTGAGAATAACCACATTGTACAGATGTAGGTAGACATTATCTAAACCAGAGCAACCTAAAGAAATGCATCATAAATGGTACTCCTCTTATATTTTCAAGAGAGAGAATTATATTCCACCTCTTTTCTTTAGAGTAAAAATATGCTTCATGACAGAATCACTAAGATAGAACATAAGGCCAATTCATATAAAATGATAGATGTTCACAAACACTATCTAAAATTTTCCTCCTATCTTAAATATTCCAAAGTGAAAAATTTTAAAGTAAGATACTTCATTTTTCTATTTAGCGCACCACTGCAAGTTAACTGTTTTAATTATTTTACTGGATGTGCTTTATTTTAGAAGTAAATTTAAAAGGCTAGTATTATACTAAAAGTCAAATTGAACTCTGTTGGGAATTTCCTAGTTAATATTCATTTAGTAATGGTCTCTAGTAGACAGATGTAAAAATCATAACTTCTAAATAGAGAGTTGCAGTTTAATACATGAAAATTAGAAATTATGAATATATTATATATAATGAGTGTGTGTGTGTGTGTGTGTGTGTGTGTGTGTGTGTGTACGTGTACGTACAAGGGTTTGAACTCAGGAGCACTCAACCACTGAGCCACACCCCAGATCTATTTTGTGTTTTATTTAGAGACAAGGTCTCACTGAGTTGTTTACTACCTTGCTTTTGCTGAGGCTGGCTTTGAACTCACAATCCTCTATCCTCAGCCTCCTGAGCCACTGGAATTACAGGTGTGTGCCACTATGCCTGGCTATATAATGAATTTTATTTATAACCTTATGTATCATATTTCACTTTTGGTAAATGCTAAATCTCTATCCTTCCACATAGAAGAACTGATAGTCAATAGGATACTAAATTTTTAAATTATTGTTAGTTATGTAGCCATCATGTGGATCAATTTTATTTTTGAATAAAAGCAAGATAGAAATTATCATTATATTTAGCCCTCTTAATTTTTTGATGAACAAATTTTGTGCCAATAATCAATAAAAAAAGAAATTAATTAAATTTATTATACAACTTGTAAAATATAGTATACAGCCAGACATAAAGAAGCAGGAAAAATTCAACATACAGAAAAAAACTTTAAATTAACATTTGCTATTAGATGCTAAATAACATTACTTTATATAAAGAGCTATAATCCTTTCAACTAAGAATATAGTCTCATTTATTGGTGTTGTTCACCTGGGCCTCTGTCTTCTTTGGGCCAATCTTGTCACTGATATTTACTTTATAAAGAATGCCAACAACTTAATGTATTTTTTAATAATCTTTACATTATATAGCTTCTATTTTTACTAGGTAACTATCATTATAATGGATTCTAAGGTGATTAACATACTTTAAATTAATCTGATTGGTATGAATTTCAAAAACATGTCAAAGGGTAGAAAATGAACACTTATTTTTGTAGGGTTATAGCATTATACACAAAAGAGGAATTTGGCAACAATGACAAGTGACTTAGCATATGACACTTTGAGGCCACACATCTTCAAGGGAGAGTAGGATTCTACTTTGTTTTGTGATGGGATGGGGGCTACTGAGCCTTAGACAAGTGACTTCTAAGCCTCAGGCTGCTAAAATTCAAGGACACTGAAGATAAATGTGTTTGGCAAGGATGCTGGATCAAAGAGCACAGTGGAACTTATGGTAGCCTATATTTATCTTCCCTACTGTCTTCTGTTCTTCCTGAGAATGAAGTCCTTTTTCTCTTATCATTTTCCGGCCAAGAGAGTTAATGGAACATAGAACATCAATAACTCAACTTATCTGTGATATAGATGCAAAACGTCTGTCCTAACCCTGTAATCTAGAAGTTAAAGTCTTGTAAAATAGCAATTGAGAAAATAGGTGTGTTAATTAGCTTAATTTAATCTTTCACAATCCACAGTTACCAAAATATCACATTGTACCACATAAATGTATACAATTATTATTTATCAATTTGAAAATGTTCAAAGAGAGATCCCATTCCCAACTATGTAATACAGGGAAAGTCCCTGAGTATGTATATGTGTTTTTTTTTGGTGTGTATTATACACACACACACACACACACACACACACACACACATTCTATCTTGTCATGATTTTATACAGTTCTGATCACATATATACTACCACTTGGCCCTTTCTATCAGCTGTCATCTTTTACATTAATTATTTTAGATATAACATATATAGTATCCAATTCTGTAACTTTACATATAATCTACCAGTGATAGGCTTCTTTCTATATAATGTACCAGATGTTTAATGTTTACATTTTGATTTCCTTATTGTTTATGCATAAGCTGCATTCACACCATTTAAACCCAAGGATTATAAATAAATAAGTTAAAATGCAGAAGGTCTTTTGGCCTCTCTTCATGCAAAAATATGTTACTTGGGCCTGAAACAATTTTTTTTTAACCAAAAGATAAAATGTCTTCATATACTTCATATACTTGTCATGTTGCTTGAAAATAGTTTTACTATTTCAGACTCAGGATGTTCTTACTTATTGTGTTCAAGCTTGTGCATCTTAGGGCAGCTGGTTAACTCCACTACTACACCTGTTTCCAGCAGGGAGGTGATAGGGTCCTTTTACTACAAAACAAGAGAAGTTTATGCACACCCATTGCTTTGCAGCAGTTGTCCAGAGGGACTCACTGGCCATAGTGAATTGACACCCACTACTAAGCAGATCTTGCTTTGTCTCCTTTATATGAATGAACCTGTGTCCATCCACTGCTTGACTATGTAGTATTCCTATTGCAAGATGCAGAGGGCAAAAGTCCTGGGATGTCTACTGCTGTTTATATATAGCAGGTGACACTTGCTCAAAAAAAATTGTACTTTCTCCCATTCAAACAGTATTATATAATACACATAAAATATAAAAAACCCTAGCAATTATTAAATGGTTGGTATTAAGTTTGTGACAAACAATTATGTACACTCCCTACATAAAAACTCATGGAACCAAAATATTTTACTTAAAAAATACCAGCTCATTTTTTACCTTCCTCTAATTATAGTATTTCAATGTCCCTTAGAATAAAACTGCTAAGAGTTTTAATGATGAACAATTCTATTAATTCTAGAAAATATAAAAACAAGACCACTATCACTGTATGTGCTATTTCAAAATTATTTTCTATAATTATCCTTATAGTTTAATTATTTCAGTGAACTTTATAAATTTGTTATTTTTATACTTCTAAATTCAACAAACAATTGCTAATAAAGCTACTACAACAGAATTTGTTATTGGCTCAACATGTCACATGATCTCTCTCAATTTGTATTTGAAATTGTCCTTATACCATGAAAAATCTTATAATTTTTTGGCTGAGATTTCTAAATCTCTCTCCTTTATTATTTGAGGAAAATAAATGAAACAATATTTTTATCTTCGATCTCATAACTTTTCTAGGAATCTTTAAAAAATCTTTAAAGTAAGATGGAAAAGCAATATTGGGTTTCAAGAGTTTTATAGTACAAGAAATTTAAAGATTTTTAAATTCATATTTATAATATTATTTATGCTTTAAATTTGGAAAATAACAATAGATGTATTTCTTTACCTCTGAAAATCCATTCTCCACTGAACATTTTATTTCACTGGTTTATTTTTAATAAAAATTTATCCAATTGGAATCACATAGTATGTAGTATCATCAAATTGGCCTTTGTTAAAACTAGGTATGCATTGCAATTTTCTCCATATCTTTTCATGGTTCTATAATTCATTTTTTAGCACTGAATAACAACATTATATTGTCTGGTTATATCATAGTTTATTTATTCATTCACCTACTAAAGAACATTTTAGTTGCTTCCAAGTGTTTACAGCTATGCATAAAGCTGGCATAAACATCCATACTGTGTGTTTTTGTGCTTACATAAGTTTTCAGTTTCTTTGGGGAAATACCATGATGGCTGGATTATATAGTAAAGTGTGTTTTGTTTTGTAAGAAACTGTCAAACTGTTTTCCAAAGTGTCTGCTGCATCCCTACCCCCACCCTCAGTAATGGATAAGAGTTCTGCTGTCCCACCAGGATTTGGAGTTGTCAGTGCTTTAGATTTTGGTAATTCTTCTAGGTGTGTATTGAAACCTCCTGGTGTTTTTAATTTGCAATTCCCTAATGAGATGGGATTCTGAGCACTTTTTTCATATGCTTATTTTTCATCTGTGCTCATCTTTATCAGCAAGATATTCAATTGGCTTATTTGCCTATTGGTATTTAGTTGAGTTTGTTTTAATCAGGTTTGTCATTGTGTTATTGTTGAGTTTGAAGTATTATTTGCAGTTTGGGTGACAGTCCTTTATCAAATGTCTTTACAAAACTTTCTACAGTTTTGCACCTTGTCTTATTCTCTTGTTATCATTTTTGCTAATCAAAAGTTTTTAACTTTAATGCAGTCCAGCTTATTAATCAATTCATGGATCATGCCTTTGGTATGATATCTAAAAGATAATTTTTTGTTGTCAATAAAACTAGTAAATCTAAATTCTATGGATTATAGGATTCAACCCACAGGAACATATTATATAAAGTTATAGATTATAAAAGATAATTATTTCATTGTTTTCAGTTACTGCTTTTTTTCCACAAGAATTATTTCAAATTTTACATATGAAATGCAAACCATGAAGAAAGCAACTGGGGATCTGGAGAATTCTTCAACATATCCATGTTTTATGAGTGCTTTGAGATTTTCTAAGCTCCTCAAATTATTAAAAAAAATTGGTACTAAAAAACTATGATTACAGTGAGTCTGATTAGAAAAGTGACAGTAATAAAATGAAATAATCTTGTGTTTGTGTATGTGCAAACCTTATTTTTAATATGTTGACTCTACTAAAATATGTATTTTTTCATGGAAATTTTAGCAGATATCTAGAATAAAATTTTGAAAAAGTAAATCTATTTTATAATTTTCACAATAGCATAAAGTTAAGTATACCTGTCATAATTCTAAAATGGAAAGTAAATATAAACATATATGTGTTTATAAAATTATTAGACATTATCAAAGTATGTAGTTCCTGTAATGAAATGACAAATATCTGTGTACACATGGATAATTTATATTTGATAAGACATAGTATATTTATTGGGACATGGGGACATTATCAGTTTCCTCATAGATTACCAATGGCAGTGTAACTCAGGTTAAATATTTTGAGGGTTAGATTCCAATGTTGAATACGATATTGCTTCATGTAGGTTAGATTTCCAAATGCAAAAAGTAAAGCTAAAATTAATAACATTAAAAAAAAGAATCTTTTTTGTGACTACAAAGTAGAGAAAAATCTTAAAAAACAGAAGGTTTCAGTATAAACCATAAGTAGAAATTGTTACTTTGGTTATTTAAACGTGAAATAGTTTTAATTATTAAATCTTATCATAGGCAAAATTTACTGTATGTGGAAGAATGAGAATTATATATGCAATATATAATCTGTTAAATATTATTGATAAAAATAACAAAATATCACATAGGAGCTAGTGCCCTAACAGAGAATAAACAAAAACACAACAGGGAGGAAAAATATGTTACTCTTTCTTGTTAAATAAACCTAATAAATCTACATGCTATGTAGTATAAGATTTGGCTCTCTGCAACACAGTGCAAAATTATGGGATTACTAAAGAAGATTATTTTGTTATTTTCTATGGAAATCTTTATGCTTAGAAAATCTGTGAAGGATTGCCTGGATTGTAAATGGAATTAATTTAATTCAACAAGCAAAGAAAATATTTATAAATATAGGCTTAAAACTTTAATAATAGCTTATAGTAATATAACAATTGTATACTGGATACTGCTTTTGGCATTGTGCACATATTAATTCATTTCATACTCATAGAATATATGAAGTAGATATTGTCATGCCTATTGTATAGTTGAATAGACTGAGGCACAGAGAGTTAAATAATGTAAATGTATTTTTTTTAATGTCTGTCTAAGAAATTAGTGGGACCAGTAATTGTCCCCAAACTATCTTGGTCTGGAATCTGTGCTCTTTAGTAGTTTGTTATTTTGTCTTTAAAGAAATATCTATAGAGCTAATATGTGCAAAACAAGCCATAGGAGTAAACGTGAAATTGTATATTAATGCAAAAATAACATAACTTCTGCAAGTAATAGATTGGCCAAAATTTAAAGGTAGCATATTTTGAAATCTAACAACATGGATATTTTTGAAAAATCAACTTTGTCAGTTTGAATATAAAGAAATATGTGCAAATATTCTTGAGATATTCTTGTCTAGTAAAAACCTACACAAATATTCCATGTCTAATAGTCAGTCTCACAGCAATGTATATACCCACAAAGAAGTCCCGAAATCTGCAAGAAGGTATTGATAAAAACATTGGTCACAGTGTTAAGACTCTTAGTAACAAAGAGGAGTAGGCAATTTAAAATCTCATCAGTTGAGGGATAGATTGAAAAATGTGATATTTATATATGTATATTGAATAATTTAGACCATTTACATTCAATGTTATTTTTTAGGTGATTTTTACTTCCTGTCATTTTGGTTTGTTTCTTGTGTTCAATAACTAGAAATATTTAGTTATCTTATTTATAATGTTTGGTTTATTTCTAGTGTTCAACTTGAATTTTTTTTCAACTTTGGTTGATTATTCTAGTGTAGTTATTCCCTCTGCTGGTTTTCATTTTTATTTTTCATTTCTTCTTTATGTAATATATTATTGAGTATGTTTTGTAGTGTAGGCTTTCTAGTTGTGAATTCTTTAAGCTTTTGCTCATTGTGGAAAGTTTACTTTATCTTCATTTCTGAAGCTTGATTTTGCTAGGTATAGTATTCTTGGTTGGCATCCATTTTCTTTCATAGCTTGGTTTATATTACTCCAAGCCCTTCTCACTTTAGAGTCTGAGTTCAGAAATCACTTGAGTTCTTGATTGGTTTACTTCTAGAAGTGACTAGTCATTTTTCTCTAACAGTTTTTAAAATGCTATCATTGTGTGTGTGTGTGTGTGTGTGTGTGTGTGTGTGTGTGTGTGTGTTAGGTATTTTTATAGTAATATCTTGGAGTGGATGGATCTGTTGTGATTTTGTATATTTCATATACATGGAAACACATAACAAATGACATGCACCTAATATGTTGTATTTATCATAGGAAAATGGACATATCTTTAAAAATCTAATGTTAAGTGGAAAAGCATGAACAATGGGATATATAAGAAACACTGCTTTTGAAAATAAAAACATACTAAAATTAATATAATTTTTTTTTGGTGCTGGGGATTAAACCCAGGGTTTTGTGCATCTACCAACTGAGCTAATTAATATAATTTTAAAAGGACTATTAATATATAAATCAGTATATTTTAGATGCAGTGAAAAGTCACATATTATGTTGACTAGATAAGGAACCATGTATTTTATGAGAGAGTGAAAGAATAGTAGATGGCTTAGTCTCATATGACAAAAATGAAATAAAAATCAAAGAAGTTGAAAACGCAAGAAATTGTAACTTAAAAACATATTTTTTTTTGGTTTTCTTAGGGATATTTTATTTATATTTAGTTAACTAAATATAAAATCATGTGTATACTTGATATATAAATTTTCCTTAAGTCTATTTTCTACTATGAATTGAAAGTTTTTGCATTTTAAAATGAGCTTTTATAATCATATTAAAGTCAATAGAATACATCCTTTCAAAAACCTCTTATATGTATATTTTTCACCTTCATTCTTTAACATGCCTCAACTTACTGTTTTTAGCCTCAGGCTCTTAAAGCTCTGGTTTTCCTTTAATAAGCATACTTAATGAAGCATTCATTTATTTTCATATGTCTAGTATTTTTTATTCAATTAATAGTCAAGAAAGATATCTTAAAGAAGATAAAGTTAAAATAAGATTTTAAGTAAAATAGAACAATATGTAATTTCTAAAACATTGATATCTTAAAATAGAACATTATGAAAATGATATGTTGAAATATTAATATTCTTAATCCAAACTATTTTATAACTTATTTTTCATTTTAATGTCAACTGAATGTAAACAGAATGACAATGTTTAGTCCCCAACATTGCCTTTTGAGAGTTTTCTTTGATTTCTGATATGATATAAATGCAGGATGACTTATTCAGTATGATTTAGTGCCCTTGAGGAAGGGTGAACAGCACAGCTCAAATAGGGAAGATGAATTCCCTATAGCAACTCAGACGCTCACATTTTTAAAAGATAGAAATATTTTTCCACACAATTAGCACAAAATTACATTGTTAAGCATTTGCCTTCAGGTCATTAACTAATATGTTCACTAACAACTTTCAGAAAATGAATTGGAAGAAAAAAATATTTTCTGCCTGAGTCAGAACTGTGACTGATTTGGAATTAAACCATCCGTATTGGTATTCTGTCAATAGCCTTATACTTTCACTATTTTTGTTGTAAGCCAGGAAAAAACACATCTTCTAACACATCTATTTATTTAATAATAAATACTTTTTTAAAAAAATTACTTAACTCCTTTATATTTGATTCTGTTTTTCTTGAAAATTAAGAAATATATTATTTATAAAACAAATTAGAACAATATGTCTGCTTTCTTCATAAAATTGTTAATGTTATGTTATTTTTATTGTGCAGGGAACAATGATATTAAATATTTAATATTGTGACAAAGACTTAAATATGAATAAAGTAATACAATGTTCATAGATAAAATAATCTATAATTCAAGATAACCTGTGAAAAATATGAAATTTGAAAAGAAAAACCCTAAAACTTTAGATATGGTATTAGATGTTAGTATGAGAATTTTACATCCTGATAGGATAGGATAAAATGTTCTCTACAATCAGGTCCTAAAGAGCTTATTGACAGTCTTTAAATTAACATGACCTATGAAAACAAGTAGGGCATGAAGCAATTTGGAAAACATCATCACGGGGCATTATTCCATGTTGCAGAATAATAGCAAACCAATCCTTATTAATGTCAATTGGCAGGATATGAGATTTTTCATATACCAAAACTGGAATATAATGATCTTGTAAGCATAAAGGGTTTTGTGAGAATTAAAAAGACTGACATTTACTAACAATAATAAAGTTCTCCTTTAATAAAGACTCCTCACAGGACTACCTATAAGAGATCCTACTCTCTATCCAGGAGCAGGCATGAAGTTTGAACATTCCCTTTGCCTTCTCCTTGATATATTCACACAGACTACTGATACTACCATTACAGATCTGACAAGGCAGGAATAGCAGGACCAAGTAGCACATTCTCATTTCCCAGAAGTGAGGTAGAAAAACCTCCTGACAACTGAGGATCTCCTCCTATGATAATACCGTCAACCATTTTGATAATGCCAAGGCAGAAGCTCCACAAGTTTCAACCCTCAGGACCAGTCAGAAAAGAAAAGTCAGTACCTCTTCTCTCTACAGAAAGAAGTGTTGACTGGAGGAGCTAAGTTGGGCTTAGAGACTCTCAGTAGTACATACAGTGTCCTAGGTACACCAAGCTCAAGCACTCATGGCCGGTCAGGAATGGAAATCTGTTTATTTCCCTTTTGTAGTTCATGTCCATCATATTCTTTCTATGATGATCTTTGTTTTCTTCATACTATCATTAGGAGGCTCTTGGGGGAATAAAGGTTAATTCATTATTTGTTAAGTAAATTGCGTATCTTCATGTATTGGTTCAATTTACTAATGGTAAATTTTGTTATTGACAGTATTTCCTCCTGTTTTTTAATTTTAAGTGAAAAATATGTGATTTTTTTTTCTGTATAAAGGGTTCCTTTATCATTTACAATGACATACATTTTATTTGTTATATTATGATTTTATAATACATGTCAAAATAAGATATCCATCTCTCATTATAGCTTTATGGGTCAAATTGTATCTATTAAAATATCATATGCTGAAGTCCTGACTACCAGTACTTCAAAATATTACTATACTTGGAGAAAGAACCTTTAAAGAGGTAACAAAAGTAAAATGAGGTCATACCTGTGGGACCCAATCCAATCTGACTGGTGTCCTTTTAGTTGGATGTTAATACATCCCATAAAGGAAGACTATATGAACACACAGAAGATGGCCATCTAGAAGCCAGGCAGGGCCGCCTCAGGAGAAAGTACTCCTGCTGACATCTTGATGTTGGATTTCTACCTCCAGACCTATGAGGAAACAAATGTCTGTTCTTTATGCCACCTAGTCTGTGATATTTTGTTGTGACCATCCTAGAAAACTAATATCTCTGTGTCTGTCTGTGTGTGTGTGTGTGTGTGTATACACACATATGTATGTATACATATATATATATATAATCTTTATATATTTTTAATATCTTTGTTTATTTTTATGTGGTGCTGAGGATTGAACTGAGTGTCTCACATATGCAAGTCAAGTGCTCTGCCACTGA
This sequence comes from Spermophilus citellus, assembly GCF_964194105.1. Taxonomy (NCBI): domain Eukaryota; kingdom Metazoa; phylum Chordata; class Mammalia; order Rodentia; family Sciuridae; genus Spermophilus; species Spermophilus citellus. The sequence continues at coordinate 62,714,783 of NC_138182.1, read as the reverse complement.
GCCACCACCCAGCCTGAAAATTAAATTATTTGGGTATAGATATGCATATATAGATATTAAACATACCTTTTCAAAATGTATTGTTTTGGCAGTAGTATTAGTAAGAGGTAGAGAATGTCCCTAATTTCATTTTGTTTCATATCCTTTTGTACCATTAGGAAACTAATTTATCTTTTGTTCAATGTATTGAATAACACATGTGTACTTACACATTCCCATTTGTATCTGTATCTAATTGTGAACTTTATTTTGTTTGGTATAGGAGATTATATGGTAATATCCTTTGAAAATCAAATTTTTGGAATGTTATCAGTGGAGTTGTAGGCAGAGAAATTGTGGTTGTGTTACTATCTGAAATCTGTAGGATTTCATTAATTTCAATGTATACTCAATAGTATAATGCCTATATTGGTCAGACTGACTGAGAAACCATGGACCCCCTGACTGGGTGCTATTGTATAATAAAGTGGCAGGATAGAAAGCTATTCAAAGAAGGATATGGTGTCACTGGACTACAACAACTGACTGCCTCTACTAGAAAAAGAAATAAAGCTATTTTAAAATAACTCAATTTCCTAAAATTATGATTACTTCTTTTGTCTTATTTCTATCAAATGAGCTTGAAGATCATCTTTCATTTTATATTTATGAGAATTTTTCCTTAATTGAGAAAATGAGAAATATGACTTAATGTATTTTTCACCTTGATATAATTTAAAGTCTTTGTGTTTCTTGTCATATGCAAGCAATTAGCGATACATATCATCTTGTCTTTAGTCTGAAATAATTAATGTTATTCTGAGATACCATCATTTAGTAATGGAATGATTATGTTTACATGATTCTACTCATGTAAAATTAACAGCTTATTAATAACATTTCAAAACTATTGTCACTGAAGTTTTTAGTCAATCATTTTGCTAATCATTTAATAAAATGTACTTATAGAAGTGATTAATTTATGTTTATAAGTACATGTATTTTCTTAATGCTACAAATGATAAAAATAGAATACAACACTTCACTGTTTAACTGAAATTATAGTAATGTCTTATATTCCTCTTCAGTTGAAACTCATCTCTTTAGTGATATTTTTGGAAGTAATTTGAATATAAAATTATGTGAATCATGAATATAATTATTATTTTATTTAAAACAAAAACTACAAACTTTTTTCTTTATTCATCCATTAAGTACACTTCTGGTTTTTCACTAAAAATTTAATTTAGTTCATCAAAAATTCCTTCAGTATAAAATCTATAATTTCAACATATCTAACAGACAAATACAAATTAAAACTATACTGAGAGTCCATCTCACAGTAGTCAGAATGGCAGTTATTCATAAAGGTAGCTTCATAAATTTCTGGTGGGATAGCAAATTGATGCAACCACTCTGGAAAGCAGAATGGAGATTCCTCAGAAAACTTGGAATGGAACCACCATTTGACCCAGTTATCCCACTTCTTGGCATATATCCAAAGGATTTAAAATCAGCATACTGTAGTGACGAAGCCACATCAATGTTTATAACAGCTCAATTCACAATAGCTAAGCTATAGAACCAACAATAAGAGCAATGCAGGTGCCCCTCAACTGATGAATGGGTAAAGAAAATGTGGAATATTAATTACTTAGCCAAGAAAAAGAATGTCTTTATGACTTTTGCTGGTAAATGGGTGGATCTGGAAACTATCATGCTAAGTGAAATGAGCCAGTCCCCAAATTACTAAAAGTTGAATGTTCTCTCTGATATGTGGATGCTAACACACAAAGGGGGTGTGGAGGAAATTTGGAGAATAGAAGTTCAGAAGACAAGACAAGGAGGAATGAAAGGAAGGGAGAGAGGATAGGAATAGGAAAGATAGTAGAATGAATCAGATATAACATTCCTATGTTCATGTATGAATGATATACTACCAGTGAAACTCTACACCATGTACAGTCACAAGAATGCAACCCTAATTATAATAAGTTATACTCCAGTATGTGTAATGTGTCAAAATACATCCTACTATTATATATATCTAAAAAGAACAAATTTTAAAAAATTTTAAAAAAAGAAAAACAAAATCTATAATTTCAGAAAGCTCTAATATTTTCTTGACTTCTGTTACCATATAGGGAATTCCCTTTGGGCAACCCAATGAGCCATTTTCATTACAGTTGAACTCCTTCAATTGTAGTTCCAAAACATAAGGTACAGAGTTCTGAAAATAAAATAACTAGTAAGCTATTCTCAATTTCTTAATATTTTTTCCAGTTATTTTCATTCCCTATATACTAATTCTATTTTTAAAATAAGTACAATGAATATGAGCATGTGATTTCAAATTAGAAGTGTAGGTACATTAAAATAAATATTAATAAAAGTAAAATAATAAGAGCAAAATTACTTGCTTTATTGTTGCAATTATTCATTTCTTTTTTCTCTTTGCAATATAAATCATGGCCAACAAATCATAGTTCAACAATGTGATATTTCTTTGAAAGATACTTATTGATTCTATGAATATCTGAAATGGGCCAATATTCAAGGACTGAAAAAAAAACAGGAAAAAAATCAAGATTTTATTTTTTTAATGGACTTTGATATGTGGTAGATTGTTAAAGTTTAATTAGAAAATATAAAGCCCTAAAAAATATAAAGGTGTAATTTGCAGTGAGTAAAGTTCAAGCTGCCAACACAATGTCATGAACAGAGTTGCGAAGGGATATGTTCATTCATGTCCTTGAAGTCCTTCACTATGTTGTCTCACTCTCTCCAAATAATAAAGTTATAGATCTAGTTTATGCTCTGGCAATGCAAGTAACTATAGAAATCATAAGAAAAAGATTGTTTATATGGCATGGGCCTACAATGAACTAGAGAACTTATCATCCTATGAAAAAATATTTACTTAGTACTAGCACACTGTTTCTGAAATATATCTAAGACTAATTTTCTATAAAAATTATAGTTACTGATAATTTCTTTAAAAAGTATACATCTTTCCCTTAATAGTTTCTATATGAGATAATATGTGCATGGGGTTTAGCATTCCTAGTGTCACATGACACATTAGTTAGAAAATTATGGTTACTAGTCAGTGACAAAATAGGTGAGGACTTAGTTCCTAGTTTGTAATGAACAGTGACTTTATAATTTAATATTTAAAAAGTAACATTAAAGTAGTAAGGAATTGCTGATGATTTTTTCAAATAAAAGTGTCAATATTCTTGGCTTAAAGTTTCAAAATAATTGAGCATAACTTTGTTGTGTATTGTGTGAAGGACACAGTTGCAAGCATCAAGAAGTTATGTCAAATGAAAAGAAAAATGAAGTGCTGCAATTACCTTGAAAACAAAGTATAATTAAAATAGTGTAGAAATATGATGAACTCTAATGCATAGTTACAAACAATTGGGAAAACATGAAACTTACAAAGCACAAAACGTTTTCACATTTTATCATAAATAATAATTTCAAGAAAACTTTGAAAAATAATCAGAATTTGTTTTTATTCCCTGAATTTAAATCTCAAATTTTCCCCTTTTACTTCCTTTTATTTGAGCAAAGTATTTATCCATTCTAAAGCATCAATTTAACTTACTGAAAAAAAATGTAAATGGTATGTATTTAATTACAGAATATAATATAATGGGTTAAATAAAATATCTATAAAACTCTTATAAGTTTAACTCAAATGTTGCTAGTTTATATCCCTAACTTATTATTGGTCAAACTGAAGTTCAATGAAGATAAATTGCTTGATTTTGGTTACAGTATTTATACACATACAAGCAAAATTTGGTTTTAGATTTTGGTTGAATGCTATTACTTAAACACATACTTTTTAAACAAAAGTATATGGTACAAAATGAAAGAATATTTTCTAATAATATAGTAAACATGAATATCAGATGTCATTAAATTATAAATGCATATATGAGGCATTACATACAAAACCTTCTGCCCTTTACATCTCACAGTTGGAAAATGTAAAGAAAGGACACCAATTGGAGACATCTGCAAACCATATAACTGGCAAAAATTCATAAAGAACTTTTAAAATGTCTTGTTAAGAAACAAGACATCAAATAATGAACAAAATATGAAAGATACTTCATAAGGAAATGTATGCTAATGAATAATATACTTACAAAATATGTTCAACACCACTAATCATCTGGGGAATACAAATTAAAACAATGAGATACCACTTCACACCTATTAGAATGACTAAAATTAAGAGGTTGGCTATAGCAAAGATACTCTGTCAGTTACTCTGGTGCAGGAAAGGCAAGGTATGTTGTTACAGGCAATCAAGTTTAGATATTTTTTTTTGTGTGTGCAATGAAGAGTTTATCAAGAGGTAAAGAACATTTTTAAGGATATTATAATGAACCAGAATCTAAGCTGAATATTGGATAAGTAGGGAATTATGATAGAAGTGTAGAGTAAATGTTCCAAAAGAGGGACAGTTTGGATTTGTAGCCAATATGTTTACCAAACATAAAAGTTTCTGTTTTATATATATTTATTTTTGTTGTTTTTAGATAAACATGACAGTAGGGTGTGCTTCAACACATTATACATACATGGAGTGTAACCCATTTCAATTTGGATCCTATTCTTGGTTTTATATGATGTGAAGTTAAACTGTTCATACATAGGAAAATTATCTCAGATTCATTCTACTGTCTTTCCTATTCCCGTCCACCATCCCTTCCCTTCATTTCACCTGTCTAATCCAATGAATTTCTATACCTCCCCTTCTTACCTTCCTTTGTTATGGGTTAGCATCCACATATCAGAAAGAATATTAAGTCTTTGGCTTTTGGGGCCTGGCTTATTTCACTTATCATGATTTTCTCTGGGTTTAGAGGCTGAGGTGACTGGAGGAAATTTTATTTTTTTAATAAGAAAATCAAAGAAGGTGAATGTTCCATTTCTGAACTAATAATCCATTTTCAGTTTGAGGTCAAAGACTTATGAAAGCTGTTGGGGTAGAGTAGTATACTATGATCCAGATTATGAAGGAGATATTGTCAGAGTGAACAGAAATTTGAGCAGGAAGTAATAGGATAAAAGTGCTGTCAGATACCATGTACTCCTTTTAGATTGATACTTTTGTTGGAAGAAGCTGGAAGTTGTTTTTGGAAATGCTGTGAGGAAGGAAGAAATCTACCATAGCTCCATCTTTCATGGGGTCTACAAGCCTGACCAGAAAGGTAAATTAATGAGGCGATTCCACCAAGATCTCTCTAGGAAAAACAGCCAACAGAACTTTCAGAAAAGAGATTGAAGGGCAGAAGTTTTGATAAAACTTTTCTAAGATGGTGGAAAATGATGTGGAATTGGGGAAAATTAGAGAATACTTAGAGCATAGTGGAGTACAAATAAAAGTGAAGTACAGATCTGGGAGCCTTAAATAAAAGGAGCTTAGTAATTAAATTTAAACTTACATGGTTTTGTAAAGGAAGATGAATAGTTTATCATTTCTGAGAGGATATTTGTAGTACCCATATAACTCTTCTCTCCTGAAGTTAAGGATCACTTGCTGACCTTGAGGAAATGCAATGTCAGTGAGGACCCTTGGATAGAAATGACCTTCTGATGGTCTCCCTTTCAGGAAATTATGAGGGAAGGGGACTTTTCTCCTTTGGTTCCCACTGAGTATCTGGAAATAGCCTGCATCTAACATATGGAAGGTCATCAATGAATAATATTTGAATAAATGAACTGATAAGAAATTCAAAGAAATAATAAAAGTGAGAGGTTTAGGAATATATTTCTCTTTAGCAATATTGCTTCACTTACATAAGGTTATCTCTTTTTTAACCAAATTTTAAATTGTGTTTACTTAATCTAAGAAAAAACAGTATGAATGTGAACGTCTAGAGCATTCGGGTCCCTGGGTAAGGGTCGCGAAATAACCAGGACACAGGGGATGCAGAGCAAAGGCAGCAGTTGCGACTGCATGCTGAGATTTATTTGCAAGTTCCTTTTATATTCTTCTTCTAACAAAGCAAGCAATTAACACTTTACCCACATTGCCCAAATATCATGCCTCAGTGGGTACACAGAGCTAAATTCAGATCGTTCCTGTTCATATGATAAGTACCCTCCCAAAGTTCTTTGTAGACATTATCTAATCATCTGAGGATGCATTTGTTTCTTTAGAATGTGCTGTTCCCAGGACAAGTATGCAGGAAGCTTCTTCCTCCTAGCCAAACCATGCAGAACTTGTGACTTGCGATAAGGGGAAGAGAACTTTTTCTCCTCCTAACTGAGGTCTGCCTCAGCTGACCTAAATCACAGCCACAGCTCTTGCAAAGTGTCAGGCCTGAGGGAGCTAAACTCTGCACACTTGAACCCCAACATATGAATCCCTTTGCCTGTTATGAATGACCTCCCAAGTACGTACCCAGCATTGAGGCTTATAATTTTTATCCTAAAGTTAATCAGTCCTAAATACATCTTCTTCTACTTTACCTGATCTTATTTTTCTTCTTCTTCCTTCATTTACTAAGGCCTATACCACAAATAAGCCTTTTCTTTTCAATTGTATAAAAAAATATTGATAACCTCCATTACGCATGTTTTTCCATTTTTATAGTGTGCCTCATTACTCCTATTTTATGTTTCTGTAATTTCCCTATGATAGAAGCTATTCTAGAGAAACAGTCTTGCTTGTTCCATACATTCTTGATTGCTAGTATTATAAGTGAAATAAGATAAAACAATAGGATTGATTGTTTTGTGGGTATAGACAGCTTCCATGGACAACCACTTATATAAGGATTTTATCTATCTGTAAACCTAACCAAAATGTTAGTAATGTCACTTAATAAAGTTTTAGAAATAGATAATAAAAGAGTAAATGCACCACAAATTTCTTTCACGGTGAGCAACAAGATGTCCCCATTTTTCATTCAAAAATTGATATTTAGCAATATACACAAAACTTTTTACTATACATTTAAATGTATACAACTTATTGTGTGGCATGTAAATATATTTTTACATAATATTTCATAAACATAAATTTTAGTATGATTTTGATTAATGTGTATTAGTAAAATAACATAGGAATAAAAAGAAATTATATTTACAAAGGTCATTTAAACCCATTTCTTAATTATCTAATTTCTCACTTTGAAATATTATAAAAACCCAAATTTCTTTGTAGTGTTGATCCAACATAACATTTGAATTCAAAGAGGAGAGATGGAAATTCTGATCAGTATGTCCTATGCTGTCACTTGAACCTGAATTACTGCTGCTTATATTGTGATGCAATAATGACCATTTTCCTACAGATAGAAGCCCTTGATAACCCCTCCCACTTCAAAGGCATCTGACCTCACCACCAAAAAAAAAAAAAAATTCTATCTAAAGTAGGGAATTTCAAGAGTAATGGGTCTTTTCTGTGAACAGTAACACACCAAAATGAATTTTCAGGATACAGAACAGGATATTCACAAATTTCTAGATCTCTGAAGTTGGCCTGCAGTCTTTTGCTAATATCTTTTGAGGAATGATCAATGATAAAAAGGTTTTAAATATTTTCTCTGTCCTATTAGGACTCCAAGTTTGTCAAACAGTTGGTTGTAAACCATACTTTAAATCTTTCCAAGGCGAAATCATGTTAATTGGTGCCAGATATGGTGGAACAGTGGTCAGTAAACTATGAAGTAGATTATTTCCCTTAAAAAATGAAGTAAAAATGTGTATTTATTAATCTTCCTTTGCAGGCTATGGAACTCTTAAAGTTATCCATATTAATAGAGTGCTAACAAGAGACATTCAATACACTTAATTTGACATATTGTAGAGGTACTAGCACTGATAGAAGCAAATGGGTTCTCTTCCTATATTTTTCTTCTATTCTATTCCCCAACACAAGACAAGGATCAGAATGAGATGTTTCAGGGATATTCAATAAAACCCCATAAATGTTTGCTTTCTGCTCAAAATTTAAACTGATTAAAAACATGGTAATAATCCTCCACAGTTTTAATCGAATGTTCTGAAACTATATTTGTATTTCTAATAAATCTGTATGACTCACTTTTTGCAAAAGTATTTTTTAAAATGAGCTCTTGATTAGATGAATTATCAACATTAATACTTTTAAGAATCAAAATTTGTTCAATTTCCTTTGAACAGAAAATACTCCACAGAATTCACATTTCAAACTAAAATTTTATTCTAGTTTGGAGAACTTTGTTCTCTCACTTCCTTCTTTCTCATTAATACATCTAGTCAGTGGAGTTGTACCCCTCTCAATAAACACAAGGAACCTAATAAACAAGAGGAAAAATAAACTTACAAATACTCATTTTTCTATTATCCCATATTTTAAATCCTTACCAGTTTTATGGCCTCCTGAACTAGATTATTAGAATAAATATAAAGAAGAGCCAGAAAAGATACTTCTCAATAAAGCACTTGTGGACCAAACATGAGAAATTGTAAATTTCACTAGATTATTCATAATTCTAACATGTTTTAAGACAAACATTTGCTCTTAAGAGATACCTGTTATCATCCAATGTCTGTAAAAATAAAGTGTAAACCCAGCTTTTACATTTGATGTCATATTTTGAGTATTTTTAGCATTATATCACCGTTACAATTCTAAAATTTAAGTAAACAAAAAAATTTTCATTTTTTTTTTCTTTAAAGGACTTTATTTTGTTTCCAGGACCAAATACAGAGCCCTTTGAATTTTGGAGCTTTGCTCTCCAATCCCAACAACAGTATTTTAACTTCAAATTCCCTTTTTTTCCCCTGGAATGTCAATGATCTTCATGGTTCTCAGGTCACATCTTTAAGTCACCCTTCTGCTCTATTTCATTGTGGTGCTGTTGAGCTCCCTTTCCTGAAGAAAGCTGTACCACGACTGGAGGAGTAGGGCCTCCTCCTGCAGGGCTCTCTCCTCCTCCTGAAGAGCACCGTGCTCTTCTCTCAGAGCCTTGTTCTCCTTTCGCAGGGCCCGCTCCTCCTTCCACAGGGCCTCTTCCTCCTTCCCGAGCGCAATGCCCTCCTTCACCAGGGCCTCTTCCTCCATGTTGATGGCTTTCTTCTGGTGGTGCAGGGCCCTGATCTCCTGGTTCAGAGACCTCATTTCTTCGTCCAGAGCCTTGGCCTCGTTCTGGAAGGCGATCTCCTGCTGCTTGAGGGCCTTGAGCTGAGCCTCGCGGGCTCGTTTCTGTTGCCGACTGGATTTTCTCTGCGTGTTCAAGGCCTTGACGTTTTCTCTCGATAATTTCTGCTTCTCCAGAGTGGCCTTTTTAAGCTCCCAGAGAACCTGGTTTTCCTCCTGCAGGAGCTGGTTCCTTTCCCGGATCAACTTGTTGTCCCTTCGGAAGGCTTCGCTCTCCCCTCTGAGAGCTTTGTTTTCTCTCCACAGGGACTTGTTGTCCTCCCTGAAAATGTCGTTCTCCTCTCTGGACGCGCGGTTAGCTTTCCAGAGATCCCTTCCCACTTCGGGAGATGCATGTTTGACTTGACTTTGTTCTCGGGCACAAGAGCAGAAAGGGGAAAACAACTGCAGTATCTTCTTTGTATTGATCCGTTTTGATTCAGACCTATCCATTGTTCCTTAGTGTGCTGAGCTAGATATATATATTTGGCTTCCACTACAGGTGAACTAGTGATACTTGCAACAGAAAAAGCCCTATATGTGCTGAGAATTTCTTCATATAGTTCTGGTTGTGGTGTTGACTTTTATTAGGAGAAATGTGGCCGGGTCTAAACCAGGCTCAGTCCGGCTCACTGGAGGAGAAAGCAGTGAATATATGAATTAAAGTCAGTAAAGTAATTACAAGGTTGATATCACTCAAATTGGGTCTAAGTCACAACACATAAATTATATATTAATAACTTTATCTTGAAGTACATATTGAGTCGATCAAGAATAATGCATGGAATTATTATCTGCATGTCTCAGTTAAATTATTTCTGCTAAATATAATCTTCCACTAATCACTTCATTTTCAATAAATATATCACTTGTTATCAGTATGGAAATACATTATGTATTTTAAAAATGTTTCTAGTTATATAAAAATAATTCCAGTAAGAACTAAAAAAAATTTTTAAAAGAAGTTCTGTATCATACTGTTTAAACATTTAAGATTATTTGAACTGTTAAATAGTTAAATATTTAACTAGAGTCTCACTTACAATTCTGTGATCTCTGAATTCCCTGAACATCTGATCTCTGCTAATAACAGAAAACAAATAAGCAACATCTTATGTCAACTATAGTGATGTCATTTAGGGTCAGAATTAATGACACAATGAGTCAAATATGTAGCATTTGGCTCTTTTGTTAGTATGTGTTTTAAGGAAAAAACTGATTTTGAAGATAAAGTTTATATTTTATGTTTTTTGTTAAACTAATATGTATTTGATCCTTACTTCCATATGAATTATTAACATTGACTTAAAACATTGATTTTTGTTATTAACAAAATAGCTTATATTGATAAAATGTTAGTTTAAAATTACTAATAAACACTGTATAATCAAAGGTGAAAATATTTAAAAATTTTAAGACCACTCCTGAATAATCAACATAAGGTAAATTTTTTGTTATATTAAGAAACTTAAACTGGTAAATTTTTAGTTACAATGATTTCTTTCTAGATGCAGTTAATAGTCAACTTTTATTCACTGACAGAACAATAACAAGAGTACAGACTTTTATAGTTTTTTTCAAAAATGATATTTCTGATAAGTTATGACAATATTTAACTATTTGGATGTTGCATGGATACCACAATGTTTTACCTGTTATTATGAGCATATTATTGGTTTAAGGCATAAATTTGAAAATTTAACATAAAATAGCATGAATAATCCCAAATACTCAAATCTGAGTAAAGATCTGTCAATTATCTTACCACATTAATTAGCAGCCATTTATTTATTTCTTTTTAATAAAGTTAAAAAGTAATTTCTATATATTCATACTAACTTAATAAAAATAGTATGAAATTCATAGTGTTATGAAAGGATAAGAGATATTAAATGAAAAGGATCTATGTGAAACTTTTTTGTTTTCAAATTGAGAGTGAAATACCCACCTGATAACTTTCACCAGTAAGATAATTAAGAAAGTGTATTAGCTGGATCCGTGGCAGCTTCTTTATTGTGCTCCTGCTACCATGGTAGCTAAAGATTCCAAAATAGTTCTAAAAAACACAAAACTCAGGGCATTCTGCGTTGGAATGTTATGATTCCTGAACAAAAAGGCAAACTGAGAAGCAAGAAAAAAATATCTTTTGTCATTGATCTATTGAATAAATTGAATCCATTATTTAAAAGGTTTTCACAAATAATCCACATGCCTAGATGAATTTATCACTGAATTCCTACAAATATTTTATTTTCATTGCTATGTTTCTCATTTGTTTTTATTAATAGCATTTAATTGACAAATCCTAACTGTATACACTTATGAGGTACTTGATATTTTGCTATTTATGTCCAAAGTGAAATAATTAATCTAGCTAATTAACATATCCAAATATTTAAGACAGAAATAATACTAATATATCCATTAATTCTTACAGGTGATAAAAATTAAATGGGTAACTTATTCTTTTGAAAGTGCATTAGTCTGATATAAAACCCATCAAGAAAGAAAAACTGTAGTATAAAATATATTATGAACCACACATGCAAAAATCATTACAAAAAATTGACATGCCAAGTTAGCGACAAGTAAAATAAATATCAGTACCAAAATGGGTTCAATTTATGAATGCAAGATTGAATTAACAATGGAAAATAAAAATAAAAGTAATTGAATTCAACATATTAATGGAACAAAAGAGGAAACTTTTATCTCAAGATAAGAAAAGTCACTTTAGTAGCTACAGATAAAATATTCGATTAAAACAACAATCAACACACATTCATAATTAAAAACCCAAAACCATTAAATCACCAATATCACCAAATTCTTTTTAGTCTACTAGGAGTAGAATGGAATGGATCACTTGCAAATAGCAATAAACAAACCAACAATTTAAAAAACCTGTAGAAATATACCAAATGATGAATCACTTATAGATCAGGAATGTATAAACAGGATTTGGGGAAAAAATAAGGGTCTCACTATTAGTAAATCATATTAAAAGTACATGAAATTGAAGATATTTTACATTTAAACTATTAAAATTGAATATGATCTACTAGACATTTTGGATGTCAGATTATCTGAAAATTAGCTTCATTTACATATGTCCAATAAAAAATTTGAAAATAAATTTTATAATTATGTAAGTAAAATTTATAGTAAAAACAATTACCCAGAAATAGATCTATGTAGGACCTCCATATAGAAAAAATTATAATTTAATCAATTGCAAAGCTATAAATAACAATAGACTATGTTTATTATCAGAAGATTCAATACTGATATGATATTAAGTCTTTTCAAATTATTTATATTTTCAATGGGTTTCCAAAAAAAAAAAAAATAACAAAAACAGGAGTTTTTGTTGTGTGTGTGTGTGTGTGTGTGTGTGTGTATATATATATATATATATATATACACACACACACACACACATATATGTATATATATATAATTGGATTCTAATATTTCTATTGAAATGCAAAGATCTGGAAAAAGCCATGATAACAGCAAAAAGATCAACTTAAAAAAACTACAATAAAACACATTTTGTAGTGTTAATTCAAGGGCAGACACTTTCATTAGAACATAAAAGAGACTTACATGATCCCATTTATAAGCTACATAAAAAACTATGATCATTTTCACACAAAACAAAGCCAAGTGAAACAGGTAATACACTGAATATGAATTTATTTAAACAAATTCCAAAATCATACAACACCTGTCATTCATATCAAAGTAGAGATTTCTTCTAGGAGGTGGGAATCAACTAATGGTGAGATGCTTTGTTTAATTTTTACATCTATGTGGGGATTCCGTGAATTTATTTATTTTTGGTATCAGCTAGAGCAACACAGATGATTTTTCACTTTATATATTATTCATTCAATCAAAAATATTAATCTAAAAAAGATTATGTGTTAATCTGCATATTAATGTCTCTTTTTATATGAGTTTTAAGCTAGAAGTCTGCTACTTGGTAGTAGGGTTATCTTGGATAATTTATGAACTTTTCCTTTCTCAGTTTTATCAACTCTATTATATTGATCACTTTTTTACAACAATTAATAAATTAAGATGCAAAGTTTTCCTGTCAGCATAAACAACACAGTATCAGAATTTTTTAGATTATTTTTTATCAGATCATTATTTCACTGCTTATAATGAAAATAATTTTCTAGAACATCTTTACATTTGTATCAAATGTCACTGGCATTGTTATTGTAGTACCTTGCCTCATGAAATAAACTATGTTTTCATATTTTCCAAAATTCCTGTTCAAATTATTTTCTTTCTTTTTTTTTAACAATATTTTAATTTTATTTTTATGTGGTGCTGAGGATCGAACCCAGTGTTTCATGTATGGTAGGCGAGCATTCTACCTCTGAGCCACAACCCCAGCCCTCAAATTATTTTCTTTATTGGCAAATATATTATTTCGTAATTTAGATAAATTACAAATTTCAAGTTGGCTTTGCCTTTGGTATCTTTTAAACAAATTAAGTGTGAGAAATGTAGGCAAAGATAATGATTCTTTGGCTGTTAATTACTTAGGAATATTAGAAAATGCAGACTAGGTTAAAGATAATTAAATTCCATGTTAGTAATACTTTCACTTCAGAAAGCAAATTCTCCAACTATGTAGATATTTCTGATTACTGTTTTGTTAGTTTGTAGATAAATTATCTTGTTTTAGGATTTTAGTGTATTTCAAGAAGTTGCCACATGCCATTTTCAATGTACACATGATAGTGTTTATATAATTGCAGAATATAGGGTAGGACAAAATACAATAAAGATTCGAAATAATGTCCTCAGAAAGTGTCCCATAACTGGTCACAAATTATACAGATTCACTTTAAAATCAACATGATTTATTTTCTGTGCTTTCTGAGTTGAAGGCTTAGCACATAAGATTGCCAAAAAAATTTTCAGAGTGAATAAAAACATTGGGGTATTTACAAAACAGCATTATAGAATTTTAATATCTTAACATTAAAACTGGTTTGGTTTGACCCTGACTCTGACACTTTCCATTTCTATGGCTTTAATATTCTGTCTGAGAATGAGTTGTCTCTACTATAAATTCAGCCTAATGGACTTGTATCTAAAGTGAACTCTTGTCATGAAAGGTGAACAGTTTTGGAAGGTCAGGTCTAAGAGTCAGACTTGTGGGGAAGAGGGTGAAATCTTAAAACTCTTTGATTGCTTTTAATTCTTAAATATTATTGTGCTTTGCAATTTCAGATTCTAATGTCAGTAAACTAGCCTTAGGACAAGCATGATCAACCATGAAAAATATGGTATAATTGGGATTTTGAAAAAACATTCACAGGTAGCATTGTTGTAGTCTAAATTGTGCCCATAAAATTGATATGCTGTACTCATAATCCTCAGTGACTGAGAATGTGACCATATTTAGTTACAGGATTTTTAAAGATGTTATTAAGGTAACGTGAGGTGCTGTTTTGCTTAACGCAGAATCATTACTTCATTTATGCTATCATGTGGGTAGATCCTAATCCACCATTGATGTTGTTCTACAAAGAAAAAACTTGGATATAATCAGACTACAGGGAAGACCATATGAAGAAACAGGGAGAAGAGAGCCATCCACAAGCCAACCAGAAATGTCTCAAAAGAAGTCAGACTGGTCAATATTTCACCTCTGATTTCTAAGCTTTTGGAACTTAGAGAAAATATAGATTGGCTTTTTGAACCATCCAGTTTGTGGCTCTTGGTTAAGATAGCTCTAGCAAACCTACTCAAACATCGTGCTTTCTTGCTCACTTTCAAAAAAAAAAAAAAATGACCTGTGAAAATAGACTTGGGAAGAAACAGCCTATTAACAGGTTAATGCTGGCTGGTACTCCTACATTACTGTTGTGCACAACTTCCTAACTTACATTTCTTCTTTAGGTACCAGGTTACTAACAATTTATTCTATACTCATTTTGGGCTCAATTTAGAAACCCAACATTCACATTCCCTTCTGAGTATGTTTTTACTCTTGTAGCCCAGTGGCCATTTCTTCTGTTGCTTCTTGTGAAACTATGTAAGCAGAAGAAATTTGCCTCCCTGAGAAGTGTCTTTCTGATATGAAGTTCAGCAATTCAGAACCAACTTGAGTGCATGTGGATATTTGCACTAGCTAGAAGACTCAGGCATACCTATTTGTGTTTTCCTTCTTTAACAAGACATAAAAAAGATTTGGAGCTGCTAATTTATCTTTACTTATCCAAATGGGCTGGTATTTACAATTTAAGGTAGAATGTCCCTGGTGCTCTGAAGTACAGAATTCAACTGCCACAATATTTTTGTCAAACAACACCTAAAGGAATGTAAAGGAGTAAGGTGCTGTTTTGCTTAAACCAGAATCATTACTTCATCTATGCTTGCTTAGGAAATGCTGAGCTTGGGAAGTAAGCAGTGAAAATGTGCATACTAAAGCCACCTGTTCCAGCTAACAGTACAGGTGTTAGCTTGTAGTTGTCACAAGCACCTCGCCTTTGCAGAAAGTAGTCTGGAAGTCTCCATGCCTTTTGCTTTCTAAGGCCCCAGCAGTAAGCCTTTGCTTATAAAATCTCAGTTGGATTCTGCTAGTTGTTAAGCTCTACAAGGTCTGTCTTGCTTCACACTGCAGTGCATCAAGTGGCCCCTTGTGAGCATTTTCTGAGGGTAAGTGACTGCCAAGCTGGTGCTCAGCACTTCTGACAGCATAAGCATCCTTCCTTAAGGTGATGCCTTTGCTTAAGTTTCTGCAGCCCCCACAGACTTACATATCTTCCATGGAACTCAGGAATAAAAAGCCAAAGGCTCAAATGTAAAAATTTCACCTAGATAAACAGAAGCCTCTCCCAAAGTTAAAACCCTTTTCACAAACTAACATCTAAGGCCCAATGCCTTGCATTCTGGGCAGAAGAGTAGTCTTAATAATATCTTTAACTTGCTGTTTTGTTTTATGATTTAGAACATCTAACCAGTAGACCAAATTTTAACATCTCTGAAATTAACTAGCTAAAACTGCAGATGTCCCAGAAAGGGACAGGATTTTTCATAACATGCACTATTCAGGAAATCAGATAATAGTAGCTAGTCTCTGTGATAAGAACAGTGGGGCATAGGCATACAATTTTGAGATAAATCTCTCCACCTTCCCAAGGCAGTATGAGTAAAATGGTGTGGAGTTCAGAAGGCAGCCTAACAACCTTCCAAATGGACATGGGAAAGAAATGACTCCTTTACCCCAAGATAAAGTAAATATTAGAGACCTCTCTTGGGGAAAATTATTGATGCAATGACATTCAGGAATAGGGTCAAGAGCCTCTTGTCCTGTGAGAGTCGGGGATTAAGTATATCTAAGGCAGCCTTAAAAGATTTAGTGAAATAGCCAGAAAATCAAGTCTTTTGGAAATATGGTTTAAAGTTTTTAGACCAGGCAAAAACAGCTCTTGTTAGGTCTGTTTGAAAAAGTCAACACTAAATGAGGCTGTGGATATCTATCAGGATGGTTTCAATTTGAATATTGCTTTCAACCCTAAAATTCCATAATTGTCTTTAAAAATGGTAATTCAAACCAACAATGACACAAAACAACCACTTAATTTTAATTTATATTCAAAGGAGATTTTGTAAATTTAACAAAAGCAAAATACAACCACAGAGATTTTTTTTTTTTGACTACTTAATTACTTTATAGAAAATTACCTTTCTTCCTTAAAACAGTATGAGGCTGCCAAATCCACTCTAGTAGAGAGGAACCTCATGCTATTTGGCTCCTGGGCTCCATCTGCCTTTGTCTGTATCTGCTTTCATCCTCCTCAAACTCCTCTCAAAAGGAGCACAAAGAATCTGCAATTCATGTCAGGGCACCCAGCCAGATTAGAAGCTGCCAAATATCAACATTAGGATTTGTGAGAAGAATTAAGTTACTTAAGCCTTCTCAGTAGCATAGCAATGCTGTTGTTAGATGAAAGGTTATGCAGTTTGAGTCTCCATTTCCACCCTGCTGAGAAAAGATAATTTAGAAGTGAGAGTATGAGGTTATGATGTGATTTGGACATTTTACGGTGCCCTAACCTTTTCAAGTGCTCTTCTTGCTGTCTGATTTTGTTGTTAGTGATTTTTTTCTTTTTACTCTTTTTCTTTAGTTGTCACACTACATTATGGAGAGTAGTGTGTGAATAACTTCACATGGTACCTTTTAAGGGATGTTGTGGTTCTGTGTACATTTTCCATTATTCATTATCTTGTGAAGCAAGAGCTAACCCTCTGTTAGCTCTTTGGCTATCTTCTTCCCACTAAATGATTTTAGATTTATTTGTGATAAAATTTGAGAATGTAAATTATGAAAAATCTCAAGGACCACATATTGAAGGACTCATTTTATTAATATTTTCAATATTATTTTTCTCAAAGTAAATGGTAATGATAATGGTGTAACCTCACAGGTTTACTTTGAGGTTTAATAAATCAATATGTAAAATGGAGATGAATGAAAATAGTTATAATTATTATGTTAATGTATATTTTAAGTCCCATCTGGGAAATAAGTAGTGTTAACAACAGGACTAGTGTTTTGAATGTTTATAGTTTTTTAGTTTGAAAATTTTTTCCATATTCATTAATTCTTCTGCACCTTATGGCAATTTCATTAAGAACAAGTTAAAAATTATAAATTTAAATCTAAAATATGTCTATCTATGAAACTTAAGAACAAAATATTCTTCTGACTTACATGAATCACTTGGTCACTAAGAAGAAAGGGTAGAACCCAGGATTTTGGCTGTAAAACTGTGACTCTTTTCTATGCTGTGTTTCCTAGATCAGGTGTATAAGAGGCCCTCAGCATTCTGAGGAGAACTTTTTTAGACTATACTACTTGATGGAGTAAGTTTTTTTCTTCTTGATCATTAAATAGAATTCAATGATATTTCCAAAATACTTTAATATTATATATTTCAGTATACACCTGTATTTACAGAATATACCAGAAACATAGTACTGACATAGAGCTTAAGCGAGAATAAAATCAGAAAACTTGGATGTACTATTATCCAAGTGGCTTAATCACTACATAAAAGCAAATAAATGGCTTTATTTTATCTGTAAAAGAATGCAGTAAATTAATATTATAACTCAGTGAGGGAGCTGCCTTAGCTAACTTTCATGCAGTGTTTCCCTTAGGCCTTAACTATGTGTCTATAGTATATGTGAATGTTTATGTGTTTTCCTTTTTCTTTATGTCGTACTCTGACAAGTCCAATATTCATTCTTAATTTTCATATTTTTTAATGAAATTTCCTAATTTAGGGCAGAGAGTCATTACTATAGAAAACTGTCACCATTTATTCAGCTTTCTCTAAACATATGTAATTGAGATCTAAAACTATTGCTTGCAAGTAAAATCATCATTATTGTTACAGGTTGGATGTGAGGTGTCCCCCAAAGCTCACTTGTGAGACAATGCAAGAAGGTTCAGAGAAAACATGATTGAATTGTGAGAGTATGAATCCAAAAAGTGAATTAAATCCTCTAATAGGGATTAATTGAGTGATAACTGAAGTTGTAGAGTGTGGCTGGAGGAGGTAGGAATTGTGGATGTGGCTTTGGGGTATATATTTGTATCTGGCAAGTGGAAATCTCAAGCTCTCTACTTCCTGATCATCATGTGAGTTGGTTCCCTCTGCCACACTCTTCTGCCCTGATGTCCTGCCTCACCTTGAGCCCCAAGGAATGGAGCCTACTGTGGATTGAGACTTCTAAAACTGTGAACCCTTAAATAAACTTTTCCTCCTCTATAATTACTCTGGTTGGATCTTCAAGTCACAGCAGGGAAAATGCTAACTAAAACAATTATTAATATCCTGTTATTTTATTAACCATAAACCATAGATCCTGTAGCTCACAGAATCAGAATTTCTGAGACTAGACTATAGAATATGTTTCCTTTTAAGTGTCAGTCAGAAGAAGAAACAGTTTTTTTCTTTGGGGGGATAAAATATCACAAACATTTCTCTAAATTCTTTCTAAATCATTTTCATCCCACAAATTCATAGGATAAAGAGTCAAAAGGTTATCTTCACCAAGTCCCTTGTCCCCATTAATATTTAATAATAGGCAATTGCACCAATTGGTTCTGCCTTGTGCCTTTAAAGAATCAAGTTTTTATATTTACATTTCAATGAAGCTGTAGACTGGAAGTGAGATGCACAAAGGGACTCTTATTCTAAAGCAATTGGTTAGGGCAATTTAAATGATAAAGGAAATTAATTATGGAAATGTCCAATTATTCTTAGCCATTCAGTTTTAGTAAAGAACAGAGAAAGTTGTGCACTTTTCCTGTTTTCTTTCTATACCCTGTGAGTGTGAAATTCACTAGAGATAAAATGCTCAATGAAACTCATGAATTTTTATCATCTAGATATGCTAGAGCATATATGGTAGAGAAAGGAGCAACTGAGTCTAACATATTTATAAAAACATCATGGATGTAAGGGTTGAAATGAAAGTACAATTTTATTTTATTTGTTTATTTATTTATTGGTACTAGAGATTGAACCCAGGGGTTCTTTAACACTGAGCTTCATTCCCAGTCCTTTTTATTTTTTATTTTGAGACAGGGTCTGGCTAAGTTGCTAAGGGTCTTGCTAAGTTGCTGGGGCTGGCCTCCAACTTGTGATCTCCTACCTCAGCTCCCTGAGTGGCTGGGAATTCAAGGGTGTTTCACCATACTCAGCTAGGAGGTATAATTTTAAAGAAGAAGATACAGTTTTTAACTTGCAGTAATAATAAGTGCCCTTTTATACCATCAACTATAGCTGGAGGGGGATTTAAAGAGAACTGAATCCGATATCTGTCCTTCAGGTAGAGATTCTGATGTGGAGAAAAAGGCCTACCATCTTGCTTAAGAGATCTTACTGGTTAGTAAGAGAAACTTACTACATGCAGGGTCTTTGATATAAAGATCTGATCATCTTTGCTATATCTCATGGACTTTATTTTGCTTTGTATTTCTTTTCAAATAGTGAAAATTCTGCTAAAAGATCTATTTTGTAATTTCAGGAGACCTTTTCTGGTTTCCATTTTTGCAAAATTCTGAAAAAGAAAACCCTTATTTGATTTGCTCAGATAACTTATTTGTCCTTTCTTCTGTGTATGTAGTGTATTGGCCCTACAGTCACAAAATGCTTGTTTGTGTTTCTAAGAATGCCTCTATAATCCTTAGTATAACTTGCACATTCTTGAATTTCTCTGAGAGAAGCAGAGAAGAAACAGGTAGCAATTTTGAGCATACATCATAAGAGTTCCAGCTACAGAAGAGGAAAAGAAAATGGAGGTAGTCTGAAAACCATTCTTTTTTTAAAATTAAATAATTTATTTCAATTAGGTCTATATGACAGCAGAATGCATTTTGATTCATTATACGCAATTGCAGCACAACTTTTAATTTCTCTGGCACTGTAAATGACGTAGTGTTGCACCACACCATCATTCCTGCCCCAGTGCCTCCTGAAAGCCACTCTTAATTGAATCAAATGTGATGCCTGCCTTTAAGTTAGTAACAATTAATTGAGGGTATCCGATATTCAAACAGGAAAAACCTGAATGCTGAGAGCTTTTTAAGGAAGTACTTAGTACAGGACACTTAATTAGGGCTGAGCAGATATTTTCAGAAAGGAATTGAGATGTGATAATAAACTCTGTAATAATGCTTGTAGGCTAACACATGGAAGCAGGTAGTTGTGATAGGACCTGAATAAATGGGTAGCACTTTAAGTAATATGACTTGACAGGATGAGTATATGAAGGAGGCAGCATGAGGAAGATAAAAGGTAGAAAAAGTAGCAAGCATTTTAGTAATCACAATGAATGAATTTCTGAAGAGATCTGTTCCTTCACAGTGATCATAAATATTCACATAAAGCATGTAGGTGTGTCATCCCTTACCTGAGGTGAGAAACAAATTGACCCAAATCCTTTAGTCAGTTTTGATTCCTTCTGTAAATTTGCTTTATTTGCAGAATTGTGCTATTTTCATAATGTATACCTAACAATGTAACAGTTTTTATACTTAACATGGTTTTTGCTTGCTTTCTTCATATTTTTTGTTCTTATTATATGTATATTACCAACATTTGTATTCTTTATATCTTCAGAGACTAATCATGACACTAAATTCTCACGTTCACTTTATGACAGCCTGGTGCATGATTATAGGCTTATCATAAGCAAGGAGAATCACACCTTTTTACCAAAAGACAGATTGCCTTAAGAAGAACAGTTATGAAAAATTAGGAAAAAAGTAAAAGGCCCAATCTAACAACAGATGTTGCTTTTTCTGCCAAATATTGCTCTGTGTCTAAGTCCCATTTCCAGAAAATTGTGTAAGTGAATCAGCAGAATATAATTTTATTTACAAAATTTACATTGATAATCTCTTTCAGTTCAATGTTAGTTCTTGAAAACTGATCGAACACATTAATATGAATTGAAGTATCTTGAATTCAAAAGTTAAATGTGATTTTGTTATTAAAAAATTCGTGAAAAAGAGACTTATTTTTTAGTCTTCAATTGTATTGATCGTAATATTTTGTAGTACTTATATTGTTTTCTTGAGTAGACTCAAGAGAGTCATTTGATATTAAAGTGTTCTTTTCATGAAAAAATTTTATAGGCTCTGCTTAAGCCTGCCTTTCTCTTATAAATCTGTACAATCCTACATGCAGATATAGGTAAACATTGATATCAATTGATAAGTTTTTATACACACACAAATTAATATCCTTAGATGTACCTTTAGATATACAATATACAGTACTATATACAGATATACAGTACTATAATTATAGATACATATGAATGTGAGGAATACATTTTAATTATCATACTTCTATAAATTCACTACTCACAAAGGTAATTTTGTGTAACTTGAGTGATTCAAATTTTTCTACAGTTAGGTGTAGTGGCACAGGTCTGTAATCTCAGCTACTCATAACACTGAAGCAGTAGTATCTCAAGTTAGAGCTCTGCCTGAGCAATTTAGAGAGATCCTGTCTGAAAATAAAATAAAAAGTGCTGCAAATGTAGCTGAGTGGTAAGGCACTTGCCTTTGCTATGCAAAGCCCTGGATTTAATTCCAAGTACCACAAAAACAACAGCAACAACAGAATTCTACAGAGAAGGAAATCCATTTTATGTTAAAATCCTTTAATCCGTATTCTCATTCCCCAGGGCATGTCAATTAATAGTCATTTAATGGAAATTCTTCACTATAAGGTATTCATTCAACCATCATTTACTGTCTATTATCTAAGGACTGTAACTCTAAGAGTCATGTCCCTACATTCATGAGCTCCAGTCCTGTAACAGAGAAGGGTAAGCACTGTGTGTCCTGTGCGTTCAGTGTACATTGGGATCACAATGACAGGAGCCAGTAGTTCTACATGGGTTCATATCAGTTAAACTACATTTTAAAAGTTGTGTTTTAAAGGAGACTAGAAAGAATATGGGAACTACATGCCTAGAAGTTTAAAAAAATTATTAGTGAATTCATGTGAAAGGTCAGCATGACTAAACTCATATATTTAAACAAGGTTACAGTGGGTATATAAAGGTCAGGTTTAAAATAAGGAAAGATAAAGAAGAGAAAGAAAAAAAAGGATACATTTCTGCCATGCTGAAAAATGTTCATATTTATTTTTAATGGTAAATCAAATATTTTAACCTGGAGTAGGATAAAACCTTCCCCATTTTTTTAATTTGGGAAGAAGTTATTTGCTATTTCCAGTAGCCAATGCTTTTGAGGGTTTACTATATTCCAGTATTTAGAGATATATTGGAAAATAAATTCAAATAAATCTTTACATCCCTGGAACTTAAAACCCAATTGATAGGATACATATTAAACAAGCAACTAAAATAAATTTTGATTGAAGGGATTATTCCCAAATCTATTTCACTGGGAAATTAAGACCTTCAAATATGTTATAGCATTGAGTTCTGTTTCTCTCATTCCACACAGTAAAAAGAGTTTTCACATTTATTTTGCTCTGTGGGGCCAACACTGAAGGAAAATGTGGGATTTGGGAGGTAAAGATGTATTATTTTAGAATAGTGTATGGAAGAATTGACATAACTGAATATACCAGTGTAAGGATAGATCCAGGTTCAGGAAAGTAATCTGGTGAAACAGACAAATAAAGGACAAGAACAAAAAGGGCAATTCCCCCCCAAAAGAACTGAATAGCAAGGCAACAGAGTTGGTGGGTGGTAGTGGGGTATTACAGAAAAACAGAAACGAGTTTCATGAAAAAAGAAGTTATGATTAAGTAAAGTGAGAATCTGGAAATTGTGGTTATTTTGCTGCTTGTCAGTATGATTTCCATGGGATAGTATGAAAACAATAATTGCACTTGTTTGATAAAGAAAGTTTTGAAGCAAGAATTGCATAAAATTATGTAGAACAGCTAAGCACTGTAAGGAAAAAAAAAGATTGGTGAGTTATTGGAGTTTGATGTTGAGTGATAATTTTTTTTGTTTGCAATTAAAAATGCTTGAATGTGTGCTTAGAATAACCCAATGGTCAAAAGTGTGCGTGCGTGTGTGTGTGTGTGTGTGTGTGTGTGTGTAATTATATATAAATCTGTAGTAAAAATCTATTGTGACAAAATTTTGTTATTTTAATATTTACTTTGAATTGCTATGAGATATCTATCTGTACTGTTCTGAAACTAATTTTTCCTCTGTTCTTCGATCCTACTCATGGAATGTTTATTAGTATTTGTGATTTCTAAGTCTTTTCTTTATACTTGAGCTTTGCCAGCAGAGTGACAGAACAAAGCAAACTGTAACCTTAGTGAATGTGGACAAAAATAAATATCTTGCTTGATTCAAAGGGATCAAATTATCTGTACCCTCCCTCATTTGTACACAAACATTTAGCGAATGGCATCAAAATGTAAAATAATATGTTTTCTTTCCCAGAAAATTTTCAGAGGTATTTTAACATGACTTTTTACAATTCTAGGGTACTGTAGTTGTCAAGGAAGGCTTTAGCAGGGACTGGGACCTATAATTACTGTCAAAAAAATTTCACCCTTTGAAGCTGAAAAAGAGAGTAATAAAAGAGAGTAGTTTTAGATGAGGCTTCTACCAAGAGCGTCTGAGAGCTACTTGGAGCAGCAGTCTGAGCCGGGTGCCAGAGATGCTACCATGAGGCCTCTATTACCAGGGTGATTCTTCTTGAAGCCACATCCAGACTCATTAATAGCCAGAATGTGGAAAAAGCCATACCTTGAGGGTTAGCCCTGAGATGAGAAACATCATTGACTGAATAGGAAATATTATTTCTCAAACATCTCTGCCATTCTGAAAATACGAAAGAAGTAACTCATGAAAAAGATGGCCCACATTCTCTTCTTACTCTGTGGTACTCCAATTGATTCCTCCTCCTCCTACTTTACTACTTACTATGTTAAATAAACTATTCGAGAAAATAGCATTTTTTTCTTAAGAACTCAATGTTTTAAAGCATTATATACTCTTGAATGTTAAAACAAGTAAGACAATGACCTTGAGAATTTGAGTTTGGGACTAACTGCATGGTCTGAGAAGTAAGATTTTATGAACTGTGATGCATCAAGGGATATGAATAATTGCAAATATTCACACCTGAAATGCAGTAAAAGTACCAATTTGAGTTTAAATATGTTTTAAAATGTATATGGGAAAATATTATTCTAAAAGAATAATATCTTTTTTCTGTGGGACAATTATACTTCTGATTCTGAAAGAATACATTTTAATGGAGTAGTCTTCTCACTGAGAGCAACTGTAAAGATTGGCAAATTTCACTTTTAAAGGGTAAGTTGAAGATATACTAGAGTGGACACAATAGACAGGATTCAGTGTAGCTGAGTTGCAGTGTCCCCATTGGGAGGTGGGGCTGACAGTTCCCACTTTGTGGAAGAGGAGGATGATAATGGCAATGACTGATGGTGTTTTTAAGTGCACAGTACACATCTGGTATTACAAGAAGTGCTTTGCTTACATTATCTCATTTATATCTGCTCAACAGTGCCATATTATTGCTCTTATAATCTCTCACAAATGAGCAACTATTTAATATGTGGCTGGAGTTTAATATAATTTTCTCTGGCATCAGGGATTTTGTGTTTGATAAGTACACTATTCAGCTTATAAGCAAATTAAAAATAAAATAGGTCAAGTGCATCCTGAGGTGCTGGGGTCACAGCAGGTACTTTATATCCACAGCAATCTTGTTTCACCTTAATTCCTTAGCTATTAAAAACAAACAAACAAACAAATTAACAAACTTCATTGAGGCATGATTGACATGCAAAAGGCAATGTCTATATAATACATAAACTTTGATGAGTCTGTGGATAAGTATATACTGCTATCCCTCAACTTATATTTTGGCCTATGATGCTCTTTTTCTCCTCTGATTTTCAATGTGTTTTTTCATTTCATTTATGTCTCTATTACCACCTCCTGTAAGTGTTCTTTCCTGGCTTTGCTGTTCTAAATAACCTCTTTATTCTCTCTACTTTACCTTACTCTCTTTGCTTTTATTGCTCTAACCAATATGCAACTTAATTATCATTACATGAAAAATGTAAACAAGCAATAAATATATATTGTCTTGCTTACCCACTGTTAAACTCCACATGGATAGTGGTGTTTTCTATTTTGTTCAATGCTTTATGCCTAGACTCTAGAATTATTCTGACATGCAGTAGATATTCAAAATATCTGTTGAATTTATTAAATTAAAAGTAGATATTTTTATATATAAACAAAGAATGAAATATTGGAATCACTCTAAAATACATGGAAAAATATAAAACATGACAAATGGTGTGTACCAATTTCTATAAATTACTTTAAAAACATAGAGGTTAAGTATGGTCTTAATATTTTATGATTGTTTTATTTGTTTGATCCCTCCCAAATGGAATAATTAAATGTGTATCATTCTTGCTATTCATTATATAATTTTATTATTGACAATAAAACCAATTTATAAAGGAGAAAACTGGAAATTATTAATAACTTTATCAAATAAAAGTCACATATGACTAAAACATATATTAATCTTTTTTATGAATTTTTTTTAGTTTTCTGTGAATGATGTCATTGTATATTATTCTGTTAACTATTTAAAACATTGTACCAATGTAGCTGATTTTTAGGGTATCTAATACAAACATTTTCTTTCTCCTTGTGGTTAAAAAATTCAGTTTGTTTTCAAAGGAGACCAAAAACTAGGATCAAGTCACAAAGGCATTTTACCTGTCACAGACTAGGAGCATACCACAGAGAGCAAAACTGATGGTACTGTGCATCTGTGCATTCAACATTTCATGGCTCAAAGCCACCAGACTCTTTTCTGCATGACCAACTGACTAATTGCTGTACTTGGCCTTTTCTATTCTCTTCAATTAATGCAATGCACAATTGCACATAGCAACAGAGTCACCCATACAGAACAGAATCTGGGCCAGAATTAGGCTCTAAATCCCAGAAGCACCTGTTACAAATACAAAGTGTCCAGATGGTCCAGTCTTTGTGGGAAAGTGTCAAGCATTGACTTATCTGTCTTTCTTACTTTTGGTTTAAGGTCAAAAACATGATCTGTTGGAAGCAGGGAGCCAAATAAAAATCAGAAAAAAATAATACCTAGGATTAATGTAGAAACTTCTCAATTTGTTTATCTAAATCTTCATTGCCCAGTAGAGCTTATTGTTATCATTTTCTAAGCATGCAAATGGGATTAGGCTGTGATTACATGGCAGACTTCGGTATAATTAGATAGATTTATTTAAACACAGCTGTAAATCATAAAAATGTGAAATATTTGGTGATTGTAAATTCATCAGCTTGTATATTCAAACTTTAGTCTTCAATCAACTTCATTGTTTTGATTTTGTTTGGTATTCTAGAAAATGCAAATTAATACCTTAGTTTAGTTCAGCTTTTTATTGTTTATTTCAATCATATAGCAAAAGAAATGATGTTACATTGTTCTGTTTCAAGTGAACCTTAATATATAGAGAATTTGTGTTCTTCTTTTTCACTCTCAATGATATAATATTTAAACTGTATTTTTGTCACATGCATAATCCCTCAATAACAATTTAAATTTTAGTAAACCATCTAGATGTTTTGTGTATGTTACAAAAGAGTTTATATGATGCATAATTTTTGCTCCTTCCCATTATGAATATATATGTGCATTATGAACATGTATTGCTTATAATAAATTTCTCTTGGAATTAATATCTTATGCAATTTATCTGCAAGTTAAAAGAAAAGTCATGTTCTGAAAATAGCCACCAGTCCATTTGTTAAAAAGTGAGTAACTTCAATATTGCAACAAAAGGGAAATGAATATTTTTTTCATGCCAAAACTAAGAATTTTTGCAGTCAAAATGATTACACTGATTGCTTCTCATTTCAGACTATGGGTTTGGACTTGACATATATAGTATACCCTATAGCTTTTAATCTAGGTCATAAGTAGCAATTGACATCATTATCTTACTTTTTTTGATATTTTCTGTTTTATATTATTTTATTTTATGTATTCTTTTGGTACCAGGAATTGAACACAGGTGCACTTAACCACTGAGCCAAATCCCCAGCCCTTTTTTATTTCAAGACAGGGTCTTGCTAAGTTGCTTTGGTCCTCACTAAGAGGCAGCCTTTGAACTTGTGATCCTCTTGCCTCAGCCTCCTGAACTGCTCAGATTACAGATGTGTGCCACTGCAATGGCAGATATTTTTTCCTTTGATTTGTTTTTTTATTAAAGACAGTATGGTTGTATCCTTCTTTATTTTCTAATATAAATTAAGCAAGCAATAATATTTTCACAGAGTATTCAGATACTAAACAGACATGCATTTAGAAATTTTACTTATTCTGCTGAAATGTATTATAATTTTAAGAAATAGAATTGTAATATCCATTAATATTGAATTATTCAGATTGATACCTTTTCCTTTTCTAAAACTGTCATGTAAGAGTTCAATGATTTAAAAGTAGTTTAGCTTTTAGCAAAAATGTGCAATTCAAATATGTGAGTATACATGTAGAATACAATAATAAATCTGTATATTCCTTCAAAAGGAAAATAACTTTAATATTAATAAAGGCCTAGTGGGGGAGGTTAGAAATGGATTAGATAGATAGCACTGAAAATATGGGACTCAAATATACAGTTAATTATTATTTTTTGCAGACTCCGTGTTTGCTATTTTTCCTACTTGTGATTTGTAACCAAATCAATACTTGTGGTGCTTTCATGTCTTTTATGGGCATATACAGGTAGAAAGCAGTCAGGAATTTGAATTGTCCATGCATACATTCCCAGCTTAGATCAAACAAGACAGGACTCTAACTTTTTGTATCAGTTCTCAAAACATAAGCAATAGTCCTTTTGCAGTCTATTTGTGTTGCATTTTTTTTTTCAATTTTATGGTTTCTGTTGATGATTTTAAAATAACTTGAAAACATAGAAGTTTAGTGCTGTCTAGTGTTCCTAAGTCCAAGAAAGTGATGAAGTGCCATATGGAGTATTGTGTGTTAGATAAGCTTTCATTTGGTCATGAATCTAATGTTAATAAATTAACAATTTATACTAAATAAGGTATTGGTAACCAGAAGCCCACATAAAACAAAAGTAGATAGTTATCAGTAATGAAAATATTATTAGCAACTTAGCTTTATATTATACTAGAAGCCATTTCAGTACTCATTAATTCAGTGTCCATGGAAACTGTATACAAAGGCCTCTTTACTTGCAAAGAGGTCATGTCCTGGTAAATCCATCGTAAGTAGAAAATATAGGTTACTTTTATGTGTATCTATAAAGCACCAATTAAAACAAATAAATAGAAGAAAAACCAGTAGAGTAAAGGAAGAGGAGAGGATGAGACAGGAAGGGAGGGATAGAGAAAAAAAAGAAGAGAAAAAATCCAGAACTTCACCTCCACATGATTAAAAATCACTTTTCAGTTTTCTTGAGGTAGAAATTACTTAGTCAAAAAATAAAAGCATTTTAACCTACCCAGTATGCACTAACAAATTGTATTTACAAATTCTATCAATTTATTTTCACACTAAGAATGTATGAAAATGACTAACAAAAAATAAATCACTTCTTTGTTATGCCAAAAAATATTAGATTATGTGGAACCTGTTGAAAAGACAGCCTGAAATTGACAAAGGTAAGAGTTTATCCTGGAAATTTCATATCTCTAAATTTTTAATGTTTTTCTTAGAATCAAAATAATTGCCAATTTCAAGTCTTATATACTACATATCAATTTGATTTGTTTTATGGTGCTTTGTTCTCACCACAAACATGACTTTAAAAATATTCTTCCTTTACACAAGAGGAAAACAGAAGGCTGAGAGACCTTTTATGTAACAGATTTCATGTGACAGGGGAAGATTTCAGTCCAATAGTTTCTGTTGCAAACTTGGTAATATTCTGTCAATGAATATTGAACATTATTTACTACTTGTTCCTTTTTCATATTGAGCAGGAATTCAATATGTGCATGTAGTTATAATATATATTAAAGTCCTTGGTGTGTAAATGACACATTTTTTTTTATCCATTCATCTATTGAAGGGCATCTGGGTTGATTCCACAGTCTAGCAATTGTGAAATTTGCTGCTATGAACATTGATGTGGCAGTATCCCTGTAGTGCGCTCTTTTAAGGTCTTCAGGGAATAGTCCGAGAAGGGCAATTGTTGAGAGCCACAGCCAAAGGGGCCCCAGCAAACTTCTAGCTGCTGGCTGATGATTGGCTCACAGCGGCCCCAGCAACATCTAGCTGATTGGCTCCTCTGCGGTGATGTTCATTGGGCTGTTTCCCCGCCCTTCAGACTGCCAGCTGATGATTGGTTCACAGCGGCCCCAGCAACATCTAGCTGATTGGCTCCCCCACGGAGCTGCTCATTAGGGGACTTCTTTGGCTCCACCCATGCGACCCAGCCAATCAGCCTCAAGAGCAGGAGGATTGTGGGAGGTGGTGAGGTTTGTGTGGGGGTGAGAGGCTTGGGGAAGCCGGTGGTGGCAGTTGGGCTCTGAGGGCTTTTTCCTGAGGAGCTGTTTTGTTTGGCGTTTGTAGTTCTAAAAATAAAGTTAGTTTCTTTTGACAAGTGGCTCCTGAATTGTGCCCAGCCAGACTGCGGCATTTGGTGGCTTGCAAGGGGAGCGACTGAGGGTAAGTAAACTGCTCGCCCCTGAGGGCAGGGCGAGAGGATGGGTAGCCATTCAGAGTTTCCTCTTTTGTTTTGCTTCATTTTTGTTTTAACTTGCCTGTCCCTGGAGATGAGTGAGACGGAAGAAAAAGCGCTCACATCTGAGGAAAAACTATTTGCGTCTGAGGAACAGATAGGGAGAAAGGACGGATACACATTTCAGGAGGATAGAAAGGCTGATATAATGAATTATTGTTCCATTTTTATTGCATTCTGTCTCAGTTTTGTTTGGCGTCATCTTGTTGGGTTGTATTATAGTAGAAATACGGGATCAGAAATTAGTAAAAAA
The DNA here is from genome assembly GCF_964194105.1 of Spermophilus citellus. NCBI lineage: Eukaryota > Metazoa > Chordata > Mammalia > Rodentia > Sciuridae > Spermophilus > Spermophilus citellus. Next base: position 62,684,053 of record NC_138182.1, on the reverse strand, counting down.
CAAACCGAAAGACTGTTAAGTAAATTATTAGAGGAAGGAGGCTTCCCAGTAAAATCAAGAGCAGTCAGGGCATACGTTGATATAATACAAAAATGTAGCCCATGGCTTTTTAAGGAGGAGTTGTTAGATATATCACAATGGAACCATCATGGTGAAGATTTAAAAAGAATAGAAAAAAACAACCCAGGGACTCTGCCAGTTGGCACATTGCCATTGTGGACGTTCGTATATGGTTTGCTTAGTCCAAAGCCTTCAGTTCAGACAATGGTAGAGGAAGGAGAAGACATATTGATTCAAGTAAAAGAGAAGGTCTCTCAAGTTAGTCAGACAGAGGAAAAGATTCAAGTAAAAGAGACGGTCTTTCGAACTAGTCAGACAGAGGAAGAAAGTGTAAAGCAGAAAAAGCCATCAGGGGAAAAGTTACAACAGGAAACTGCTAATAACACCTTTCTATCAGAGAGCGTAAGTGTCCAACCAACAGCACCACCTCTACAGGAGACTGCTACTAACAGCATTCTATCACCAGAGGACATAAGTGTCCAATCAACAGCACCACCTCCATATGCTAGGAGACTCCCAACCCCCGCAGTTGATAGTTGGGATCCTGAGACAGGATCTCAAGTATGCCCTGTATTTGAGGTAGGAGGGCAGCGAATTTACCAGGGTTTAAATTTCAAAACAGTGAAGGAGCTAAAAGAGGCTGTAACAACCTATGGTCCTCAAGCACCCTTCACTGTAAGCTGGGTCGAATCCATTAACAACTTGAACATGATGCCAGCAGATTGGGCTAATATGTGTAAACCTGTGCTAAATGGAGGTCAATACCTGTTATGGAAGGTTGCCAATCAGGAATTTTGCAAGGAGACGGCTAGGCGAAATGCAGCAGCTGGTTATCCTCAGAGAAATCTAGATATGTTGTTAGGAAAGGGACCTTATGAGGATCGGCAGCAACAAATTGCATATGATCCTGGTGTATATTTACAAATTGCTGTAGATGCAGTTAAGGCATGGAAGACTTTACAAGGACATGGAGGTTTACAAGGTCAATTATCTAAGATAATACAAGGAGCTAATGAACCTTACGCTGAATTTGTAGATAGGCTTATTCAAACAGCTACCAGAGTTTTTGGGAATACAGAACAAGCAATGCCATTAATAAAACAACTGGCTTATGACCAAGTGAATCGTTGGTGCAGAGATATCATTAGACCATGGAAACAGGAAGAATTAAACACATATATTAAATTATGTAGAGACATTAATGAACAAGAGCAAGTCATGGCAGCTGCAGTAAAACAGGCTTTAGATGCCAGAGACAATAATGAACAAGGGCAAATTGTGGCAGCTACAGTAAAACAGGCTTTATATGCCAGGCAAAGAACATGCTACAACTGTCAACAAACAGGACATTTTAAAAGGAATTGCCCCATAGGAGGAGGGTTTAACAAAACTAGGTATCAAAGGAGTAGAATACTGGGTATTTGCCCACGATGCCATAGAGGGAGACATTAGGCTAATGAATGCCATTCTCAAACCACCATAGAGGGTACTCCATTACATTGGGATAATGAATGCCGTTCTCAAACCACCATAGAGGGTACTCCATTATCAAAAAATAAACAAGGACCAAGTGTTTATCCACGATATCGTGGAGAAGGGCATCGGGCTCTGTTGCCAAAACATGGACAGGGGGCCCCAATGCTCCGGGGCCCCAAACCACAAATATACAGAGCACTGGAGGAACCCAGCAATCCCATCAGGGTAGTGACCAGGACACATTGTCCATCAGATCCCTCATCAGACAAACCAGAGGGAGCGCAGGGTTGGACATCTGTGCCTCCACCAGATCAGTACTAACTCCAGAGATGGGAGTTCAAATCATTCTCACAGGGGTAAAAGGACCTCTTCCCAAAGGAACAGTAGGCTTATTATTGGGACGCAACTCTTATACTCTAAAAGGACTTTTGATAAGTTCTGGGGTAATTGATCCCGATTATGAAGGTGAAATAAAAATTATAGCCAGTTCTCCAAAGGATATATCAGTAATTTCACCAGGAGAGAGAATAGCACAGTTACTAATAATACCAAGCCTACATGATAAATTTTCCAGTCATGCTGTAGAAAGAGGTTCCAAGGGATTAGGCTCCACAGGTGTAGATTGGGCTATGCTTTCTTTAAATTTAGATTCTCACCCCATGCTAAAACTAAATATTCAAGGACATGAATTTAATGGGCTACTGGATACAGGTGCAGACCTTAGCATCATCTCTCGTCAAGAATGGCCAAAACATTGGCCATTACAACAAGCCACTCAAACGCTTTGAGGCCTAGGAGTGGCGACTAATCCCCATAGAAGTGCAATGGTATTAGATTGGAAGGATCCTGAAGGATGTGAAGGAACTATACAGCCATATGTATTGGATCATCTTCCCATAAATTTATGGGGACGAGATGTCTTAGATCAATTAGGTTTGACATTAACAAATAATATCTATCAAAATGCACCCACTATTATGGCTAGACAAGGTTTTAGGAAAGGAAAAAGATTAGAAAAACAAGAACAAGGTATAGCAGCACCAATACAAATAGATCAAGGAACAGACAGACATGGGTTGGATTTTCACAAAGGGCCACTGAGACAATAAAAATTACATGGAAATCAGAAAGACCAGTATGGGTTCCTCAGTGGCCCTTGACTAAAGAAAAGATACAAGTAGCCCATGATCTGGTCAAACAACAATTAGCGGAAGGACATATACAACCTTCTGTATCTCCCCATAATACTCCCATTTTTGTCATCAAAAAGAAATCTGGTAAATGGAGATTATTGCAAGATTTAAGAGCCATTAATAATGAAATGGTCATTATGGGACCTGCTCAATCGGGGATTCCTCAATTGTCTGCTTTGCCAAAAACTTGGTATGTTTTAGTTATAGATCTTAAAGATTGTTTTTTTTTCAATTCCAATTCATCCTGAGGATAGTCCACGTTTTGCATTTACTATCCCTGCACTAAATCATGAAGGTCCTGATCAGAGATATGAATGGAAAGTACTCCCTCAAGGGATGGCTAACAGCCCAACTATGTGTCAAATTTATATTAACAAAGTAATCCAGCCACTTAGAAATCAAAATCCTGAACTACAAATATTTCACTATATGGATGATGTATTATTAGCACACAAAGCTAAAAACACATTGCTAGAATGTTATGCCACACTTACAAATTTATTAAAAAATTATAATCTAGAGATAGCAATAGATAAAGTACAATTAAATTTTCCAATTAATTATTTAGGAGTTCTATTATCCTCAACCATGGTCCGTCCACCAAAAATTCAAATACGAGTAGATCAACTCAAATCACTTAATGACTTTCAAAAGTTATTAGGAGACATAAATTGGATAAGGCCTTATCTAGGTATTCCAACAGGAGAATTGGGACCTTTATTTGATATCCTAAAAGGTCCATCAGATCCAAATTCACCCCAAATGTTAACGCCTGAAGCAAGAAAGGCATTAAAAATCATTGAAACATATATGGAAAATATGCATTTGGATAGAATTGATATAAGTTTGCCTTTATTATTTATTGTACTACCAACAAAAAATATTCCTACAGGAGTATTTTGGCAAGAAGGTCCATTATTATGGATACATTTATCTTATTCTCCTAACATTATTCTTACTAGGTATCCTGAGGCTGTAGGACAATGAATACTCAAAGGAATAAAAACAGCAAAGGGAGTATTTGGAATTTCTCCCAATAAAATTATTACTCCATATACTATGAATCAAATTGATGAATTAGCTAATGAGTTAAATACTTGGGCAATAATCATGTGCAAATCTAATGTTTCATTTGATAACCACTTACCATCTAATCCTTTATTGTCTTTTTGGTCATTACATCCTGTAATTTTTCCCAAAATGACAAGAAAAACACCTATCATGAATGCTCCAAATATATTCACTGATGGGTCAAATAATGGTACAGCAGCAATAGTTACACCTGCTCAAACTTTTACATTTTTAGTACCCAAACAATCAGCTCAAAAGGTAGAGCTTAATACAGTATTACAAGCTTTTGTGATGTTTAAAGATTCTGTATTTAATTTATTTTCTGATAGTCAGTATATAGTTAATGCTATAGTATCCCTTGAAGATGCTGGTAGGATTTCCCCTTCTTCTACTGTTTTCTCTTTGTTTTCCACTATACAAAGTTTAATCTGGGACAGAAAAGATCCATTCTTTATAGGACATATCAGGGCACATACAGGATTGCCTGGAGCCCTTAGTTTGGGCAATGATTTAGCAGATAAAACTACACATGACATACATATTTTCTCTACACTAGAAGAAGCTATAAATTTTCATAAAAGGTTCCATGTCAATGCTAATACTTTACAAAAGCATTTTAAAATAACTAAGGAACAAGCTAGACAAATAATAAAACAATGTCAAAATTGTGTGACCTTTTTACCACAAGTTAATCTTGGAGTCAATCCTAGAGGATTGATACCTAACCATATTTGGCAGATGGACGTCACACACTTGCCAGAATTTGGAAAATTAAAATATTTGCATGTTACAGTTGATACTTCTTCTAGATTTTTGATGGGCTCCCTTCATGCCGGAGAAAAAACTAAAGATGTTATAGCTCATTGCTTACAAAATTTTGCCACTGTGGGCATTCCAAAACAGTTAAAACCAGATAATGCCCCTGGTTATACTTCTACCTCTTTTAAACAATTTTGCTCATCATTTGGCATTACTCATATAACAGGAATCCCATGCAATCCACAGGGACAAGGCATAGTTGAAAGAGCTCATCAAACTATTAAAATGTACTTATTAAAGCAAAAAGATGGAATTGGGAAGGGGTATATATTCCCCAAAGATAAACTTAAAATAACCCTTTTTACTCTAAACTTTTTAAATTTGGATTCATCAGGACTTAGTGCTACAGAAAGGCATATGTGTCCAAAAAATGTACATAAGCCCAAGGTACTTTGGAAAGATATTCTAACAGGACAATGGAAAGGTCCTGACCCATTAATTGTCTGGAGTCGGGGGTTTGTTTGTGTGTTTCCACAGGAAGAACAGTAGCCGATTTGGATTCCGGAGAGATTAACTAAAGTCCTGACACAGTGATTGTCTGGAGTCGGGGGCCTGTTTGTGTATTTTCACAGGGAGAACAGCAGCCGATTTGGATTCCAGAGAGATTAACTAAAGTGATTTCTACAGACCAAAAAGAAGATGATTTGGCTCAAATCCATAACAGCTGATATCCAAAACTCCAATTTGGCTATCCTTACATCTGCGACAGAACCAGGATGCTTTTTTCAATATCTATTTTATTATTGCCCTTTCCCATATCATGAAGTTCTATTTTGTTTTTTGAGCTCATACAGACCTAGGTTAATGTTTTGCTGATCAGTTCTATTTTTTTTTTGACTATAGAGTTTTTAAACATTGCAATGGAGATTTCACCTGTAAAAAGTTATAAGGCCTTTACTATTATGTTATGTGTTGTATGTATTATATTATATGTGCACACTTGTGTTTTGTGTTATATGTTTGAATGTACCTATGTCCATATATCATATATGATGAGCGCTCATGAAAAAATGGATCCAAATATTTTTTTATTCACGTGATTTAAATGGTTTAATTTAAATTGGGTAAATAACTGTTAAGAATTGTTTTAATATGTAAACAAAAAAGAAGGTTAACAGATCTGTTTGTTTACTTTCACCTTTCCTTTTCATTATATTTAATAATTCTCTTCAAGATAATGTAAATTGTTAAGAAAATTGTTTTCTTTTCTCTTCAAGATAATGTAAATTGTTAAGAAAATTGTTTTCTTTTAGTGCCTTCTGGAATGTTACATAATTTTTTCTTTAGCCATTATTGCTAGAATTCCTATCTTCATCCCAGTGCTGGTGAAGACAAAGATAAAAGTAATCTACAGTTTTTGCAATAGCCATCACTGAACTGCTTGCAGAACTTGCCTAAACTATGTATCACTTGTATGCATTGTGAACTATCTGTTGGTGCAGCGACTTGTGGTAGTGTTGGAGTATTTTTACTGATGATGTCATCGGCTGTACAATTTTTCCAACAAGAGCCGTCAATTGGCTTGGTGTATTTTCTTCCCTTCTGCTTGTCATGACAAAGACCTCTCCACAGGTGTGGCTGTATACTGGACAGGTAGTCAATGTCGGGTAAGATCCAATTACAATGGTACCAACCTAAGACAGGAGGCTGATGCCCTGAGGTCAGCTCATCTGAAGATGGGTAAGGACCATATGTAGTATTGGACAACCTAAGGCAGGCACGGTCCCTAAGCCACATGCTTGTTGTTTAAACAGAGAGGGGGAGATGTTGAGAGCCACAGCCAAAGGGGCCCCAGCAAACTTCCAGCTGCCAGCAAACTTCCAGCTGCCGGCTGATGATTGGCTCACAGCGGCCCCAGCAACATCTAGCTGATTGGCTCCTCTGCGGTGATGTTCATTGGGCTGTTTCCCTGCCCTTCAGGGAAACATCTAGCTGATTGGCTCATCCACGGAGCTGCTCATTAGGGGACTTCTTTGGCTCTGCCCACGCGACCCAGCCAATCAGCCTCAAGAGCAGGAGGATTGTGGGAGGTGGTGAGGTTTGTGTGGGGGTGAGAGGCTTGGGGAAGCAGGTGGTGGCAGTTGGGCTCAGAGGGTTTTTTCCTGAGGAGCTGTTTTGTTTGGCGTTTGTAGTTCTAAAAATAAAGTTAGGGGCTGGGGATGTGGCTCAAGCGGTAGCGCGCTCGCCTGGTGTGCGTGCGGCCCGGGTTCGATCCTCAGCACCACATACCAACAAAGATGTTGTGTCTGCCGAGAACTAAAAAAAAATAAATAAATATTAAAATCTCTCTCTCTCTCTCTCTCTCTCTCTCTCTCTCTCTCTCTCTAAAAATAAATAAATAAATAAAGTTAGTTTCTTTTGACAAGTGGCTCCTGAATTGTGCCCAGCCAGACTGCGGCAGGCAATAGCTGGGTCGAATGGTGGTTCCATTCCCAGCTTTCCCAGGAATCTCCATACTGCTTTCCAAATTGGCCGCACCCGTTTGCAGTCCCACCAGCAATGTACAAGAGTACCCTTTTCCCCACATCCTCGCCAGCACTTGTTGTTGTTTGACTTCATAATGGCTGCCAATCTTACTGCGGTGAGATGGTATCTTAGGGTGGTTTTGATTTGCATTTCCTTGACTACTAGAGATGGTGAGCATTTTTTCATGTACTTGTTGATTGATTGTATGTCCTCCTCTATGAAGTGTTTGTTCATGTCCTTGGCCCATTTGTTGATTGGGTTATTTGTTTTCTTATTGTCTAATTTTTTGAGTTCTTTGTATACTCTGGATATTAGGGCTCTATCTGAAGTGTGAGGAGTAAAAATTTGTTCCCATGTATTACGCAGCACTAAAAAATGACAAAATCATGGAATTTTCAGGGAAATGGATGGCACTAGAGCAGATTATGCTTAGTGAAGCTAGCCAATCCCTAAAAAACAAATACCAAATATCTTCTTTAATATAATGAGAGCAACTAAGAACAGAGCAGGGAGGAAGAGCAGGAAGAAAAGATTAACATTAAACAGAGACATGAGGTGGGAGGGAAAGGGAGAAAAAAGGGAAATTGCATGGAAATGGAGGGAGACCCTCATTGTTATACAAAATTACATATAAGAGGTTATGAGGGGAACGGGATAATAAACATGGAGGGAAATGAATTACAGTAGATGGGGTAGAGAGAGAAGATGGGAGGGGAGGGGAGGGGGGATAGTAGAGGATAGGAAAGGTAGCAGAATACAACAGTCACTAATATGGCAGTATGTAAAAATGTGGATGTGTAACCGATATGATTCTGCAATCTGTATTTGGGGTAAAAATGGGAGTTCATAACCCACTTGATTCTAATGTATGAAATATGATATGACAAGAGCTTTGTAATGTTGTGAACAACCTATATAAAAAAGTCCTATTTTTCATATATAAATGATAATGAACTCTTTTTCATTGGAAATCCTAGTTATAATTTGAATAGCTATGAAATTAATTTTGATAGGACTCTCTGGGTCAAGAAATCCAGTGAAAAAAATGAGATATTATTTGTTGTATATTTAATACAGAATTAATGTATACAAATTATAGAAAATAATTTAAAAATAAAAAAATTATCAAGAATATATAGTATAAAATTAATTGAATGCCCCTAGCTTAGCAATCCAATATACTATAGAGTATTAATTTTCTACCTTCATGATCTCATATGTGACTGGGCATGAGGGCCATAGCCCAGTAACACAAAAGAAGATAGATAATAAGTCCTGAACATCCCTAGCCTAGAAAAAGATCAAAATTCGAAGTTGTAACAACAGTTTATTGCTTTTCAGTATTGTAATTGTAATTATAATTTTTTATAAGTCAAACCACCAAAAGTTGGGAACTTTCTCTAGAACATGACAAATGTGAATCATGCTAATTGACTCTACTACAGAAGAATATTTCCAAAACAAGCAGAAACCAAAGTATACAAAGGTAATTTAGGAAGTCTGGGAAGGGATCAATCACATATAAAATTTGAGCTCTACACAAAAGATAAATAATAATAATCAATCAAAAAGAAAAGATAACTCAGAATTTCTAAAACGTACAACAGATATTGACCCACAGACAAAAAGATATTATCTCATAGCAAAATAAATATGAATGTTAAACACTTAAACTTTTAGATAAAATTACAAAAACCAAAGACAGACAAAGTAAAACATTTCAAGGAAAGTATCCATTCTTCAAAAAGCAACAATATGATTGACAGTCACTTTTTCAAGAATAAAACAATGGAGCTAGAAAACCATGGCATATCATCTAAAACTACTGAAGGAAAATAAGTGATGGATACTGAAACTGAAAGTGACAATGTCTGGAGAAAAGATGTACACCCACAGAAACTCTGAATATAGGGGTAACTTTTCTAGAATGAAAGAGAAACTAACCTCAAAACAAACATGACTGTATTAATATCAGTTATCTATTCACACATGAGAAATTGTTTTAGTGTTAATTACTATAAACAACAATCATTGTTGTTTATGTTAAAGGTAATGTTAATTACTATAAACAACCTGCAGTTTCTGCAGGTCAGAATTACAGTCAGCCTTGCTGGATATTCTGGCTGAAGGTCTCACTCACAGTTGTACCTATTTTCTGTGACTCTATTCATCTGCCGGCTCTACAGTGGCTAGAAGATTTACTTATAGGATACCATATTAAACTGGATTTTAGCAAAAGGCCTCAGTTCTTTTCTACATCAGGATTTCCACAAGTGGCTTTCATCACTAGTGGTATTTAAATAGCCTTGATGGAGCAATCCAAGAGAATAAGAAGAAAGTCATTACTTTTTTGCATATAAGTAGTATCCGGTCATCAGCTTTCCAACACTATGATGATCAACTTATAAGGAGCAAACGTTTAGTTTTGGCTTATGGTTTCAGAGGTACCAGTCCACAGTCACACCATTACTTCACTTTGGGCATGTGATGTAACAATGTATCATGGCAGGAAATGTAAAAGAGGAGGTCTGTTCATCTCATGGTGCCCAGGAAGCAAAAAGAGACCAGAAGTGGCTGAGCTCAATATCACTGTGAAGGCCATACCCCCAGTGACCTAACTTCCTGCAGGTAGGCCCACCTGTTAAAGGTTCCACCACCTCCCAAGAGTGCCACAGGCTAGCAACAAAGACTTTAGCATGTGGCTTTTGGGGACATTTAAGATCCATATCATAATATAATCTGGGTAAAAAGGAAGCAATTACACATTTGTAATGTTTGTCTCCTACTCTAAAATATCACACCATGGTAGCAGAAATGCTATTTTGTACATCTACATTTCCAGTGTCTAACGCAATGATATTTATATGTGTGGACTATATAAAAAATGTGAATCAGATTTTAAAAAGCTGGACAAATATGGGCTTAAAAATCTGTTTTTTAAAATATTTGTAGTTCTTTCTTAGAAAGATATCTATTAAGAAGTATTCTAGAAAATTTCAGTATAAAATACATTCAAAATTAAAAAGAGTAGTCACCTCAACAAGATGCTAGAATAGCAAAGCCCAGACCTCACTTTTTCACAAAAAAACCAACTCACTAACAATCTATGATCTAGAAAAGCCTTTATAAGAATGTCAGAAACCAATTAGAAAATACGAGTATACTAGACAAGCTCAAATTCAAGAATAGCTTTCTTGAAAGAAAAGCCTTTTCATATCCTACATGTTGATCCATCCCTCAAGTCAGCAGAACTCCTAATTGGGAAAGAAACTTGAATGTGTGACTTCTCCCTTGGGGGAAGGTGCAAGGGAAGGATAGGATGTTTCTAATGCTCTGGCTGTGTAGGTGGCTCCCTGAGGGATTGAAAACTATCTGACTTGACTTGGAATGCTGATGTGGAACCTAAGGAATTTGGATGATGAGGGTCTGTTAAGAATAAAACAGAACTTAGTAGCATTCAGCAACATGGAAGAAATTTTAACAGGTTAGGAGGAAATCAACATGACTTGCTTTGATTGGAGAGAAGGCACTTAGCTCTTTGTGCACTCATTGGTGCATAAAACATCAATTACTTTACTTTTCCTACCTTCAATCACCTTTTCCATGCCATAAACCATCCTGTTTATCTCATAAATGCCTCTAAACCCTATCCTTGGGGAAGGAGATTTGAGGCTTGTTCTCTTATCTCGACAAGATTGGCAACTCATTAAAAAACTGAAACTTGTTTCTTCATTATTTTCATGCTGTGCAGCATGCAAAAAAAGACCTGTTCAGTTACATGAATGAATGAATGCATAAATAGACATATAATATTGGTTTTTCAAGCATATTTTAGTTTTCTGTTGCCTTTCCCTACTCTGTAACAATAAATTTACGGAAACTTAACATCTTGTGATTACATAAGGTTGATAAAACATTTTTCAAATTACATCAATTAAGAACAGTTTTTAACTCAAAACGTTGGTGTTAGCAACAACCATGCCAGGGAATATTACCACTAGCATTATGTCCTTGAATGTCATTGAGCTCAGATCCTCACATTTAAGCCTGAAGATATCAAAGCTCATCAAGAAATAAAGGATATAATATTTATACAATTTTTGATGTAGTTACCAGTATCTAATAAGCCTTCAGAAAAGATATTATTCCTTCTTTTATTTTTCACCTCCTTCAGAATACATGAAATATTACATAAGGAGAAATCTGATTTTATGAATCCAGTATTTTTGTTACAGATAAAATTGTTATTCTAATACCAAATTCTGATTTGATAATGCTATATTTTATCAGGAAATTATTCTTGGAAGTAAAAACAGTGGTCTTTAATGGATGTATTTGAAGAGTAACTGAAAAATAAAATTAAGCTTTCTCTTTACAAATACCATACATACTTAATTTAAATAATACACTAAATAATGACATTTCAGACCTTATCGTGTGCATTTCCCAGAGTGGATTACAATCCTACAAAATATTCTAGTAAAAATGCGAATGACCATAAGTAGCTAAGGGTAACACTACACACTTCATTAACTCCCTGGAGATTGAAAAGGCACATGGGAAAAGCTTGAAGTCTTATAATAACTATTTGGTCATTGATAGACTTTCCTCAAACACAAACTTTGAAATAAGTGTCACTGTAGCACATTTAGACATGCTTCACTAGAAAACTAAAAATTAAACATCATATCAAGAAATACAATAAAATTAAAAATTAAACATCAAATAAAGAAATATAATAACTAAAATATTGCAACATTGAAATAGGTTGAATGAGTAAGTACAAAAAAAGTTAAAATCACTAATAAAATGAATGGCTAAATAATTGTGAAACAAAGGAATTAATAAAATCTGTAAATGTAAGAGTATACATATTTAAAAGCTTAGATTCTCTGTTAAATGCAAATTGGTAATTTGTCCTTAGGAACTTGTTCAAGAAAAAAAATGAATAAAATTTATATTCTGAAACTCAATGTTTAAATTATGAAGAATAAGCTAAAACTGAATTCATAGTTCTAGTAGCTTATATTCCCATCCTCATCCCAAATTCATCCAGCCATTCCTTTGCATAGGTATACATTAAGTGCATGAGCTTTAGGAGTACTTATTTATATGTGAATTTAATTGATAGCCTAATGAAGATGGCCTTTTAGCTATCTAAAGTGTGTTTTAATGTTATCAAATTTATCAATTTCTGTATGGCATGAGACCATGTTGATGTGTGATGCTTGAATAGCTGACTTTATCACTTTGCCTTTTTTAATTTCCAGGAATTGTACATTTATTCAATTGTCAGTTTTCCAAAATCATTTGTGTGCTCCTTAATGAAAATAGCCACGTCAAGGTACCATTATTCCAAGTATTCCACGAAGTACACTGTAATTTGTGATCATTTCAATAAATATTAGGTTAATTATGAATTTTGAAAAAACCCTTTGGACATCAATAAAATAGTCAAAACAAAATCTGTGTGTCTGTAAAGATACTGAAAATATAATTACAAGCATAATAATTTAATTTTGTATTATGGAGTCTTTAAAAACTTAGAGATAGTGTTTGGATGACTTAATTTTCATATTTCTTTTCTTATAATCATTTTCACAATATGCTTATTATGTACTTTCTTAATAATACTATTTCCAAAATTATTAGATCAATACACATCAAGCACTACTCCTTTTGCTGTTCTGACAGATTGAAACTGCCAGGGCAATTTTCAAATGGAGAAATTGGTCCCCAAAAGCCAACAGTGTGACCCTGGAGATCCAGGCTGTCTGATTCGCGCGGCCCGCCCCGTGGCTACAGAAGGCGTGGCACCGCAGAGAAGGGATTAGCTGGTAAGCAAGAGATAAATGGCTGCAACATGGTGGTATCCCAACAGCCAAGCCCGCACTGACCCCTGGGCTGAGTTCGGGATTGGAGACGGGGAAGGAAGTGGTACAGCCCCATCCCCCACAAGGGACACTCCACTAAGGCAATCAGCGGCCACCATCTTGGAGAGCTGAAGTATCCACCGCCACTGTCAGACAGATTGCAAAAACAAAACAGGAGAAACCAAGACTAGCAGGAGAAACCAGGAGACTAGAGGCAAGGCCCTCGCGACTGGGCAGCTGTAAACTGCAGGCCCGCCAGCGATAGTTCACCCACTGCCCGCGTAACTGGGCGGTAGGAGAACGCCCACCCGCTGGTGACTGATCACCTGCCCGCGGCCTGTGATACTGGGTGGCTGGAGACTGCCCGCCTGCCGCGACCGGGAGCTGAAACCAAACAGAGACAGTCCAGTCACACCCCCCCATTAGGGCACCCCGGCAAGGAGACTGGGGCCCGTCATAGCAGAGTAGTGTCGTCACTGGAGCTCGGACGTCGGAATTCCTTCCAAGCGGAATCCACGTTAGCAGGCATAGTTTAACAACACAAAGGAAAGACATCAGAGTAATACAGAAACAAAACAAATCTATAGAAGAGAGCAGAAACACGACAATCAAAAAGAGCTGGAAAGTAACGTGGACAACATGAGAAAACAAGGGAAAAAAGGATTACAAACAATGCAAGACAACTCAATTCTACAGGAGGACATAGAAACATCAGAAACAGGGATAGGGAAAGAACTCAAGGCATACCTAACTCGAATGGAAAGGAATATTAGAGAAGACATGAGACAGCAAGTCCAAGAAATAAAAGTATATTTTGAAAATGAATTAAACAAACAAATTCAAATGGCAAAGAACGAGCTCTACCAGGAGATAGAGATCTTAAAAAAAAAAAATCAAACAATAATCCTAGAATTGCAGGAAATTATAAACCAAATTAAAAACTCAAACGAGAATATTACAAATAGACTTGATCAAGTAGAAGTCAGAACATCAGATAATGAAGACAAGGTTTATCAACTTGAAAAGAATATAGTCAACACAGAAAAGATGCTTAATTCCCACGAGCAATCTATTCAAGAGATATGGGATGTCATAAAAAAACCAAATCTGAGAGTCATAGGGACAGAATAAGGCACAGAGATTCAAACCAAAGGAATGGACAGCATATTAAATGAAATAATTCTAGAAAACTTCCCAGAGATGAAAGATGGAATGGATTGCCAAATCCTGGAAGCCTACAGGACCCCAAACATTCAAAACCATAATAGACCAACTCCAAGACATATAATTATGAAGATAGCCAATGTACAGAACAAGGAGAGAATACTAAAAGCTACGAGAGAAAAGAGGCAGATTACATTCAGGGGTAAACCAATTAGGTTAACGACCGATTTCTCATCACAAACTTTGAAAACGAGAAGATCCTGGAATAATGTATTTTAAACGCTGAAAAATAATGGATTCCAACCAAGAATACTATATCCAGCAAAATTGAGCTTCAAATTTGACAATGAAATTAAAATCTTTCACGATAAACAAAAGCTAAAAGAATTTGCAGCAAGAAAACCAGCTCTGCAAAGCATTTTGAACAAAACACTACAAGAAGAGGAATTGAAAAATAGTGCCCAAAACTAACAGCAGGAGATATCTCAGTAAAGGGGGAGGAAAATAACCAAAAAGCAAAACTAGCCAAACTAAAATAAATAAATAAAGAAGCATGACTGGAAGTACAAATCATATCTCAATTGTAACCTTAAATGTTAATGGCCTAAACTCTCCAATCAAGAGACATAGGCTAGTAACCTGGATCAAAAAAAAAAAAACAAATCCAACAATATGCTGCCTTCAGGAGACTCATATGATAGGAAAAGACATACACAGGCTGAAGGTAAAAGGTTGGGAAAAATCATACCACTCACATGGCCCTCGGAAGCAAGCAGGAGTGGCCATACTCATATCAAATAAAATCAACTTCAAACCTAAGTTAATCAAGAAGGATAAAGAAGGACACTATATACTGTTAAAAGGAACCATCCACCAACAAGACATAACAATCATCAATTTGTATGCACCAAACAATGGAGCTGCAACGTTCATAAAACAAACTCTCCTCAAGTTCAAGAGTCAAATAGACCACAACACAATAATTATGGGTGACTTCAACACACCGCTCTCGCCATTAGACAGATCCTCTAGACAAAAGCTGAATAAAGAAACTATAGAACTCAACAGCACAATCAATAACCTAGACTTAACCGACATATATAGAATATATCAACCATCATCAAGTGGATACACGTTCTTCTCAGCAGCACATGGATCCTACTCAAAGATAGACCATATATTATGCCATAAGGCAACTCTTAGTAAATATAAAGGCGTGGAGATAATACCATGCACCATATCTGATCATAATGGGATGAAATTGGAAATTAATGATAAAAGAAGGAAGGAAAAATCCTACATCACATGGAAAATGAACAATATGTTATTGAATGATCAATGGGTTATAGAAGACATAAAGGAGGAGATGAAAAAATTCTTAGAGTCAAATGATAACACAGACACAACATACCAGAATTTATGGGACACAATGAAAGCAGTTTTAAGAGGGAAATTCATTTCTTGGAGTTCTTACCTCAAAAAAGGAAAAAAACCAACAAATAAATGAACTCACACAACACCTCAAAAATCTAGAAAAGGAAGAGCAAAACAACAGCAAATGTAGTAGAAGACAAGAAATAATTAAAATTAGAGCAGAAATCAATGAAATTGAAACAAAAGAAACCATTGAAAAAATTGATAAAACTAAAAGTTGGTTCTTTGAAAAAATAAATAAGATAGACAAGCCCTTAGCCATGCTAATGAAAAGAAGAAGAGAGAGAACTCAAATTACTAAAATACGGGATGAAAAAGGCAATATCACAACAGACACTACAGAAATACAGAAGATAATTAGAAAGTATTTTGAAACTCTATATTCCAATAAAATAGAAGATAATGAAGATATCGATAAATTTCTTAAGGCATATGATTTGCCCAGATTGAGACAGGAAGACACACACAATTTAAACAGACCAATAACAAAAGAAGAAATAGAAGAAACCATCAAAAGACTACCAACCAAGAAAAGCCCTGGACCAGATGGGTATACAGCGGAGTTCTACAAAACCTTCAAAGAAGAATTAATACCAATACTTTTCAAGCTATTTCAAGAAATAGAAAAAGAAGGAGCTCTTCCAAATTCATTCTATGATGCCAACATCACTTTGATCCCAAAACCAGACAAAGATACTTCAAAGAAAGAAAACTACAGACCAATATCTCTAATGAACTTGGATGCAAAAATTCTCAATAAAATTCTGGCGAATCAAATACAAAAACATATCAGAAAACTTGTGCACCATGATCAAGTAGGATTCATTCCTGGGATGCAAGGATGGTTCAATATACGGAAATCAATAAATGCTATTCACCACATCAATAGACTTAAAGACAAGAACCACATGATCATCTCGATGGATGCAGAAAAAGCATTTGATAAAGTACAGCATCCCTTTATGTTCAAAACACTAGAAAAACTAGGGATAACAGGAACTTACCTCAACATTGTAAAAGCTATATATGCTAAACCTCAGGCTAGCATCATCCTAAACGGAGAAAAACTGAAGGCATTTCCTCTAAAATCTGGAACAAGACAGGGATGCCCTCTATCATCACTTTTATTTAATTTAGTTCTCGAAGTACTAGCCAGAGCAATTAGACAGACAAAAGAAATTAAAGGCATAAAAATAGGAAAAGAAGAAATTAAACTATCGCTATTTGCGGATGACATGATAATATACTTAACAGACCCAAAAGAGTCTACAAAGAAGCTGCTAGAGTTAATAAATGAATTCAGCAAAGTGGCAGGTTATAAAATCAACACGCATAAATCAAAGGCATTCCTGTATATCAGCAACAAAACCTCTGAAATGGAAATAAGGAAAACCACTCCATTCACAATATCCTCAAGGAAAATAAGATACTTGGGTATCAACCTAACAAAAGAGGTGAAAGATTTATACAATGAAAACTACAGAACCCTAAAGAGAGAGATAGAAGAAGATCTCAGAAGATGGAAAAATGTACCCTGTTCATGGATAGGCAGAACTAACATCATCAAAATGGCGATATTACCCAAAGTTCTCTACAGATTTAATGCGATGCCAATCAAAATCCCAACGGCATTTCTTGTAGAAATAGACAAAGCAATCATGAAATTCATATGGAAAAACAAAAGACCCAGAATAGCAAAAGCAATTATAAGCAGGAAGTGTGAATCTGGAGGTATAGCGATACCAGAGGTCAAACTGTACTACAAAGCAATAGTAACAAAAACAGCATGGTACTGGTACCAAAACAGGCAGGTGGACCAATGGTACAGAATAGAAGACACAGAGACTAATCCACAAAGTTACAACTATCTTATATTTGATAAAGGGGCTAAAAGCATGGAATGGAGGAAGGATAGCATCTTCAAAAAATGGTGCTGGGTAAATTGGAAATCCATATGCAACAAAATGAAATTGAATCCCTTTCTCTCGCCATCCACAAAAATCAACTCCAAATGGATCAGGGAGCTAGATATCAAATCAGAGACACTGCATCTGATAGAAGAAAAAGTTGGCTATGATCTACATATTGTGGGGTTGGGCTCCAAATTCCTTAATAGGACACCCATAGCACAAGAGTTAACAACAAGAATAAACAAATGGGACTTACTTAAACTAAAAAGTTTTTTCTCAGCAAGAGAAACAATAAAAGAGGTAAATAGAGAGCCTACATCCTGGGAACAAATTTTTACCCCCCACACCTCCGATAGAGCCCTAATATCCAGAATGTACAAAGAACTCAAAAAATTAAACAATAAGATAACAAATAACCCAATTAACAAATGGGCCAAGGACCTGAACAGACACTTCTCAGAGGAGGACATACAATCAATCAACAAGTACATGAACAAATGCTCACCATCTCTAGCAATCAGAGAAATGCAAATCAAAACCACCCTAAGATACCATCTCACTCCAGTAAGATTGGCAGCCATTATGAAGTCAAACAACAATAAGTGTTGGCGGGGATGTGGGGAAAAGGGTACACTTGTACACTGCTGGTGGGGCTGCAAAATGGTGAGGCCAAATTGGAAAGCAGTTTGGAGATTCCTGGGAAAGCTGGGAATGGATCCACCATTTGACCCAGCTATCGCCCTTCTCGGACTATTCCCTGAGGACCTTAAAAGAGCGCACTATAGGGATACGGCTGCATCAATGATTATAGCGACACAATTCACAATAGCTAGACTGTGGAACCAATCTAGATGCCCCTCAATAGATGAATGGATAAAAAAAATGTGGCATCTATACACAATGGAGTATTATGCAGCACTAAGAAATGACAAAATCATAGAATTTGCAGGGAAATGGATGGCATTAGAGCAGATTATGCTAAGCGAAGCTAGCCAAGCCCTAAAAAACAAATGCCAAATGTCTGCTTTGTTATAAACAGAACAACTAAGAACAGAACAGGAAGGAAGAACATGAGGAAAAGACTACAGTAAACAAAGGCGAATGGGGGGAGAGAAACGGAGAGAGAAGGGAAAGTACATGGAAATAGTAGGAGACCTTCAATGATACATAGAATTATAAGAGGTTATGAGGGGCAAGGGGGAGGGAAAAAAAAGGGAGAGAATTGAACAACAGCAGGGGAGGTAGAGAGGGAAGATGGGAGGGGAGGGGAGGGGAGGGGGGATAGTAGGGGATAGGAAAGGTAGCAGAATACAACAGTCACTAATACGGCATTATGTAAAAATGTGAATATGTAACAGATGTGATTCTGCAATCTGTATTTGGGGTGAAAATGGGAGTTCAAAACACAATTTGAGTCAAATGTATGAAAGATGATATATCATGAGCTATGTAATGCTTTAAATAATCAATAAAAAAAAAACAGTAACTGTTGCCAGCAAAAAAAAAAAAAAAAAAAAAAAAATTGAGAAATTGGTGTAAAGCAACATATGCCGTTATCATTTAAGGAAGTGAAAGTGACCAGCCTCCAGAAAGAACATACCAAATACAAAGGTTATAAAAAATTAAAGGCATTTTAATTGATTTTGATTTTGGATAATTTGAAAATTCATTATTTGTGTAAAAATTAAGTCAGTAAATATTATGTACATGTCAAATTGGGATATATTAAAGAAGAAAGAATGCAGACTTGAAATTCACCTGAATCACACTCTATATATTTAATGAAATATTTCAGACAATATTTCATTGTGTGTAGACAACACAATGACAAAACTTGAATATATCCAGGTGTTGGATATTGGAAGATTGTTGAAAATTTCTTATATTAAATTTATGCCATTTTCATTTCTGTGTTAATATAAAATCTGCAACTAGATTTGATATTCAGATATTTCAATAGCATTTCTAGACACATGAGTTGTCTTAATAGTTCAGTAATATCTTAGTAATTGATTGACATATTTTTAGCATGATAAAAAAGATTTATACTAAGGACCTTAAATATTACCACAACATCACAGGCAAATCATATAAGATAATCACTGCTTTGTTTGCATATATATTGTGTATATACATTGTATATGTTATATATATATATATATATATATATGTATGTATTTTTTCCTATTTGGCACATTTGCCAATTCATGATCTGAGAAAAAGATACAGAAAATTTTTGTTTAATTATTCTTTCATTAAATTCCAAAGAGACACAGCAAATCTCCTTCATAATGAATATCTAATCTAAATGTATTGTGCTGCATAAAAGCAGAACATATGTAAAATATGATTTGTAGATAAAATTGGTAACAACAGCTTGATACAGTAAGAGTGCTCTCTTTTATGTTCTTACCCCAAATGAAACTTCACAGATGTGATTTTTTTCTTGTATCATTTATGCTATTGAATTTTTTGTTCTTTTCAGTGTGTATAGTCAGATGATTATAATGGTATGTGCTATTTTAGACTATAGTATAAAACTGGCTATGTGGCTGAATGTCAGTGTACCTAAAACAGGTGGCTTCTGTAGTTAAGATATCAATTATGATTGTTTATAGAATTTGTGCAAAGAAAATCTAATATGAAATGCAAGGTTGAATACTAATATTTAAAATGGTTAGTATTCTATATGTTGGTAAAGAACACCAAAATTAGCTTGTGGTTATATTTATGGTGGTTATATACTTCAGTTCACATGCTCATCCTTAAGAGAGAGTTTTATTTATTATCAATTTTAAAGTAAAATATAAATCATATATTCAGGAATGTATAGATATATATATATATAATCATTCAAGGCATTTATTTCTGTTCAACCTTACATTGTTGCTTTCTTTATTCCCCCAATTTAATGTCCAGCAAACAAAACATCAGGGGATTTGAACTTACCCTGTAGCTGTGTAGTCCTAATATACCTTTTGAAACAGGCCAGCACATATTTCCAGCTCAATGTATGTACATTATCAACTTAGTGATAGCATGTATAATCACTATGTATTTTATACATGTCACTAAACTGTTAATATTACTTTCTTTAAAAATAAGAACATATTTGCTATAAGCTATTTAGAATAGTATAGGCAAACAAAACACAAACAAAATCATAATCTTTCTTTAGAGGTGATTTTAGGTATAAAACATGAATTTTAAATAATTTACTTGTTCATGTTGTCTGACTCCACAAAAAATATTGTGAAGGAGACAGAAAAGAAACACAAAAGAATTGTGATTTATAACAAAATATATGAGGAAAATTAAAATAGGTAAGTTAAAATGGAGAAGGGATTCTACATTTAAATGGCACAGTCAGGGAAAGCACATTTAGAAAGCTGATGTTCAGTTAAAAATATATGAAGAAAAGAGTAACCAAACAGAGAAGAGAGGAAGAGCATTATAAGTCACAAATGTCCTGCTACATGAAAGATTGAGAATATATATCTTAATATCAGTGGTGTGGGACATTGCTAGCTAGTAGGAATGAGGGTTGAAGAAGTAGGAGAAATAGTAGAGTGTATTATAGGACATAGTACAGTTATGATTTATGTCTAGGTTCATATGGACTGTATTTAGTATTTAGGACTGTATTTAGGCTTGAGTGGACTATGGCTCAAATTAAAGTAGAAATAGATCTGATTAATTGGGAGGGGGAATTGATAGATTTGAAACTGGTTAGAGGAGAATGATAATTTTTCTACATTCATCATTTGAGCAGGTGAAGGGATGGGATGCTATTTAGAGAAATGGGTCAGATGTGAGTTTGGAAAGGAAAATATTTTTCAACGAATAACAATAATTAAATATTAATTATGTCAAGTTTGAAATATAGCAGTGAAGAAGGTATTAGGGATAAAGTATAGATAGGATAAGATGTGGGACCTAGAGATAAACTGATGAATCACAGCCTGTTATAGTTTAGAAATGTTCTCCAAACGCATATTAGTTCAGATATTTAGAGGTGAAATGATTAGATTATTAGAGTTGTTACCTAATCAGTCCATCCTACTTTGAATGGACTGACTGGGTGGCAATTGTAGGCAAGTGGGGCATGATTGTAGAAGATGGGGCACTGGGTTGTGTCCTGGAAGAGTGCATCTTCCTTGTGTACCCTTTCCATCTCCCCCTCACTCTCTCTGCTTCTTCATTCTTCCATGAGCTGAACAGCTTAACTATTCTGGGCTCTTGGGTTCAGAGCAATGATGACCATCTATGGACTGAGACCTCTGAAATCATGAACCCCAAATAAATATTTCTTTCTTTAAGTGTTTCTTGTCTAGTATTTTGTTCACAGTGAAGCAAAAGCCAACTAAAACACGGCATTTCATTAATGAAATAAAGTGAAGTTGAAAGCTCACCTTGGGAGAAATTGTTGAGAAGAAAAGTGAATGGCATTTTATAACGCGAAAAATTTGGCATGTACCTCCCAGTTTCCTGGGAGGTTGTGGCAGAAGGATCAAAAATTTGAGGACTGGGCTGGGGATGTGGCTCAAGCGGTAGCGCGCTCGCCTGGCATGCGTGCGGCCCGGGTTCAATTGATCCTCAGCACCACATACAAACAAAGATGTTGTATCCACTGAGAACTGAAAAATAAATATTTAAAAAAAAAATTTGAGGACTGCCTCCACATCTTAGTGAGACCTGTGTCAAAATAAAATTTAAGGATTCAGTTGAGCACTTTCCTAGCATGCATGAGTCCCTGGGTTCCATCCTTAGTGCCACCAAAAATAAATAAATTAAAATCTGATATTTAGAGAAGGGTGATTCTTCTTTTAATCAATCCCAGGAGCACTTTACCACTGAGCTATATTCCTGCTCCTTTTTATTTCTTGTTTTGAGACAGAATCTCCCTAAATTCCCAAGGCTAGTCTCCAACTCAGCCTCCCAAGTTGTTGAGATTACAGGCGTGCACCAGCATGCTATCCAAGGAGAGTGATTCTCAAGGAGCAATACTAATATGAAACAATATTCCAGTTACAATTTTGAAAAAAGAATGTGGTATAATAAAACACAATTAATTTAAAATACATTCATAGATTCAAGTTCACTTTTGAAAATATTTAAAATGCATTCCACTATAGTCATGTATGTAAGAAATAAAAAAATCTTAACTTTATATTTAAGAAAAAATAGGAAAGAAACATGTAACATTTAGTTTCCTCTATTTTTAGATGAAATTAATTTCAGAATTACTGATTGCCAAATAGATAACTTGAAATATACCTTTAAAAATGTTTAAAATGAACTTACATAAGAAAGCTTAAGCAATTAATAACTGATGTAGTTTCATTTCTATGATACCATGTTATTTCTATTATATTTTCCTTTATACATATTTTGATATACTTTTCCAGTCTTTCTGAGTAATAATGGATTACTAAGGACTGTTTTGATTTTGTCTAAGACCAAGTTCCTATATATGACTTATGCATTAAAATTATTTCAGTAATGTTAAATATAACTCTCAAGGCTTAGGAAAATGATAAACATATTAAGTCAATATATTGACTAATCAGCAGTATAGTTAGATATTCACGATCTTAAATGGTTTTCCTTTGCACTAAGAAATACTGTTTTCCAAAACAGTGAAAATCCTCATAAATAATACTGTTACTTTCTTTCTTCTGTCTATAACAGAAATATTTTTATATTATTTTAAACTTCCTTTAAATGTCATAGTTCTTTTATTTGCACTAATAATTATTTTTAAAACTTTCTACACTTTTATTTTAAAACTTTTAATACATATATTTATATTTTCTATAGTCTTTAGTGGAAGAGATATCAGGATGCTAATATTTCTGAGGAGGTTGACATTCAGAACACTCAAGTGGTCACTTCTCTGGACCACTGTAATTGTGGACAATTAACCAGATGTTCCCAGTGGGAGCATGAGCCAAACTTTGTAATGAGGCCTCCAGAAAGCATTGATTGGAAGTTTTCAGGAGTGGAATACAGGAGAAACAAAAACCAAGACTATTTTTCTGGAAAAATGTTTGAGTATCTCCATCTACTTTGGAGGTTGATTTGGAGGTGAGAGAAGGACCTTTGTGTGAGAAAAGATAAACATGAATCTTAACAGTGATGACAGTGGACCACTCAAATGAGCAGCCACAGGGAGAATTCTGATGAATTTGGACAAACTGTTTACCAGGCAGATATACTTTCAAAGTTTTAGGATAAAATGACAAGAAAGAGGGATCCCTGGGCTTTTAATAATTATCTTGATGATTATATAAAATATTATAGTTTTACAAATGATTAATTTTATATGTAATGATTACAGATTGTTGTATCAGTTTCTGTTAACATTTTTAAATATTTCTTGTTTGGAATGCATATAAATATTAAACATAAATTATTTGGGATGTTTGAGATGATGTTTGAGTTTATCAAAATTGAGATACTTTGAAATTAAAATTTTGAAGTCTTAATAATTGTGTCAAGTCAAATGGCATACATTGAAACCATACTGGGGAAAGAAAGACACACAACAGAAGAAATACAAAGACATATGGTAACTTAGGCAACTAATTTCATAGTTGTTTTGGGTGGTAATAGACATCTAGATATTCCTCAACACAATGACCTGGATCTTCTTGTCAGTTGTGTGTATGTATGTGGTGTGTGTGTGTATGTGTGTGTGTGTGTGTGTGTGTGTGTGTGTGTGTGTTTTGCTTATGGAGCTTTATTAAAAGAACTTTGATGATTTATCAAGAAGTCACTTTGTAAAAATGATTATCTTTCTGAAATAGCTCCATGTAAATTATCTGTCAATGACTATGTATCCATAAACAGATTGTTAAATGTTGCCAATTTGCCAGGTGTGGTGGTGCACACCTGCAATCCAGTGGCTCAGGAGGCCAAGGCAGGAGGATTTCAAGTTCAAAGACAACCTCAGCAACTTAGTAAGGTACTAAAGCAACTTAGCAAAACCTTGTCTCTAAATAAAATATAAAAATGACTGGCAATGTTGCTCAGTGGTTAAGTAAACCCTGGGTTTAATCACTGGTATACAAAGATAGATAGATAGATAGATAGATGATAGATAGATAGATAGATAGACAGATAGATAATCAAAATAAGTTAACAAATTTGCCAATTATCAAGTTATAAACACTACTATCAAATATTTAATTTTTACAAAATAGAGAATTTATCTGAGAGGCACATGTATTTTCTATGTGTACTATTTTAATAAATCACTGGATTCAATATTACTGATGTTTGGAACTCACTCAAAACCATGTACACATTTTAACCTTTGTACTACACAGAAATTTTATCTGGAATTAAATTAAAAATACAAATGGCTATTCATACACTGTTTATAGACTCCAGGTAGTTTATTGTAAGTCTCCATTATATTAAAGATGATTCTCTTTGCCACACTGGCCTGCAGGGGAAGTTAGGGCACAAGATAATTATAAGCTTATTTCTTTGTAGCTCAGCTTCAGGGACTAAAAATGTAGTTACTGCCCCAATCACTTCTTTGCTCAAAAATAAGAGGAGATTGTGATCCCTGAGGTATTTAAAGAACTGCCATTTTCTCTTTGGCCCATGTGGCTGAGAGTTCTTTCACTGCGTAGTACTCCCTATATTTTCATTCCAAACCTCATTCCCTGAGGTCATTGTTAGAGGCCTTCCCTGGCAGGAGTAATGCTATGTCCTGGACATTGATAGTCTGCAAAAGGAACATTTCCCTTTCTGCCAGCAATCATGACTATTTTTTACAAAGAGCATCAATCTTTTTGTACCTTTCTTCTGTCAAAGTAAAATTTCACTGGACACTGAAGAGGCAAAGACAGCATAATTTAAGGCTACTGTAATGGGGAGAGAGACCAGAACTCAACCTAAACTCAGTTCTGCTAAAACAAAGGGTGAGACAATGAAGAAGTACAGAAGGGTAAATCTGGATGTTGTTTACTGAGTGTCTGAGTTATTCCTGAGTTTATAAATGCTGTGAATAGTTCATGGGTGTTTGCTAATGGGCACCTATTAATGTCAGGCTGCCACTTTCCCTTCCAAAGATGCATCATTTTTGTTTGATGTATTCATTTCCAAGGGATGGTTTCCAAGCCCCAGAAGGATATTACTGGGTTATAAAACTGTCAAGAGGTATTTAAAATAATTTGGGTGTATCTGAAAGGGGTAAAGAAAGATTTACAGATATTTGTTTAAGCAAATGCTCTTAAAAAAGGAAGGTCATGGGTCTAGAATCAGCAAGAAACCTATCTACCCTTAAGTCAATTTGAGAGGAACATTAGATCCACCATCAGGTGACTTTTATGTTATTACAAAGCGAATGACTATCCTGGATAGCTTACATCAGCTTAAGGGACCTGTCTTTAGACTTTCTTCCATTTTAAGCAATTTAACCCTAGCTTCTCTTCAGTGAACTACAAGCATTGTGTTTTAAAGAAATTCTTACTTTCTGAACATCCATATGACTTTTCTAATCAGTTCAATTCTTGCAACAAAATAGAACAAAACAAAAACCAATACCACCAACAAAAACCCATCATTTTCATCCTCATGTGCCAATCAATGTCTCTCTCAATTCACCATTTTTGTCCATCCAGTTTAGTTTGGATGACTCCTCAAAGATTGTAATGTTGTATTTTACTCAATGTTGTGGAATGCAAAATTTAATTTATAATCATACATTTTAAATACAGATCCATATGGTCTGAGTAGATTAACTGGGCATCTGGTAAATATTTTAAGAAGTAAAATTATCATTTGGCTTCTTTTCTTTAAACTGATAAGAAGCATGCTTTAATTGTGAAAAAATGATTTGGCGTGGAAATTTAAGTAGAGGTAACAAGTATGATGTTAATTATTTCTTTGGTGGAGTCAAAACATTAGCACACCTGGCAGGATATGCAAAAGAAAAAATAACTATCTGATGTACTATGGGATTTCGATACTGAATGTTAAAAATATAATAGTCTAGTCCATAGAATTGGATTAACAATGCAGATTAAAAGAAGCTCTTCATTACTGATTTCATTCCCTAATTAAATTGTGTAAATAGGCAACCTTATTTACACAATGAATTATAAATGTCTTAATTGGATTGTTTTAGTTAACTTTTTCATTTGTAAGAACTACTAGGTGTTTTAACCAGAAGCAGTAACAAGTGCTAAATCCATAAAATGGTAAGATTTGGGACATTCTTAAAATTGATTTGAGTCTTTACTCTGAAAGATATTAAACATACAATTGATATAGTAAAGTTTGCATTTATAAAAATAACCATTCTTTTATATGTAAAGCTCTTTGAAATGGCCACAGCAGGAAACATAAAATCCAAGTAAGAAACTGTATAATTAAGAATATGTCAAGAGCTATGTAAAGTTGTGAACAACCAATAAAAAAAAAAAAGAGGGGCTGGGGATGTGGCTCAAGCGGTAGCGCGCTCCCTGGCATGCGTGCGGCCCGGGTTCGATCCTCAGCACCACATACCAACAAGGATGTTGTGTCCGCCGAGAACTAGAAAATAAATATTGAAAATTCTCTCTCTCTCTCTCTCTCTCTCTCTCTCTCTCTCTCTCTCTCTCCTCTCTCTTTAAAAAAAAATAAATGTTTTAAAAAAAAAGAAAAAAAAAGAATAGATTCAGTCTGTTGGTCAGTCATTCTTCTCCAAAATATGTTTTAAAATTCTACTATGTGAATTAGTTTGAAATGAATGAGCTGCAGTGGATATAAAACAAATTTAAGAAATATAGAAGTAATTTCAAACTTAAAAATGGTTGAATTTGGATATTACATATATCTTTTTTTTTAATTTGAAGAATATGGAAAGTACGCTCCTGATATTTGGCAAATGACAGATGGATGGTAGTGACAATTATTATTTATTTTTTGTTCTTCATAAAATTAACACTTTTGTAGTTCCCTTTTAAGGATATTCAGTGCCTGGTTACCTATGGGGAGCAGAACACTTAGGGTCAAATTAAGATAGTAATATCAGAAAATCACTTTTATACCATTTTTTGCTAAAATACTGGCTAATCAGGCATCAAGCCTGATCAGTGAAATATCACTGGCACAAATATATGGTCCTACAAAATCATCTTCATTGACTGATAACAAGGAAATGCAACACACACACACACACACACACACACACACACACACAGAGAGAGAGAGAGAGAGAGAGAGAGAGAGAGAGAGAGAGAGAATACAAAGAAGTAAGCTTCCTTTACAAGCTTTAGGCACTTGTCAAAAATTCCATGAAGGGCTTCCGAGGAGCCAGGGTGAGTTCTCTGATGGCTGCTCTTTTTCAGAGATATTGGGAAGAGCAGTGTTAACCAAGGAGTGGGGGTTTAGCAATTGGGTGCCCCTAAGAATAGTGGAAATAACAAAGTAGATGTGAGGGCATTATTGTAGTAAAGAAGTCATCATTCGAAAGAGGGGAAGTATACTTTATAGGGGCTAGAAGATCCTTGGAGTAATGATTTATCCTGTTCAATTTGTAGGTACTTTTACCTTAATCTCCCATTCTGATCAGTGGTAGTATGTGAGAGAGAGCTTATATTTACTTTTAAATTCCTGATTAGATTTTATTCTGTCTCTATTCTCTGCCATTAACATAAATTCATCCCAGACTTTGACTTAGGAACCCGAGATTTATATAGTGAAGAGGAGGTCTATGGAGAATGGATTTTGTGGTAGGCTAGAGTACCAGTGGCAGCAGCATGCAGGTGGAAGATGAAGGTTGGCAGAGTCATAGTCTGTGTATTCTCTTGATAGCACTATTAGCAGCAATTCTTGGAAAACAGATACTATACCATGATTTGGGTTATTGGAGCAGCTTCAGCCTACATTAAACACTTTTTTTTCCTGCACACATCCCAGTATGAACATTTGTCCAACGTTCTGTGAATTTCATAGTAACTTTCTGACAGCCACTTTTTAATTTTTGCTTCTGATACAATGTTACCAAGATGAAAACTCAAAAGGAATAGAAAAATTCTGGATAATCCAGCTTTTATGTTGTGAGGAGTTTAGGGGTGTTTCCAGCCCTGTTTATTTAGGAATGCAAAACAAATTTAATATTTTCGTACATTAATAATACATGATCACATGAAAATAGTTCTAAGACCCTCTTTAGGGCCTTAGAAAGTACCCTAGTCAGTTAGGAGGCTTGAATCTTCAGATTCACTAACTTCAAAGTAAATCCACAGTTGGCCAAATTTGAAGTCATAATTAGAGATTTGGACAAGATGCTTTATTTATCTTTGACCATTGAACTCTTCTTCAGAATTTATATTTGCTATGCCCTCTTTCACATTCCTTCCTTTTCATTCCCAGGATGCTCTTATAATCAGGTTGCATCAACTCTAATACTGATTCTTTGGGCTTACTTCCCTACTACATGGGGGAAATCAGATATCTTTCCTTGGATTTTAAAAAAAAAATTGTTCAAAGTCAATTAATGAATGATGAAAATATTGTGGGAGAATGAAGACAGAGAAGAATAGTGAATAAGTTACTTTGAATAACAGTGGACAAACATGACTATTACAAGTCAAGTATTGGTGGTAATTATATTTGCCTTTATTTCACAAATGATACAATATTTATTTTAATTGCATAATTTCTATCTTCAATTACTTGATAAACTGATGAGAGATTTTTTAATACTTCCAGTAACTGTATTTAATAATGATAGTTATAACCAATTTACAGTAGCTGTCAAAACATAAAAGAAATAGTTGTAATAAACCTGTGTACTAAATTACCTTAATTCCAGTTTCCATAAGAAATAGTCAAATTAATGTTGAAAATAGTGAACATTTCTAAGTGTAACATACAAAAGAGTTGCAAATCTAGCATATTATCATTTGTCATAGTAGAAATTCTGTTTCTCTGATTAATTAGCATTATGAAGCTTCAACAGTAAGCTTACTAAATTAATTATTACATACAGGAATTTAAATAACTTCAGATTTCATTGAGTCCCACATTTGAGTTAGTAATAAAATCTTTGTGGATTAGCTAAGCCACTTCAGCCTAAAGCAAGCCAGAACAGCGTGGGGAGATACATTTCCTCTTACTCTCTTACATTTCCTCACTTCCAAGGTCTCCCCAGAGGTCTGTGCTCTCTGCTACCACATTCATCATTTTTACCATGCCATGTTCTTCTCACCTGGGTTTACTGTTTATGTAATTGTGGCTTTGAGGCTTCTCATTTTAATAAGAAGTTTATTCATGAGGTTTCATGTTTTGGATTTCCTTTTGAAAAACGTGGATGATATATTCTCTTGCATAGATTTTTGTTCTTTTGGTCTAAATTGGATTTATGAGTGAATACTGTTGCTAATCAGGCATTAGGGCCTATTATCTCCCTCTGCAGAATTAAAGAACTTACTTTAGTTTACTACTTATATAGATAGGATGAAAATACATGAAACATTAATGCATAGATATATATTCGATTGAAGAAAATGAACACTTGTGAATTATCCATGAGAGTTGCACATCCATAACTCATTAGCCAATAAAATAATAGAGAAAAATATACTCAATTAATTTTACAAAAGTCATTTAATTCTACAACTACATGCTTAGATATGTAGCCAAGAGACATGAAAACATATGGCCACAACAATATTGGAAAAAAGACAAATATCTATCAACACATTTTTAAAAACAAGTCCTGGTATACAATGTATTAATAATCAACAATGAAACAGGAACATACTACTGCTGCTACACTACATAACAATGAACCTCAAAACTAAGTAAGACAGAGAGAAAGTATATAAATTGTATTAGTTCATTATTATGAAGTTTTAGAATGGGCAAAGCTAATTTTTGGTGATAGAAGTAGACTGGGTGTGAAAGTAGAGAAGGCTGAAAAAAGGGAATTTCTAGTTTGATAGATATTTTTTAAGAGTTTTATGTGAAGTGTTGGTTGTATAGGTGGATACATTTGTCAAAAATTAATGAACCAAACATGTAATATGTTTATTTTATTTAATATATAAGAATAGCTCACTTGAAAAATAACATGCAGGGAACATTTTGCATAAGAGATTTAGATTAATATTTTGCTAGCATGTGAGAGAAAATAAAGCTACAATTATGGATGATATTGAAGAACACGGAGAAAATAACTATTGATTTTGAAATCTAAAACATTTAAGGCTTATGATTGAGGATAGATTAAAAATGAATTAAAATGATAAAACAGAATTCCATGGAGATTAGTGTCAAAATTAAGAAGAATATTAATTTTGAATTAATTAAGAAGAATTACAATTAAGAAGAATATACAATTTCATAAAAACTGAACATTTCATGAAAAGTTGTGCATTTTTAAAATTTCAGAGACAATGACATTTATAGGATTGGGCAAGGTTGCTATGCAAAATGTATTAATGTAATGGTGAATCAAGAAGCCAATTGCTCTGGCTTGAACCATAAATGACAGGCTTGAGCAAGACAGAATGAAGACATCTTTTGAAGAACAAAAAGCAGCTGTGTGACTATAGAGCTACTGATAAAAGGAAAAAGACTGTAGGTAATTGAGCATATTTTAATGCTGAATGGAAGAACTCAATACAATGCATGAAACCAAAGGTACAGGAAACAGGGGTAAATGTGTTAATACTTGAGCTGGTGGCCAGGAGTAATAGTAGGTCTAATGGTATATCAAAGAAATGATAATTTATTAAATGGGATAAAGAGAAATAAAGAAACTGGGAAAAAAATCATTTCATGTATCTTTATAGATCTTAGATATGTAGGAGATGTTATATCAAAATTTTCTATGAAATCACTATTCTTTCAACAATTTCTTAACTAAAAAATTAAAAATAAAGGTAACTATGTTTCTTTTGTGTTTTCTGCAGTAATGACTTATTGAGTACTATCAAGTCTTCATGTAGTGTATTAATCAGAAAATTACTAATTTTAATATTTTAAGTACTTTTAATTGAATTCCTACATTCTTAAGAAGACAGGCAACACAGTTTTGATCTCAAGAAACATAAACCCCAATATAAAATACACTGTTATTGTGTATATGGGCTAAAATAAGGGGATGTTGTGCCAGTGGTAGTATTGGAAGTTCATTACTAAATAGAATTAAAGCGACTATAAGGAAAAATTGTATTGATATGATAGGATGTCAAAAGGGAGAGAAAGATTGGGAAAATAATTAGAAGATTAACAATGTTGAGGCGGAAAACACAAGGATGTAAGAATAAAAATTGAAAGTCAGTGGACATGTTTTAAAGAAGACTAAGCCTGTCATGAACCTTAAAGGAACACAATGGAACAAACTACCAATGTACCTTTTTTTATTTTATTTTATTTTATTTTATTGTTGGTTGTTCAAAACATTACATAGTTCTTAATATACCATATTTCACAGATTGATTCAAGTGGGTTATGAACTCCCATTTTTACCCCGTATACAGCTTGCTGTGTCACATCAGTTACATTTCCATTGATTTACAAATTCCCTTTCTAGTGACTGATGTATTCTGCTGTCTATCCCATTCTCCACTATCCCCTCTCCCCTCCCCTCCCCTCCCCTCCCCTTCTCTCTCTCCACCCCCCTCTACTATAAATCATTTCTTCCACTTATATAATTTTTCTCCTACCCCTCCTTTCCTCTTATATGTAATTGTGTATAACCCTGAGGCTCACCTTCCAATTCCATGCAATTTCCCTTCTCTCTCCCTTTCCCTCCCGCCTATCATCCCTGTTTAATGTTAATCTTCTTCTCAAGCTCTTCTTCTCTACCCTGTCCTTTGTTACTCCCCTTATATCAAAGAAGACATTTGGCATTTGTTTTTTAAGGATTGGCTAGCTTCGCTTAGCATAATCTGCTCTAATGCCATCCATTTCCCTCCAAATTCTATGATTTTGTCATTTCTTATTGCAGAGTAATACTCCATTGTGTATAAATGCCACATCTTTTTAATCCATTCATCTATTGAAGGGCTTCTAGGTTGGTTCCACAATCTTGCTATCATGAATTGTGCTGCTATGAACATCGATGTAGCAGTGTCCCTGTAGCATGCTCTTGTTAGGTCTTTAGGGAATAGACCGAGAAGGGGAATAGCTGGGTCAAATGGTGGTTCCATTCCCAGCTTTCCAAGAAATCTCCATACTGCTTTCCAAATTGGCTGCACCATTTTGCAGTCCCACCAACAATGAACAAGTGTACCCATTTCCCTGCATCCTCGCCAGCACTTGTTGTCGTTGGACTTCTTAATGGCTGCCAATCTTACTGGAGTGAGATGGTATCTTAGGGTGGTTTTGATTTGCATTTCTCTGACTGCTAGCGATGTTGAGCATTTTTTCATGTACTTGTTGATTGATTGTATGTCCTCCTCTGAGAAGTGTCTGTTCAGGTCCTTGGCCCATTTGTTGATTGGGTTATTTGTTATCTTATTATCTAATTTTTTGAGTTCTTTGTATACTCTGGATATTAGGGCTCTATCTGAAGTGTGTGGAGTAAAGATTTGTTCCCAGGGTGTAGGCTCCCTGTTTATCTCTCTTATTGTTTCTTTTGTTGAGAGAAAACTTTTTAGTTTGAGTAAGTCCCATTTGTTGATTCTAGTTGTTAACTCTTGCGCATTGGGTGTCCTATTGAGGAATTTGGAGCCCGACCCCACAGTATGTAGATCATAGCCGACTTTTTCTTCTATCAGACGCCATGTCTCTGATTTAATATCGAGCTCCTTGATCCATTTTGAGTTAACTTTTGTGCATGGTGAGAGAAAGGGATTCAGTTTCATTTTGATGCAAATGGATTTCCAGTTTTCCCAGCACCATTTGTTGAAGATGCTATCCTTCCTCCATTGCATGCTTTTAGCCCCTTTATCAAATATAAGATAGTTGTAGTTTTGTGGATTGGTTACTGTGTCTTCTATTCTGTACCATTGGTCCACTCGCCTGTTTTGGTACCAGTACCATGCTGTTTTTGTTACTATTGCTCTGTAGTATAGTTTGAAGTCTGGTATCGCTATACCGCCTGATTCACACTTCCTGTTTAGAATTGCTTTTGCTCTTCTGGGTCTTTTATTATTCCATATGAATTTCCTGATTGTTTTATCTATTTCTACAAGAAATGCTGTTGGGATTTTGATTGGGATAGCATTGAACTTATAGAGAACTTTTGGTAATATCGCCATTTTGATGATGTTAGTTCTGCCTATCAATGAACAGGGTATATTTTTCCATCTTCTGAGGTCTTCTTCTATATCTCTCTTTGGGGTTCTGTAGTTTTCATTGTATAGGTCTTTCACCTCTTTTGTTAGGTTGATTCCCAAATATTTTATTTTTTGGGGGGATATTGTGAATGGAGTAGTTGTCCTCATTTCCGTTTCAGAGGATTTGTCGCTGATATACAGGAATGCATTTGATTTATGCGTGTTGATTTTATATCCCGCCACTTTGCTGAATTCTTTTATTAACTCTAATAGTTTCTTTGTAGACCCTTTTGGGTCTGTTAGGTATAGAATCATATCGTCTGCAAATAGTGATAATTTAAGTTCTTCTTTTCCTATTTTTATGCCTTTAATTTCTTTCGTCTGTCTAATTGCTCTGGCCAGTGTTTCGAGGACTATGTTGAACAGAAGTGGTGAGAGAGGGCATCCCTATCTTGTACCAGATCTTAGAGGGAATGCCTTCAATTTTTCTCCATTCAGAATGATGCTGACCTGTGGCTTATCATAGATTGCTTTTACAATGTTGAGGTATGATCCTGTTATCCCTAATTTTTCTAGAGTTTTGAACATAAAGGGATGTTGTACTTTGTCGAATGCTTTTTCTGCATCTATCGAGATGATCATATGGTTCTTATTTTTAAGTCTATTGATGTGGTGAATAACATTTATTGATTTCCGTATATTGAACCAGCCTTGCATCCCAGGGATGAATCCTACTTGATCATGGTGTATAATTTTTTTGATATGATTTTGAATCCGATTCGCCAGAATTTTATTGAGGATTTTTGCATCTAGGTTCATTAGAGATATTGGTCTGTAGTTTTCTTTCTTTGAAGTGTCTCTGTCTGGTTTAGGAATCAGGGTGATGTTGGCCTCGTAGAATGTCTTTGGAGGTTCTCCCTCTTTTTCTATTTCCTGAAATAGCTTGAAAAGTATTGGTGTTAGTTCGTCTTTAAAGGTTTTGTAAAACTCTGCTGTATACCCGTCCGGTCCTGGGCTTTTCTTAGTGGGTAGTCTTTTGATGGTTTCTTCTATTTCCTCTATTGTTATTGGTCTGTTTAGGCTGTCTATATCTTCCTGACTCAATCTGGGCAGATCATATGACTTAAGAAATTTATCGATGCCTTCACTATCTTCTATTTTATTGGAGTATAAGGATTCAAAGTAATTTCTGATTATCTTCTGTATTTCTGAAGTGTCTGTTGTGATATTGCCTTTTTCATCCCGTATGCTAGTAATTTGGGTTCTCTCTCTTCTTCTCTTCATTAGCATGGCTAAGGGTCTGTCAATTTTATTTATTTTTTCAAAGAACCAACTTTTGGTTTTGTCAATTTTTTCAATTGTTTCTTTTGTTTTGATTTCATTAATTTCAGCTCTGATTTTAATTATTTCTTGCCTTCTACTTCTTTTGCTGTTGTTTTGCTCTTCTTTTTCTAGGATTTTGAGATGATATATGAGATCGTTTATTTGTTGTTTTTTTCTTTTTTTAAGGAATCAGCTCCAAGCAATGAATTTTCCTCTTAAAACTGCTTTCAATGTGTCCCATAGATTCCGATATGTTGTGTCTGTGATTTCATTTAACTCTAAGAAGTTTTTAATTTCCTCCTTAATGTCTTCTATAACCCCTCGATCATTCAGTAATCTATTATTCATTCTCCAAGTGATGCATGATTTTTCCTTCCTTCTTTTATCGTTGATTTTCAGTTTCATTCCATTATGATCAGATAAGATGCATGGTATTATTTCTACTCCTTTATATTGTCTAAGAGTTGCCCTGTGACATAATATATGATCTATTTTTGTGAAGGATCCATGTGCTGCTGAGAAAAAAGTGTAACTACTTGATGTTGGGTGGTATATTCTATATATGTCGATTAAGTCTAGGTTGTTAATTGTGTTGTTGAGTTCTATAGTTTCCCTATTTAACTTTTGTTTGGAAGATCTGTCCAGTGGTGAGAGAGGTGTGTTGAAGTCTCCCATGATTATTGTATGGTGGTCTATTAGACTCTTGTACTTGAGAAGAGTTTGCTTGATGAACGTAGCTGCACCATTGTTTGGGGCATATATATTTATGATTGTTATGTCTTGTTGGTGTATGGTTCCCTTGAGCAGTATGCAGTGTCCCTCTTTATCCTTTTTGATTAACTTTGGCTTGAAATCTATTTTGTTTGATATGAGTATGGACACTCCGGCTTGTTTCCGCAGTCCATATGAGTGGAATGATTTTTCCCAGCCTTTCACCTTCAGTCTATGTATATCTTTTCCTATCAAATGTGTCTCCTGTAGGCAACATATTGTTGGATCTTGTTTTGTGATCCATTCGACTAGCCTGTGTCTCTTAATTGGTGAGTTTAAGCCATTAACATTTAGGGTTATTATTGAGATTTGGTTTGTTCCTCCAGTCATATTTGTTTATTTATGTTACTAAACCTGATTAGTTTTCCTCTTTGATTACTTTCCCCCATTTACTGTCCTACCTCCCACT
Organism: Spermophilus citellus; assembly: GCF_964194105.1. Lineage (NCBI taxonomy): Eukaryota > Metazoa > Chordata > Mammalia > Rodentia > Sciuridae > Spermophilus > Spermophilus citellus. The sequence continues at coordinate 62,647,852 of NC_138182.1, read as the reverse complement.
GATGGTTTTCAATGTTATTTTCAGTTTCCTCTTCCTGTAATGTTTTGCCAAGGATTTTTTGAAGAGATGGTTTTCTAGCTGCGAATTCTTTTAACTTTTGTTTATCGTGAAAGGTTTTAATTTCATCTTCCATCCTGAAGCTTAATTTCGCCGGATACACGATTCTTGGTTGGAACCCATTTTCTTTCAGTGTTTGAAATATGTTATTCCAGGATCTTCTAGCTTTCAGAGTCTGTGTTGAGAGATCAGCTGTTATCCTGATTGGTTTGCCCCTAAATGTAATCTGCTTTCTTTCTCTTGTAGCTTTTAAAATTCTCTCCTTATTCAGTATGTTGGGCATCTTCATTATAATGTGTCTAGGTGTGGATCTCTTATGATTTTGCACTTTCGGCGTCCTGTAGGCTTCTAGGATATGGGATTCTGTTTCATTCTTCAAGTCTGGGAAGTTTTCTCATATTATTTCATTGAATAGATTGTTTATTCCTTTGGTTTGGAGCTCTGTGCCTTCCTGTATCCCAATGACTCTTAAGTTTGGTCTTTTAATGTTATCCCATATTTCTTGAATGTTCTGTTCATGGTTTCTTAGCAGTCTTGCTGAGCTGCCTATGTTCTTTTCAAGTTGAAATACTTTGTCTTCATTGTCTGATGTTCTATCTTCTAAGTGATCTATTCTGCTGGTAGTATTGTCAATTGAGGTTTTAAGTTGGTTTATTGCTTCCTGCATTTCTAAGATTTCTATTTGTTTGTTCTTTATTACTTCTAACTCCCTGTGAAATTGATCTTTTACTTCCTGGATTTGTTTCTGTAGTTCCTTGTCAATGTGATCTTTCATTGTCTGATTTTGCTGTCTCATGTCTTCTTTGAGACTCCAGATCATCTGAAGCATGTATATCCTGAACTCTTTATCTGACATTCCATCTGTTGCAGCTATTACCTCTTCTAGAGTTGAGTTGACCTGCATTGCTTGTGGACCTTTCTTTCCTTGTCTTTTCATATTGCTTGCGTTTTTTTCTGCTTGGTGAAACTGTTGTGTTTTTGAAATTTTCCCCCTATTTATTTATATTGCTCTTGTATAGTTGGGATATCTCTCTTGTAGGGCGGGTAGTGGCTGTGCTCCTCCTCTAATTAGAGTGATCTATCTACCACGCTGGTTGGTCGTAGGTCTGCCCACCCTGCGGGCACGGGTGGCTGCTCTACTCTGCCCCCACTCCAATTGTGGTGACGTTCCTACCACATCCTCGGATCGTTGGTCCTGATCCGGATGTGGGCGGCAGCTCTGCTCCACCCCTACTCCAATTGGTGTGACGTGTCTACCATGCTGGTCGGCCTCTAAGCCTGTTCCGCCGGTGGGTCTCAGATCTGCCTACCTTGCGGGCTTGGGTGGCAGTTCTGCTCAGCCCCCACTCCCAGTGGGGGTACCTAACTTCCTCTCCAACGGGTCGCTGGGCCTTTTCCGGACACTGGCGGCGGCTCTGTTCAACCCCCACTCCAACCAGTGTGACGTGACTGCCTTGATGCTACTTGTCCACCACACTGGCAGACTGCCGAGCCTGTCCTGCCAGTGGGACGCAGGTCTGCCTACCTTGCAGGATCAGACAGCGGCTCTTCACGGCCTCCACTCCAAGTGGGGTGACTTGGCTACCCTGCCGTCGGGTCGCTAGTCCTGTTCCAGGCATGGGCGGCTACTCTCCTCGGCCCCAGCTGCAGTTGGGGTGTCGTGAAACCACACCAGTGGGTCCCTTAGCCTGCTCTGGGCGCAGGTGGCAGCTCCACTCTGCCCCCCAGGCCCCCGCAGCACCCAGCAGGACCCGGACCAAGAAGCAGTCCCTGTAGGATCCCCAACCCTGAGCCAGAGCAGCTTCGGGAGTCAGGAGCCGGCCTCTCCGGTCCCCGCCACGTTCTGCTAGGAGCAGGCTCCACAGAGCAACCGCCGCGGGTTCTCCAACCCCAGGCCAAAGCAGCCCCGGGAGCCCAAGCCTGGCCGCACCAGACTCTCCCTGCTCGGTGCCCAAGCCTGGCCGCACCAGACTCTCCCTGCTCAGTGCCCAAGCCTGGCCGCACCAGACTCTCCCTGCTCGGTGCACGCTCTGCTGGGAGCAGAGTCAAAGACGCAGTTCCCGCGGGCTCCCCAGCCCCAGGCCAAAACTGTTCTGGGAGTCAGAGTCCCGTTGCCCCTCGTCACAAGTTTCACTTGTATCTGGCCTCAGCTCGCGGTCCCCGCAGGTTCCCCGGCCCTGGGCTCAAGCAGCTACGGGAGCCAGAACCCAGCCTCTCCGATCCCTGCCACACTCTGCTAGGACCAGGCTCCACAGAGGTACCCCAGCCTCAGGCCCCAGCAGCCCCGGGAGCCCTAGCCTGGCTGCTCCAACCTCTCCCAGCTCAGTGTACGCTCCGCCAGGGGCAGGGTCAAAGACGCAGTCCCCGCGGGCTCCCTAGCCCTGGGCCAAAACTGTTCCGGGAGTCCGAGCCACGCCACCCCTCAGCGCACACTCCACTTGTAACTGGCCTCAGCCCGGAGTCCCCGAAGGATCCCCCGCCCTGGGCCAAAGAAACCCGGGGAGCTAGAATCTGGCCGCTCAAAGTCCGGCGCCCGCCTTGCCAGGGGTGAGCCCCGAAGAGTATTCTCCTCAGGATCTCCAGTCCCGAGCCTGAGCGATCTGTCTGCGAGACGCAGGCAAATACCAGCCTGGAATCACCTGTTCCGTAGTTGAATGAGCTGAGATCAGTAGAAAACAGGGATGATTGCATCAGCTCTCCAAGATGGCGGCTGCTGTCCTCCTCCGTGTTCCGACCGGTGTCGGGAATTGAACTGGACCAGTTCTCTCCTCTGTCTCAAGGCCGGACCTCAGCACTCAGCGCAGCCAGTGTGCCGCTGGCAGGAGCCTCCAGAATCTGCTTCGCTGTAATCCCGCTCTGGTACCTCCGCTAACTAACTAGCGTGCGCCCCAGACTCCATCCGCGGGGCAGTCCGCCGACCAGGTACTGCTACCTTCCGTGCGGAGAAGTCGCCCGCGACCAAGCCCCTGCAGCCGAATCCCGCGCGCTGGAAATCTGTCCTCTAGATTCTGGAGCACCTCAATTTCACTGGAAATTCCCACCAAGTTAGGCTTCAGCCGTTTTACCTCGTCTTTCTCCCGCACAGTGACTCGGCGCACTGGGGTGCTGCTCTCCCATCGCCGCCATCTCCCCACCAATGTACCTTTTTGAGCATCAGGTTTACTCTCTAGAGACAAAGTTCTAGTATCTATTATACATATAAATACTATGAGATATTATATACAAAAACTTACCACAGTTCTTGAAACATTCTTTAGAATAAGAAATAATTATAGATTAAAAAATCCAGTTATTAAGATTGCTGCAATATATCGATTTAGGGAAGAAACTGGGAATTTGTGGATAGTGGCTGACATGATTGAATAGACTCTTGGGAAAGATTAAGTGAGCAATAAAACCATCAGCTACTCCTTTTTCCCAAATAATCAATCACTCATTAGAGTAAAATTATCTGTTAATGTTAGAATATATTACTCTCTATTTATTCAGTAACTTGTCTCTCAAACAGTTGCTATCTCATCCTAAGGAATTCCTTGAAATTGACGTATCCGGATGGGACAAAGAATCATTATGAATTATACCCAAATAGCAGAGCCCTATTGATTGGAAATGGCACTCAGTGTTGGAAGAGCTGATTAGTCATGGGAATGCATTTACTGGCTTCTTCATTTAAAATCTTCCCTGAACTGTCAGATTATGCCATTTCTAAGTATGTCTGATTGCCTTTGAAGATATTACGTTACATATCCTATCTACTTAAATGTTACTATACTTAACAGTCATAGGGAAAATTCATATACTAGTGAATTTATTTTGTAATTTAGTTGAATTAAATAGTGAATTGAAAATCATGTGACTAAGAATTTTTGGTAACAGCACTACTTTTGTAATATTATTAAGTATCCACCCTCTATAGTTAATACCAAAATATTTTCTTTGTAGAAATCTTTCCCAAACCATTAAGAAAAAATATTTCTCTTGCATTTCTATCCTTATTTTATTTAAATTTTAACTTTTGAATCAAAAATTAGAATATAATAATAGCATTATTGAACACAGCCAAAGTAAAGAGAATAGAAGAATGAAAATTCAATATTTGGGAAATATATTGTAGAGAACATATGAGAATCCGTCTGTCTTTATGTAAGAGGTTATTTAGAAATATTTATGTATCCCAAAATTTCAACAGAATATACATAACAAAAGGAATTTTATTCATCCTTGATTCCACACAAATATATTTTATGTGGTAAAGAAATTTGTTAAGAAAAAATTAATAAGCTTTCTATTTACATTATTAGTTGTGTTCATTAGGGGGAAAAATTGTATTCATGCCACACAACACTCTTCCCTGTCATAGTCCTCTGTTTGCACTTATTATTCTCAAGGATAACTGCAACTTAGAGTAGATCAGGAGTTCAGTCTCTTACCCCTCTTCAAATACATCAACCAACCTGCTTCTAACAAACAATTATAATTGCAGCTACTGATTTACAAGTGTATCCATAAACTTTCTATTTGAATCTTAGGAATGCTTTGATTAAAATTATATGGAATAAGCAAGGTTTTGCCACAGTCTGGCTGGGCACAAAATCACGAGCCACTCAAACAGGAACAAACTTTATTTTTTAAACTCCTGCCAATGCCCTGTATGCTCCCAGGAAATATGCCAACCCACACACATGGTGTTCTCCCCGGCACACACTCCAACAGGAAATCCCTCCTCCAGAATTCCCTCCAACGCATTTCCCCAACAAATGGGAACTCTCCAGGAGTCCCGTAGCAGGCTGAGGTGGACAGGAGGGGTCTAATATCCATATGAATGCAGATCTTAACATAATCATATCATCTCAATGGCTTGCTGGCATTACCTTTCAACCAAAAATACCATGGTTCATACTACTTGGCTATGGCTCTTAGCAAGGTTTTACTTAAACAACTTAGGAACCAATTAACCATTACATTCAGAGTCTAAAATCTCATAGCGCAATTGGATCAACACCGTATTGAGTATAATCATGAAATGACTTGTGAATCTTATTACTACATGTTAAAGTGAGGAAAAACACAAGACGAATTGCTGTATCATGGATTTCTCTTTATATATGTTAATATTCTTATGTTGCTAGTATTTGCCTTTCTTATAGTTTTGCAATGATTACCAATAATAGTTCACAAAAATAATACTCTTCTTCTGTTTACTCCCTGGATGCAATAATATGATTATAAACATGAAGAAATTTATTATAAATTCAATTATTTTGTATGTGGTGGAATATGTTAAACATTAAAGTGTGACGAATGATTGATTATTATATTATATTTGGAGAAATTATATAGAAGAATTCGATCACTATAGAACAGTTGCCTTGAGGAAAGTAACTGTCTCCCATCATTGTATTGGAGTAATAAACAAATATGTCCTCTATTTGTTTTGTTAGTCCATCTAGCTTATAAAAAAAATCTGTAGAAAAAATTTTATTATTCTGTTCACATTTTGTCTGATATATAACATGAATAAATTTAGATAGTTCTTGGACTTGCTAACATTGGATGATAGTCTAGGAATTTTAAACTTTCATGGTGCTATGTGTTGCACATTGCTATGAATAATTACAAATATTGTAGAGGCTTTTAACCCACCAGAAATAATATTAGATTAGTTTATGAATTTTATAGCCTTTCAGTTTATCACATTGATAATTTATCTTACCTTATATATAGGTGTGTCAATTAGATGAAAAACTATGTAAATTTTATGTTGTCACTTAAAAAAAAGCATTAGTTATGTGTCTTACTTCAGTATGTCTTTAGCATACTTTTTTGAATCTAAAACATCTATAAATTTAGAGTGTACACCTATTGATTAACTTTATCTTTGTCAAAGCTACAATAAAAAAACTTTTCTATTTAAATAAGGGAGTGAACACACCTCAATACTTCATTCAACATGTTTAAACAGTTTTTTTAAAATATATATATTCATACAATATACATAATAAAGTACATATTTTATTGTTTGCTATATATATTTAAAATTCAATACATTAGTATATGTATTTTTTCTGGCAGGCTAAAAGCCTTTATCAGTGATACAATAAATATATTTATATTTTATGTTTATATAAATACATATAAATATATATAAATATAATATGTATGTATGTGTAATATTATATGTATTATATGTAAATTATATATTTGTATATAATATAAATATATGAACTAGATAAATATAAATATGTATATGTAAATATACATATAATTTTATTACATAAGAAAGAACAAACCAGATGTGCACTCCAAGAGTTTTTAATGTTTTACAACACATTTCTCTTAAGACACATAATGGACATCACTACTGATATAATAAACTTTATTACTGAAAACTACTGTACTCATTTTAAATATATCTGAAAGTTCATATTTCAAAATTACATTATTCCTGACCCAAACTCAAAATCAGTTAGCTTCCTTATAATGTTACAGCAAACAGACCAACTTTCTCTCATATTCTGACCCCAACTGCCTCTAGGATCAAAAGAGCAGGCTCTTAGTAAACCTTTGTTGATGGACTGACCTACCCAGGAGTTTAGTAGTAAAAGCAGTCTTTCTTATCAGACTTTGTGTTTGAATTTTCAGAGTCAATAATGAGAGGCAGAATAGGTACATATTTCATAAACACACACATACATGTGTACTTGAATAACTACATTTGTAAACTTTGTATTATATATAGGTATATGTAAAAATAAATGTGTATTTATAATTTACATGTAAAGGCTCTGTGTTTTGTATTGTAAAATAAAAGAAATCAAGTACAAAATACACATTCAAAATTTGTGTAATGTCTTTGAGTATTGGTACTATTGATGAATGGACACATTAGAAAAAGAGAAAAATGTTGCTGAGATTGAATAAATCTCCCCCTTGATATGAGTGCTAATGTAAACATATCTTCATAAATAAATTTAAAAATGGATTCATGTATAAAAAGAGTTTTTTAATTGCCAGTTTCTTCTTTCTGTGAAACAAGTGATAATTCTTGTTATTGAGATTTTGAGACTAGAATCTGTTCTGCTCAGAATCAGATTGGTCAGGATTGCAGACTGAAATAACACATTTGGATTTTCCAAAGGTAATTGATTTTTTTTTCTTACTCTGTGGTGTTTTCTATTTTTGTCTTCTGTGATAGGACTATTTACTTTAAACTAGAACACTGAGGTGTATCTATGCTTGTAAAGGTTCCCAGACTTCACTATATACATTGTCACCATGGAAAGTTTACTCCTGGGATTTACTTGATCTTATACCACCTGCCAAAATATTTGTTGTACTCCTTCCTATATTACTGGCAATGTTTTTCTGTCTGTATCTCTTCAGCTCTACCTGTAATTTAATTGTTTCCTGTTTTGTGTTGATTTTTTCCCCACAATGCTCCTTTTTTGTTTGAATGTCTTATCTTCTAACATTAAAAACTCTCACAGTTGTAGTTATTCCTTTGTAACAATTTCTACCAAGTTTCCAACTGCATAAGGAAAAATTGCTTCTTAAAATAAGAGGCCAATTTAGCTACAAAAATTCTGAAAGTTTTAAAATTTATTTATTCAACTTACAAAATATTAAAGTAGATGGCAAAGCAAGAAACTAGTGCAATGCAAACAGCAAAAATATTAAGCTTATAAGAAGTGACTAAAAATTTCAATATCATAGAACAACTTCAGGTCCTAGAAAAATGGCCACATAATAATGGAAAAAAAACAGTCTTGATATTCAGAAGATCATAAGAATACTAATGAATTAATGAAAAGGAATTATTATTATTGTACCCTGTAAATAGTCATAATTTTTTAATGATCTTTTCATTGTTTGACAATGCAGTGAAGGATAAAATTTATAAGACCGACTCAAACATTTTAAAATATTTTATATTCAGTGATGTTTATTCTTGACTTTGAAAAATTTTCTTATTTAAAAAATGATGCTCTCTCTAATAAGTAAAAGTAGTTATATTTACTGTATGTAGTTGGCAATTACTAAAATTGTTTAAATTACTAATTTCTTTTAAATCTATTCTCTGAATACATTCTTATTCCTCAAAATTATGGTCATATTTTATTTTTCTACTTTCTATTCTTTCAATGTGAGTTTCCCTCACATGGGCAGGAGCATGATTGGAAGTAGAAAACATTATCAAAGAACTTTTTTTTATTTTTTACAATAAGTGTCATGAAATAATTGGAAACAAATGAAATAAAATATGTAAAATAGTTTGTGTCATTAATTTATAATTAAACAAAACTGCGCAATTATTAGATCCTCTTGGTATCCTTCCATTACTAATTTTCTCTTTGTATTTCATTTTTTGCCTCATTGTCCAAGTATGTGTCTTATTATTTTTATTGTTATGTAAAATAGATTATAAATTATTGAAAACTGATTATCTCTTTTCTGGTTTCATGACAATCATCATATTTCTAATATTTGATTTATTGGAAATTATGCTTAGACATATGAAAAAATATAATATATAGGAAATTATTTTGCATCAAATTATCTTTCTTAGGAAAATATAAACAGAAATGTCTGTATTTTGAAGCTTTTATTTCTAGAGCATTGAGATTGCTAAAAAAATTACATCCCATGACTTGGCCTTGTTTCAGACCACATAGACAGATATAAATCTTATAACTCTCTCTCCACCAATTTTATTATTTCAATGTCAAAAAGTTTCAGTAATATCATACAGTAACCTCTAAAAATAAAATCATGCTTTCTATAATTGCTCATTGACTCAAAGACTGTTCCAAATAAAACTGGACAAGTAATCATGTGGAAAATGAGGGAAACCTTTTTCTGCTACTTTAGTTTTGAGAAATGACATTTTATTATATTAATATACACTTCATAGTCTTTCCCCGCCTCCAGAAAATTGGCTCTTTGAAGAAAAGGAACTTTACTTTTAGTGATATGGACATCTTTCTTTTTTCTTCTGACTTCCAATTTTTTTTATTTCCTTCATGAATTAAGTTTTAAAAAGTTACATAACATCCTTTTTACATACTAGATAGTGTGTTAGCCATGATTAATAAGAGAGATGTCACAAAATATCATTTCTAAACAAGAGAATTCATCTGGAAATATTTATAAATCATTTGCCTTAGGCAATAAAAGTATACTCTAGGGACTATTAGTAAATGAAAATAAGTATATGAGTCTAATATTTTATTTGAGTCCCTGAAACAACTAGCAGGACATTTTAATAATGTGCTGAATTTATATATTATTAATTAAAGCAAATAATTAACTCATGAGCTGATACTCTGAATGAACCATTAACTTATTAATTCCTCTTCCCTACTGCTTTTGAGATTTATAGTGAAGTACTTATGAGGACTGCTTGTCTGCCCTTCTAAAAGAATTCCATAATGTATCAAAGTGGTGGCCAACTATCATAGTGGTTTTGGTCACTGAAGTGTCTAGGAAATAATTTGCCAGAAGCTAAGCATTTATTCATAATAAACTCTGCCAAGAAAAATGACCTTGCTGCATATTTATAATTTTCAAAGGAAATTTCAGAGATCCACTTTTATTTTTATCCAAAGAAACTGCACAAAACAAATGAAATGAATGAAGTCTTAACTAAATCATTTTGGCAGTGAATAAATCAAAGTTTAGAAGTAGCTGTTAAGTGATTTTAGCAGCTAAAATGCCTCTGAGGCTTTATAGTACTTGAAGAAAGAGCTGCCATTCAATCATTCTGCAGCATATTAATGCATTAAGTGTAAAGATGCCTCTGGAGTTTGGCAGGAACAAAATCATTGAAAAAATGAAATTACCAGTTTCCCTTGGGATGCAGAGATCTGGTGACGAAAATTTCACATTATATACAATTAAAGGATCTAATAAGTTTATCACTAAATGCAATAGTAAATACATGTGATAAATTTAATTGTAGATCTATAAGATTGATTCAGAGAGAAATGTCTTTTTTTTAAGAGAGAGGGAGAGAGAGGGAGAGGGAGAGAGAGAGAGAGAGAGAGAGAGAGAGAGAGAGAGAGAGAGAGAGAGAGAGAGAATTTTAATATTTATTTTTTAGTTCTCTGCGGACACAACATCTTTGTTTGTATGTGGTGCTGAGGATCAAACCCGGGCCGCATGCATGCCAGGCGAGCGCGCTACCGCTTGAGCCACATCCCCAGCCCCAAAGAGAGAGAGAAATGTCTTTTGAGAAAAATCCTTGATTTTTACAATTTCCATAGATTTTTTGAGATTTAGGGGAAAAAGTGTCAAATATCCCATAAAAACTCTAGAATTTACTTAGAATCTGAAAATACATATTAAATAAATAAATAAATAAATAGATAAATTTAAAAAAAAAAGCAGTTCAGTCCTACTGTTATCCAATTGTTCTTAAGCCAGAGTACTACTTGGTGAAATGCCTTCAACAAGCTGGCAAATCCTCATTGCTCTTCTCTACAGCATCTTTTATTTCCTCAAAAAATGTTCACAGTTCCATGTTCTTAATATTTCTAGATAAATTACAAATTCAAAGCTACCTTCAGCAACTTAGCAACTTAGTGAGACCCTATCTCCTATATAACGTCCAAAAAAGGGCCAGGGATGTGGCTAATTGGTTAAGCACCCCTGGGTAAAATAAGTAAGTAAGTAAGTAAGTAAGTAAATAAATAGATTCTAGGTAAAGTAAGGCTTTAGCTACGATTCTTCAGTATTCTTAATTTTCAAGTAACTTTTAAATATTTCTCCAGTTACAGTTATTATCTTGGTTCACTATTTTCCTAGGGTATTCCTTTTTTATCTCACTATTCATGCTCTAAAACATCATACAATCAACATTTGTCAGTGTTGGAAATACTGTGGGAAGCTCAGTGGCCTAGATTTGGATCTTGATTGCTATCTCTTTCTAGTTTTAAACTAGAAATGTTCAGGGGATTTGCACTTGATCATTTGATTCATAATTGAGAAATATGCATACCATGTTTCTCACAACAGCAGTTATGTTTTGCTTCTATGCTATGATAGAGGACAAGAACTTGTATAGGAAACTGTGATGCACAAATTCAATCATACTTTAGGTTGGGTAAAATAGTGGTCTGTTACAATTGCTGATTGGATTTCGTTGCTTACTGCATGTACCAGATATCTGATTCTAAGAGATACCACCACTAGTAAACTTACCCTGGTTTTATGCATCTATATAATTATCTTTAGAGAAGTTATTTAAATCAGAACATTTTGAATGACAAAGGATTTTTTTTAAAAAAAAGGATGTACAATTTTTACTAAGAATTATAGTACTCAGCTATACCTGCTTATAATAATCAAACATGATATCCAGATATAACTCTAAACCTTACTAAAAACAATGAGAAGTTTTAATAAGTTAGGTTAAAGAAGTATTTATTAAAATACTCCACAGTTTCATATGAAAACCTAAATGGTTTCAAGGATATCTATCTATCTATCTATCTATCTATCTATCTATCTATCTATCTACCTACCTATCTATATAATCATACAAAAAGCTATAGTGTTTTCCACAGCTGTAAAAATACAGATGTGAATTGTGAAGCATAACGAATTATAAGTATATCCCAAGACACATCTAATCTTAGAGAAAAAGCTTTCAATATTTCACTTTGAAATATGAAGTTGGGTGTAGTTTTATGTTTTCCTTTTTTTAAAAGTTAATACTATATTGAGTAAATTATTTCCAGTTCTGGTTTATTAAAGAGTATTTTATTTCTTTTAGGTATTTCAGATAGTTTTTTTTTTAATTCAGGAATAGGCATTCTGTCCAGATTGTATGTGTTTTTTAAATATCCATTGCAATTTTCATATTTTCTCCTTTATTTCAATAGGAAAACAGATTTTCAAAGAAAATGATGAGAGAAAACAATATCATTTTGTGGTTTTATTTGTCATTCTTTGAATATGCTGAGCTTTGTGAATATATAAGCTGATGTTCTCCCCAAATCTTGGGAAATTTCTGACATTTTCTTCAAATATTTTCTGTGCAAATCTCCTTCTGTTTTACATCAACCAAGTTCAGTTCTTTCCACCCTTTGACACTGTCCCATGGGTCACTGAAGTTCTGAGAAATTTTCTTCAGTATTTTTTTCACTGTCCTTTCTTTTGAATAATTCCTATTGATCAGTTTTCACATTCATGAACAAATTTTTCCACTATCTACTGTCTTCTATTAAGCCCATTGAGTGATTTTTTCATTTCAACTATTAAAAAGCTCTGTTCAATTTTTGTTGTTTCCACTTCTTGCTGAGACTCCCTGTTTTAGTCAGCTTTTTTGCTGCTGTGACCAAAGGACCTGATAAAAACTATTTCAGCAAAAGAAAAGTTTATTTGATTCACTGTTTCAGAAGTGTAATTCCATAGATGTCTGACCCCATTGCTCTGGGCCTTCAGTCAGGCATAACATCATGGTGGAAGGATGTGGAGGAGGAAAGCAGCTCAGGACTTGGCTATCAGGAAGCAGAGAGAGTTCTGCTAATCAGGTACAAAATATAAACCCCAAAGATACAACCCCAGTGATCTACCTTCTCCTGCCACCCCCTACCTTCCCAAAGTTACCACCCAATTAATCCATATCAGTGGATTAATCCAACAATTAGGTTATTCATCTTATACTCAAATCATTTCACCTCTGAAAATTCCCACCATCATCTCTCACATGAGCTTTTGGAGGACCCCTAAGATCTAAACCATTCTACTCCCTTTCTCTTCACTTACTAAGATTCCATTTTATTTTTAGCTTTATTGAACATTGCTTATTTAGAGTCTTTGTCAGCTAAGTTCAACATAGGTGATATATCTGGTGTTAAAGTATGGATATTAAATATCCCCCCAAAGCACATGATTTGGAGGCTTGGTCCCCAGTGCAACAGTGCAGAAATGAACCCTTAGGAATTAAGTAGATGATGAAAGCTCTTATGACTGGACTAATCCAATTATGGATTCATAGCTTATGTGTTTCAAGGGAGGCTTTTTTTTTTAATAAAAGCAAACTTTTTCTTTTCTTCCTTGTTATGAGGTAAGCAGATTTGTTCTTCTGTGGTTTCCCTGCCATGATGTTCTGTCTCATAAGAGGCTCAAGCAATGCTGCAAAGTAACTAGGGACTGAAACCACTGAAACTGTGAATCAAAATCATATTTCCTCCTTTTGTTTATCTCAGATATTTTGTCACATCAATGAAAAACTGACTAGCACTTTTAGTTTACCTCATAGTGACTGCTGTAATTTTCACTTCATGGGTCACATTACTCATGATCCTTTCCATGTTTAATATGATTTCCTGTTTTTAATTACATATGGTGGGTGACATACTGTTGAGATTAGAATTTCAGTAACTTTAAAGTTCTAAAGGTCTCTCTTACAGGCAGTGAAATTATGGGTTGAAAAATTTAAACTTGTATATGCTTGATTTTATGGTATTTGTGGTCAAATTAGTGAAAAACTTGAGTTTTCTAAGTCCCTCTAACATTGTAGAACCTAAGCTTTATATTATTTTCCTCCTTTGAATCTGATCAGGGTATGATGGTGAGCTCAGGATGGCTCTAGAATATAATTTGGTCTAGGTGTCTTGTCAAGATTTCTGGGATGTTAACGTGGAATTTTAACTGAAATTTGTTTACTAGGTCATTCTGTCATATGCTTCACATAGCACATAGCCTCATCTAGTGCATATACAGCTCTGCTTCAGTTTCTTATTTTATGATGCCTTGACCTTCACAGTTGCTTCAATATAGAATTCTGATTTCTGACTCTTCAGCTTTGTGAGACACTATGTTTTGCTAACAGGCTCCTGTTAGCTCCCTGACAGGGCAAAAGCCCAGTTGAACATGAAACTCTCCTGAAGATTTTCCTTTTTTCTAAAGACTGTCCAATGCCAAAGCCAGTTTTCTCAAATATTCTAGACTCAGATTTACGGTTGTTTAATGAAGGAAGTTCTTTTCTAGTATTATTTACTCTTCAGAGCCTTCCAGAAAAGTTGTCTGTTATCCATTTTTACGGATAGCATTCCAAGATTGGTGAGTTATTATATTTAGCAATTTCAAACTCCTATGTGCCTGTTCATCAATGATGTACCTTAGACATTGACTGTCCACCATGCTAAGGGCCTGGTTTCCTCCACTGAGATGAATGCTGCTTAGACCTCAGATATCTGACCATTCATATAAATGATGTTGTCACCAAATTGATCCTTACAGAAAGAGATAGAAAGGCTGCCCCAAGGAAAGCTGAGGCAATAGGGTCTGTACTCCACGTATATTTATATTACTTTGCTCAGATCCCACTGATAGTCAATCTACTCCTATCTCTGCTTAATGAGAAATTACTATTAGGGTGCCAATGCCCTTATTTTTTATGTTATCATATTATTATAACCTTACTTGAAATGTAGAGGACCTATTATTATATATATGATCCCCCCCAACTTTTTTTTTTTTTTTTTTTTGGTATCAGGGGTTGAACCCAGGGGCGCTTATGCACTGAGCCACATCTCCATCCCTTTTTATTTTTTGAGTCAGGGTCTTACTAAGTTGCTTAGGGCCTTGATAAATTGCTGTGACTGGCTTTGAATTTAGACTCCTTCTGCCTCAGCCTCCCAAGACACTGGGATTACAGGATTGCACTACCACACTTGGTTTTTTGGGCAGGGAAACTTACCATCTTTTCCAGGGGATCCATGAAGACAGCAGCAGGCACTGCAATTTTGTTTATGTAGTAAAGTATAAACAGTAAGTATTAATCCCCTATGTAAATGACCAGTCAACTGGAAAGTACATATTATGTTTAAAATTTCACCTTTATAGCAGAGTATTAATCATACTCATATTAACACCTCTTTATGTCCTGGATTTCCCTATGCATCAATATTAACCTGACTACTCAGATATTAGAAAAGGTATTTGTAAACCCAAGGTATTAGAAATAGACTCTTCTTGAAAACTATTAATGTTACAAATGACTAAATACTATCATTAAATATTACACAATACTTATGAGTCTTACTGCTGGATTGCATTTACTGTAAATTTATTGGACCCCCCAAATATTTGTAAGCCACTAAAAATGAAATATAAGCACACGTTACTATTATCACACTTTCTTACTATGCTATTTAAAATTTAGGGGGAAATCATCTGTAAAAAGTTTCATTTTTTTTTGCAACTGACAATGTATTTGTCTTTTCTAAGAATGAAAACACTTACATAGTATAGAAACATTTTGTTACAAAGAGGACTAATCATATTTACAGAGATATACACATAAAAACACAAATATTTTATGACTATAATGAAAATGCTATGATGGCTGAGTGGATATAAAGTGATTTAGATTAGGTGGTCAGTGAAACCCTATCAAAGGAAGTCATATTTGAAATTAAGTTTTAAGAATGTACAATGCAATCCATAAGAAGAGCCCAGGTGAGAGATTTACATTATAGTCTACAGTGCAAAGGTACTGAGGCTAGAAATGGTTTATGTTGTAAATTGTTATGACTGAGACACAAAGTGGGGGATGCTGTATTTTCAGGTGAGAATGCTTAAGTTAGCAGTGATCGAAAGCCATAATGAATTGTACCATTAATTTTAAAACTCTATACTTGGATGAAATTAATTAGCATTTCTGTATTGCATAAAACTGAACCCTATATTTGGGTAAATTAAAAATATATTTCTGTATATTTAAGACTACTTTTTATTTATTTCTTCAAAAAGCAATGTCTAGTTTATATATCATGTGATTTTGGAATGAAACCCAAGTAAATGAAAATAATTGCTCCCTAAATTAACTTTTTCATCTTAATAGGTATATTTATCATTTAAGAAAGAAATATAATTTCTATAACCATGGGAGCATTTGTATTTTTGCTTTAAATGACAATTAGTAGTATAATTCTTAAATTATATTATTATCTCATATTTTTAGAACCATGTGTTTATACTGAAATATTATTCCTGAAAATATCACTATTCACCAAACATGTAAGTTAATAAAAGATATTTTAAGCTGATAATTTTATGTACTTAACTGTTATTGATCTACTGTACACTGAGTAAAAAATTTATAGTAGCATTTCCTATAGAGTTAGGCCTCCTATATATAGGACATTGACTCCATAAAGACAATGACCTTTGAAATTCAGTACATATATACATATATGTATAGTAGCAATTTTCTACTCAGTAATAATTAAGTTCCAACAATAGGATTAAAGAAAAACTCTGCATAATAATAAGACCAAAGAAGCAGAAATTATTTAGCAAAATTCATTGCAAATCCAGGTAAAATGATTCTCCTGGAGAAGATTAATTTCAAATTGATTATTTAAAATCTACAGGATTTTATTCCATATTAATAGTCAAATAGTGAGGTCAAAGTAGAAGTCTTTCTGTATCTTTCACTTTTACCAGTATTAATGTAGCAGAACACTTTCTTTTTGTATTTTATATGCATTGCTGCATTGCTATACCTTTCTGTACTTCTCAGTAGTATGACAGCTGTTAAAATTTTGATTAATCTTTGGTCATTTTTCTGTAAAATATAAGCAGATGTGAACCAATGATTGCAACTATTATCAAATCATTCAAGCTTTTTAAAGGAAAAACCTATTTAAGAAACACTCATAGTGATTTTTTTATGACAGCATTTAAAACTTCAGTAGTCCAAGATGTCCAAATTAAAGTCATGGCTCTTCATTTTTTTCTTTATGAATAATATATAAGTAAAGCAAAAATGATGTTAGTTCTTATTTTATTTTTGTAAGTAACCTGAAGAGATAAAAAGCAATGATTTTTAGAGAGACGTTTATATTTAATCTTTAAAAATTATTTATTTTTGCTAGTCCTTATAAATTATAATTTAAAATCTTACTTTTTAATAATGTTTTCTCAAAAATAGACTATCTTAAATATCCATTCAGTTTATCTGTCATAAAATTACATATGTTATTGATACCTTCATAGTCAGACTTGCATTTGTTTTCTCTTTTTAAGTCACCAGAGATGAGTGATGTCTTTTATGAAAAATTTTGAATTTCTTTTTAAAGCTTCCTAAACTCTCAGCAACATTATCATCAATGATTGCATTACTCTTAAATGTTTCTCCCACTTGTTCCCAAACATTTCCTCTTGTTATTCTATCTCTTGCTTCTACTAAATTGCTACCTATCACCCAAGACTAGATCTCTGATGCTAAAATGAGAAAATAGATCAAATTTTGTGTAATCTCTTTGTATAAATGTTTTAAAACCTGTCACACAGTTAAGATTGAAGCAATGCATAATTATGTTAGATATATTCTGTGTTAAATAGGCATTTTAGACTAGTGCTTCTCTGAACTCCATAGTTGTAGACATTTTAATACTAAATTTAGCATCCAGTAGTTGATCAATCCTTCCCTTAAGATGTGGCACTGAGTATGATATATCACCACCACTGAACAATGGATTTACTTCCTTTTTTCTTTTATTTGAAGATATATTTGCAATATCAAATGGACACCATACATTGAATTTGTAGTCAATCAAGACTTGTAGTCATAATTTTAGTCATAATTTGTTCCCACTTGTAAAAACCCCATTCTATACTGATTAAATTGGTTTTTTTTTAATTGAATATTGTTCTTAATATAATCCTTTCTCAATTCTTCTACATAAGAATGAACTTGTTTTCCCATAACATTTTGTTTTCTGGTTAATAATTACTTTAGGAATTCCATCCTCTTATATCTTACTATGTTTTTATTTTGAGGATTAAGTCATGTAAATATTTGATAAGCATACCTTTAAAATACTCTCATGAATGCAAGTCAGAATTACTAATAATTTCAAGCCTAAGACATAGACTCAATTTCTAAGTTACATTGGCCTAATAATCAACAGTTGAATGTGGGTAAAATTTTGTTCAGTTACTGATGAATCCTTCTCCTAAATACATTTTAGTCTGTTGTAGGAAAAAAAATATAAATACAACTTCACTTTCAATTTCTTTGCCATATATTTAAAGATATGTTCTAAGGGCCCATCTTTTTTTCCCACAGATAGCCTGGTAAAACTTTCCTTTTTTGAAAATAAGAAACCTCTTCTGCAGGCCAGATGCATAAACTACTTGACAGATGTTGCATCTCTGCTTTAGCTTCCCAATCACTCTCTGAGATGGATTTACTGCTTTTCTATACAAGAAGTGCTGGGTTTCAGTAAAGATGCCAATAATTTCATATGCAATGACCTTGGCATGAAGTAACTTTTCCAAAATTGTGAGACAGCAGCTGTTTGAAACTTATTATTTATCACTGTTACACACAATATGTTTACATTTTCTTCTTTTCTCCCCGTCTCATAACTTCAGTAGTTTGGTTACCTTGAACTGCTATATAAAGGAAAATATGTAAGTGTTCATAGCAATGACGAATATTTAACTCATTAGGATTCTAACTGCAAACATTTGCTTTGGTGAAATGCTAAGCATTCACTGTATAATGGACAGAAAAATCATAAAAGGCACATTATAGTGTGCTCCTTACATCCTTTTATATTGCCTTAGAGAACAGACAGCAGGTCATAAAAACATGATTTTATTTAAGGCTCTGACAGCTTTCATATCAGAAAAATCACAAACATCAGTGTGTGTCTTCACAAAATATTCACATAATAATCATTGAAAATCTCCTTCTTAAGACAAAATGTTTCTGTGATTTCCATATATGAGAAGAATAAGGAAAGAGTAGGTGATCTGAAAATAATACATAATGCAAATATAATGGTAACTTAGAATAAATTTCTGAAATTCTAATTGGTGGAAATTTAATAATCTTTCCTTTACAACCGTTTTGTCTTTCCTGTGGGTCTCTTTGAATTTCTCAATTCCATTTCCTTATTTCAGTGATTTCTTTTATTTATTTTTTTCTTTTCTTTTTGGTGCTTGGGATTGGACCCAGGGTCTTGTGCATGTGAGGCAAGCACTCTACTGACTGAGTTATATCCCCAGCACTGTTTCAGTGATTTCTATAACATAATCATGTACATTGAGGTTGTGTAAATTTTTAAAAGTTCTATCTTTAACCAATTTCATAAGAGTTCATGATCAAAATGTGCCAACATAGAATGAATTTTCAGGAAAAATTGAAAGTTCATCTTTCCACAGAGTTAAGGGAAGAAGTCAGGACCCATGGTATAATCTGCTTCTAAGCTCCATCTTCAGGGAGACAGACTGATGATTTTCTTCTAGAAGGTGAGGCAATCTGTAGACTACCATTAGTTAGAAAAACATGGCTTCTTTTATATTCTGTGCTATATCTGAAAATTCTACTATGCGAAGCTTGTGGGAGGTATCTTTTCTTGGTTGTGTTTTGTTCTGAATCTACTTCTATTTGATTCAAATTCTCTTTTTCACACACAATTACTCTTGATTCTCTCCAACTTTTGAGCTCATGTTCTGTACGTTTTATCATAAATTTAACTTTGATTTGAATTATATCTATGCACTAAGCATATGGATTTACTTTTATCAGACATCCCATGCCCTCTACCTACTCAGACTTAATTTAAAATTAATTTCCAAACTTAGAGTTTTCTAGAAAACACAGAATATAAAGACAACTCTTAATACCAATTATTCAGTCCTTTAAATCAGAATTTCTGATTTAACAGTGTCTTTGTATATAATACCGTAAGCATAAATGGCTTATCAAAAGTTTTTTTTTATTCTTATATTAACTTTTTCAGCATTTTATGACATTTTAAAATATATACAGAAAAATCAAAAAAGAAAAAAGGAAAAAAAAACTACCTCAAACACCTGCATTCTACAACTGAAATATAACAAATAACATTTTACTTTGTTTGCTTTATCATCTGACAATATGTATATCCATTCATTGGCTTGTTATTTAAAGCATTTCAAAGTTAGACACTCAATTATTATACGTCATACATAAACCATTGCTAGTTTCTTTTGTAAACATCAATGATTGCTTTTTTCTTGCTCTATACTTTGTAGACTTGGAATTGAACATTATCTACTTTGATATAAATTATGTCATTCAGTTTAATTTTTTTGAGGTTCTTCTATGTTTATGCATGATTTTGCTTTATATTAGAAAGTAAAAGTGAAATATTTTAAGATACTCCAATGACTTCTTAATACCACAATTTTTATGTTTATATGCAAGAAATAAATTATATAAAGATGAAAATATTTTAAATTGTTTTTTAAATAAATGACTGCAGAATGCATTACAATTCTTTTTTTCCCTTTTTTTAAAATTTGCTTTATTAGTCACACATGACAGTACAATGATCTTGACATATCATACATTTTACACTTCTTATTACACATATACAGTACAATTTTTTCATATCTCTGATTGTATATAAAGTATGTTCACACCAATTCGTGTCCTCATATATGTACTTTGGATAATGATATATATCATATTCCACCATCCTTGCTAACCCCCTGTCCCTCCCTTTCCCACCCACTCCTCTTCCCTATCTAGAATTCATCTATTCCTCCCATACTCCTCCCTACCCCACTATGAATCAGCCTCCTTATATCAGAGAAAACATTCTGCATTTGTTTTTTTGGGATTGACTAACTTCACTTAGCATTATCTTCTCCAGTGCCATCCATTTACCTGCAAATGCCATTATTTTATTCTCTTTTATTGCTGAGTAAAATTCCATTGTGTATATATGACACATTTTTTATCCATGCAAATTGGTGCAGCTATTATGGAAAGCAGTATGGAGATCCTTTAGAAATCTGGGAATGGAACCACCATTTGACCCAGCTATTCCTCTCCTCGGTCTATACCCAAAGGACTTAAAAATCAGCATACTACCCGGACACAGCCACATCAATGTTCATAGCAGCACAATTCACAATAGCTAATCTGTATAGCCAACCTATATGTCTTTCAGTAGATTAATGGATAGAAAATGTTTTTTTAAACAATATTTTCCTGATTAACAATGAATTCCTGGATTGTTAAGCAGTTTCTCTGTCTATAATACCATGTCCTATCCTAGTGCCACCTAAATACATTTATACAAATCATTTTTGTTGATTCTTGATATTGACATTTTTAAAAATATCATTATTTGATTTTGAAACTCTGTCAAGTGAAACTTAAATGTAGATTAGATTTTTCCTAAATTGTAAGAAATAGAAATTGACCTTGATCACCAATTTTAAAGATTATAAGAGTACAAATAGTACATTTTCACCTTTTTCTATTTTTTTAATTGATTATTTAAAGCATTACATAGCTCATGATATATCATCTTTCATACATTTGACTCAAATTGTGTTTTGAACTCCCATTTTCACCCCAAATACAGATTGCAGAATCACATCTGTTACATATTCACATTTTTACATAATGCCATATTAGTGACTGTTGTATTCTGCTACCTTTCCTATCCCCTACTATCCCCCCTCCCCTCCCCTCCACTCCCATCTTCCCTCTCTACCTCCCCTGCTGTTGTTCAATTCTCTCCCTTTTTTTTCCCTCCCCCTTGCCCCTCATAACCTCTTATAATTCTATGTATCATTGAAGGTCTCCTACTATTTCCGTATGCTTTCCCTTCTCTCTCCGTTTCTCTCCCCCCATTCGTCTTTGTTTACTGTAGTCTTTTCCTCATGCTCTTCCTTCCTGTTCTGTTCTTAGTTGCTCTCTTTATATCAAAGCAGACATTTGGCATTAGTTTTTTAGGGCTTGGCTAGCTTCGCTTAGCATAATCTGCTCTAATGCCATCCATTTCCCTGCAAATTCTATGATTTTGTCATTTCTTAGTGCTGCATAATACTCCATTGTGTATAGATGCCACTTTTTTTTTTATCCATTCATCTATTGAGGAGCATCTAGATTGGTTCCACAGTCTAGCTATTGTGAATTGTGTCGCTATAATCATTGATGCAGCCGTATCCCTATAGTGCGCTCTTTTAAGGTCCTCAGGGAATAGTCCGAGAAGGGCGATAGCTGGGTCAAATGGTGGATCCATTCCCAGCTTTCCCAGGAATCTCCATATTGCTTTCCAATTTGGCCTCACCATTTTGCAGCCCCACCAGCAGTGTACAAGTGTACCCTTTTCCCCACATCCCCGCCAACACTTATTGTTGTTTGACTTCATAATGGCTGCCAATCTTACTGGAGTGAGATGGTATCTTAGGGTGGTTTTGATTTGCATTTCTCTGATTGCTAGAGATGGTGAGCATTTGTTCATGTACTTGTTGATTGATTGTATGTCCTCCTCTGAGAAGTGTCTGGTCAGGTCCTTGGCCCATTTGTTGATTGGGTTATTTGTATCTTATTGTTTAATTTTTTGAGTTCTTTGTACATTCTGGATATTAGGGCTCTATCTGAGGTGTGTGGGGTAAAAATTTGTTCCCAGGATGTAGGCTCTCTATTTACCT
Organism: Spermophilus citellus; assembly: GCF_964194105.1. Classification (NCBI taxonomy): domain Eukaryota; kingdom Metazoa; phylum Chordata; class Mammalia; order Rodentia; family Sciuridae; genus Spermophilus; species Spermophilus citellus. Next base: position 62,625,334 of record NC_138182.1, on the reverse strand, counting down.
CTTTTATTGTTTCTCTTGCTGAGAAAAAACTTTTTAGTTTAAATAAGTCCCATTTGTTTATTCTTGTTATTAACTCTTGTGCTATGGGTGTCCTATTAAGGAATTTGGAGCCCAACCCCAGAATATGTAGATCGTAGCCAACTTTTTCTTCTATCAGACGCAGTGTCTCTGATTTGATATCTAGCTCCCTGATCCATTTTGAGTTGATTTTTGTGGATGGCGAGAGAAAGGAATTCAATTTCATTTTGTTGCATATGGATTTCCAATTTTCCCAGCACCATTTGTTGAAGATGCTATCCTTCCTCCATTGCATGCTTTTAGCCCCTTTATCAAATATAAGATAGTTGTAACTTTGTGGATTAGTCTCTGTGTCCTCTATTCTGTACCATTGTACAGAATATATTCTGTACCTGCCTGTTTTGGTACCAGTACCATGCTGTTTTTGTTACTATTGCTTTGTAGTACAGTTTGACCTCTGGTATCGCTATACCTCCAGATTCACACTTCCTGCTTAGAATTGCTTTTGCTATTCTGGGTCTTTTGTTTTTCCATATGAATTTCATGATTGCTTTGTCTATTTCTACAAGAAATGCCGTTGGGATTTTGATTGGCATCGCATTAAACCTGTAGAGAACTTTGGGTAATATCGCCATTTTGATGATGTTAGTTCTGCCTATCCATGAACAGGGTACATTTTTCCATCTTCTGAGATCTTCTTCTATCTCTCTCTTTAGGGTTCTATAGTTTTCATTGTATAAATCTTTCACCTCTTTTGTTAGGTTGATTCCCAAGTATCTTATTTTCTTTGAGGATATTGTGAATGGAGTGGTTTTCCTTATTTCCATTTCAGAGGTTTTGTTGCTGATATACAGGAATGCCTTTGATTTATGCGTGTTGATTTTATAACCTGCCACTTTGCTGAATTCATTTATTAACTCTAGCAGCTTCTTTGTAGACTCTTTTGGGTCTGTTAAGTACATTATCATGTCATCCGCAAATAGCGATAATTTAATTTCTTCTTTTCCTATTTTTATGCCTTTAATTTCTTTTGTCTGTCTAATTGCTATGGCTAGTACTTCGAGAACTAAATTGAATAGAAGTGGTGATAGAGGGCATCCCTGTCTTGTTCATTTTTGTTGATTCTTGATATTGACATTTTTAAAAATATCATCATTTGATTTTGAAACTCTGTCAAGTGAAACTTAAATGTAGATTAGATTTTTCCTAAATTGTAAGAAATAGAAATTGACCTTGATCACCAATTTTAAAGATTATAAGAGTACAAATAGTACATTTTCACCTTTTTCTATTTGTTTAGTGGGCACTTTTCTGTTTCACTAGATTTAGTTTATTAACATTGGGCAAAAAGAGTGTGTAATGGAGTTGTAGAGTTCCATATACTTCCCACCCAAATTGTACTCATGGTCTTTTTATCCCCAATGATTATTTCTCTATTTTTGATCTATAGTCACTAGCAATTTATGTTTTAATTTTTAAATTATTTTTATAAAGGATTAATTAACCACTAGTAAAAATAACTTTCTGAATTTTTATAGAGTGTTGCTGATTTTTGATTAAATTAATAATATTATATAAAACCTTAATGGATAATCTAAATATATTAGTAATTTTTCCAAACTTCTTTTAGCTGCTGTGTGGTACTCATTTTATTCATGAATTAGGTACCCGTGCTTATGTGACACTAAAATTTTTAGTTGGATCAAGAGTGAGGTGTTTTAGTCTACAAAACATAAGTATTTAGGAAGCTCTTATAAGTTCTAATGCTTTCACCATTAGAATAAAGTCCCATCTGCTCAGCTTCTCATATTTTAGAGTCTGTTGTATATCATACTGCATGGCACATAATAAATGCCTGCCAAGTTAAATATTTGGTGGATGAACTATTATACTTCCTAGATATTTATGTTTTGCAAATTACTGGATAATTTTACTTCCTCATGTAGCATGCAGAAGTTCACGGAAAGCATCCATGTAGCTGTCCACAGTTAGAGATTGGCAGTGCACTAATGCCATGACAAGGACATCAGTTAAGATTATATTATATTATTGAAATGGCTGAAAACATTGAGTATGGCACATTCTGAATAGAAAGGAGGAAATGACAACAATAATAGCAAAGAAAAAGATAATTGAAATGATATGAAACTATATGTAGGAATATTTAATGAAGATTAAGAGTCATTGCTTCATGGGTTTTTTTTTCTCTTCTTCTGTAACATGAATTTCATTGTATGTAAAGATGTCAAAGATTTCCCTAGGCTTTATTTAGATGGTTAAATCCACTGGGCTTCATCAAATAAACTCTTAGAAAAAAATAGATGCTAATTTTTATTATTTCTTCTTGAAATAATCTTTTCCATAGGATTGTGGAATATCACAGTCTTTATTTCTTTGTACTTTTTCCTATTTAGGTATCATTTCATGGTTCATTGTGCTTTAACCCAGTGCAATATATTTTACGACCAGGCCTCTGTCTTTTTCTTAGCCAACAGCCTCTTTCAAAGAGACTCCATTCTATACTTCATTTTCAATTATCGTTTAGAAATACAGTACAGAACTGTCATCGGGGTATCAAGTCCATTTATCTGTCTGCTTGACAGTTCCAATTGGATGTCTCTCAGACAAAACTCTATGCATCATAAACAATTCATCTTGTTCTCTGCTCCTGACACCCAGAGCAGCAAATCCCCACTTTCCCTCAGTGTTCTTGGTGATTGGATCATCCTCTCCAGCAGTTGTACAAGCTAGAGTCCTAGACATCATTGTTGACTTATCCTTTCTTTCTCACTTCTATATTCTCTTCAAATTCTGACATTCAATACCTAAATACACCTTAAATTCATCTACCTGATGTTATCCTCAATCAATAGTTTCTGATAATCACAAAACCTTCTTATGTTGACTATTATAATCAATTCTTTAAATTTGGACATTTATGAAAATAAAAATAATAATATAAATAATTACACCAGGCCAATTACATTGCCCTTGACTATTCAAAAATTATTTTCCATATTCAAAGTTCTTAGTCTATCAATACTTACTCCTACTTACTCCCATCCTTCCTCCCCATTGTAAAAACAGTTAACTTTTGAAATGCAAACTGATCAATAACTTCTTTGAGTTGCCCTTAGGATAAATAACACAATTTTGATATAACCTTTAGGACCTTGAACAATTTGGCTCTTGCTTATAGCTTCTCAGCATTTTGCATATGTGCCCACCCACCACTCTTTGCTTTCAGTTTCCCAATGACTATGAATCTTTGCATTTCAAAATTCTGCATGAGTTGTAGCCTCTGAATGATACAATCCCCCCTCCCACTTTGCATACATACTCTCTATTCTTCATTCAAAGTTGAGCTGAAATATAATTTTCTTTACATTTTTTTCTTTATATAATTTCTTGGAAAGGAGACTTTCCAACTGTGCTCAAAATTAATCTCTAAGAAATCCTGAGTAGACTTGGAATCTCTTTTTAAGGATTCTTACATGTAAAACCTATTCAATTGCTTACTTTCTGGTTCCTACAAGAATGGTAGCTTCATATAAGAAGGAATTCTGAATATATAATTTGTATTTAATATTTAGTGATTTAAGAAGTGCATTGCAGAAAAAATGTTTATTGTAAATGTAGGCTCATAAAAGGCTGTAAGAGCTACTATCTTTTCAATATTCTTTTTACTTCAATTCAGTGCTTGAATTACGGTAATTAGTAAATTTCAATTCTGATAAGGCTGGAAAAAGATAAACCAATAGACCACCTTCTTTTCATTTTTGGGTATGTGCCTGCAATCCATATACTAAATTTCCATTACCTGTCTCTAACAAAATTACTATCTCAAAATGGACTCCTAATTGGCAAATTTAATGGATTATCTTAAGTTTTTATCTCCAGTGATTTCTGCAGTATTGACTATCTCTTCTTTAAGGCTTCCCTGTGCCCACGATTGCTGCCATCTTCCATTTTCAGCCTACCCTCTGAATCATATCTTTTATTCTAAGACAAAAACTTCTCCCAAAGGGACATCATACATACCTCATTTCAAGATAGTATGTTCTAGGACAAATTATGATCATCTGTATATTTGACTTAACATTCTAACAGATTTTTAATTTCTCCAAGTTTAAAGTGCATTAGTTTTTATTTCATTTGCAGTAGCCATCATATTTTATATATACTGTTTTTAGTAAATGCATACTAATCTGAGTTTAACATGAGAATTGTTCTTAACAGCTTATGTTTTCATAAAAAATGATTGTGTTGCCCAATAAGTATATTTTTATTACCACATACCGCAATCTGTCTGCTATAATGTTTATTTTTACTGTGATTGTGGGAAAGCAATCTCAATTCAAATATTAGTACATGCTTATAACTCATCCTTCATGCATCCGTTTCTTTGTACATTGTGTCTTATCTTTATTAGATTCTTATTATATTTATAGACATAGCTATTGTGAAATGAAAGGTTTACCTTTGTCAAAGATTTGAAAGTATTTCCAATTTTCAAGGTATATCTTATAGAAGTATGGCAGTTCTACATTTTGTTTCAGATAGTTTCTCACTTTTTATCTTTTTAATGACTCTAATAGAAACACAGTAACAATACTCCTTAAACAAAAATTTTACAATGAGAAATTTTTTATTTTGTGACATTCTATACTAAATTTGAAATTTCATGCTAACTCTAGTATAATAATTATTTAATAGTTCTTAATCATGCATTTATTTGTAATAATCACTGTTTAAATTATTTGATCTATTTGTTAGATTATTTAAAATAAATCATTTGGAAGCTTTATTACTTTATATTTAAAGGAATAATAATATAATTTTGGTAAAGTATAGTTTTGAATCAATAAATTGCATGTTTTATGTAGATAAAACATCTGCACAGGTTTTAAATTATGAAGTTAAATTTCCAAGGACTATATAGTATCAATGACTTAAATATTAAAAAAATTAGTCTTGAAATCTATAGTAAATAATTCATTATAATATTATAATCCATGGTGAAGATGTCTTCTATGAAACTACACACTAGAGGAATTTGTATAACTGAAGATGTGACTGATATTACAGATGTAAATATTCTCCTGTGTAATATAATTTTTTGTCCATGAGACACTATAACCTGTTTTAGAAAGAATTTGGAGGAGACAATTAATCATTGCTAAAGCCAATAAGTAACTTGAATATGTTTAAGAGGCCAAAGAGTCTTCAAAATATTTTTAATGTTTTGTGATTTTATAAGTTCCTGAAGTAGTAGCATATGTAAAAGAAAATCATCATGATGTATTAGAACTATAGTAAGTACGTATAAATGTGATAAAAATATGGTGTCTAATTATTGATGCTCCTGTTTTATTTAGTCAGCTTTTTATTGCTGTGGCTAAAATATCAGAAAAGAACAACTTAGAGGAGAAAAGGTTTATTTTTTGCTCATGATTTCAGAGGTTCAGACAATGGTTTCCAGACTCTATTGCTCTGGGCCTTAGGGGAGGCAGAATATCTTGGCAAAAAGGTGTGATAGAGAGCAGATGCTCAGCTCATAGTACCCAGGAAGTAGAAAGAAAGCCAGGAGCCAGTAACAAAGTCTAAAACCCAAAAGCACACATGCAGTGACTCACCTCCTCTGTCCACATTCTGCCTACTACAGTAACCACCCACTTAATCCATATGAGTGGAATTCACTGATTACGTTACACCTCTTTTAATCTGATCATTTAACTTCTGAAAATTCTTGCATTAGCTCACATATGAAGTTTTTGGGGATATCTCATATCTAAACCATAGCATTCTACCTCTAGCCCCCAAATGCTTGTACCCATATCACAATGCAAAATATATTTAATTCATTTTAAAGAGTTTGGAAAGTCTTAACAGTTCCAGTAGTACCCAAAAGTCCAAGTTCAATATCTCAGCTGAGACTCAAGTCAAACTCTTACCTGTGAAAGTAAAGATGAAAAGCCAATTCATATAAGGGCACAGTATAAGCATTTCCATTCCAAAAGAGAGAAATAGTTGTACAGAAAACAGGGATGAGACCAAAATAAAACCAAAATCCATCTGGGAAAACAAGTCCTACATCCAGCATCTGGGGTACATCGTGTTGTGATGTTCCCTCCTAAGGGCTGTGTAACTCTAGCCCTATTGCCTTGCTAGTTGTAACCCACACAGACTCGCTTGGTTTGTTTCTGCTTGCTTCTTGCAACTTTCCTCAGTAAATGCCACACATTACTGGTATCTCTTAATCTCAGGGGTCTCCACTGCCATGTTATCTTCTTTTTCACTTCTTCATACATGACCCTCCCACAGGCAGCCTGTAGGGATTCTGACATTGATACATTTTGCCTGGCCTTCCCAGATTCCCCCAAGTGCAAATAGGATGTCTTCATGGTTTCTTCTCAAAGAAATTTTTGCTTTTACAAACTTGGGTCTGAAATGGGTGAGGTCTTGCTATAATCCTAGAGATATCCTCAAGCCATCTTTCCTATTGTTTCTGTGCAAAGTACTTAGATATTTGTAGTGGCTCTAATATCTTTAACAATCAAGTTTTCTTAGCCCCAGTTTTACTTACACTTTTCTGGCCAATAAATTCAAGTTTTTCAAATCTTTCTGCTGTGCTTTTTGTTCCTGATAATCATAATAAATTCAGGTAAAAGCCACCATCAATATCCATGTCACTGGATGAATGTTGTGGTGCCCTGAAATTTCCTCCACCAGATAAATTAGTCCATCAACATTAAATCCAATCTCACAGAAAGTCTCAGAACATGGGCAAACTATAGAAATTTATTTGCCAGAATGTCATATGAATAGCCTCAAGTTCAATTTCCAATACCGTCTTCCTTACCCTTTACAATCTCATGAGCCCACACTTTACTGTCCATAGTACTATTGGCATTCTGGTCTTTGGGGCTCCCGTCAGACTTGTCCGTTAAGCTCTGCTTACAATATTCAAAAAGTTTTCCAGTTTGCATCTCTAAATTTTTCCAAGTTCTTCTCCTCATAAATGAACTACAAAGGTTTCTGAACCACATGGTAAGGTTAGTCACAGCAACATCCCCATTTCTCAAGACCATTTTCTGTGTTAGTGTCATTTTATTTTTCTTTTCACTTTGACAAAAAGACTCAACAAGAACAGCTTAGAAGATGAAAAGTTTATTTTGACTTAAGGTGTCAGGGGTTTAGTCCATGGTTATCAGACTCCATATCTCTGGACCCAAAGTGAGGTAGAACTTTCTGGTAGAAAGGCGTGGTAGAGGAAAGCAGCTCAGCATGGTCATCTGGAAGAAGTTTGAGAACTCAGCTCACCAGAGACAAAATATAAACCCTAATGTCACTACTCCCATTATCTACTTTCTCCAGCCACACCCTAAGTACCTACATCTGCCACGTGTGATCAGCGCTGGCTTCATCAAAGAAGGTTTGATTCATAAGAAATTGCTAGTGAATTTTAAATTAAAGAGACAAGACTCTCATTACCTTAAATACCAGCTCTGAGAAGGCTTCTCCTAGCTCCCACCTCCAGCCATCTAATGCCGTGGCAAGGTTTACTGAAGAGGCTAGTGAGAGAGAGAGAACACACCAAGGAGTGGGCTTTTATCGTAGAACAAAAAAATTCAAGGGAAAATCCCATCCAATGAAGGTTAAGGGGGGCCGCATCCCAAGGTCAGGGGTGACGAAAAGGTCTTCAGGGCAGTGGCCAGGCATACCTCTGCACCAACAAGCCCTCAGACCTGAAAAAGGGTGAGGAAGGCTCTGACACAGCTGTGTCTAAGTGCCTCTCACCCAGCCAGGGAGGGTAACTCAAATCACGTGTGAGGATGGCCTCCCACACCTATAGTCACTACCCAGCTAATCCATATCAGTGGTTTAATCCACTGATCAGATTATATCACTCATAATCTTTTCATTTCACCTCTGAAAATTCTTGCATTGTCTCACACATGAGCTTTTGTAGACAACTAAAATGTAGATCTTAACAGATCCTGTTTCTCTCATATTTCAAAATAGAAGATTCATAGATATTGTGTGATTTTAGCTTTATATAACTTATTACGTTAGTAATCTAGGTGTCTTCATGTTCCAGGAAGATCATTAAGATTATTAAATTTGCAGTTATTAAATTGTAAAAATAGGATTTGGATCTGTTAGCCTACCAATAAACGTGTTATCTCATCAGTGGCCTATGGCAGATAAAAAAGGAACTTGTTGGGCTGGGGATGTGGCTCAAGCGGTAGCGCGCTCGCCTGGCATGCGTGCGGCCCGGGTTCGATCCTCAGCACCACATACCAACAAAGATGTTGTGTCCGCCGAGAACTAAAAAATAAATATTAAATAAAAACTCTCTCTCTCCTCTCTCCTCTGTCACTCTCTCTTTAAAAAAAAAAAAGGAACTTGTTTTTTTCTTGGACAAATATAAACACCTCTCTGATGTGAAAAACACATCTATGAAATTCAAAAATCTACTGCAGGTTTTTTAAGCATTGGGAAAAGCAAATGAAAAACATTTTCTAGAAACAAAAGCAAAATGGTGTCTATTGCTGGAAGAGATACCAAGTGGTATAAAGTAAAATAGATCTTGATCAGAGTTCTGTATTGTATCTCATGTGCAACATTCACCCTTAAACAATGGATAGAAATTTCTCTTTAAAATGATTGCCTGATCTGTATTTCAGTTAAAACATCTCTAACATGAAGATATAATATTAGTCCTTTCATAAGGTTTCTATTAATATCTGTTGAATTTATATATATATATATATATATATATATATATATATATATATATATATATCAGAATTTGATAGATATTAAATACTCAGTAAACATTGACAATTTATAATTTTATAATTTAGGTATATCTCTAAGGAGATACAAGAGATTGATTTCCAAAAATGAAAGGAAATTTTTGGCACAAAAAATAAGAATTTTTTATTTTGAATCAATTGCATATGAAAAGATGAAAAATAGTTTATAATTTAGCAAATTTAGAAATGAGCAAGCAATCAAAGGTAAGAAATGTCAAATTTTAGATAAGAAAATGTCTCAACACATTTAAGGAAAAGAGTAAAGATATTCAATAAAAACAAAAATATGAAGAAGGAAGCAATAATCAAATATAAACACAAAATACATATAATCTTTATAAGCAATATGATTAAATAAAGAAGATTAAGATGAAGTTTCCACTGTGATTAGCAATACAGAGATATATATAAAGAATGAAATGATTCCATTAGACATTAATATTTTAAAAATTAAGAATTAATAGATATATAGATGTTATGGGTAATAATAAAATTTTATACATTGGTGAACTTTATTTTTTTTTTGTTTTTTTTTATTGGATGTTCACAACATTACAAAGCTCTTGACATATCATACTTCATACATTAGATTGAAGTGGGTTATGAACCCCCAATTTTACCCCAAATGCAGATTGCAGAGTCACATCGGTTACACATCCACAATTTTACATAATGCCCTATTAGTAATTGTTGTATTCTGCTACCTTTCCTCTCCCCTACTATCCCCCCTCCCCTCCCCTCCCTTCTCTCTCTACCCCATCTACTGTAATTCATTTCTCTCCTTATTTATTTATTATTTTTTTTTTATTTTTTTTTTTTAAACTTTTTTTTTTTTTTAAAGAGAGAGTGAGAGAGGAGAGAGAGAGAGAGAGAGAGAGAGAATTTTTTAATATTTATTTTATTTTTTTTAATTCTCGGCGGACACAACATCTTTGTTGGTATGTGGTGCTGAGGATCGAACCCGGGCCGCACGCATGCCAGGCGAGCGCGCTACCGCTTGAGCCACATCCCCAGCCCTCTCCTTATTTATTTTCCCATTCCCCTCCCAGCCTCTTATATGTAATTTTGTATAGCAATGAGGGTCTCCCTTCATTTCCATGCAATTTTCCTCATCTCTCCCTTACCCTCCCATCTCATGTCACTGATTAATGTTACTCTTTTCTTCCTACTCTTCCTCCCTGCTCTGTTCATATTTGCTCTCATTATATCAAAGAAGACATTTGGCATTTGTTTTTTAGGGATTGGCTAGCTTCACTAAGCATAATCTGCTCTAGTGCTGTCCATTTCCCTGCAAATTCTATGATTTTGTCATTTTTTATTGCTGCATAGTACTCCATTGTGTATAGATGCCACATTTTTTTTATCCATTCATCTACTGAGGGGCATCTGGGTTGGTTCCACAGTCTAGCTATTGTGAATTGTGCTGCTATGAACATCGATGTGGCAGTATCCCTGTAGCATGCTCTTTTAAGGTCTTCAGGGAATAGTCCAAGAAGGGCAATAGCAGGGTCAAATGGTGGTTCCATTCCCATCTTTCCCAGGAATCTCCAAACTGCTTTCCAAATTGGCCGCACCAATTTGCAGTCCCACCAGCAATGTACAAGTGTACCGTTTTCTCCACAACCTCTCCAGCACTTGTTGTTGTTTGACTTCATAGTGGCTGCCAATCTTACTGGAGTGAAATGGTATCTTAGGGTGGTTTTGATTTGCATTTCTCTGACTGCTAGAGATGGTGAGCATTTTTTCATGTACTTATTGATTGATTGTATATCCTCCTCTGAGAAGTGTCTGTTCAGGTCCTTGGCCCATTTGTTGATTGGGTTATTTGTTATCTTATTGTCTAATTTTTTGAGTTCTTTGTATACTCTGGATATTAGGGCTCTATCTGAAGTGTGAGGAGTAAAAATTTGTTCCCAGGATGTAGGCTCCCTATTTACCTCTCTTATTGTTTCTCTTGCTGAGAAAAAACTTTTTAGTTTAAGTAAGTCCCATTTGTTGATTCTTGTTATTAACTCTTGTGCTATGGGTGTCCTATTAAGGAATTTGGAGCCCGACCCCACAATATGTAGATCGGAGCCAACTTTTTCTTCTATCAGACACAGAGTCTCTGATTTGATATCAAGCTCCTTGATCCATTTTGAGTTAACTTTTGTGCATGGCGAGAGAAAAGGGATTCAGTTTCATTTTGTTGCATATGGATTTCCAGTTTTCCCAACATCATTTGTTGAAGATGCTATCCTTCCTCCATTGCATGCTTTTAGCCCCTTTATCAAATATAAGATAGTTGTAACTTTGTGGATTAGTCTCTATGTCCTCTATTCTAAACCATTGGTCCACCCGCCTGTTTTGGTACAAGTACCATGCTGTTTTTGTCACTATTGCTTTGTAATATAGTTTGAAATCTGGTATCGCTATACCGCCTGATTCACACTTCCTGTTTAGAATTGCTTTTGCTATTCTGGGTATTTTATTTTTCCATATGAATTTCATGATTGCTTTGTCAATTTCTACAAGATATGCCGTTGGGATTTTGATTGGCATTGCATTAAACCTATAGAGAACTTTTGGTAATATCGCCATTTTGATGATGTTAGTTCTGCCTATCCATGAACAGGGTATATTTTTCCATCTTCTAAGATCTTCTTCTACTTCTCTCTTTAGGGTTCTGTAGTTTTCATTGTATAAATCTTTCACCTCTTTTGTTAGGTTGATTCCCAAGTATTTTATTTTTTTTGAGGATATTGTGAATGGAGTGTTTTTCCTCATTTCCATTTCAGAAGTTTTGTCGCTGATATACAGAAATGCCTTTGATTTATGCGTGTTGATTTTATATCCTGCCACTTTGCTGAATTGATTTATTAGTTCTAGTAGTTTCTTTGTAGACCCTTTTGGGTCTTCTAGGTATAGAATCATGTCATCTGCAAATAGTGATAATTTAAGTTCTTCTTTTCCAATTTTTATGCCTTTAATTTCTTTCGTCTGTCTAATTGCTCTGGCCAGTGTTTCGAGAACTATATTGAATAGAAGTGGAGATAGAGGGCATCCCTGTCTTGTTCCAGATTTTAGAGGGAATGCCTTCAACTTTTTTCCATTCAGAATGATGCTAGCCTGAGGCTTAGCATAGATAGCTTTTACAATGTCAAGGTAAGTTCCTGTTATCCCTAATTTTTCTAATGTTTTGAACATAAAGGGATGCTGTACTTTGTCGAATGCTTTCTCTGCATCTATTGAGATGATCATATGGTTCTTATCTTTGAGTCTATTGATGTGGTGAATAACATTTATTGATTTCTGTATGTTGAACCATCCTTGCATCCCAGGGATGAATCCTACTTGGTCATGGTGCACAATTTTTTTGATGTGTTTTTGTATCCGATTCGCCAGAATTTTATTGAGGATTTTTGCATCTAGGTTCATTAGAGATATTGGTCTGTAGTTTTCTTTCTTTGAGGTGTCTTTGTCTGGTTTCGGAATCAGGGTGATGTTGGCCTCATAGAATGAATTTGGAAGAGCTCCCTCTTTTTCTATTTCCTGAAATAACTTGAAAAGTATTGGTTTTAATTCTTCTTTAAAGGTTTTGTAAAACTCCGCTGTATACCCATCCGGTCCTGGGCTTTTCTTGGTTGGTAGTCTTTTGATGGCTTCTTCAATTTCATCCATTGATATTGGTCTGTTCAAATTGTGTGTATCCTCCTGACTCAGTCTGGGTAAATCATATGACTTAAGAAATTTATCGATGTCTTCACTATCTTCTATTTTGTTGGAATATAGGTTTTCAAAATAATTTCTAATTGTCTTCTGTATTTCTGTAGCATCTGTTGTGATATTGCCTTTTTCATCCCATATGTTAGTAATTTGAGTTATCTCTCTTCTTCTGTTCATTAGCATGGCTAAAGGTCTGTCGATCTTATTTATTTTTTCGAAGAACCAACTTTTAGTTTTGTTAATTTTTTCAATAGTTTCTTTTGTTTCAATTTCATTGATTTCCGCTCTAATTTTAATTATTTCTAGCCTTCTGCTACATTTGCTGTTGTTTTGCTCTTCCTTTTCTAGGGCTTTGAGATGAAGTGTGAGCTCATTTATTTGTTGGTTTTTTCTTTTTTTGAGGAATGACCACCAGGCGATGAATTTTCCTCTTAAAACTGATTTCATTGTGTCCCATAGATTCCGATATGTTGTGTCTGTATTTTCATTTATCTCTAAGAATTTTTTGATTTCCTCCTTTATGTCTTCTGTAACCCATTGATCATTCAGTAACATATTGTTCATTTTCCATGTGATGTAGGATTTTTCCTTCCTTCTTTTATCATTGATTTCCAGTTTCATTCCATTATGATCAGATAAAATGCATGGTATTATCTCCACCCCTTTATATTTACTGAGGGTTGCCCTATGGCATAATATATGGTCTATTTTTGAGAAGGATCCATGTGCTGCTGAGAAAAAAGTATATCCATTTGATGATGGTTGATATATTCTATATATGTCAGTTAAGTCTAGGTTATTGATTGTGATATTGAGTTCTATAGTTTCTTTATTCAATTTTTGTTTGGAGGATCTGTCCAACGGTGAAAGAGGTGTGTTGAAGTCACCCATAATTATTGTGTTGTGGTCTATTTGATTCTTGAACTTGAGGAGAATTTGTTTTATGAATGTCGCAGCACCATTGTTTGGTGCATAAATATTGATAATTGTTATGTCTTGTTGGTGAATGGTTCCTTTTAACAGTATATAATGACCTTCTTTATCCCTTTTGATTAACTTAGTCTTGAAGTCGATTTTATTCGATATGAGGATGGCCACTCCTGCTTGCTTACGAGAACTGTGTGCGTGGTATATTTTTTTCCCATCCTTTCACCTTCAGCCTGTGTATGTCTTTTCCAATCAGATGTGTCTCCTGGAGGCAGCATATTGTTGGATTTGTTTTTTTTAATCCATGATACCAGCCTATGTCGCTTTATTGGAGAGTTTAGGCCATTAACATTCAGAGTTACTATTGATATATGGTTTGAACTTCCATCCATGTTTGATTGTTTATCCTTTTTTTTAAAAAAAAAAATATTTAGTTTGTTTCTCCGTGAATATCTTTCCCCTCGCCCTCTGTCTTTACTGAGGCACTTCCCACTGATGGTTTTGGTTATTGTTTTTCATTTCTTCGTCGTGTAGTGTTTTGCTCAAAATGCTTTGCAATGCAGGTTTTCTGGCTGCAAATTCTTTTAACTTTTGTTTATCATGAAAGATCTTTATTTCGTTGTCATACCTGAAGCTTAATTTTGCTGGATACAGAATTCTTGGTTGGCATCCATTGTCTTTCAGTGTTTGAAATACATTGTTCCATGACCTTCTTGCTTTCAGTGTCTGTGATGAAAAGTCCGTTGTTAACCGTATTGGTTTACCCCTAAATGTAATCTGTCTCCTTTCTCTTGTAGCTTTTAATATTTTCTCTTTGTTCTGTATATTGGATATCTTCATAACAATGTGTCTTGGCGTTGGTCTACTGTGATTTTGTGTGCTCGGTGTCCTGTATGCATCTTCAATTTGTATATCTGTTTCCTTTTTTATTTCTGGAAAGTTTTCTGTAATTATTTCATTCAGCAGGTTTCTCATTCCCTTGGTTTGAATCTCTATACCTTCTTCTATCCCGATGACTTGTAAGTTTGGTTTCTTCATGTTATCCCATAACTCTTGGATGTTTTTCTCGTGATTTTTTACCAGCCTTTCTGAGTTGGCTAGACTCTTTTCAAGATGGTATATTTTGTCTTCATTATCTGATGTTCTGGTTTCTACTTGTTCCACTCTGTTAGTGATACTCTCAATTGAGTGTTTAATTTGGTTTATCGTTTCCTTCATTTCTAGAATTATTGTTTGATTATTTTTTTATGATCTCTATCTCCTGATAAAGATGCTTAACTTCTTCTTTTAGCTGTTTATGTAATTCATTCTCAATGTGTTCTTTCGCTGCTTGAATTTGCTGTCTTGTATCCTCTTTGATGTTCCATTCCATCTGTCTAAGGTGTTCCTTGAGGTCTTTATATGACCATTTTTCTGATGACTCTAGGTCCTCCTGAATATTTAGGCTATCCTGCATTGTTTGTACTCCTTTTCTTCCTTGTTTCTTGAAGCTGCTCATGTTGCTTCTTGTTCTGATTGACTGCTGAGTTACTGTTTATTCCTATAAATTTATTTGATGCTAGGGAGGAAAGGTATTAGAAGGGAAGGGAAGAAGTCACTAAGGAGAATGAGAGTAGGCAGGTAGAATTCAAGGAAGGGGGGATAAGAAAAATGAAAAGACAAAAGAAGAAAGAAATAGGAACTAAAAAAGAACAAAAATTTGAAAAAATATTAATAATAATTAAAAAAATAAAAATTAAGATTAGAAGAGAAAGAAGAAGAAAAAAAGAAAAAAAAAACAAGATAGAAAAATGAAGATGAAAGAAAAACCCCAATCAAAAAAAAAAAAAAACTAATAAATGCCGTCTTAGAGTTTGATTAACTTCTCTTCCACTAGGTGGCGTTGTGCCTACCAGGTCAAGTCTTTCCCGTCAGTACGCGGGAACCAATCACTGTGCAGCAGCTCCTCCCAGACTGGGCGAGTCTCCAATCCTGAGTGCCTAGGGCCTCCTCTTGTGTCCAATCACTTCCACTTTTCCTCTAGCCAGGCCCCTCTCACCACAATACTGGCTACACGCCAGGTCTGCTGCTCCCGGGAGCCCTGTTTTCATGAACGACTGGGCTCACTCCTCCAGATTGCCATTCCCTCAGACCCTAAGTTTGTAGAGCTTGGTGCTGAGAATCCTCAGCGAATTTTACTTGCCCTCCGGTAGCCACACCCCCGTAGCTGGTGCAAGAGACCTCAGCAGCCAGCCCTGGCGGGAGCGGCAGTCCCACACCAACTCTGACTCCCTCGGGCTGGCTGTAGCACTCACGGGAGAGCTGGGAGGGGCTCTTAAGTTTTCCCCGATGCGTGGAGAGGGAAAGCCAGGGGTCCACACACCTGTAGCAGCAGGCTTCAATGAAGTTATCTCCTCCGCTGCAGCCCTGCGACACCAGCCCTCCGCCACAGTGGTGTCCTCCGCAAACAGTGACAGTTCGCCTCCCCCTGCCGGGCGACCAACGCCACGGGCGGGTCCCCACTGTCTCCCAAGCCCCGCCTGGACCCTGCGGCCACTACCCCGAAGGCCCGGCAGGCATCCACGTCCGTAGGATGAGAAGGGCTGACCAGCCGCCTCAGCCGGATGGCTTAATGCTGAGTCGCAGGTGTCTGTCTCAGCTTTTCAGACGCGGTGGTGCGGGGCACGGACCATGGAGGGGCTTACTCACTTCCCGCCGCCATCTTTCTCCTCTCGCTATTTCGGGATGATGGCGGGGTGCTGGCTCGCTCTCTCCGGTGTGTCTCAGCCTCGAGCTCCCACGCCTCTCTCCGCCACGGCCTCCACAGCCAGCGCTGCCCTGGTCGCTCTCTCCGCCCCTGGCGTTCCCGGCTTCTAGCCGCACCGCGGCCCGGTCCGTGTCTTTCTGGCTCGTAGCTCCAGCGGCGCCCGGGGCCGGGGAGGCGACGGCCCGTCTCCGGCAAGTACCACAGTCTCCGGGCCCTGAGTCCCGGCGGCCACAAACCTACACTTCTAATAGACCTACCAGATCCCGGCAGGACCCCTCTTCATGGAATTTTGCTAGAAGTTCCTCAGTGTGAAGACTGCCGCTGTTCCAAAGGGTCTTTTTGATCTCGTTAATGTGGAGACATTAGAATCACTGCTTCCTCGTCGGCGGCCATGTTCCCTCCCCCACATTAGTGAACTTTAACATATTAAATGAAAACTCTTCTGAGATAAGAATTTATAGCATACAAAGCCAAAAGTCATATAAAATAATTAGGAAATTATTTGCAACTAATGTCACAAACAACATGGATTAGGACAAATATTATTTATGTATGAAGTATTAACATATAGTTTGATTTTTGTATATCATATATGATATATTTTAATACTGATTAGGTGTTTATTTCTAGTTCAAATATTTTCACTTTAATATGGAATTCTTTTTATAAACATTATTTTCATAGAAAGCATATGGTTTGGGTGTGAGGTATTCCCCAAAAGTTTATGTGTAAGATGATGCAAGAAGGTTCAGAGGAGAAATGATTGGGTGGTAAAAGTCTTAACCCAATCAATGAATTAACCTCCTGACAGGAATTAACTGAGTCAGGTAACTGAAGTGGTAGCCTGTGGCTGGAGAAAGTGGTTCACTGGGAATATGGCTATGGGGTATATATTTTGTATCTGGAGAGTGGAGTCTCTCTCTCTTTCATTATATGAGGTGGTTCCCTCTGCCACATTCTTCTGCCATGATGTTCTGCCTCATCTTGAGCCAGTTATCTATGGACTCAGACCACTGAAATCATGAGCCTTCAAATAAACTTTTCCTCCTCTACAGTTGTTCTGGTCTGGTTAAAAAGCTGACTGATACAGAAATGAATGTCCTTCAAATATTATGTAGATTATAGCAAACATCACTCATCAGCTGAGTTATCTTTATATAAATTTCATTGTTATGCTTGAGTACTTTTTGTCTGAGAAAATCAAAGTCAAAAAATCTCTCTTTAAAGAGAAAGAGAAATGCAAATTAACCCTGTTATGTAAAAATTCTCTGATTATTTCATAACGTCCCAGTCGGGATTTTCCTTTGAACTATTTTTTTCTTTTATGTTTCTTTTACATTGATAAAAATGCACCAAGCAAATGTCATTCAGTTGTAATACAGTTGACTACAACTAAGATATAAATCCAAATTATATTTAATGTTTCTATATGTGTTTTATAATATTTAACAGAGTGCAAAATTGATTTTAAATTAGAAAACTCCAGGAATTTTCTTTTGGGTCACTTTAGCTTCATGTTTATTTACAAGATAGTACATATCAGTGTATGATAATGTGGGCTATATTTATGTTTACATCACCACATAAAATAGGTTAGTATAACAGCTTATTTTTTTATATTAAGTAAGGTGTGAAGACATTTCATGTAAGGTCATCACATTAGGCAAAACAGAAACTATTTAGAAATAAGAATCTATCACCATATGGAATTGTTGAAGTTCAATTGTAGTTTTCAGTGGAACAAGTTTTCTAATTAAAATCATTCTGAGCCTGGTGTGATGGTGCATGCTGGTAAGCCCAGTAGTTTAGCAGGTTGAGGCAGGAGTATTAAAAGTTGGAGGACAGCCTAAGAAACCTAGCTAAGCCCTAAGCAATTTAGAGAGATCCTGTCTCAAAATACAAGATATAAAAAGGCTGGGGATGTGGCTAAGTGGTACAGCATCCCTTGGTTGAAGGAAAAAAAAATCTGAGAATTATTTATTATGGAACACTTGCAAAATTTAACTCCTAAATTTCAAAAATATTTTTGACTTCAAAATAATGATGAAAAAATAAAATAAATAGATTTTATTAAATACCACATGAGTAATTATTATTTCTTTTTATGTTTTTCTCTAGAATTTAATACCACTTTAAAATAATTTGGAAAAAAGTTAATAAATATTGAATTAGCTACAGATTAATATTTATAACTTGACCCATTTTTATTTTCATCATAAATATAATTTTAGGGTTTATTTATTAATAAATAACAATCCTGTGAAAGAATCTAATTTAGAAAAATAGTTTTCCATGGTGCTAGATTTCTATATGTATGATATTAAATTCACAACCTCAGCTAGAGGGACTAATCTGTAGTTATTTTTTTGTGTCTTTTTTTAGTAGACTTATCATTTTTATTTTGAAGCAGCCTCTGGAAGACTGATATAGAAAATACACATAGCATTTTTATGACTCCTTGCTTTTACTTGCATCTGGCTCCTAACTAACACAAAAATTTAGGGGAAAAACTGTATGTCTATATGTTAAAAGCTTGCTAATGAAATACTTTATTTTCTCTTAAAATATGAATCCTCTTCAACTGCTCTGTAATTATTTAGCTTCTTGAATTAGTTTGCTTCTTTTTTGATTATATTTTATTTGTGGAAATTGTTTCTCAAAAATTAAGGGCAAATAAAGACTTTCTCAGATGAAAGAAAACTTGTCCCTCATAAAGAGTTTTAGCTGTTAGCTTTAAAGGATATCGAAAGGACACAATCCCAACAGAAAAAAAAATAATAGTAGCAGAAGTTCACAAGATTCAGAATGCAAAGATCAATGGAACTGTGGGAAAAAAGATGAATATAACGAACTAATTGTCTTTATATGAGGTTCTTAAATTACATATGATGGTGGAAGAAAAATATAGCACTATCTAATGTGCTCATTACCTGTAGTAAAAATAAGTAAGATAGTCTTTTTAGCAAATGGTGCAGGGAAAACTGGACATTCATATTTAGAATAATGAAGCTGGACCCTTCACATCTTGCCCAAAAGTCAACTCAAAGTAGATTAAAGACCTTGGAATTAGACCAGAAACTCTGCACTGCTAGAAGAAAGATAAGTCCAACACTTCAACATATAAGCACAGGAACCAACTTCCTAAACAAGACACTATACTGCAAGAAATAAAACTAAAAATTAGTAAGTGGGATGGCATCAAATTAAAAAGCTTCTGCACAGCAAATGACACAGGAGTGTGAAGTGAGAGCCTACAGAATGGCAGTAATATCCAGAATATATAAAGAACTCAAAAATGCTTTAACATCAAATAAAGTAAATAACCAAATTAATGAGTGGGAAAAAGAACTAAATAGACACTTGTCAAAAAGAAGAAGAAGAAGAAAAAAAAGACATACAAATGGCCAACAAATGTATAAAAAATATTCAACATCTCTAGCAATCTGGGAAAATCAGATCAGAACCATATTGAGATTTCATGTCACTCCAGTCAAAATGGAAATTATCAAGTAAACCAATAACCCTAAATATTGGTGAGGATGTAGGTAAAAGGGTACATTTATACATTTTTGATGGGACTTCAAATTAGTGAAGCCGTTCTTGAAAGCAGTATGAATATTTCTCAAAAAACTAGGAATGGAACCATCAAATGAACCAGCTATTCCACTCTTTGATATATTTCCAAAATACCTAAAATCAGCACACCCTAGAGATGCAGCCACATCAATGTTTATGGCAGCACAATTTACAATAGCTAAACTATGGAAATGTTATGATTTGGATGTGAGGTGTCCCCTAAAAGCTCACATGTGTGACAATGCAAGAAGGTTCAGAGGAGAAATGATTGGGTTATGAGAGTATTAACCCAATCAGTGAATTAATCCCCTGATAGGGATTAACTGAGTGGTAACTGAAGTGGTAGGGTGTGGCTGGAGGAGGTGGGAATTGGGGTGTGGCTTTTTGGTACATATTTATATCTGGCCAGTGAAGTCTCTCCCTCTGCTCCCTGATGACCATGTGATCTGCTTCCCTCTTCCACACTCTTCTGCCATGATGTTCTGCCTTATCTGGAGCCCCAAGGAATGAAGCTGGCCTTCAATGGAC
This sequence comes from Spermophilus citellus, assembly GCF_964194105.1. Classification (NCBI taxonomy): domain Eukaryota; kingdom Metazoa; phylum Chordata; class Mammalia; order Rodentia; family Sciuridae; genus Spermophilus; species Spermophilus citellus. The sequence continues at coordinate 62,605,012 of NC_138182.1, read as the reverse complement.
TAAGACCTCTGAAACTCTGAGCTCTCAAATATACTTTTCCTCCTCTAATTGTTCTGGTGGGGTCTTTTAGTCACAGTGGAGAAAAAAATTGACTAAAATAGGAAATACCACAGATGTCCTTCAATGGTTGAATGAATAAAGAAAATGTGGTATATATACACAATAGAGTATTACTCATCTATTAAAAAGAATAAAATTATGTCATTTGTAGATAAATGGATGGAATTGGAGAGTATCAGGCTAAGTGAAATAAGGCAGATCCAGAAAGTAATTTATTATTTTTTCTGCAAAATCTAGTTTAAAATAAGGGGGAAGAGAGAGGAAGAAGGGAAAAAAATAGGGGAAGGGTTTGTGGGAATTCCGTAAAAATAAAAGAAAGATCAAGTGAGTAGTAGGAGATTGTCAGGAAGGGAAGAGAAATGTGATAAGGGAAAGACAATGGAATTAACATGAATTAATATTCCAATGTACATATATGAATGTACTACACTGAATCTCACCATTATGTGAATGAACAAGACATAAAACAAAAAAATGTAATTAAATAGATCAGTAGAGTAGAGGAAAGGAATCAGGAGGAAGGAGGATGGGGGAGGGTAAGGGTAAGAACAGGGTTCTAAATTGGAACAAATTATATTTCGTACATTTATAATTATGTCAAAGTTAATCCTAATGTTATCTATAACTATTATAAACTAATAGGGAAAAATAATAATATGGAGACAGAGAAATTGTTACTAAATACAACCTAGGAATGTAACATCCATAGATGTGCTTTCTTTACTTATAATTCAAAATAGGAGCAAGGAAAGGTTGTCATGGAAATCGTGTTCAACACAAAATTTGAAATAAGACAGATTAGTATCCAAGATGAAAGGAATATCACTCTTTTAATTATATATTTCCTGATCTTTTTATCATAGCATTATGTAGATTACATGAGATACCATGCCCTCTATGTTCAGCATAATGCTTGTAATCTTGTTCCATGATCATCATAACACCATCTCCAGTAAACTTCTGTTGGCACATTATAACCAATAAGTAGAAGTTATATTGGGAGAGCTTTTTGCTTCACATAAAGATTTTCTAAAATTAGAACTGTTGCAAAGTGGAATAGGCAATATTAGAAAGAAAACCAAAGAACCAATTCTGGTACCAAGATTATGGAATCTAAGCACCAGCTTCTAATAAAATCACTGGGTTACTAAAAGAAAGGACTAATTTAGTTTCAGAGAAATATTAAAAGAGTTAATTGTCTTATCGTTAAGCAAAGATTTAAAAATACAAAGTCAGGTTAAACAGAGTTAGGCGTCAATGTGAAAAGGTTAAGAGCAAAGATGGAACATTTTGAGTAACAATACAAATAACAATCACAATGGATTAGAACACACCAAATATGTTGACTAAAATAGGAATGATACTAATAACAACACAAATAAAAAATATGTAAGATGCTATGATACTAATAACAACACAAATGATACTAATAACAACACAAATAAAAAATATGTAAGATGCTCATATTTAAAAAGTGGTATAATAGTCAAAAGATCCACTTGAATGCAACTTTTCAGCACTTCACCACAGTGATAAAATGTCATATTAGTAGTCGGTAGGTTACATATGTATACTATAATACTAACATTAACCTGTAAGTAAACTATACTAAGTAATTAAAAATAACTATAAATTTAAAAAGCTGGTTCTAAAATATGTTCACATAATAAAAAATGGAGACAAGGAATAGGAAACAGGGAAATACTATTTCAAATATGTGTCAACAGTATTCACTTTGCAACATAGGACTCTGAAGTCCATATTTTTTCCTCTCCTCCTTCAGCCCATAATTAATTTGGAAGATGGTCTAAGTATTAAATAATGACTGTGATTTTTATGTTCTAAAGTATTGAAACAATGTGATTTTCAGTCATTGGGCTGTAAGAACACTCAAACTTCCTATAATGCAGTTCTTGTTAACAGGAAATGTCGTGCTTTAATTCTAAGACTGATTCTAGTTACATCTATTGAAGAACAAAAATTTTTTAAGGATGACCAAATCCATAGAGAAAATAAAGATTACATTGATTATAACCAAAGTTAAATACAACAGGTATAAAACAATGTAGCATAATTAACTTATGAAAGTCTTAAGTAACTCATACATTTAAAGAAATAAAATGTCTTCTCTATCATTTCTTTAATATATTCCAGAAAACTTGTGCATGTGAAATCTTACACTTTTCTTTATGATTGATAAACTTATGGGATGCTTTTTGGTATTTATTCTCAGTTGACCTATGTCATCTCATCATTCTTGAATTTTCCTCCTGTATGTTAGAATTCCACCGTAGTATCTTCTGCTTATATTCACATTGCCACTTTAAAACTATACTCTTCTCTATTCTCCATCCTAGTCCATTTTCTCTTTATTCTTTCTTTTCTTGATTTCTAATTTTCCATATTACTTTATTTCTTTTCCAATATCTCTAACAAGTTTTCCCATGCTGTATTGCTGTCTTCTCCTTAATCACTTCTCTATTCCTAATTATATTCTGTTTCCTAGCATTTATTTCTAACTTTTATTATATCTATACTAGATCTTCTATTTTTTCCATATATCACTATGGGAAAACATGATAAAACCACTTCATAACTTAAATATGTATGAATTCTTGTAAATCATGGATGAACTATTAGGATATATATGTGTCTCAAAATCTTTCCTGCTTTCTGGGGTAATTTAATAAATTCTTGTATACATTCATATGAAAAACATTGCCTTTTCAAAGATATAACAACAAAACAATATCTTTGAGGTTCTGAGACTTAGTTCATTTAAGTAGCAAGAATTGCATATAGAAAAAAGTTAACCTCAAAATTCCTTAAACTTGGCAAGCAGTAAAATCTACTGCAATGTCCAGTGTTTAAAATTCATGCTAGGAATAGAATATGATGTGTTCTGTTGAGCGCCAGCTGAATTGGTTGGTTTGTATTTAGTAATCACTTTAAATAGGTTTTCCTTATTAAATTACATAATCAGACACAATGCTACAAAAATATTATTGAGCAATTCTAAGTATTTTACACTCTTAGGTATGCAGAATTACAAGCTTTCTTCCCATTTCTACAATCCACATTCTATAGTGTACGACCTCTATCATCCTGATGATATTGCCTGTCCTCTCTTTGCTTCAGTATTTTGTTATTAACAAGGAATTTGGCAGAGTCTATCTTACAGGATATAGTGAAGAATAAATGAGTTATCACATGTGTACAATGTGATACCATGCCATATGATAGATATTTAATATGTTTTTTTAGAAATAACTTTTAAACAAAACAAAATAAAATCAAACAAATAAGAACAACCTCTGGAGGCCTTATTTTCAGTTATGGTGGAAAACTTAATTTTGCCAGATGAGCTAATATTTTTATTTAAAAGAAAATCTCTTTAGAGACTTTAGAGTAAAATTTCAGCCTGATGAAGATTTAATAATGTTTAACAGTTAAATCTATAGTAGGACTGTTTGAGATTTATATATGCACATGCTTCAATTTTAGAAATGTCTTCCTGCTTCTTTCTCTTTGTGTGGTGTACCTGTGTGCAGGAAAACACTTGCATATATAATTGCCTCAGAAGGAGGGCTCCTCTCTGTGGTCTCTTTCTTGGCCTTTGCTAGCCACTCCTGAGATAATATCATTCACCTGGTTCTTTGGGTCTTGTGTTTTGTCTTCTCTTTACCCTTGCTGATTCAGACCACCCAAGTTTTCATGAAAAGGGCAAAGCCCAGTGATTGCTTGTGAGGAAGCAATCTTCCCTAACTCATTCTCTACTTCTAATCTCCCTAACTGCAGATCCTCTTGGATTTTTTTTTTTTTTTCAGCTAAGGGCTCCCATGATGGAGTTTCTTCCCTTTGATTATTTGACCCAAGATGCAGTGACACTCAACTATATTTCTTGCTCTTCTAAAAGGTAGATAGAAATACTTTGCAATAGTAATTCAAAGAGTTTTAGTAATGTGTAGAGGGACTGCTCTCAGAACATTTTTGCTGAGACATATTCCACTTTGGCATGCTTCCCATTACTAAGACCCTGTGTTCCTTCAGATATATGTAAGGCAATCTTTGCAGTTCCTAAGCATGGATTTGGGATTTAGGATAATCCATGATTTTGATCACTCACTCCTCAGATGATTTGAACTTTCTATTTACTCATTACCTCTCCAAAGTCTTCCCTCAAACTAGAATGTGATTTTAATTGACTATTTTGTGGTAGGTAGGAAAATTACCATAATATACTCCATTATGTCTGTTTTAATCAGCTTTTTCACTGCTGTGACTAAAAGGTCTGCCCAGAACAATTGTAGAGGAGGAAAGATTTATTTAGGGGCTCACGGTTTTGGAGGTCTCAACCCATAGACAGCAGGCTCCATTCCTCAGGGCTTGAGGTGAGGCAGGATATCATGGTGGAAGAGTGAGGCAGAAGGAACCAGCTCACATGACGATGATTTCTCTCTCTCCAGATACAAAATAGATACCCCATAGCCACACTCCCAATGAACTACTGTCTCCAGCCTCACCCACCTGCCTCTAGTTACCACTCAGTTAATCCCATCTGAGATTAATTCACTGGTTAGGTTAAGGCTATAGTGCAATAATTTCTCCTCCAAACTTTCTTTCACTTTCTTTTATGTGAGCTTTTTGGGGACACCACATCCAAACAATAACAATGTCCAACATTGTACTTAGATTTTAGGATTTCTAGTCTTCTTATTCTAGATAAATAATTGATGGCAAGTCTTTTAAAAATTTAAAATAAACTATATGTTATGTAACTTTCTATTAGAAATAAAAGCCTTCTGAAATCAGTTATTATTGTGAATTAAAACTTTCATTTAATATTTTATTTAATTAAAATTTTGTAGCTATTATGAACCCTTTTTCAGAAGTAATTAATAGCTCTTTCTTCATGATTGAAGAATTAGGATAGTTAAAATAGAAACATAAGAAAAACATGAAGTTAAAAATCTCCAAGTGTTATCTTACACTATGTAAAGCAAGTGAGATGAATGACCTGCTCAGAGACTCTAAGATTAAAATTTTCTAATAACTTTCTTTTTCTATCTATCTCATTCTTCTTTTTTAAAATAATTTTTCTCTCCCCTGGCTAATAACTCCATACTTCCCATGGGGTAACAGTGTGGTGCAGCTATACTGTAGGCAATTTTATAACTTCATTTTTCTTACCTTTTTTTCCTATCCATGATACCCTCCCATCTGCAGTCACATAAAATATTTTCATTTATCTTTCTAGATGCCATAGCCACACAATTACTATTCCTGACAGAGGCTAAAACTAAAATTACATACTCTAGGTATTTGCCTACGGTTTTTAGGGAAAACAGCTGTGCTTAGCAAATATTCAGCAAAGTGTTTCTGAATACAATGCCGAAGTGAGCCATAATTGCCTTTTGTGTGTCTGGAGAAGTTCCAGTGTGCCTCACATTCCTGTTACTGCAGTGACCAGAGTTGCCACAGATCATCTAACCAGTGTCATGGAGCATTGTATACCTTCCACCAAAACCAATTCCAGATTTCTATTTAGCCCAAAGCTACCAGGGGAGTCTGCAAGTATTTATCTATGATCAGATATTTTCACTTTATATCTACAGGTTGGGAAGGCAGTTCTACTGACTTAGTTGCACAATCATCCATGATTAGGGTTGGCTGCCTGCAGATTGGACCTATAAGAAAATCTTGGCTGGTACAACAATTTTTCTTCATATTGTCTTTCATCTCCTAGTGGCTTAACCTGGTTTATTTTCAAGGTACTTTTGAGATTCTAATAGTGACTAAAAGTAAGCAAGAATGCTTGTTATGCTTTGAATATAGGGTGTCTATCAAAGGCTCAAAGATATAAAGTTCAGAGGACAAATGATTAGATTATGAGAGCTGTAACCTGTTCAGTTGATTAATCTATTTGATGGATTAATAAGTTGAATGAAGTACTTGCATACTAACTGTAGGCAGGTGGGGTGTGGTTGGAGGAAGTAGGTCTGTGGGGGCATGCCTGTAGAGTTTATATTTTGTTCCTGATGTCTCCACCCCTCTTTCTCCTTCCTGGATGCCTTAAGCTGGGCAGCTTTCCTCTGCCAGACCCTCCCTCCATGATGTCTGTCTCACCTGAGGACCAGAGCAATAGAGTCAGCTGACCATGACTGAACCTCTAAAATCGTGAACCAAAATAAAGTCTTCCACCTCTAAGTTGTTATTGTTGAGTATTTTGATCAGAGTGGTGAAAGGCTGACTATCACAGGCTTGAGGCCTACACTAGGAACTGACACATAATTAAGTGTCCTATAGTCAATCATCTAATATAAAGACAGTGTAAAGACAATAGATTTAAGGCATTTTATTTGTGTCTCAAACAGCCACTCCCAAATATTGACTTGATATTTGTTTTGGTTTTCATATATTTTGTTCATTTAATATTTAAAAATTTTTTGACTGTTTTGTTAAAATCAAGCATCCTATTCTCTAAATGTTTCTTCCTTTCATTTCAGCTTATTTGTTCTGTTCCTTCTATTGATATAATTCCAGGACAATTCTTCCTCTTTTCCTAACTCTCCATTCTATCTCTCATTAACACCTTCTTCATAATATTACTTACTTTTTAGATTCTTAATATAAGAGTTATACTTCAGGGAGTGTCATCAAATCTTGTGCATATATGTCTTTCTCATGATTTTGTTTTCCGAAAGTGAGTAAAAAATACTGTTGGCAATTACCCACTTGTGAAAATCATGTTTAATACTCCAAGAAGTGTAATGTTCTTTACCTTAAGTTCTATGCCAAAAAAAAATCAAAATAATTTATGTTTTACATTTGCATGACATAAAATATGTAATTTATATAGATCACAGCCACTTAATAAAACAAATAAAACCATTGCTTCTATAATATCCTTTTAAAGAAGAAGCCTAATTAGCTTCACATAATTGCTAATACCAGAAGGTAAAATCTTGGTTAATGTAATTGTTATTTATAACTTCTCCCTAGTAAAAATAACATAGGTAAAAGGTGAAGCCTTCTCAGGAAGAGAGGGGAGGTCAAGAAATTGACCAAAGTGATCTCTGTCAATTCAAGGGAAGGGGACAAGGAAAAAACAATAACACCTTGTGTCCAGTCACAAACACCCTATGTGACTAGACTTGAATCACTAAAGCAGCACATATCTCAAGGGACATTTACAACAATCAACAACTCTAATACATATGCCTGATGATTTTCCTTTCTCAAATTCCAAGAGGACTATTTCAGACATTGCCCAATGTCCTGTTATGCCATCACTTATTCTCTGCTGATGATATTGCTTTAAGCATCATTAAGAAAATGGAAACCTTCAGTTGAAGTCCTCTTTTGTCTTTCCACCTCCAAATCACGGCTCCCCTTCCCCACATCTGAACTTTCTCCGTCTTCCATGTTTACAAGTTTATGTGTCCTTCCTTCTGTCAATAGCTAATCCTCCCAACTTTGCTAAAGATAGACCTCTCCTTTTCCTTATCAAGGGAATGTTTTCTTCTTCTATTCCCTTCACTGTTAAGGATATATATATATGTATGTATGTATGTGTGTGTGTGTGTGTATATATATATGTCACAGATACACATTAACTCTGAAATTTCCTTTTAAAAAAATAAAATAAAACAACAACCAAACAAAAAAGGGTCATAATTTTTCTTTGGTACTACTTCCTTTTGCAAGTAACATTTCATGCCCTCTGATTTTTCTGATCCTAAATTCTCAAAACAGCTATCTCTAATTTTTCAGTATTAATTCACTGTTTACCTATTATAATCTAGTTTGCATGTTTTTCAACTAGTCTGTGAAAACAGCTTTTGCAAAAGGCACTAGGACTTTCTTCTTAAAAAATTGAACGGATTCTTCTCTGGCCTCACTTTGTTCTACTTCTTGGCAGCTTTTTACAAAATTGACCTTTACTTCCTTCCTTAAATGCTTATTTCTCTTTCTATGGAACTTTAAGCACCTTCTAATGGGCCTTCTTTACCATTTCTTCTCAAACACTTCTTATTGACTCCAACCTTTCTGCTTTGCTTCCAAAATGTGCATCACACCACATTATTGCATTATGTGAAAGGAAATTTTCTGTCTCCATTTTCCTTCTACTTTTAGGTATCATTTTCCGTAACTCTAAATAGCATACATATTCTTTCAACTATCACACTGAACTTTTCTGTGTAATCTTCTCCTGCACATTTATATATTCTCCTGGGCATTTAATGTCCCTGCTGTGATATTTATACTGACCTCTAAAGTATGTGTGAATGCAATTGTTAACCTCTACTGGCCTATCCAAGTTTATTTCTCTCTAGTTCTAGTACAGTTATCAAACTGTTTAAGCCAGAAATAATAACACATAATATCTAAAAATTTTCTCACTCTTTTATTTTAAACTACTGGCAAGTTTTGTTATTTCCATTCTCAGAATAAATTTTATAACTTTTTGCTTCTTATCCAATACCACCAAACTCAGTCCAAATCACCACCACTTGTTTATTTGTGATTACTCTCTTAAACTGCATGCCTGTTTTGACTTTTGCCTATTTCTAAATTATTCCACACATACCAAGCTGAATAATCAGAACATTATAAATTAGATTGTATCTCTCTCTGCTTACATCCCTAAGCCAATAAGCCATTCATTTTACTATAGCTTTCAAGATCCCACTTTACCTGTCTGTTTATCCAGCCTCATTTTTTGTCCACCTCCTTTGATTACTAGAGATGAAAATGGAGTTTCTGCTATTACAATCATGGCAGGCAGGGCTTGTTTGTGTTATAGCTCAGGGCCCATTTGTGTTATAGCTCTTTTAGTTCCACAAGAGGCAATGCTGGTTAATGTTACTATTTAGCAACAGGCTTCCAGAGATTTATTCTTGAGAACTTGAAGAATGAAATCCATAGATAATGGAGGGTAAGTGTGAAAGAGGAAGATTTATTCAAGATAGAAGAAAAAAAACAGAACTCTCACCAAGCGAGAGGGGTCCTTAGAGAGGGCTGCCACTCAAGTGCTTTACTCTAGGGGCTTATATTGCTGCTGGGTAGGGTGTTGCTCAGAAACACAAACGGATTAAGTGCTAAACTTATTGGTCTACTAGCTTCATAATGTTTTATTCCAATCAGAATGAAGCTCCTTAGGAACTTATTGTACATTATTATGTTTTCTTGGTGCTGTACCAAGTACTTTGTAAATAGCCTGAAGGTGTTTGGGTGTAGTTGTTGACTGCCAAATTATGTTGTTCTTTTTTGTGATAATTTCTGAATTGTTTGAATACCCTATTTCTTGGAATTAAAGGCAGCTACTTTTATCATCCCAATCTTAGGTCCTTATCTATTTACATATCCCTTAACTACTAATGCAGATACACTGGTAACTCCTGCATTATGCTAATATCTTCCAGAAATCAAATGCATTGTATTTTTCATTTCCTTTGCATGGAAGTATGTTCCCTTATCACTTTAAATATCAGGTTCTTTCCATATTTCTGATCTTAAATAAAATATCACTCCTAAAAAGATATTATCCAAGAACCCTATCTCATTATATTAGTTTTTATAATATATTTCTTATTTTATTGCTCCTCCTACACATATTCCTTATATACATTTTAAGTACATTCCTTATAACACATAATTGCTACATACCTCCTTGTCTTTCTAAAACATTGTCTTTTGAGTATGGGAGTCAGATCTCATTCCTCCCTTTGTAAATTCCCAGAACATATCAAAATGTATGGTACATAAATTATGTAAGCTTGTTGGTTCAGATAATACAAGCTTATTACAAATTAAAAGGTTCTATGGGTCATACCCTTTGAAGTGCTGGGTTTATATATCAATTTGTGAGTTAGTATGTATATATGTATGAAGCATAAGTGTGTTCTGACGGAAATTGGATGGTCAAAATCAGAAAGGAATTTTAGAAAATCCTATATAATAGTCTATTGTAACTATAAGGAATATAACAATGACCTAGTTACAACTAGAATGGTCACAACTGGAAACCTGGTCAAGTAGTATGGAATGAGGTAAGAATAATGACACACATAAATTCTTGGAGGTTTGCTACTGCTATCTCTTTATGTATATCATTGGAGTAGGTGGACACACAATATTTTTTCAGAATTATACCATCATTGGCATTTACTTTCTGAATTATTTTTTCTGGTTCTTTATCTTGAAAATTCATATTACCAACTATGATAGACTATTTGATTTAATATGATTGACCTTTTATTATGGTCCTGGTTCTTCATTTTTCAGTAATCCTGAAAATATCTATAGTCACTCTTTTCTACCCTTGGTATTGCAGGATTCCAGTGATCACTCTTATTTCTGTATTCTTTGGAAGAATACAAAAAGGTTTTTTTTGGTCAGTTTTTCTTTCCATTAATTTATTTAATATATAACATTTTAGAAATGTTTTGAAATACAGAGACATTGTGGACAAAATCCGTGTGAGCAGAGTATTGGATATAGGCAGAAAGTAACAGAATAAAAGTAAAAATTAATGCTCAGAAACCAATATCAAATTGTAAAATATTCTAAAATGAAATAAAAAGAATGACATAAATGGGAAATTTATATTATGAGTTTTCAGGAGAAGAAATTATACTTAATTTGATAAGTTAATTAGAACAAGCTGTTAACTATGTGAATATCTGAAAGAAGAATAGTCGGAGGAATGAGATCTGACTCCCATACTCAAGATACAGGGAGCTGGTCAAATGGAGGAAAGCAGTTGGACATAAATGAACTTGTCATTGTAAGGATCAGAACAAAGAAAGGATTGGAACTTAGTGATAGAGCACAAGATCTATTGAATAGGTGACATTTGGCAGGAGTGATTTCATGAATGGTCTTGTCTACCAAATTAAGAAGTATGAAGTTTATTCTAACTATATGCAACATATTGTATAGTTCTGTTCAGATGTGATTCACATCTATAAATGATCTTTTGTTTGCTCTATGGAGATCTTAAATGTATATTGCATTGTATGCTGATATCTATGGCAATCAGAAAGTTATGAACAGCATATAAGAACAAGGCAGATATAAAGATGGATGAATCCCTTTTCATCAGAGAGTTGATAAAATATATATCCAGTCATAACTAAAATGAAACACTTTGCCCTGATACTGCCAACGGCTCTTTTACTTTTTGTCTTTTTGATCCTCAGCATGACTATGCCCTTTCTTTTATGTCTCATGCTAATATCAGTAGAACAGTGACTTTATTCTATGAGAACATTTTATATCAATTGTAAAAAATGTACTCTTTCTGAAACTATTCAAAGTAGAAAACAAGTTATATTCTTTAACTCCATTTTCTATTTCTGTTCAACTCTTATAGGAATGTGTGATTCAATAAACCTATTGTCTTTTATCCAGGTAACTGTCTACTTTTTTACTCTGGGCAGGTCTTCCCCACTGTTTTTTATTTCTCTCATGCTGTCATGTGAAGTATGTCTCTCCTTGTGTCAGCTGCTACTAGGTGTATATGAAAGCTTGTCATGACAAGGTCTGTTCACCTTAGCAGGTGTCACTGACCCCTAAAACATGCTTTGTAATATAATGCTTTCCTTGCATCAGCTGTTTGTAATTTTTAAAATATACTTTATGTTTAAAGCAGTTTTGGGTTGACAGTAAAATTAACTATAGTACAGAGAATTCCCACATAGCCCTTGCTCCTGCACAGGCTTAGCCTCCATATTATCAACATCACCCACCAGTGTGGTACCTTTGTTACAGCTGAAGGACCTAATGATACATCGTTATGCATCTAAAATTCATAATTTATATTAAGGTTCACTGTTGGTTTACTTTCTATGGATTCGTAAAAATATATAAAGACATGTATCTACCATTATAATAACATACCAGCTACTTAGCTAAACTTCCTTTATGCTCTGACATTTTTCTGCCATAACCCCTAACAATTATGGATCTTTTTAGTGTTTCTATAATGTTGACCTTTCCAGAATGTCATATAGTTGGAATGTATACGTATGTAGCCTTTAATTGGCTTCTTCTAGTTTCTAATATCCTTTTAAACTGTCTCCATGTCTTTTCATGAGTTGATAGCTCATTCCCCATTAGTACTAAATAATTTAGAATACTGAATAATGATCTAATGACTGAGTTTCCAAAAGTGTATTTATTAACTTATCATCTACTAAAGGATAAGTTGGTTGCTTCCAGATATTCACAATTATGAGTAAAAATGATATAAATAACCACATGCTGACATTTGCATGGATAAAACTCTTCAACTCCTTTGAATAAATATCAATAAACCCTATTGCTGTATCATATGGTATGGATATGTTTAGTTTGTAAGAAATTGTCACACTGTTGCTGTATAATTTTGCATTCCTAGCATAATGAATGAGAGCTCTTATGGCTCAGCATCCTAATTTGATGTTGTCAGTGTTTTGGATTTTGGCCATTTTGATAGGTATATATTGGTAGCTCCTTATTTAAATCTAATTTCACTTATGATATATGATGTTAAGCATTTTTTAGAAACTTTTTTTGCCATCTAGTAGTTTGAATGTTCCCTCTAAAATTCATGTTGAAATTTAATTGCTGTCATGATGGTATCAAAGTCCTCTAATAAATGATTAATGTCTGAAGTACCATCTTTGTGAATGAATTGAGGCTGCTTTTCTGGGAATCAATTAGCAAGGGAGTAAGATAATCATCAGTTCTTGTGAATTCAGCCTCTTTTACTCTCTCATTCTCTTTCATGTGATATTTACCAAGTGATAGTTTTCAACTTTTCAAAGACTCAGAAAGATCCTCACCAGAGGCACTTCCTCAATAACCTCAACTTCCTGAAGCAAAACCAAGCAAACAAGCAAACTTTCATTGTTTATGATTTACTCAGTCTGTGGCATTATATTAGAGTAGCAAATATATTAAAGCTCCATCTGTGTATGTGTGTATTTGTGTGTGTGTGCATTTTTTGATGTGTCTGTATCAAAGTTTTTGGTCCATTTCATAGTTGAGCCATTTGTGTTCTCATCATTGAATTTTAAAAATTCTATGTATGTTTTGGATTAACAATACTTTATATGTTTTTTGCAAATATCTTCTCCAGTCTATACTTATCTTTTTATTATCTGAACAGTATCTTTTGTTGAATACAAAATATTAATTGTAATGAAGTGCTGATTAACAATTCTTTCATGCATATTTTTTGTTACAACTGAAAAGTCATCATCAAACTCAAAATCTTTAGATTTTATCCAATGTTATATTTTAGGACTTTTAAAATTTTATATTTTATGCTTATATCTGGGATCCAATTTCAGTTAAAATTTTGTGATATGTATGAGGTTTGTGTCTATATTCTTTCTTGTCTCTTTTCTTCTCTCCTCCTCTCCCTTCCCTTCCCCTCATCTCTTCTCTCTTTTCTTGTATGCAGATGTCCAACTGAAGCACCATTTGTTGAAAAGACTGTCTTGTCTCCATTGTATTGATCTTCTCTTTCAGTTAGTTAGTTAGTTAGATTTAAGTCTAATTATTTCATTTTGGAGAAGGCAAATGTAAATAGAATTTTGTTTCTAATTTGAAATCCCACATGTTCATTGCTGATATATGGTAAAGAGAATTGACTACTCTATATTAACATTGTCTTCTGAAAAATGCTACAATTGCTTATAAGTTTCAATTTTTTTTTGGTAAAATCTTTTGGATTTTCTACATAATTTATCATTTTATCTGTAAAGACACACTGGTTTATTTCTTTCTTCCCAATCTGTGCACACTTTATTGTTTTCCAATTTACTATTATTAAGATTATGTTCATTTTGAGGAGGGTTCAGAAAAGAAAAAAATATTTGCCTTAGATCCAGGCTGCTCTGCTACTTGGGCCATTTGATTCAATAGACTCAATGGTACTTCAGGTGTCATGGCAGAGAAGGCTGCTGTTTGGAGCCTTTCACAGGTCCCCATTGGTAATTACAGCATAAATCCTGAGGATTTTAGAGCAAGACCCTGACAACATCTGCAGACCACTACTCTCCCTTTAAGAGATAGCTGCTAGTCTGCTATTGGACCATAGTGAAGACGGAATGCTTGACCACAGGATACATAGTTACCATGTGACTTTGAGATTTCCAAAATGAATTCAGTGTTATCTGATCCACCAAGGCAAAAAGCCAGATGCGTACAATAGTAATCCAATATCAAATGAAAGTAGTATATATGTGATTGAACCTTAGCATGTCCTGAAGGCACAAGTATAACATGAAGAAGTGATTCAAAGCCTATGATTCCTGTACTTGCTACAATATCTTCTGTCCACCAACATATACCTACAGGCTCATTTAACAAAACTTTAAAGAAGAAGAGAAGACTAGGGACAGGGTAACAGATGTTTCTATACATAATTCAGATACTACACAAAAGTGGGTAGCCACAGCTACAGTCTTTTCTGGGACTTCCTAGAAGGACACTAGTAAAAGGGAATCTTTTTCTGTGAAAAGAACTGGGCAGTGCACCTGGTTGTGCATTTTATTTGAAGGGGAAAAGGATGTGCAACTACATACTGATTAATGGACTGTAGTCAATGGCTGGCTGGCTGGTCAACTACTTGGAAGGAACATGATTGAAAAACTGGTGAGAAAGACATCTGGGGAAGAGGTATGATAGATAGCTCTATCCAAACAGATGAAGGATGTGAAAATATGTGTCCCATGTTTATGATTGCCAAAAGTTGACCTCAGCAGAGAAGGACAAGTGAATAGGATGACCCCATCTGTGGATAGCAGGAAGTTTCCTTCCCCAGCCGCTCTTGCCATTGTGCATGAACTAAAGAATAAAATGTCTATGGCAACAGGAATGGAGGTTATACATGGGCTCAGCAACGTGGGCTTCCATTCACCAAGGATAATGTGGTTGTGGCCAGTGCTGAGTACCCAATCTGCCAGCATCAGAGATTAACACTAAGCCCCTCCTAGGGCATCATTCCATGGCGTGATCAGCCAGTGACATGGTGACACATGGACAACTTTAGACTACTTCCATCATATGAAGGGCAGCACTTTGGATGCCTGGAATGTACAATTATTATGAATATGGACTTTCTTTGTCTGCACATAATTGTTTTGTTAAAACTTACATCTATAGACTAAGAGATATTTTTATCCATCGTTATGTTATTCCACACAGCATTGCTTCTGACCAAGGTACTGATTTCACAGTCAGACACTTAGGACAATGAGTTTACAATCATGGAATTCACTGGTCTTACTGTGTTTTCCATATCCTAAAAAAATGGTAGAATGGCTTTTTGAAAACTTAGTACCTTGTAGGGACTGGATAAAGCTCCCTGGAAGGCTGAATATGCTCTGATTCAGCATACCCTTTTCTCCCATAGCCAGGATTCACAGGTCCAGGAAACAAGTGATAAAAGTGGGAGTAGCACTACTCTACTTTAATCCTAGTAATGCACAATTTTATTTTATTTTTCCATGATTTCATGCTCTGTTGATCTAGAAGTCACAGTTTTGAGGAAGGTTTGCTTCTACCAAGAGGCACAACAATGTTTTCTATTAGAGTCTGTAAACAAGCCAGAATGGCGCCTGGCAAATGTTAGAGTCTGTAAACAAGTCTAGATGGCGCCTGGCATTTTGCCAGAGGGAGTGGTTTGTGAAGTAGCCAGGGAGCAATTAAGTGTGGAGATTCCTTATTGGTTGACTGCTGTATCTAGTTTATGTTAATTAAGATAAGCTGTGTGGAATGTATAAATACCTCTGTTGTCCCCACTCCTGCTGTATCAATGTACACAAGTTGCTCGCACCCCCCCCCCCCCTTATTTTGCTGCAGCTGGACTGTGGCAGTTTTCTTTGGATTAGGGGTTAAGTCTCCCTGCTAGCCGATTTGAGTTCTTCATGTATCTGAGTCAGGCTGAGAAGGAAGTTACAATGTTGGCAGGGGGACTGATTGAGACTTCCAAGGGAAAATTGTTCTCTATTACTCTACAATGGAGATAAAGAAGAGTATGGATTGAGTTCATAAGGTCAATTAGGGTATCTTTTGGTATTAACATTTCCTATTTTTAAGGTCAATGGGTAACTATAACAACCCCAAATTAAGTAGGATAACAAATAGTCCAGAAATTTAGGAATGAATGTGTGGGTTGACCCTCCACTTTAAAAAATCAAGACCCACTCACTAATGTACTTTCTGAAGTCAGAGAGAATACAGAATAGGTAGTAGAAGAAGATAGTTATAAATACCAGCTATGATCACATGACCAGTTACAGATATGAAGATTATAGCTGTCATAAGAATTTTTTTCCTATTTTAAGAAAATCTTCACACATATACACACATTTATTAAGCAGATATATTTATTTTCCCTTCTTATTATTCATTTATAATGTAACATAACATTGGTTGAGTTAAAATCAGTACACAAGTGTTGTTAAATCTATAATATAGTGTTTAAGTTATAGGATGTTAAAAGAAGAGTAAACATCACTCAGAAAGTTGTTTCCTATTCTGAGGAAATAATTATTGCCTTTTGGTTATATCACAGGATAGTTACAATGTTAGTGGAATTGTGACCTTGTTATTATATTTGAGTGATAAGTGTGGTTTAAAGAGATGTGTTGGTGTCAAGTTGACAAGCAATGGATTTGTGGTGGCTAATCTTGATAGTTAATGAGACTGGATAGAGATACATCTGTTAAATTAGCACAGTTCCTTGCTTGGTGTATCTATGAGGGTGTTTCCAAAGATGATTGTCGTGTCAAAGAGCAAACTAAGTGGGGAGAACCCACTCTGAATATGGGTTGCCCATGTTCAATGGAACAAAAGTGGAAGGAGGAAATCTAGTATGTGCAAGCTTGATGCTCCTTGCATGGGTTCAATTTTTGCTTCAGAGAGCTTTTAGCCTTAAGTCTTGAATTGTGCTCCATCATTGGTACCTCTTATAGTCTTCCACTTTCTTGGACTGTGCAGCTACTAGTTTTCCTGCCTAACTAGCCTTAGGGCAGCCATTGTGAGACTTTCTAGCATCTAATTGTGTAAGCCAATCCAACAAATTCCCTTTTATAATTACATATGATTACACACACACACACACACACACACACACACACACACACGTTGCTTCTGTTCTTTTAGAGATCCATGACTAATACCATATTTTATTTGTTATGATATCCAGTACAAGTTGACAAGCAGTGGTGTGGGCAGATACTCTTGCTCTGTTCCTGATCTTATAAAGAATATTATCTGAATTTCTCATCAGTAAGTATGATGTTAACTATATAACTTTTTGTAGGTATCTATTAAGTTAAGGAGTTTTTCTATTTCTAACTTATATATTTCTAGCTTTATATAAAGCTTTTTATGTATTTATTGTTAGAATTATGAGTTTTTTTCTTTTTTAATCTGTCAATATGATGGATTATATTATCTAATGTTGAATCAGCTTTTCATAACTGGTATAAATATCACTTGATTATAGTGTATAATTGTTTTCATAAGTTGTGGGATCTTATTTGTTACTTTTTGAGAAGTTTTACATCTGTTTTAATGAGAGATATTGATCTTTTGTTTTCTTGCAATGCTTACCTGCTTTTGGTATTAAGATAATACTGGTCTCATAGAATGAAGAGAAAATATTCACTTTGATATAACTTTCTGAAACAAAGTATGGTAAATTAGTATAATTTCTTTTCTAAATTCTTGATAGAATTTTCTAGTGAACCCAGTGTGTAAAGTGAAAAATCATTAATTACTAATTCAATTTTTAATAGATATAGATCTATTCAGATGCTTTATCTCATGTGATTTTTGGAAGATGGCATTTTTCAAGGAATTTATTCACTTCATGTTGATTTTGAAATCTGTGAAACTAGAGATTTTTCTTTTAATTTGATATTTCTTTCTGATTCTTCTAACATCCACCAAATATGTAATATTACCCTCTTTTTAGGGAATATTGATTTAAACAATTTTTAAAATTTGTTCTAATCAGTTGTACATGACAGCAGAATGCATTTTAGTTCATTGTACACAAATGAAGCACAGCTTTTTATTTCTCTGGTAGTATACTATGTAGAGTTGCACCATATGTTCAATCATGCATGTACCTAGGGTAATGATGTCCATCTTATTCCACATCTTTCCTACCCCCATGTTTTCTCCCTTCTTTCCCTCCCCTTTGCCCAATCAAAGTTAGTCCATTCTTCCCATGGCCCCTGCTCCATTATGGATCAGCTTCTACATATCAGAAAGAACTTTTGGTCTTTGCTTTTTGGGGATTGGCTTATTTTGCTTAGTGTGATAGTCTCCAACTCCATCCATTTACCTGCAAATGCCATAATTTTATTCTCTTTTAAGGTTGAGTAATATTGAATTGTGTATATATACCACAGTTTCGTTATCCATTCATCCATTGAGTGTATCTAGGTTGGTACCACAGTTTATCTTTTGTGCATTGAGCTGCTATAAACATTGATGTGGCTGTGTCACTATAAGTATGCTGATTTTAAGTCCTTTGGGTATAGACCAAGGAGTGAGATAGCTGGGTCAAATGGTGGTTCCATTCCAAGTATTTTTAAGAAATATACATATTGCTTTCCATAATGGTTGCACCAATTTTTCAGTGCCACCAGCAATGTATGAGTGTACCTTTTCCCCCACATCCTTACCAACACTTATTGTTGCTTATATTCTTGATAATTGCCGTTCTGACTGGAGATGGAATCTTAGAGTAGTTTTGATTTGCATTTCTCTACTTACTAGTGAGGTTAAACATTTTTTTTTCATATTTTTTGGTCAATTGAATATCTTCTGTGAAGTGTCTGTTCATTTCCTTAGCCCTTTTATTGATTGGGTTATTTATTCTTTTGGTGTTGGGTTTTTTTGAGTTCTTTATATATTCTGGAAATTAGTACTCTGATGTGAGTGTAGTAAAGATGTTCTCCTACTCTGTGGGCTCTCTCTTCACATTATTGATTGTTATCTTTACTGAGAAGAAGCTTTTTAGTTTGAGTCTATCACATTTAATAATTTTTTATTTTATTTCTTGTGCTTTAGGAGTCTTGTTAAGTGAGTCAGGAAACTAATCCATCATGATGAAGATTTGGGCATACTTTCTCTTCTATTAGGCTCAGGTTGTCTGGACTAATTCCTAGTTCCTTGATCCACTTTGAGTTGAGTTTTGTGCAAGATGAGAGATAGTAGTTTAATTTCAATTTGCTGCATATGGATTTCCAGTTTTCCCAGAACCATTTGTTGAAGAGACTATCTTTTTGCCAATGAATGTTTTCATCACCCTTTTCTATAATGAGATAACTTTATTTATGTGGGTTTGTCTCTATGTCTTCTATCCTGCACCATTGGTCTACATGTCTATTTTGGTGCCAATATCATGCTGTTTTTGTTACTATAGCTCTATAGTATAATTCAACATTTGGTATTGTGGTGTTTTCTCCTTCACTCTTCTTGGTAGGGATTGCTTTGGCTATTCTGGATCTCTTATTTTTCCAAATGAATTTCATGATTGCCTTTTCTATTTCTATGAGGAATGTTGTTGGGATTTTAATTGGAATTTTATTAAATCTACATAGGACTTTTGATAGTATATCAATTTTGACAATATTAATTCTTCCTATCCAAGAACATGGGATATTTTTCTATCTTCTAAGATCTTTTTCAATTTTTTTTTCTGTAGTGTTCTGTTGTTTTCATTGTAGAGGTCTTTCACCTCTTTTGTTAAATTGATTCCGAAGTCTTTTTTCTTGAGGTCATTATGAATGGGGTAGTTTTCCTAATTTCTCTTTCAGAGGGTTCATCACTGATGAATAGAAATGTGTTTAACTTATGGGTATTGATTTTATACCCTGCTACTTTGTTGAATTCATTTATTAATTATAGAAGATTTCTGGTGGAGTTTTTTTTTTAAATCTAAGTATAGAATCATGTCACAGTAAATAGCAATAGTTTGAGTTCTTTTTTTTTTCCTATTCATATTACTTTAATTTCTTTTGTCTGTCTAATTGCTCTGGCTAGAGTTTTAAGAACTATGTTGAATGGTAGTGGTGAGAGAGGGCATCCCTGTCTTGTTCCAGTTCTGAGAGGAAATACTTTCAATTTTTCTCCATTTAGAATAATATTGGTCTTGGAATTAGCACAGATAACTTTTATAATGTTGAGTTATGTTTCTACACTGTCCTTTCTTATTTAGCCTGAGTAGAAGTTTATTTTTTTTATCTGTTGAAATAATGATACTTTGATTTTAGTGTTCTCTTCATTTCCCATTGTCAACTTCATTGACTCTTGCTTTAATTCCTATTATTTATTTTCTTCTCCGTACTTTTGATTTAATTTTCTCTTTTTTTCTAGTTTCCTCAACTGGAAGATTAGGGGACCAGTTTTATACTTTTCATTTCTAATATATGTTTTCAAGGATGTAAGCACCATTTTTGATGTATGTCACTAATTTTAAAAGTTGCCTGGTTTTCATTTGCTTCAAAGTGTTTTTCTTAATTACTCTTGAAACTTCTCCTTATATCCATGTGCAATGTAGAAGTTGAATCTCCAAATATTTTGATATTTTCTATCTATATTTCTTTTATTGATTTACTGTTTCATTGTGGTCTAAAAAGAGTGTATAATTTCTATCTTTAAAATTGTCAAGGTGTGTTTTATGGCACAGAATGTTGTCTATCTTGGTGACTATTCAAGCTGATCTTGAGAATAATACATATGTATTCTTTGGTTCTTGGATGAAATAATCTTTAGATGTCCACTGTCTAAAGGTGATTAATGGTCTTTTTCTGAAGTATATTCTCATCAATTTTCTGCCTGTTGTATTTGACCATTGATGATCTACAGCTATCAAGTCCTTAAAAAATAAAAGTGGACTCATCTACTTTTTCTTGCAGCTCTGTTTTGCTTCATATACTTTGACACTTTGTTGATAGGTACATAAACTTATATCATTATGTCTTCTTGGAATACTTAGACCTTTATCATTGTGCAACACTTTATCCCTCATAACATTCCTTGACTTGAAGTATTTTCTTTTTGAAATTAATTTAGAAACTTATTTTCTTGCTGAGGGCCATTGCCAAGTAGGAATGATGCATCGATATTTCCTTGCCAGCGTACCCCATGTTAAATGGACTTGCCTTGGAAATTTGCTATGACCTTGCATGTGTGTTTGAGAAAGGTGACCCTGCTCAATGACCAGGGTGGATCCAGGATTAGGGTGTATCCTGCAGTTTGAGGAAGTATCCCCCTCCTTGGGTTAAGGGCGTTCCCAGTTTAAGACCTTGGGTTTTAGGGAAGTTCGATGTTGAGGATTATTGCTGCTGGAAATAGGGCGTTCCTGCTACCTGAGCTCCCTTTGAGTTCTCGTGAGATTCAGAGAGTATTTTTGGGAAGAAAGCCTCGTGGAGTAGGTGAATTGGGCAGAAGAACTGGGATTGCCCCAGAGCGTGTGTGGAGGCCCGTGTGAGTTCGGAAATAAAGAATTGCTGTTTGAATCTACAAAGCTGTGGTGGCTCGTGATTCTGTGCCAAGCCGAGACATTGGCATTTTCTTTTGATTATTTCACACATTTATACAACTGACATGCAATACATTTATTTCTATATTTAGATGAATTTCTACCATATTTCTTGCTGTTCTTTTTTTTTTTGTTGTTTTTTGATCCTTCATTTGTCTCTTAGTATTTTTCTGTCTGTTGCAATTTTAACTGGGCACTTCATATGACTCTTTACACATTTTGAATGTTGTTATTATTGAATTATTGTTGTACATAACAGTGGGTTTATTTTGACATAATCATACATGCATGGAATATAATTTGCTCCTTTTTAGTTCCTAGTATGTCTTCTTTCCCTGTCCTCCTTCCTCCTCCTGTTCCCTTCTTCTACTGTATCAGTCTTGCTTCTATTTATTTACTGTGTGTATATATACATATATACACATGCACAAACATATATATATATATATATACATATATACATATATACTGTTTATATATATATACATATATATAACATATATAATTTTAAAATCTATTAAAAATCTGTTATAATTTTCTTAACATTCATCTGTTATCAGAAAATTGAGCTGACTTCATAACTTGGCATTTGTGAATTTTGTTTCTATAAAAATTGTTGTACCTACATCACTGTAGCATCATAGAGTTCTTTAGATAGGTACCAAGAAATGGGATATCTGATCTAATGGTAATTCCATTTCTAGTTTTTTGAGGAATTTCCACACTGCTTTCCAAAAATCATCGTAATAATTTACAGTCCCAACAAAAATGTATGAGTGAAACTTTCCCCCCACATCCTTGACAGCATTTATAATTTTATTCTTTTTTATTAATTTGTTTTATTATAATTTGTTATATATGACAGCAGAATGTATTACAATTCATATTGGACATATAGAGCACAATTTTTCATATTTTTGGTTTTATATAATGTATATTCACATCTTTCATGTCTTCATACATGTACTTAGGGTAATGATATCCATCTCATTCCACCATCTTTTTTACCTCCATGCCACCTCCCTTCCCCTCCCATCCCTTGTCCTATCTAGAGTTCATCTAATCCTCCCATGCTCCCCCTCCCAATTCCACTATAAATCAGCCTCCTTATATCAGAGAAAATACTCAGCATTTGTTTTTTTGGGATTGGTTAACTTTACTTAGCATTATATTCTCCAACTCCATCCTGAAAATGCCATGATTTAATTCTCTTTTATTGCTGAGTAATATTCCATTATGTATATATACCACATTTTCTTTATCCATTCATCTACTGAAGGGCATCTAGGTTGCTTCCACAGTTTATCTATTGTGCATTGTGCCGATATAAACATTGATGTTGCTGTGTCCCTGTAGTATGCTGTTTTTAAGTCCTTTGGGTATAGACCAAAGAGTGAGATATCTGGGTCACATGGTGGTTCTATTCCCAATTTTCCAAGGAACTCCATAGTGCTTTCCATATTGGCTGCACCAATCTGCAGTCCGACCAGCAATGTATGAGTGTGCCTTTTCTCCCAAATCCTTGTCAACAATTATTGTTGTTGTGTTCTTAATAGCTGCCATTCTCACTGAAGTGAGATGAAATCCTAGAGTAGTTTTGATTTGCATTTCTCTAATTGCTAGAGATATTGAACATTTTTTCACATATTTGTAGATTGACTGCATATCATCTTCTGAGAGGTGTCTGTTCAGTTCCTTGGCCCATTTATTACTGGAATATGTGTTTTTTTGTTGTTTAGCTTTTTCTCTTTTTTTGAGTTCTTTATACCCCCTAGAGATTAGTGCTCTATTTGATGTGTGGGTAGAGTAAAAATTTGCTCCCAATTAGTAGGCTCTGAATTCACCTCACTGATTATTTCTTTTGCTGAGAAAAAAGCTTTTTGGTTTGAATTCATCCCATTTGTTGATTCTTGATTTTAAATCTTGCACTATAGGAGTCTTATTAAGGAAGTTTGGGCCTAATCCAATATGATGGAGATTTGGGCCCACTTTTTCTTCTATTAGGTGCAGTGTTTCTGATTTAATTCCTAGGTCTTTGGTCCACTTTGAGTTGAATTTTGTACATGATGAGAGACAGGGATTTAATTTCATTTTGTTGCATATGGATTTTCAGTTTTGCCAGCACCACTTTTTGAAGAGGCTGCCTTTTTTTCAATGTATGTTTTTGGTGCCTTTGTCTAATATAAGATAAGTGTAATTATGTGGGTTAGTCTCTGTGTCCTCTATTCAGTACCATTGGTCTACCAGTCTATTTTGGTGCCAATACCATGCTGGTTTTGTTACTGTTGCTCTGTAGTATAGTTTAAGGTCTGGTATAATGATGCCACCTACTTCATTCTTCCTGCTAAGGATTGCTTTAGCTATTCTGGGTCTCTCATTCTTCCAGATGAATTTCATGACTGCTTTTTCTATTTCTATGAGGAATGTCATTGGGATTTTGATTGGAATTGCATTAAATCTGTATAGTGCTTTTGGTAGTATGGTCATTTTGACAATATTAATTCTGCCTATCCAAGAAGAAGGGAGATCTTTCCATCTTTGTATTTGTATTCTTGATTATTGCCATTCTTACTATAGTGAGGTTAAATGTCAATGAGTTTTTGTTTTGCATTTTTCTGATTGCTAAATATTTTTTTTATTTGTTGGCTGTTAGTATTTTGTCTTTTTGAGATATGTCTATTTAGGTCTTTTGCTCATTTATTGATTGGGTTATTTGTTTTGTTCTGTTTTGTTTTTGGTATTAGGTTTTTTGAATTCTTTATATATTCTGGATATTGATCTTTTTTCAGAGGAGTAGCTGGCAAAGATTTTCTATCATTCTAGTTTCTCTTTTCATGTCCTTGTTTATTTTTCTATGCTCAAGCTTTTTTATTTGATAGTCTTCTACTTATTGATTCTTGACTTTATTTCTTGAGCTTTAGGGATCTTAAGGATGTGATACCTGTGCCAATATGTTGAAATGTTGAGCTTATGGTTTTTTTTTTTAGCAGTTGCAAATTTTTGGGCCTATATCCTAGGCCTTTGATCTGCTTTGAGTTGATTTTGTGCAGGGTGAAATATAGAGATCTAGTTCTTTTACATATTTACATTCTTTTGAATTTTACATATTTACATTTCTTTTACATTCTTCTACATATTTATATCTAGTTTCCCAGGATTACTTGTTAAAAAGGCTACCTTTTATCCAACAAAAATTTTTGGCACCTTTGTCTGGTATTAGGAAACTGTATCTATGTGGGTTTGTCTCTTTGTCTTCTATTCTATTTCATTGATCTTTCTGTTGGCTTGGATGCCAGTACCATACTGTTTTTGTTATCATAGCTCTGCAGTATCATTTGAGATCAGGTATTGTTATGCCTTTAGTATACTCTTTGTGCACAGATTGCTTTGGTAATTTTATTTGGTTATTTTATTTTAGTTCTTTTGTTTTTTCCAAATAAATTTTAGAATTTTTTCCCCTAGTACTATGTAAAATGTCATTGGAATTTGGATAAGGATTGTATAGAATTTATATCATACTTTGGGTACTCTGGCCATTTTCACATTATTAATTCTTCATACCCAAGATCATGGAAGGTCTATCTTTCAAGGTCTTTTTCAATTACTTTCTCCAGTGTTCTATAGTTGTGTTGTATTGAATAAAGTTAATCCTTGGTTAACTTTATTCATAAGTCTTTTATTTATTTTAGTTTTGAGATTATTGTGAATGGATAGTTTTCCTGATATCTTTATAAGCACATTCATTTTTGGAATCCCATTTACAATTAAGTAAGTCCATTGGAACACAAACCTATATTGATTCATGAGCATGACACTTTATAATAGTAAAATAATATTAATTCCTCCCTCCCACCTCTTGCATGATTGCTGTCCTTTTTTTTCCTTACCAATAATCACATATGTGTATGTATAATGCATGTATAAATATACATAAATGTACTGTCAATATTATTATTTTAAGGAAATCATATCTATTAAGTCAATTAATAAGAAAAGTTTAAGCTTTTATTTTTACCTTCATTTATTCCTTCTTTGATATTCTTTCTTTCATAGGTAGATTCAAGTCAAGTGCTTGACATATCAATTTTATTCTCCATAAAGAACTTCTTTGCACACTTCTTGGAAGGCAGTTCCTCTGACAACAATTTTTTTAAAAAAATTTATCTAAAATGTATTTCTTCTTCTTCTTTTCTTCTTCTTCTTCTTCTTCTTCTTCTTCTTCTTCTTCTTCTTCTTCTTCTTCTTCTTTTTGGAATGGTAATGTTGCAGGATACAGAATTTTATATTGGCAATTTTCTTTTTTTCCCAACACTTTAAATATTTTACTCACTGTAGCTATAGCTATAAATACTTATATACTGGATATTCAAAATATTACATAGATTATTTCATAAACCAAAACAGATGAAAATTTATGCTATATTATGCAACTAAAGATAACATTTTAAATATTAGTCATTGCCAATTATATTATAAATTCTGTGTAATACCTGTGAAAAGTGAAAAATTACAAAAAGCGTTTTTCACTTTTCTTGATTGTTTTAGTGGCAATTGATAAACTGATTCTAAAATTTATACGGAATTGCAAAGGACACAGAAAAATCAAGATATTATTGAAGAAAAATAAACAAAGCTGGAGTACTTCTGCTAACAGAAATCTATCTCTATTGCAAAATCAAAGAAATTAGAAGACTATACTATTGATTAAGGATATAAATGCAGGCCAATGGAATTAGCATCATATATAGCTACCTAAATTACAACAAATGTGCCATGACAATATATTGGCAAAAAGATGTCCTTTTGAATAATTTGTGGTTCATCAAGGCAATAAATATGTAGGAGGAATAAAGTTTGGCC
Organism: Spermophilus citellus; assembly: GCF_964194105.1. Lineage (NCBI taxonomy): Eukaryota > Metazoa > Chordata > Mammalia > Rodentia > Sciuridae > Spermophilus > Spermophilus citellus. The sequence goes on along the minus strand of NC_138182.1, from coordinate 62,578,530 downwards.
TTAATTCATAGTTTACACAAGATTCAATTGAAAAAAAATAATTGAGATAACATAAAGAATTATATTTTTGAATTAACTAATGCAAGTTATATTTTATCCAATATTAAGCTTTACTACTAATTTAAAGTAAAGGGAATCACAAGAAAGGTAATATCAGACCTGAGTTATTAATGGGAGGTCTTTGATCTCTTTTCACTTTATATCACATATATGATCTCTAGCTCAGAGTAAATGGGGTTTCACTCAATAGTCTGAAGATTATCTCACTTTGAGGAACATCTAGCTTATAAAAAATTTTAACTATATACCCTAAAATACATACAATATGTTCAAGTCATTGCTCAAGAATTCATTATTCTAATACTAATTAACTAAAACCAATTTTCAATCATGAATACCAAATTCATTCCAAAGAAAACTATTCTTATTCTACTGAATTTCTACACCCCACCCCCTGGCCATTTTGGGTTAGCTTCTAGAAATCAGTGAAAACATTTAGCCATTACTGTTGTCTGTCATGTATAACTAAAAAGAACCAATAAAAAAATTTACCCCCTCCCCAATAAAAGAAAACTACTCTCCTGCCTTCAATATCACTATTCTACTTAAATGAAGAATTTATCATTCTATTAGATGAAGATCAGATCAGGTTACTTTGTTTCTTCTATTTCCTCTGGAAAATTTCCTTTAGAATTGTGAGAAAAAAATGGACTACAGTGCAACTGATTTATTTCCTTTGTTCTCCAGCATAAGCTCAAAATGAAAGATACCATGATAAGGCTAATATAGGAGAATAATTTCATAAGGAAATTCTTATGGCATAAGGAAATTCTTTTAACGAGATAAAAGTCACTAAGGACATTAGAAAACATGCTTGTTATGTTGGATTTTTTTTTATTGTCACTAAAAGTGGCATCAAGAGTCTCCTAAACAGAGTGACTACCAAGACACAAAATGAGGATATCAGCAACACACTTATTTTTGAATGGTTTTATATTTTCCTCTCTGTCTCTATTTATCTCATCATCTCTATCACCAAAGAAAATTCTTAGTAATTATTAAGAAGAAAGAGTAACAATTAATTAATAGGCTAATGATGTCAAAATAATTTTTTGAAGTTAATTATTTTTTTTTATTGTTGGTTGTTCAAAACATTACATAGTTCTTGACATATCATATTTCACATTTTGATTCAAGTGGGTTATGAACTCCCATTTTTACCCCATATACAGATTGCAGAATCACATCAGTTACACTTCCATTGATTTACATATTGCCATACTAGTGTCTGTTGTATTCTGCTGCCTTTCCTATCCTCTACTATCCCCCCTCCCCTCCCTCCCCTCCCCTCTTCTCTCTTTACTTAATGCTAAAATATTAAAACATTATTTAGAGACAAAGGTGATCATTTAGCATCATAAATACAAATTTTATTCAATATAAAAATAAATTTATTTTATGAGAAAGACAGCACTCAGAAAAGAAAAGAGGAGGGAATGGAGGGACAATGAGAAGAACGGGAGAGAAGAAAGAAACTGGGAAAGAGAGAAGGAAAAAGGGGGAATGAAGGATGGATAGAAAGAAAGAAGGAAGGAGGACAACAGAGTAAGACTCCCCAGCCCTCATTCTTTCACAGAATTATAAAAGTGAGCAACTAGGCACATAGGAAAATATTTTCAAAAGAACTATGTTATCCAAGTAAGTTATGAAAACACCTGAGTGTAGCAGATACACAATAAAAATGTAATAAAAAAGAATAAATTTAGTTTTATATTATTACGGTTTGGATGTGAGATGCCCCCCCCCCCCCAAACTCATGTGTGAGACAATGCAAGAAGGTTCAGAGGAGAAATGATTGGGTTGTGAGAGCCTTAACCCAATCAGTGAATTAATCCCCTGATAGGGATTAGCTGAGTGGTAACTGAAGGCTGGTATGGTTTGACTGGAGGAGGTGGGGCATTGGGGACATGGCTTTGGGATATATATTTTGTACATGGTAAGTGGAGTCTCTCTCTGCTTTCTGATCATCATGTGAACTGCTTCCCTCTGCCACACTCTTCTGCCATGATGTTCAGCCTCACCTTGAGCCCCAAGGAAAGGAATGTGCACTCTATGGATTGAAACCTCTGAAACCATGAGTCCTCTAATAAACGTTTCTTTCCCTAAAAGTGTTCTGGTTGGATTTTTTAGTTGTAGCAGTGAAAAAGCTGAATAAAACACATATCATTTACTCCACCCTGCTCCCAAATCTGGGAAGCACAGTGTGAAGAAAAATGACCCTCCATTTGGGAAGGAAAGTGAAGTGAGGACCAGGGTTTCCCATATATAATAGCACCAATCTTCCTGCAGTAAAACTTGGCACCAGGTAATTCCCTATGTCCCTAATCCTCCAGGCTGGTCATTTTGTCCACAGACTTTAGGACATGTTCAACACCAAGCTACCTCCAGAGAACTAGCCTCTAACCCCACTCATCAGGCTCCAAACCAACCCAGCACCAGACTGCAACTCCAGCATCCAATGAACCCAGGGACAAGGCCCTCTCCATTAGACCATGGTGCTACACTAGTCCCAAGGCACTCTGTCTCCAGGACCTCCCCTAAAGATCCAGGCTTAAGTTTACCTGAGTCCCAGGCCAATGCCCATGGATTCAGGTTGTGACAGACCTCTTTGGATCAAGTTGCAGGATTGCCTTAGTGAATCCTGGCATCAAGCTGGCCACCAGAGATTCCGGACCACACCCATCCCCCTGGACCTAGTCAACAGGTCCAACCCAGAAGATGCAAGGACCTAGCCTGTGTGTCCAGATGAGAGGTGACTTCTGTGGACTCAAATGTTAGGCTCATTCATCTGCTAATCTAAGTACCAGGCCAGCCCACCTGTGGACTGCAATATCAATCTTGCAATTGGATCTTGCCAGAGAGCTATCCAAGATTCCCTGAACAGAGTGACAATTGAAGTGTTTTCCCTTCCAAAGCCAATCTGTAAAGACCGGAAGAAGTATTAAATAAGATATCAAATATTGAAATATAAGGACTCCAGTTCGAGTCACAATTAAAACATGGAAATTGGGTGAGTGGCTGTGACTTTCCATTGTCATGAGTCTAGTCAGGACTAATCTCTTAAGATCCAGAACCTGAGGTATACAAGTCAAAGAAGACTTTTTTAGGCCACTTATCTCTTCAGTGAATGTATGCAAATGCCTTTTAGGAATGACTTCAAAGTCTTACAGTATGACAACTCCAGAACCATGTTTGAACTCATACTCATCAGAAAGTTTCTACAGAAAACTACAACTGGCTCCAAAGCCCTGTAGTGCCTAACAAGGTGCTCACAAGCAGTATGAATACTGTACTCAGTCTCTGGATTGCCCAAAAACTGTGTTTGAAGACTGGTTTTTTGATTTGCTGAATCAAAATCACAAGTTACCTACAGTAAAATATTGAAAACATTGGGCTGGGGATGTGGCTCAAGCGGTAGCACGCTCGCCTGGAATGCGTGCGGCCCGGGTTTGATCCTCAGCACCACATACCAACAAAGATGTTGTGTCCGCCGAGAACTAAGAAAAAATAAATAAATATTAAAAAAAAAATCTCTCTCTCTCTCTCCTCTCTCACTCTCTCTTTAAAGAAAAAAAAGAAAACATTGCTTTTTGTTTTTCTAACTCTATAATGCATAGATACTCTAGAAATATTGAAAAAAACTAAACCAATTTCAATATACTCACTCCCCAAAAGCATAATGTTTATTTGATAGGTGATTTGATAGAGTTGATAGGTGAACAGAAATTTACAACACACAAATTTCATGCAATCTATTTATTGGAGCTTTCCTTTTCTTCTTCTTATCCTCCTTTTCCTCCTCCTCTTCCTCCTCCTCCTCCTCCTTCTTCTTTTTGACAGAGAAAGAAATTAGCTATAATGGAGAATATAGGTTATGTGAAATTTAATTCTTCCTCATATTTATTACCTGATAGGACTATGCTAGAAAGAATAGAGATCTGGGCAATTAAGAAACACCACACAGAGCTGGGGTTATGGAATTAACATTTAATTACAATGGATTTACATTTAGTGCAATATTTATGCAAAATATAGGTAAAATATTTTCTTTAACTATTAATTTTAAACTCTTGTTAAGAGTTAGAAGCATTGTTCTATGGTCCTATGGGATGTTTTGAATCTTGAGATTAAATCTGTCATTATTTAATTAGATCATTTAATCTCAGTGGAATAATTTCTATAAAATTAGCTAAGTTGAATAGAAAATTTTATACATTGAATGTGAGGAGGTGAGGGAAAAACATTTTATTTCATATAGGCACCTAATAAATCAATAACGAACAGACTTCAACCCTAGAAGGAATGAGTTATATATAATAGAAGGAAGGAATACAATGCTTTGTTAATTTTAGTCATTTTATGCTTCTTAAGGATAATATTGTTTGACATTGAAGGAAATTAATGTCAAACTCTAAGTCAGACTTTAAAAGCTTATATCCAACTTGACATCTGGACAGAATTTTAGTTTTAGCTGAAGGGCATACTTTGTTTCATCATTTTCATTTTGAATAAGTATTTGTAATTAATCACATTCAAAGGTATTTTTATGTTAATATTATATAAAGATGCCAAACTGGAGTTTTGGGGAAAGCAACTTTTCTGAATACATTTGCACAAATTTCATTCCTTTTATTTATTTTAATATATGTTACGTGATCCTTATTGGTTGCAGGTTTAAATGTAAAATACAGTAATCCAACTAATTTACCTCCTAGTTCAAATATATTATAAGTCATTAAGATTTGCTAAGTGCTTACCTTTTTTTCAATGAACTCATTATTGGAATATTTAAATTCAGATCTCCCAAGTGTTTATGTAATGATTTAGAATTATTTTAAATATTACTCTCTCAAGTATTCATTCTAAATTTTCCACAAACTTATTTTGGCTGCCATGAAAATTTGATAAATTGATTTCTGAATAATTTTGAATAATTTGCTTTGCCATCTATACTCAATCATATTTTACTATAAACTTCATACCCAGTAGAATGGAGATTTACTCAAAACTTTCAGTTTAAAGAATAAATTTAAAATCTTTCTTTAAAGTTTGATAAATTGTTTTAGATAAGAAAATTAGTAAAACTTGGAAGTCTCATCAAATTAATCCCAAATCTGAAGCCCTTATGTTATTAATAGTTTTCATTACAGGTCCTACTCAAGCAGAATGCTTCAGATATAGTCTTGTTTTAGGAAATATTTGAAAGGGAATGCATGAATGAATATATACATGAATTAATGAGTAAATGAATGAGAATCCCTTTGTATTTAGAATTCAAATTGCAAATGTGGATGTGAGTGTGTCAGACAATTTTCCATGCAGGCAGGTCCTGGCATAAGATATCTAGAAATTTATTTGGGGGAACTTCAAGAGTTTTGTTTTGGACTTCGAATTGTAACAGCAATAAAGTTTATATGGGCAATGGTGATGTCACTCAATTGAGCACAGCTTGCCTGTGTGACATATTTAAGCCATTCGATCCTTAACTCCTGGTGCTTTAGTCAATATTATGTGGAGTACCACAAATCTTCTTTCCCTTTATTCTGTCTAGAATAACATTCAGGGTCACAAAAGGGACTGTTATGGGATGAACTTCTGTAAAAATCCATAGCCTAATGGCAATTGCTCTCAGGCTCTTAATTTGGATTTGGTTTGTTGATTAGAAATCATGGTTATGCATTTCAGAGCTGCTGAGTATAGATTCAAAACCAGTGCCATAGCTGACTACATCAATGTATAAAATGAAGTACTTTCTTATAGTACTGGAATTATCTTCATTAATTAGAGAGGAGGGGAAAAGATCAATGAAAGTGTGGCTAATAGAGACTGAGCAGAAAGTGTAAACAGCCCTGAAAACTCCCCTATTCCAGGAATCATTTTGTTCAGAACTAGAAGAAAATGGTATGAAGAAAGTAAGAATGTCTCACAGACTATTATGTTAACAACAGACAGAGTTTGTGGAATTGCAAAAGAAATACCAGCATTTCATGGAAGAATGTGATTAGTTTAAAGACATTTATCTTTTAGAAAAAATCAATTTTTAAAAAAGACAAATGGTTAAATTCTGCAAGCAGGATTCAGCCTTAATATGTTAGAGAGCAAGTAGGCTAATGCTTAAAACAATTCATCTTACACCTGAAAGATGGAAGAAGGAAAATAGGGAAGAAAATGGAATCTAATAGGTATTCAAGTCAAGTTGTATTATGGCATGGAGAAAGAGGTGGCATTTTTATCACATTAGAAGAGGTCAAAGTTATACATGGCTTAAAAAACTAAAAGCCTAAGGCCTGGAGAGATTTGAAAAAGAACAAACATTGGATCATAGAGGCTAAAGAAATATCAACAAAAACTATTTTACTTTTACAATCTCTTTGAGGACATTTTCCAATCACAAGAAATGGAAAAAATTGAGTCCTGTACCTGGGTTACAAGAGAGTAACTGGTGGAGTCTCTCTCCTAACATTGAGAATTCTTATTCAATTCAGTACTGAAGTACCAGAAGCATTTTTTTTTAATTGTGTGAGAAAATAATTACACAGACAAATAAGAAAATAGGAAGGAAGAGAGGCCCAGACAATTTTTCAAGCATAAATGTGCTTCAGAAACCACAGTATGAAGGAGAATTCCCAACTTCCTCAGGCAATGGCAAGAGAGTAACCCAATTAATCACATCTTACATGAGTTACATCAATAAAAATTTTTAAAATATATTTTGGATTCTAAATCATGTAACAAAGAAACAATTTCTTTAAGATTATGAATATAAAAATTCCAGTTTTGTCAACATTTTTACTTTCCTCACTTCCATGAAATAATTACCTTTTTGTGTAGTCTGTAGCTAAGAAGTGTAGGCAAGTACTTCTCAATAGGAGTTACACATGTATGGATTTCTTGCAATTAAAAAAAATCTTTATCATGGAGCTGCATCCCTGAACCATTGTGGAGTATTATGTAATGTCCTTCTACCTTTATGTTTGGCCTCACTTTGGTCCCAAATCAATGGACTCAACAGATAATGGACCAAACTTCTGCAACCATAAACCAAAATAAACTTTTCTTTCACTAAGTTGTTCTTTTTAGGTGTTTTTGGTCACAGTGTAGAAAACCTTACTAAAATGTGGAGATTTTAAAAACCACAAAATATCAAGTTTGACTACTGACCATCAGTCAAGTATGAAATCAAGTATGTTAGAATAAGGTGTATACATGTCTATGTTTTTAAAATAGCTATCAGTGTGATTTCTATGTCATTTCCTGACTCCATACCTTAAAATGAAATCGTCATATACATTGCTTTTGAGCACTTGAATTACATATAATAGATAATATTTTTCTAGGGGAATTTGTGTTTAGATTATAAAAATTAGTGTCTATTTTCATTCGGTTCTAAAGAGTTGATCTATTGCATAAATTACATTCGTATTGACAACAAAGAAATAGGGACTCAAGACTGACTAAAGTTGGCTAACCAGCTTTGTAGATTCCCAAAGAAGATTTTAGTCTAATTACTATTGAGAATGATTCAAGTGACTACATCTGTAGAAAAAAATAAAGTCCATGCTGGCCATAGGCAAGTGAGTGTGGCATTACAGCTGTTTTTAGTTGAATGAAGATTGGAGAGGAAAAATTACTACTGAATAAAATCATGTTACAAAGAGAGAATTTTATTTAGAAGAATTTAACTCCTGTGTAGGAATAAGAGGTTGATGTAGGAAAGGATTTTTAAATTTACTTTTTTACACATCAGATAATTGCTGAGAAGTCAAGATAGTAGAATCTTTAATAGTTTGCTTTCATATGACATATTAACCGATGTTTCATATTCTTTCCAATAGCCATGACTATTGAGTTATCTTTCATTTAAATACTTACCAAGAATTAGTTGTACTATTCCCATGACTGTTTGTGCTCGTTTCAGCATGTGTTTTATTTATGTGATTTAATTAAGTAATATGCAAAAGGATGATGCATGAGTATAGGGAAAATAGATTTATTTTGTTCTGTATGCACTAAGTGGAATACTTTGGAGATACTCCCTTAAGGCAAATCATTAAAAAGAAATTGCTGTCAAATTGGTTTTAATAAAAAGAGCTTTAAAGATTCAGGGGTGGAGTGAGAGTAAAGTAAATTATATAGAAGGATTCTTTATTCATAAGTATATTCAGTTATCTTTAACTTCTCTTTAGTTAAAAATAACTAGAACACAAAAAATAGAGAATATAGAATATTCTGGGAGTAGTATTCAAGAACAGTTCTTAATTAGATAATTACCATTGATGAATTGATTGTCATTTTTTGAAGCTAAAATATATAAATTGCACATGTATCCTGTTTTTTGAGCTGCTGAATTTGTTCAATTACTTCACCACCATTCATCAAATCATATCTGTTCTATTTTCTCTGTGCTTGCTGCCCCAGAAGTTTTAGTTTTTAGGGTTATCTGATCAGCAGTGCTGGACAATATAGCTGGGTATGATTCAATTTGAGAAATAACACAGGAAAAGCATTTTGAGTGTTAATTCAATAACATTAATTTATCTCCTCAAACACTGATTTTCTAGAGGAAATGTTATAGGGGTGTTGAAAGAATCCTTTGATCACTATGATGTACTTATTATCTCAGTGGGCTCAGAAGGATCATCAGAAACCACAAGAAGAGTAGAGAAGTCACCTCCCCAGAGTGCTTGCAGAATATTTCTGATTCTACACTTGTCTCTCCCTTAAAGTGGAATAATGCTTCTATTTGTCAGCAGGTAACAAGGATTGGAAGAAAGATTGAAATAAAATGTGGCCTCCAGGGTGAGAACTGGATATCTGTGTATAGCATCCTATTTCTCCAGAAATAAAAATCTGGCCTCTCATGTCCAATACACCGAGAGCATGCATTTACTTTACAGCAAAATTTAGACTTCTGAAGGTATGAGTATGACTCCTCCTTTCTCTCCTTCCTGTTGAGAGTGGATAGATCTTAGAGAACACCCTTACTGGAAATTTTGGACTACCAAAATTTCTGTGATGCAATCATGGCACTTAAACTTCTAAAACTACTTGGGAATGTGCCTTGATATCATCCAGGCTTAGCTCTTCTTATCCTCAAAGACAATTTGGAACCAGATATCTTTTTTGTGTGTGTGTGAAAAAACTTTTAATAAATAGTGAATGAGTAATTTAGGAATATCATATTAAAAAGTTTTTAGATCAAAAACTGTCTATAACTCTCTATTTGTAACAATTGACACAAAATCATGTTTATGGGAACAAGCCTTTTCTTTTTCAACATTCTTGAAGAGAAATTTCAATCAGCTTTTGATATCTTATCTATCTTGCATTAATTAAAAATGATTTCAGATTATAAAATATAATAAATTTTATTTTAAAACTCAAACTCCATAGAAGTGTCACTAACCCCCCCCCCAGAATATGCATATTGTATTTGCTACAACTTGTCCCCACCTAAACTCATGTTGAGGATCAACTCCCAATGTCATGGTGTTGAGACCTCTTCGGGGCATTTGGTCCATGATGCATCTACCCTCAGGAAGGGATTGATGCTGTACCTTGGGAATGAATTTACTTCCTGATATAAACAAAGTAAACTCAACCTTGTATTCAGCCACTGTCACATGTGCCCTCTTGTCCTTTTGCTTTTGTGCCATGTCATGGTGCACCACAAGGCTCTCACAAGATGTGGTTGCCTGATCTGGGATTTCAATCTCCCAAACTACAAGCTAAATAACCGTCTCTTCTTTATCACCCAGTCTCAAGTGCTTAGTTACAGCAACAGAAAATGAGCTAAGATACTACAATCATGATTTATGTATGCCATACTGCTAAAATGATTAGGAACTCTGAATGGACTAAAGGGAAGTTATGTTCAAATATCTTAGCCTGAGAATTTCTAATGTGAAAAAAGATTCCAAAAGAGAAAAATGGAATTTGTCCTTGGAGTAGTAAAAACTAGAAATTTCTTCTGATAATTCTTATTATTTTCTGTCTCTTTTTTTCATTTTTTTTCCCTCTGTTATGGTAACAGGGCCATGTATGAATATACCAATTGAGAAATGTATCAAGTCGTATAAACTAATAAGGTCAAATGAAGCCTAGAAAATTTGAAACATGTATTGGTCACTCAAGTCAACTTTGTTGTTCACTCGAACAAAACTGTGATTTCTTTTCTATAATTATAGTGTTACAGATATAAACCGTGAAAAAATTCACAAAGCATGTCACTCATCTTGTTTCTCCTTTCTGATCTAAGTACCAGAATGAATTACGCTTTACATATAACTATAATATACCAATTAAAAACATAAATTAAGAGAAGGAAGACCAATAGAGGAGAATCTCTACCTCTACTATAGTGGTTCAGGGGAAGTTGGGAGGGGAGGGAAAGGGATAGTATTTGAGATAGAAATGAGCAAATTATGTTATATGGATTCATGCATATATAAAAATGAAGCTCACAATTATGTAAACCTATTATGCACTAATAAAATAATAAGAATCTTCCAAAATATTGGAGAATATTCCCCAAGCTGCCTACTCTCTGACTTTTAGTAGTTTATAGACTTCAGTGAGGATATACTGTTACTTCTTTAGGGATACTTCTAGAATAGCACTATGTGCTTGAAATTCTGGAGGAATTTAAAGATGTAAGAAAATGGTAATGAAAACTTGTATTGTGCTGCAATTAGAGTGCTCTTCTCATATAGCTGGTTTTGATTCTTGCACCAAGTTTATATGCCCAGTATTTTCTTTTATTAGAGAGAACTAAGTCACTCAAACACATAGCTCCTTAGTGGACTCATCATGAGAATTGGCTAATAATTTACATATTTCAAGATGTAAAAAATTTATTGAAGGTGTCTGTAACCCCCAGTATCTTATCAGTGGTTTTGTGTGACTGCTAATTTTTATGCTAATTTTTACTCAGTATTACCTAATTTTACTCAAAATATAAAAATCTTAAGCTAAATATTTATAAAGTATATTTTATATGGATGTATGGAGTTATGGAAGAAATTTCCATTGCAAGAGATTCTAAGGAATTTTTTCTATATTTATTTATTTTTTAATATATAGAGCTGTTTATTTCTTGTTTCCAAAATAAAACCTACATAAAACAAACAAAAATGCATCCCTAGGTTGAATCTTCTGTTGACATCTTGGAATCATTTCCACTCCTTTATTTTTTATTTCATTTATTGCAGTATTTCTCAGATGCTTCTGCTATTGGGCTCAGGTTGAAGGTCTGCCAATCAGATGTTGCTGGTGGAAGACTGGAAGGGCCATTATTACTTCCATGGTAACAGGAAAGCACATGGGCTTCAGCAGAGGGCAGGTAAGATGATTTTGCCAGCACTTCCTAGAAACTACTTACTTCCGAACTTTAGGCAGTGAGGTAATCAGCACTGGTTGCCTGAGATTCCTGTCTTGTCTGGATTTGATTTCCTTAACAGTAGCAGCAGCTTCTTTGACTTTTGTAAACCACACTCTTAGATATCTTTGTAAGTCTTTGATGCCCTGTATTAAGTCCCTTCCCACATGAACATGTTAGAACATATTCAATTTTCCTATCTAAATCTAGACTAATACAGGTGTTGATACCAAAAATAAAAGCCAACATTCTTTTTTCCTAACTTTCAACTGTGCCAGAGGTTACTTGGCTCTTCTTGGGAGCCAGTTTGCTATCAGGTATGGCCGTGCATCAGAGTACTGGCCAATAAAATAAGAGCCAACCCTAGATAGGGCAAAGGGATAGGAGGGGAAGGGAGCGTGCATTGGGGATAGGAAAGATGTGGAAAGAGATGGACATCATTACCCTAAGTACATGTAAGAAGACATGGATGGCGTGAATCTACTTTGTGTACAACCAGAGATATGAAAAATTGTGCTCTATATGTGTAATATGAATTGTAATGCATTCTGCTGTCATCTACATAACAAATTAAAATTTAAAATTTTTTATAGAGGGCTGGGGATGTGGCTCAAGCGGTAGCGCGCTCGCCTGGCACGCGTGCGGCCCGGGTTCGATCCTCAGCACCACATACAAAGATGTTGTGTCCGCCGAAAACTAAAAAAAAATAAACATTAAAAAAAAATTAAAAAAAAATTTTTTTATAGAGCTGTAAAAAAATTGCTATAGCAAGCAATCCCAACATTTCCATTACTTCTCACAATAAAATATTATTTTTTCTATTCCAGTGAAACTTGCATGGGGATAGAGGCATAAATAAGTGGGCTCTGCAATGAGGTCAGTAAGATTTTTTCCATTATGAGCTCTGGGCTCCTTCAGGAGTCCATTCTATTCAGTGAGTCTTTTGGGAAAAGAGAAAAGAATGACTTTTCGAAAAATTGAAAGGGGCAGGCCCAAGGGGTGCACCTCAGTTTGCTCTTATTTTATTGGCCAGTACTCTGGTGCATGGCCATACCTGATAGAAAATTGGCTCCCAAAGAATTTTTTATTTTTATTTATTTAATTTTTGATTCCTGGGGATTGAACTCAAGGGCACGCAACAATTACTGTGCTACATCCCCAGCCCTATTTTGGATTTTATTTTGAGACAAGGTCTCACTGGGTTGCTTAGCGCCTCTCAGTTGCTGAGGTGGCTTTGAATTTGTGATCCCCTTGCCTCAGACTTCCCAGCCTTTGGGATTACAGGTGTGCACCACTGTGCCCAGCTCTAAAGAATTGTTTTAATAGTATGTTTGATTCTCATTGATTATGAGAATTAACATATGTATTGGCCACTCAAGTCAATTTTGTTATAGATACATTTAAAGAGAGATCATCACATATTTTTGAAGTTGTTTATTATTAAGCTTAAAATTTTCTAAACTGTTTTGTACAGAAAGTAAAGCACAAAGCTTTAGAAAGATGAAAATCCCTGATGTACAAACAAAACTTATTTTACATTTGGGATAGATGTTCATGTAATTGGGAACTATATGACAGAAAACTAATGCAGGAGCCACAAAATATGTCTCTGCTGCTGTATTAATAGGATGAGAGAAATGTCTTCACAATACTCTGATTATTTGAATTACATACAGATCACTAAGTCATAAGTATTTAAAATCCTCTTCTATTATAATGAATTGTTTCATTATTCATTTTTTCAGGACACTCCACATTTACATTAGTTGAAATATTTGAGAAGTTATCTTTTGGGGATTCAAGAGTGATTGAATAATGTTTGAAGGGCAGGGAATCTGGACAAGGATATTATTCCATGTTTTAAATAATGTCTTATCACAATTTTACAGAGATAATGGAGAGGTATCATGTTTCTGGAACTCCAGTCTGTCTGCAAAGAAGAATGAAGTAGGAGTTCATTAAAAGACCTTTGGAAAACAGGTTACATAAAATTAGCATTAATATTAGAGTGGCTAAGGACATTCACATAATGTCATAAAATATTGTCTACTGGAAAAAAGGAGTATATCTCTTCAGAGATATTTAAGATTCTTAAGCATGCTTAATATGTTTATATGCAGAGTTAGTCTTAATAATATGCAAACTAGAAAGACTTAAATAAGGTACTATATTTATAGACTAACGTGAGTTTCTATGTACCCCCACATACTAAAACTTACAGGAGAAAGAGAATAAAAGTGTTAGTAAGCATAATTAAATAAACAAATAGGGAAAAGAGAAATAAGAATTGTCTCCAACATTGTGACTACTCCCAATTCATTGACATTTCTTTAGCATAAAAAGCTCAACAATTTTTATTACATTGCTCAAATTAATAATTACAATTGATCACTATTGTGAATCAGAACACTGTTGAAAATGTTTGATCAGATACATTCTGATTGTGATATATGAGGTCTTGGGTGAGGAAGAATATTATGATTCTCCATCATTATAGAAATTCAGGTACCAAAGGAGAAAAGTGGTCTATTCAGTAGCCTTAAATCTTGCTTACCTCACATGTCTGATCATTATTGATATTGTAAATGTATATATGTAATATTAAATTTTTAATTTTGAGTTTTACTTTTGGATTGTTACTCTCTTAAAAATAAGAAACCTAAGTATGTATAAATTTGGTATGTTAGACTGGTGAAATCTATTAAAATGCATTTTTCACTATATTTTACACAAGATATTAGAAACTTGTATTTGTTGATAACTTACCAATTACTATAGTCAGAAAATGAATGAGTTAAATTACTTCTTATGAAGCATCTGTTTTCATAGCATTGTGCTTTTTTGAGTTTGGCTTTGTTATCATCACTGATAAAATGTAAATTTGGAAATATATATTATCTAGGAAATTTTGTATATACAAAATATATTCCAGGGTATTTTAAAAGTAACATTAAAGTCGGTACTTGAAACAATATGAGTGGGAAAATATGGGGAAAACTCAAGAAACATCACTAATCCTAAATACTTTATAGAAGCCCTAGGACATTATAAAAAAATGTCAGTAAGCCTAATAGATCCAGAAGGGGGCACTGTTGTACTATTCATTGAGTTGTGCTGTCTTAGTTCTCTTTTTTTCCTTCCTTTCTGTATACACACACATACACACACACTTAGATCAACCCATATTTACAAGAACAAACGCAAAAAACTGCATGAATTTATACAACGAGTACTTGTTTACATGGCAACATTATAATACAATTTTTATATTCATCAGTTTAATACTTTATCGGGCATGTGGAGTTAATGATTTATTTCAGTAATTATTTTGGAACATTTTCTTAAATATAGAAATAATTGTTCGTTGTAAAATTAGTGCATGGATGCACTATTGAATAATTATATTAATTTTCATCAATTACTCAATACAATATTAAAGCAAAATAATTTTGTTATAGAAAACTCATGTCTAAAATTGAAAGAAAATCCTATCCATATACACCAATTATTTTAATGGTTTTGTTTGCATTGTTTCTGTGGTGGTGCACAAACACATTAGGAAAGATAGAAAGTCAATTGTAAAACTTCAAATTCTTTGTTTAATTTATTTCAACATGAAGTTTAACATATACAGTAAAATGCAATTTTAGATCAAGGAAGAAGGAATGTGAGTACGTCAATCCCATCAGACTTTAATAACCAGATAACAGATTCCTTGTTATAGAAACCTCTCTGACAAATGATGTGTCCGGCAAATGTGCAACATAATATGAAAAAATAGTTGGTTATGGAAGAAAAAAATCCAAAACCATAAAATAGCTTCAGTCAAATATCTAGTTTAAAAATAAAGATTATAGAAATGCAATACCAATAGACTCTCAAGTAGAGTTTAAAAATATAAATGAAACAGGAAAAGTCCTTCTACAGATTTGGAAACAATGTATTTGTGACAAAGCAAAATCTATTTTTTTTCAAAGCCTATTTCATTCATTCATGAACCAATTCTGTATCATTTTTTCCTTGTATACATGGAGACAACATGATACAGTCCATAGAGGATGGGACTTTAATGTGCAACCAAGTCTGATGCATGCTCATTCCTGCCATGTACTTTCGAGGTGACCTTGAGCAAGTTACTTAACCTGCCTGAGAAACTTGCAGCCTCTGGGGAAAATGAGGGTGATGGTACTTAGCTTAGAGCTGTTTTGACAGACTTATTCTATTTTCAAGTTTTGTTCTTGAGGTAGGATTTATAATGCTAGGTAGGAAATTCAGAAATCATTTTATATTCTTGCTTTTATAATGCTTTTTGAAACCTGATTACAATAAAGAAGTCTTTTCCAAGTGCCTCCTGTTTTATTTTTCCCAAGAAAACATGTAAATTCATGCACTTATTGTAAAATTCTATTTTTTGAAACATCAACTTTTACAAAAAGTAAAGCATTTTCTCTTTCTTTCTGCATAAAAATGGTTAGAATTGTCTTTTTTCTTCTTAGTAAGTTGCTAAAGAAATCTGACATAATTTACATTTGTATTCCTATGGAAAGTACTTGAAATTGGGTTGACAATAATGTTTTATGGCCTGATTACCTTCTAGAAACTATGGTTACATTTGTATGGCTTTAAAAAAAGATTTAATACATGCCCAAATTGCTATCTGTAATCTAGGGTAAATGATACATTTCAAAAACTGTATTAGACGTCAGTCCCCTTAAACTAAGTGGTGTCGTTTTCAAAATAGGTTTCCAGCATTAATAATCTAATCAATGGGGGACATTAAATTGCTCAGAATCAAAACCTAGGGAAAGAGAAAGTAAGAGTGGTACAAGAACTAAGAGAGATAGGCATTTAAAGTGGCAAGATACTGCTCATCATCTAGAATTTCTCTGATAAAGGAAAAAAATGAAGTTAAACATAACATATTGTGTTGTATGCTATAAAGTAGCATAGAAATTTTAAAATAAATTATATTGTGCTACTGAACTTTGAAGTTTAAATGCCAATCTTAACTTTTAAGGTAACTATTCCAAAGAAAATTTCATGAGAACTACACACATTTGATGCATTTGATAAGGTAGTTTCTTTTTTCATTTTTCTTTTTCAATTTTTTTTTCTATTTGCACAATCTATTGCAAGCAAAGAACTAAGGTGAAATTATATATATATATATATATATATATATATATATATATATATATATATATAATTCATTAGGGTCCACCCCAATGAAATTCTTTATTTTGATTTTTTAAATGTCAGTGTCTTTTCATTACACACACACACACACACACACACACACACACTTTATTCTAAATAGCATGAATTTGGAATATTTTCAAAAAAATCTTAATTTGATATATCATAATTGGTAAACATTTCCTGTAACAACCTACATCAATCTTTGTTAGCCATAAAATGAAGGGCTATGATAAATCTCTAGATGAGAAAATACAATTTTTATGTTTAATAATATTTTATATTTATTTTTTAGTTGTAGTTGGCCAAATACCTTTATTTCTATTTATTTTTATTTTTACATGGTGCTGAGGATCAAACCCAGGTCCTCACACATGCTAGGTGAGTGCTCTACCGCTGAATCACAACCCCAGCCCTACTAATATTTTTTAAACTATTGTTTATTCTTAATATAACTGAACTAGTATGTAGGGAATTTTTAATCAGGTTATTTTAAACTTTTTCCTTTAAGAAATGCATATTAACTTGGAAAGAGTAAAATAAAACATGAAAACATAGTTTTTAATATTTTACTAAACCATAATGTACACAAACATGAACTTTGGCAGTGTCTTTGAAAACACTGCTGACTTAAAAATATACTTTGGTAAAATAATGCAACACCTAGGTGAGATTCCTAACGTAATAAAACATGCTTACATACATACAGATAATTTGCAGCATTATTTATAATTACAGATAATTGGAAACAATCATATTAAAATTATGTGTAATATGGTGAAATCAGGTAAGAACTTAGTAGAAAGACGTTCAAAATCATAATTTTGAAAAATGTTCTGCAAAAAATATTTGTAGTAATAACCTTTTAATCATCATTTCACAAATGTTATTAAAGATCTCAGTGGGCTGGTTCTTCTACTAAGCTCTGAGTTTGGTGTCTTGCATAGAATTGAAACGATAATGTGAAAGATCAAAAGAAAGTCCCCTGAGGAAGTTTGTTTTAGTCAGCTTTTTCACTGCTGTGACTAAAAGACCCGGCCAGCACAATTGTAGAGGGGGAAAAGCTTATTTGAGGGCTCATGGTTTCATAGAAGGCCTGCTCCATTCCAGGGCTGGAGGTAAGGCAGAACATCATATCCAAAGAGTGTGGTGAAGAGAAGCAGTTCACATAATTATCAAGAAGCAGAGAGAGACTCCACTCACCAGTTACAAATATAAACCCTTTAGCCATGCCACCAATGAACCACTTTATCCAGTCACACTCCACCTGCCTCTGGTTACCACTCAGTTAATACCATCAGGGATCAATTTACTGGTTAGGTTAAGGCTTAAACCCAATCATATCTCCTCTAAACCTTCTTGCATTGTCTTACAAGTGAGCTTTTGGGGGACACCACATTTAAATCATAACAAAGTTTTTACCTTCTGTTTGTATAACAAAAAAGACACATAATTCCATTCACATAGTCAATATATTGGTGTGGTGAATTTGGATGATTTTCATACACTTATTAACAAATATCTCAAAGTCTCAGCCTTAGACTTAATTAAGTTGAAAAACAGAAGAAAATTGATATAGATAGGTAACATAATATTAAATATACAAACACGTACACACACTAGAGCACTGATACCACACCTGGAAACATAGATCTTATCAGAATTCAGATTCTAAATAAGGAAAAAACAATAATCCAACTACAATGGTAGTATAGTCTATAATATCACAAAAAAAGAATTAAAAAGCACATACAAGCCTAAGTATAAAATTGCTTTAATGATGTTAATTTGATGCTAGCTAAATAAATAAATAAATTAATAAATAAATAATCAAAATGACCCTATTACTTATGTAGTTCCTTTGGCTTTATATTTTAATCTTCCTTCATCTTGATAACTTTTTCCTATATGAATTAATATTGATATATTCTTTCATTAAGTCCTATTTCATTCTCTATTAAAATCTCTGCTGTGTTACAATCTAAAAATATTTTGATTTCCAGTTTGAATGAATACAGAAATTTTAAATCACCTCTTTCAATATTACCCTTGTTAAATACTGTCATATATACAAAATTTATTTGGCAAAAGATTTTTTTTAAAAAGAATAATGGTAAACAAATTAGCACAAAGAGATGCTCATTATGCTTAATGCTATTTTCTTCTCTTTAAAATCATTTTGCTAAATGTCATGATAGCTATTAAGTGTGAACTCGACTTGTTAGGTTTATTCAGTTTTTTCTTTAAACTACTTAATTTTTAAACTTTTATTTTGTCAATTTCAAACTGACCTTCCATATTTACTTGTAGAATAAAACAGAAAAGGATCTTTAAAAAATTTCACCCAATTTTCAATATAATTTTTATACTCAAGTTTAAATGTGTTATTTAATAACAATTTTTAATATGGTCTGATAGAATATCACATCCTGGCCCATCGAAATCAAAGATGAAAATACATAGGATCACAAGTTCATAATCTAAGATTTGTGTTTGGAAATTGCTTTGTTTTTTTCATTCAGACATGATTTCTACTGCCTTTCAGATCCAATGAATGAGTATTAATAATAGCACACCACTGAATTCTACCCACAAGATGTTCTAAAAACCACATCCTTCCACTTAGAGAGGAAATGACTCAGAGTTCTTCAATCAGATGTTGCTCTCAATTGTACTGGCAAGTTATATAATCAATGAAGAACTCCTACTATCATTATTTTTTATCATGTTATTATTATTATCACTACTATTATTGTTAATATTCCTATATTAAGTTGCTCTGAATGAGTATCTGCTAGTACTGGCAGAGCCATTCTCATGATCCTCCTGGAAATTATCTTAGGAAAGACAAAAATATGCTTGTAACATTTGAATTTTCAAGGTATTCAAAAGGTATTGATATAAACATAATAATTTATTTTTGTACATATTTGATGTGTCTATATTTTAGAAGACATATAATGTAGTTACTTCAATTTCACAGAAAAGTTGGCTTTCACATTGTTATATTTCATAATAAACTGGTGATAGTATATGTTGGGGCTGTTATTCACTTTGTTATTGTGATTATTAGCTGACATGAAAACTTCATTAACAATTGACTCTCTTTTGGTGCAGTTACATCAAACTATGTTTGTGTCTTTTTGTTTTTAAGTTCAACTCTCCTTCCTTTGTCTGACTCTGCCTTCAATATTTATTAATTTATTCATGTATTTAATAAATATTTTTGTATGTATGTACATCTCCTGGTACAGTAAATATAGCAATGAACAAACTATACACCTAAGTTCTTACCCCATGTTAAAAGAATATATTTTATTAGAGAGAGACAAATGCAAAGAAAATTGAACTAGGTATATAGTATTTGGAAGGTCATGAGGGATACAGGATGCAGAAAATCATAAAAATGAGAAAATAGATGAAGGGAAACCACCTATGAAAAAATAATATTCCTTCAGAAATCTAAAGGAGACCAAGGAATGGACCTTTTGGTTTTTGGGAGGAGCATGTTTTTAGGAGAGTGAACAGGAGGGCAAAGTTTATACAGCTTATTGATTCTACAATATGAACGTCAAAGTAATAAATAAGTAAAATGTATAGAAACGTGTCTTTCTTTGTGTGAATTACAATCTGAAAAACTGAAATAAATTTCTAGATTCTTAAGTTATCAACAAATTCCTGTACATTAGATGAGTTTTGCTAAAGTAGTCCAGTAAAGCATATAACATATTAAGATTATGTTATTTTGTAACTATATTACAAAAATTTATTTTGTAATTATATTAATATTTTGTAACTATAGCAAATGTTTAGCAACAATAGTGTTTTGCCAGAAATTCTGTTAGAACTCAAACTACATAGATGAATAAGATTTTGTCTTCTGAAGAGTTATAGAAAAAAATGCATAAAACTTGTGCTGTTATAATTTGATAAATATCATTACAAAAAGTGTATACAACAAGATGTTGGAAAAGAATACATAGCTGATTTGACTTCAAAAAGGACCCAAAAATGCATCAGAAAGGAATATGTGTTCCCCTGTGAACTTTAAGAGACCAAACATATTCAATGCCAAATAAGGGAGAAGTCAGAGAATTCATAATGCAAACAAATTAAAAACATGGTTAAACATAATGGCAGCATAGATTTTCTGGGGATAGTGATTAAAGCGCCTATACAAGTTGAGTAATCATGTAGTGAGAGATCTTGTTTCCATGTCAGTTAATAACAATTGTCATAATAAATAACAACATGCAACAATGACTACCTCATAGGTATAAAACAATTTTGATTTATTTTAGTAGTTAATTATCAGAGAAACTCTAAGAAATAGGTGGTATTTGTATTTTTATTTTAGGAAACAGAAAGTTTAAATCAAGGAATCACTTGAAAGATGGGAGTCAATCTAGTTGAATCAGGACACAATAATGAATGGTATGAAATGAAGTCACTGAATTTAAGGATATTACTGATGTCCTATTCATTTGGTAAGAGAATAAAATAGAGAAAAATGAATTGGTGACTCTCTATTGTCACAAATTCAAAGATAAAATAAGTGAACTACTCTAGTCTCTGGTATTTCGTATTTGGCAAGATTTCCTAAATTAGTATCAGGCCTTTTTGGAAACAGATCTCACTTGCTTAGGAAATCCTGAACTAGAGAAGAGTTTTCTATTTCTTATATATGGACACAATTCAAGAGACTTTCAGCAGATCTCTAACTCTGTTTTGTGGACCTTGCATATACTTATATCCATGGCAATGGGTTGATCTTTGTAAATAAAACGTTGAATTTTGTGCAATATGCTCTATTACATTATACCTTTCAAAAATCCATGGTATTTTTCATCCTCCATTGTGCCCTTGGGAATTGTTGAATTGTCCATTACCACTGAAAATAATATTTTACCTCTACAACTGGAGGAATTGTTCAAATTAACACATTTGTTCCTTACAAGGAATTTGTAGATGGAGTTATTTTTAAATTCCCTGCACAGTGGAGAAAGCAGATATTTAAGAGGTCAATTTTAACACCCCTCATCTAGTAAGTGGTAAAATGGAAATGTACCCTCGGTTCTTGTGGTTCAGTGTTCACTAAATACCCCACTAAGTTTAGTGGTCTATAGATAAAGCACAATTTTACAATGTATGGTGTGACTAAATGAGAAATCATAGTTATGAAACATGAACAAAAATCAAAAATAGTGGAATCTGCAATCAATATGAGAAAGATATTAAAAGTCAAATAACAGGGCTGGGGTTGTGGCCCAGTGGTAGAGCACTTGCCTCGCATGTGTGTCACTGATTCAGTTCTCAGCAGCGCATATAAATAAATAAATAAATAAAATAAAGGTCCATTAACAAGTAAAAAAAAAAAAAAAAAGGTAAAATAACCACTGATGGAAGGATCTGAAATTACTTGGGACAAAGAGGAAGTTAGCATTTTTTAATCAGTCTCGAGATAGTTGGACACTTGATTTTAAAGTGATTGACTTCAGAATTTGGAAAGCTGTCGGTGAAATTTAGTCATTAGAGTGTTATTATTTCATTCAAGGTTATTAATTCACCTTTTAACATAACTTTAATGCTTTCTCTTCATTTGTCAGTTATTAGCTTTTGCCCTAGGTTGGATTTTAATTACATTCACTCTCTTTGTCATTAGATGTGATTTGCTAGGTCATTCTGCCACTTCAAAAATCAGTTGATGAGACAGCTGATGTACTTAATGAAACTTACTCATGATTTTGTGTAAATGCTCCTTGTGTTGTTACTTACATACTAAATATTTTATAACTTCTTTCTCATCATACCTCACATAAAGTAACTAAAATAAAATGAAATTTGTGGGTTTTTTTTGCAATGTTCCTCAATACTACTGAGAAATCTTTTTAATTCAAATAAGTAGTAATAGACAATTTAATTTGCAGTCAATATGTATTCTCTCCTATTTTTTTGATTTTTAAAATATTTGTCCAGTTCTGACTTCAGCCATCTGAAAGGTATGTACATAATACAAATGTGCATAACACATTCCTACATATTCAAGGGTACTTAGGAATTTATCATTTCAGATTCTGATGGCATTTTTATGGATGCATGGATGGATGGATAGATGTTTGTATCATAGTAAAATAAAATTTAAAAAAATGCACGTTTTATAAAATGTAGTAGAATGTAGCATAAAATTTAATGTATATTTTCCAATGTCACTAAGTATATAAATGTAGGAAAATGTGGCACAATGGTGCTATTAAGACAATGGCACTGGCTTCCAATATATCTGATCAACTTCAAACTTTAAAACTTAAATCAGAGTGAATTGGTGGAATTCTTTCTTGGTATCTTAGGGATTATTTTACAGAATAAGTGATATTTTTATGAACCTAACAGGAATATATTTTTGTTCATACGTAAGTATATGGCTTATAATAGTTTCTGGAAAAGTAAGCACTCCATATATGATAGCTATTATTGTTATTTTATTGCATAGTATCACTTTTAATTTTTTGACCTTTTTTTTTCTCATTAGGCAAATCTAAACCAAAACACAAATGCATAAATGAAAACAGTTTGCTTACTGAATTGCCTGAAAATCTTGAAACTTCTTTTTTTTTTTTTTTTTTTTTTTGCTGATTTTTATCTCAGCTTCCTACCTCTAGTCTGCTTAGGTTGCTCTTGGAATGCCTGAGTAGTAGTGATACCCTTGAGGTTACTGACAGCACCTGTCTCATAATCTGTGAGATGCACCAAAGGGAATGAAGGCCATTATGATCTAACACTATGTCATTCATATATTCTTCAATAACAAAGCTGTGAGACAGAAATATGTGAATATGCTAATTAAGTTTAAGTTGATAATTGCACATAGTTCATGTAGGTATGAAGAAATGCTCTTTAACTTATATTCTTCACTTTTATCTTTTCATCAGTTTCTATTTGGGTTTGTAGACTCCAGCTCTCAGAGAGTGGGAGATGAATTCTCAGCTGAGTCAGTCTTCTGCCTTGTACCTTCTGCCTTGGATATTTATACTCATAAGGCCATTGATGGGCATTAAAATAGCATTTTTTTTTCCTTTTTTGGCTTTGGGTCAGCTCCTCAAATGACCATGAATTTATACTGAGCCAGAAGTGCTGAAGGAAGCTTCATTAGTGGTGGATAAAATGCAACACCATCATTCATTTTTTAATTTAGGCTCTGCTTAAAGTGTTGGAGGTTGCAATCAATTACATTAACACATGATGCAATTTGACTCATTTGAGCAATTTCAATCAGGATTTCATCCTCATCATAGTGCTGAGACTGCCGTATTGAAAGAAAATAACTACCTTTTGATTACAACAAGGGATATTGTCTTTCATGATTTTGTTGGACCTTTTGGCAGCATTTGATGCAGTTAATCATGACATTTTATTGGCTGGTTTATAGATTCTAGCAGGATTTTCTCAAATAAAAGTAAAACCAATTCAAAGTGTTCTCTCTCAGTGATCTATTTAAATGTCTGTTCAGTAAGGTCATTTGAGTGCTATGTAGGACCCTGTCAAATTGAGAGTGCCATTTCCCCTGCTTTCCTGTTTACATTTTGCACAGATGTACTTTTTTATAAATGAATGTTCTGTGGTTTTGTGATATTATAGAATCACAATGGATGTTTTTTAACATCTCAGGTTGAAAAATTAAAAACTATCTGCTTATGAAATATTTTGCCCTTTGGACCAGCTATTATATTCCATCACTAGTATTTATCCATTTATACATCTCTAGCTTTTTTAATTCTGATATTTATAAGGATATCAACATTACACATTATATTCATGCAAAAAAATGTTAGTAAGCTAGAAAACCACGTATCCTCTTTGAAGCCTTTATTAAAAGAGATGTCACAGGTTAAAAAAATCATAACCCACTTGAATCAAAGTGTGAAATATGATATATCAAGAACTATGTAATGTTTTGAACAACCAACAATAAAAAAAAAATAACCCAACCATCAGTAAGGAGTTTCTTTATATTATTTAGGGCTCTATTTACTGCAGCAGTCTAACTGTGTTGATGTAATATTTGAAAATACAGAAGCAGCTGGAACCTACTTGATATTATTATTATTTGATATATTTAGTATATTACTATTTAGCTAAGAGGCACAGCTAAATTACTGATGTATTTACATTTTGCAATTCTCTTCATGAGAAACTGCATATTCAAATGAATTTGAAGAACCACAGTTCTTAAATAGAAAAGCAAGTTTTAGGAAGAAAAGGTTTAACAGAAGGTCTACAGTTGATATTCTCACTTCACAGGACGAGTGTCCCCAGGAAACCAGGAAGATAGCTTAGTCAAACATTCTGCTAAATGGTCTAATGAAATACCTTTTATCAGCATATTTCTGGTACTTTTTGGTGAGTGAGGCCTAGGCTCTTCCCGTAAAATGCTCTTTACATGATGAACCTGTTTGAATTAAATAACACAAACATAACTAGAACAGACAGATTTAAGAGCATGGCTCCCTGGTGAATGTGCAATATGCTATGCAAATATCAGTATATAACAGAGATGCAGCATGATGGAAACAACTCCATGGGACTGCAAATTTCATAAGGTACCCTGGATTAGGACATGCTCTTAATGTAACAATGCAGAACAATAGCTGCAGTGGTAATCTTAGATTTCTTTCTCTTTGCTTGTTCTTTGTGATTATTTCTAAACCTGAAATTTCTCATAAAGCTGTCTCTGAGTGAGTCTGATTTGACAATACAATTCCTTATGTTATTGCCATTTCCAAGAGAATTGCCTAAGAAACCACATCTTTATTCATTTTGTGCATGTTTTCTGGAAATAATGTAGGGTGTATTCTTCAAGTAAACATAAACAGTATTTTTGGTGATTAATGGATATTTATTGTATTTTAAATGATTTTAAGTGTGGAATTTTATGTGAACAAAGTTGTAACATCATCTAGTTCTTTTAGTTATAGAAGCACTAGTCTAAACTGCTATAAATGTTAACATACTATGTATTCTACCTATGTATTAATTTAACATTTGATAAAATTTCTTGACATTAACTTAGAAATTTATGAATCTTGGAACCTATTTTTTTGTTTATTACAATCTTTTTATTTTAGCAATTTCTTTGTGTTTATTTTTTACATTTTTACTTAAAAATTCATTACCTTGCATATGACTCTCCATTTTAAATAAAACAAAAAGATATGAACATAACCTATCTTGTGTACCTAATACCTAGGAGGCATCCTTCTCTAAATAACATATGTTCTTCAAAGAATAGCCTAGAGCTTTTGATAAGTTCCCATCTCATTTGTTCACTTACTCTCAGTATTCTTTCTCTTTTTAACACCTTGCCTTCCACCGCACATGTGTTGTTCCCCTCAGTGTTACCAAAGACATCCTGGTTTCCTGGGTCAGTAGTGTTGTTGTTGCTATTGTTTTTAAATCTCAGATTTCCACGAAGCATTTGATGTTGTCCATGAGCCACCTTTCATTTCCTTTCCATAATAAAACCATTGGTCTTTCCTCTATATATTTATTGCTGGAGTTCTCCTATAGAACCTCATCTACATCTGCTACTTAAACTCTAGTGTTTCCTGTATTATTTTCACAGACATGCTTTCATTCAATTAATTTACCTAGATGTTGTAAGCATACCCACAGCATTTTGTCAATGCTTAAAGGGTGATATCCTCAAATATTTCTCTGTTCCTATTGCTCTTTGCTGAAATGCACACCAGAATTTCTAATTAACTTCTGACTATCTGTATTTTGATTTGCTTATCCTGTTCAAAACTCTACACATCAGTTATTATTACACTCAAAGCCTGTATTTGAAGGTAGTATCAATTTGCTCAGTTATACAAGTACCAATCAACATGTAATACAGAACGGTGCGATCCAAACTGGATACAGATATGGATGGATATCATTTATCTATTTCCTTGTCAGGCTAGTCAAACATAAGGTTATATGTGTCTCCCAAAAGTTCTGTGAAATATTTTTCATTTTTTATGATATAAAAATGGTCTAGGTTCCTAATATATCTTCATTCTGATATTTTAACAAGTCTTTAAATTTGGTGACATCAATATCTTAAATAACTCTCAAAACTGCTTCCTATTTCTTATGCTCCCCTTCCCCAATTCTTTAACTAAAAAGCTTTTTCATATCTACTCTGGATTATGGCCAGAGCCATTTAATTAGCCTTCATGAATCAAATGCACCTCCAAATCTAATCCAATCTCTCTAATGCTGCCAGAGAGCTCTTAAAAACCTAGCATTCAGTTTATTTGTTTAAAAATAGGCCAGAGAGCATTATCAACTTTTAAAAGACCAAACCATTAGGCCAGATGTGAAATGGCATCATTTTGTGGTACCTACCTGTATTTGTTTCTTGATCTCAATAACACTTTTCAAAGAAATCGTCACTGATTTAGGTAAATGTGAAGAGGACCTATAGAATCCTTGTCAAAATCCTATCACAATAATATTGATCTTGTAATATTTCTTCGTATTTGTCTACAATACTAATGCACAGTGATCCTCCCAGAAACTATATGAATACAAAAGCATTAAAATCATTTACTTATAAATTAGCAAATTATCTAAATCACCTCAGTTTATAAATTAGCAAATAGAGAAACCATTTGTTTTAGAGTTTTAGTTACTTTTCTTCCAATTGGCTATGTAATCATCTATGGCAATATATTCTCCTATAAATTAAGCCAGAGCATGGTCATTTCTAACATCTATCAACATGCATATATCTGTTTTGTCTGTTTTGCTTCACAATCCACTATAGATATAACCAAATTTTAAGTAAGCAGATGCATAATTTTGAAAGTAAGGTTTGAATATGCATTTTGAACCTGGAAGCTGAGATGATTTTTTTGTTGGGAAGCAGAGAAATCAATAGAGGTCATATGAAATAACTTGTCTCAGAAGAGGGGGAACATGGGCATGGGCAGAAATAAATTAAAATGAGATATGTCAGAAACAGTAAAATGAGAAGTTATAGGAGATTTCCATTATCTTTCAAATGGAAAAATTTTAAATCTTCATTTCATATATTATTTCTGTCATACATGGTTAAATTTTACTCTTTAATAGACTTATCTATATGTTTTTCCTAAACCTGTAAGTTAAAATCCTTAATTTTCCAGTTTTCTT
The DNA here is from genome assembly GCF_964194105.1 of Spermophilus citellus. Classification (NCBI taxonomy): domain Eukaryota; kingdom Metazoa; phylum Chordata; class Mammalia; order Rodentia; family Sciuridae; genus Spermophilus; species Spermophilus citellus. The sequence goes on along the minus strand of NC_138182.1, from coordinate 62,550,719 downwards.
GTTTATGTTAGAATTATATCCATGTATAAAACAGAATGATTTGCTGTTTCCCATGTTAATGAACCTAAATATTTTCAAGTTTAGTTGATTTTTTAAAAAATAAAATAGTAAATTCTTATTATAGAAAACCAAGAAAAGGTAAAAAATAAGAAGGAAATAAATCATATGTAATTTATTTGGTTTGTTCTGCTTTGGGTTATCAGGTATTAAACCTGGGGACACTTAACCACTGAGCAACACTCCCATCCCTTTTTATATTTTATTTTGGGACAAGGTCTCAAAATCGCTTAGGGCCTCTCTAAGTTGCTGAGGCTGACCTCAAACATGTGATCCTCCTACCTTAGCCTCCCCAGTTACTAGGATTACAGGTGTGTACCACTATGCCCAGCTCATATGTAATTTCTTCACACTAAAATATTCACTGTTGACAATTAACGCACTTTCTTTCAGTCTTCCTAAGTATTTTTTTAAATAAGTAGACTATATATTTTATAATTTATTTGAGCCTTTACTGAAGTCCTTTGTTTAATTTTATAAGCAGTAAATTTCAAAGTATAAAAATCAGGTAGAAAAAGAAAACAATCTAACTTTATTCAGACTTGTGTGATTAAAAAATGAGATAATTTACCTTTTTTAGAGATTATAAATAAGAAAAAGAAAAAAATAAATTTCTCAAACTGTAAATGGTTTGAGAAATAAAGTACTTATTAATTAAAATTTACTAATACTTTAATATGTTCTAATTACATTCTAAAACCTTGGAGAAAATAAGTGTATATACAATATCAAAAACCTCAAGTAAAATTTGAATGATAATTTATTTGATAATACTTCATTTTGAAATAATGATCCAATAACACTAAAGGAATTCCTGTTTGTATTTATTTGAGATTTTGATATTTAGATGCCAACTAAGATAGTAGTTCATTACATAAACAATTATTCAGAATTAAAAATTAGAATTTCCCAATAGCTTTTTGATATTTAAAAATCTAATTTTCTAAATACTTAATATGTAGTTTAAGCATTCTTTACACAATCATAGACTAATCTGTTTAGCTCAATGCTATAAATTTGAATCCTTTGGAAAAAAAACCCTGTGTTTATATTTTGTATTACCTCATGATATCTCGGTGAGTACTTAAAACTTTAAGCGTTAAGATTTAGTATATTTACTTATAAAATGGAAACATTTGTTAAATTAATATGATAATAATATCAGTGAAGGATTTTAAAGCTCTATCACTGGGGTAATACCAAAAGGCAGAAATACCTTTGTTGTGGTTTGCATGTATGGAGTCCTTCAGAGCATGAAAGGACTGAGGTAAATGGTTAGATTATGAGAGCTATAACCACATCTGTGGATTAATCCACTTCTTGGATAAATAATTTTAAAGGACTACCATACTGGTGGTAACTGTAGACAGTTGGGGTGTGGCCAAGAAGGGTTTATCTTTTCTGTGGCCCCTTTTCCTCTTTCTCTCTGCTTCCCAGCCAGTAGATTTCCTTGGCTTTACCTGAGGCCCAGAACAAACTGTCAACCATGAACTGAACCTCTGAAATCATGAGCCAAAAATAAATTCTTTCTCCAGTAAGTTGTACATGTTGGGTGTTTTAGTCACATAAATAAAAAAGGTGATTAACATAGGATTGAATGTAAACTTTTCTCCAAACCACTCATTATAAGCATTTGGTCACACCTTGAAAAAATTAATAAGGAAATTTTCAGGTTCTATCAGAGGTAAAGGCTCAATAAACAAAATCAGAGAGGCTAATGATCCCTCAAAACCGGCCCTGAGTTAATGTTCTGGTTCATAAAAATAATATTAATAATGCCTGTATTGGATTCTGAAAGACCACCAATTCTGAGGATCCCTAAGTAGGGGTCATACTTTGGGCAGATGTTTAAAATAAGGGGGGGGGTAAGAGTAAATCTTAATTGATTATCTCTTCATTAAAAGAGCAAGTAATGTCCATTGCATCCTTATATGTATGAACATCAATACTGCACAAAGGTATGATAAGCCAAGTTAAAGATCCCGGGAAAAATCAAGCAATACTGTGGATGTACTCTTGAATGTATTGCTCCCTTTTCAACACCATAGTTGTCTGTTTTTTTTTAATTCTTTTTTTTGTCTTCTTCATTTTATTAATTTTACTTGTTTCATTCCAAAATGAAGAAATATTTTTCCCTTTATCTTTTTTTCATTTCTTGTCTCTATTTTGCTGCAAAGTTTCTAAATTTGAATGATTTATGTTGTTTAAAAATACACTGAAGTATTACTAAGTTCTAATATTTTTCAGACAACTACTAAAATATGTTAGTCACCTATCTATTATCCATCATTTATCAGGAGATCTTTTGTCTTTTTTTTTTTTTTTTTTTTTTTTTTTGTAGTGGTGGGAACTGAATCCAGGCATCCCTTGATATGAGATTTTATTTTTAGAGTCCAACTCAAATAATGTTTTCCTTCCTTTTGATCTATTTTGTCACCTTTTTTTTCCTGTAGGAAGGACCCATATAAGAAAGTTCAACTTGATTGTGAAGGAAGCAGATATGAAGAGTAATTGGTAAAAACAGTAACAAAACAATAAACAAAAACTGCAACAAAGTTAAACTATTTCCAGAGAATCTACTATGTCTATAAGAAAACAAGAATCAAGTATCATAACTTAGCATTGGGACACTACTCAGTAGTTGAGTACAAACTACTTTTAGTATCACTTTCCTGCACTTAAGCAGGAAACAAACAAACAAACAAACCAGTCACTCTTCTGAACTACATAACATATAGGTCCACTTTCACATGCCTATAGTCCCCTTGATTTGTAGAAGTCCATGTCTCCATTTCCTATACTTCTGTTCCAGCTTCCCTAAATTACTCAATTGGCTTACTATATATGTTGTTTTTCATTGTCAGTTTGCTTTAATGCATTTTGCTTAATCCCACTGCTAATAGATGACAGTAAGTATGACTTACACAACTGATGATTAAGCAATGCAGATAATTTTATTTCATAAACTAAAAACTAAGGGAAGCAGTACAGTGATATATGGAAAAAGTATATGGTATTTATGAGCCAACTGGAATTCTACATATCTTGTAAAAGTCCAATAATTTCTCTCCATTTTTATTTTTGAGAGTATTGTTACATATAATTAAATACGTTACCAAGGATATATCTATGTATACTATATTTAGTATGTTTAACACAGTTGTGATATGCTATGTTGGCTTTACAATGAATAAGTGTATTCGAGTATACAATAGTGCTTAATCAAGGCTAGGCTGGAAGTAAGTTTTAATTTAACATGGAGAAAAACAAGTTGGTAACTCCTAGAATGAAGTAGGCTTTAATCAACACCTAGATCAGTTGAAATCATACCAAAGATTATGACTGATAAACCATCACAGAAACTCCTATTGGCAGAAGATATTGAAAAAAAACCAACTAATTCACACCTTGACCATGAGAAGTGGAACAGTGTATTTTTTTTAAAAAAGAACACTTTTCTGTGTAAAGTAACTTTATGTTTTGCAGATAATATTATATATTTCTCTTGTAACAATATCTCATAGCATCAAATGTTTACAATAGATTGAGACTTTAAATAAACCAATAAAGAGGTCATGGAATTATTTAAATACAATTTTCTGAAAATCTTTGTGCAGTTTTTATTATTTCTATTGTTTATAATTAAACATTTAAATAAATAATTAGTAATTCCAACATAGTATTTAAATTTTTTTAGAATCACTTTATAGAAATAGATATTATTCCTTCAAAGAGGCATTATTGTCTTTAGTACTTTTATAAAAATAGCTAGCTTTGGCAGAGCATATTACTAGTGAGACTAAAAATTAAAGGTTTTATTTAGCTATGCCCAGCTAATTTAAATGTTGTTTTACAGTCAACACATATTCCCTTATGTGCCTTGTTTGATAGGCTGGTGATGACAAGCCAGGTTCTCTACTGAGCCCTACCTACTACTAATACACATGTGCCTACAAACAAGGAATCTGTGCTATAACTCCTAATATGTTAGCTGTTCTCCAAATTACACTTTTGATAGCTATCCCTTTAACAAGGGGTAATAAAGCATCCTCAGTAAATTCTACAAAAAATTCACTCATTTCAATTGTTTCATGAATGTCATATTACAAATGCTAAGGCAATCTATTTTAGTACACAAATATAAAAAAGAAAGTAATGAACACAGAGTAGTACTGTTAAAATTATTTTGTTTTATTGTTAATTTTTAAAAATTATAATAATTTTCAGATTCAAAGTACATTTCATCTAGAAAGATTGCTTCTCTCTCAACTATGTTAATCAATAAAGCTTCATGATGTTGTTACCTAGGAAATATTAAACATCACAAATGCTCTGGGGACAAAGGCTACATAATGCCATCGAATAAACCAAGAGATAGTTTATATATTAGTATGCAATCTTTACTATTCACAGCTACATGGCTTTCTGCCATCACAGAATTCCCCAGAAGATGTCAATACAAGGCTGTAAGAAATTATATTCCAAAAGGAAACCTAAACTAAATGATTGAAAATTTCTCATGATATTAATGGTACACTTGCAATATCAATGTCAAATAACAACATTCTAGTGAATATATATGAAGAGAAACTTATATTATAAAATAATTTTAAAATTTAGTTATACATTAAAAAAGCATATTGTCAAAAAGATATCACTATATAACTAAAATATATTATGCATAAAAGTCTGGTAAAAAATTCCATAATAAATTTTCCTCTTAAGTATGCCAGTGACTTTAGAATTAAAAAAAGAAGAAAATTTCTGGGAAAATTATTTTAAAAATAGGGATTGGGAATAATTTCTATTTCCAAAAGTGACTACTATGAGAATTTTATTTTAATCATAGATGTGATCTTCTATTATACATATTATATACACATGTGCACATGTTTTTTAAAAAAACAAAAGTTCCATTTTATAAAAATGTGATGCAGCAACACATTTGCATGGCCTAGTAAATTATATAGCCACTAACACCCTCACCAGGTCATTTCTACAAGCCCTCATTCACAAGAAATTTCACATATGTTTAATACTTGTTATTCCTTGCCCTCCAAAATCTTCCCAGACCTTACTAATTTATTTACTATATCAAAATTAATTGAGCCATGAAAAATTTGACTCCAGAATATTTTGTCTATAAGGAAAACCATGCTGTAGACTTAGCCAACAACAAGTTTATAATTGGATGATATATAAAACATAAGCAAAAGAAAGAAATGTTCAAAATACACAAATTTCTCTTGGCTATGCCCTTTTTTAGGAGGCACCAGGGATTGAACTCAGGGGCACTCAACCACAGCCTTATTTTGTATTTTATTTAGAGACAGGGTCTTACTGAGTGGCTTAGCACCTCACTGTTGCTGAGGCCGGCTTTGAATTTGTGATCCTCCTGCCTCAGCCTCCCAAGCCGCTGGGATTATAGGCATGTGTCATGATGACTGGCTTGGCTATGCACTTTTAGGAAAAGCTCCAAATAGGCATACCAATCTACAAATAAAGTCAGGAAGGGAACAGTAGTAATAAAGTTTCCTAAGTAGAACTTCACTATTATGTCACATGTGAGAAGTAGAACCATGCAGTCCTCTGTAAATAGTGTAGTTTACATGGTGTGCCTGGATGTATAATAAAAAAATTTTAATTATTTTAATGAAATATTAATTTTAACTCAATTATTTATATTTCAGATTTGAGTATGTCTAAGATTGAGCTTATATTTATGAGTTATTAATATCATTAAAATTGTCAACATATTTTCACATCATTTAAAAGCACATCAAAAAGTGTAGCACTTGATATTAAATGTGAACTATTATTGTTGAAACAAAAATTATCAGAGGAAGATATTTGTGTCTAAATATTTTGATTACTGATTAATAATCTTAATAAAATTATAAAATCACAAAGAATAAAGAATGATACTTGTAAAATTAATTAAGTTTATGCCAGCAATTTTTTTTCTGAAATTACATAACTTCTAGTTTATTATTTCTTCCAGTGTTACTCAGGACTTTGGTTAATGGTTTAATTTTATGGGTATGTTAGATTTGCTATATCTTCAGAACCTTACTATTTGGGCCATACACATCAAAACCAACAAATTTTTATTGAATACACTATCAAAGCATTAACTATCATTAATCTTTAGATATGTGTGAAGAATGTTTTAGACATCTTTACCTATTTATAATAAGATTACAACATGAAAATTCATGGATTTTGGGCTGGGATTGTGACTCAGCGGTAGAGCACTCGCCTAGCACGTGTGAGGCCCTGGGTTTTATCCTCAGCACCACATAAAAATAAATAAATAAAATAAAGGTATTGTGTCCAAGTACAACTAAAATATAAATATAAAAAACTGTGGATTTTGATAATCATCACAGTATATATTTTATTTACAAGTTATATGCTTGTGGAATGTTTTACATATTTTATTTTGAGAAAAATTACTTAGTACAACTTTAGTTTTTATAGTACATGTTATTTGAGGTAGTGATGGATGTTTAGAAGCTGAGCTTTACAATCTAGTGTATCTTATACACATCTCCTAACTTCTGAGATGATCTAAACTTCCAGTATCTTTTATTTTGAAAAATATTTTCTTGGTATCAAAAATATATGATGAAAAACATATTGTACGGAATTTTTGAAACACAAAGGTCTTCAAAGCCCATTAATATATTATTAATAGACAAACTCTACTAAAACCTTGTCCACTTAGGGATAATTCTCAGTGAAATATATCTTCATAAATATCACTCATAAATAACAATGAAATTGCTATGTATTTTCAGAGTTCACAGTTTTAATATTTTTTCTTTTCAAATATGTTTTTGTCCACCACGTAATTGTCTAGAAAAATTCATCCACATGTATACTTAAATTAAAATTAAAAATTTTAAAGAACAAGTTAATGAAAAAAATAAATGCAAATGAATAGCAATATTTTTATGTTAGTTTACTTATGGGAGAAAGTTTTGTTATCATGGTCAACTTTCCCCATATCTTTCTCTTTCATCTCATTTTTGAGTAGTGTTTGGTAACAATATACATTATTAATGCTGCATATGTTCTTTTTTTTCTTTTTCTTTTGTTTTTTATTGGTTGTTCACAACATTACAAAGCTCTTGACATATCATATTTCATACATTAGATTGAAGTGGGTTATGGACTCCCAATTTTACCCCAAATGCAGATTGCAGAATCATGTCGGTTACACATCCACAATTTTACATTATGCCCTATTAGTAATTGTTGTATTCTGCTACCTTTCCTATCCCCTACTATCCCCTCTCCCCTTCCCTCACATCTTCTCTCTCTACCCCATCTACTGTAATTCATTTCTCTCCTTGTTTATTTTCCCATTCCCCTCACAACCTCTTATATGTAATTTTGTATAGCAATGAGGGTCTCCCTTCATTTCCATTCAATTTCCCTTTTCTCTCCCTTTCCCTCCCATCTCATGTCTCTGTTTAATGTTAATCTTTTCTTCCTGCTCTTCCTCCCTGCTCTGTTCATAGTTGCTCTCATTATATCAAAGAAGACATTTGGCATTTGTTTTTTAGGGATTGGCTAGCTTCACTTAGCATAATCTGCTCTAGTGCCATCCATTCCCCTGCAAATTCTATGATTTTGTCATTTTTTATTACTGCATAGTACTCCATTGTGTATAGATGCCACATTTTTTTTATCCATTCATCTATTGAAGGGCATCTGGGTTGGTTCCACAGTCTAGCTATTGTGAATTGTGCTGCTGTGAACATCGATGTGGCAGTATCCCTGTAGCATGATCTTTTAAGGTCTTCAGGGAATAGTCCGAGAAGGGCAATAGCAGGGTCAAATGGTGGTTCCATTCCAAGCTTTCCCAGGAATCTCCATACTGCTTTCCAAACCATTAATGGGAAGTGCCTCGGTAGAGACAGAGGGCGAGGGGAAAGATAATCATGGAGAAACAAACTAAATTTTTTTTAAAAAAGGATAAATAATCAAACATGGATGGAAGTACAAACCATATATCAATAGTAACTCTAAATGTTAATGGCTTAAACTCTCCAATAAAGCGACATAGGCTGGTATCATGGATTAAAAAAAGAAATCCAACAATATGCTGCCTCCAGGAGACACATCTGATTGGAAAAGATATACACAGGCTGAAGGTGAAAGGATGGGAAAAAATATACCATGCACATGGTCCTCGTAAGCAAGCAGGGGTGGCCATCCTCATATCGAATAAAATCGACTTCAAGACTAAGTTAATCAAAAGGGATAAGGAAGGACATTATATACTGTTAAAAGGAACCATTCACCAACAAGACATAACAATTATCAATATTTATGCACCAAATAATGGTGCTGTGACATTCATAAAACAAATTCTCCTCAAGTTCAAGAATCAAATAGACCACAACACAATAATTATGGGTGACTTCAACACACCTCTCTCACCATTGGACAGATCCTCCAAACAAAAGTTGAATAAAGAAACTATAGAACTCAATACCAAAATCAATAACCTAGACTTAACTGACATATATAGAATATATCAACCATCATCAAATGGATATACTTTTTTTCTCAGCAGCACATGGATCCTTCTCAAAAATAGACCATATATTATGCCATAGGGCAACCCTCAGTAAATATAAAGGGGTGGAGATAATACCATGCATTTTATCTGATCATAATGGAATGAAACTGGAAATCAATGATAAAAGAAGGAAGGAAAAATCCTACATCACATGGAAAATGAACAATATGTTACTGAATGATCAATGGATTACAGAAGACATAAAGGAGGAAATCAAAAAATTCTTAGAGATAAATGAAAATACAGACACAACATATCGGAATCTATGGGACACAATGAAAGCAGTTTTAAGAGGGAAATTCATTGCCTGGAGGTCATTCCTCAAAAAAGGAAAAACCAACAAATAAATGAGGTCACACTTCATCTCAAAGCCCTAGAAAAGGAAGAGCAAAACAACAGCAAATGTAGCAGAATGCAAGAAATAATTAAAATCAGAGCAGAAATCAATGAAATTAAAACAAAAGAAACTATTGAAAAAATTAACAAAACTAAAAGTTGGTTCTTCAAAAAAATAAATAAGATGGACAGACCTTTAGCCATGCTAACGAAGAGAAGAAGAGAGAGAACTCAAATTACTAACATATGGGATGAAAAAGGCAACATCACAACAGGTGCTACAGAAATACAGAAGACAATTAGAAATTATTTTGAAAACCTATATTCCAATAAAATAGGAGATAGTGAAGACATCGATAAATTTCTTAAGTCATATGATTTGCCCAGACTGAGTCAGGAGGATGCATATGTTCTTATAAAATAATATCAGGCTTTTTACATTAACATGATATATTACAACCAAACATATTAAAAAGAAGCTAGTCATTGTTTGATCCACTGTTTTGCATTAGGTTATATGTACAAATTATTTTATTTAGTTACAAAAATAGAATAAAGAAGGAAGAAAGCATTGTGAATAAATATTGTTCTATTTAAAATAGGACAATCATAGTTGTGGGAGGCCATCCTCGAATGTGATTTGAGTTACCACCCTGGCTGGGTGAGAGGCGCTTAAACACAGCTGTGTCTGAGCCTTTCCCTCTCTTTCCCAGGTCCCAGGGCTTATCTGTGCAGAGGCGTGCCTGGCCACTGACCTGAAGACCCAATTGTCGTCCTTAACCTTGGGATGCTGCCCCCCTTAACCTTCATTGGATGGGATTTTCCGTTCCCCAATAAAAGCTCACTCCCTGGCGTGCTCTCCTTCTCTCGCTCGTCTCTTCTGTAAACCTCGCCACCACATTAGGTGGCTGGAGGCGGGAGCTAGGAGAAGCCATCTCGGAGCTGGTATTAAAGGTAAATTAAAGAGTCTGTCTCTTTAATTTAAAACTCACTAGCAATTTCTTATGAACTAAACCTTCTTTCATGAAGCCTGCGCTGGTCACATGGCAGAATGTAGTTTAGGTAACTTGCTCAATTATGAAGAGTTCTATAATGTAAATGTAGAGTTCTATAATGTAAAATCTTATGCATTTACCACTGTAACATAATCTGTTCAACAAATAAAGATAAAAATCAAATACTAAATATGTAGGGAAAGAAAACAAATCCAGCTGGGATCTTCTAATCATAAAATGAAAAATTTAGTTTTGGAATCTGATAATCTAAAACATATCTCTAACAAAATTAGTTGTATAGAAATCACTTCCAATAATCTCTAAATTTAGTTACCATACTAAATATTGAATATTTATTTTCTGAATAAACTTTTGATAAGAGAAGTTTATACACAATTAAGTTGAAATCTTTGACAAAATATACACAAAAATATTTTTCAGTTTTAGATAAAGACATCTCCATAATCTTAATACTAACTATGTAAACAATAGAAGTGATGTTTTATTGAAAAGGGAGGTACATTTATACTATATTCTGATCTTAAAAAGATCGGAGAGTGACTGAGATCCATAAGCTTAGGAATATTAGAAATATGAATCTGACCCTTTTCTTTTTAAGCAGAAGCCAAATAAGCTTAAGTACTCAAATGAATGACGGGTTAACATCCTGTGTCACAAGACTTTACCCTGGCATCCCCTAAGGGGTGTACTGTGATGGTCTTTTAGAATGTTTCTTTTTCTATTTGATGTTTAAGGGATCAGAAAGAGAGTTTCAAAGAGCAACATGAAAGTAATATGAGGTGTTCAATTCAAAGGTTATGAAACATGATTTTATGAAGAGAATCAAAGGTGCTCTATTTCTACCTTTGATTCTTGTATATAAGTAGAATAACCATAATACCAGTTATAGGTAAAATCCAATTAAATCAAATATTGCATAAAAACAGGTAAAACATAAAATTTCCTAAAAATATAGTGTTTTACAGTTGCAAAGAAAATTTTCTGCACAAAGAACAATTCAATATAAAAGTTCTTGCAATTACTTTAAAACAATAAAATTGGTCAAAGATAGGTAAAAGTTATACAACTTTAGATTGGTTGATATTTACATTTTCAAACTATCTCATAGATTCTATTTGAGATTTACAAAGTATGACTTGCCATAAATTATTAAAATTCGACTCATTGAAATTTAAATCACCAATTTCTATCTCTTAAACCTACTGTGACTAATTCTAACAAGAATTAACATAAGTATAAATGCCTTTAAGTATATATTTGATAATTTAATTTTCATAATGGTCTTTTGAGTCTAATATTATTAACATCCTACTTTATGGATAAAGAAACAAAAGTTCAAATGAGCTGAATATCTTTTTCAATACTATTTGCCAAAATCAACCCTGTAATCTATGCCTTTTTAATTTGAGATCACAGGTTCTGTTTCTTATATCAGATACCTGAACTCTATTCAGTTAATCAAATCATCCCATTAATTCCAGCATAAGAAAACTAATTTGTAGATTTCCTAAAGGTCTTTGTATTAAATTTGATAAGAATAGCACATGGGAATTAGAAATTTCAAACTAAACAAAGCTCTTTTAGAAACCAAAGTGTTCAAAATAATCAAGCAAAAAAGTATTATCTTTCTCCATCCATTCATGAAGCCAAATTGTCAATCTTTAATCTTTCTTCATGGTGTTAACTTCCACATATTCTGCATACCAGTATGCCCTGCCTCTTATTGTATTGGTGGATTAAAAGAGCTTCTTGTCAGGTTCCAACACCCTCTTAATTGTCAAATATAATGAACTTCTCTTAGTTTTTACTTATTTGACTTCTCTGGAACATTTTCAATGTTGCTCACAATCTACTTTTTTGAATTATTTTTTTCTTTACTTCTGACTCTGACCAGCTATTCTTTCACTTTTAGGACTGATCTTTGTCCACTTGTTAGATAGCCCATTTTACTTTGTCTCTCTGGTCTGTCTTCTAGCTCCCAAGCCAAATCTTCATTAGTTTAGAGGATGTTTCTCTGTAGTTTTCTTCAGAAATCTCAAATCTGTCCAAAATCCCACTAAAATTCTACCTATGGATCTGGGATCTACTTCTGGTTCAACATCTCAAAGACACTACTAACCTTCTAGAAACAACTTTTGTACACTTCTCCACTCTCTATCTTGACCTCTCAAAACTCTCCTGATAATTCACTGTGCTTCATTCAAATAATAATTTTCCACTTAATTTTTCCTCTGCCTGGAATGTTCTTCCCCAGGGATCTGCATGACTCTTCTTGATTTCAGGTCTCCCTAAGCCCTTGCATTCAAAATTCCTACTAATCTTTCGACCCCTTCTAAATTCTTTCATAGTTCCTATCATAATTTTACTTTTTCCTCTCTGCTTAACACATGCTCTTCTGCCAGAAATAAAGTACCAAATGATCAAGGATTTCTTCAGTTTTATTCATTGTTTTAGCTGCATCTAGCACTTTGCTTGGTACAGTCAACTAATTATTTACTGCTAATAAAACAACATTTAACTCCTTTCTTTTACATACTTCTCACATAAAGAGCTAAGTATCATTTGAACTATATTATTTTCCAGTATGTTTTAATTCAGGCCCACAGCATTGTGTTTTGTTCCTAGGCAGTGTCCCTAAGTACTATCATTGACATCATTGAATTGCTCCTCTTTTTTTCTCAGACCCAACATCACAATAACACCAGTGGTATCCTTCTGAACCATGGATTTACTTAATCCTTTAAATTTATCTTACTGAAAGGATTTGCTAAAGGATAAAGGTTAAGTCATCATTTTGTAACAGGTTCTTTACAGTCTTAACAAACACAATTTCATCTCTTCACGTTCTCCTGAATTATTTCCACAGTGTAATCATACAACACTAATTGTTGTTACTTGAACAGTCTTATTTCTCATGTATTTGAGAGTTTTCTCTTACAGCAAATTTAGCTTTTCCTCCCAATCCAACTAGATAATATCCCTATCAAACCTGACTTCTTCAGGTATAACTATAATGCATTACATTGTTCTTTCCTAAAATATCAGTTCTTAGCCCCCTAATTGACCTCATATTATTGTGCTCGTATAATTTCTTAATAATTCTGTCATATTAATGGAGGCATTCCTGTGTTAACAGAAAGATAGGGAAAATTGGGAGTTCAAAAAGCTAAAAGTACACGCTGTAATTGAGGAAAGACAAACCAGGAAAAACTGAAAGTGGATAAAATATAGAAAAAATTATTAAACAGGCTGGTACACAGTCAAAAATTTTAACAATCTGCAAAGACAAAAATGAGTACTTGTGAGATTCAATTTATGTTTTAAGAAACACTGGGCATTGGTGCTTTGGTAAATTCTAGCGCTGCAAACAAAAGTAAGAAAGGCAGGTTTTCTTCAGTGAATTCCCTGGTTGGCAAGGAAGAGACTCCTAACTGGGAGACTGGTAAATTGCTGTAGTGTACCTGTCAAAGGGCAAGGTAAGGAGGCAAATTCAGTACACTAGCAAGGGAAAAGGTAAGGACAGTTTTTGCAGAAGTCTGGGGAACAAGGCAGATTATTGGCACAGGAACTCATTAAGTAGTGTCAAATTAGAAGTCTCAGTCAATAGCTCAAATATCTCAGAAGAACTGGAATTCAGGAACAAAATGTGAGCTCACTCTAAATTGGACTGCTAAGTTCAAATCTGACTAGTAGCTAGGGTGATATCACAAAGAACAATAGCATTTAAGCCTTTATGGAGTTAAATACCCTCTGGAATACTTCTAAGAACAAACTTACTGCAGGGAGTAACTGAGGGGCTTTGTAATGAAGGAAAAGATGAATGAAAATGTCAAGAAGAATTACAAGCCCATTTCTTTCCCCTTCAGGCTGTGACTTCCTCTGTGTTAGAAACAATGTTTTATTTATTTTTTTGTATCCAGACTTAACAACAGGTTGCACATATTAAGTGCATAATAAATACTTGCCTATTGAAATGATTCAAAAGAATTAGAACCACAGTTACTGATTTCTTATTTTGCTTTAGAGACATGGTGCTGAGCTGTCAAACACTACAACAGGGGTTGTAAAGGGAGAATCAAAAAGTAAGAAATGGAAAGAATAGGTAAATACTATATTTTCTTGCCCTCATGGAACGTACCTTAAATCTTAATTTTTGATTAAATAGTTGAAATATGACAAAGATTCCAGATTATTTGAGGGAAAAATGAGGAAGGAAGCAAAAAGACAAATCTGAAGATACATACGTAAGAAATTAACATATAATTTAGTCCTATGATAATTTGTAAGCTATATTTTAAAAAGAAGAGTAAAAGAATGACAGTGTTCCTTCAACGAAAAGGTAAAATACACTTAATTATATGATGTGTTTGTCAATGTATTTTATTTAGCATTTTATGATTATGGTGGTGCACTGAAATTTACCTACTTGAAAAATTATTTTCAGAAAAAAAATTGACTTTAAAAAGAAATTCATTTGTTTATGGATAATTTTTAGCCTCTAAAATAGATGAGTTTTCAAAGTTCATATTTCAAATATTAATGTTCACTGACTGCGTTTAAAAACAATCATTCAGATTCTGAGCTAAATTTATACATTTATTTCCTATTTTGTTGAGGTGGAATTTCTCTGCAATTGTATATCCCTACATTCTCTTTCTCTCTCTTTATTTGGACTCTTTTCCTGTGACTTCTGATTATGTCTTTTATAAAATATGTTAAGTTGTATATTCCATTTCTTTTGTGAGTGATTCAAGCTTCAATCATACAGCAAGACATCTGCTTTGGCAGATCAATGTCAATACTTAACATCTTACTGCCAAGTCACATAGGCTATATTATAATCTAACTTTAAGAAATAACATTAGCATCATATATTTAGATTGCTTAGGTAATAAACATATTACAAAACATAGCAGTGAGGTGGGAGCAGTGTACCTGTGTACATCAGTGATGTACACCAGAGACTTGGGAGGCTGAGACAGGAGGATCACAAGTTTGAGGTCAGACTGAGCAACTTACCAAGACCCTCCCCACCAAAAAAAAAAAAAAAAAAAAAAAAAAAAAATTAAAAGAAATAAAAAAAGAAGGATTGAGGATGTAGCTCAGATGGAACGGTGGAACACCCCTGGATTCAGTCTCAGTACCAAGAATGAAAAACAACAACAACAACAAAAAACCCAAACAACCCAGTAGTGGAATGTGATTTTGGTCCTGTGAGTTAGGCCAGATTACAAAAGGCTAGGTAGGAATGTAAAACCAGTTTGTATGACAGTATTAGACAGAGGTTTACCATAGAACCAGCTGGGAAAATGTCACATTACAAAGGGCTTATTTGAGAGGATTCTGCAAAGACAATATAGCTACATGAAAAAAGCACTTTAGTGTTGGAATACCTGAATGCAAGAATCTAGGTGCAGCCCTAAGACTCAGCTTTGAGATAATCCCTTCTTCAAGAATAAGAGCAAATAGGGGCTGGGGATGTGGCTCAAGCGGTAGCGCTCTCGCCTGGCATGCGTGGGGCCCGGGTTGGATCCTCAGCACCACATACAAACAAAGATGTTGTGTCTGCCGAAAACTAAAAAATAAATATCAAAATTTCTCTCTCTCTCTCTCCCCTCTCACTCTCTCTTTAAAAAAAAAAATAAGAAGAAGAGCAAAAAGAACACGTGATGTAAGGGTGATAGAGGAGGGCTGAATGAACCCACCAAAGCAAATCAAGAGAAAAAGAGCTAGAATACTCATCACCATGACACAGAAGGCACTGAGAGCATGTTTCAAGGAACATATTTCAGAAAGATATTTTTAATCTCTTGCTTCCTCTCTCACCTCATTCCCCAAACAACAACCAGAATTAGCATAGTGATTGGAGGAAAAGATGGAGGAACAATGTGATGTGGGGAGTGTGGAAGCTGGGGGAGAAAGAAAAAGGAGTGAAGGAGAAGCAAGAGAAAGAACTGGAAAGAAAAGAAAGAGAGGTGGAAACTGTGGAAGAGAAGGGGAAAGGCTAGGCCACTTGGTGAGATCTCTGGTAGCATATTTACCATGAATTTAACTTATTTCCTACATGTGATAATTATGACAAATACTTTGTATAGGAAATATCCACTCAAAAACCGAAGCCTATTAGTTTCTCCTCTCTCAAGTTAGGTAATAATTAGCAGACCATTAAGAGGTACCTTATTTGCTCAAAGATAATATTTCTTCTTGACTTTGAGTCAGGGATCTTTTAGATGGGTGCATATAATAATAACATCCTAAAAGTATAACTTTACAAGGGAATGTTATTAGGAAAAATATTCTTGTCAAATATACACTATGTGCTAAAATATTTTTGTTGATTAAAAGCAAATAAATGTGCCTATACTCCAACTATAAAAGCCAATTTAGAAGTTCTAAAAAATGAGTTTATAGTTTTTGCCAAATGTAAAAAAAATTGTTCACGTTTTTTTTTTTTTTTTACCATTTCTGGATGTTTATAAAAGCAACAATATCAACAAACAATAAAGAAGTAATGGTTTCCAGAATGTGATGGTCATTTTTTATTGTAGCACTTATCAGAGTGCAGAATAAAATCAGTTGAAACTATTCATTTCCATCAAAGAAATTGAAATGCCTACAATGAAAAGCATCTTCAGAATGCTGACAGGTTTGAGAGCAAACAATAGGAAAAGTGAAATCAAAAAGCAGTATAGTGTACACAGTAATTTTTTCAAGTAATTAGAAAGAAAATTACTTTCAACTGAGTACTATAATTGTTTTGAGGTCAGTAACTAAATTTGTAATTAAGCACACTGTACTTAGTACATGAATAGTCATGGATTTTCTATTGGGCATCAGAAAAATATAGTGAAGTTAAAGTAAATCACCAAATAGGCTTTTATTATTTGTTTTGAAAATAAAATTCAAAATTTCTTAAAAGTTAACAAATATTAGAAGTTCAGATTTTATAAATCTAGCTAAATATATACTGATATATTTCAGTTTTTCTTGTGTAAACACAGCATTGCTAGGCCTCTTCTTGCTTTCAGAGTAAAGAATGTCATGTAGAAGATACATAGGAAAACTAATAATGGTCGAATTAATAACTTTGGGGATCCCAAACCCAACTCAAGACTGGATAAGTTGCATAAAGCAGTATGTATGTTGAATTCATTCAGTATATATTTTCTTTTGCTTACTTGTTCATCTATAATTTATCTTTTTCTGAAGTCATAAAATTGATTTAAATATTAATAATATGCAATAACTTCAAGATACTGAGAAACATCTAGTATCTAGAAATTTGTAAGAAAATTTAACAAATATTATTGTTGATTATGAACAATATCCTGTGGAAGAACAACTAAAAGGTTGAGGTGCATGTAGGGAAAGCCAAGATGTTGTTTATTGAAAGATAATTCCTGACCCAAATACTGAATGGGAAAGTGAATATAGGTACAAACAGCAGGCAAGAAAGTGAGAAAATCATGGGGCTGCCATGTGTGAAGGCCACAGCATAAAGCATTTAAGTGACTAGACCCCCACGGTGTACATCATGAAAAAGAAAATAGCAAGGAAGAGTAAAGGAAAGAGAGAAGCCAAATCTCTTCCATTACACTTGTAGGGACTACTGAATTTGATCTTAATTTCAAATGCTTTCTATAGACACTGAAGAAAATCAGTATTGGAAATGATCAGTTGTATTTATGTTTTACAAATATATCTTAGGTTGAAATAGCAAAAATGCATTAGAACAAGATAAGACTTATTGCAGAAAGACTATGTCAAATAGGACAAAGTAATTTCTAGGACAAGTAAGCTTTCAGCAACGAGGAAAGATGTATATTTCTATTAAATATCATGAGGGTAGAGTAAATAAAATTCAGTAGCCAACTGATACATATATTGCTATGTATGGAGCTGTTAGTTCCTGATAATTTATAACTAAGAGAATGGTGTTGCTGATTTACATATGGATGTGAGGCCTTAAGATATTTAGCAGAATTTCTATTTTTAACATTGTGTGAACAATATCTATATACATGGAGATTATTTGTAAGCCAAAGCAATTTGGTAGATGAATTTGACACTTAGTAACTGGAGAATACTTTAGCCATCGCTTACAAGTCGCAAGATAGATATTCATTCAATGGTAAATCCTTATGGCATGAGCAGACCTAGGGAAAAACATGAAACATGAGATGAAATCTATGAACAATGAAGGAGTACCAGCCAAATAGATGGTGAGTTTTTCCTCTTGTCATCACTGTTTTTGCCAGAAACCACAAAAGAAATTTGAAAAGCAAAAACTTGGGCCCTGATACCAACAGCTATAATAATACATGCACTGCAACTAGCAAAACACAAATAAAATTTGGTAATTGATGAACTTTATTCCCAAAACAATTTTAATGTAATAGTAGATGTGAATACTAAAGTCATTTGATTGGAGGAATAAAAATAAGAAGTGATAAAGTGGAGAACAAGAGTAAACTGTTGAAACTTTCAGTAAGTCCATTCGAATGACAATAGAGAGGAAGGTGACTAATTGGTTTCCTGGGTCAAATATTCATTTCTAAGGTGAAAGAAAATTCAAAGTATTTGTATGTATATAGGAACCTACAAGGAGCAAAAGATGTATGTGGTTATATGGGCAGTGGATAATTAGATAAATGGATGAAGTGAGGTTCCTGAAGGAACAAGATTATGAGGTACAGAATGGGGTTGATGGGATTCATCTTAGAAAAGAACAAAATCCTTTATAAGAACTTTCTAAAAAGGTGAGAACTGTGCTTCCTGAATGATTGGTTTGTGTTTCTGTTTGCTTATTTTTGGTTCAGTAGGCAAGAATATCTGTTGAGATGCAGTGGGTAGGCAGTCGTATAGGATTCTTTGGAATGGCTAAAATTCTGGAAATACGTGAAGATCAAACTGCCATATATTTATACATGCTAGCAAATGAAATTGTAAAAAAGAGTTTCTATTAGAAGAAAAATCATATGTGCTTTATTCATGACCCATAAAGTACCTGTATTTCAATATTACACATTATTGTCTATTGTTGTACCTGTTATATGGCTGTTGACTCTAAGCTGGCTTCTTTTAACTCTGTATTGCACACAGAGGAAATTCTCAGCAGTACATTCTCTAATTCCCTGAGCACCTGGGAATTAGAATGTGGGAATGTAGAGGTAGCATAGGGATTGAATGCAGGAGAAACTAGTCAGTGCAGCACCCTGAGCAGAATCCTCTTTGTACTCCTGGCAGCGGCCATGACGTGGGTTTTAAAATATGCAGCTGCAAGACTCTCATCCCTTCTCTTCCAGGGCCAAATGGCTTCCTAACTGTTGGAAATCCATTTCCCTTTTGCTTCTGCATCCCATCTAAGAATGTTGTAATGATTTCCAAGATTAAATTCCTCCCTATTGTAAAGATCTTGAGTGATTTCAGTGTCCTGAACAGTGTCATGAACACTGACTGAAACAGTTGCCAAGAAACATATTATTATTGCATAAGATGTATTAATTATTAATTAATTATTTCCTCTTTTTATCTTTAGTAATTCAACAATCACCAAAAAAAAGTCATATCTATGTTTAATGTTCTGTTAACTCAATCAAATATAGACATGGAGTTAACACAACTGGTTTCATGAATAGAACTATAGGAATTGCATTCTTTTTGCAAAAACACAGAAAAAAGGAACAAAAACTTATAATGTTTAATGAGTCTAATAAAATAAATGACTCATCTAAATTTAATGAAAGGTTACTCACATATTTTAATGTATTACTTTATCTGAAGTTGTGATAGTAAATTTATCATCTATGCTGTTATCTTTACTGACAGTTTACTAATAATCCCACCTACTTTCTAAGATTGGATATTTCTAAGTTTAATTCTAAGTTTTTAATAAAAATTTTATTAGATTAGCATTTTAATAGGTCAGTAGTCAAATATGCAGTATCTCAATTTAATTACTTTGGCTGTTTAAAGCACTGGGACTGAGATAGTGTTGGGTATAGGATACCAAATTTCAATTATCTAGGAATAATGAATTCTGGAGATCTATTGTACAGCATGATTACTATAGTTAAAAGCAATATATTGTATACTTAAAAATTGCTAAGAGATTAGATTTTAAGTGTACTCGTCACACAAAAAATAAATTTGTGATGTAGTGTATGTGTTATTAGCTTATTTAGCCGTTCCACCACACACACGCACACACACACACACACGCACGCACGCACACACACTGAAGCTTGTCATACACCATAAATGTATATATTTATCATTTAATTAATTAATTAATGTGCTTTATTTATAACATTATTGTAGAAAATCTGATTCTAGTTATAATTTTCCACATGGATTAACTATGATCCTACAGAGAAAACTCTGTAGTGTGTTTTCAAACAGTAATTGTCATCCCACACAGCTGTCTAGTAAAACCTGAATATATTAGTTTTATGTAGTGCTGAGTTATAAATTTCCCCAAGCAAATATTTGCTATCTCATGTAGTTTCTAATAGTCAGGGATCTGGTAGTGACTCACTTTTGTGGCGGTTTAAGCTCAGTGTCTGTCAAGAGGTATTACTTAAGTTGCTGGCTGGAGGTACTATCTCTGAAGACTTGGTTGGAGCAGAAGTTCCTCTTCCTGGATCCCTAGTGTGACTATTGGGAGTTGGGGGAGGCGTCAGTTCCCTGCCTCTCTGTGGACCTCTATAAGACTTTTCAGTATATGTATATGGCTTTCCTCTTCATGAGAGATTTGAGGCAAAGAGATTCTGTGCCAGAGAAATAATAAGTTTTTATAACTGCAGATTCTTCAAATTGGAAATTGCAGGGTTTTGTTGGTAAACTATTGTTAGAAGTCATACAAAATGACTTTTGTGATGTTACTGCTCCTATGTACCAACAATGTTACAATATAGGAGCAGATTATAAGTGTATAAAAATCCCTGGAAGAAGGGAAAAATGTGAATCTTCCCAGAGTCTGGCTTCCACAGTGGCCCTTAATACAGGGGAAGGAGGAGGCAATGACTTAAGGGAATGGGAATTAGTTAAATATGAAATTTTGGGAAAAAATAAACATTTCATTTTAAATTGCCTAATCCAGTTTTAACTTTAGCACCATCTTTGCATAAGAAAGTGAGAGAATAATGTATGCAACAAAAATATTCTCAAAAGTAAAGAACAATCTTTTGAGTGAAATAAATATTTCAAAAATTTAAAAAATAAAAATCATAAAATGAATGTTCTGTTTTTAACATTTTAGAAAAAAATCAGTAGTATTGTATTTTACATTTAAAATTTTCTTCCTGTAGCTGTTATACTTTATACTTAGATGCTCAATTTAATTCAGTAAAATAAGAAAACACTATACAATAAATGAAATATAATATATTTTTATATAAATATTTTATTAAGTATGTAAAACCAATAAACACAAAAGCCCACCTAGTATTTATATAAGGGTTTTTGTTTTGAATTTCTTAATATTTATTTTAAATAAAATTTGAACTGATGATAACATGTTTTATTAATCATCTATAAAAATCATAAAAATTGCTTTTTTTTCCTCCAGTGGCTCTGTAAAGAATACATATTTAGTTTTCTCTATTTTTTCTGTATTCATAATATAGAATTCTTCTGTTGAGAATGTGGGGAAAAGTTACACTTGTAAAGTTGTTTGTGAGATTGTAAATTAGTACAACCATTTTAAAAAGTAGTATGGTGATTCCTCAAAATATTAGAAAATAAATCACCACATGACCTAGTGGGATCCACTCCTTGGTATTTATTCCAAAGAACTTAAATCAGCACAGTATAGTGATGCAATCACATAGATGTTTATGGCAGCACAATTCACAATAGCCAAGTTATGGAGAATGGTGTCCTTCAAGAGGAGAATGGATTAAGATTATGATATGATTATAAATATATAATTATAAATATATAACATATATAATCATAAATATTACATATACACACATAGTGGAATTTAACTCAGCCACAAAGAAAAAAAAATATTATGGCATTTTCGGGTAAATGGATGAAACTGAAAAACATCATACTAAGTAAAATCAAGCCAGAATCAGAAAATCAAGAATCGAATATTTTCTCTTATATGCAGAATCTAGAATAAAGTAAAAGGAAAAAGCAGTGTCAGATATCAAAGCCAGAAGGAAGAACAGTGGAGTAAAAGGAGATTGATGAGGAAGGAGGAAGGACTAGAAAGGGGAAAAAATGTGAAATGAATTTGACAAAATTAAGATATGAGCATATATAAATATACTACAGGAAATTCCACCTTTATTTTAATCTATAAATACCAATTAAAATAAATAAATAAATGAGTGGAAGGAAGACCAGAGGCAGAGAGGAAGGGGAATATGGGGAGGGAGAAAGGGAGAGAATGCATGTATACCAGGGACTGAAAAGGAGCAAGGAAAATTCCATGAATATATAATTATGTCAAAATGATCCCAACTATTATGTATAATTACAATGCCCTAATAAAAGCATAAACCTGTAATGCATTTGATTGTAGGTGACTGAGAGAGGGAGAAAAAATACATAATATATAAACAAACAAATATATATATATTTATAAATATATATATTTGCTACTTGTGGTATATTTCCTTGGGCATAAGCAGCCTTCTTAGCCCTTCATGGTTCTTTGCCTGGTAGGTTGCCTCAGACTTTGA
Organism: Spermophilus citellus; assembly: GCF_964194105.1. Classification (NCBI taxonomy): domain Eukaryota; kingdom Metazoa; phylum Chordata; class Mammalia; order Rodentia; family Sciuridae; genus Spermophilus; species Spermophilus citellus. The sequence goes on along the minus strand of NC_138182.1, from coordinate 62,528,022 downwards.
ATCTGCAGATTATTTCAGTTGCAAATAGTTTAAAGATTAGACTTTAAGAGTAACTGATTTATGAATTTTCTTTACTGTATTTCCAGTAAATCAGGCTTGTAAAACCAGGGGAATACATTACCTTTTGAGAGAGTCCATCAAATTATCAAGTCAACAAAATACCCAAGAATATGTCGTGTGTGTGTGTGTGTGTGTGTGTGTGTGTGTGTGTGTATGGAAAAATTTTTATATAAAATGAAATTTTCCCATAATCTATCACCTTGTTCATGTAAGATATATTATCCATTTATATGTTACATGATGTGTAAAGTACAACATAATCTTGGCATGTTTTTTCTATCTCTACTGATTTGGGTGGTAAATTTCCAAAGCAAATTGTCATCTATCATTAAAGCATGAACATGGGCGAGGTAAGAACTGCTAGGCAGTTACATACAAGTAGATGTCCCTCACTATCTGAAAATTCTACTTGAAATACTGGTCTCCTTTTAAAGTCAAATTCACACCTCACAGAATTATAAATTCAATGCCATGTGTATTTTCAAATAGTTAAAATTGAATTGTATGCATAGTACTTGCTAAGTCAACAAATATACCTAATCTGTTCAGTGCTAAAGAAGTTAATGAAAGAAAGACAGGTGAGCTGAGGGATTCAGAGCAGTTATTCTCCCTAATAAATAGATACAACTCTATTGTTCCTGGCATGTGCTGCTTGTATTAAGACTCTTCTCTGCCAAATATCATTCTTTGCAGGAAATCTGTTTTTCTCCTCCTTTAGGATTTTTCTCTCTCCCTTCATGTTTTGTAGTTATTATGGGTTTGACATATTTTTATTTATTTATTTTTTGTTGGTATTTGGCCTGATTTGGGGGCATGAATTCCTTGGGAAATCAAAGTAATTATTTCTGTAACTTTACACTGTTTCTTATCTTTTCTTCCAGAAATAATAATCTGTGTTGAGATCTATCTAGTCAGATATCATTTTTCCTTCCTTTTCTCTTAAACTATCTCATAAATGGGTAAGCCTTGATTTATGTGTTTTAAACTTACACTTTCATGAACTTATTTAGAGACATTTTCTACAGATTTATATGACTTATCTCTATACCTGTAATTGTTAAGATTAATATATTTTATATTTGATGACAGCTTCATATTTACATCTTTTTCTGAGTATAAATGAAAGCAGAGCACCCTTGGGTAAAAATAGAAAGTTTTAAATGTTTTGGCTAATAGCATGCTCTATCAAATGGAGCACAGAGGATAGTGAAAATATAAATATTAAAAAGAGAACAGCATCCCATGGTCAAATCCTAACCATATCCTCTCTGAGGAGTTAGACTCAAAGTTAAAAAAAAAATTAAAAAATCAAAGAAAATTCTGTTTTGAACAATTAAGTAGCTAATGACAGAATTATATAAACATAAATTTAAAAAGAATCAAAAATAGATTGAAGAAGTGGAGCAAAACAGAAAGACCTGTACAAAAATTAATTCCCAGAACAAGAATGTTCAAACATGATAATAGTATTAGGCAGGCAAAGAGAAATGTGTGTCATCCTGGACAAGAAAAGAAATATGCAAATGTAATCTTCACTCAAGGGTCTGCATGTTAACAAGCACAGCCTTGCAACTAATCAGTCTCCAATAGCCAAACGCATTGTCTCTTGCTGTAGTAGTAATGACCTACATTGCACTGTTTTTCTAAGATATATGCAAATGGAGAAATTTTGGACAATTGTATTAGGACACTTTTTTGAAGGTATAATATACTAAATAATTGATAATAGTGGGGCTGGGTTCTAATCTTTTTTTTGTTTTGCCCTTAAGAAATTAATGATAACGTTGTTTTAATCTTCTGCAGTTTGCTAACAACCCAATACCACAGAGAAAAGAATGTGTTTTTAGGAAATTCATCTCTGTAGGGAGAGGCAAAAGCAAACAAAAAAATAAGAATATATCTGTTTAGCAACATATTGCACCCACCCAGATGGAAGATAAAAGTAGCAAACTTTTCCCTTTAAGCCAGAAAAAATATTCTCTAAATTTCATTGGAAAGAGAATAAATAAAGTGAACACTGGATTAGATAACTTGACAAATATGTATTGAGTATTTCATTTAACTAGATGTTTGGTATAATTAGAGAACAAAACAAACCCAGATGTCTTTCTTCAGGAAGCTTACATTTTGGTAGGTGAGAGCAAAAATGGCTGCCACAATGGCTGTATGTCATATACATAAGATTTCGGAAGATTTTAAGAGTAATGAGAAATTAAACATCTAGTTCAAGCAGATTGACAGTGCTTGGATAGTTTACAATTTTAAAGAAGATGTTAGTGTTAGTCTGAAAAGATGGCAATTGAACAAAAATTTGAAGATGAGAGAGTTGGGTACTTGGATATCTGTATAGTTAGAGTTACAAGAAAAGGCAAAAACAGAACACCAGAGTGTTTCTGTGTGTTGAGGAAAGAGAGGGACCTAGGGTAACTGCATGGAGTGAATGAGTGGTGGAATGAAAAAATTAGTTGAAAAAAATATATAAAAAGTAATGTCATTCATATCATTTGGATAAGGTTTTTCATATGATACTATTGGACTGGATCATTCTGTAATGGTCAGGATGTCGTATACATTATAATTTTTTTTCTCCTGGATTATGTTTACTGGAATGCTAGCAGAACACTTTTGCCCATAGTTTGGCATTTGAATTTGCCTTTAAACATACCAAATGTCCCCATACTAGAGTAGAGAAAACAACTTGAGACTGTACAGAGGTGGGAACTTCTGAACTGTATGAGTACATTAGAAGCACTTTCTTTTAAACGAAAAAAAAATATTGGAGATTTTTGAGCCTGAGGCTTACCACCATAGCTACTAAGTCGAAAATAGGTTGTAGCACAGAAAGGGAGGTACAGAATGTCATTGGGAAGGCTGATGTAGACATCCAAATAAGGGATACTGAAGGCGATCAGATTTCTAAGTAGTAGAATGGGAGGATGGATGGAGACAACATGATCTTCTAATAGACTGGGCATGTGATGTGGGAGAAATTGAACAGTAAATAATAACACTAATGTTGACTTGAATATTTGAAAAGCTACAAATATCATCAAATAGTATAAGCAAATAAAAACATATTAGAGAATTTTAATATTTTAGCTATTTTTCTTCACTAAATTCTGCTTAGCATTACTTAGATGTAAGGCTAGGAACTGTTACAATTTTAATATATGACAAAATGTAAGTCATTTGGATCCATAATCATATTACTCTTCTTAGTTCCTTTTTTGGTCACTTGAAATGTTCATTTTATTTTTTTAAATTTTTTTTTTTTTGCAAAATGAAAATAATATAGGCCAATGTATTGAAGAAAATGAAGATAATTTCCCATTACATATTTCTTTATATTAAGTCCTATATATATCAGCTCTTCAGATTAATAACTTACATTCATAAAAGCAGTACTTTAAACCTTAAAGTAAATGTGGAGTACATTGGATGTGTATAGAAAACCAACCAAACTTCTCAGTGGAGCCTAACAATCAACCACAAATTCTTTATAAATATCCTTTAATCAGACTTTGTCAATTACTAGAGTAGAGAAAAATAATGTTTGAGAGTTTCATATTACATACCATTTCTATCTAATATAACTTTCTCTCTCAAATATCAACTTTCAATACCTCTCTCTACTCTGTTGACACACATTAAAAGGGCATTAGATGGCTCTGGTTGTAACTCAATGGTGGAGCGCTTGCACAGGGTTTGATTCTCGACACCACATAAGAATAAATAAATAAAATGAAGGTATTGTGTTCTTCAACAACTAAAACCAAATATTTTATAAAAAGGCATTAGACTTAAAAAATTTTCTCTTCACATTTTGTTGGGGACCGCAAATCAAGTCAAGATGGCTCCTGGCAGTTTGCCAGGAGGAGTGGTTTGTGAGACAATGCCATCAAGCAATTAAGATGGTGGGGATTCCTTATTGGCTGACTGCTGTATCTAGATGATGCTAATGGAGTCAAGTTGTGTGTAATCAGTTAGGTATATATACCTCTGCTGTTCCACAATAAAGCGGCTCTCCCTACCTTGAGTGCCCGCTCAGTTCTCGCTGAGTTCCCTTGCAATAAAGCATTTCCCGCTTCAGCCTTCAAGTTGTCTGTCACCTCCCGGTAATTTTGCCCAGCCGGACTGCGGCAACATTTTATCTGTTCTCTAATTTTACAGTTTTTGAAGTAGATGATATGCTATAAAAAAGGATTCTCTTGTCACATAAATTTTGAGATACTATGTTTAAAGAAAAATTTCATTCAGTTTCTGTATTTAGGAATTTATCAAAGAATTTATCAAGAATTACAAATAAATATGGTAAAGTATATAGATAATAATTTTCTGACTTATTTGAATATGGATATTTTTTCTTCTGGATGTGTGTAACATCTTTGCATTGTCATATTATAAAAAACACTCTTTGAAGAAAATTACTAAAATGCCCCAACAAATTTACTATGATTTTGAATTAGAAAATCCAAATTTGAATTAGGAAATTGAAATCTTTGCCATATAATTTGCCTTTCTGATTAAAACATTTTTTTCTGCCTTTAAAAATCCACACTCTTTCCTTCTGAATGCTCTAATTGTGTTCTTGCTCATTAATTCATATTTTCCTAAGTATGTCTTCTGCATAATTGACCCTTAAATAAAGGAATTTTATCATATTCTGATTCAACATCTCTTAAAGATGCTTTACATAATATCATTCTTTATTCATATGACCGCCATAATCTTTTCTATATACATGGCTTCTGTGTGTCTGGTTTTATTTGCCCTCCTGGATTTTATTTTAATAGATTTGGGTCTGTTTTCATATCTTCATATATAGTTAAAATTGTTATCTTAAAATTGTATTTTTTTCTACCCTTTTTCCAAATATTTTCTTCTGTTGTCTCTATTATGGGGCTGGGTTCTAACCTTTTTTGTTTCACCCTTAAAAAAATAATGATATCCTTGTTTTAATCTTCTGCAGTTTGCTACCAACCCACTACCACATATAAAAGAATGTGTTTTTAGGAAATTCATCTCTGCAGAGAGAGGTAAAAACAAACAAAAAAATAAGACTATATCTGTTTAGCAACATATTGCACCCACCCAGATGGAAGATAAAAATAGCAAACTTTTCCCTTTAAGCCAGAAAAAAATCTATTATTAAAAATTCTAATATAATTCTAATATAACTTTCTCTCTCAAATATCAACTTTCAATACCTCTCTATTATCATAAAATACTTTCAGTCCTATAGACTAAAAATACCAGACATAGTTTTAGTTTCCATTTTCATTTATGTGTAATATTTAATTGCACTCCAAATTTTACTGGGTTTCACTTTAATTTCCTGAAAATTTTATTTTTGGTTCAGTCTTATTTTTGTCTTATTTTTCTTAATCACCCCTCACATGAGCTATGAAGACTCTTTTAACTAGAGTTTATATTTCAAGCTTTCTCTGAATGAATCCTTCAGTTATATTTAGAAATATCAACTTGTATTTTCTTTATCTCCTGCTTAACAATTTCTATTATAGTACTTTACTTTCAAGAAAAATCCCACACTTTAGTAAAGAGCAGTAAAATTCCATGTTTGTGCTATATATATGTAAATATATATGAATGATATATGTATTCAAAATTTTTATCTTTTTATATTTTTCTTTCTATGTACATACCAGAAAATCTAAGTATGCTGAACTGCTGATCATCAGAAGAGTCTAGCAAAGTCATATACATCACGACTGTTCTAGGTTAAATTCTGGCTTTCCATATTCCTATGTGGATATCTAAGCACCAGAACATCAGAATGTGCCTGTATTACTTGATAGGGTTTATAAAGTAGTAATTAAATTAAAATTGGTCATAATGGTAGACCTTATTTAAATATAAGTGATGTCCTCCTAAGAAAAAGAAACTTAGACACAGAGGAAAAACCATATGAAGACCCAGAGAGAAGACCATCTACAAACCAAAGAGGCTGGCCTGAGAAGTAACCAACCTTACTGGCACATTGATTGCAGACTTCTAACTTCCATTATTGTGAGAAAATAAATTTGTTTCTCAAGCCTTCTCATTTGTTGTGCTTTCTTATGGCCACATTAAAAAAATAATGAAACACATTTTACAAATTTTTACATGCAGGTCTTTCCTTTATTTTTTCAATTTTTTCTACTGGGGACCTTATGTTGTTAAAATACTCGTCTGGTTTTCTGAAAGGTACTAGTCTTCTGCTGTGTGTTCTGTTCTCAGTTTGTTCTAAGTACTAATAGGATAGGGTTGCTAACCTGGCCTGCTGTTATTCTATGAACTGGTGTACTTCTGGGGCAGTTGTGGCATTTCCCATAAACAAATGTCTGTATTGCTTAAACTAGATCTTTCTGAGTTACCTGATTGACTTTGTTCTTGTAGGAAGCTTAGTACAAATGGGTGATATGGCAGATTGCATAATATACATAAGCCATATTGATGGAGCCACATTCAGCTTAAGGTATAATTTGGTAGGGTATATCAACTGAACAATTACTCATCAGAAGACAAAGGCTTTATTCTAGAACTTAAGGAAAAAGTAATATTTGTATGTTTGACAGTTGATGGATTCATACATCACCATTATTGGGGATAACCTTGAAATGGACATACTGGGATCATCTGGGTATAGCATCATAAGAGAAAGAATGTACTTTTTTTAAACTTATGTCCAGGATGTCATCCTAAAATCATGATCATGTAGTCAGTGCCTACTCACATGTTAACATACCATTCAACATGAACTCTTATTAGTAGTAGTCATATTAGCAAAACCCATGGATAACACAGGCATCGAAACAAGGTGAACTTAGAAACCTACATTCCACTAGAATGTCCAACGGTAATGATTAAGCAACTGAATCCTCCAGTCACATCATCTTCCTTTAATTCCCTAAGCAAGATCTAATAGAACTTTTGATCCCCTAAATATTCACTGTAAATATATCATTGTGGGGCTGGGGATGTGGCTCAAGCGGTAGCGCGCTCGCCTGGCATGCGTGCGGCCCGGGTTCGATCCTCAGCACCACATACCAACAAAGATGTTGTGTCCGCCGAGAACTAAAAAATAAATATTAAAAATTCTCTCTCTCTCTCTCTCCTCTCTCACTCTCTCTTTAAAAAAAATATATATATATCATTGTGTATTTGCACATGCCTTCCTCTAAGTCTCTCCTTATTTTAAGAGATCAAATCATTTAAAAATGACCATTCCCTTTCAAGTTGTTCATACTTCTGCCTACCCTTTTCTATTGTGTATAATATAACATTTATATAATATAATATACAAGGATTTTGAATTTTGTATGAAATACACAAAACTATATGACTTTGTCAGTGTAATTTTTTTTGAGTTTTCACTTCTTCATTTGTAAAATAGGAAAAAATATCCCTTAATTTGAGTCATATAACTTAGGTGGGGTTTAATAGCAGAGTGTAAATTTAACTGTATATAAATTCCAAAAATATCTCCAGTCTCTTTTACATATACATATCAGAGTATTTACAAATATAGGCCACATACTCCATATACCAGGTGCTTTATAGGTATTTTTAACAAAAAACTGAGGTTTCATTTTTTCTTCCTGTTCTGTTTCCATGAGAATAGGGACCAGTATTTATTCCATATGACTGTTTAGCACAACATCCTCTAAAAAACAGACATTCAGAAATTGGCTGTTGAGTCAAAAATTTAAAAAAGGGTTTCACAGTGAAAGTAACAAATTCAGTTGACTTTTCCAATCACTTATTCCAAAATGACTTTCAATTTTAAAAATCATTTTAAGGATTCTGTTCATAGCTGTAAGGCCAGATAACAATCATTAGCATTTATTGACCTTTTGCAGTAGTAGTTTAATCTTTTGGGGAACAAAGTTGATTAATCACAGCTTGACATATTGAAATTTGGCATAATTCTTTCCCAAAAGTACTTATAAGGCAGCAAGTTCTAGGGCATTTTGTGTAATGACTAAGGCACATATTACAAATAAAATGTGCTCAAAAAAGTTTTCCAGAAATTTAAGGTTATCAATTTTGGTAGTCTTTTAATCCTAGAATGGCCTTGTAAGAACCCCTCAAACTGATCACATGTATCAATCTCACTTCCATCCAAAAAATGCAGAAAATTGTGGTAAATATTGTAAATTAAATATAAAGTATAAATGTATGATAAGGAAAAGAACAAAAGGGACACTCATTGGATGTGAGATTTTAAAATATGACTGATTATCATTCCACATCATCTCTTAATATGAAGAGACTGGAAAACTTAGAAAGTATGTTTCAGGTCTCAATTAGAGAATTGTATAAATTTCATCAACAGGACATAATCACAGGGAACTTAATTTGTAACTGAGATTTGTAGAAGACAGGGACAAAACTCAACATTTATTCTGCAGATTGTACCAGAGGTGATAAGGTTCTGAGGGATTTCCAATTCAACAACAACAAAATTTTCTAGCTGTGGCAGACAGACTGTCTTAATCCATTTAAATTAGCATAGTAAAATATTTGAGACTAATTTATTTTATATTGTTATGAAGGCTGGCAAACTCAAGCTCAAGCGCTAGCATTCATTGTCTGGTGAGAGCCTTTTTCTATATCCTTTTTTGATAGAACTTGAAGGGTAAAAAATGCCTCATTAGTTCTTTTCAGTCCTTTTATAAGGTCACCATTTCCATTCATGAGGGCTGTGCCTTCATGATTTAATCACCTCTGAAATGACCCACCTCTTAATACTATCATATGGAGGTTTGAGTTCCAAAAATGAATTTTTTTTTTTTTTTTTTTTTTTTGCGGGACACAGAGATTAAAACCATAGTACAACCATGGATTTAAAAAAGAATTTATATCAGAAATCTCCAGATTTCTTAGGTTTTATAGATTCCATAGTATCTGATTGTGATGGGGAGTACCTTCTAAGGAAGCCCATGCCAATAAATTAGAGTAAAAAATCAGACTAAGTGAATTTTTCAATTACCTGAATGGTTTTGTAAGATACCTGACATGATATGTTATTTTCCATCTTTATGCTAGCTAAAATTCATTTTGTTTTCAAGGTCTAACAAAATAATCATATCAGGAATTCCTTTAATGGTACTTATTAATATGGGAATGCAGGTTTAATTATCTGGATAGGTTGATTGGAAGACAAGTTGTGCATTCACTTTTTGGATATAATATTGCCTATTGTTATACAGTGTCAAGACAATTAAATTATTCTCTTTATAACTTAATTAGGTTAAAATTAGGTTCCTTTTGAAGGCAAGGTTTTGACAGATATGGCAATAGCTTTGATAAAACCTTATAATGGAAATAAAGCTTACCCTGCAGGTTATTAAGTTAAAAAAGTCAGCTTTATCTGTGATTTTACATTCCACAGTTACAGTTTTCCATGCTCAACAGCAGTGTGAAAATATTAAATGGAAAATTCATAAATAATTGATATGTTTCAAGTTGTGTGCCACTCTTGAATAGTGTGATGAAATCTCATGTGTACTGTGCCGTGGCCTGAGAATTGAATCATACTTTTGTGCACTGTATCCACAATGTATATGCTATTTAACTGTTGGTCTCCTAGTGGCCATTTCAGATATTAGGTGGATAATCTCAGTATTGTAGTGGTTGTAGTGCTTAAGACTGTTGATGGTTTCAGGCATGCAGCAAGAATCTTGAAACATATGCCTCACAAATAAGGGAGGGAAAATTAATATGTAGTGAATTTTCAGATTGATTTACCTGGTTGCTCATCTGAAAGTTAGAAGGGGAAAAAATTAAACCCCAGAAAGTATAATAAGGGCATTTGGCTGGAACTGAAGAGCAGAGAATTTTACAATCTTTGAAAAGTCTTTGGGTTGGGCCTCTGATGCCAGCATAAAAAAAAAAAGAAAAAAAAAAGAAATTGCACATTTGATGACTGTATCTTGGTTATATTTTATTAGATTGATTTATCATTTTTGAAACATTTTACTTTATTTTGTTGTCCTTGCTATTCTTGGCTTCAAGCCATATTAATTTTGGGTGGATGAACCCCCTTAGAATTAATTCTGTTATCTTTGTGAAAGTTCTATGACATGCCTGTCATGTTCATTCTTTAGCTTTTGTAATGCCCTGATGGCATAAAACAGAAAACTAGAGAATAAATAAATAAATAACTGATTTGGAGACCACAGAGAACAATTTCAACTATTTAAATCCAGATGAGATCAAATAAATGTGAAAGCACTTTGAAAAATGCAAAAGTATGCTATGCAAATGTAAATGAGTGTAATATTTGACTTGACTTAAAATGGAAATCAAGAGCTGCTAAAATAATAGAAAAGACAGTAGAATGAATCAGACATAACTTTTCTATGTTCATATATGCATACACAACCAGTGTAACTCCATATCATGTACAACCACAAGAATGGGAAGTTATACTTCATACATGTATAATATATCAAAATACATTCCACTGTCATGTATAACTAAAAAGAACAAATAAAAAAATTTAAAAGAAAAAAAAAAGAACTTCTAGTCTTGGCTTTTGAAGGCTGTTCATGCTTAATGATCTTGATTAAGTTCAGGACTTCCTTAGACATTCACAAGGAATATTAGTCTTACTATATCCCCTTTCCTCCATTTCTCATTGCTTTCATATTTCGTACTAACACTTGATGGCCAAGAAATACCTGATAAGGACAAAAAAAGTTTTACATAGTAAATGATAATATTTTTCTTATCATTAGAGGCATGAAAAAATATATATCAAAGGATATATAAAGCTAATTAAAAATAATATTACATTGAGCTACCATAATATAGTTGAAAATTTGAGAGAAATTGACAGATGTTACGAATTACATGCACTAGGTTATGCAGCTGAGAATTGTTCTACCTCTTTGTTAGTAGATTAAGCCAATAGCCACATGCAATTTATGATTTAAATTGTGATTCCAGAAATCATACAGTACAATGAATTCCAAAATGTAATAAGATATACGTATCTCAAAAATTTCATCATATGTTACTTTTTTTTTCACTATCTCATATGTATGTACACAGTGGGTCAAGAAAGTGTTTAATTCATAATGACATTGAAGAGTAGAAAATGCTACTATCATAGAAAAAACTTTAGTGATTATTTCTTAAAGGAAAGGAAATTATGTGAAATGCTTGAAATTATCTAATTTCGGAGGGTAGGATGGCATCCTGGAGTGTCAAAAACAAAGAAACTTTACCTAACATCTAGAGGTGACCTAATTACCTAAAGCTTCTCAGCTTTACATAATTACACGGTAGGCAATAGGGTTATAATTGCATGGCTGGCATAGTGGTTTATTGGTGGTAATTAATTGTAGCTCAGGACAGAAAGAGATGACCTGCCATCTAACACCACCACGCTTTTATGAAAGTTAACTTATAAATCTATGTCTAGTAAAAAGTAAAAGACATAGGAATCATCATAATGGGGGATCCATGACCTTTCATCCATGTCTTAGACCAAGTTAAGTTCACAGAGTCAATGTCACCTGAAGAAAGACAGAGAAGCCTGGAATTTTAAATTTAGGAAAAAATCCTATATTAATATTAATTATGTGCTGTAAACAGTTATTATCATTCTACCCAAAGAGTCTTGGTCATTTACTGTCATAAATATTAATTCAGGGAAGAACCATTTCCAGTTTTTTGATCAGTTATTGAACACTGTGTCTGAGCCTTTCTTTGTGAGAATTGACCATTTATGGTCAACTAGTCAAAGTGAATTTTATCTTGTCATAAGTTTTCTATACTAATCAACCCAACCAATAAGTGTTTTCTGAGATACTTATTCAACTATACATGTTACCAGTTAAAAGATTGAATCAGATCTTATTTCCCTGATCTTAGAAGTAAGCATTTTTGAGGGTAGGATGGGAGAAATGAAACTTCCAATCACAAACTTTCTTAACCAAATAGCACAGTGATAATAATATAGTAAGTGTTACTGTTAAACAGTTGAAAAGTGTAGATAGCATATCTACATTTAGCATACCTGATTGGTCTGTAGAGGAGACAGATGCATCTTGAAATATTTTAGTGGAGAAAATTAATGTGTCCCTTGGTACAAAACTCTCCATCTGCTAAAGGCATTTTCTTCATTCTTTAAGAGAAGACACCAGATGTGATTTGATTCACTCTATCAAGAAACAGCAGCACATACCCTCATTTTCCTACCTCTGTATTAAATCAACTCTTCTGTTAAAGGTTCTAATTAATCCACAGAGCCCTTGATCATTTTACTACCTCATAATGTAACATATTGGTCTATGACATTTATAAAGTCAAGATCTGTTGGGAAGAGAGCAGATTTCTTGAATGAGTTGGTAAGGCATATGAATCTGGAATTTGAGTGATAAGGCTCATGAAAATTCAGGAATCTGCCTCATGAAAATTCAGGAGTGTGTGTGTGTGTGTGTGTGTGTGTGTGTGTGTGTGTGTGTATGCACACTTATGCGGGTGCACCAAGTCAGGCTATTTTTTTCAAAAGCTAAACAGAGGGTATAGCTCTATTATCCACTATTAAAATAGAAGAATAATAATTGTTGGGACACTTTCAGTTTGGGAAACAAAATATTCCATATAATTGCATTGTTCTAACCCATTTCACTTAGTAATTTGAAAGGCTAATCAGCTCAAGAAGAATCTCAAAGCAAGGCAAGAGTAGAGTTTACTTCATGTAGCGTTTATTTCAAGCAGCTTCATCACTAGGACCACAAGACCCAACTGACCAAATTAGAAGTAAACATCACAAGAATTGGATGGGTTACAAAGCAAATGCACAAAAGTCTATTAATACACAATATAACTTCAATATTCTGTACTTGTAATAGAAAATAAATTGAAAATTTATTTTTGGCAATAATGGAAACATTGGCAATATTAGAAATGTAAATACAAAGAAAATAAAATACAGAATATCAGAAATGGTACATAATGTATATCAGCATAAATCTCATAGGTTTGTAGTGAATAAATATTGATAAATTGCAAGACAGAGAAGTATTACATAAAGAATAAGTAGATTAAAAATACTGTAGAGATCATCCACAACATTTTCAAATTCTTGTTTACAGAGTGATGTAATACTTAACTCCATACTTAATGTTCCATTCAGAATTCTTGTTAGTACTTGCATTTATCAACAACTTATTGAAGTTTCACTTGCTAGAAGAGATTTTTCCTTCTTACTGTACCTCGTGTGTGGCTTAGCCCAATATGTGCAGAATTTTCTCCCCACTGTGCTGATGGGAGAGGCGGAAGTTCTCCACTGTGCTTAAAGGATGATGCAGATACATTTTCATATTATATATAGATAGCAAAATAATATAAATGTTGTCACATACTAAGCAATAATTGTTACTTTCACAGAAAGTTGGGAAATTTTACTCTTACAGAACCTTGGCAGAAGTAATAAAAAGTTTTTATTCAGGCAGAGTCCAGCTATTAGGCTGGTGTAGATTCTGAGCCACCATAAGCCTTGTCCTTTGAATCACAACCTCTGCACTGAGCCTCTTTTGGTGAGATTACTCAACATGGCTTTCAAAGCCTCACTTTTAGATCCTTCTCTCTACTTAGAAATTCCTTCTTAGAGCTTAGACTTCTTTTTATTGAGACTATATACCAAACTCAATTGTTTCTATCCTGCCTTGCAACGCTCTGTCATTTTATTCAGTATAGTTTGGGAAGGCAAATGTAGTTTACAAAAAAAAAAAAAATTGCTTATTTTAACTACAAGCAATAGCATTAAAGGAAAATGATTTCACCTTACACAAAAGGAGATAAGTTTAATTCTTCATAGAGAAAATCATCTATCTCTCAATCCCTGGAGATATTTCTTCTATTCAGGGAATATAATTTAATCCATCAGAAACACACACATAATGCCTCCTAATGTACCAAAGTAAACATTACAATACTTTCTCTCACAAAGAGTCACATTCTGTCACATAGATTTTTTTTTAAGAAAATCTGTGGAATTTCCTTAAACTTAAGAAAAAAACTTTCCATTAAAAATTATATATATATATATATATATATATATATATATATATATACACACACACACACACACACACACACACACACACACAAGGCCGGGTGGGGAGAGTTATCAGAGATTGAACACAGGATGCTTAACCTCCGAGCCACATCTCCAGCCCTTTCTATTCATTTTTTTAAAATTTATTTTGAGATAGCATCTTGCTGAGTTGCTTAGGACCTAGTTAAGTTGCTGAGGCTGGCTTTGAACTTTTGATCTTCCTACCTGAGCCTCCTGAGCTGCTGGGGGTGTGTGTGCCACTGTACTCGGCAATAAGATAGCTATTCTGTTATAATAAATTAATTTGAGAAGAGAGAAGAGTATTGTGATGATTACAATATGTTTATCTATATATTATTCACATGAACTTGAATCTTTCTGACCCATTGAATATATGAGTGGTACAAAAATTGAGATTTTTCAGTTAAAGGATAAGTAAGATAGAGGCAAGAGAAATTCTTCAGTTACTTAAAAGTTTTGTCAATAGATAAAGGCCAAGTGGTTATAGTTATCTGTGAGTGAAATATAGAATAATTTGAAATAGGAACAGGACATAACATGCAGTACATTGTTGAAATAGTTTGTTTTAGGACAAGTGATTAGAAATAGAGTGTAATAATTATTAAAGATACTCTGAGTTGTGAGAAATAGGATAGCATGTTAATAAAGTAAAATTTATTTTATATAATAGAAACTCATAAAAGTCATTTTATAAAGACAAAGTATAAAAATTGAAATATTCTTTTCATTATGACATAAGACAAACTTAGTAAGGAACCAAACATATAGACATTGTTGTACTTTAATCAGCTAAATATTTCAAGTTATTCAAAGAAATGGAGGAATGGGAAAGGTTGATCAATGGGTATTAATCTATAGTTACCTAGGTATAAGAAGTCCTGGTGTGCTATTGCACAGTAGATTAATTGTACATAACAGTTACATACTTTGTATCTCAAAAAGCTATTAGAAACATTTATCATTTTACCACATAGGAATGATAAATGTTTGAGAAGCTAGACATTTTTAAACATTACACACTTTGTACATGCATAAAACATGATGCCTCATTATTATGTACACTTTAATGTTTTTTGTATTAGTTAATAATTTAAAAATAATGCATATAATATTATACAATATATCTAGGTATGTCATGTGTATGTCTGTGTATGCATATATCCTTGTATGTATTTATACAGAGACACACATACATCAAGTTAGAGAAATTTATAGATAATATACAGACATGTGCAACTGATGAACCATTTTATTTTAACATACTGAACAATATTCAGTAACTTATCAGACATTAACAATTTGTTAATATCAATTGTAAACAGTTTTTTGGCATAATTTCTCAGCATTGATATTTTGAAGCAGATTTTTTATTCACTAAGAGAGGATTTATTGTATCCTGATTTTAAATAGTCAAGCTTATCTCATATGATTTTGTTTCAGACAATGTAGTAATCAAACGCTTTTGGGTAAAGTTTCTAATTGGTAATTGACTTTGAATAGAACATTTATGAAATGCCCATGAAGGGAAGAGTGGCAGGCCGAGGAGATATATAATTTGTGGTAGTAATATGCAGATTGCTTACTGGTATCTTTATTTTGTTTTTAGAGACTGTGACATCATTTTGAAATTACTGAACTGTAACCTTAAAAATATTGTTCTATATGTTTATGAATCAATATCTCCTTCATGACATTTGTCTTTGAGCATTGACAGTAGGTATCTATTTTTTTTTAAATTTAGGCATGTGCATATATTGAAGTAGAAATAGCATTTTTAATACATGCATCTTTGCCATTTCTTTTGTCTCTAAATCACTTCTTTACCTTTGTAATTAATGTACATCATTTATTAATGTGTTTCAATAAGGTATAAAAACTGTTTAAAATATATTTTGTTTTATATATGATAACCTATTTTATTTTGTTAAAATTTGAAAGTAATATTTTTTTCCTAATTATATAAGGAAAAACTTTTTTCCTTCATTTTTATCTGTCATCCCATTTCTCTCTATGAATATAGAATGATGATTACAATAATAGAAAATCTAACACATATAAATACTTGAAAAAGGGCATCAATTGTGGACAAGAACTAAAGAAAGAATTTCACTAAATAACTTGGTAAGTGATGGTAACCAACTACTATTATTGAACATTTCTTGAGTGTAATATTTGAGGTATGAAATTTCTCATAAGAAGCTCATTTGTGAGACAATAAAATAAATTTTGGAGGTGAAATGATTGGGTTATAAGAACTATGACCTAATCACTGGATAGGGATTAACTAGGTGGTAACTGTAGGTAGGTAGGGTGTAACTAGAGGAGGTGGGTCATTGAGGTATATGTTTTGTGAACTGATCTTAGTCTCTCTCTCTCTCTCTCTCTCTCTCTCTCTCTCCTCTTTCTCTCTCTCTCTCTCTCCCTCCCTCCCTCCTTCTTTCCCACCCTCCCTCCCTCTTTCCTGGTGACCGTGTCCTAAGCTGCCTTCCTTCACCACACTCTTGCATCATGTTTTCCCACACCTTGGGCCCAGAGTAATGGAGCTATGTGCTGTGACTTCTGAATATCTGAGCCCCAAATAAACTTTTCCTCTTCTAAAATTGTTCTTGTCAGGTCTTATAGACATAGCAGTGAAAAAGCTGTCTAAAACATTGAGTTACCACAGAAAATACAAGGATTGAAGAATCTTAAAAGCAGGAATGACAGAAATATAGTTTCTTAAAAGGATTAAGTCTGAGTTGGCAAAGCTATTATCGCTTTTTATGTTAACCCTTCCATCAAGAAATCACATGCTGATGGCTCTCTCTTCACACTGTTTATTGTTTCTTTTGCTATGCAAGTGTTTTAATTTGAAACTATCCCACCTATTGATTCTTGGTTTTATTTCTTGAGCCTTAAGAGTCTTATGAAGGAAGTGCTTGAGCCAGTATGGGCCTTATGGTTTTCTTCAGCATTTTCAGTGTTTCTGTTTTGATTCTACTTTAATTCCCAAAGTGGTCTTTGTTCACTTTCAGTTGATTTTTGTTCAGGGTGAAAGATTGGAAATAGTTTTATTTTTTGAAAATGTAGGGATATCCAGTTTTCCAAGGACAATTTGTTAAAAATATTGTCTTTTCCTCAACATAAGTTTTTGGTACCTTTGTCAAGGATCAGATGACTATCTCTGTGGGTTTACCTATGTTTTCTTTCTATTCTAATGGTCTTGATGTCTGTTTTCATGCCAATACCATTGATCCGCCTATGTTGAACCAAACTTGCATTCTCGGAATAAAGCCAACTTGATCATAGCATACAATCTCTAGTGTATTTTTGAATGTGAATTGCTAATATTAAGAATTTTTCACATCTGTTTTCATCAGGGATTTTGGTCTGTAGTTTCCTTTCCTTCATATGTCTTTATTTTATTTTAGTATTTGGGTGATACTGGCCTCATAGAATAAATTGGGAAAATTTCAATTTCTTTCCATAGAATTTGAGAAATTTTTTGCCACCTACTCTTCCGATGAGAGATAAATATCCAGAATATATGTAGAACAAAAAATAACAAACCAAAAATTAAAAATCCAATAAATAAATGGCAAATTAATTAAACCAATATTTCTCAAAAGAAGAGATGCAAATGGCCAAAAATATATGCATAAAATGCACAAAATCCTAAGCAATCAGGATAATGGAAATAGAAACTGTATTGCAAGCTGTGCTTGGTGGTCTATACCTGTAATCTCAGTGACATGGTAGGCTGAATCAGGAGAATTGAAAGTTCAAATCCAGCCTTAGCAAATTAATGAGGCCTTAAGACACTTAGCAAGACCCTGTCTCAAAATGAAAATATAAGGACTGGGGAGATGGCTCAGTAGTTAAGTGCCTCTAGGACTCAGTCCATGGTACAAAAACAGAAACAAAACTACACCACTGTGATTCAATCTTACTCCATTAGAATGACATTCTTTAAAAGTACAAATATAATAATACATGCTGGTGAGGATGTGGATAAAATGTACACTTATATATGGTGGTGGGATCAATGATTATAGAGGCACAATTCACAATAGCTAGACTGTGGAACCAACCTAGATGCCCTTCAATAGATGAATGGATAAAAAAATGTGGCATCTATACACAGAGTATTATGCAGCACTAAGAAATGACAAAATCATAGAATTTGCAGGGAAATGGATGGCATTAGAGCAGATTATGCTAAGTGAAGCTAGCCAAGCCCTAAAAAACAAATGCCAAATGTCTTCTTTGATATAAAGAGAGCAACTAAGAACAGAACAGGAAGGAAGAGCATGAGGAAAAGACTAACAGTAAACAAAGACGAATGGGGGGAGAGAAAGGGAGAGAGAAGGGAAAGCATATGGAAATGGTAGGAGACCTTCAATGATACACAAAATTATAAGAGGTTGTGAGGGGCAAGGAGGAGGGAAAAAAAGGGGGGAGAGAATTGAACAACAGCAGGGGAGGTAGAGAGGGAAGATGGGAGGGAAGGGGAGGGGAGGGGGGATAGTAGGGGATAGGAATGGTAGCAGAATACAACAGTCACTAATATGCCATTATGTAAAAATGTGAGTGTGTAACAGATGTGATTCTGCAATCTGTATTTGGGGTAAAAATGGGAGTTCAAAACCCAATTGAGTCAAATGTATGAAAGATGATATATCATGAGCTCTGTAATGTTTTGAACAATCAATTATATATATATATATATATATATATATATATATATATATATATAGTGGTGGGGCTGCAAGTTAGTATAATAACTTTGGAAAGTAGTATAGAGATTCCTCACAAGACTAAGAATGGAGCCACCATATAACCCAGCTACCCCACTCTTTGTTATTTATGCAAAATAATTAAAATCAGAACACCATAGTGATACATGAATACTGATGATTATAGTAGCATAATTCAAAATAATGATGTTTTGTAATAAGCCTATGTGTTCTCAATAGCTGATTAAAGAAAATATAGTATATATACGCAATGAAGTTTTACTCAGTCATAAAAAAGAATAAAATTATGTCATTTGCTGGTAAGTATATGTTTCTTCTCAGTAAAGGAAACAATCAATAACATGAAGAGAGAACCTACAGAATGGGAAAAAAATCTTTACCACCTGCACCTTAGATAGAGCACTAATCTCCAGGATATATTAAGTACTAAAATAATTAACATGAAAAAAACCAAATAACCCAATCAATAAATGGACAAAGAAACTAAACAGACACTTCACAGAAATAATACAATTGATCAACAAACCTATGGAAAAATGTTCATCTCTAGCAATTAGAGAAATGCAAACCAAAACTATTCTAAGATTTCACATCACCCGTGTCAGAATGGCAATTATCAAGAATATACGCAATAATAACTGTTGACAAGGATGTACACTCATACACTGCTGTAAATTTAGCAATTCTGAGCTAAGAAAATCACAAAATGGATGTTTCAGGTTTCTCAGGGAGAGGGGTCAAGGTCATGTCATCAGTCAGCACCAAGACTATTAAAAGTTCTGGGCAAGCATAAGAATAATCTAAAATATATATTAGTAGAAATATGATTAGTAATTACAAACAGGATAAGCTGCAAAGCCAGGAACTCTATATCAACACTTAACTTGTCTCTTTTCAGTATTACTGAAAGAAGTGGTTCATCAGAAGGCTGAAGATAATATTCCTGGAATAGCACAAGAGTGGAAAGTGGAGAAAGTTATGATATACTTATGGATTCTGCAACTGAGAATATTGTCAGAAAATCACTCTCAATTCTCAGTCCTCTTTTGGACTTATTTGCGTGATACAAAGCTATTTCTGTCAAAGTCATGACTCCCTCCTGGAGGAGCCTGCATTCAACAACTATTCAACGTAGAATAGTCTCCTCATTCCCAATAATAATATTTCTGTAAGGAGCTACCCTTTGGGCCAGTCACATTATTACTGAGCATGCTTCACAGCTCTGCCCAATTCTGCTTCTTTACTTTCCACTTTCACAGATGAAGTCATCTAATAAAACTCTTGGATGCTAATTGCCAATTCCATGTCTGTTTCTTGGGCAATCCATCTTAAAAATAAGGAAATTATTATGTACCTAACAATGTTCTAAGTGTTATATATTTGTATGAGATATATATATATATATACATGTATTTATATTCATTTTGTTAAGAGATATGTATATGAACATATTTAATAGATATATTTTTTTATTAGTTGCACATGACAATATAATGATCTTGACATATCATACATTTGAATCAAATGGGGTATAATTTCTCATTTTTCTGAGTGTACAGGTTGCAGCATCACATTGGTTATACAGACATATATATACATACAGCAATACTAGTGTCTATTTTATACTGCTGCCCTTTCTATCCCCCCATCCCTCCCTTCCCCTCCCATCACTTCTCTCTACCCAATCTAATATGACATACTTTTTTCCCCTCACATCATCATACATGTATTTTGTATAACGATGAAGGTCTCCTTCCATCTTCCTTGCAATTCCCCTTCTCCCTCCCTTTCCCTCCTACCTCTCTTCCCTATCTAGAGGTAATTTCTTCTCATGCTTTTCCTCCCTACCCCATTTTGAATCACCTCTCTTATATCAGAGAAGACAAAAATAAATTAGAAAGAATATGAAATTTTACATTTCAGCTGGGTGGAATGGTACACAACTGTAATCTCAGTGACTTGGGAAGCTGAGGCAGGAGGATCAAACTTTCAAACCCAGGTTTAGCAACTTAATGAGACCCAGTCTCAAAACAAAAAATAAGAAAGACTGGGGATGCGATGCGGCTAAGTGGTTAAATTCCCCTGGGTTTAATCCGAGAAAGAAAGAGAGAGAGAGAGAGAGAGAGAGAGAGAGAGAGAGAGAGAGAGAGAGAGAGGAGAGAGAGAGGAGAGAGAGAGAGAGAGAGAGAGAGAGAGAGAGAGAGAGAGAGAGAGAGAGAGAGAGACAGGGAGGGAGGGAGGGAGGGAGGTTGTATATGTTAGAAGATCAATTAATCAACATGAATAAAATAACATTTAAAAATATCAGAAAAAGTTTGTGTTATAAAAATACAGATAGATAATGTATTTTACAAGTTATATAGATAGTACATTTTAAAAGTCACTCTGAGTATTCTTTGATACACTCTTTAGTCAGAAGTATGTGATATAGTGAAACTTTTTTGGACAAATTTCCCTGGAATTCAGTTTTGTTGAATTGAGTATAAATAAACCTAGGATAATCTATTTTTTAGTTCCTAAAGGATTTTTTTTGCATGAGTAGAGGTTATTGGCTGTAATATCAGCTCTATTTAAAGTATCTATGATAGAAAAATAATGTATTCTTGACTACCAGCCCTATCCAGGATTTGCTCTTTCATAGTTGATAATCTTTACTCTGTCAAGGAAACTATTGTTTTAAGTAAATGAATACATTTTAATGAAGTGTTAATTTATACTAACATGAAAGTGAAAATAGGCTATGACAGAAACTCATTACAGATTCTTCTGGGAGGACAAAGAAACTGGAGAAACTAGCATAGTTTATTTTAAAATTGAAATGCATTCAATTTATAAAGAGTTTAGAAAAAATTACTTTGTTTCAGTAGCAAGTTTCTCAGAATTAAGTGTTCCAATTTACAATTTTCTTTTGTTATGACAGCAAGTAGAGAAAAATGCCAAGGGTGATAAAATGCATGAACCTTAGATAAAGATCACTGCTTTGCTATTTAACCTTTTCTCCCTTCTCCAAGGTGATGTACAGTGGTTAATTTTACTTAAAAAATTGTAGGAAAAAATTGCTCCTATGCATGGAAAATTTATCTGATTACTATTGCTTTTATTTCTTTGTCCTGATACAAATTTGTTTCTTTTTACTTTTTTACTTATAAGACAATCTACTTATACTTTTTGATTTTTTAAAAAAAGAAGTGATAGCCAAAACTATATAAATAAGAATGGAGTAAGTAAATGACATAATTTGTAATGTAAAATATCAAAAACTTCTCTTGTTAGTTTGTTGCAAACTTTAAAATATGAATGTATTCGAAAACCAATCTTCTTTATGGTATAGAGCATCATAAAGAAGAAAAGTCTAAACTCTTCTATTATTTAGTTTGAACTCATGAAATTGTATGTAATCAGCATGAAGAATTTCTATTGCTCACTGACATACAGATGAATGCAAATTTTCCTTAATTTAAGTAAATGTTACCCATAGGAAGAAAATACTTTTGGACAAGATATGGTAATAGCCTTGTCATTCAGTAATCAATAGAGAGGTGTGAGCCTGGGAAATTCTATATGCAATAGTAGTGCATATCCAGGTGTATTATATATCATCCTTTGTGCAGTCAATAAACAGCTTAGAATTTCACACAGTAGGTAATTCAAAAATGGCATAAATTTACCTCTTTTAATATACTTCCTATTCTATATTGTATTATTAATTTTTATCTTATTAACTTCTCAGTGAATGAAATAAAAGTATAATATACTCAATTTCATTTTAGTGAAACTTAATAAGTACTGCTGCTTTGTAATAAAATAATTTATAAAAATACATAATTAAGAATAAATACAAAAATCAATTCTTTAAAATGTAAACACATTTGTAAAGCATTATTATCTCATTACAGTCGTATAAAATTTTATTTATAAGCATATATGAACAACATATGTCAAGAATTCATAAACAAAATTATGTCAGCATGTATTTTAATAAGTTAATAATTATTCAGGAATTGCTGGTATTGCTCCTATTAAACAAGTAATATCTTTATATAGAACAATTAGAGAAACAATTCATTGATAATTCATTAGCTAATACTTTAGCCCACATATATATACATCATGGGCTATTAAGAGACCAAATAAATTGAATGGAATATTAGTATAAATAAAAAGACTATTTAGTCAATATGGAAGTCTTGTTTTCATGTATGTGGGCCCTAAAATTATAGGTTATCAACATTTTCTAAAATGTATCCTATTTATAAGAGCTATTTGGCACAGACTGTGAAAGCATCAAGTAATTCCATTATCCATATACAAAAACTAAGCCCAAAGCAGCAACAGCCAATCTTATTTTTCCTTGTATTATGTAGAAAATTACCTTAGGCATTGATTTCAAATATATACTATCTATAATTTAAAAATATTTATCTATTATTATTAGTTTATGGTATTATTCACATATATAATTTAAATTTTATAAAAATAGTATTTATACAACTTTTTTAAAAACTAGGATTGATGTTATAACTTTCTTTACTTTTTTATTCTGGATGGAAATACACAAGATGTTAATTATGCAAAATTAATCCAGTAATCAATTTGATTTTAAAGAAATTAATTTTGCAATCATAGGATTATTTTTAAGTGTATTAGTAAGTTAATATGGTCAGGGGTTGCCAATACAGTAGGGAAAAGAACAGGTCTAAGAAGCAACTTGTGCATACAATATAAAAAAATCTCTTGCAATAAAAATTGGAATAAAGTGAGATTTAAAAGTGAATTATATTTTTTTTAATTTTTTTTATTGGTTGTTCAAAACATTACAAAGCTCATGGAAAAAAAAGTGAATTATAGGTCAAGGATATATAAATTTTTGAGAAACAAGCTTATTTTATGATTAAGTATATTTTCAATCAGTGGATATCAGATATTATGCTCATTAAAAAGACATTAAAAAGAGTAATATAATGTAGATAGGTACTTAATATATCACTCAGAAATAAATAAAATATTTCAAAAATGAGAGTAGAAATAATAAAAATATAACAATTAATTATTACACATTTTAGAATAATAACTAGCCAACAAAGTTCACACATCTGCTAGTCAGACAGAAGCAATAATTATCAGGCACAGCGACTGCCCCTGCATAACATACATTGTCAGTCAGGTGTTGTTCTGGTTTTCATGTTGATTCTTGGTTAAAAATCTGTGTTTTCCAGATATAGTTTGTATTGTGGTTTACATTATTTGGACTATCCATGTTAAAAATTTTATAGACTTATTCCTGCATAATAATGAATTGAGCTTTTAAAATTATTATTTTTTGCATTCTGGAAGCATTTTTTAGGGAGAAGAAAATTCTATGGTTTAGTATAACTACTTAAAAACTTCTGCAACTAAGGAAGAAGCACTTAGTAGACCTATATGAAATTTTCAGGCAACACATTCTTCATTTGGGTGTGTAGTATAGACAACCTGCCAAGTGACCCAAAAGCCATCTGATTTTGAGTGGGGCTTGTAATAGAAAACTCTGAAACAGTCTAGGCTGCTGTGCAAGCTTCTTTGACATTTGGGCCATATTGTCTAACAATTCCAATGGAACTTTAAGCATCAATGGCAGATATTGATGCTATTTGGAGACTTTGGCAGGACCCTACAAATGATAGCACACTCATTTAGAATTTTAGATCAAAATTATCTAAAAATAATTCCTCTCATTTTGAGAGTCAGCTCTTGGCTGGACTTAGTAAAAACTTCCTTGACCCTTAGCAAATACTGAACACTTCACAATGGACCATCAAACTACCATGTGACTTGAGTTGCCTATTGTTAACTGAGTGTTATCTGACACAATGTGTCATAAATTGACAAAGGAAAAGAAGATGTGGGTCTTACTTAAGATCACTATCTACAATTTGCAGGTACCAAGTAAAGATGGACAGGTGTAGTCATGTAGACCCCCTCTGGGACATCCATGAGGGAAATGGTAAAGGAAACCTTATCAGGAAGGACTCTGAAATGAGAACCTGGTTGTGAACTTTGCTTGGAAGAATTGGCCAGACATGTGACTACATACTGCTAGTTATTTTACTTATTTGGAGTTTCAGCATTGTTTATGAAGATACATATTGGTGCTAAAGTAAAAGATGGTCTTGAGAAGGTTGATTTGGGTGTCAACTTGACCATATCAAGGGGAGTTCAGCTTGTAAAGCATTATTTCTTACCAATTCTCTCAGTATTGCAATAATACTGCAAGATACTTTTGATATTTGGAAAGCAATTATAAAACATTATATTAATATAAGAATATATGTATTTTATCCCTAAAATTCTTGTTAAAATGCCTAAGTGGAATATAATATATTTAAGCTATAGATTTATTTAACAACATATGTAAAAAAAGATGTACAGATATATTCTGATATCATTTGAATGGATATAAGTTTATATTTGTATAAGGTTTGGATGTGATGTGTCCCTAGAAAGTTCATGTATAAGACAATGCAAGAAGTTTGGAGGAGAAATGATTGGGTTATGAGAGCCTTAACCCAATCAGTGAATTAATACCCAGTGGGATTAACTGAGTAATAATTGAAGGCAGGCAGGATGACGCTGGAGGAGGTGTGTCACTGGGGGTGTGCCTTTGGGGTATATATTTTGTGCCTGGCATGTGGAGTCTCTGCTTCCTGATCATCATGTAAACCACTTCCCTTTGCCACACTTTTATGCCATGATGATCAGCCTCATCTGGAGCCTTAAGGAATGGAGCCACTATCTATGAACTGAGACCTCTGAAACTGTGAGCACCCTAATAAACTTTTCCTCCTCTAAAATTGTTCTTGTTGTTTCTTTTACTCACAGCAGTGAGAAAGCTGACTAAAATATTGTATTTTCAAATTTTATCGAATGGGATATATTTGGATAAATTTTCTGTTGAGTGTTGAACACTACTTTCATTTACCATACATAAAATATTTTAATTTTTAAGTAAAATTATTTAAGAAGATTATTAATTAATACATTAGACTTTTTCAAATTAAATTGAAAAACCCTATGTTGTCATCTTGAAGAGATGTGTTCCTTCTCTGTGATCTCATCTGGCCTGACACAAATGAGTGAGATGTATTGTGGTGACTGTGATCTATATCATCCACCCCTCAATAATCTAAAACTCATGCATCCATAAACAATAAGGAAAATTTTCTCCCATCACTAGGTGTATAACATTGTAAGAGAAGCAGGTGGTTCTTATTGATCACTTCTTAAAACTGAAGTTTTGTCAATATATTTGGTAATGAAGTGTATATAATATAAACACAAATTTTTCTATTATTTTTATAACAAGAATCGTGGGAAGTAGAGTTGTATAATGTTCCTCCCCACTCCCATCTCAGAGGACAAGGACTATAAACCATAGTCAGCTTATAAAATCTCATCTTTATGTGTCTTAAAGTATCAGATCCCATCTTAACATATCTGACACAATTAGTTTTGAGGTCGATACCAGTTACAAATTAAGTGTCATATAAGATAGCTGTTGACATGGAAAGACTGCCTAAAAATAAAATATTTAGTGATAAAACAACAGTACATATTCATTAATGAATAAATGCAAGCAATATGAGAGTAATTTGCTTTCAGAAATATGAAGGCAGATTTAGTATAAGAAAATTTTAGAATATTTGAATACACACACATATATATAAACATTAAAAGATATTTATGATTATTTATTAATTACAAATTATATTAATTCAATTATCATGATGAATATCTTAATTGAAGCCAAAATGTAAACTGAAGATGTGATTTCTTTCACCCTTTTCAAATTTGAATTTTGTATCTATTCCCTTAAAATAAATTCTTATTTGTTTATTTTTTTTTTTTTTTCACAAAAAGAGAGCTAAAAGCTGTATGCAGTTCAGGCTTTATAATTCATATATCTACCTGAAAATATACTTATTTAATAATTAAAATGTTTAATTACTTTAGTAATTAATTCATAAATTGATTATTAGCACTCATATATTATAAAGATAACTAATAGGATGGGTTCCCTTTTTCCCTTTTGATGTCTTTCTTGGGCTGAGTAAATCAAGATTAACCTTGCCCTTTAAAAATGCTAAGGCATTGGTTTTTCTTTGTACATTCATGAACAATTTTTAAGAGCTAGGTATAATATAGTTATTGAAGTTTTGACTCTATTCTCTAGTTAAATAATTTGAGTTTATTGTAGTTATTATTAAGTGTATTACCACCAACTCATTTTTAATAATTATTTATAATTTCTCTATTTTATTATACATTATTTGCTATTGTAAATGCTTTTAGGATATTGTCACTTAATATAGGTTTTCAAAAATATTAGTAAAAGTGATTCAACAAATTTTAACAGGCATATAATTTAACATTTCAATGTCTATATAATTATACACTATTATTTCTGTACTTTTAAGATAATAACTATGACTATGTCATAATATATAATGTATTATACTTTGTATTTTGTCAGTGTTCTTACCATTTTATTTTGAAATAATGCACCTTTGTTGGGTTTTATTTTGTTTTTATTTATTTTTTTTGTTTTGTATGGACAATACCAATATTTGCTTTTGGTCTATGGACTCTTCTATTATTATTTTGTTTATTTTTAATGGTAAATTGTGAACATTTTTGTCTAAATTTTTTCTTCTTAATAAATATATCTAAGTCTTACCTAGGGTTAACCTTAGCTGGGTTACACAAATTTTGCAGTGTAGACTATCCATAATAAATAAGTTCTAAACTTTTCTTAATTTACTTTGTTTAAACATTATAATTATTCTCCTTTTTAACCCAAGCATAATTTAATTTTTACATATATGAGACATATACAGATATCACTTTGTTATTAATTATTATAATTCATTATTCTGAGAGAATTTATGATATTAATTGTACATCTTGGGTAATTTTCATAACAATATATACTGTACATGCTCCGCTCATGTGAAAATTCTACTATCCTTCCTAGTCTTATACTCCCTCCCCTTCTTTTCATTCCCCTCTGCCTAAGCCAAAGTACCACTATTCTTCCATAGCTGTGCCCCCCATTGTGAATTAGAACCCCTATATTAGAGAAAACATTTGGCATTTGGTTCTTTGGGATTTGCTTATTTTACTTAGCAAGATATTTTTCACTTCCATCCACTTACCTGGAAATGCTATCATTTCATTCTTCTATATGGGTGAATAATATTCCATTTTGTATATATGTGACCTTTTCAGCATCCATTCATCTTTGAAGGGCACCTAGGTTGGTTCCATATTTTGCTATTGTTAATTGAGCTGCTATATACATTGATGTGCCTGTGTCACTGTAGTATGCTGATTTTATGCCCTTTGGGTACAAAATATGAATGGGAAAACTAGGTCAAATGTGGTTCCATTCCAAGTTTTCTGAAGAATGTTCACACTGCTTTCCGTAGTGGTTGCACCAATTTGGAGTCCCACCAGCAATGTATGAGTGTAACTTTTCCCCAACATCCTTACCAACATTTATTGTTTCTTGTACTCTTGATAATTACCATTCTGACTGGAGTAAGATAGAATCTCACGGTAGTTTTGATTTCTATTTCTCTAATTACTGGAGATGTTGAACATTTTTCATTTTTTATTATTATATTTCTTCTGTGAAGTATCTGTTCAGTTCCTTAGCTCATTTATTGATTTTCTTTTTGGTTTAATTTTTTTGACTTTTTTATATAGTCTGGAGGTTAGTGCTCTATCTGAGGTGCACATGATAAAGATTTTCTTCTGATATGCAGGCTCTCTCTTCACATTTTTGATTGTTTCCTTTGCTGTGAAGAAGCTTTTTAGTTTGATTCCATCTCATTTATTGATTCTTGATTTAATTTCTTGTGTTTTAGGAGTCTTGTTAAGGAAGTCAGTTCCTAAGCCAACATGGTAAAGATTTGGTCCTACTTTTTCTTCTATTAGGCACAGGGTCTCTGTGTTCTAGTGCTGAAGTCCTTGATCTCCTTTGAGTTGATTTTGTCCAGGGTGAGAAATAGAGATTTTTGCCACATATGGATATCCAGTTTTCACAGCACCATGTGTTGAATAGGGTGCTTTGCCTAGCATGAGATAACTGTATTTATGTGAGTTTGTCTCTGTGTCTTCTATTCTGTACTATTGGTCTACATGTGATTTTTGGTGCCAATACCACAATGTTTTTGTTATTATGGCTCTGGAGTATAAGATCTGGTATTGTAATGCCTCCTGCTTCACTTTTCTTTCCTTTTTTTTATTAGTTGCACATGACAATATAATGATCTTGACATATCATACATTTGAATCAAATGGGGTATAATTTCTTGTTTTTCTGAGTGTACAGGTTGCAGAATCACATTGGTTATACAGACACGTATATACACACAGCAATAGTAGTGTCTATTTTGTTCTGCTGCCATTCCTATCCCTCCTTCCCCTCCCCTCCCCTCCCATCAATTCTCTATACCCAATCTAATGTGATACATTTATTTTTTACCCTCACATTATCATACATGTATTTTGTATAACGATGAGGGTCTCCTTCCATCTTCCGTGCAATTCCTCTTCTCCCTCCCTTTCTCTCCTACCTCTCTTCCCTATCTAGAGGTAATTTTCTTCTCATGCTCTTCCTACATACCCCATTTGAGTCACCTCCCTTATATCAGAGAAGACATTTGGCATTTATCTTTTAGGGATTGTCTAACTTCACTTAGCATAATCTGCTCTAATGCCATCCATTTCCCTGCAAATGCCATGATCTTGTTTTTATTTTAGTGCTGAGTAATATTACATTGTGTATAAATGCCACATTTTTTATCCATTCATCTATTGAAGGGCATCTAGGTTGGTTCCACAGTCTAGCTATTGTGAATTGTGCTGCTATAAACTTTGATGTGGCTGTGTCCCTGTAGTATGCTCTTAAAATCAGAGCCGAAATCAATGAAATTGAAATAAAAGAAACAATTGAAAAAATTTACAAAACTAAAAGTTGTTTCTTTGAAAAAATAAATAAGATCGACAGACCCTTAGCCATACTAACAAAGAGAAGAAGAGAGAGAACTCAAATTACTAGCATATGGGATGAAAAAGGCAATATCACAACAGACACTACAGAAATACAGAAGATAATTAGAAATTCTTTGAAACATTTTACTCCAAT
This sequence comes from Spermophilus citellus, assembly GCF_964194105.1. Lineage (NCBI taxonomy): Eukaryota > Metazoa > Chordata > Mammalia > Rodentia > Sciuridae > Spermophilus > Spermophilus citellus. Next base: position 62,497,943 of record NC_138182.1, on the reverse strand, counting down.
AAAATAGAAGATAGTGAAGGCATCGTTAATTTCTTAAGTCATATGATCTGCACAGATTGAGTCAGGAGGATATATACAACATAAACAGACTAATATCAAGTGAAGAAATAGACGAAGCCATCAAAAGATTATCAACCAAGAAAAGCCCGGGTCCAGATGGATATACAGCAGGGTTTTACAAAACCTTTAAAGAAGAACTAATACCAATACTCTTCAAGCTATTTCGGGAAATAGAAAAAGAGGGAGTACTTTCAAATCCATTCTACGAGTCCAACATCACCCTGATACCAAAACCAGGAAAAAAGACTCTTCAAAGAAAGAAACTACAGACCAATATCTCTAATGAATATAGATGCAAAAATCCTCAATAAAATTCTGGCAATTCGGATACAAAAACATATCAAAAAGATCTTTCACCTTGATCAAGTAGCATTCATCCCCGGGATACAAGGCTGGTTCAATATATGGAAATCAATAAATGTAATTCACCACATCAATAGACTTTTTAACCCAATAGACTTAAAGATAAGAACCATATGATCATCTTGATAGACGCAGAAAAAGCATCCCTTTATGTTAAAAACACTAGAAAAACTAGGGATAATAGGAACTTACCTCAACATTGTAAAAGCTATCTATGCTAAGCCTCAGGCCAGCATCATTCTAAACGGAGAAAAATTGAAGGCATTCCCTCTAAAATCTGGAACAAGACAGGGATGCCCTCTCTCACCACTTCTATTCACCATAGTTCTTGAAACACTAGCCAGAGCAATTAGACAGATGAAAAAAATTAAAGGCATAAATATAGGAAAAGAATAACTATTAGCACTATTTGCTGATGACATGATCCTATACCTCGAAGACCCAAAAGGTTCTACCAAGAAACTTCTAGAACTAGTAAATGAATTCAGCAAAGTGGCAGGATATAAAATCAACACCCATAAATCAAAGGCATTTGTAACTAATATACAGTGACAAATCCTCTGAAATGGAAATGAGGACAACTATCCCATTCACAATATCCTCAACAAAAAATAAAATACTTGGGAATCAATCTAAAAATGAGGTGAAAGATCTATACAACAAAAACTACAGAATCCTAAAGAGAGAAATAGAAGAAGACCTTAGAAGATGGAAAGATATACCTTGCTCATGGATAGGTAGAATTAATATTATTAAAATGGCCATATTACCAAAAGCACTTTACAGATTCAATGCAATTCCAGTCAAAATCCCAACAGAATTCCTTGCAGAAATAGAAAAAGATATCATGAAATTCATCTGGAAAAATAAGAGATCTAAAATAACTAAAGCAATTCTAAGTAGGAAGAGTGAAACAGGTGGTATCGTGATGCCAGATTTTAAACTATACTACAGAGTAATAGTAACAAAAACAGCATGGTACTGGCATCAAAACAGGCTGGTAGACCAATGCGACAGAATAGAGGACACAGAGACCAATCCACAAAATTACAACTACTTTATATTAGACAAAACTGCTTCACTTTTCATGCTGAGGATTGCTTTGGCTATTCTAGATCAATTATGTTTCTAAATGAATTTCATGATTCCTTTTTCTAGTTCTATGAAGAATGTCATTGGGATTTTAATAAAAATTGCATTAAATCTGGACAATGCTTTTGTTAATATGACCATTTTGACACTGCTACTTCTGCCTATGTAAGAACATGGGAGATACTTCCATCTTCTAAAGTCTTCTTCAATTTCTTTCTTTAGTGTTCTGTAGTTTTCATTGTACAGGTCTTTCAACTCTTTTGTTAGTTTGATTCCCAAGGGTTTTTTTTTTTTTTTTGAGGCTGTTGTGAATGGGGTAGTTTTTCTAATTTTGTAGGACACATTTGATTTATGAGTGTTGATTTTATATCCTGCTACTTTGCTGAATTCATTTATTAGTTCAAGAAGTTTTCTGGTGGAATTTTTTAAATCTTCTAAATACATAATCATGTTGTTGGCAGATAGTGATAATTTGAGTTCTTCTTTTCCAATTTGTATCTCTTTAATTTATTTCTTCTGTCTAATTGCTCTGGCTAGAGTTTCAAGGAAGATGTTGAATAAAATTGGTAAAATATGGCATCCTTGTCTTGTTCTAGTTCTTAAAGGGACAGCTTTCAATTTTTTCCATTTAGAATGAATTTGGCACTGAATTTAGCATGTATAATTTTTACAATTTTGAGGTATGTTCCTACTATCCCTAGTTTTTCTAGTGTTTAAATATGAAGGTGTGTTCTATTTTGTCAAATGCTTTTTCTCCCTCTATTGATATGATCATATGATTCTTGTGTTTAAGTCTATTGATATGATGAATTACAGCTATTTATTTCTGGATGTTGACCCAAACTTGCTTCCCTGGAATAAACACCAGTTGATCATGTTGCACCATCTTTTTAATATGTTTTTGTATATGATTTTCCAGAATTTTATTGAGAATATTTGCATCTATGTTCATCAGGGATATTGGTATGAAGTTTTCTTTCCTTGCTGTGTCTTTGATTTTGGTATCAGGGTAATAATAGCTTCAAAGATTGAGTTTGGAAGGGTTCTCTCCTTTCATATTTCATGGAATAATTTGAACAGTATTGGTGTTAATTCTTCATTGAAGGCCTTTAGAACTTGGCTGAGAATCCATCTGGTCCTGGGCTTGTATTTACTGGTAGGCATCTGATAGCATCCTCAATTTCTTTGCCTGAAATTGATTTGTTTAAATTGCGTATGTCCTCCTGATTCAGTTTGGGTAGGTCATATTTATTTAAAAATTGTTGATGTCTTCAAGATTTTCTATTTTATTGGAGTATAATTTTTCAAAATAGTTTCTGATTATGTTCAGTATTTTACTAATGTTCATCTTGTTATTCCCTTTTCATCATGTATTTTAGTAGTTTGAGTTATCTCTATCTTTCTTTTTGTTAGCATGGCTAAAGTTTCATCAGTTTTATTTATTTTTCCAAAGGACAAACTTTTTGTTTTGTCAATTTTTTGAATTGTTTCTTTTGTCTCAGTTTTATTGATTTCAGCTTTGATTTTAATTATTTCCTGTCTTCTAATGCTTTTGGTGGTGATGTGTTCTGCTTTTTCTAGTGCTTTGATATTTAATGTTAGGTCCTTTATTTGTTGACTTATTATTCTTTTAATGAAGGGACTCAATGCAGTGAACTTTCTTCTTGGAACTGCCTTCATAATGTCCCAGAGATTTTCCTATGTTGTGTCACTACTCTCATTTACCTCTAAGGATTTTTTAAAATTTCATCCCTGGTTTTTTTTATTCTGCTATCCATTCATTATTCAATAGTATATTATCTCATCTTCATATATTAGTGTAGTTTCTATTTTGTATTTTATTGTTAATTTCTAATTTCATTTTATTATAATCTAATAGAATTCAGGGTATTATCTCTATTTTTGATATTTGCTTAGGGTTGCTTTGTGGCATAATATATGGTTTATTTTAGAGAAGGAGCTGTGTGCTGCTGAGAAAGAAGTGTATTCACTCCTTGATGCATGAAATCTTCTATATATGTCTGTTAAATGTAAATTATTGATTGTGTTATTTAGTTCTATATCTTCTTTGTTCAGTTTTTGTTTAGAAGATATATCCACTAGTGAAAGAAGTGTATTAAAGTCGCCCACTATTATTGTGCTGTGGTCTATTTGATTCTTAAAGTTGAGAATGATTTGTTTAATGTACATAGATGCTCCACTGTTTGGGGCATAAATATTTATGATTATTAAGACTTTTTAATGTATAATTCCTTTAAGGAGCATAAAACATCTTTATTTTGCCCCTTCTAATTAACTCTGGCTTGAAGTCCACTTTATCTGTTATGAGGATAGAAACCCCTACTTTTTTATGTGATCGATTCATGTGATATGTTTTTTTTTTCCATCCTTTTATCTTCAGTCTGTGGATGTATGCCTATGAGATAAATCTCTTGGAGACAACATAATGTTGTGTCTTGTTCTTTAATCCAATTCTCCCATATCTTTTTATTGATGAGTTTAGGCCATTAATGTTCAATATTATTATTGAGATATGATTTGTATTCCTGGTCTTTTTGGTTCATTTCTGCTTTTTAATATGAATTAGTTTTACTTTGAATTAATTTGATTGAGTATTCCTTTAGGGTAGTACCTCTCTTTGCTGGCTTTTATTTTTATTTTTTTCATTCCATCTTCATGGAATATTTTGTTGAAGCTGTTCTTTAGTGCAGCCTTTCAAGTTTTGCATTCTTTTAACTTTTGTTTATCTTGGAAGGTTTTCATTTCGTCTTCAAATCTGAAGCTTAATTTTGTTGGATATAGAATTATTTGTTGGTATCCATTTTCTTTCAAAGCTTTGTATATGTTGTTCTAAGACCTCCTAGCTTTGAGGGTCTTGGTTGAGAAATAAGCAGAGATATTTAAATTGGTTTCCACCTATATGTAATGTGATATTTTCACTTGTGCCCTTTAAAATTCTATCCTTATTCTGTATGTTAGGTATTTTCATTATAATGTGACTTATTGTGGGTCTGTTTTAATTTTTTACATTAGGGGTCCTATAAGCCTTTGTATTTGATATTCCATTTCATTCTTTAGGCTTGGGAAATTTTCTGATACGATTTCATTGAAAAGATTGTGCATTCTTTTCATGCCTTCATCTATCCGATAAATCTTAATTTTAGTTTTTTCATGTTATCTCATACTTCTTGGAAGTTCTGTTCATAGTTTCTTAATATCCTCTCTGCATGGTCAAATTTATTGTCAAGATTATATATTTTGTCTTCATTGCCTAAGGTTCTGTATTCCAAGTGAGCTAGTCTGTTGATGATAACTTCCATAGAATTTTTAATTTTGTTGTTTCCTTTATTTCAAAGATTTATTCATGATTTCTTTTCAGAATCTCTCTTTATTGAAATGATCTGACAACTCCTGAAATTTATCTGTGATTTCACTTATTACATTGGCCTTAACATCACAGATCAGTATAACTGTATGCATTCTAAACTTCTCTGACATTTCTTATACTGTGTTGTCAATGGATTCTATTGTTGGAACATCTTGTTTGTGGTAATTTGTTTTCATGTTTTTTCATATTGTTTGTGTATCTGCTCATCTAGCCATGTAGATCTGAGACAGTACAATTTCTACCATGTAGACTTATAGTGTCCTGGAAAGGTTTCCAGGACTTTGCCTTTAAGGAGGAGATAAATAATAATAGAACCCAAGTGCAAAAAACATACAGCCTTAAACCAACTATGTCCTGTTAAGATGTCTACAGTTTTGTTACATTAAACAGAAATGGTGTGTTTAATTAATATCTACAATATAAAAGTAAATTTGCAGAAGGGCTTACAATTTCAAATGGTGGACAGAGAGAGAACAGAGTGATGTAGGATGTGATGCTTATGAGGAAGGAGGAGAGAAGATAGAAGTAAAAAATTATAGAAATATGTGGGTATGGTGGTGAATGCCTGTAGTCCCAGTGGCTTGGGAGTTTGAGGCAGGAGGATCAAAGTTTGAGGCAGGAGTTCAAAGCCTGCCTCAGCAAGAGCAAGGTGCTAAGCAATTCAGTGAGACCCTGTCTAAATAAAATATAGGGCTAGGAATGTGTGTGGCTCAGTGTTCCAGTGCCCCTGAGTTCAATCTCTGTTACCCTCCCTCAAAAAAATTTATAGGAAGAGTGTAAAGAAATTAATAGAGGTTGGCTGTTAGCAGTTGAAAAGAGAGAAAGAGAATTCAGGGAAACAGACAAGTGAGAGGGAAAATATATGTAAAGTAAATATTAAAAAAAAGAAAGAAAGAAAAAGAAGAAAGGAAAAATAAAAAAAATACATAACAAAACAATAACAAAACTGTAATATGCTATTCAGACATCCCTTTCCTCAATAAATTGATGCATGAAAAATACTGGGTTTCAAAAATGGTAGAAATGTGAGAGAAGAAAAAAAAGAATCTTATTGAAAAATTGAACAATTATTTCCAGTGGAGTTTTAAGTTTCTCAGCTTCCCTTTTTAGCAGTTAGGTGGGGTTGTCTGGAGTTTGATGCTAGCTCAAACTTCAGGATGGTTGGGGTTGCTATGGTTGAGAACTATAATCCTGGAGGTGTGCTATAGGCTAAAGTATGCTCCAACCTCTTTGCTAGGTGCCTATTGGTCTGGAGATTTTAAGTTGGTGCACCTCCAAGGCCCAGCAATTGCTAGTCCATGTTGGAAGACTGTACCCCAGGAATCAACTTTGGGTTCCACTTGTGGGTGTTTGTTTTTAACCCATTACTTTACCTGCATACCTTACAATTCCTGGTTTCTGATTCAGTATCCCAACTAGTTCTTTCCCCCTCAAACCCTCTCAAATTCTTTCCCAGCTGGTTCTGCAAACAGCTGGATTGGAGGCTTAGGGGAAGTCAGGTGGGCTTCTGCAACCTGTATTACTCTGTGTAACCCTTCTCCACACTTTATTTTCTTCAATTCACTTAGGCATATTCTCTGTCATGCAGGGTAGGTTTTCCCAGTTCATTTTTCAGTTCAGACTCAGGTCCACCAGTAATCAGCTAGCAGCTACTGGACCTTTGCCTTGGCTACAAAATTGTTCCTTCCACTGTCCTCCTTGCATGCCTGCCAAGAGAGATGGTAGCTTCCCTCCATACATAGATACTGTGCTGTCGCGACCCCTTGCCCGCAAGGAAGACGCAACAACAGGAATCTTCTTTCAGCCGTTTATTCAGGCCCCTGATGTTTCTTCTACTTCCTCTCGGATGCCTCTCCCAGCCTTAATAAAGCATCTCAAGCCCCAATGCGAAGCTGCCACGTGGAGCTTTCTCATAGGGTGTTAAAAAACCATGCGCCAACTCTCCCAAATAAGGAGTTGTTTGTTACAGACCACAGCGGAGCCAGCGCCATCTTGTAATGGCGACCACAGTCCGCAGAAACGGCTCACCACAGTTCCCCCTTTTGTTTTCCAAAAACAATACAGGCGAGAGTAGAGGTCCTATCCCACTGTGCAGAAGTGGCTGCATAGTATGGCTCAGCCCCAAGGAGGGCCCTTCCCCAGATCTGAGGCCATATCAGCCGACGCCTTTTTTCGTGGGACGGGGCGTGGACGCGTCTAACCCGCATGCAATAGGACATGCTCTCCTTGAGGTCCACCCCAAGGATCACTCAAGTGCAGTGCCTTGCCTCGCATCCTGTATCGTGTTGATGGTGGACGAAGGGGGATGGCTGAGGCTGAACTGTGGCTGTATAGAAATACGACGACAAACAAGTTGGCAACACCCTAAAAGAAAGGCACGGGTCTTAAGGCGATAGAAAAGCACTAGTGTGGAAACCCATCTGCGTGCAATGGCAGTAAAGCCGGCAGAGTGCAAGGGCTTTCCAACACTAAGAGAATAACAAAGAAAGACATGTCGATCCCAGTGCAATGTTCATAAAACTTGGGGTGCAACGACCATGTCAAAGATTTACTGTTTAATCTGCGCAAGCCAGACTTGAGATGAGATGCCATTTTCTAAAGCTGCAAGAGCTTGTATGATCATAGCTTTATCTGGACCAATTTCCGGCCAAATATTCGCCAATGATACGGGAGGCATTCCTGGAATCATTAAATCATGAACCGGCATCGGCATTGGCCAAGCCCGTGCCGCTGCCCACCACTGCATTGGTGTCGTCCATGTCATCGGCACCAGCACCAGAGCCAGAGCACTCAGCAGAATGAAGATCCTCATCACGGGGTTGCTGTGGTATTTCTTGTTGCTGAGTAGCTGGCGTCAAGACTCTTCTTGTCAGGCGTTCAGGGACCCACAATGGTTCCGTGCGATCCTGGGAAAAAACACATACAGATCCTCGTGCCCATGTCAGCACGGGGTCGGGGCCGTTCCATTGGCCCGTAAGAACATCTTTCCACTTAACATAGCCAATCACAGAGGGCTGAGGGGACACATGTCTATCGGCCGCAGAGCGACCGTGAATATCCAAATTCAAAAAATTAATGGTAAAGAGAGCTAAGGACAGGCGTTCTTTAGGAGTATGTTCAGCTCCTATTCCCCCCTTTTGTTTTTGTAAAGTTTCCTTTAAGGTGCGATGAGCACGCTCAACAGTAGGCTGCCGCATAGTGGCAAGCACACATAATTGGAAAGGTTTATCACTCTGGAGCCTGCATAAAGTAGCATGTTGTATAGCTTCTTCTACTGTCATAAGGGCCGCTCTAGCCTCTTTAGTGAGGCTACGAGGGGAAGTAAGATCTGGATCACCCCTAAGAGTAGCATACAAAGGCTGTAGCATAACATTAGAAATATGTAAATATCCTCGTATCCAATTAATATCTCCCAGCAGTTTTTGATAATCATTTAGAGTTTGGAGATCCTGAGTTCGTATGGTGATTTTTTGTGGTCGTAATTTGCCATACCCAATTGTTGCTCCCAAATACTTAATAGAATCCCCTGTTTGAACCTTTTCAGGTGCAATATGCAGTCCATATTGAGCTAACAACTTCACTAGGTCTTTATAGGCCTCATGAATTGTCTGCTCTAATTTAGCAGCCAATAATACATCATCCATATAATGAATGATCTTGATGGAGGAATACTTTTGTCTGAGAGGTGCGAGTGTCTTCCCCACATACATCTGACGCATCGTGGGACTATTAGCCATTCCCTGCGGCAACACTACCCACTCAAACCTTTGATCTGGTTCCTCGTGGTTACACGATGGAAGGGTGAAGGCAAAACGCTGCGAGTCTTTAGGATGCAAAGGAATAGAAAAGAAACAGTCTTTAATGTCAATAACAATAATGTGCCAGCCTTGAGGAACAGAGGAGAGCAGAGGCAGCCCTCTTTGAATGGGCCCCATAAGTTGCATTTGAGCATTAACTGCTCGTAGATCATGCAGTAGGCGCCACTTCCTTGATTTTTTCTTAATGACAAATATGGGTTCCACCATAACCTTTACTATCCCTACAGTATCAGGACTTATGACTCCGGGGAAAACACGAAGACCTTGTAAAATAGAGGATGCACGTCCAATTAGCAAACCTACAGTGCCAGGTGGTAAAGGCCCTTTGAACTCAGTTTCCACCAATTGGACTCCCATCTTAGGTGTTAATACGAGTCTGGAGGTGGAACAGAGGTCCAATCCCGCGGCACCTGTAGTGGCTCTCCGCGTTTCATGGGATGGCGTAGAGATGACCATGTCTCGGGTTCGGGTGCAACATTCTCCACTGCCCCATATATTTGTGGGCCCTGGGGTCGAGGGCCCCGTTGGCCGTTTTTTGGCCCAGCTGAAATAGGTTGTCCATGAATGTCCCTCACTGATCTACACTCTTTTGCCCAATGCTTCCCCTTTTTGCATCTTGGACACAACCCCGGTAGACGAAAGCCATTGGAAGGGCCACCGTGAGGAGGTCCAGTAAAATTGTCTTTTTTGGGACATTCACGTCTGACATGACCGGGTTGACCACAATGGAAGCACGTTCCGGCGGCAGGACCGCCCCCTTTTGCAATCCGAAGGACAGCAGCTGCAAGACCTGCATTAGTTAAAGGTCCTCCAATCTCTCTACACACCTTCATCCATGCTTCTATGCCTTTGTTCTTATAAGGAGCGATTGCTGCTTTACATTCCTTGGTGCATTGCTCAAAGACCAATTGCTTAACAAGGGGCATGGCTCTATCAGGATCCCCAAAAATCTTTCCAGCGGCATCCACCATCCTTGCTACAAAGTCTGAAAAGGGTTCTGTAGGGCCTTGTATAATCTTGGTCAAATTACCAGATACCTCTCCTCTGTTTGGAAGTGACTTCCATGCCCGAATGCAAATGTTATTAATTTGATCATATACCTCAAGAGGGAATCCTGTCTGTTGATTAGCAAATCTACCTTGCCCCAAAAGCATGTCCTTATCCCAATGAGGATGTCCCGCCGCATGGTTTTGGGCGGCCTGTTCTACTGCGCCCTCTAACACAAATGTTCTCCAGTCCAAATATTTACCTGGGGAAACACAAGCCCGAACAAGGCTAGCCCAATCAGAGGGAGTCATACAGTATCTAGACAGACTCTCCACCTGAGTTAGTGTGAAGGCGGCATCCACCCCATAAGTGCGCACAGACTCCGCCAGGGTCTTCACAATTTTAAAATCTAAAGGCTCATGGAATCTTCCCCTATTATCGTCCTGAAAAACTGGATAAGCAAGACCCATCTCAGCGTGAACAGCCTTCCATGTTTGAGCATGGAAAGCTCTCCCCGAAACACCCCCACCATACGGCGGTGGATCCGGAGGATCACATTTCTTGAGCCCCTGCTTATCTTTGCTCCCTTCTCCTACAGCTAAACTCCCTAGCTGGCGAGACAGCCTCCCAAGCTCCTCCTCCTCATTCTCCTCTTCCTCTGACCCACTTTCACATGGAGGTGTGCGCAGCGCACTGAGATCTGGATACAATCGCCTCTTCCCCTGTTTCACGCTCCGCACACTTCCATCCTCCCGAGATACCTCACTTCCTGCCGTCTCTGATTTCTCCTCATGTAATTGTTCTAGAACTTCCTGTCCTTTAGTAAGTGCGTCATGACATCTGTCCTCTGTGAGGCAACTACGGACTATTCTCCAAAGGGGTATCACCCCGCCCTCTAATATGCCCTGCTCAGAAGCAAAGTCAAGATCTTTGCCTAATTTATCCCAACTAGGTATGGTAAGGCTGCCCGAAAATGCAAACCACGGTGCAGCAATATCTATCTTCTGTAAAAATCTCTGTAAAGTACGATGCTTCACTTCCAGGCCCTTGGAACGTAACAGGCCATCTAGGGCCAGGAGGAGCGGACTTAAAGATGCGGCACCCATGACACAACAACAAAAGAAACACAGAAAACAAAAGACACAGACGACAAAAGAAACACAGAAAACAAAAGTGAAAGTACACATTGCAGCTGCAATAAAATATGAGGCTCTCTCTTTCTTTGTAGAGGAGCTGACCCCGCTTTGGTCGCGGATCCCACTTACTGGGACTATCCCCGCTTTGGTCGCGGGTCCCACTTACCTGGGACTATCCGGTGCACCACCCCTGACGTCTGAAAGTTCTGGTTCCCGGGTTTCGGCACCACTTGTCGCGACCCCCTGCCCGCAAGGAAGACGCAACAACAGGAATCTTCTTTCAGCCGTTTATTCAGGCCCCTGATGTTTCTTCTACTTCCTCTCGGATGCCTCTCCCAGCCTTAATAAAGCATCTCAAGCCCCAATGCGAAGCTGCCACGTGGAGCTTTCTCATAGGGTGTTAAAAAACCATGCGCCAACTCTCCCAAATAAGGAGTTGTTTGTTACAGACCACAGCGGAGCCAGCGCCATCTTGTAATGGCGACCACAGTCCGCAGAAACGGCTCACCACACTGTGCAGCACTTCTTACTGTTTTTTTCTGAGAAACATGTCTGATTTTCAAGTTCTCCATACCCCCCAAAGCATCAGTCTTCCAGAGAATGGGGATTCCTTTAATGTTTTCATGCAGGGACTATTCCCCCTTGAGCCTCCAGCTGCTGTTCTGGCTGTGGGGCTGGGTATCTTTCTCTCTTATTTTATTATACAAGATATTGTGAGTCTCCAATCTTTTTGAGAGCCCAGTATAATATTCCATAAAGTACCCCCCTTAATTTTAGATAATTCACTCACCTTCTTGAACATACCAATTCTTGGAGGAATATAGAAGATTAATATTTGTGGACACCTTGATCCATGTTGAAAAACTACTTTCTGACATAAAGATAGGAACTTTGCTTTTTCTTTGGATAAAGCCAATTACCTAGCACAGGTATTATTCCAATTGCTAGGAAAATTTAGAATGAGATATGCATGAAAACATTGCTATTTTTTTATCCTATTTCTTCAGTGCTAATGATTGTTTAGTTAGAAAAATGTGTGTAATAGGTTACATTTATTTGTTCGCACAGATGGATGATTTATTTTTCTTTTATATTCTTTTTACTTTTTTGCAGTACCAGGGTTTAGAACCAGGTAAGCACTTGTCCTCAGATACATTCCTGGGCTATGTAGTGATTCCACAATTTTTTTTGTGTGTGTGTGTGCAGTTCCAATCTATTACGGAGTTGTCTACAGTGCACATCAGATTCTGATTTAATGTTTAGTCCATAATAGAACTGTTTTCTCTCTCTACTCTATTTGTGAAGAGATTTCTGGTTAGGGAGAAGACTATTTTAAATTCTATTTCCTCAAATGCTTAAGAAGAAAATATTTTTTGTTGAATATTTATATTCAATTTATGATGTTATTTATCCATCATTAAATTTGTCCTGCTTAGGTTAATATCACTGCTTACTTTTTGCTATTGGATTTATTATCTTCTGTGGTGAATGATTTCAAACATTCCAATGAATGTTGATGTATATATTTCCTAAAAAAATTGTGACAAACATACATTTATGATTCATTTTGTATGTCTTTCTCTCTCCCTTTCTCTCTCTCTCTCTCTCTCTCTCTCTCTCTCTCTCTCTCTTTTTTTTTTTTTGAGTACTGGTGATTGAACCCAAGGCATAGCTCTCTATCACTGAGCTATATGCCCAGCCTCAGTATTTCTGTTTTTAATGCATATATTTAGTTGCCTTCTTTCTCTCTCCAGATGCTTATCAACTTAATAATAGAATTACAACTCAGGAAACACATTGAAACATTTTCTTTTCTCCTGCTCTTTCATTAATCTTTGCAAGTCAAAAGTATTTCACAATATGGTACACAGCATTCTCAGAGAATACTATAATACATTGTACTAGCCTGGTAAAAGTTCAAGATTAAAAACTGTAAGCATAATTTATTCAGAATACTTTTTTTGCACTATGATAAAGTAAAACAAAATGTAAGTCAAACTTCAATAAATTAGAAACCATCTTTACTTATCTCATGGTTACATATTCTTTCTTTGTTCTTTATTTTACCTGTATATAATTATTTTGTAGGTGTCTATTATCATCTTAAATTTTATACACATACAATATATATGTAAATATGTACACATAAAAACATATACACTTATATATAAATATTTAAAACAAAAATAAACAAGTATTTTATTAATATTACCTACCCAGGACTAAACTTCTTTTGGTTCACAAAATTTTCATATCTATATATGAAAATTATATATATATATATATATATATATACACACACACACATATATATATATATATATGTATATATATTTTAGAGAGAGAGAGAGAGAGAATTTTTTTAAATATTTATGTTTTAGTTTTTGGCGGACACAACATCTTTATTTGTATGTGGTGCTGAGGATCGAACCCAGCACCGCGTGCATTCCAGGCGAGCATGTTACCACTTAAGCCACATCCCTAGTCCCCAAATTTTCATATATTATAGTTATTTTGAATATTATGATGTATTTTTGGTTGTGTATATTTTTAAACTTATGTTTTATAAAAATAAATGTTCATGTTGTATGGCCTCACTTGTGATACTATTTGTGAGCTCAACCCACATACATGAGTGTAACATCTATTTTATTTGAATATTTTTCATTTTTATTGCAATTTTATGTTTACCAATCTGTCTTCTTGTCTGTCACTTCTGTTCCCTTCTCTGCTTTCTTGTATGTTGAGTGATCATCTGCATGACTAAAATTTATACACTGTTTCTTTGTTTTAAAGGATCTTCCTTAAATTAAACCTATGCCATTGTTAACATCTTATGCTTAAACAAACACATCTTTTCCAGACTAAACCATATTTTAGAAAACTCATGTCACTTTGTCTTCTTCACATTATAGTCACCTTATATTGTTGTAGTTTTGTCTATATTTGATAGTAGTTTAGATATATAATTTCTCAGATGTTTTGGTTTTTTTGTTCACATATTTCTGTTCTGTGTGTATGCATTTTTAAAGAAATAAATTTTAATATTACATTTAGTTTCTGTTATTTCCCATATATTCTTCCTGGATGTTTTTCTTTCCTTGAATGAGAACTTATTATTTTTTTTAAATTTAAGATATGAAAGATTTTATGTTCCTGAAATTATTTGAAGTATTTAAATCCAAATAGAAGAATGTTGAATTCTAATTTCAAATTATTTTATTAAGATTAAAACATTATTTCTATACCATTTTCTATTTTATTTAAAAAATCTGAATTTAATCAAATATTTTTCTTTTTTAATGACCATTTCTTTTATTCTGGATGAATTAAAAATTTTTTAGTTAAATTAAAATTTTTAAAGTTTATATTAACAGCTCTAGAGAATGTTTTACCTTATTTCTTCTTTGGAATTTCACACATAAATAAGAATATTCCTCCTTTTTATTTCTTTATTTAATTCCAAATTTTCTTTTCATTCACTAAAAATATATTTGAGATTTAAATAATATGCTACTAGAAACATTTTTATCCTACTTTCATTAATTCACAAAAGCGTATTTCTATAAATTTATTATTATTATTATTATTATTATTATTAATTATTACTTTAAGTACTAGAATTAAAACCAGGGGTATCTTACCATTGAGCCATACACCCAGACCTTTTTATTTTTCACTTTGAGATAATGTTTCACTAAGTTGCTTGGAGCCTTGCTATGTTACTGAGGCTGGTCTTTAACTTTCAATCTTCCTACCCCAGCCTCCCGAGTCTTTGGGATTACAGGTATGAGTGAGCACTACATCTGGCTGAAATTAATTATTTTTATTCATTTAATTTACTTAGCTAGATTTTCCAATTCAGAATTAATTTCTTCATCTTTTCTCATGGTGTTGTTTATCATATCTATTTATTTCTTCACTTATTTATACGTTTTATGATTAACATTTTATCTACTTTGATTGTAATGATTATTTATTCTTGCATCATATTGGTTTTTTTTTTTTAAAGAGAGAGTGAGAGAGGGGAGAGAGAGAGAATTTTTAATATTTATTTTTTAGTTCTCGGCGGACACAACATCTTTGTTTGTATGTGGTGCTGAGGATCGAACCTGGGCCGCACGCATGCCAGTCCAGCGCGCTACTGCTTGAGCCACATCCCCAGCCCTATCATATTGTTAATAATTAATTTTATTCAGTATATATACCATCTCTGTTTTCAGTCTTTCAGCTCAGAAAATCTCACTTCAAATAGCATATACCATCCATTATTTGTAGTTTTCATATAAAGACATTTTATTATTTAGGATTTAAAATACATACTCTAGTGGAGGCATTAGCTCCTCCTGTGGTGAAGGCTAATGGAGAAAGAATGAAGGGCAGTCCCTTAAAATGTTTCAGTTTCCAGAAGTATAACTACTTTTATATGCACCACAGGTAACTAGCTCACTGTTTAATTTCTTTAAGACAAATTGCATTTGAGAAAGATATTGCCTTTCACACTCACTCATCTTCCTTGGATATTTTGAGTGTTAAATATTAAAGAAGTAAAATCTAAAAATAAACTCATTGACTGGCACATATTTTCCTCAGTCCTCATACAAGCAGGAATTTGTGTAAATGTTGTAACCTATGCTGTCTAGCATGTTGCGTGCCAATTATTTTGATAATAAAACAACATGGGAAGGCAAAGGCAAGAAACTAAATATTTTATACAAAAATCTTCACATTGCTCCTTCTTGAAGCCATCTGCTAAAAGTTTAAACCTACTTTCACAGCCTCAGATTAACTACACACATGAGAGTGATAAGAATAAAATTCAAATTCCTTTTGCCACTTCTCACATATGTTGTTGTTATGTTGTTATTGTCATTGTTGTTATTACTGTTGTTAATTATACAAAGCCAAGCTCCCCTGATTTTTATATAGTTTTTTTTTCAAATAAAATTACACATATTTAAGTCATAGAATTTTAAGTTTTACATTAAAATGTATATTTGGCATTCTTCTCATTCAATTTCCCAAAACTTATCCAGATTTTTTTTTAATATGAAGGTTTGTAAATAAAAGCTATCTGATGTTGGAGATAACAGAGCAAATTACAATAAAACAAACAAATTGCCTGTTCTAGATTTCCACCATCATTTGACAATCTCTTAATAATTTAAGATGGCTATTACTTTAGCTTTTCATTTGTAATTGAACTCTGATGTTATGAGAACTTTATGAAATTAAGCCTTAGTGGTACACAATTTTTGACTCAGACACTCCTAAATTAAATGGGAAATAAATTAATGTTAACTTGAATTTGTAAGTGTATTTTGTAGTTCCTAGTATAAAAAATAGATGTCAAAATTATAAAATCAACCACTAAGTAGTATTTAAATCCACTACCCTGAGAAGAAACGAGCACTTACTTATATTCACAATGAAACTTAAAGTGAATATATTATATATGCATATTCTACATTAATAAATACTGCATAACAAAGACTTAAAATACTTAATAGTTTAAGAAAAATCAAAACAAATGTCATAAGGGAAATTACTATTATAAGAGTCTGGTAGAGAGAGGAACATTATGTATGTAAAGACCATTTTGATGATTTGTAACATATTTTCTTAGATTTAGAACTTCACTTTTTATTATACAAAATAATATTTGAGAATTATGTATCTCAAAAAATAGAGACATTGCATATAAAAATAAAATTATTTTGGCTTATTTGGGTATTCTAAAGTAAAAATGCATACTTTAGATGTGTTACAAATAACTTAGAGAAGGTAAAAATTCATTTTGGCTCTTAGTTTCAAAGGTTTCCTCCATAGCCAGCCAAGTCCATTTCTCTGGGCCTAAGGTGAGAAGAACAACATGGTGGAAGGATGTAGCAGAGGGAAGTTACTTTCCTCATGGCAGCCAGGATGCAGAGGAAGAAGAGAGGCCACAGGAAAGATAAACCCTTTGGGGCATACTGGCAGTGACACATTTTTTTTGAGCATGTTGCACCTGCCTACAGTTGTCACCCAGGATGGACTAGGATGGGCTTCTTAGGTTACAGATTTCACAATCCAATCATTTCCCTTTTACACATTTCTGTATTAACACAGATTTTTAAGGACACCTCATATCCAATTCATAATATTCCACTCCTATCCCTCCAAAAGTTCACATCCACCACCCAATGCAAAATGCATTTAAGTTTTCTTCAAGAGCCCCGAAGTCTGAACAGTCCAAAGTTTGCCCACAGAGTCTAAGTCCAAAATCTCCTTTGAGACTCACAGAGAACTTTTGGAAGTGAGTCCTGTAAGAATCAAAAGCAACTTACATATATCCAATATATAATGATATAGAGTAAACATTCCTAGTCCAAAAGGGAGGAGTAGGGGCATAGAAATAAAGGATTGGACCAAAATACAACTGGGCAAAATGTACCATAACTCTAGGACATGTGGTGGCAAGATGTCCTCTGAAATAAGCTTGGATAGCTTACCACTTTGAACTGCGTGGTTGCAATGCAATGCACGTGGGCTGACTTTTAGCCTGGGCAACTCTACAGTCAGTAACTTTCCTTAGCAGATAGTTCACATTACTGACACTTCTTAATTCCTTGGGTGTCCACTCCAGCTTCAATTTCACCTTCACAGCTTCATGCAACATCCTCTCAGGGGAAGCTCACAGAGATTCTGATCCTACTGCATTTTACCTGGGTTCAAATGCCTTCTTTTCAGTTCTTGGTGAAAGCGCCTATTACTGATGGACTTTAGCAGGGTGTTCCTGCAGAAGGACATGAATTATGCAAAGGTATTAAGCCAATTTATGCAGTAGATGGACCCACTAGAATCATTACTGAACCACCATCTGAGTGCTTGTGTGACTTAGCATGGTGAAACATCTTTCTAGTTTGTTCCCTCTGTGCAATCAGATCACTTCCTATGATCCCCTCTAAAAAAGAATTCTGCCTTCTGTACCCTGGATCCTGCAAAGGATTTGGACTTGCAACTTCCTGAACAAAGATGTGTCCTGAGGAATTTTTTATATTTTTCTATGCAAAGTACTTATCATCTCTTTTGGAACTATAATCTCTTCAATAAGCACAACTTTCTTGGGCCCCAATTTTACCTGCGGTTTTCTGGTCAAAATTCAAAACACCTACTTTAGATGTGTTACAACCTGAATCTTTGAACTTTTCCAAACTCCTCCCACAAACCACTCCAGGCTTCTGAATCACATGTCAGGTTAGTCACAGCAATAACCTCCCTTTTGGTACCAATTTCTGTGTTAGTCATTTTTCTGTGGCTGTGATCAAAGTACCCAAGAAATACATCTTAAAAAAATAGGATGGAAAGTTTATTTTGTCTCATAGTTTCAGAAGATTAGTCACCACAGCACAGGAGGATTTTAGTAAATGAACAAAAGTATTAAAGTTTTGTGAGAGGTCTATGTATCTGTCTTTAAAATCTTTAATTAATTTTCATGTCACTTTACTGATTTTTTAAAATTCCCAATTTTATATGTAACGTATTCCAACTTTATCTCTTTCTACTATGGCACTTAGTCTACTATTTTTGTACCCACATTAATAATTATGCTTCTATATTTTTGCATATGTCTTTTTTTGTTATTGTTGTTGGTAGTAGGTATTAAAATCAGTGATATTTTACCACTAAGCTACATAATCAGGGCTTTGTTCTTCATTTTTGATTTTGAGACAAGCTAAGTCACTGGGAGTCCCACTAAATTTTCTAGGCTGGCCTTGAACTTGAGATCCTCCTGCTTTAGCCTCCACAGTCCACACCTAGCATGTATGTCTTGATTATATTCTGTGTCAGATTGTTTCCAAAATGATTCCCTTTGTTTATGGGCTTTTGTTGACTCCTATGAGAGCATCTTTTTCATTTTGGCTACTGGTAAATTTATAATAATTTATATTTCAGAAGTATGTGCCTTTGCTATGGAGTGAGTGAAATTTTGGTTCTTCTTTCATGGATGAGGACAATAGGAACCAGCTAAGATGATGACTACTTCAACTACTATTTTCTGCCTTAGTTTAATTTTTATTTTTTTGCAATTACAGTCCTTGGGTTTAAAATTTATTTTAAAATATTAAATTGAAGTAAATATATATTGCATAGTTGTGTATACATATATAGTATCTATAGAGTACATAAAATGTATATTCACATAGAAATACATGAATACAGTTAATAACTTTTGTTGCTTTTTATTCACCACTGACTTTATTCTCAGGCAACATAGAGGAAACTCAAAGGGCTAATTATACACTTAAAATTAAGTTAGAATGGGTATTGAAAATTTCTATATTTCTTTATAAGCAAAATACCATCATTTCTGTTCCCAGTTTTAATACAATTCTTGCAGCAAATTTTGGAGAATCGCATTATGATAGCTTCGTAATTCACAGGGACATATCTCAATCATAAAAACTAGTTATTGGTCTATGGGGAAAAATTTCAGAAGATCAAATATGCATGTCCTTTGCACTAAATGTATAAAGATTCTCAGATTTGATTTTTTTCAGTGACAACATTACAAATTTAAGAAATGTCAAATATCTTTTTTTTTTTTTTCTCTAAGCCAAGCAAACACTTGATTAACTCAGTAATTGGTAAGATATATCTAATAAACTGGTTTGGATGTAACTGGACTGAATCATTGACTACAAAAATAAATATCTATCTATATACATATGCAGTTACTTATGATCTTCCTTATTTTACAGTGTTAATTTCAAAACTAGTTTTCCATGGAAAAATATTGAAAAGAACTATAGCAAAACCAGATTTTTCTACCTGAATCAGGACAATCTGGAAAGAAGATTAGATTAAAGAAGGATGCAAGATATTCATTGATCTGTTACCCATATTTTAGTGTTGTTCCTGGAAAGTTTAGAAATGTTACAGGTATGCTTACCTTTAAAATTGTTTGTATTCTTGATTTCTTTTTTGTGGATCCAACAAGTTACTTTTTAAGTGTCTGACTGCAGTTATGGACACATCATGTGGGCAATAAAGGATTTTTTTCATAGTAATCACAGCTGCTACAGGAAAAGGTGTCAGGCACAAGCAGCAGGACAGGCAGCAGGAACTCCATCTGCTTCAAAGACAGCAAGATGTAATTCTTTGGGCTTGTTTATTAAATAAATTAATTTAACATTTTTAAAGGAAATATGTGGTCTTAAATTCAGCTAATAGTTCATTCATTAACAAGAAAAGGCTACCTTTATTTTAATTTTACATTTCCTCAATTATTAAGTTGCCTCTTCCTATGGTCGCCTCTCACCTTACTGAATTTAGAGACTGTGTTCTTATTTTGACAGGGACTATGTAATCAATAATAGACAATGCATGCCATAGTTTCATTCATTGTACACAGAAAATTAGCTACAATTTATTAGAAAATGTTGCGACATACAAAACAATACCAAAAAACCTGGAGTTAAGTATCAATGATTTATTTTTGTTTTCTTTCTGATTATATCTTTCCGGCATCATTAAGAGTATAGAAAAATAGTTATATTTACACTGGTCAGCTTGGTTGGACACTAGATTGAATACTTAAGTAAAATACTTGTGCATATTTTCCATAAAATGTCCACCCCTGCAACAAAGGAAGATAACAGAGTTGGCAGCTTAATAGTTTCCCTTTAAAAATGATCTAAATTTGACTATTTATAAAAATGGGGCAAAAAATGGCATGAGTGATTGAAACATAACTTCAAACCCGAGGCTAGACACAGGATTCATTTCCCCATTCCAAATATAATTTACAAGAGTAACAAGCAAGTAACTTGACTGGAATTTGATTAATTCTTCTACTCATTTCAGTTCTTTTTATTTTGCCCAAAGCAGGGGTAATTAATTAAGATAAAAATAATATGAGATCAGAAGCAATTAAAATAATATAAATTTTCCTTAATTAAGTCTCTCAACTTGGCAGTTTGTCATTTTGGCACTATATTCAGATACAGCTGAACAAATTGTCACATTTTTTAAGAAAGCATTTCTTTGATTAATCTGATATATTTGTACATATACTGTAGATATATACCTTTGTCACTGCAGAATTACTTCAATTCTTTGCAAAAAATTGTTAAGTTAGCTAATTATAAGAGAACACAGGCAAAAAAAGAGAAAAGTGTGATTTTCTCAAAAAGAAAACAAATATGAATCCAGTTTTGCCTGGAGTGTTAAAGCCCCCAATGTTTGTGATTATTTGCATCCTCATCCAAACAAATGGCGTGCTTAAATTCTCCAAGTGTTAGCACCTCTCTGCCTTTCCCAGTTCTCTGTCAAAGCAAACAACTGTTACTCTTGGTAGAAAAGGGGGAAAAAATTAAAAAGGAGAAGGAATAATACAAAGTAAATGATAAATGTTAACATTGTATCAAAAACAATCATCAAATTAAACTATTAAAAGATTAAATTGTCTATTTTAACAAATTAACAATGATTAAAATACATAAACTAATAAGACAAAATAATGGATATTGAACTTGGGCTAAAGATTTAACCAGTTTTGTGTCTTATTTCATTTTGGAAAATATTGACTGGAATGTAAATAATAGTTCTTAATCTGAATTGGTTTTGGATTTCACTGATATTTGGATGAAAGAAGATACAGCAGAATACCAGTTTATGCACTTTAGTATCTCTCTACTCTCTTTTTCTCTTTCTCCCCTGCATCCCTCCTTTTTCTCACTTCCCTGTTTCTTCCTTTCTGCATTCTCTACCTCTTTCGGTCTGTACCCGCTTATACACATGAACAAACACACACACTTTACCAACACACGTATACATACAGTTGCTATAAGCTTAGGGAGTTTCCTTGACCATTAGATTTTATTGTATGGAAGCTGATGGAATTAGGAGGTACATAAAGTTGTTGGTTTAAGTGCTTTTTTCAATCACCTTACCCCCATCATGTCACTTCTCACCACTGGGTTTACATCGTACCATGTTTTTGTGCTTTTCAACACGCAAGTCTTAGATGAAGAACCATCAACTCAGAGTCAAAATCTCTAGCTACTGAAGCAGTCTAGCCAAATTGGTCCCCTCACACTTTATTTTCTGTTTTTACTTTCTACTTTGCTTTTCACAATTTATTGTCATTTGGAATTATCTTTCTTATATACTGGATTACATGTAGTTTCCTACTTTCCCTCACTGAATGTCAATTACATGAGAAAACCAATGACATTTGTTTTGTTAATTGCTATATCAAGGGCATTGCTAATGAAACCAAACTCAAGGAAGTGGTCAGTAAATTCATATTAAAAGAAAATGAATAAGTGAAGGAACACATTTTTAAAAAACATTAAGACACGAAAATTACTAATATGATGATTAAACTTTAAAATATTTCTTTCCTGAAAATAATCTTATCTTTAAAAATTGAAGATTATTTTAAAAAAGATTTTAAAAAACCTACACTGGTCAAATCTATTTTATTTGTATGTGTAGAGGTCAGTGTTCTTTCAGTTAAGTTGACTTAACAATATAATTTCAATATTTTAGGCAACTATGTTCATTATCATGGAATATTGTCTTTTCAAAACCAATGTCAGTTGATAGTTAAGAAGCAACTATTATAATGATTCAAAATATTTCAATGTTATAAAGAAAATAATTAAATATTCAACTTCAGTGGCTGAGTAAGCATCACTTTGGGGGGCTCTTAAAACTTTGTATCTACTATTTGCTCAAAACTTAGAGTTCTTAGGCACCTCACAAAGCAAAATGTCAATGAAAGCCCATAAAGTAAATTAATAAAGGTAGAAGTAATGTCAACACAGACATTTTTACAATTTCACAATTATAAATGTGAAATTAAATTTTAATATTTATAGCTCAAAATAATCCAAGTGTTACTATTAGTAATTTTACTCCTCAAAGTTTTTTCTTTTTTAATATGTAACATGTGGCAGTGTAATTTGTTTGCTAAATTTTTGTAATACATTTTAATGTACTTAAAATTCTTGAACATATTCTATATGATTTACAGGGTTTATTCTGGTAGAATCTTTTGAAGAAATCACAGAAATTTTTTATTTGTCTCATTTTGCCTCATTTCTGCATCTTGAATATTATTAAATCAAGGAGATTTTAATAAAACTTTGTATATACTCATGTACTGGTGTTGCATTTTGCTATCCAAAGGAAATATACTACAAAATTAAATTAAATAGTATACAAGGCAACTGATTTTGTTTTACCGAATTTATTTAAAATATTAAAGTTTAGGTAGTTCTTGAAATTATAAGCTGGGTACAGTGGCATATGGAAAATAGCATTCTTGAGGCCAGCCTCAGCAACCTAATAAGATCCTGACTCAAACAAAAATAAAGATGTTGTGGATATAGCTCAGTGGTAGAGAGTAGAGTACCCCTGGTTTCAATATTCAATTACTAATATAAAAAAGGGGAAACAAGAAAGAAAAGAAGGGAAATTATTATAATCTGGCATATTTTGAAGATCAAAAATTAAAACTGCTTCCTGGATGCAATTTATGATCACCATAAAATGGCACTGTTTACTAATTTTTTTAACTAACCATTAGGATTTGGTTCATTAAAATCTATTTTCATGAATGGAAATCTTAGGTAAGTTTAGAAGAATTAATAAAGTTTGGGAGTCTAATTCTAAATCAAAGGAACAGAATTTTGCAATTTATCTAAGAAGCATAATTGTACAATACACATATAGCCAAGCAAAATTGAATAATACCTGAAACAATGACTATTCCTACTCTCTATCATTACCACTATAACTATTACTAAGCACAATGCTGATAAAAAATCACATTTATTTAACAGTTTCTGTCAGCTGGGAATTTATGTAGCCTTTTCAGTTATTGTAATAAACCTGTAAGTTCACTTTCATTAACTCTTTTTTTTATTATGAGGTATTCTAATTCAGATAATAAGGTAACTAACTCAAGGTCATATGTTAAAAAGCCAGAAATTTAACCTAGGAATTTTAGTAAACTCATATCAACATCCCAAATTAAATATGTGTATTTACAAAAATATATCATTTTTTTCTCAAAAGTTATTAATTTTATCATAAATTTTCTTTGATGTGTATACTTTATTTGAACATTTTTGGATCCTACAGGTAACAAATGTTAAGATCCCAGCTTTCAATACACCCTTCACACCAAAGTAATTACAACAGGTCCCTAGCCATAGTGGCTCTACAATTAATCAAGTGTTTGTCTTCTGCATATTATTAAACAAAACCATAGTGCAGTAAGCTACCTTTTTTATTTTCTTAGCATAAATTTGAATCCTCTGTTTCATATATAAGAAATTTTGGTATTAAGGTTGGGGATCTCATGAAAAGCAAAGGGAGCCTAGGGAAGAGGAAAAGAATTATGGGACAGATGAGGGGATGATTAGGGGAAATTCTGGGGATTTATATTGAACAAATATATTATTATATCATGGGCACTTATGAGAATGTGACAATGAATCTCATTATTATGCATAACTATAATGTGCTAATAAAAATATGGAAAATAATACCCGAAGGAGAAAAGGAAGAAGTTTTAGTATTTATTGAACAAAAAGTAGGGAGCTAAGCCTAAAATATAAGTAAATATACCTTTCGGGTTTATGGTTTATATGTTCATAAGTCATCAGAGGATGACACAGAAGCTTCACTTGAAAATGGCTGCAAATTTGTCCTGGGTATGCTTCCCTTCATTACTTGTTCTTCTCTTCCAGTCATTTCTATTGCAAATAATAGATAGTGACGCTATAAGAGAGAAAGCAGTTTGTGAAAAATACATAATGTTTTGGATAATGGGGCATTTTTTTAGTGGCTAAGCCATTTAAAAACAAACACCACAATGTTCTCTCACAAATGTGGAAGACAGAAAGAAGAAGAAATAAAAATGGGATCTTATAAAAATAAAACTGAAACCAATAGAATAGAGGAATGGTACCTGGGGAAGATAGGAGGAGAGGAAAAGGAGACTACTTGTGAGTGAAATCTATTAATATGTGTTAATTTGTTTTATGCACATATAGAAATATATTACAATAAATCTCACTATTATGTCTAATTATATTGCACAAATAAACAAGACACCCAAAAAAGGTTTAGTATTGTCAATATTACTTAAGGTTCATTTATTATATGAGGATAAAATCTCAGATCAGTTGGAATGTTCTTTTAAAGTAATCCCATTTCACCAATTTGAAACAAGGAGAAAACCACTGCCCAATTTGTAGTGGTTCAATTTTCTTAAATTATCAATTTTTTCCAAGTATATTCATAAGAAATGGAAACCATAAACTCACTGTGTTTTTCAGTTCACTACTATCTACCCTTACATGGATACAATGCATTACTTGGATCATACTGTATACTAAAAAATCTTATCATCTATGTATTTGTATTAATACAAATAGGTCTTCTTACAAATTTAGCAAGAGAACAATGATGACTTCCAAGCTCAGAGGATGATGGAATTTGGTCTATGAGTCACTAAAGCACCAAAGTTAAACAGAGAGAAAGTATGTGATCATCAGAAGGTGAAAGAGCCTAGAAGAAAGATGGTAAGAGGCATCCAAGGGCCATGGTGGAAGGCACACTGAATCTGCTGTGCTCAGGAGCTTCCTTCATGCTATGGACTGAGACACACAGTCACAGTACTCACAAGCTTAGAGAGAAGAAAAGACGTGGATCCAGGAGCAAGAAACCACACATTTTGTTAGGTGGCTAGCATTCTGTCCTGCAAGTTCCACTTAGGCCCATTTTATTAATTTTATTTCTATCATTAAATTGAATTTGAAAATAAGCTTTATGGATCAATCTTTTCTCATGTAAAAATGAGAACAATCAACATTGTTATGCCTTTTTATAAGGCTTATAAATATTTTTAAGAATGCATTTACTGTATTGCCAATCCACTGGTACAAGAAAAATATATTTTATCTATTATTCATTTAGATTTCTTAAAAACATTAGATGTACCATAGTGATTTGCTTGTATTTCATTTTATAGGATGTGATTTGACAAGATTTCTTATTAATTCTAACCATTAATTGTGAAATAGAATTTAAACAGTATCATTTTGAATTTTAAAATAACAATAGCAACATTATAGAATAGGTGGCTATTTGGGGGAATAAACATTGCATAAATATTACCATTTGAAATTTAATATTAAATAAAATGTAATTTAATATAAATACATATTGTCTTACTCTCCTGGCTTATCAGGCAATAATGGTAAAATTTATATTACTAAAAATTCTGATTTATTAAAAGGATATCAGAACACAAATCATCAAAGTTATAATAATTTTGTTTTAAAATTAAAATTATTTACTTTTCCTGTATGTCTATGTTTTATTTGCCACATATTCCCAAATGCTGAATACATTCCCCACGTATTTTGAAAATTATCTATCAAAATGAGAATAAACTTTCCTATATCTAGTGTGAATTCTTAATAGTGTCAGTAGTATATTTATGGTATTAACCAATATTTATTAACCAATATTTTAATCTGAGCTCTTCAAAACTGCAGAAGCATCCATGCTTTTTTTCTTATAAATTTTTTGTGAGATTAAGATTACAAAGAATTCGTTGCAGAACTGGTTTTGTTTTTTAATATATATACTGAAATTTCTCAAAATAAGACATGATATATTTCCCTCAAAATACCATAAACGAACTTAGAAACAAATAATATGAACATTTTAATGTCACAAATATTTTCTTAATCATAAATTTAAATGTTATCTTTTTAAAAGATTAATTGTAAAATATTCTCAGAAATAAAATGTCACTACACTTATTTTCCATGTTCTTGAACATTGTTTACATTATTTGACACCAAGCTGTCAATGCATGCCTGTCTTCCAGAGCAAAGAGTATAAATTTGCTTAATTGCTTAATGTCATTTTCAAACAGAATTCAAATCATAAAAACATAAAGAAATTTACACACTTTTTAAACCTGAATAGAAACTGTTCAATACTGCATTTGAGAAAATGGAGTGGGAGATGGTGAAGAAATATTCTTTGAGCAGTTTGCAAAATAACATTTTAAAATTATTTTCACAGAATGCACACAGGTATTTTGAATTTTATGTGTTGATAATACTGACATATACAACATTTGTATGCTGTTTGGTTTAGAGTATTAGAATAACATGAATTTCAAATAATCTCTGACACAGGGTACAATGTTAAATGATCTCGCTGCCATCAGAATGAGAAAAGCAGCCAACATGTGAACATGCTGATAGTGACTTTCTGCGTCTGATCCTTTATGGATGAGCCAGTTCTTTTCCGGACTGATTACTCTGTCATTCACTAGAGCCTATCTTGTCTGGGACTGTCATGCTTGTTCTTTGACATTAACAATAAGATTAGGACCAGCACCGACTGTCACAACAGCAGCGGGAGCCCAGAAAGATAGCGGAGAGCTTACCCTGATACAACTACATTTAAAAGGAGACCACTAAATCCGCACTTCTAAAAACTCATTCTCCTGCTCAATCAATGGGGAAAAATATTGCTGAAGTTTTATACACTTGAAGTTCACAGAATAAAAGAGGTAAACAATGTAATCTGATAATTATTAGATTACCAATTGATACAGCTAATGATTCTTTATTTAGATGATTACAATCTCTGCAGAGAATTTTGCATAGTTCCCTAATAAGTAAATAATAATTAATAAGCTTAAATCTTCCTTTTGTGCTTGGCATTACATAATTTCTGAGGGTGCAGTGGTACCAGTTTGTACCATGCTTCTTCATTCTTATATCCATTTCTCTAATGTCTACATGAGAGAAGCAATCATTTTAAAAACATCAACAATATGAAAGGTAAGTTCCTTTAAGCAAATATATTTTCTTTCTTTTTTATCTCAAAATCCACATAAGATATGCAGTTATTATTATACTTCATACTCATATCTTGTACTTTATATAAAATAGAATTACAGAAAATAATAGTGTTTGTTTCTTCTTTGTAACAAATTACTATACACTTAGGGTCTTAAGCCAACACACATTTGTTATTTCACAGAGACTGTGAATCAGGAGTACAGATATAGCTTAGCTGGTTTCTTTGCCAATGTAGCTTGATAATTATTAGAGCATTGTGACTGAAGCTCACAAGACTTCAATCAATATGTTGGCTCTTACCTGCAGGACTTTCTGGTAAGAATCTTCTCCCAATACCATTTGATCAGTTGGGAGAATTTGTCGCCTTGAAACAGTGGTGAGAGGATTTTCTTGCGAGTCATAGGCTTTGGGCTACTCTCCTCCCCTCAAGGTCAACCACTCTTACAGGCATCATCCATGTGGCAGCATAGTGTCTCAAAGTTAACAAGAACATTTCTCTCACTCCAGCCTGCTGATCCTGGCCTATGTTATATAACCTGATCAAGGGGGTAACACTCCATTATCTTTGTTGTATTTTTGTCTGTTTGGAAAAAAATCACGGGTTTCATCTTCATTGAGAATCACCCCAGGGTGTGTGTTGCTTGTGAAGAAGTTTACGAAGAAGTTTAGTTTGCTGAAAATAATATTCTGTTTCCTGTTGGAGTATAAAAGTTATCTGAATTTACCTATTCATTACCAATAAGGCATCTAATTCTGTTTCTCACTCTCCAATTTCCCATAGGTGAGTTGGTAAGAGCCCAATGTTCATGCATTTCTGTAGTGATATTGTACCACAGATGAGGAGCTCTGAGATTATGAGGTAGACTTTATACATGGTGACTGGGTGTATGGATTCGTCCTTCTCTTAGAAGAGAGGTGTTTATTCTAGGATGAAAGCAAATAACCTCTTCGGAAGAAAGGTGATTGACACCCTAAAATAAAATCAATGACTCTGAGAGAGATCAACATGCAAATTTTTATAAAGTGGTACAAAATGTTTAATTTACAGGACAGGTTTGCTAGTGCTCTTATAAAGTAGTAATTTGGGAGACTTGTATCCTAATACTTTATATTCAATACTTAGTATTTGTCTCAAACATATTTCCTGCTGGAATCTTGTCTGGTACAGCTTGAATGTAGTGAAACTATCCTTTGGACGCAGGCAACCTACATGTTCTGAATCCATGAGCATCATTCAATTGTCTGCAACAAAGGACATTTTCAATTAATAACTTTCTTATTGCTATAGCAAGATTCTATAATTAAGTTAATCTTTTCAGCATTTTTACAAAACTAACCCAAAAGTATCAGAATAGTAAGAGAGAAGTAAATAAATTAGAACAAGGGTACATCTCTTGACTTAGAGTGATATTCAGTTAGCTCATTATTTCTCCGAGAATTCTAGTACATTTGCTATGAACCATGAACAAAGACAATTTATCTTTCTCTGATGTTCTAATAATTTTATTCTAGGTGAATTTTAGTTCGATACCCTATTCTTCAGCCTAGACTATAATACAAATGTAGAAATTTTGTTTTTCCAGTAAAACATATTGTCATTTATATATATACACGCACTAGATATAAAAGTATAAATTAATGGAAATAAAAGTATCATTATATGTTTCTTTTGGAAATTTTGGCTAAGATATATTCCTATATCTCTTTACAAGTATACAAAATAAAAACATGTTCTAGCCTCATTTCATTTATGTTGGGACCTTACAACTGGGCTCATAGCAATGTAATATGATTGTAATTGATGTGAGACACTTGTAGACTTGCTCCATAAAAACACTTTGTTTTATCCTCCAGTGTTCTTTCAGTCAGGTCTTTCATATGGCAATGTCAAAGATGGATGTTGATAAATTCCTAGATCGATACTTGAAGGAGATCTTCCAAGGTGAGTTTCTTAACAGTATTTAATTATGATGGGAGTAAGAAAGAAAATTTTATACTATGTACCACTGAGATAAGGACTTTGTTTTCAGAGCAAAAGTTGAAGTATATTACTCTGACTAAACATTAAACTTCCTTACATTCCTCTTTGTTTTCTAAAATAAGTTTATTTATAAAAGTCATAAAGCAATTACAAACACTGAAAAATTAAGTCACTGACAAATTTAAAGCTTTGAAGAAAGACAAGAAAATTCCTCTAAATATTTTTCTATAATAGAGCTCTTTCCAAATACTACTGACAATTTTATTATTCAATAATCCTATGAGGAAATGCTCTGAATATCCTTATTTATCATTTTTTGAGATAGTATTCATATTTTACAAACTTTATACAATTGTCCCTCCAAATAAATGAGATTTTTGTATTTATTCAGTTTCAAAATATAATCATCATCAGCAACAT
The DNA here is from genome assembly GCF_964194105.1 of Spermophilus citellus. Taxonomy (NCBI): domain Eukaryota; kingdom Metazoa; phylum Chordata; class Mammalia; order Rodentia; family Sciuridae; genus Spermophilus; species Spermophilus citellus. Next base: position 62,467,809 of record NC_138182.1, on the reverse strand, counting down.
CAGCATCATTATCATTATTATCACCTCCATTCTGGGTCTCTCAAATAGCCAAATATTCTACTAAATATTAAATTAATTCTCAATGAATTGAAAAATGACTGGAAAATCCAGAGGTATCTCTTTTATCAATCTAGAAAAGTATATTGAGGTCTCTTGAAGATTTATCTTCAGATGAACACTTCAAACTGAATCTTAATAATTCCTCTTGAGCCATAGAGTTAGTCACTTTAAATATGGGTTATATATGACATTTCTTCCTAAATTGATGTATTTCTCCAAAATTTGCTTTGCATACTCTTCTATTAGATGTTTCTTTTAGTTCATTACATTAAAATTGAGCCATCAGGAACACAGCAAAAATAACTATAAATTTTCTTTTCCTTTCATAAATAAATTCCCATTGCATATGAATCATTAAACAGGCACTTGAAAATTTCTTAGAAAATGAAATAATTACACGTTCCCCTGCTTAGGTATTTATTATCTACCAAACCTCACATTCATGAACTACAGTGTTCTCATATGTAGCTATTATCTGTAGATGAAGATATACATCTTAAGGATCATATAGTGGACATTTTAATTTGTTTGTTTTTCCTTTTTTAATATATAAAGCAGACTGACCTCTTAAGAACTTAAAGTCCTAATGACAAACAGGAAATTATAGAAATTCACTAAATTTTATGCTCCAATTACAAGAAAAGGGAGTAGACCTTGGGCTTTTAGCAGATATGTAAAATGCCATCAAAATTGAATACTGAATATTTATTTATTTATTTATTTATTTATTTTTATTGGTTGTTCACAACATTACAAAGCTCTTGACATATCATATTTCATACATTAGAATCAAGTGGGTTATGAACTCCCATTTTTACCCCAAATACAGATTGCAGAATCACATCGGTTACACATCACATTTTTACATACTGCCATATTAGTGACTGTTGTATTCTGCTACCTTTACTATCCTCTAATATCCCCCCTCTCCTCCCCTCCCATCTTCTCTCTCTACCCCATCTACTGTAATTCATTTCCCTCCATGTTTGTTATCCCATTCCCCCCATAACCTCTTATATGTAATTTTGTATAACAATGAGGGGCTCCCCCCATTTCCATGTGATTTCCCTTTTTTTCTCCCTTTCCCTCCCACTTCATGACTCTGTTTAATGTTAATCTTTTCTTCCTGCTCTTCCTCCCTGTTCTATTCTTAGTTGCTCTCATTATATCAAAGAAGACATTTGGTATTTGTTTTTTAGGGATTGGCTAGCTTCATTAAGCATAATCTGCTCTAGTGCCATCCATTTCCCTGCAAATTCCGTGATTTTGTCATTTTTTAGTAGTGCGTAATACTCCATGGTGTATAAATGCCACATTTTTTTTTATCCATTCATCTATTGAAGGGCATCTGGGTTGATTCCACAGTCTAGCAATTGTGAATTGTGCTGCTATGAACATCGATGTGGCAGTATCCCTGTAGTGTGCTCTTTTAAGGTCTTCAGGAAATAGTCCGAGAAGGGGAATAGCTGGGTCAAATGGTGGTTCCATTCCCAGCTTTCCCAGGAATCTCCATACTGCTTTCCAAATTGGCCGCACCCGTTTGCAGTCCCACCAGCAGTGTACAAGAGTACCCTTTTCCCCACACTCTTTGTTGTTTGACTTCATCATGGCTGCCAATCTTACTGGGGTGAGGTGGTATCTTAGGGTGGTTTTGATTTGCATTTCCTTGACTGCTAGAGATGGTGAGCATTTTTTCATGTACTTGATGATTGATTGTATGTCCTCCTCTGTGAAGTGCTTGTTCATGTCCTTGGCCCATTTGTTGATTGGGTTATTTGTTTTCTTATTGTCTAATTTTTTGAGTTCTTTGTATACTCTGGATATTAGGGCTCTATCTGAAGTGTGAGGAGTAAAAATTTGTTCCCAGGATGTAGGCTCCCTATTTACCTCTCTTATTGTTTCTCTTGCTGAGAAAAAACTTTTCAGTTTAAGACAGTCCCATTTGTTGATTCTTGTTATTAACTCTTGTGCTATGGGTGTCCTATTAAGGAATTTTGAGCCCGACCCCACAATCTGTAGATCGGAGCCTACTTTTTCTTCTATCAGACAGAGAGTCTCTGATTTGATATCAAGCTCCTTGATCCACTTTGAGTTGACTTTTGTGCATGGCGAGAAGAGGGGATTCAGTTTCATTTTGTTGCATATGGATTTCCAATTTTCCCAACAGCATTTGTTGAAGATGCTATCCTTTCTCCATTGCATGTTTTTAGCTCCTTTATCAAATATAAGATAGTTGTAGCTTTGTGGATTGGTCTCTGTGTCCTCTATTCTGTACCATTGGTCCACCTGCCTGTTCTGGTACCAGTACCATGCTGTTTTTATTACTATTGCTCTGTAATATAGTTTGAAATCTGGTATCGCTATACCACCTGATTCACACTTCCTGCTTAGAATTGTTTTTGCTATTCTGGGTCTTTTATTTTTCCATATGAATTTCATGATTGCTTTATCTATTTCTACAAGAAATGCCATTGGGATTTTGATTGGCATTGCACTAAACCTATAGAGAACTTTTGGTAATATCGCCATTTTGATGATGTTACTTCTGCCTATCCATGAACAAGGTATATTTTTCCATCTTCTAAGATCCTCTTCTATTTCTCTCTTTAGGGTTCTGTAGTTTTCATTGTATAGGTCTTTCACCTCTTTTGTTAGGTTGATTCCCAAGTATTTTATTTTTTTGGAGGATATTGTGAATGGAGTGTTTTTCCTCATTTCCGTTTCAGAAGTTTTGTCGCTGATATACAGAAATGCCTTTGATTTATGTGTGTTGATTTTATATCCTGCCACTTTGCTGAATTCATTTATTAGTTCTAGTCGTTTTTTTTGTAGACCCTTTTGGGTCTTCTAGGTATAGAATCATGTCATCCGCAAATAGTGATAATTTAAGTTCTTCTTTTCCTATTTTTATGCCTTTAATTTCTTTCATCTGTCTAATTGCTCTGGCCAGTGTTTCGAGAACTATATTGAATAGAAGTGGTGATAGGGGGCATCCCTGTCTTGTTCCAGATTTTAGAGGGAATGCCTTCAATTTTTCTCCATTCAGAATGATGCTAGCCTGAGGCTTAGCATAGATAGCTTTTACAATGTCGAGGTAAGTTCCTGTTATCCCTAGTTTTTCTAATGTTTTGAACATAAAGGGATGCTGTACTTTGTCAAATGCTTTTTCTGCGTCTATCGAGATGATCATATGGTTCTTATCTTTAAGTCTATTGATGTGGTGAATAACATTTATTGATTTCCGTATATTGAACCATCCTTGCATCCCAGGGATGAATCCTACTTGATCATGGTGCACAATTTTTTTGATGTGCCTTTGTATCCGATTCGCCAGAATTTTATTGAGGATTTTTGCATCTAGGTTCATCAGAGATATTGGTCTGTAGTTTTCTTTCTTTGAGGTGTCTTTGTCTGGTTTCGGAATCTGGGTGATGTTGGCCTCATAGAATGAATTTGGCAGAGCTCCCTCTTTTTCTATTTCCTGAAATAACTTGAAAAGTATTGTTATTAATTCTTCTTTAAAGGTTTTTTAAAACTCTGCTGTATACCCATCCGGTCCTGGTCTTTTCTTGGTTGGAAGTCTTTTGATTTCTTCTTCTATTTCATCTATTGATATTGGTCTGTTTAAGTTGTGAGTATCCTCCTGACTCAGTCTGGGCAAATCATATGACTTAAGAAATTTGTCGATGTCTTCACTATCTTCTATTTTATTGGAATATAGGTTTTCAAAATAATTTCTAATTGTCTTCTGTATTTCTGAAGCGTCTGTTGTAATATTGCCTTTTTCATCCCATGTGTTAGTAATTTGAGTTCTCTCTCTTCTTCTCTTCATTAGCATGGCTATGGGTCTGTCGATCTTATTTATTTTTTCAAAGAACCAACTTTTTGTTTTGTTAATTTTTTCAATAGTTTCTTTTGTTTCAATTTCATTGATTTCTGCTCTGATTTTAATTAATTCTTGCCTTCTGCTACATTTGCTGTTGTTTTGCTCTTCCTTTTCTAGGGCTTTGAGATGAAGTGTGAGCTCATTTATTTGTTGTTTTTTTCTTTTTTTTTTGAGGAATGACCTCCAGGAGATGAATTTCCCTCTTAAAACTGCTTTCATTGTGTCCCATAGATTCCGATATGTTGTGTCTGTATTTTTATTTATCTCTAAGAATTTTTTGATTTCCTCCTTTATGTCTTCTGTAACCCATTGATCATTCAGTAACGTATTGTTCATTGTCCATGTGATGTAGGATTTTTCCTTCCTTCTTTTATCATTGATTTCCAGTTTTATTCCATTATGATCTGATAAAGTGCATGGTATTATCTCTACCCCTTTATATTTACTGAGGGTTGCCCTATGGCATAATATATGATCTATTTTTGAGAAGGTTCCATGTGCTGCTGAGAAAAAAGTATATCCACTTGATGATGGTTGATATATTCTATATATGTCAGTTAAGTCTAGCTTATTGATTGTGATATTGAGGTCAATAGTTTCTTTATTCAACTTTTGTTTGGAGGATCTGTCCAATGGTGAGAGAGGTGTGTTGATGTCACCCATGATTATTGTGTTGTGGTCTATTTGATTCTTGAACTTGAGGAGAGTTTGTTTTATGAACGTCGCAGCGCCATTATTTGGTGCATAAATATTGATAATTGTAATGTCTTGTTGGTGAATGGTTCCTTTTAACAGTATATAATGTCCTTCCTTATCCCATTTGATTAACTTAGTCTTGAAGTTCATTTTATTCGATATGAGAATGGCCACCCCTGCTTGCTTACGAGGACCGTGTGCGTGGTATATTTTTTCCCAACCTTTTACCTTGAGCCTGTGTATGTCTTTTCCAATCAGATGTGTCTCCTGGAGGCAGCATATTGTTGGATTTGTTTTTTTAATCCATGTTACCAGCCTATGTCGCTTTATTGGAGAGTTTAAGCCATTAACGTTTAGAGTTACTATTGATATATGGTTTGTACTTCCTGCCATGTTTGATTATTTATCTCTTTTTTTTTTTCCTAATTTAGTTTGTTTCTCCATGATTAGCTTTCCCCCCGTCCTCTGTCTTTACCGAGGCACTTCCCGCTGATGGTTTTGGTTATTGTTTTTCATTTCTTCCTCGTGTAGAGTTTTGCTCAAGATGCTTTGCAATGCTGGTTTTCTGGCTACAAATTCTTTTAGATTTTGTTTATCATGAAAGATTTTTATTTCGTTGTCATATCCGAAGCTTAATTTTGCTGGATACAGAATTCTTGGTTGGCATCCATTGTCTTTCAGTGTTTGAAATATGTTGTTCCAGGATCTTCTCGCTTTCAGCGTCTGTGATGAAAAATCTGTTGTTAACCTTATTGGTTTACCCCTAAATGTAATCTGCCTCTTTTCTCTTGTAGCTTTTAATATTTTCTCTTTGTTCTGTATATTGGATATCTTCATAACAATGTGTCTTGGCGTTGGTCTACTGTGATTTTGTGTGCCCGGTGTCCTGTATGCATCTTCAATTTGTATATCTGTTTCCTTTTTTATTTCTGGAAAGTTTTCTGTAATTATTTCATTCAGCAAGTTACTCATTCCCTTGGCATGAATCTCTGTGCCTTCCTCTTTCCCGATGACTGGTAAGTTTGGTTTTTTTAAGGTATCCCAAATCTCTTAGATGTTTTTCTTGTGATTTTTTTACCAGCCTATCTGAGTTGGCTAGACTCTTTTCAAGATGATATATTTTGTCTTTATTATCTGACGTTCTGGCTTCTACTTGCTCCATTCTGTTAGTGATACTCTCGATTGAGTTTTTAATTTGGTTTATCGTTTCCTTCATTTTTAGAATTATTGTTTGATTATTTTTATAATCTCTATCTCCTGATAAAGATGCTTAACTTCTTCTTTTATCTGTTTATGTAATTCATTTTCAATGTGATCTTTAAGGTTCCTTTCCATCTGTCTAAGGTGTTCCTTGAGTTCTTTATATGGCCATTTTTCTGATGACTCCAGGTCCTCCTGAATATTTAGGCTGTCCTTCATTGTTTGTACTCCTTTTCTTCCTTGCTTTTTTATGCTCATGATACTTCTTGTTCTGTTTGACTGCTGAGTTACTGTTTACTCTTATAAATTTTTTGATGCTTGGGAGAAGAGGTATTAGAAGGGAAGGGAAGACATCACTAAAGAGAGTGAATGTAGGCAGGTAGAATTCAAGAAAGGGGGAATAAGAAAATTGAAAAGAAATGAAAAGACAAAAGAAAAAAGTGAAAAGAAAGAAAGAAAAAACGAAAAAATAAAAATTTAAAACCAAAAAAAAATTATAATGATAATAAACAAATGGAAATTAAAGTTTAAAAAATAGTAGTAATAATAATAGAATAAAAAGAATTAAAAAAATTGAAACCATTAATAAGAAAGTTGAAGAGCAACAACAACATCAAGAACAAAATGTGAAAATAAAATTTAAAAAAATACCAATAATAATCGTTAAAAAAAAATAATAATAATAAATGCAGTCATAGAGCTCAATTAACTTCTCTTCCAGTAGGTGGGAACTGGGCCAGGCTTCCCTTCTTGATGGGTGGGAACCAATCACTGTTCCTCAGCTCTTCTTCCCAGACTGTGCGGGTCTCCAATCCTGAGTGCCTAGGGCCTTCTCTTGTGGTTCCTCAATCCAGGCCCCGCTCACCTGTGAAGCTCGCCACAATACTGGCTACACGCCGGGTCTGCTGCTCCTGGGAGTCCTGTTTCCATGGATGCCTGGGCACACCCTTTCTGTTTGCCTCCCTTGGACCCTAAGTTTGTAGGGCTTGGGGCTGAGGACCCCCAGCGAATTTGTTTGCCCTCAGGTAGCACCTCCCCTGGTAGCTGGTGCAAGGGACTTCTGTTGTCAGCAGAGGGATACCCTGGGTCTGACTATCGTGCTCAGTTGGCTTTTACCTCTGTGAGTTCAGGTGGGCCGACTAGTTATTTCAGCGGGATCATTAGTGCTGAGTCACGAGAAGCAGGCGAACCAGAACTAGAATGCAGCCCAATCCGGGCTTGGTGTGTTCTGAGAGGGGCAGACTGTTCGCCCGGGATCCCCTTCAGCTCAACAGTGCCTAGTGGTCCTGAGTGAACAGTATTTTGACAGTTTACTTCTCCGTATGCTCACGCAGCTGAAGGGGTTAGAGACTTGATCTCTCCGCGTCCACCGCCATGTTGGATCACTTAGATTTTAAATTGTCACTCATCTTATCAGCTGTTTCATTTAACTCGGCAGCTCACGCGCGCGGTGAAGAGTCTGCTCTATGGTGCTCTGCGGGAGGCGGTGACGGCTGCGGCGGCGTGGTGGCGGCTCAGCTGTGGCCTTCGGGACCCCGGGGGAGGGGGTGTGGCCTGGGGGAGGGGAGGCAGCGCCTCGGGGTCGCGCATGCCGGGTACCGGACAAGCGGGAGAGCGGGCGGGGTGGGGGAAAGAAATTGAGATCTAGATTTAGGGACTGAGGGTGGTAGGAGAGACAGCTGGGGAGAAGCAAAGTGGAAAGGCGGAGAGGAGAAGGAGAAGGGGCCGAGGGAGCTTGGCAGCTCGGGCTGCGGCCTTACTGCTCACGCTGAAGTCGTGATGGACTCACTCCACCTTGGCTGGAGTCGTGGCAGATTCACTCCACCTAGGCCCCTTTCTTGACACGGTGCTGGGTCTTTGTCGACAGATCTCCTTTAATGATCTTTACCTCATCTTTTCAGACGCGGCGGCGCGGAGCACGGAGCGGCTTACTCACTTCCCGCCGCCATCTTCTCCTTGAATACTGAATATTGAATGCTTGTTGATGGAAACAAAATGTTAACTCGGTTAATGAGCAAGAATTATATATAAACTAGTGAAAACAGAAGGAAAGAAAATGTAAGAAATTTTAGAGGAAAATTATTCTAAGCCAAGATTCTTTTTAGACTATGGAGGGGTTTTCTGAAACACATGAAGCTTCACTATTTTAAACCTTTGAAGAAATACAAAAAAGCTCCTCTGAATATTTTTCTATAATAGAACTCTTTCAAATTACTATTGACAATTTTATTTTCCTGAATAGTCCTCTGAGGAAATGCTCTGAATATTCTTCTTCATCATTTCTTTGAGATAGTATTCATATTTTACAAACTATGTACATATAATTAATTTTCCCTCCAAATAAATGAGATTGTGTGTTTTTTTTTTGTTTAAATTATTGTTATCAATATCTTTTCTAATGATTGTGCAAAATTTAGAAAGAAAGTTTTGTGGAAAATAAAATTGCAACATTTAATGAAAAAAAATGCTTAATAAAATCTCTTACACTGATATGCGATTTTAAACATATACTTTTGCCCAGAGATCATGAAGCTCAAGTTATTCCTCTACTCTGGCAACATTTGTTAGATCTTATCTCTTATTTCTGATGAGGTAGAGAATCTCTTACAGATATCTTTGTAGAGGTATGTGCCAAACTATCTGTGGAAAGTACATTCCAAATGGAAGCAACAGTAACTTAAGGTCTCCAATTGATTGTGTTAGATGCTTGACCATTCCAAGGAATTGGAAAAATATGTCAGGGGTTAGAATGGAGTGAGTTACTTGAGTTAGAAAACATAGAGTTGGCTCAGCTATTAATTTCTGAATCTTGAATTTTATTCTGAAATGAAAATATTTATTAGATTTCAGCAAGAACACACTTGTTTCTATATGCAGAGACTGTAGAAAAACTAGAGTGTATCCAAGGAGGGCAGATAAATTGATGTCATCTTGAAGATGGATGATGTTTGTTAGGAGGAAAGTGTGTGATGAAGGTAGAGTGAGAAATGGTCAGATGCTGGGTATGTGTATATACACACACACACATAAAGGGAAGACAGTACATTTTTTTCCACTGGATTAAATGTGGATATGAGAGAAAGAAATATTGGTAAAGAATAACTCCATGGTGTGTGGTCAAAGAACTGGGTGAATTGAATTAAATCAGACTGAGAAATTGAAGTAAAAATAGGTGGGATAGGAACATATATGGAAGGAAAAAAGTAGTTTTTTTGGGACACATTAATTTTATCAGACATAAAAATAGAACTGTTTAGTAGACAGATATATGTGTCTGGAATTTAGAAAATGGTCAATAATGTAGACAAGAAATTTGTAGTTAATGTCATGTAAAAACTATTTGAGTATATATAAAATTAACTAGAAAGTATAGACAAAGCGGAGAAGTGGGAAGATTAAGTCCTTATTTTGAAGTGGGAAAATGAAAAGGAATATCCAGGGGAGCATAAGTCAATCTAACAGAATGTATTTTCTCTGATTGCTTCTATTTTCTTATAAATTGAGAAATAAGCAGCTGAAAGTGTGTATTAGGGAAGGGGACTAAAAGGAAGATCTAAAATATATAAATATTAGAGTGGAGAGAACTATAATGATTAAAAAATTGTAAGTATTGGCAGTCAGCATTGAGATTCTACCTAAGGTTTGTGGAAGGAATTTAAAGACAGCATGGTTATGTGTCTTCAACTTGCCTTGCATAACTACTTTGTAAAAGATAAGTAAAGAGTGGGAACTTGAATTTAATCATTGTTTGTGTTTCTCTAAAACACTTCACAGAAAATAAGGGATAAGATAGTTGCTTCCACATGTAAATGAGTATTCAGAATGATAATTGGGAAAGTTAGAAAATGGGAGACTGGCAGGAACACAAGTGATAAGTAGAATACATATGAAGTCTTATGGAATTCCAACTGTTATACCAAGGTTCTCTAGTGAGTGATTTAGCAAGTTACTAAGTGGGATTCTGAATGTCAGAGGCCTAAAAATCAAATTTTGAAGAGCTTACAGATATCAAGTGTCTGTGGAAGATCAATGAACAGATTGAAAGGGAAGACATTTGGAGGAAAAGACAACTCAGACATGGTAAAAAAGAATATGAGATGGAATTGTTCCTCAATGGGAAGAAGATATTTCAAAAATAATGACAGAATAAATGGGTGGGATAGAAATGTGACCCAAGTCCTAAAAATCTTCAATAAAAGCAATGGTAGATGGTTGAAACAATGGGGGATGGCAGTTAGAAGAGTTTGGTAGCATGCATATCAAAATGGGCAGACAAGAAGATAAGAACTGAAATGAAACGAATACTGAACTGTCTGTAAGGAGTAAGGAGGACATTTATTCATTTACAAATTGTTATGTGTGAAATTCAGAGAGAAAAGAAGAAACAATAAGGGCTGGGGATGTGGCTCAGGCGGTAGTGTGCTCATCTGGCATGCGTGCGGCCCGGGTTCGATCCTCAGCACCACATACCAACAAAGATGTTGTGTCCGCAGAGAACTAAAAAAAAAATGAATATTAAAAAATTCTCTCTCTCTCTCTCCTCTCTCACTCTCTCTTTAAAAAAAAAAAGAAGAAACAATAATAAGAAACCATGTATGAAGTTCTGAAGCTCATGGAGGGTACACCAACTTTAAAAGTCAACCAGATTTTGGGTAGCAAAAGAAAGTGACAAGAATGTAAAAGAATGCAGTGAGTGTATAAGAAATTGCCACTGAAGAATTTCAGAGGGATGAGTGAAAGGTTTTATATTAACTCTGTAGGATGGAACATTGAACCTGATAATGGATGTACAAAGCTAAGTAGAGATAAATGAAAGCTTGATTCCTGAATTTCTTATGGAAACCAAGGTGGTTAGAAGGTACAAGGCATATTGAAGTTCATCCTGATAGTCTTTAGGAGGGACATGTATAATGGGTTGAGGTATTAGGTAGTTTTTCTTGGCGTTAATATCTTAGAGTTTAGAAATGAAGTAGGTGAGTTATGACGAAAGGGAAGGTGTGGTGATGGGGGCATGTTAGCTCTGAGAGCCTATTCTTCAATACTGTATGGTGCTAAAGTTGAAGTTGCTTTTCAAAATCAGTGTTAAAAAATACATTTTGAAACAATATTAAAATTATTAAATTAGTGAGGAATTATGAGTTGAGGAAAGCTACACTTCCAAATTTAATGTAAAATTGATAAAATTCCTATTGCTTTATTAAGTTAGTCTAGTAACAGTCCTCCAAAGTAAAGGTCTAGATATTTCTCTTTTTCCTATTTACCTTTTCTTCTTTTTTTATCTCCTTTCATCAGCTCTTAAGCTCCTACTAGGTGCTAGATCTGTTGCAAGATCAATACAGGAAATGACATAGAAGAAGTTTTTCAGATATATTTTTTTTAAAAGAAATTATTCCCTTGGTGAAGAAAGAGTTCTATGAACTAGAACCTTCATTCCAGATATCTTATAATTCATGGCAAATTAATATGCTGTAGTTCTTATGGAAGAGAGAAGGTGGATCCAATATTAATTTGAGATAATGGAAGGTAGGTGTTTTCCAAATTGTTTAAATAGGTGTTTTGAGACTGTAGAAGTTAAGGTGAAGCAATGAGGAAAAGAAAAGTAATTTGTTCAGTTTTGCTTTAGTCAAACACATTTGTAAAATGTGGGTTTTTTTTTTTTTTTTGGTAAAATTTTGTCTTCAAGGAATAGATTTGCAAAAAAGGTCATCTTTCCCTTGATGATTTTGATTTCTCATGGACACTAGTAGGCTGGAAAAATGGGCCCTTTCAAACAGAGAGCTACAGTTTATCCTGTAATATTAACATAGTTTTAATGAGGACTGAGAAAGAAGAAAAGAAGACTAATCTCTTCCCTTCTTCTATGTCAGGAGGTATCTGTGGGCTGTGTGTACATTATATTGTGCATAGTAGCCCCTCGAGGGGATAGGCCTGGCACTGTGAACTCCCTGTCAGGGAATAAATGCAAGATGCAGGTGTGCCTCCCCCTCTACCTCTGCCTAAGTTCCCGCACAGCACCTGAGATGAATGTGACTTGCCAAGATGTCAATCAGTCTGCTGACCAGGAGACATCAGGAAGCAAGACTCCACCCTGGAAACCTTATCCCCCTCTGATGCTCTGGCTAGAAGATAAAGGAAATGTGGGCTCATGCTCTCTTTTCCAGTGCTCTTTCCAGCATGGAAGCTGACCCTTAAGGTCGCAGAGCTGTCCTGCCCTTGGTTTAAAAACTATTCTCAGGGGCTGGGGATGTGGCTCAAGCGGTAGCGCGCTTGCCTGGCATGCGTGCGGCCTGGGTTTGATCCTCAGCACCAAACAAGGATGTTGTGTCTGCCAATAACTAAAAAATAAATATTGAAATTCTCTCTGTCTCTCTCTCTTTAAAAAAAGAATCACTGTATCTGTCCTTTTCATTTAGTGGCAAGGAAATTGAGGCCCAGTAGCATTAGGTTAATCATCATTGTGGGCACAATTTTTCAGCATACAGTTGTATGATGATTAGAAAAGCTAACATTTATTGAGAAACTTATTAAATGCCAGTCTCAGGACTCTGTATAATAGTTACTGTTTAAAAGCTCAATATATCTTCCATTCTATTACACAAACAACATGTATTCACTTTTGTATGTTTTCAAAAAATGAAAATTTATTAAATGTCACACACTTAGAAACAATTTTTAAAAAATTTAAAAAACATTAAAATGGCACAGAATAGAAATCTGTATTTTAAATGTAATAAATAAGAACAATTGATTTTAAAGCTTGATAAAGAATTCTGCAGATTTCGAAAGGTCAACATAAGGGCCATAAAAAGTCTATCTTAAATGTAAGTCATGATTTTGTTGATGATGTTATTTCAGGGTATCCTTACTATTGTATAATTCCTGGAAAATTCCATTTTCCACAATTCCAAATAATTTTTTAGAAGAAAGAAATAAAATCTAAACTAAGGTTTCAATATCAAAATTCCTCTTGAAAACTACTTTACCCCTCAAACAGTGAAACCCAATTAGGTTCCTTAACATATCTTTGTTACATTTATGTAATTTCAGCTACATGTAATTTGCATCTATTATTTTTTTATCTTTTCTAAGCAGTAGCCAAGTAACCAGCCCAAGTCAATGCAAATGTCCTTTATTATATAATAGTTTATTTTTTAACTTGCTCTGCTTGAAGTCATTGCCTTTAGCAGGGTTATAGAATTTTCTCTATATGGAGCAAAAAAAAAAAAGCCTCAAAGTCAAGGTAAAGATATTTAACAGGACAGAAAAAGAACAACAAAAAAATGTTCTGGAAAATTTCATTTTTATAGCATATACTTTAAAGACTTATAGACATCAAAAAATGTCTTTTATTACTGAATTTAAAAATTTTAGCATGTAATTTGGAAAATAATTAGAAAATAGTAGAGAACTATGTTAATTGAAGATGCAGCTGTGAAGGAAATTCTTCAGGAAATTTTGCAGAAGTAACTTCTGTTGATGAAAGAGTTTTTAAATCTTATTTTATTTTTTGTTTTTAGGTAATTTATGGTTTTTACATTGTACTGCTCCAAATTTGGCATAATTTTTTCAGAAATGTATATTTCATTTTCCCCAAAATGGTCATATGAATATTTTACTGCTTAGGAAATGTCTACTGCATATCTAGTTGTGTTTTCCCTAGTCTATATAAATGTTTGCTTTTAAGATATTTTTGTTTCATGTGTTAGAAGTCATTCATTTTTCAAGAATCAGATTTTTGTTAAAATAATTTATATTTTCTTGCTCTCTGTTTCAGATATTTTTGTAATATTTTTATCATTTCCTTTCATCTTACTTTAGCTTTACTGTATTGCTTAAACTTCTTGTGTTAAAGACTTATCATATCAAAAATTGTTCTGAATTTGCAAAAATTTTGTTTATAATTGACACATAATAATTACACATGTGTATGGGGTACAGTGTTATGTTTCTAATATACATTATATAATAGTAAGATCTTGGCATTAGCATAAATGTCTTCTCAAACTTTTATCATATCATTATTTCTGATAAATATAATTTGAGTTTTAAAGAAGTGACAAGTGTTAAAGAGATTTTTATTGTAAAGCTTTCATTTCTCTTACATTTTAATGAGTTAGTAATTTTTACACACTTATTTATCAAAAGGGTTTCTCATATTACACTTTTAGGTTTTTTATATTTATTTTTTAGTTGTGGTTGGACGTAATACATTTATTTTATTTGTTTATTTTTATGTTGTGCTAAGGATTGAGCCCAGGGCCTCACATGTGCTAGGCGAGCACTCTACTGCTGAGCCACAACACCAGCCCTACACTTTTAATTTTATATGTTTTTGAAATAATAATTAATTTAGTTCTGATTGAATCTGATTTAATGTTAGACACCATAAATATCCATAAAATCATCTGTAGATTTTGCTGAGGCTTCCCTCAGGACCTAACTCCTAGTATATTTTTTAAAATGTTCCACTTGTAATTCAAAACTTGTGGTCTCAGCTGTTTAATATACTTTATATTTTGTGTTTCCTCGGAGTTACATACTACAGTATATCTACATCATGTAAAATATTGTTGAGTGAACCAACTGTTATACAAAACAGTTTAGAAAAATAATTTCACATAAATTTGAATACACTTTTATAAATGTCCACAGTAAATGTTTTAGAAATGGATACTTATTTCTGGAGATACATACCATAGAAATGTCCACAATAAGAATGTGATTCTTACATACATGAGTTTGGGAGGACATGCTTCTGTCTCTCTCTTTCCCTCTATCTCCCTTAAAGTACAGTAAAAATAATTATAAGAGCATGGTGCAATTAGGATCTATTCAGAGTTTCACCTATATTATTTACAAAAGAGGGATTGGTAATTCAGAAATGTAAAAATGAATTCAAAGCTAGTATTCAAATCAGAATTTCAATGTCCATACTTTTAAATTAATGATGTGGGGGAAAATGTGCACTCATACACTGGGACTGTAAATTGGTAAAGCCAATATGGAAAGCAGTATGGAGATTTATTGGAAAACTGGGAATGGAACCACCATTTGACCCATCTGTCCTTCTCCTCAGTCTATATCCAAAAGACTTAAAATAGCATACTACATGGACACAGCCATATCAATGTTTATAGCAGCACAATTCACAATAGCTAAACTGTGGAATCAACCTAGGGGCCCTTCAATAGATGAATGGATTAAAAAATGTGGCATATACACACAATGGAATATTACTCAGCAATACAAGAGAATAAATCATGGCATTTGCAGGTAAAAGGATGGAATTAGATAAGATAATGCTAAGTGAATTTAGCCAATCCCCAAAAAACCAAATGCTGAATATTTTCTTTGATAAAAGGAGGCTGATTCATAATGGGATAGGGAGCAGAAGCATGGGAGGAATAGATGAACTCTAGATAGGGCAGAGGGGTGAAGGGGAAGGGACAGGGCATGGGGTAATTAATGATGGTGCAATGTGATGATCATTACTATCCAAAGTACATGTATGAAGACACGAATTGGTGTGAATATACTATGTATACAAACAGAGATGAAAAATTGTGCTCTATATGTGTAATAAGAATTGTAATGCATTCTGCTATCACATTAACACTCTAATCCATGTTCTGTTTATAAAAAGATGTGGTTACTCTTGGATACATGTGCAGAAATATCTATAGAAGTCACTGCTCAGAATTTTTTACCTTACTTTTTCACAGTGGGTATTCATTAAATTTTCTACTGAAAAAAAATATTGGCATCATTAAAGTGAAAGAACCCTTAAGATATTGTGAGCTTGGAGCAGTGAGACTAATTGACTCCAAAGTCAATATTTATTTCCCCAAAATGTATGATGATCTAGCCTTCTCATTGAAAGATAAAGGATGCCTGGTATCATGATCTTGGGAAAAGTGTAGTTAACAACGTTTTGGATTTATATATGTGTGTGTGTGTGTGTGTGTGTGTGTGTGTATTATACACACACACACACACACACACACACATATATATATATATATATAATTTGGATTCTCATATATATATTATATTATACATATATGTACATATAATATAAATACATAATTTGTTTATGTACCTTTATTTTATTCATTTATGTATATGTGGTGCTGAGAATCAAACCCAGTGCCTCATACATGTGAGGCAAGTACTCTACCACTGAGCCACAACCCTAGCCCTAACATTTTGGGTTTTTGACAGTGATATTGTGTATTGTGTATTGTAAGAATTTTAAACCTGACTGTATCTCATACTCTTTCTGTCTTCTTCCAGAAGAAGAAACTGAGAACTAGGAAAAATTTCTAACTTTTCAGTGTCTCAAGACTTGTTAGTGGCAGGAATATTTAAAGAAATCTTCTATGGCACCCCAGCCAGAGTTAAGAGATTATTTATGAAAATATTCTGCTATACAAGTAATAATTGCTTATGCAAATTTTTAGAATTCCTTCTAACAGAGCTCAGTTCCTAACTCATTATATATCATACAATAACAATGTGTATTATGCCCAAATTTCAAATATATACTGAGCATCTATGTTTGCTTATGGAGCCAGAAAATATACTCTCTTATAATCATGAGATTTCATTTATTCTTTTTGTATTTTTGGAAAGCCAGGCTCGAAATAGCTAAAGGCTTTTTAAAAAATAGCTTTGTATGATGCTAAACCCAATTGTCGGTAGAAAAAAAATGAATTGTTTCTGCACCAATTCAGACTTTTGAATAATTTGAAAAAAAATTCAACATAGTATACCACTTCATTAACTATAGATGTTTTATTTACAAATATTTATTTATAAATATGTTTTATTTGCATGTTGATATGACTAAACTATTAATGAATGACCAACACTTCATTCCCTTTGCATGTGGATTTTGTTGAATATGATGAGATATATATCTTTATCAAATTATCTAAAGGGAAATATAGGAAATACCAACATTTCAAGGAAATCCCCAATTTAATCATCATGGACAAGGAAACTTTCCATTCCTTTGTTTTTGCTGGTTCCCCTTTTCCTTGAGCTTTTTCTTGTTCACTTCAGATAGCTAGTTTCTTAAAATTATCAAGTTGACATGAGTCCTAATTTAATAGTTGTGTGGGTTGAGTTTGTTTTATAGTCACGAGCTCTGAAACTTTGGAAGGAAAGAAGCTGGAAAGAAGATTAAGGATGTGCCGATTGTAGAATCAGAGAAGTGTGAAGGGATGGTGGCTATAAATTATGAGATCTTGAGATTTGAACAAACAGGAAAAGAAAAAGAGTAAGAACAAAAGAACCACTTCATCACTTCTTCCACATCATTGCTACTGCAATGATTGCTGTTTTTTTTTTCTTTTAATTTCATGGAAGTGCTAGGGGACAGTAAATGCCCCTTATAATATCTTCATATCAGTCCTCCATTCTCTGAAGGGAATAATTGAACTTTTCATAACTTAAGTCAAATTTAATGCAAAAAGCATTACAATTTTCCCTGAGTGTCTCCTTTCCCATCCTAACTTTTAAAACATTTGCTAATTTTAAATTTTTCTTTTGCTGAAATCTGCATCTAAAAGGCTGGCTTCAGAGTGCCAGGTGGTCAATTTGAAGCCACACAATCTGCTACTTGAACTTTTGATCAAATACATCAATGTTCATATACTCTAATTAAGTAAATTATATTATTTCTATGTTATATAGCATGCCTTATGCTCATATTCCTTTTACTGTACTAACTGCCCTACACTATTCCAAACTAAACTACTTTTTGTGAGGAGAACATGAAATTTTCTGGAGACTGGTGCAGACAGCTCAACAGAATGCAGACTAAGAAATCCATCAACAAATTTTTAATCTACCATCAAGTTCTTTTCTTTCAAGCAATACACTACTGCAAAATAATGACATTTGCCTTGAAGAAACATAAAAAAAAATAACTTCTATTCCTTAATCTAGGTTTCTTTACTTTCTTTTTCTTTGACTAAAGTTCTGTTTGGTAACCTCAACAACTTAAACATAATGTATTAAAATCTAATTTATAATTCCAAACACAGTCTTCCAATATCAAGAAATGAATATGTACATTTTTTTTTGCTTTAAGAACACTTTATGTCAGTTTTATGTATCAATTTAAAAAAAATACATATACTAATCTTTGTTTTCTAATAGTTTCATAATGATTTGCTTGGTGTTAAAGCCTTATTTAATATTTCAGAACTACCTAAAATTACTAATTTTATTTCATAGGTACCTACAGACAGTAGATACTCATATTATTGTTTAATTAAAATTTATTTTAATTAAATTGATTTTCAATTTAATCAAGAAACTGAAATAATCTAGAAATTAAACAAATAATAACAATGAATGAAGCAATCATAATAAATAATAAAGCAAGTAGTATCATAGTGTTTACTTTTTAAAATTTTTTTTGGTACCAGGAATTGAATCCAGGGGTGCTTAACCGCTGAAATATATTCCCAGCCACACCCTGCCTCTTCTTTATATTTTATTTTGAGACAGGGTCTTGCTAAGTTGGTCAGGGCCTCCGTAAGTTGTGAGGCTACCTTTGAACTTGCAATCCTCCTGCCTCAGCCTACTGAGCTGCTGGGATGACACCTGTGCATCATAGAGCCTGGCAGTGCTTATTCTTTGTCAGGGACTCATTTGTGTGTATTATATGTCAGCCAACTTTGTATGCAAACACATGTACTTATCTATATCTACATATCTATATAGATGGGTTGGTAAAATTAACTCATTTTCTAAAACCAATAAATAACTCATCAAAACAGTGCATTTGGGTTTTAAGGAAGTAAAAACACAAAATGTAGCAACAGTTAAATTCTATAGTTTTATGAAGATATCTTAGTCTATCAACCAGGGAGGGAGTTTGATTCTCCAAGATGAGTTATGGTTCAATGTACAGAAATATTTATGCTAGTATGTGTTTGTTTATTTTCTGGGGTCAATCCATATCTGACCAAACCCACAGCCATCCTGTGACCATATGAAGGGCACAGGAGAAAGAACATTCTGAGATTCAAAAGGAGTTTGAAATACACATGGCTTCAACAAGGATGGTACCATTTCAAAATAAGACTTTGTCTTGTTGTGGGAGAAAAGTCTCCTCCCAGCTGCTCCTGCACCACAGCTGAGCACAGGCTCAGAGGAAACTTGGAGACATTCTTGGCTAACATTCCACTGTAAACTAAAGGAGATTGTGGTTCTGCCCTCATTTCCTTCTCCTCACCTCCAAAAATTTTTAGGATGAATTATTTCTTTTTTTGTTAGCTCAGTTACTCTCAGAAAGTCATGTTCTCCAGATACTCCTGTCATCCAGATCTCTGTTCCTGTTGAATTATTTTAATTGTTTAATCTTTTCCAGTTTCCTTACTTTCTTTTTCCTACATTACACGTTAGAGTTAGAAGGTTGGTTTTTAAACATAAAATGTTTCTATTTTTTTTTTAATTCACACATCCTTCATGATTCCTCTGAATGATTGTAGTGGGAATCTGAGACCATGTAATTTCTAGTAAATATCTCTAGTAGGATATTTCTTTTCCTCATTCAAGTTTTAAACTCTAGGGTTTGCAGGTTAGATGTTTATCTTCCTTGCTTTCATTGCCCTTTTTACATTATGTATCCTCAATATTAAAAAAAAATCCAACAATTCAACTCTTTTGAGCTTCAGTCCTGAGATTTATAACCTCTACCACTGAGTTCACATTTCTCTGATGACATCCTGGTATCTCCTCCTCGGTTTTTGGTAGAATTAATAACTGGCCTTTTTTCCATGGCTACAATTTTAGAAATAGAATACTGCATCTCACACTGTGGCCTCACACTTGTGACCTTACCTACAGAAGCCAGTCTACCCCATTTCAACCCCCATTTTACAATCAGATCCTTCTGTTTATCCTAATATGGGAACATAGACTCCTATCCTTCCACTTTACCTACTAAATTAGTTCTCTTCTGCCAATATTCTACCTCATCTAGTTTGTGTGTTTGACCTCCAACACTTTCTTACCATCAGTAAACTTCCTCATATCCTGTCTTTCCTCTTTACTCAGGTTTGAATTTATGGTTTTCATTAAAATTACTATTTTGGAAATACCCTTGGATTTATTGTGCTGTTCTGTTTCAGCTCAACTTTCTACTTGTTAAACATATATACCAGTGTATCTAAAATGTGTTTATAAAAGTTTTTACAACTCTGCCTATAATCTACTTTTATTTTTCATGAGCACAGATCTCAAACACTCTCCACCAATTTTCTTTGTTTAAAAAAGACATTCTGTTACATATTTTCTCTTTCAATTTTTTCTTATCCCCCACCAAAACAAAAAGAAAGAAAAAGAAGAAAATCTCCCCAATCAAAAATTTGTTCCAGAGACCCATAAGAAGATACTTTAGAGAAAAATTGAAATAAAATCAACTGACAAAAATTTCCTAATTTTCACAGCATCAAAATACTAACAGATTAATTTTTGCTCTGATTTGTCACCAGTTACAACTGAAGATGAATCTTGGAACAATCAGTGAATTATTTTAACTTGAAATGATATGTGAAACATCCTGGAACACTGACCTCAGAAAAGTATGTAGAATGTGATAGGAGCAGTACAAAGCTTTGGTACTAACAGAATAAGTTATATGACTCATGACAAATGATTTGTAGTTTATCAATCAGGCAAAGGAAAAAGGGCATTCTAAGCATAAAATACAAAGTTCTAAAAATGAAAGAACCATATTCTTTAGCAAACGTAGGTTTATTGTTGTTAGATTAAAAGGAGTGTGTGTGTGTGTGTGTGTGTGTGTGCGCGCGCGTGCGCGCGCACGTGTGCAGAGAGAAAAGTAGAAATTCACAATTGATTTTTTTCTACTTCTGATATAAATTGCCTACATATTTAAAATGCACTGTTTCACCAGTGTAAGGAATCTATTTCAGGAGGTGAGTTTCTACTCCTGGGCAGAACTAGTCCTTCCTTCTCTAGCCCTATCTTGTTGAATGTGGTAAGGTTGGGTGACAAGTGCAAATATTATATCATCTTAGATGACAAGAACCTTCTTAGGCGCGCGCGCTCGCGCTCGCTCTCTCTCTCTCTCTCTCTCTCTCTCTCTCTCTCTCTCTCTCTCCCCCTCTCTATGCCAGCTAATGGCTTCTTACAATATCCTCAGAAAAAAAAGGTTAAAAGGCCATTTTTATTCCACAAGGAGGCTCCATGGCCCTTGTGCAAAGGTTTGTACATTTGCTTCTCAAGGGTAGTGAGATGTTGGCCACTGACAGAAGAAAAGAAAAAAAAAAGGGAAAAAATATATATAAAATGATAGAGAATACTAAAATACTTTCCAATGAAATATTACAGCTAATATTGAATTTGTACATTTACTTGCCAGATATTACACAAATGAGTGTGTCAATTATAGCATTTAATTTGTACAACAAAACGTTGGGTAGAAATTATTTGTATCCATATATTTTATTGTGTCTGAAATGACTGGGCTTAGGCTTAGTGTGTAACTTAATTAAGTACAAAGGAGATTTTTTTTTAGCTTAAGCAACTCTCTCTAAAGACAACACAACAAGGCAACTACACATCCTCTTACCTAAATAAAGAACTGATTAAGAACATTTAAATGAAAGTTTTTGCCTTTAGGAAACCTACATAAATGCTTACTTTAATAAATATTCTACTATTTCCATATATTTTTAAGGAAAATTTATTCGCACATGATTCTAAAGCAATTTAAAATATCTGACACTAATTATTCAATACAAACTAAGTTCTAATCTATATAATTACTTAATATAACTCTGAATAATTATTCAAAAATTAGGTTATTACTGATCATATAACTAATCAATGGAAATATAGGATACTATAAACTTAGGTTTGGTTGTTTTATGCACTCATGATGACAACTAATCAACAAATTTAATTGAACCATTATTAAATAAATGCCTGGCTATAAAATGCAAAATGCACCTCTTTTTTTTTCTATTTCCTTGTATAACATTCAACTTGTCTTTGCTGGGGATTGTGGAAATTATGAAGAGTATCATTTAAATATTACAAATTACATGTCTTGCTTATAAAGATAAGCTGTGCTTAAAAATTTCTTCAGAATTATTGGTATATTTGATTCAGAGCACACACAGATACATGTACAGGCAGATACCCAAATATTTCAGTTATCCATTTCCTGTAACATATCACTCCCAATTTGTGGTGGCTGGGGTTATCAGGGATTGAAATCAGGGGCGCTCCACCACTAAGCCATATCCCCAGCCCTGTTTTTTGTATTTTATTTAGAGACAGGGTCTCACTGAATTGCTTAGTGCCTTGCCATTGCTGAAGCTTGTTTTGAAATCCTGATCCTCCTGCCTCAGCCTCCTAAGTCCCTGGGATTACAAGCAGGTGCCCAATTTTTTTCTTAATTTTTTATTACTTATATAAATATTTATATAAAAATATTTTTATATATTTATATTATATATATAATTTTTTATTACTTGTATAAATATTTTTATATATTTTTATTTGTTCTTATAAGTTATACATGAATGTAGAATGTATTTTGACATATCGTACATACATGGAGTATAATGTCTCAGTCTTCAGATTGTACATGATTTAGAATTATACCGGTTGTATAACTATATATGCACATAGGATAGAAATGTCCAATTCATTCTACTATCTTTCCTATTCCAAGTCTCCCTCCTCACCCCAAAATTTGTGACTCAAAAAGTAATCTTTTTACAATGATTATGATTTGTGGATCCGGGATTCCAGCCTATTTTGATGGGCCATTCTTCTTCATCTGCTGCATGTGCTTCACTGGGCTGACTTGATGGTATTCACCTGGCAACTTGGCTAGGCCAGAGGTTCACAGGAGACTCCACTCACATGTCTGGGACACTGTTGAGGGTGACTGGAAGTCTGGTCTCCTTGAAACTGCTCTTCTCCTCAGTTTTTTGCTGGAGGTCTCCATGCATTGCCTCAGGAAGCAGAATCATACTTCTTATGTAACAGATCAGATTGGAAGAAAAAGTGTTCCATGAAAAAGGAGGTTGAAGATGCCCCTTTCTAGTCCTGGAAACTGTAACAGCATCACCTGGTATAGGTAGGTAAAGCAGGTCTAGTGACCATCTAGATTCAGGAGAAGGGAAAAGATCCATCTCTTCATATGTGATATGAAAGAATTTAGATTCAACTTAAATCCCCCAGGACAAACAAGAAGATGAGTAACACATTTGCAATCAGAATACATATTGTATGTTTTGATTCAATATATTTCTGCCTTGATTTTAAAAAATAATCTGAGCATTTGAACATGTATGAAATTCCATATAATATTATGGACTTTTCTTAATTTATTGAATATTCTTATTATATCGAAGTATGACTTTTTAATTTTTCTTTGTAGATATGAATTATTTTATTATTATAATTTAAAAGCATGAATTTCATTTAAAATTATTAATTTTACACATGGTCGCAAACTGTATTCATACAAACTACCGCATTATTCATTTTTAATGGAATTTTATTTAAACTAAGTTTTGTATGCACATTTTAATAAATTCAAAACTTTTTAAAATATTGGTATATACATCATATAACTTTTAAAAAACTTTCCAAAGATCTTTAGTGAAATCATATGTAATAGCTTCAAAAAATACAACTCTATCCTTCTTCCTCTAATTTTCTAAAGGAAGGAAATTATTTGGTTATCAACTAAGAGCAATGGCAGCTTCTGTAAATCACTTCAATTTATAGGCATCTTTTGACACTTATAAAGCAAAAAATATCTGCTAACAGCAGACCAGAACTACTTTATCCCGAGTAGTAAAATTAACATGCAGACCAATAAATGGAAATTTTAGTTACAATTCATTAATATGTTGTTAAGCATTTTTTTTTTTTAACTATCCATGTACAAGAGAGACAGCATCAGCTCCTGACAGCTGTCCCCTGTAACTTTCCGTAAACAGAAAATGAAGCAACATCCCACTCATTCTCTCTGGAAAGACAGCTTTCAGAGCTTTATGCAAATAACATGACCCTCTAGCTGTGGCACATTCTTCAAAAAGACACCTACCTTCAAAAGTGACAGCAAGTAATAATGTGACAAACGAGCATGCAGCCTGCACATGTGCCACATATTTCACCTAGAATCCTTGGATGTGATAAAATTAACGTGACCTCTATTGCCAAGGACGTTATAATCAATGCAAGAGTGACACAAAGGCGAGGTAGAGGGAGTGGGGGCTATGTCCTTATTTTGTAGTCTTTAGTTAATGCTTTTTAAAAATCAACTTGCCTTTTTATTTTTATTTCATTTGGTCTGAGATACACTTAGACAATTTCTATTGTCTTCCTTACAAGAAAAAATCAGCATGTTTGCTGAGAGACAAGAAGAAAGAGAGGTCACATATAATGTGCTTGAGTAATTAGATTGTAGGTAAGTAATATAAAACTTTAATGAATATTGATATTGGGATTAAAGGTCTTAGCTTATTGTTAGTATAGCCTGAGATATATTTTGCAAAGTGTAAAATTAATTTTACATTTAATTTTTTCTCCTTTATAGGGAGAAGACAATCCATATTTTTATTGATGAAAGATGTATGCAAAAAACTACAATATTTCCACTGACTTTCCAAAATAGGTACTATATAAATGTATTATTTTTAGTGTACTCATACACATCAATGTGAGAGGCATCTCATCAGAGCTTTATTGTATCTTAAATTGTAGTGATAAAATTAAAGAAAATAAAAACGTGACATTCCATTATTTGCCTTGATAGATCTTGGCAAAAATTAAAAGTCCTAAACAAAAATAATCTTGATTGCATCAACTGAGATCTGTGCCACCAACTGGCATGGACATCTATATGCAGTTATATTAAAATTAGGTGTTTGCTTATAATTTTTTTGAAGACACAGAACAAAACTGTATCTTTAATAATTTATATTTGGTGTTCATAGTTATTTAAGATGTTGAAAATAAAGAACTAACAAACAATATGATATATTTTTAATAATGGGGTGGAAAAATGTTTGAGTTTATCAGAACATAAAAATACTCTCAAAACACAGACCAAAAATTATGTTACCCAGGTTCAAAAATTTCTCCCCTATTTTTATATTTGTTGAATATATTCATACAGTCAATTTGTATATATGTATGTGTGTGTGTATATATATATATATATATATATATATACTTATATGTATTTGAATATACATATATGTATATGTTTTTAACAGAAAGAGTCATGCGTTTAAAACTATTAAAATAACAACATCATCCACTTCAAGAAAATAAATTTTCCATTCCAACACTTCAAGAAAATTAATTTTTAATATTACATCAAAAGTTCAATTAGTCTTTGAAGTTATAAATAAAAATATAAAAATGAAATTAAAATGTATCCTTTATATTACAAAGAAGCTAAATCTATTCATGTGTTCCTAATTACACATATAAATGGTATGGACATAGTAAGCAGTTTTCTCATTTTGTAATCCTATTAATGTTTGTAAAATGTGAGATTTCTCAATTATTTAGAAGCACAAATATTTATAGATGTTTCATTATTAAATATGACAAACATGAATCTGATATGTTTGCTAAGATTAAATTTATTTTTATCAAACTTTTTCATGCAAAATTATTAAGGATCCACTGGTTCTTTATAACTTACATAAAGAAAAGTTGTTTTCTGTTTTCTTCCAGTCATGTATCCTGCATCCCAGAGGCAAATGGTATTGATTGCATTAGCTTTCTATTTGGGCATTAAACTTTTGGCCCTAATTAATATTTTAATATTTCTACTTCTTGCTCTTTCAATGTTAGTCAATTTTCTATTATTCAAAGTTGTAAGAATGATAATATAAGTTCCTTTTTCACATCCACATGTGTGAAATATGTGCAAAAATCCTGAAATATGTGCAAAAATCTCTGCCATATCTTCCAAAGAAATTTGCATTATATTTTTTATGGTAAATATATGGTTTTTATAATGTCTATATAGACAGCTAATTCACTATTATTCACTACATAATCATTGTTCTGCAATGGATTTCTCATCTTAGTATATGTTCTAGTGTGCATTTGTAGTCATTGAGTTAATTCTATTTTTATTTTAATGCTTATTTAGTTTGCTATGTACTCATTTTAAAATCTCTGTGTGATAGCTTTGGCAGAAGTAAAACATGCATATGAGGCAATTCTGTATCCAGGAAAATCTGTAGGACAAAATGCTACCCTATCTGTCATGGAAGTGATTCAATGTAATAATCCTGCCACCCGATGACTGGCTGACTACCCAGGACAATGATGCCACATTGTGGTCTCAGTGTTGATCTTTGCTACTAGCAGATTAGACAGTAGCATTGGTGAGTGGAAGTCTATGTAATTGGACTATGCATAAGCTTTTGTTATGCAGTCATTACAATTTTACTCAAGTCCTTTGTTCTTTAGGCAAAGACAAAAGAATTTTAGGAAAGAAGCTGATTGGTAGCCCCAGAATAGATCATTCTTCCTTCACGGTGATATTCTGCACTACATTACTTTGACCAAGGAACTCACTTCATAGTCAAGGAAGCACAGCAATGGACACAGGTTTATGAAATGCATTGTTCTTATCACATTCTCCACTAGCCTGAAGTAGATTAACAGTGGAATGGTCTTCTGAAGAGTCGCTTGCAGCAATATATTGGTGACAGTATCTTCTAGGGTTAAAGCAAGGTTCTTCAGGAGAATGTATATACTATGAATTAGTGATTAATATATGTCATTATTTCTGTGAGAACCATTTCTTCCTCAGAAACTAAGAGGAAGAAATGGAAGTGGCACTACTCACCATTACCCTTTTGACTCACTGGAAAAATTTTTGCTTCCCATTTATGTGACTCTATGCTTTGCTGGTCTATATCTATTTTTCCTTATAAACTATATTGTTCTGCCTTTTTAAACTTTTGTTAGCTTTGTTATATCTTTATTTGTTCTTATTAATTATGTACATGATAGAATGTATTTTGGCATATTGTACATATATAGAATATGACTTCTCATTCTTCTGGTTGTAGATAATGTAAACTTACATTGGTTGTGTAATCACATAGGATAATAATGTCTGATTCATTCTATTATCTTCCTATTCCCATTCCCCCTTCTTTTCCTTCATTCACTCTACTTCTATTGTTCTGCCTTTAATGGTTAAGTCTAATGGATTTTAAGTATGTATGAGATTATGTCTTTAGAAGAAAATAATTTCCAAAGTAATTTGTTCTTATATTTATTTTAATATTAACCCATACATTAAGGAGCAGTACATTTTACATATTTCATATCTAACATTTTATTTGATCCTTAACAAGAGGTTAATATTTTTCATCAAATTTGCCAAGGTTTTGGCCATTATTTTTTCAAATATTTTTCTGCCTTCTTCTCTCTACTCTTTCTGGGATTCTCTTTCTACAATGAAGAGGTATTTATATGTCTTTCAGGTTCTGTTCAATTTTCATAATTTATTTTCTCCTTCCTCAGAATAAACAACTCAACTGACCCATTTTTAATTTCACTAATTCTTTCTTCAGTCAACTCAAATTTGTTGTTGAGCCCTATGGTAAATTTTATACTTCATTTATAATCTTAAGTTCCAAAATTTCTGTTTTTGTACTTTTTGATATTCCCCAATTAATGATATATTGTTATCATACTTTACATTTTATTACTTGGAAAATGGTTTCCTTTAACTCCTTAATGTATTGTAAAAACTACTTTAAAATTTATGTATAGTGAATCTGTCATTCAAGTTCCCTGGGACAATTATATTGATTTGTTTTCTATGTCATGGCAATTCTTTCATGCTTCTTTTTGGAATTTGTATTTTTAATAAAATCTGGACATTTTACTTAATATAAAGAATCAGCTCTGGATAGAAGATGGCTATCCTCTTCAGGATTTGTTGTTTTTGTAATGGTGTTTTGTGTAACATTGCCAATGCTTGTATTTACGATATCTCGTTTTGTTGTTTATGGTGTTGTAATTGGTATTTTATTAATTTTTTTCCTGTGTGTGTGAATTTCTTGGAGTAATTTTTAAAAATTTGCTTCCATTATAGCTTTTGGTCATTTAATGTACTGCTTGGGTAACTAAGTGATCAGGTCTTTCTCCCAGAGCTGTAAGACAGGCCACCTAGTGACAATATTCTGAAACTGGGAACTTTTATTAATTCCATCACTGGTTTGTCACATTTGGTGGTTTTAAGGCTTGTGCTTCATAAATAACTGTATTTTCACTGTTGGTGGTTTTCAAGGATACTATTAAGTGGGAAAAGAAAGAGGGTTAGGGCTAGGAGATTAAACAGTGCTCCTTTTCCTTTCATTGCAGTCTCTTCAAACTTGGCTTTAAGAAGAAGGTTTCCTGGTTGATAGCAATTGTAATAAGAGTTTAAGCTGGACCCCATGTATATGTTAAGGTTTTTCCCCCTCTCCACATCTAAACTTGAGGTAAAGACAAAGTTTCTTGGCATTGCCCTGAGATAAATAATCTCTCTCTCTCTCTCTCTCTCTCTCTCTCTCTCTCTCTCTCTCTCTCTCTCTCTCTCTGTCTCTCTCTCTCACACACACACACACACACACACACACACACACACACACACACACCTCCCACACCCACATGCATACACACACACCTATACTTGTGGTGAAAACAAATCTTCTTAATACTCTTCTGAAATCATAGATGGTAATTATTTTAGTTTTACTTCACTCAGGGGATCACCTTTTTTGTAGGAAGCTCATTTCAAACTTACTGTTTATAGACCCAAAGTATTGAAGCTGTCCACTCAGACTATAACATTTAGCTTTTTTTATTATTATTATTCAATGGGAATACTGCTTCTAAATTTTGGTCATCCTTGCTGTAGCTTTCTGTCTTTGAACTGAGATACATACTGGAATTATTACTGATATCATTATATGTATCCCACAATAGAGTGTGCAATACTGGGGTATCCTTATAGCCTTTGTCCTCATACTACAGGCTTTGTTTTTAATTCAAAGTTTAATTTTTCTTTTACCACTCTAATTTACTTCATTATCTGCCCATATTTCTATATATTTAATTAGGTTTACCTGTGGGAATATTTATCTACTCATGACTTGACAGCTTTTTCAATTTTATTTTTTGGCACTCTTTCACATATACTCTGCAGTTCTCTTTCTTCATGTTGTTCTCTCTTACAATTTCAAGAAACGTCTTGCTTTTCCCTTTTTATCCTTTTGAAATCCTATGCCTTTATGAACTATTGATAAGCTAGATATAATGCCTTTATATTTTTCCAAACAATATAAAGGTTCTTGTATCTTATTAAATGGAGGAGTTGTTTAATTACTTTTAATTTGTATTTTTTATTTTTTTATATTGTATTTTGTTTTCAGTGTGAATCAATTTCTGATTTATTTCACACACTGAATATATATATATATATATATATATATATATATATATATATATTATATTTGTATTATATATTTTATATATATTTGGTTTTGTTGTTTTTTAATTTTTTTAAATTTATATATGATAGCAGAATGCATTACAATTCTTATTACATATATAGAGCACAATTTTTTATATCTCTAGTTGTATACTTAGTATATTCACACCAATTCGTGTCTTCATACATATACTTTGGATTATAATGATCATCACATTGCACCATCATTAATTACTCCATGCCCCCTCCCTTCCCTCCAACCCCTCTGCCCTATCTAGAGTTTATCTATTTCTCCTATCCTCTCTCTCCCTATCCCACTATGAATCAGCCTCCTTGTATCAAAGAAAACATTCAGCATTTGTTTTTTGGGGATTGGCTAACTTCACTTAGCATTATCTTCTCTAATTCCATCCATTTACCTGCAAATGCCATGATTTTATTCTCTTTTATTGCTGAGTAATATTTCTTTGTTTATATATGCCACATTTTTTAATCCATTTATCTATTGAAGGGTATCTAGGTTGTTTTCACAGTTTAGCTATTGCGAATTGTGCTGCTATAAACATTGATGTGGCTGTGTCCCTGTAGTATGCTGATTTTAAGTCCTTTGGGTATAGACCAAGGAAAGGGATAGCTGGGACAAATGGTGGTTCCATTTCCAAGTTTCCAAGAAATCTCCATACTGCTTTCCATATTGGCTTCACCAATTTGCAGTCCCACCAGTAGTGTATGAGTGTACCTTTATCCCCACATCCTCGCCAACACTTATTGTTGTTTGTATGCATAATAGCTGCCATTTTGAATGGAGTGAGATGAAATCTTAGAGTGGTTTTGATTTGCATTTCTCTAGTTGCTAGTGATGATTTACATTTTTTCATGTATTTGTTGATTGATTGTTCATCATCTTCTGAGAAGTGTCTCTTCAGGTCTTGGCCCATTTATTGTTTGAGTTATTTGATTTTTGTTGTCTAACTTTTGAGTTGTTTATACACCCAAGAGATTAGTGCTCTATCTGATGTGTGAGGGGTAAAGATTTGCTCCCAAGATGTAGGCTCTCTATTCACCTCATTGATTGTTTCTGTTGCTGAGAAGAAGCTTTTTGATTTGAATCCATCCCATTTATTGATTCTTGATTTTAATTATTATGCCACAGGAATCTTTTTAAGGAAGTTGGGGCCCATGTTATGGAAATTAGGGCCTACTTTTTCTTCTATTAAGTACAGGGTCTCTGGTTGTATTCCTAATTCCTTGGTCCATTTTGAATTGAGTTTTTTGCATGGTGAGAAATAAGGGAGGTTTAATCTCATTTTGTTGCATATGAATTTCCAGTTTTCTCAGCACCATTTGTTGAAGAGGCTACCTTTTCTCCAATGCATGTTTTTGGCACATTTGTCTAATATAAGATAATTGTAGTTTTGTGGGTTAGTCTCTGTGTCCTCTATTCTGTACCATTGGTCTACCAGTCTGTTTTGGTGCCAAAACCATACTGTTTTTGTTACTATTGTGCTGTAGTATAGTTTAAGGTCTGGTATAGTGATGCCTCCTGCTTTACTCTTTCTGCTAAGAATTGCTTTACCTATTATGGGACTCTTATTTTTCCAGATGAACTTCATGACTCCTTTTTCCATTTCTATGGGGAATGCCATTGGAATTTTGACCAGAATCACATTAAATTTGTATAGTGCTTTTGGTAGTATGGACATTTTGATAATATTAATTCTGCCTATCCAAGAGCAAGGTAGATCTTTCCATCTTCTAAGGTCTTTGATTTCTTTATTTAGGGTTCTGTAGTTTTCATCATATAGGTCTTTCACCTCTTTCGTCAAGTTGATTCCAAAGTACTTTAATTTTTTTGAGGCTATTGTAAATGGGGTAATTTTCCACATTTCCCTTTCTGAGGATTTGACACTGATATTCAGAAATGACTTTGATTTATGGGTGTTGGTTTTATATCCTGCTACTTTTCTGAATTCATTTACTAGTTCTAGGAGTTTTCTGGTGGAATTTTGAATGATCCAATCAGTGCATAGTAAAGTTTATGATTCATAAATTTGAGAATATAGAGCACAAAATACCTACTGATTCATTATTTATTGGAAAATTTATGTTTTCCATTGAGATTTTTTGCTTATAATTCATTTGCCTTTACACAGTAAACATGCAAGCATCCAAAGTACTATTTATGAAAACAAAACAAAAGTTAAAAGTGGTCAAAAGGCATTCTTTACATATTTTGAGTTCTTTTAAGAAGACTTGATGTCATATATACAATGAATGACCAAATGCATACAAGAAAAAAAATTTTGATATGATAACTAAATTTTTATGGAAAGAATGATTCAGACTGAAAAAAACAAATTTTCACATGAGGCTTGTAGTTTGAAGTAATGACTAACTTTCTAATCAGCTAAGAGCCAGGTAAATAATTTGTGACAAGACTAGACTTAGAGTTATAATCTACACATGCAGAAAAAAGTGTATGTCTAATTTAAAATTTTCATTTTTTATGATTTTAAAACAAGATTCACCAAAATATTTTTTTGTTAAAAAAATTAAATTTTTTCTAAAGTAATCATATCTAACAACATGCCATATAATTGTTACTATTATGGAGTCTATGTATTCTGTTCGCAAAATGTAACATATAGTTATTTATTTTCTAATTAACTTTCAACATTACTAATATTTTAAAATATATTAATATTTGTGCAAATGATTTCAATGATTCCACATCATTAAATACATAATTTTCAATTTATATATGAGCCATACTATGATTTGCTTCTTTTAATTATTGGATAACTTGGTTATAATAATTACTTTTTAAATTTTTGTATTCTAATTTGTTATATATGACAGCAAAATGCATTATAATTAATATTACCTGTATAGAGCACACTTTTTCATATCTTTGGTTGTATACAAAGTATATTCACACCATTCGTGTTTTCATACATGTACTTAGGGTAATGATGTCGTCTCATTCGACCATTGTTTTTACACCCTTTGACCCCTCCCTTCCCCAAACTCCCCTCTGCCCTATCTAGAGGTCATCTATTTCTTCCATGCTCCCTCTTCCAACCCCAGTATGAATCAGCTTCCGTATCAGGGAAAACATTTTGCATTTTTTTGGGGATTGGCTAACTTCACTTAGCTTTATATTCTCCAGCTCCATCTATTTACCTGCAAATGCCTTATTTTTATTATTGGATAATTTTGTTATAATAATTGTGTTTTAATATCATTTGGTTATTAATTTATACATATAACTCACATGGTATACAAATGTATATGTACATTATATGTTTGCTTATCTCTACAGAAATTTTGAACTTATTGAAGTATGTGGCATGTATTCTATGTCCCATAGTGTTGTGCTACATATCTGCATTTATAATGTATTGTTATTAATTTATTTTTTTATAAAAAAAACTTTCCATAAATTTAACATTTTATTGCAGGTTTCAAAAACAGTAGTTATGTTTTTCAATCCTACTATTTTATTCTACAGTACATTGCTTTAATTCTAATTTTATTCTATTTTTTTTCAACCAACTAATTTATATTTTGATATGTGTTATCAGATGATATTACCACAAACATATTTTAGACATAATGCCTCACCTTTCTATTTTGTATTCATTAAGTAATACATACTTACTAATATTTGTACACATGAAATTCAATCTTACAGTAAGTGATTGTATACTTTTTTTAATATTTAGTTTTTAGTTATAGTTGGGCACAGTAGCTTTAATTAATTAATTAATTAATTAATTAATTAATTAATTTATGTGGTGCTGAGGATCAAACACAGGGCCTCACATGTGCTAGGCGAGTGCTCTACCTGCTGAGCCACAACCCCAGCCCCAATGATTATATAATCTTTTACTGTGTTACTTAGAGAGGAAGATAAATCATGCCAGGTGTGGTGTCACATGCCTGTAATGCCAGTGGCTTGAGAGGTTTGTCAGGAAGATTGCAGATTCAAAGCCAGAGGCAGCAATTTTAGCAAGATTGTAACCAATACAGTGAGACTCTGTCTCAAAATAAAAAAATAAAAAAACTGGGGATGTGGCTCAGGGATTAAACACTCTTGGCACTCCCTGGCACCAAAGGGAAAAAACAAAAGGAAGAATGATCATTGAAGATTAGAATTAAAGATCAAAGTTCAAATAAAAGGCTTTTAAAATATTCTACTTTATATAGTACTGAGTTAAAAGGAAAACTTGCAGATATATAACCTTTTAATATAATTGTTTTTATTTATTCCAATTCTTAACATTTATTATTATTATTATTATTATTATTATTATTATTATTATTATGGGTAGTGGGAATTGAACTCAGGGGCACTCAACAACGGAACCACATCCCCAGCCCAATTTTGTATTTTTATTTAGACACCTGGTCTCACTGAGTTTTGCTTAGTGCCTTGCTAAGTTGCTGAGGCTGGCTTTAAACTTGTTATTCTCTTGTCTCAGCCTCCTGAGCTGCTGGGATTACAGCTGTGTGCCACAGTGCCCGGCAACATGTATTAATTTTTATAATTGCCTAATATATATTCAAAGATGCAGATTTAATATAACAAAAATGACTTTTCAACTGATACATTTGAATTATGTAAGATTGAAGAGTTCAATTTATACAAAAATAGGAGAGAAGTCTAATTGTATGTAAGACAAGTAATTTGCATTTAATATGTCATTCCACCAAAGCACACAGAAAATATGTAAAAATGTATAGTTATAATTTTTCTAGTTACTTTTGGAATAATTGTTAGTTTTCCATGGTTATACACATTACACACACACACACACACACACACACACACACACACACACTAAGCTGTATTAAAGTAAACTGAGAAACAAATTATTAAGAAAAAAAATAGAAAGAAAAGCAAATTATCACTATCAGGTACAACATTTCCTAATCAAAAAGTAACCTTTCTGGGGGTTGTGTATGCAGCTCAATAGTAAAGCACCTGTCTATCATGTATGATTCCCTGGGTTTTATTCCTGTACTCCCACAAAAAAAGAGGTAACCATTTCAATCAGGATCTTATATTTTCTTCCAAATTTCTGGTGATCATCTGTACATTTGTAAATATGTTACCATGTGGGCAGGGAAGAGGATGCATGGGTGTGTAACTGACAGTGTGATAAATTCACATTTTGTTCTGTCTTACCACTACTTGAATACTATTTTTTTAATTAGCTGTGATTTACTGAAAGACTATGTAGGGTTACAATTTATTAAGTTTATAATAAAATAAGGTTATACTGAAATAATTTATTATATCTAACGGTTCTACATAGCTACATTTTTGAAATATTTATCAGACAATTTATAACAATTTTAAATAAATATTTTCTACTCTTTGCAGGTTTGTATATAAGATAAAATTTTAGACACAATATAAACAAGCATTTCTTCAGAAATGCTGAAAAAATAAATAAATTAAATTATCCTAAGATATTTAATACATTTTACTATAACCAAAAATGCATGATAACAGCTGTTTTTACATCATCACCAACGGAATGTTCTTAAATCCTTAAAATTTTATTCATTGCCAATGAAATGAATTAAATCTAAATTATCATAATTTTAATTTGCATATTTTAAATTATGAATTTGGGAATGTTTTCAAATGAGTAAGAGAGTAAGTCATTTAATTACTTTTCTATCCTAATTATAAAACAAAATAATTATAGTTACTTAGTTACATAAAATACATACACATTTATTTATATAGACCTATAGTGGGTAATATGTATATATTACCAATGTAGAAAAATTTATTATATTGACAATAATTTTAAAACTTTGGAATAAATGTATTGGTTATAAATATTTTCACAGTTAATTACACTAAAAGTTATAGATGCATTATTGCCAAATTAATGCTCTTTTTAAGACCTACTTTTTAATTGGGGGGAACTGGGTCTCAGTATGTTGCTTGGGCTGGCTGTAAGCACTTGTGCTCATGTCTCAACCTCCCTAGTAGCTGGTATTAGCACACAAGCTGCCATACCCAGCCAAACCTGTTCCTTTAAATATATTTGAAGTTATTTGAACTTTTATAATAAGCTTTAATTTTTTTAAAATTGTAAGTGGATACAATACCTTTATTTTATTTATTTATATGTGGTGCTGAGGATGGAACCCAGGGTCTCACATGTGCTAGGTGAGCTCTCTACCACTGAGCCACAATCCAAGCACAATTTCTATAAATTTTTAATACTAATATAATGTCTTCTTTGTTTTTTCATAACCTATCGTTTTAGCTATAAGTAAACAACCTTATGCAATAAATTTTATTTTTAATATTAACATAGAAAATATCTTTTAAAATAATTAAATAATTCAATTGACAAATATCACATATATTTATGCATTAGATATTAAAACAATGGCCAATATTTTCTTTACACAGTCAAGATTTGACTCATAACAAATTTATATTTTCCAATATAAATATTCTGGGTGGAAAGGATACAATCAGAAATAGGTAACTATATATTTTACTTGATGCCAGTCAGAGTGATGTGTTTATATTTTTAAAAAGCATCTCTCTTACACAACAAAAGACTTTAGAAGTTCAAATAATTTGCTCAAGACATCCAGAGGACCTATGTGACTGACATTAAATTTTATTTTATGATAATTCTCTGAATTAACAATTTAATCAATTTCATCACTTATTAGTTGTATTGAATTATTCATACTCTATCTAGTTCCATTTTAATATATATCATATGACTTATTTTGGGTTTTGAAGTGAAAATAATACAAATAACTCTCATTAGGGAATTTTTATACAGTATAATTTGCCTATAGGATGATATGATGGAGATAATGTCAAGGGAGCTAAGTTAGAGTAGGGCAGATCACCACCTAGATTTGACCATCTAACATGAAAAATTCAAATGCTCCTTTGATATGTTTAGTTGCATGTTTATTACATAGTACTTCACTAAAAGAAAATTATTATTCCAAAAAGCTACTCAGTTAAAAATAATTTTTGTGACAGTTTAATCCTACTACAATTTGTGACAAAATAAATATAGCACATTCACTATAACCCAACTTCTCAGGAATTTTACTAATGGTCCATTTAATGTTCCATTGAGGTGAACATTTGTACTGCAGGGAAGCTGGCAGCCACAATTAACAAAGCAAGCTGTCAAAGTTGACAATAGCTACTTTATTTCAAGAAGGCATTCAAGCAGATTTTTACTATTTGTAAATTGGACATAAAAATTCCACAAAATTATATAGCAACACAACTAAGGATGAAATTCCCTATTATAATGTAGATGGTAGAACCAATGTCATTCATTCCTGAAGTTTTAATGATACAATTTAATAGAACGACTTGAGATAGAGGTGTAAAAAGGTGAACATGTAAGACCATTGTTACTGTCAGCAATAAAGTAGATACAAATAGCATCTTGTTTTCTTTTTGACCATTAAATTAACTATTTCTTTCTCAGTTATTTCTTGGTGATGCCATTTGTTTGGCTCTAAAATTTGTGGAATTATTGACTATTAAAGTCATAAAACCAAGAATGGACAATGGTACCATAAAATGATTACTTGTCTACCAGCCTCAGAAGGTGACACTGCTTCAGTGTCATTTTGTTTTCATAATTCAACATTTGCAAGTTTTTTTTCATTGAATCCCAAGGTGAAATACTTGACTCATCCTCATCATGTTTTTTAATAAGTTCTGATTTAATACTTAAAACTATTTAGAGAGGACTTTGAAAAATTCATACAACATCTATACTCTGAAAATAAATAAAATGATTTTAGTATATATTGTTTTTGTAATTTTTTTCTCATAATATAAGAGATAAGTAGTTTGCGGTATGTGAGTTAGTGTCTATATTCACTCATTAATGTACATCATGTCCAATTTTAAATAAGAAAATCAAAATAGCTTTCCCAAGAGATTTGACCACAGATTTAGTCAAGTTGTAAAATTCAATATTTAAATTAGACTTGATTTCAAAGTTTGAAGAAATAAAACACAAGTTTGCATATCAATTAATTTATCTTAAGAAACATGTGGTCTCTTAAGAAACAGTGGAATTTATCAAATGCAGCATCAATTTCTATCAAAATGACTGTGGTTATTTTTTATATGTTAAATTCTCATATTAACTATTTAAAAGAGAAAAATCCTCTCTCTCCAAAACACCTTATCTGTGTATATATATATATATATATATATATATATACACACAGATATCCTCATAGTAACACAGCACCTCTTACCTATTAGTATGATTAATGCAATAACAAAAGAATGATGGCACTAAATATAGGCAAGCATGTAGAACAATTGAAGGGCTCATAAAACAATGGTAAAATTGTAGACTGGTACAAAAATTTAGGGGAAACTCTGGCTATTGTTATGAAGTTTTCCCATAATAACCCTATATCCCACCACTTCCACACTATACAAATGAGTAAATATCCATAAATGCTTATATAACATTAATCTCTACTACTTTATTAATATTTGCCAAAATATAGAAACAACCTAGTTGTTTATCAAATGCCTATACAAAGTGCAACATGTTCTTACAACCAAACCATTTAGTCATAAAAGAAATAAAAGCATGCTAATATACATAACAACATGAGTAAATATGGGAAATGTAAAGCTGAGTGATCCGTACACACACACACACACACACACCTCCTTCTAAGAGGTGAGGATTGATTGAAGGGGCATTAAATAACTTTCAGAGATTAGAATAACTGTGTACTTCTTGATTAAGTTTGGACTAATCTTTTTATTTAAATGCATGTTTATACACTGGGGGGAAATGTTTTGATGTCTATAATTTTTCAATGAAAACTAAGAGAGATTGGTGGATAAATAGAAGGATAGGTGGAATGTGTGGGGTGGAATAATCATAGTAAAATTAAACGTGTAGAATATAGATGATGAATTGATGTAAAATTATTTCAACTACTTGATGATTGAAATTTTAAATAACAGAATGTCCAAATGAGAAGAAAATGTGAGTCATTTGTAATACCCAAGTGTCATTGTTGCCTTTATTTTAAATTCATAATCTGAAAGTATCACTATAAAATAATGAAACAGATGAGGGAAGGGGAAACCCTTAAAAGTAGTTACATGCTGTAGCATAATATTGTGATTTGTTTTTTATTTATTTTAATGTTTTGTTTCTATATATCACATCTATTTATATATTTTTGTATTTTTTAATATTCCCTTTTATTTTTTCTAGCTATTATAAGGTATTACTTATTATAGTTTTCAATCTAGTTAATTTTCATTTCTGAAATCAACATTTTTGTTATATCCTTAATTTCCTCTGCATTCTGCATTTTGTACATTTGCCATTTTTATCATTTCTAATGTTTTTCTTTTAGCTAATTTTGTTTTTGTTAATGAACAGGTTTTCTGACAGTTTCATTGTCTGAAATACTGTCATTCATATTTTTTGTTTTACCTAATCAATTCATGATAGATTCTATAATGATCCTTTTCTATCACTTATTTTGATGTGAAAGTGTATTTTCTGATTTGGGGTGGGAAAGAGTGGCTTTTAATACTTTCTATAGAATCTTGGATTTAGAATTTTTCTTTGGCTCTTTTTACAGGATCAAAATTTATGACCACTTTGTTTTTGAGAACTCTTAGTTCTCTTCTCATTCCCATACTCACCCACAGAATGATATTCTAAGTTGTTTAAATTGAAATCAATTTAATTGATACATAAAGTCACAAAAACTGTACACATTTATAGGGTATCATATGGTGTCTCAATACATGTATCATTACTCTGTACCCTTTTTTTTGTACATATGTTTTTGAAACTCATTACTATTTCTAATGGTTTCTCAATGCAGTAAGAAATGTGTTCTGGAAGTGAGCTGATGTTGATTCATCATGAAATTTCATAGGCTCTAGACCTTTAAAACCAATTCATTTCTTACTATGGACCCTTGCATGGCTAGTCCTGGATTGGAGTAATCAGCTTTGGCTGATTTTGGCTGTGTAAATAGGCTTACTACATTTTCCATTGAGTACATGGTCAATCTGTGTGATTCATCTCTCCTTCAGGTGCCTGTGCAACTCTGCATCTTCTTTTCACACTCCTCACAAATTAAAATGTCATGGGAGTTCTGTACCTTTCTGTTGAATGACCTCATTCAAATGTCCATAAAAATAGCTCTGCAAGCTGGGTGCAGTGGCCCATGCCTGTAATCACAGTAGTTTAGGAGGCTGAGGAAGGAGGATTGTGAGTTCAAAGCCAGCCTCAGCAAAAATGAGGAACTAAGAAACTCAGTGGGACCCTATCTGTAAATAAAATAAAAAATAAGGCTGGGGATGTGGCTCAGTGACTGAATACCCCTGAGTTCAATCCTTGGTTCTGTCCAACAAAAAAAGAAAAGAAATAGCTTTGCAACTATTTTGTTGTAAATATTGCCCATGAATTTCTTTTTTTCTTTTTTTTTTAAGAGAGAGAGAGAGAGATAATTTTTTAATATTTATTTTCTAGTTTTTGGCGGACACAACATCTTTGTTTGTATGTGGTCCTGAGGATCAAACCTGGGCTGAACGCATGCCAGGCGAGCACGCTACCGCTTGAGCCACATCCCCAGCCCATGAATTCCTGATTTGCTGTTTAAGATGTTATTCTTACTAGAAGATTAAAGATTTTTAGTACTATAATGTAACAGCTACCATCACTATCTATGTTTCCTTCTTTTTTTTTTTTTTTTGTCATCTTAGGGATTGAACCCTCATGAACTCAGTCACTGAGCTACATCCCAATCCCCCACCACTGTCTTTTTTTCCAATAATTTTATATTCATATTTTGTATTTCATATTATAATAATATGGTTTATGTTTATGTATTTAAATTTTTAATTTATCTCTTGTAGGCTTTATTCTTCTCTGCAACATATTCCCTTATATTTACATAAATGAACAGTGCAATTATAAAATGCATGCTATTGCTATAGTCCACACACAGAATAAAGAAGATATACATTTTCAAATTGTTTATTTCTAATTTTTTAATGAATTTTATTCTTTCTTCATTTTCTTCTTCTTCTTTTTTTTTTCTTTTTTGTTCATGGTACTGGTGATTAAACCTACGACTTAGTGCATGTGAGGCAAGCACTCTGTTATGGAGCCACATCCTTAGCCCAAGCACATTTCAGTCCCAAACATATTTAATATGGTATCCTGGTCAAATTAGTCAATTATATTAGCCAATGAGGAAAAACAAAAACAAAAATTTTTCAAGATTCCATTTCATTTTATACTTTATAAATGAATCATAGATTAGTAGTGACCTATGAATTAAAATTTCAACCTAACTTTGTACCAAAGTAAGTTACTATTCAATACAAGATCTTTGTTTCTTTATGTAACAAATCTTCGTTGCAAAGATCTGTTTGGCTATAAGGTGTCCTCCCAAAAAACTCATGCATTAATATAGGAATATTCTAATTTGAAATGATTAGATTAAGAGAGTTGTAGCTTGACTAAATTATGAATCCATTTCATAAATTTAAAAGACTACTGGTAGATTCATAATTTGAAAAGACTACTCTTCGGGGTGCCAACTGTAGGCAAGTAAGGTGTGGGAAGGGGGAAGTATAATACTGGAACATGCCTTTGGAGATTACATATTTATTACATATTCTGTCCTTGGTGCCTCACTTAACCTCTCTGCTTCCTCTTGTCTGTCATGGCAGCTTTATTCTGCCTTGCCTCTCCATCTTGATGTTTAGTGTCATATCAGGCACAAGAGAATTCAAGTCTATTGACCATGGACTGAGACTTCTGAAACCGTAATTTCTGAATAAACTTTTTCTCCTCAAAGTTGTCTTTGTCAGGTATTTAGGTCACAAAAACATAAAGCTTACTGATAACACCTATTTTATTTTTTTCCAAAATCATATATTTGTCTGTGTTTATTTTTTATTTTATTTCTTCTTTCTTGTGTATGTGCTGTCCATAAAGTAAGTAGTCAGTAAAAAGAAGATGTGATACTTCTGAAAAATTCATAAGAACTTAACAACTTAGTATATCAGTGTAGTCTTTAAATATTGAAAATGAATAGAGCAATGTTCAATGTTCAGATGCATGTACATAGTGAATTTTTGACTACAGTCAAGTTAATTAAAATATCTGTCACTTTACATAGTTATCATTTGTGTGTGTGTGTGTGTGTGTGTGTGTGTGTGTAGTGTAAACTTTTAAGATCTACTCTCTTAGAAAACTTCAAGTACAATGTAGAGTTATTAACTGTGGCCTTCATGCTATATATTAGAGGTATGGAATTTATTCATTCTTCCTTGGTGTCCTTTGATCAACATCTGCCCGTCCTTTCACCTTGTAGCTCCTAGCAACCACTATTGTAGTCTCCACTTCCTTCCGTATGTTTTACTTTTTCAAATTCTACAAGTAAGTAATATCATAGAGTAATACAGTAATTTTATTTCTATGTCTGGCTTATTCATTTAGCATAATCCCCTGTAGTTTCATCCATGTTTTTGCCAATAGTAGATAAAGATAAATATTTATATACATACATATATTTAGATCTCAATATTTATATTTATTTAGAGCTCAGTAGCTATATTAATATTTCTCACATTTTCCTTATCATCTATCAATGAATACCAAGATAATCTCCAAGTTATGGTCATTGTGAATAATGCTGCTGTGAACATGGAAAAGCAGCCATATTTTTAAAATATTTAAAAAATTTAAATTTAAAAAAATTAAATTTAAAATTTAAATTTAAAAAATTCATTTCATTTGGAAAATTCACATATATTTAATGTTCATTAATTTTAAGATTAATTAAAAAGTAAAATAAAGGATATCCTTTGCTTCATGATACATTTTCTTATCAGAGTGATACTTTTTTTTAAATTTGGTTGTCAGTTTCAAGTCACAGAATTACCAAAGTATGTATATGTATATATGTTTTTATGATTACATCATGTATGTAGTAATATATATTTAAAATGTCTTTAGATGACATTGTAATTATAGAATCTAATAATGCTAGCAATTCAGGAAACTTGTTTTTTTATACTTTTTTTAAATTGCAGAGACCAGCTGTGATAAATAAAAAATGAATTAAAATAGAAATCAGGAATGAGACAATACTTTTGATGACTAAACACATTTAAAGTAGGCATATAAACTTTTTCATGTACAAAGAAATATTTTCC
The DNA here is from genome assembly GCF_964194105.1 of Spermophilus citellus. Lineage (NCBI taxonomy): Eukaryota > Metazoa > Chordata > Mammalia > Rodentia > Sciuridae > Spermophilus > Spermophilus citellus. The sequence goes on along the minus strand of NC_138182.1, from coordinate 62,425,188 downwards.
TTTAATGTAAAAATGACACATTAGTGAAATAAAATTTTTAAGAAAATCAATAAATCAGGGAAATGTGAATACCCTTGTTTTGGCTGTTTATCATGAAGAATGTTTTGATAATTTAAATATCATGCTACTTTAAATGAGATATCCTGAGATTCTGCAAACACACTGGCATTTTAATGTTACATAGTGTAGAATAGAATTCATATTATAATGAAAATTGTATTTACTGCAGTTAAGTTCTGAGAAATATAGTAATTAGAAATAAATCACTTCAGATTATGCATCATCTTACACTTTTGTGCTTGATTACTTTTTAATATGTGATAGCATTCTTTAGCAGCTCTTGCTTTCTCATTAGTATATTCAGATTTAACGTTTCCCTTATAGAACATATGTGCAATTTATTTAATACTAGGTTATAAATTTTAGAAAATTAGGTTCTATGTTCATTAAGTTTGAACATAATGATAAATGAAAGTATGAGTTTTGAGTCGTTAATGATATATGAACTGAACAACAAAGAGCTCATTTTCAAGTTTTCTTTTTGTAAACTAGTTAAAGTAGAAATTATTGTCAATGTCTTCAAGATTTTCTTCCCCTTACACTCATTCTACCTTTGTAAAGAAGACTATATATATATATATATATATATATATATATATATATATATATATATATATATATATATATATATTATATGTGTGTGTGTTATTATGATATATTAATATATATTAGCATATCATGGTATCACAATTATTAATATACATTTCATGAATTCATTAAAAATAAGCTGATGCATTTGGTTTTGTTGTTGATTATGAGGTATTTTTATGAATTTTCAAGTAGGTATAATAAGTTAAATGTGTGCTTTTGAATCTCCTGAAAGAAATCTCATTTATGATAGAAATTTGAAATATTGGAATTTACATAAAATTTAAAGATTTGGATAGTCTATGGTCACTTGATTCCAATGATTTTGGGTCCATAGTGAGGCAGTTCATCATGGCAGGAAATGCATAGTAGAGGAAACTTCTCACCTTATGGCAACCAGGTAGCAAAATGAAGGATAGGAGTAGCCTGGGGCTTAAATATCACACACAAGGTTATGTCCTAATTTCTTTCCACTAGAATTCACCTCCTAAGAGTTGTATCCCAGATTCCAGCAGTGCCACAGGCTCATGACTGAGCCTTCAACTTGTGGCCTTTGGAGGACATATAATGTCTAAACCACACAATAAGAAGACAGAAAGTTATGATACTAACTAAAGGAATAATTTTTAAGACAGAGAAAAATAGCACTTACAAAGACTTTGAGGGAGGAGTGCATTTCTACGAAGAGGTTATTAAGATAGTAGTTAAGCAAACTAGAGGTAGAATTATTAGAGATAAAGGTAATTAAAGTAGTAGGTACAAAGTTATACAATTCCTTTAAGGCTATATTTGATTCTGAGTGACCTAGAATTTAAAGAAAACTTTGGGCAAAGGAGACCAAATAAGACAATTGAGTTTTTAAAATAAATATACTTCTGCTGAATTGACAATAGACTGTAGTAAGCCAGGCAAGGCAACAAATACACCATTTAAACAGATCTTTCTTTCACCTGATGTGGCCTGCATCAGTAACTATGGAAATAGTAAGGGATGCTTGGATTCCACATATATTTTAAAGTGGCACTAAAGAATTTCCTGAAAAATTCCATTTCTTAAGGGATAGTGATTGTTTCTTTAAAAAACATGTTCATCTTCAAAGCATTTATTTAAAGATATATTTTATTGTATTTTGATTTTCAAATTCTGTTTTTATAGATAAAATATTTAACATTTCTTATTTATTAAACTCCATATGGATTAACATGTTCTTAATGACATTATTTAATATATTACTATAATAGCCAATGGGAGATTTCTTTAAATAGAAAGTATGTGAGCTTACTGAACTGAGAAGTTTCAAACTAAAGCAAATATCTACAAGATATTATGTATCTTGTTTAGTATTCTTAAAATTAAATTAATCATGCTACCTATTAGAAATTTAGATATGACATATTATTCTACATATTTCTTAAGATTTCTGGAACTTCAGTTTGAGGACACTATGAAATCTGATGGACAAACTACTAAATATTTAATTAAAATTGAAAAGAAAATAAAACATTTTAAACATTTAAAACATTTTAAAAGAACTTCTTTGTTTATTAAGTAAATGTCTTCATTCTAACAGGGACCACACATTGAAAAAAAATTATGTAAAACTAATATCAGAATATACTATTTAACCACACTTTAAGTTTAACCTAACAGTTCACCTCCAAATACACTATCACTCTTATTCTACATTAATAGGAAATCTCATTTCTAAACTATTAGGACTATTCCTTTGTGCTTTGAACATTGTGTGGTTAGCATAAGATTTATTTATCCATGTATTTATCCAATTTTATGTACAGCCAGTGTCAACAACTATCTTCTCTTCTGAGAATATGAAATTTTTAAAACAGACATAGATGTAAGTATGTACATTTAAAGTGTGGAGATATATATATATATATATATATATATATATATATACACATACATACTTATATATATATACACATATATATGTATATATACACATATATATGTATATATACACACATACATAGACAGTTGTGTGTATATATTGTATGTTTACATGTATGAAAAGATATCCATACACAGATGCATCTGCACCACTTAATCTAATTTGTGATCAGGCTAAGGGCTATATCAGCAAGTATATAATAGTGCAAACAGATGATAAGAACTAGTTGGTGAGAATTTGGATTTAAAGAGTTTTGATGAGTAATTGATTAAATTCAGGAAGAAAAGAAATAAAATATATACTTATTAAATATTAATATGTTCAACAAAATACTTTTGCTTTATAAGAATGAGCAGTAGCATGATTTAACTAAAAACTTACATTCAAGACCATTCATTATACATTCTCTAGACTAGTTATTCCACTTACAACTCCCTTTACTTAATACACTTACTCATTATATTGATTACACTAATTCTCCCATAGGGTAGAAGTTGGGGACAAATTGACCCCCTCATTTCAATCTTATATGTGCAAATGTTAGTGCAATGCTACAAAGTGGTTCCATTATATTGCCTGACTGTGCTATCTAGACATAATTTTACACCCAAATCTATCAAGCAAGCATATGTTACATCTTAAATTGATTTTGTAAACATGCACTAATATACAATCATAACAAAATTATAAGGTAAATATTTGACAGAGTAAAGTTTTGGGATAACTGAAAATATGAAATTAGATAAAAGCGGAAAGAAAATGCCTTTTAGAACACAATATGAAAACACTGAAATGTGAACAACCATATTTCAATTAATATCAGAGCTATAATATATATGGATAAGCAATTGACATTTTGATAATGTTACTTGCTCATGATAATATTTTTCTTATTAAAAATATATACATTAAATAATCTACTTAAAATATGGTAAAGTGCAACTTCAAAAAAAAGTAAAAAGAAATTTAATTTTTTCTATTCCTGAGAAACATAAGAGAGTATATCATTAAGAATCATGAAAACTTGTGATTGAAAAGTCTCTTGTTAGTGTATTAAAGAGTGACTGTAGCAAATGAAAATCGATATCTCAATAATTTATTAAAATAAACATTTATTTTTTTTTCTTACATAAAATACACTTGGTGATGTGAAGGGAATGGTTGATTCAAGCTGACAGAGATTCTATCATCTTTAAGACAGAGCTTCTCATATCTCCCTTCTCACTCTATCCCTGACAAGTGTAAAAAAAGTTTTTATTCATTATTCTGGAATTAGTCGGTAAATTTCATCAGTCATTAGCTCTGCCTCTGTTACATCACCACCATTAACTACAAAGGAGACTGAGGAAAGGACCCCAGCTCTGAACTCAGGAAGAAAATAATGTGAGTATGATCAACAACTAATTGGTCTCCGACATTATAGGTTTAATGAATCCTTGTTTTAAGACTGATTTGTATTTAAATGTATAATAAAATAAAAACTAACTTAGTCTTTGAATTATATACAAGTAAAAAAGTTATATTTCTTTTGATAATGAGCTAATAATGAAATCATATGAAATTTTAGTTTTTTAAACAGATGAAAATATTGCAATCTATTCATTTTGACTAACTAAATTGATTCAAGTTTAATTTTCTAAAATTTATGATATGCCTTTCTCATGAAAAAAATGGTTGTGTAGTCAGAAATCCAGAAATTTATTTCTATTTTATGATATATAGGTTCAAAATTCTAGTGTTAGGAAATTGTATACACAACTTACTCATGTTACAGATCGGAAGGCTAAAATTTTACTGATGAAAGAACTACAAATTGGCAGAGAGAAAAACACAGTGTTGATTAATTCTTCAAACTTGGTCTTTGCACTGCTTCCCATTATCTCACAACATGACTGTTATCTTGTGGTGAACTGTAATTAATGCTAAAAAGACATATCAAGTTGTGCATTTCACTGTAGCAGATAAAATGAAAAAAGTTCAAGTAGAAATAAATTCAAGTTATTTTCTACCATAAATATGTTTTTATCAGTTATTTTTAATCATTCATTTAAAAATATTCCTGCCAGGAGCTGAATATAACAAGTATGTTCTATTACACACAGCATAATTACATACTCTCACATGCTGGACTCCCACTTCAACATTTCATAATCACTCATGCTCATTGTTTGTTTGAAAGAAATGTCAGCACATTAAGCGAACTTGCTGTATTACAATTGCATGTTATATTTAGTTTGTACCAGCATTTATTGAACTTGAATGGTATTTGATGTGTTATTATTTTTTTTCCTTAACCTTAACTTAAAAATGTAATTGTCTTCTCAGCATTCTATTTAATGAAGCACAATAAATTATAGTCACTTAAAGGATTAAAGTTCTGCAAATTATTCTGAACAATAACAAATGCATATTTTTAGCACAGAGGAGAGAGGAATCATTTCAAGTTTATAACAGTTTTGAGAGATTAGAAGATAGTGTCAAAATTGATAACTATTAATACAGACATTTAAAAACTCAGCATATAGTTGCTAAATATTTCATTCCTACATGATAGTTCCAGGGGATAAAAGGGTTAATAAGAATACTACTAGCCAACTGATAAGTCAAAGTCCAGCATACAAACATAACTATTTTCAAGTGAACAGAATAATACTGGAGTTATGTGTACATGTTATAGAGCCCAAACAAAGATAGGCTGCTTGATAAACAGAGGAAAATTTTACAAACAGTAGAATATTTTTAAAAAGTTTTGAAGTATGTCTATAAATTCAACATAAGAAAAGAAAGTATGTTGTAGAAATGGAAGTATATGAAGATAATGTGAAGACAGAGAAGAGAATGATATTCAAAGACAGACAAAGTACATGACTATAATGTCAGATCATAGGAAAACAGAAGAAAAGTACCTAGGCTTTAAATTCTAGAACCAAACAATGCACCATCATTTGGGCTTACATTTACTTTCAAGAATTTTCTCCCAGGTGGCCAAAGTTGGCAAGGGCTGATTTTCAAGGTCATATGACCTATGCCTAGAAGAGCTCCATATGTTCTTCAATTCTTTGTTCTTGCCATCTTTTTTTTTTTTTTTTGAGAGAGAGAGAGAGAGAGAGAGAGAGAGAGAGAGAGAGAGAGAATTTTTTAATATTTATTTTTTAGTTTTCGGTGGATATAACATCTTTATTTTTATGTGGTGCTGAGGATCGAACCAAGCACCCCGCCCATGTCAGGCTAGCACGCTACCGGTTGAGCCACATCCCCAGTCCCATCTTAATTTTTAATTACTATTTTTGAACAAGAGGCCCCAATTTTCATTTTTAACTGAAAATCAGTATCTGGTTCTGCACCTAAAAGCAAAGGATGCTAAAGTGGGAGACATGTTGTAGCCTCACACTATTAAAAAGAATACACTTGCTTTTGATTGTAGCTATAGGACAGACCAACAAAGCAGTTAAATAGCCCCATTTAATCAGTGAGAGGTCAAGTGACATACTTATTATAAAAATAAAATCTGGTTCCAACTTTAAGATTAGTGATTTTTTTTCTTTTAAAAACTGAACTTGTATAACTTATTCCATATACATAAAAGTGGAACATAAAACAATTATCACAGAAGAGCAATGAATTTTTGATTCAACATTTCTTTGTTTTTATTTTTTACTTCTCCTAAGAAAACTATAAGAGATACTCTAAACAAATATTAAAGGAATTTACTAATGCAGAACAGTTGGTGAATGAGTCACCTTGTTAGCTCTTTCAAAAGTGAAATAAGTTAGTATTTACCTGTTTGAAGAGTCAACTAATTAAATTTAATAATAAAGAGGAAAATGGAGCTTACCTTAAGAAATAAGACTTCAGTAAATAAGAAACAAATTTAAAAAGGGAACTGTTACTATGTGTTTACATGAAAGTGTATTGAAGAGATTATCCCTAATCAGCCTGATGAGCTAATCAGAAGGTTTAATTGAAAGCCAAAGCCTTAAGTAAATATTTCAAGGAAAACACAACAGTAAAGAATTCAAATGTGATTAAAAAGTTCAAACAAATAAACAAACACAAGATTTTATACACAGAGTAACTTTTGTTTTTAATGAAAGTGAAAGTGGTTGTGTTTTGAAAGAACCAACATAGGGCAGTAAACATGAGATTTGGTTCCAGAACAGAATTAGGTAGAGAGATTGCCTAGCAAGTCAAGGCCTGGGGTTCAATCCTTAACACTTCAAAACAGAACAAAACAATATAACTAGGAGTTTAAGTGAATATTATAAAAGGAAAATTAGAAAAAGACAAGAGATAAAAAGTGAATACCTCCAGCCATACTCAATTTTGCAAAAACTTTTATCGATATTCCTAATTACATTGCCAATATCACTTCTTATGGAATCATCTTGTGAACATCATATCATACTAATTTATGCCTATTTGCACCCAGGAAAAATACGAGTATGTGTATTATATGTCTAATACAAGGTGACATATGAAATACATCACACAGATAACACCCGCTTCCTGGTTAAAAATTATTCACTCTGATCCTTGATGGATTAATAAAAGGAAGCAAGTGCTACAAAATAGAAACTTACACAATTTATGCTCTGTTTATTTCTTCAAGTATTAAAGCCTTTCTCCATACCTCCTGCATTACAGATTAGAAAGAAAGAAAAGGAAAGAAGTAAAAAGAAGAGAAAATTGCCCAACCTTTATAGACTTTAAAAATAACCAATAAATATGACATTGTGGGTTCAAAAACAGAAAAATTAAAAGAGCTTAGTTTGAGGTAGTTATATTTTTCTCTCAACTTTTCTGAATATTTGAAGGTTTTTATGCATTTTAATAAATATATGAGGAAATATTCTGTTTTGAAAAATTTGGTAAAACATTGCTATAATATTACACACACTCACACACACATGCACAATAAAGTATCTTCAAATACATCAATAAAGATGATTTGATTACATACCTGAGTACCAATTTCTTTGAACAGTCCTAAGATATAATTGGTATTTAAGACAACCTCTTATAATTCACTTTCTCTAAGCCAATGCTGTTAGGTATTCTATCACCTAGTATAGCCCAATCTTTATTCCTGAAGGATAGGAAACCTATAGTCAACCTAATCTTTTATCATTGTTGCCATAGTTAAACATATTGTGCTTACTCACTGCAAAGTTCTAGTTCAACTTATTTATGCCTTCATAAAAATTATTTTGAATGTAGAACTTTATTGATTATAGGCCTTTTTTGTTTTACAATATTTTGGACCAATGTGTGGAAAAATGGATCACTAAACTATAAGCATCTTGGGACACATTTTTATTTGATGTCCTAGGAAAGGCATCTTTATCTAGACCCATAATTTATCCACATGCTGAAAGATGTTTGTCAAAGTGGAGTATTTTCTGTAGATCCTTTGCTATCAAATCTAATAGCCTCCCTTTTTATTCTCCTTGCTAAACTTGCTACAGGTTATTTGAAGCATCCTGATCTGCACAAACATTTTCACCATCATAAGGATCATTGCTTTTGAAGATTAAGTAGTAGAGTTCCCTGTTTCTCATTTGGGATCATATAACAAGCCCTTTATTCTGAGACAAAAATGGAAGCGTTTTTGCATCTCAAGAAATCTTTAATATAATGCATCCAAATGTGTTTTATTCTTTTTAAAAATCAACTAGGTAGCACTTGTGTATAGGTGTTATTGAGATAGAAATTACAGCACAGAGGCAGTAATGTTTGAAAGTTACAGATCTTTTGCTTGGGATGAAGCACTTTGTGTTAATAGCAAAACACATATTAAATCATACTAATCCTTGTACAATGCTAGTTTCATGTTGTTGAAAATATAGTTATTTTCCAATCAGGGGAAAATATGGATTTGTTTTCATTGTCTTTTATCCCTCTGGATTTTAGGATATTATGGATTTAATGTCATATTTTTTGGAAATATTTTAAAATATCCAAATCACTGGACCTTGAACAACATAAAAATAGGTCTAATAACCTAAGGCTTGATTTGGCTTATCAAGATAATATGTCAGGGGATTTTAGTCAATTCTGAGACATGACATAGTTGGAAATCTGAAAATTCCATGGCTAAGTGTATTTGGTATAATGGATGGAAAACTCTAGAATTTATGATGTGCATAGAATCACAAGAAAGCTTGCCATGCAAACCAGTTTTCTGACCTGAATTGTTTAGCACCTATTAACATTTTAATTTGTCAAAGCAATGTACATGGATGAACTTAGAGACAAAAATAAGGAATTAAAGTAGGAAGAGTAAATATTTAAATTATATTTTAACTGTCACAGTATGTATGCTTGTTAGTGTTTCCCTGACATGCAAAATGCACAAATCCCCAAAGGTTTTATTCAAATCATGACCTGAGGTTTGAAGTCCAAATTCTTGAAATACCCAAGAGATCTTGATGCAACTCCTCTAGAGTCTTCTGAACCAAATCTAAGTTATTTATTACTTTCCCTTACTTCCAACAGTCAAGTATGGAAGAGGAAGTAATTAGACTACCATTGCATACAGAAGTTACATCTAAAACAACTTTGGACAAGTTACTAGATATCCCTTCTGTGGAAGAAGGAATATTTCTTCATTAAGCCAAGATTCTACTATCAGAGACCTTGGCCTTGCTTTTAAGAAACTCCTTACTTTTTGCATCATGTTTCTTATCTGATTATGAAAATTTGGTTAGGAATTTAAATGATAAAACAATTTACAAACATACTATTTGGCAAGTCTGAGAAGCTTTCTCAACTTGACTTCTGTTTTTCTTTTGATTTAGGGCCACAAGACTTTTTATAACTTGTATAGCTTTAGCCTGTTTGTTTGTTTGTTTGGCTGGTAGTCCTTTTGACAATATAGTTTCCATGATTGATTTGCATTTAAATGTCTTAAATTACAATCACTACTCCTGCCAGCTGGCCAGGCTTCAAGGTGAACTGGGTTTAAAGGAGCTGGCTGTAGCAATAACTAAGAAAACAGTGAAGAAACCATGCAAAAACATCATAAGTTTGTAGGAATGAAAGCAGGATGGCTCCGTGATCTTTAGGGTCAGCTCCATGCTGGGCAGCTCTGTAAAGAGGGCAACAACATCTGGAAGCTCTCTATATTAGGGAAAAGACATTTGATAGAATATTCCACCCAAATAAGGCAAGGGCTAAGGCTTCAAAAGGTGGAGTATTTGTGATATCTTGTGGTTAGCAGATAGAATTGACATCTTGGCAAGTCACACCATCTCACAGGCAAAGTGAGAGGAAAGGCACTTCTGTTACACACAGTTCAATCAGTGTGCAACGCCAGACTAGTCCCCTCATATGGCTGCAATACGCGTAGCTCACATAATGTACCACCATAGCAAAAGGCACATCCTCATTATTCTCAGAATCCTTCTCTCTCTAGAAATAGAGTTTTTTGAGCCAACCAGGCTGCTGTGGGATCACATTTTATTTCAGATCCTTTTAGCTAAATTAAGGCATCTATTTGACACTAATTTCTTTTAGAAATGGTAACTAAAGTTATTCAAGCAACACACCTAACTGGGACTTTTTCCTTATCCAACCATATATATATATTTTTTTTCTCCTTATCCAACAATATATATATTGTTGGATAAGTAAAAAAATATTTATTTATTTAATGAAAAGATTCTTAGTTTCTAAACCTACAATTTTTAGGTTTTTCAATATTTGTTCAAAATTCTGCTTGCAAACTCAAAACTACTTTTTAAAAAACATTTATCTGTCTCCTCTACAAGATGCAGATATGAAAAGTATCTAATAGCAACCAGCTCATAATTTCAAAGTTTTGCTTTAGTATGTCTTGACTCATACTATATTATGAATATATATTTTCACTTTCAGAATATTACAAACTAAATTTCACCAAAAAAACTGGTACTGAAGAAAAAAATTGCTATTTTTCTGAACTCCAGTGTTGGTTTTCTCACAGTGATCACTTGGTCCAACATCCACTACCATTTGTACTAGTGGGCTGTGTTTGTGTTGTTTGAATTTTTTCAAACTGTTTTCTCCCTTTTCTGACACCAATTTTTACCTCTGCTCTTGTTACTTTAGAGAAGCAGACATTTCAAGTGGTGGCTTCAAACAAGAAGTATTCATTGTTCTCATAATTCTGCAGTTTAGCTTGTGTCTGCCCCATAGATGTTCTTCCTGGGTATCAGGATAACATCTACTAAATCACAGTTCTTCTTGTGGAAATGGCAGACGTGCAGATGACACATCTGAGCAAATAAGCACATTAAAATCCATGTTAATGTTACTACCACTAACATCCCATTTTCCAAAAAAAGTCATTTCACTCATCTACTATTCAAATTTAATTAGTTGAAAATGTATTCTACCCAGTGAAGATAGGGAGGGGGTTACTGGTTTTCAATATTAATATAACCTAATGTAGTCCCTTTAAAAAGAAGTTAACTAACATCAAGAATGTCTTCAAAAACAATTTTTTTCAAGAGAGGAAAAGTAAAATTTAAAAAACTGATAACATATGTTGATAAAAAATAACACATATGTTGATAGAACTGATCCATTTGCCATGTAGCTGCAAGTAATTCTAGTTAGCTGGAATTGTAAGAAATTTAAGATAGAGTAAGAATAGAGTAGAGGGAAAGTTATCCATTTCTACTATCATGATATTCTCATAACACATGCTATTTGGTAAGTCATCAAGGAGATGCTAGTTGATTTATTTTAAATATTCTCTTGTTAGCTATATTAGTAGCAACCTGAAAGGTGTTCGCAGTAGTTTATAATAACATAATTAAACTTTTTTTAAAAAGAATACATTTGTCTTATCAGGAAAGTACTGGAACTTATTTCAACAAAAAGAAGAAAATAAAGGAATAAAGAGAACTAGAGTACTAGTGCTATAAAACAGGAGTAAGGCAAAATGTGTGCTTAACATCATTAGCATTATTTTGAAGGAAAGCTCCAAATTATACATGTGCAATAGACTCAAAAGTCAAAGAAATCCTGACAGGAGAAAGTAGCCAGATGATTTTCATGGAACAATTGTAAGAAAAAAAAATGTCTTATAGAATATTACATGTGTTAATTTTGAGAGGAGTTATTGGTTCAGTCAGATATTTGGAGTTAACAAAGGATGCATTCCCTATATCTAGTTATTTACGTTATTTTCAATTTATTTTTAGTAACAGGAATTTTCTCAAGAAATATGTGAAAATGATTCATTTTATACTAATCTTGATGCAATGCATTCTTCAAATTTGAAGACTTATCTTTGTCTAAGAACTGGATGAATAATCTTTTAATAGGAATCATTTTGTTCTTTTTCCATATATAATCTCTATTATCTTCATTTTAATATTTTTAGATCTCTATCATATACCTGATTTTCTCTCAATAATTTTCTTTTAAAAGGATGCTAAATGAGGGCTGGGGATGTGGCTCAAGCGGTAGCACGCTCGCCTGGCATGCATGCGGCCCGGGTTCGATCTTCAGCACCACATACCAACAAAGATGTTGTGTCCGCCGAAGAAAACTAAAAAAAAAAAAATAAATAAAATAAAAAATTCTTTCTCTCTCTCAAAAAAATAGGATGCTAAATGAAAAAGGTAAAGAATGGAATGAAAATTAAAGAATGTCTTCAATAGAAATTCTTTTAAGAAAGAACGACAAATTAAAAAAACCCAACACACATATTTTGATAAATTATCATTAATTTTACATTCAGCTGCAAGTAATTCTACTTAGAATATACTAGACAAGGACAAAAAATAAACAGAGTTTGAAACTTATTTTTTGAATAACCATACTGTGGTTTTTCAAATAAAACTGTCTATAATTTATTTCTTTGATATAGAACACCCACGTATACATTGACAACACACGGATTTTGGAAGAATGAGTGAGAACATTTTTTGAGTAAGGTTATCTTAGAGGAATTTTATGATGTTATCCCATCCATATTTCTACCATGGAGAACCTAGTACTGCACACCTCAACTCAAACATTGTGAAGATGAGGTTTTTAATAGTGACCTGAAAACTTTTAGCAAGTGATAAACACTGGTGGGATTCAGGATATTGCAGAATTAGCTTGAAGAGCACTGAAGACATGACTTTCTCTGGATCTTTGGTGCCAGAGTTTGGAATCATCTCTAATACAAGATTTGCCTACCCTCTCCAGGTGTATTTAGTGGAGACCCATATGTGTTTTTAGAAGTGGAGATATGACCAACATGAGAACAAGAGGCAACTGGGTTTACAGGGTCACACAGATGGGAATAAACAGCCCAAGAACAAGAAAAGGAAATTGAATGAATGGTGACTGAGCATGGAGAACCAATTGTTTCCTTGGAGTATGAAAGATTCTGAATGGGTGTGAAGGTAAATTCCCTTGGACCAAATATTAAATAGTCTCAAAATTGTGTTGTAGGAGAAAAAGAGACCTCTTTAAACGGCAGTGAGGTAGAAAGCTTATGAGAGTACAAAGAAAAGAATAAGCTGCCATAACCTTGTGCCTCTCCTTCCATAGGAATTGAAGGAACAGAAGGCAAGGAAGAAGAGAAAGCAGGAAAACAGTAAGAAATTAAGGGAGTCAGGCTCTTTTTCACTGCAGGCTCCCAGCCTGAAGCAGCTTGAGCTATAGGAGGGATGTGAACTTATCAGTGGATCGATTCATAATTTTATTAATATCTTGCTCTTGGGTTTTAAGGATCAAATTGAATCTGTGCTTATAACTGTTATAAATGAACTGTCTGCCACATAAGATTAAGCAGATAACTTATAGAAACTGCTGCCAGAATTCTAATCTAGATAAAAGCAGACATACTTTTTTTTTTTTTTTTAAATCTGAGGTCAAGGGAAAATTGTTTTACTCAACAAATAAAGGGATGATGACAAGTCAATTTAATGTGGTTTACATGCATTATGAGTCCATCCTCTTTAGTATTTTTTATAATTTATCTTATTTATGATTTATTTTAGTCTGAAGTGATAAATTATTTTTGTTATATATGTGTGTATGTATGTATGTATCTACTATTTATCTAAAATACCATGGCTATTATTGAAGCATGAAAAATTAGCATCTGAAGAGACCTGAGAGTATAATCAACCATTCATCTTCACTTTTTATATGCTATGCCTTCTCTACTAGACTGATAACTTCCCTGGCTTTGAAAACTTCTAATGAGTGATAACAGAATACTCTTTGACATATGTCATAAAAAAGTGTTAAGATTATTTCCTATATTCAAATGATTGATAACCTTTCATATTCGACTATTTTACTTCTTCTCCCAAATAATATAGATGTGCTGTGTTTGGATATGAGGTGCCTCCCCAAAAATGCTCTGTTAATATGGTAATATTTAGAAATAAAAGGATTAGATTATGAGAGATGTAAATTCACCAGTCCATCCTTGAATTCACCACATAAATTACATGCATTTGTTGTATAATGCAATTGGTTTTGCATTTGTTATACTTTTTTATAATACTTTTTGGAAGACAAATAGTACCCAGTATGGATTAATCTTATATTAGTCATGCACATGAATCACTTTCTAATTCTGGAGATTTTTCATATGTGTTAGTTTCACTGAGCCACAACCTAAGGATTTCATATTAGTAGTACTTTACAAGGTTGCTAAGATTCTTTGATTATCTCTTTCTACCTTAACCTTGTACTTTTAAATAGCTTATACATATGTGCAAGTGTTTCATTAAATGAATTACTTAAATATGATTTTCTTTTTGAAATGCCTTTTTAAAGAAGTTACTCAGGCAGGGTGCGGTGGCACAAGTCTGTAATCCCAGAGGCTCGGGAGGAGGAGGCAGGAGGATTGTGCGTTCAAAGCCAGCCTTAGCACTTTATTTTTTTATTTTTTATTTTTTTATCATTTGCAAATAATGACAATTTATTTCTTCCTTTAATATTTTACTTATTTATCTCATTGCATTGTATAGGGTCTTTGACACAATGTTGAGAAAGTGGTAATACTACCCATTTTTGTCTCATCCTTGATCTCAGGATTTTCAGATAGCTTCAACAAAATAAAAGTAAGAAACTTATGCTTTATTAAAAATTAACTAACATTTGTATTTTGAATAGATGCGGAATTACATGCTTTTACTTTATTGACATGATCATATAGTTTTTCTTATTTTATAATATATTGAATTATGTTCAGTGATTTCCAAATGTCAAACCAACTTTGCATTAAAATATCATTTGTCTTGGTGCATTAATGTTTTACATATACTTCTGGAATAAATTTTCTAGTACTTGTAAAGGATTTTTTTTTTAATGTATGTGTTTATAAAACAGATTACACCATGGTGTTTCTTTTTTGTAATGTCCTTAGTATCAAAATTATGCCGATTTTATGAAGTTGAGGGGTTTTCCTTCTATTTTTAATTCTTGAATAAGTTTGTGATAGACCCGTGTTATTTCTTCCTTAAATTTTAGGAAGAATTCATTGATGAAGCCATCTGGTCCTAAAAATTTATATTTTGGGAATATTTGTATTAGAAGTTTAATTTCTTTAATAGACTACTATTCATATTCTATATTTTTTTCTGTATTAGTTTTATTTTTATTTATTTTTATTTTTTTTTTACATTTTTTTTTATTGGTTGTTCACAACATTACAAAGCTACAAGTGCTGGCGAGGATGTGGAGAAAAGGGTACACTTGTACATTGCTGGTGGGACTGCAAATAGGTGCGGCCAATTTGGAAAGCAGTTTGGAGATTCCTGGGAAAGCTGGGAATGGAACCACCATTTGACCCGGCTATTGCCCTTCTCGGACTATTCCCTGAAGACCTTAAAAGAGCATGCTACAGGGACACTGCCACATCGATGTTCATAGCAGCACAATTCACAATAGCTAGACTGTGGAACCAACCCAGATGCCCTTCAATAGATGAATGGATAAAAAAAATGTGGCATCTATACACAATGGAGTACTATGCAGCAATAAAAAATGACAAAATCATAGAATTTTCAGGGAAATGGATGGCATTAGAGCAGATTATGCTTAGTGAAGCTAGCCAAACCCTAAAAAACAAATACCAAATGTCTTCTTTGATATAATGAGAGCAAGTATGAACAGAGCAGGGAGGAAGAGTAGGAAGAAAAGAGTAACAGTAAACAGAGACTTGAGATGGGAGGGAAAGGGAGAGAAAAGGGAAATTGCATGGAAATGAAGGGAGACACTCATTGCTAAACAAAATTACATATAAGAGGTTGTGAGGGGAATGGGAAAATAAACAAAGAGAGAAATGAATTACAGTAGATGGGGTAGAGAGAGAAGATGGGAGGGGAGGAGAGGGGGGATAGTAGGGGATAGGAAAGGTAGCAGAATACAACAATTACTATTAGTGCATTATGTAAAATTGTGGATGTGTAACTGATGTGATTCTGCAATCTGCATTTGGGGTAAAATTGGGAGTTCATAACCCACTTCAATCTAATGTATGAAATATAATATGTCAACAGCCTTAGCACTTTAGCAAGTTGCTAAGCACCTTAGTGAGACCCTGTCTGTAATATAATACAAAATAGGGATAGGGATGTGGCTCAGTGGTCAAGTGCCCCTGAATTCAATCCTCAGTACTGCCTCCCCCCCAAAAAAAAGTACACTCAGTTTTTTAAAGAAAATTGTTATGTTGTTTTTTATTATGAGAATTTTCTTCTAACTCCTTAAATTTTACACTTATCTACACTTGTCCTTTTAATAAATCACTGCAAGGGAAAACTGGTGAATATATTTTGCTATTATCAGTGTGTCTGATTATTGTGGTTATCCCTTAATCTTATTGATCTTAGTCTTGACTCATACATACTGGGTTAAAATCAATATTAATTGATTAAAACTGTCACCAATGAAAATAGTAGACTGGTTTTTCTGCTCAGAGTTAATTTTCTGAATGGATCTATATTTCTAGAGGATCTGTTGTTTTCATTATTTTACCAATGTTTGCAAAAACAATTACATAACATAGAATAGTGTAAGATATAAATGCCATATATCAAGAAAGAAGTTTGAATTTAGCAAGGTAAAATACTTTTTAAATAGTACCTTTTTTCCATAGAAAAGTAAATAACATTTTATTAATGAAATGATTGTCTGAAAATAGAGTTCTTTCTTAGAGTCCTTCATATCTTATCATTCTATATTTGAAATCAAACAGCAGAAGATTGCCAAATATATACAAATGTATATAAGTAGAACAGATTTACTATCTAGAAATAAAGCCAAATATACTTGGGAACATAATACATGACAATGTTAGATTTACAAGTCTCTTTGAGTAAGAGGAGCTTTATTTGATCAATGAAATTGGCATGAGTATCTTTCTATTGGAAGAAAATCAAACAAAAATTGTATTTCACATTATATGCCAAATTGACTTAATGGATTACATTGGTGGGGGAGACATTTCTAAAAACTGTTCCTATGCTTCACATTTCTTCCCTCTTCCTTAAAAATAAAAATCCAAAAGTAAACTGGGACTCTAGCAACTCTGAAATGATTTATGCCTGGGAACTCAATTTAAGAAAGCCTATTATTGTTAGGGAAGTTTATAATTATAAATGCTTGATATGTTTTACTTATTTCAGAAAATAATCATTAACAAGTTATCAGGTGGCATGTGAACACCACAAAGTTATTAAGGGAGATCAGATTATTTACTCAAGTTTGGAAGGGAATTTAAACATTTGACTTTGAAACATTCAAGGAGAGTATTATATATGTCATAGTTGTTATTGATATTTTTCTCTATGAATAGTCAATATTATGTTAATATCACTTATTGGTATTTCTATAAAATAGGGGACTATACTTTTGATAATTGATTATGTAACCCAAATCTCTTAAAATCTATAACAAGAAAATGAAAATTTCTAACTCTGTGAAGTTTTAAAATTGGTATATCAAAATATACAACTATAAACGATAAGATAATCCGAGGGATGAATGTAACCCAAGGATGGGTAAAGTGCTTGCCCCATATACACAAGGCTGCAAGTTGCATCCCAAGCATGGAAAGGAAAATAAAAGAAAGAGATAAAGTTACAGATTGAAGAAGAAAAAATACAAATTATATAAAAAGATTCTTATTATAAATAATCTGTATGTTGTTTTTTTAAAAAGACATAAAAAGTTTATTCCTTGACAACTTTTTTTAGAAAATAAAAGTTAAAAAGGCATTTTAAAAGAGACAGTGTTTCATTAGACAAATATAAAAATCAGGGACAGAAATAATAAACATTAAAGTAACAATTCGATAATATATTTTAATTCAAACTGCAAAGTTGGTTGCCCCTAGCAGTATAGGATCACTTTAGACCCAAAGAAGAAGAAATAAATTGTATACTCTAATCTGATATACTTTGTTATGGATTATTTTCTAAAGAAGTACAGTGAGTGTGAACAATGAATAGAATGTATAATGTATGGGGAAGATGAACAGTGAACAATAAATTTTTAACTTAAACAAGAGCCTCTTTCTCTTGAGGCTCAATAGTTTGATCAACAAGCTAAGCTGTGTTTTAAAATGAAGCTTATATCCTACCATACTGAAATAGGTAGAAGAATGTGTTTCAGATAAGATGTGAATTAAGAAATCTCATCCTTTGGTTACATGTCTCAGGGAGTTGGACTTTTCCCTTTAATAAATATTTCAATCTAAAGAGAGACGCTTCAGTAAAATGAAAACAAATGACAGTGCTGTCTCCAAAGAGACAGTGTATTACTTTAAAATGGATGAAATGGCCCATGCTCTGCCCTGTGACTGTTAAGTGCTCAAAATGAGACAGAACAAAATAGAGTTATCTTATTCCCATGGACATGAAATTGAGTCTCCATTTTTGTTCTAATTTGAGATGAATAAAAAGTGCACCAAACCTAAATAATATTCTTAAAAAGATCACATTGCATGATAATCAGGGAGATAGAACAATCTTAGATAATATTATTGAAACTTGGAGTTAACCTTATTGATTAATGCCTAACATTAATCATTAAAAGTATTCAAAACAAGGGGAAAAACATTATTAAGAATCTATTAATTAAACAGTCATTAATAGATAATTAGGAAATTTAGTTTTTAATTTAAAATTTTTATTAGTCAATGAATTGGACTTGAACTTGAAACAGACATAATCACTTGGTTTCACTCTTAATATCATACAGCTTCATTGTTGTGACATAAGCTTAGGAAGTCAAAGTTCTGAGTGGCACATTTATTTTGGCCTAAATAAATGCTAGGATTATGTCATGTTGATTTGCATATTAGCCACAAGATAATGAAACAAATTTGGGGGGGATATATCAATATGTGCAGATGTTCATTTGATGAATTCCCTGCCCCCTCCACTTTTCATTTTTTATTTCACCTTTTTGGGAGAGTATTTTTAAGCATTAAAATGTAGTTATGGTAGAAGGATCCAAGATGGCGGGCCAGAGGGAGGTAGCATTCTATGTCGCTCTGTGACCTGGGACTCAAGAAGTGAAAATACTGCTTCTCTGAGAGTGTTATTCCTGCTTCTGCACAGGAATCATGGTCACAGTGCCTGTGTAGGGCTCTAGGCATTAGTAGTCTCCCAACTACTCGCCCACAAAGGCCTCCCGGGTGCTTGAGCGGGACCATAGGCATCAGCACCTGCGCAAAACTTTTGGCATCCACCCAAGCAGAAATTTCAGATATACCTCCTACGTAGGACACCTGGACAGGATCACCAGCCACTACTCCAGTGTGGAACCCCATCACCCAACATGGGGTTCCCTGGTCACTTCCATCTTGTGACTCTGAAGCAATGGAGATAGTCCCCTATGTGCTGTAGTCCCCCTGCACCAGGGAACTTCACACAGGCTCTAAAGACAGCCACAGCACAGCCCCATGCTACAATAGACCCAGTCTCTGAACTCATCGTCTGTCGGGGTTTTTAGCCCCCCATTCCCTCCTGACCTGTGGGAGAGATTGGGGGAGCACGCCCTGACCAGGACAGGCCAAGAAAGGTAAAGGTCCACTGGCCGCCCACACCCAGCCCTCCCTCCCCGGAGGACAATCAGATGCGCCAGGGAGAACTGTCAAAGCAGTATCTCCTCTAATGAGAAAACATACACAGCTAATATAATGTACAGGAGCCAATCAGGGTAAAGGTCAGCAGGGTGAGGAGAATTTACATCTACACCCATCCTACAGGCAGTAATGGGAGACATGAACTGTCCTTGAGGGCAGAAGGGTTCTGAGCCTATCCTAGAGGTGGTCCCATTCTTCATCACAACCCATGGCAATGCCTTCTGACTAATTGCTAGGTGCTCTCTTAGCCACCTGTGGCCCCAGAACTGGGAAGTGAGTAGCAGCCAGCAAGTTAAGTTTTCTCTTTTCTGATGCAATATGCCCCACGTTACATTATGCCCTACAATTGTCCAATGCCATTGCTTGGCTCCTCCCACATGACCCAACACCCCATTGCTGAAAGCAAATGCCTCCATTTTGGGTCACCTTCATTACCATCTTTAGTTGAAGCAACTCCAAGTTTGGATCTCTGGCTGGCCAGGTACCCAGTTTCTTACTCCCCCTTCTCCCCAGCAGCTGCTGGACTGGCACATTGTCTGCCCCCCCCCAAAAAAAAAAAAACAGAAACAGCTTTCAGTGGGGCAGATGTACAGTGCACCCAAAGTACCACACACAGGAGCCCCAGAGAGAAATTTCCCTTATAAGGAAGCAGTAAGGGAGAGGGTGAGTGTGATATAATTTAGAGACTAACACAGAGACTAGGAACTGGGAGGTCTTTAGGAGAGATAAGGAGATAAGACCAGGTGCTCACAACACAGGAGCAGACCCCAAAAGAGATTCCTGAGGTGCAGTCTCCCTTTGGGGACTGGCAGGTGCCACACCTCACTTCCTGGAGTGCTCCACCCAGGACAAACCTGCCCTCCCTGCTTACCTTCACCATCCTGAGGGCCTAGATACCAGCTAACAACAGATGACGCCACCTATTGGATGAGAAGGGAAGCAGGAAAGATAATGATCTCCAACCAAAAGAATCCTTGTTTCTTCCTTTGAGATTTTTCTTTTCTTTCTTCTCTGTTTCTATTTTTCCATCCTCACATCCCCAACAAACCAAGTACTTTGCATGAATTAGGATATTGAGGACTGAGACGACTAAATAGAATATTACAGTTGTGTTGTATATTCTTTCTGTTTCTTTTCTTTTTGTATTTTTCTTTTTTATCAAATTTTTACTATTTTAACATTTTTTATTTTTCTTAATATATGTGTTTGTTTTATGTACTCTACTGTCTTAACACCTACTTGTCTTGCAAAATTACTTCCTCTCCACTCACCTGCTACAAACATTCTTCTTTAGATTTATCTTTCACACTCCCTAAGATATAATAACCATAGTCTCACCTCCAACCTCCTCAGCATATCTTCCTACACCTCAACCCCTGTTCTTTGTCCACCATCAGAAAACTGTAAGCCCTTTTACAAACCTACTGAACATATTGAAGATAATCATTGAACTTATCCTTTCTGTACATTGTGACCAAACTGTAAACGTATATTACCAACTATTTGTTTTTAGGTGGCATATTGTTTATATTGTGACCTGTTAACATTTTACTACCCCTCAAAGGAGAGGTATTGGAAACCTACAGGGGCACTATAAGCCTATTGGGTAAAAACGGTAATGTCTCAGATCCACAGTGCTAGAAGAAAAGGGAGGTGAACAACATGAAAAGACAAGGGAAGAAAGTGCCCCAAACAAATGACAATAACACATTATTAGAACCCATGACCAGCACAGCAAATAAAATGCCAGAGAAGGAGTTCAGGATGTACACAATTAAAATGTTCTGTGAATTCAAGTATGATATAAGAAAGCAAATGCAGGCAGCAAAATATCATTTCAACACAGAGCTACATAAACAAATATAGAAAGCAAAAGATTACTTCAATAGGGAGACAGAGGTTCTAAAGAAAAAGCAAATAGAAATACTGGAAATGAAATAAATAATAAACCAAATTAAAAGTTCAATTGAAAGCATCATCAACAGATTAGACTACTTGGAAGACACACTTCAGATGATAAAGACAAAATATATAATCTTGAAAAGAATGTAGACTTCACAATGAAAATGTTAAGGAACAATGAACAGCACATTCAAGAAATATGGGATAGCATAAAGAGGCCAAATTTAAGCATCATTGGGATAGAGGAAGGCATAGAGGTCCAAACCAAAGGAATGGACAATCTATTCAATGAGTAGCACCAGAAAATTTTCCAAATACTAAGATTGAATTGGAAAACCAAATTCAAGAGGCTTACAGGATGCCAAGTGTAAAAACCACAACATATCCACACCAAGGCACGTGATAATGAAAATTCATAACATTCAGAATAAGGATAGAATATTAAAAGCCATGAGAGAGTCAAGAAAAATGGGTGGGTCAGAGGGAGGCAGCATTCTGTGTCTCTCAGTGATCCAGATCACACCAAGTTGGAATACTGCATCTCTGAGAGTGCTAGGGGACCCCTATACAGCTGCTTTCTTCAGAAAACACAGGGCTTGGAGCCTCAGCATTCAAGAAGGACTCCTGGCTCCCAATACCTAATTCCCAAAGTTCTAGCCAATGCAGGGCTTATGAGTACCTTTGCATAATCACCCATCAGCATCTCTTCAGAACTCCCAGACTTAGCTCCACTCCCGCACAGATCACTAGCTGCTACCTACCCACAGCACAATGCCATTGCATGGCTCCCCTCACTTCACCAGATACCCCAGCGCTGGAAGCAAATGGCCTCCATTTTGGCTCACCTCCCTTGTCATATTTGGTGGAGGCAGCTCCCAGATCAGATCTCCAGCTGGCCAGGCACCAGGTTTCCAACTCTCCCCACCTCTGTAGCAGTAATCCAACACGGTAACTACCCAACACAAAATAAGTCTCAATTGACAGGTGTGCAGTGCAACCAGGACGCTGTGTGTGGGAGCCCCAGTGTGAGGGGTTTCCTCAATTGGGAACTGCTAAGGGAGAGGGAGAAAGGGCTAAAGTTAGAAACCTAACAGAGAGACCAGGAACTGGGATATCTACAGGCAAGATAGGGAGACCAGACACTCAGAGGAGCAGTCCCCAAAAGAGACCCAGGAGGTGCCGTCTCCCTGAAGGTACTGGAGGGTACCACTCCCCACTTCCAAGTGCCCTGCACCAGGATCAGCCTCCCCTCCCTGGTTACATCCACCATCCTGAGGGCAGAGACACCAGCTTACAACAGACAACCCCACCTATTGGATGAGAAGAGAAGCAAGAAAGATATGGATCTATAAAACTATCAACAATCCTGGTTTTTCTTTGACTTCTCTATCCTCTGGCCCTCACATCCTCAACATACGTGAAACCAAGAACTCTGCATGAAATACAATTTTGAGGACTGACTCATCTGAATAATATAATATAAAGGTGTTGTATATACCCTTTGTTTTTCTTTTTCCTTTTTTCATTTTCTTTCCCCCTCCAAATCTTACTGTTTTAATATCCTGCATTTTCCTAAATACATATGTGTGTTTGTTTTATGTACTCTACTGTCTTCCTATGTACTTGTACCCTGTCTTGCATCCTGTATATTCTCTTGCTACTAACCCTCTTCCTTAGATTTCTCTTTGGCACTTCCCAAGATATATTAACTCTATATACTCACATCCTACCTCTTCAGCATAACATCTTATGCCCCACCTCCAGAAAATGTGAATCCTTTAAAAAAACTACTGATTATATTATAGATAATAATTGAATCCAACATTTTTGTACATTGAGACTAAACTGTAAACATCTTAATAACAACAAATTTTTCATAAGTGGTATATTGTTGATATTGGGATCTGTTAACATTGTCCTTCCCCACAAAGAAGAGGTCTTGGAACCCTACAAGAGCACTACAAACCCATAGGTTAAAAACAATAACACCTTGGACCCATAGAACTGGAAAGAGAGACACATGAGCAACATGAAAGACTAGGGAAGAAAGTGTCCCAAACAAATCAAGACACCACATCATTAGAATCATTGGCAGCCACAACAAAAGAAATTACAGAGAAGGAGTTCAGAGTGTACATGTTTAAAATGTTCTGTGAACTCAAGGAAGATATAAGAGAGGAAATACAGGCAGTGAAAAATCACTTTGACAAGGAGCTACATAGACAAATACAAGAAGCAAAACATCACATCAACAGGGAGATAGAGGTTCTAAAAAAAATCAAACAGAAATCATTGAAATGAAAGAAATAATAAGCCAAATTAAAAGCTCAAATGAAAGTATCACCTACAGAGTAGACCACTTAGAAGACAGGACATCAGACAATGAATACAAAATATATAATCTTGAAAAGAATATAGACCACACCATGATAATAGTAAGAAACTATGAGCAGAACATTCAAAAATATAGGATAGCATAAAAAGACCAAATTTAAGAGTTATTGGGATACAGGAAGAGATAGAGGTACAAACCAAAGGAATTAACAATCTGTTCAATGAAATAATATGAAACAATATCAGAAAACTTTCCAAATATGAAGAATGAATTGGAAACCCAAATTCAAGAAGCCTACCGGACACCAAATGTACAAAATCACAACAGATCCACACCAAGTCACATTATAATAAAAATGCCCAACATACAGAATAAGGAGAGAATTTTAAAAGCCACAAGAGAAAGGAATCAGATTACATATAGAAGAAAACCAACTAGGAAAATGGCAGATTTCTCAACGCAGATCCTGAAAGCTAGAAGATCCTGGAACAATATATATCAAGCTCTGAAAGAAAATGGAAACAAACCAAGAATCTCCAGCAAAATAAAGCTTTAGATTTGATGACAAAATAAAAACCCTCTATTTTAAACAAAAGTTAAAAGAATTCATAGCTATAAAATGGGCTCTACAAAACATCCTTGGAAAAATATTCCATGAAGAGAAAACAAAAAACAACAATGAAAATCAGAAGAGGAAGGTAGTATCCCTAACGAAAAAAAAACAATCAAAGAGGAAAATCAAGTCAAGCTAAAAAAACAAAACAAAACAAACAAACAAAAAAAAAAAACCAAAAACATGGCTGGGAATACAAAGCATGTCTCAATAATAACCCTGAATTTTAATGGCTTAAACTCACTAATCAAAAGACATATGCTAGTTGATTGGATTAAAACAAAAAAAAACCTAACAATATGCTGCCTTCAGGAGACTCATCTGATAAAAAAAGACATACACAGAGTGAAGGTGAAAGGTTGGGAAAAATCATACCACTCACACAGACTACACAAGCAAGCAGGGGTTTCCTTCCTCATATCAAATAAAGTAGACTTCAAGCCAAAGTTAATCAAAAGGGATAAAGATGGGCATTAAATACTGATTAAGGAAATGATACACCAACAAGATGTAACAAACATAAGTATATATGCCCCAAACAATGGAGCAGCTATGTTCATCAAAAAAATTCTTCTCAAGTTAAAGAGTCCTATTGATCACAACGCAATAATCTTGGGTGACTTTAACACACCTCTCTCATCAGTGGATAAATCTTCCAAACAAAAGTTGAATAAATAAACAATGGATCTCAATAATACACATAATAACTTTGAGTTAACTGAAATATATAGAATAATTCAACCTGCATCAAGTGGATACACTTTCTTCTAAGCAGCATATGAATCCTTCTCTAAAATAGACCATATAATATGCCACAAAGCAAATCTTAGCAAACACAAAAGAGTAGAGATATTACCATGCATTTCATCAGATAATAATGGAATGAAATTGGAATTCAATGACAGGATAAAATAAAAATACTATAACACCTGGAGACTACACAATTTGCTACTGAATGAACAATGGGTTGCAGAAAACACAAGGAGCAGATTTAAAAATTCTTAGAGGTAGATGAGAACATAGGCACAATATATCAAAATCTTTGGGACACTATGAAAACAGTACTAAGAGGAAAGTTCATGGCTTGGTGTTCATTCCTTAAAAAAGAATAAGTCAATAAGTAAATAGCCTGGCATTACATCTCAAAACCCTAGAAAAAAAAAGAACAACTCAACAGCAAAAGCAATAGAAGGCAAGAAAGAAAGAAAATTAGAGCTGAAATCAATGAAATCAAAACAAAAGAAACAATTGAAAAATTGACAAAAAAGTTGATTCTTTAAAAAAATGAATAAAATGGACAGACCTTTAGCTACACTAATGAAAAGAAGGAAAGAGAAAAATCAAATTAACAGCATACATGATGAACGATGTAATATCACAACAGACACTACAGAAATGCAGAAGATAATTAGAAAATATTTTGAAAATTTATACTCTAATATAATAGAAGATATTGAAGGCATTGAAAAAATTGTTAAGACATATGATTTGCCCAGATTAAATCATGATGATATATATGATTTAAAGAGGCAAATATCAAGTGATGAAATAGAAGATGCCATCAGAAGCCTACCAAACAAGAAAAGCCCAGGACCATATGGATACACAGCCAAGTTCTATAAGACCTTTAAAGAAGAACTAATACCAATATTCTTCAATTTATTTCAGCAAATAGAAAAAGAGGCAGCACTTCCAAACTCATTCTATGAGGCCAATATCACCCTGATTCCAAAACCAGGCAAAGACACATCAAAGAAAGAAAACTTCAGATCAATATCTCCAATGAACATAGATGCAAAAATTCTCAATAAAATTCTGGCAAATTGAACACAAAAATGTATCAAAATAGTGAACCATGATCAAGTAGGATTCATCCCAGGTATGCAAGTTTGGTTCAACATAAGGAAATCAATAACTGTAATTCATCATATCAATATACTCAAAAATAATAATCATATGATCATCTCAATAGATACAGGAAAAGTGTTTGAAAAAAATATATCACCCCTTCATGTTCAAAACACTAGAAAAACAAAGGATAATAGGAAAATATCTCAACATCATAAAGGCTATTTATGTTAAACCCCAGGCCAATATCATTCTAAATGGAGAAAAATTGAAGGCATTTAGTCTAAAAACTGGAATAAGACAGGAATGCCCTCTTTAACCACTTCTATTTAACATAGCTCTTGAAACACTGGTCAGAGAAATTAGACAGGTGAAAGATATTAAAGGGATACATATATGAAAAGAAGAACTTAAATTAGCACTATTTGCTGATGATATGATGCTATACCCAGAAGACCCCCAAAAAAATTCCATCAGAAAAATTCAAGAACTAGTAAATGAATTCAGGAAAGTAGCAGGATATAAAGTCAATACCCATAACTCAAAGGCATTTCTGTGTATCAGTGACAAATCCTCTGAGAAGAAAATGAGGAAAACTACCCCATTTACAATAGCCTCAAAAAATTAAAATACTTGGGAATCAATGAAAGTGGTGAAAGATCTATGCAATGAAAATTTCAGAACCCTATTGAAAGAAATTAAAGAATACCTTAGAAGATGAAAAGATCTACTTTGATCTTGGATAGGCAGAATTAATATTATCAAAATGACCATAAAAGCACTATATCGATTTAATGCAATTCTGATCAAAATCCCAATGGCATTCCTCATAGTAAGAGAAAACACAATCATGAAATTCGTCTGGAAATATGAGACCCAGAATAGCTAAAGCAATCCTTAGCAGGAAGAGTGAAGGAGGTGGCATCACTATAGCAGACCTTAAACTATATTACAGAGCAATAGTAACAAAAACATCATGGTACTGGCACCAAAACAGACTGATAGACTAATGGTTCAGAGACTAATCCACAAAATTACAATTATCTTATATTTGACAAAGAGCCAAAAACATGCATTGAAGAAAAGAGAGCTTCTTCAACAAATGGTGTTGGGAAAACTGGAAATTCAGATGCAACAAAATAAAATTAAACCGCTATCTCTCACCATGCACAAAATTCAACTCAAAGTGGATCAAGGGCCTAGGAATTAAACCAGAGACTCTGCATCTATTAGAAGAAAAAGTAGGCCCTAATCTTCATCATGTGAGATTAGGCCCCAACTTCCTTAATAAGACTTCTATAGTGCAAGAATTAAAACCATGAATCAATAAGTAGGATGGATTCAAACTAAAAAGCTTCTGCTCAGGAACAGAAACAATCAGTGAGGTGAATAGAGAGCCTACATCTTGGGAGCAAATTTTTACCACTCACACATCATATAGAGCACTAATCTCTAGGGTATATAAACAACTCAAAAAGTTAAACAACAAAAAAACAAATAACCCAATTAATAAATGGGGTAAGGACTTGAAGAGATACTTCTCAGAAGAGGATATATAATCAATAAACAAAATGTTCAACATCTCTAGCAATTAGAGAAATGCAAATCAAAACTATTGTAAGATTTCATCTCACTCCAGTCAGAATGGCAGCTATTAAGAACACAGACAACAGTAAGTATTGGTGAGGATGTGGGGAAAAAAGCACACTCATACATTGCTGGTGGGATTGCAAATGGTGCAGCCAAAATGGAAAGCAGTATGGAGATTCCTTGGAAAACTGGGAATGGAACCACCATTTGACCTCCTCGGTCTATACCCAAAGGTCTTAAAAACAGCATACTATAGGGACACAGCCACATCAATGTTTATCTCAGCACAATTCACAATAGCTAAACTGTGGAACCAACCTAGATGTCCTTCAGTAGATAAATGGATAGAAAAGTGGCATATATACACAATAGAATTACTCTGCAATAAAAGAATAAAGTCATGACATCTGTAGGTAAATGGATGGAGTTAGAGAAGATAATGCTAAGTGAAGTCAGCCAATACCCAAAAAACAAATGCCAAAAATTTTCTCTGATATAAGGTGTCTGACTCATAGTGGGGTAGGAAGGGAGAGCATGGGAGGAATAGATAAAATCTAGATAGGGCAGAGGAAGGGAAGGAAGAAGGGGGTTAGCAAGGATGGTGGAATGTGATAAAGATTATTATCCAAAGAACATATATGAAGACACGAAGTGGTGTGAACATACTTTGTATACAACCAGAGATATGAAAATTTGTGCTCTATATATGTATAAAGAATTATAATGCATTCCACTGTCATTTATTTTTTAAATATCAAAAATAAAATAAAATAAACTACTCCATCAAAAGGCAAAATAAATAAATAAATAAATAAAGTCCATGAGCAAAAGGAATCAGATTCCACATAGGGGGAGGCCAATTAGGTTATGTGCAGATTTTTTTAATCCAGAAAGCTAGAAGATCCTGGAACAAAATATGTCAAGCTTTGAAAGAAAATTAAAGCCAATCATGAATCTTGTTTCCAGCAAAATTAAGCTTTAGATTTGATGATGAAATAAAAACCTTTCATGATAAACAATAATGAAAAAAAAATTACAGATAGAAAATCTGCACTACACAACATCCTTGGCTAAATAGTATATGAAGAGGACATAAAAAATAACAATGAAAATCAAGAGAGGGCAGTATTATATTAAAGGAAAAACTAATCAAAGGAGAAACCAAGTTAAGTTAAATACCAAAAATTAACAAAAATGGCTGGGAATACAAATCCTGTCCGATAATAACCCTGAATATTAATGGCCTAATCTCACTAATCAAAAGACATAGGCTACCTGATTGGATAAAAGAAAAAAGACCCAACAATATGTTGCCTCAAAGAGACTCCTCTCATATGAAAAGACATCCATAGACTGAAGGAGAAAGTTTGGGGAAAACATGCCACTCACATGAACTGTGGAAGCAAGCAGGGTTCCCATTCTCATATCAAATAAAGTAGATTTTAAGCTAAAATGAATCAAAAGGGATAAACAAGGCCATTTCCTATTGATCAAGAGAATCATACAACAAGAGATAACAATTATAAATATATATGTCCCAAACAATGGAGCAACTATGTTCATCAAACAAACTCTTCTCAAGTCAAGAGTCAAATTGATCACTACACAATAATTCTGGGTGACTTTAATAAACTTCTTTCACCACTGGATCAATCTTCCAAACAAAAGCTGAACAAAGAAACTATAGAACTCAATAATACAATCAATAACTTAGACTTAACTGACATATATAGAATATTTCATCCTTCAATGAGCAAATACACTTTCTTCTCAGCAGCACATGGATTCTTCTCTAAATTATATCAGATATTATGCCACAAAGCAACTCTTAGCAACTAAAACAATGTAGAGATACTACCCTGCATTTTATCAGATCACAATGGAATAAAATTAGAAAACAATGATAAAATAAAAAATACAAATTTATCCAGCACCCGGAGACTAAATAATATGCTACTGAATGAACAATGGGTTGAAAAAGACATAAAGAAGAAGATTAAAAAATTCTTAGAGGTAAATGAGAACATTGATACAACATACAGAAATCTCTGGTACACTATGAAGGCAGGACTAAGAGGAAAGTTGATTGCATGGAGTTAATCCCTTAAAAGAAGGAAAAGTCAACAAATAAATGACCTAACATTACATCTCATAGCCCACATAATTACAGTTATCTTTTATTAGACAAAGGCACCAAAACCATACATTGGAGAAATGATAGCCTCTTCAACAAATGGTGCTGGGAAAATTGGAAATCCATATGCAACAAAATGAAATTAAAACCCTATCTCTCACCATGCACAAAACTCAACTCAAAGTGGACTAAGGATCTAGTAATTAAATCAGAGACAGTGCCTCTATTAGAAAAAAAAAGTAGATCCAAATCTCCATCATGTTGCATTAGGTCCCAACTTCCTTAATTAGACTGCTGTAGCGCAAGAATTAAAATAAAAAAATAGGATGGATTCAAACTAAAAATCTTATTCACAGCAAAGGAAACAATCAGGTGAATAGAGAGCCTATATATTAGGAGCAAATTTTTACCATTTGTACATCAAATACAGTACAAATCTCCAGGGTATATAAAGAACTCAAAAAACTAAACACCAAAAAAAAAAAAAAGCACAAATAGGCCAATCAACAAATGGGCCAAGGAACTGAAGAGACACCTCTCAGAAGATGATAAACAATCAATCAACAAATATATGAAAAATTTTTCAGCATCTCTATCAACTTGAGAAATTCAAATCAAATCTACTCTCTAAGATTTCATCTCACTCCAGTCAGAATGAAACTATTAACAAAACAATCAACAATAAGTGTTGGCTAGGATGTGTGGAAAAATGCACACTCATACATTACTGGTGGTACTGCAAATTGGTACTCTCAATATGGAAAGCAGTATAGAGATTCCTTGCAAAGTTGGGCATGGAACTACCATTTGACCCAGCTATCCCACACTTTGGTCTATACCCAAAGGAATTAAAAATAGCATACTACTGGGACACAGCTACATCAATGTTTATAGCAGCTAAACAGTGGAAGCAATCTAGATGCCCTTCAGTAGAGGAATGGATTAAGAAAATGTGGTCTATATACACAATGGAATGTTATTTAGTATTAAAAGAGAATAAAATCAAGGCAGTTGTAGGTCAATGGATGAAGTTGGAGAATATAATGCTAAGTGAAATTATCCAATCCCAAATAATCAAATGCCAAATATTTTCTCTGATATAAGGAGACTTATTCATAGTGGGGTTGGGAGGGGGATCATGGGAAGAACAGAAGAACTCTAGATAGGACAAAGGGGTAGAGGAGAAGGAAGTGGGCATGGGGGTAAAATGATGGTGGGATAAGATGGATATCATTACTCTAAGGACATGTATGAAGACACAAATTGTGTGAATATACTTTGTATAGAACCAGAGGTATGAAAAATTGTACTCTATATGTGTAGTATGATTTGTAATGTATTCTGCTGTCATATATAACAAGTTAGAATTTAAAAAAATTAAAAAATAAAATTAAATAAATGTAGTTATGGTAGACTATAAATATAGTAGACTATCTTAATATTAGCAAAATAAAATTTATTTTTCACATGTCTCTCTCTGAAAAACAATATGAATAAGACAAAATTTTTACTTAGAAGAAGAACATTTTGGTCTGGTAGAGTTGACAGAGAAATGACACTGTCGTGTGCACATTTAAAATACAGAGTGATTGGTTCTTTTCTTTAGACAAGCACAAAATGTTTTGAAGAGACTTAATAAAAAATCCATCCAGATTCTGAAATTGCTGGAATCTTTCTAAATTCACATAATAAGAGGTAACCTTTAAGAACTAAACTTTTCCACGCAAAAAGTGTAACTATAGAAAGGCTATAACAAAGAAGGAGCATTGTACTTTCAGGGAAACCACGAAGGGAGTGAGTGTATGGCCCTCAGCCTGGCAAAGTCAATAAGTTGAGACATATAATCCAGAAAAATGAATATGGGTTATATGTGCCCTGTGAGAGAATTCAGTTTATCCTGAAAGCAACAGAGTCATTGAAGATTTCTAAGTGGGACAAGAGATCTACTGCTTTAGTTTAAGTAGGAGTGGGATGAGCTAAAATCAGAAACAGAAATACACATTAGAAGACAAGACTTTAATTTCCTTTAAAAAAATAAGACACTTTCTGTTTTTAATACCAGTGGTCCTCAAAGGATAACACTCAGATCCTTGTAGATTCCTTGGGTATGTTTAGGGATCCATAAAATGAAAACTATAAGAGGACATTCTGTTTCTTTTTCATTGTGTTTTTATTTGCATAATGTACTCTCTTGGGAGAGTAAATAAGTCCTGTTTCACTTATGAATTTCCATGATAGAGTAATAAATTTTTTAAAAATTTATTAAATCTCTACTCTTGAGTTCATATATTTTTATAATCTGTGTCACAAATGAGAAGTGGACATAAAACACTTCAACTGAATTCCTATGCACCAAGTTACCTTGATGTGATCACTTCTACATTTGCATAAGATGTGAGCTGAGCTAGCAGCTTTTATTTGATTTTATTTTTTGTGGAACATGATATTTACTTGAAACAATCACTGAAGATTGTGAATAGTTTTATAGGATTGTGTATTTCTAGAATTTTCTCAATAGAAACAAAGTAAGTGTGTCACTTCACTGAAAACAATTAATAGTACTTGTTAATAAAGATCACAAAGTGTTCCGAATAGCATTTACTTCTTGATTCCCAGGTGTGCTCAACACCAGAGAATTCAACAGACAATTACCTAGCTAGCATGCATTGGTTACATTGTTATTCTCCATTGTATTTCATTAAAATTTCCAATGTCAGAAAAGAAATTGACAAACTAGAATTTTTGTAATTTTTAGAATTTTACAAGTGTCAGCATTTAGGTGACAGACAAGCAATGAGGAAATAAACCAGACAGCACTTCTTCCCTCTAGGAAATACAGATATCTGACCTCATTCTTAGAAACTCTGACTTAGCTAATATGAGTTGACTTTTTAAAACACCAATGTGATTGTTATGTTTAGTTAAAATGAAAACCACTGACCTAGAATGTTGTTTCACTGCTTGTTAATTATGCTATGTAAGGTAACAATAATAAAACTTCCTCAAATTTGAATGCACTTAATGAGAACATCAGAGCCTTTATATTACATGCTTTCCTTACTTTGTCATTGAAAGAACATAATGGCCTTGAAAATTTATCTTTCATACAGCTATGACTTAATTGTAACTTTCAGGGTCCAAATTCTTTTGAAGATAGCTCATTTCTCAATTGCCCAGGAAGAAATATTGATGCCAGGCTCCTTGTCTGGTAGAGGAGGACAGTATGTAGTTTATGAAGAATGTACATTCCAAGCCACTAGTCCCAATTATGTAAGTTATCAACTTTTGGATCTTAACAGCAAACTGTAAATTGCATCCAAACACTCCACTTAGATGGACTGGAGTATCTTAGAGTTATAATCGCCTTAGCAAAAACAAATTTGTGGCTTAGCACAGAATCTTCATTGTTTTAGGCAAAGATGCTAACCAAATAATCTCCCTGCTGACAAAAGGAAATGAAGTGAAACATTCCAATTTTTGATTAGGTATTCAACTTTTTAAAATGTGTGTGATAATATTCATATTCTATACAAATTTAACACAAATGCTTATAGTTCTAATGACATAGAATATGCATAATCTATATTTATGAATGTTTTGCAATATTTAAAAACATTAATAAGTACAAGTTTTGCATTATACAAACTACAAACATTCATTTCTTGACAGTTTGCTGATCCGTTTGTAATGCTGCCACTATTATTTAAAACTGATTTCCATATTTGTCCTGATATATAAACATGCTACCCTATTAATTTAACTTCAAGATTCCAGCTCGCTAGACGGCTTAATGCTCTTGTTAACAATTGCTCTTGTTCCGTGTATTAAAACTGCAATTTTATGAAATCGTGTAGTAAGTATGAATATAAATTTACTAATGAAGTAAAGCTATTAATATATGAATGTGTTAAATTCCTCAGAGTGCATACTTAATGAAACATGGAGTTAACTAATATACTAGAAAAACTTTGAGAATTAGATTAACTTATCTGAGTGTAATTTGAGCCTTTACTTTGAGAAATAATGTTTCTAACAAATTAGCTGTGTCTATTCTTTTAAAATTTTCAAAATAACTATTTTAAAAGGAAAAACATTAAAACCATACTAAATTAAAGGAAACTGAGGAACTTCTGACATTATGATTTATCTTAGTTTGCAAAAAGTGAAAATTTAAGGCAGTTGTTTATTGAGAACAGAATATATGTGACAGAATACACGGGTGTGTATCATTCTAGTGTTGAATGGCAGACATGAAAAATGACTACCCATATTTATGACTGTATCAATTTAACATAAGAAAATTCACTGAGTGTCTCTCAAAAGAAAAAAGTTAACATAAGAATCATAGACACAAGTTAAGGAAGTTCATAGTCCTTCTTCAGGAATTATTTTAAATAAATTTTAGTTATATATCAATTTACCTTTTGGGGAAAGAGAAATACTTATATTTTATGAATGTTTCTGTAAATCAACAAAAACATTATGTCTATTTTATCTTGTATTCACATTTGTAAACCAGGATGCTTTTTATTTTCTGTAGTAGTAGTAAAATATAAAACTAATAATGTTTAAGACATGTGGTCAAGCGAGGGTAATATTAATTGCATTTCAAAGATGAAAATAGTGAGTTCCTCAGAAGAAACTACTTTCTCAGTGTTACATGACTACCTGAAGAATGGGTGCATCTAATTCTAAAGTCCTTAACTGTTGTAGGGCACACTATAGCAAATCAACTAAAGGAAACTTTGGGAGTAATGATTACATTGCATCAACTTCATAATATATTTTGTCCCTGTCCTAGATTGCAGGAATCGGTTATGTTTTTGTTTTTCTTTTTTCCATATTTAGTACCAAGCAGTTAAACAAGGTTATCAAAACCTTTGTATAAAAGAACCTATTAGAGTCCCAGAAAATACATGCTTGACAATTTTGTTTCCTTCTAGGCATATTCAGGGTTTGTTACTTTATGGTGATTTTTAAGTGTTTTGTATTAAAAGTTCTTTTTAAAAAAATCAACCACACATATGTACATATGAAGATAAAGGTGTGTTAACTGAACAAACTGTTATTATTTCCAGTCCCTAACTTCACAAATTGTTAGATTTATAAAATTCTATTACATGTTCTCTGTTTCAATCACTCCTATCCTCAACTATTAATAACATTGATGGATCATTTGAGATTGTTCTTTAACAAAATATTTTCGTATAACATTTTATTAACCATTTCTCTGTTTTTGTAGCCAAAATGTGGGGTCAATAATTACAACAAAATAAAATGTTGGGCTTTTGGGGGTGTGTGACAATTATGTTTCACAGATTTAAATGATTTTAGGAGGTTAGTTTCTATATAGTTTGGATATGAGAGTTTAAATGTCTGGGGGAAACAAACAAAAAATATTACATAACAACATAGAAGAGTAGTAGAATGGTACAATAATATATTATCCAGTTTGACAACTTATATTTGGGATGATCTCTCATATTCTTTCTTTTTCTTTTCTTTTCTTTTTTAAGGAAAAGATGTTTTTCAAGCTTTTTCTAATTTTTTACAGCTTCCATCCTCTTCCTTTTTGTTGTTTTGTTAATGTTGTGGCTTCTCACCTTTTAAGATTCTTCTACCAGGAAGAATATTTATGTTTGAGATGCTACATTGCAAGCTTCTTTTTTGGAAAAATACTCAGAAGGGTCAAAGCCCAAGGGAAAACTGGGAAAGGCAAGACATCCAGGAGCCTATGTGTTCCCTTGAATGGCATATTTCTTTTGCATCTGGTGTTGCTTGGTAGCTCCAAGAAAACTGGGTAAGAGTGAACATTAAATCATTTTTGGTGATTTTATTCACTTGACAAAACAAATTTATGTAATTTAAAAACAAATAGTAACATAAGACTGTATTCTTTTGCTGTAACTCATTTTTCCAAACAGGGCTTGCTACAATCTTGCCACTCACTTTTGGAAAAGGACCAGGATACTGTCTCTTTCTTTATCATTCCTAGGTACCACCCCCTTTTACAGTGTAGAAGAGAAGAAAGATTGACAGCATTTTTTCTTTACCTTCTGTGTTATGCTATGCATTCTCTGAGCATAGCAGATGATTTACAAAACATTTCTGCATGTCATGATTTTGTCTGTTCTTCAGGGACAGACCACACTCTCCTTTTCAATTTTGTGGACAGTGCTTCTCCTTTGGGGCAGGTTATTCTTCAGGAAACCTCTTACTACTGGGCTCATTATGTCAAACATTGCCCTTGGGCAGACTTACTTAAAAAATGAGACCAGGTGGATCCTTCTGCAGAATATACACATAGTTGCCTGAAATCATGCATGGATTTACTACTCTCAGACGGTAAAACAATTATTTTCCAAGTGCAGCCCTTTACATTGCTACCCCATAGGTCATTTTGTCTTCTCCAATCACAGGTCAGGAAAGTCCCCTATGTCCTCCAATTACCAAAACACATAACATATGCTCTGAATTGTTCTATTGAAGTACTTCTCACTGTAGATAAAGTGACCACTAGCATACTTCATCATTATCTCCTTTTTTGTTTTGGGGAAAGCCATACAGTCTTCTCTCATACTATACCATTCTAAATCATCAACAAATGCAAAATATAAAGTCTTCTTTGAGAATTCCAGTCTCTCTCCTCTCTTTTTAAAAAAATTTTCCACTGTCTCAATTGTTCTTGGTTTTTATCATGTTCATGCTTCAGCTGAAATGGAGGCAGAAAGTGTTCCCATATCAACATCATATTATACTTTTCTGATTCTAGAGCTGAACTGCTTTTTGACATCCCAGTCTCCATTTAAGTAATTCTGCAAACTCAGAAATAAAAACACAAATAAAATCATTCCTTGTCATATAATTACTTATAGATAAGTCCCATTTTTAATGTTACTTAATTACAGCTTATTAAATTCCACTTATAATTAATGTTCAAGATTATTAAAGGCTATACTTAGTAAACATGTAATCATCCTTGCTGGGCATGGTGGAGTATGCCTGTAGTACTAGGGAGGCTAAGGCAGGAGGATTGCAATTTTGAGGCCAGACTGGCAACTTAATGAGAACTTGCCTCAAAATAAAAAAAAATACAAAGCACTGGGGATGTAGCTCAATGGTAAAACACCCCGGAGGTCAATCCCCAGTACCATTAAAAAACAAACAAACAACAAAAAATAAAAGAAAGAAAGAAAGAAACATTCTTTATCAAATGCTTACATGAGCAATATGATGCATGATGAAGAGATAATGTAACTATGAAATGAACAAAAGACATAATCTCACAACATTTCTTAAGGGTACTAAAGTGATTTGAATGGTGGATTCCAACAGATATATTCTCATTCTAAGTCTTAGAACTCCTAAATGTGATCCTATTTGAAAAAAAAGTGTCCTTGAAGATGTCATTATATTAGTGATCTTGAGATAAGGTCATCCTGGATAATCTGAGTAGCCCTTAAATTCAGTGAGAATCCCTTTTAAGAGAAACACAGAGGGGAGATATGAATCCAAGGGGACAAGGTCATGGGAAACACAGAGCAAAATGGGAGTGATGCAGCCACTAAAAACTGCAAGAGATAAGGCAGGACCTTCACTACAGCTTCCCCAGAGGCAGTAGCCCCGCCAACACCTGTGTCTTAGTCTTTGCTGCTATGTAAAATACTAGAGTATGTAATTTATAAGTAATAGAAACACTTCTCACAGTTCTGGATACTGGAAGTTCAAGATAAAGGCATTAGCAGATTCAGGGTATGTGAGCTTTGCCCTCTGCTGAGTAGTTGGTGCCTTGTTACTACACCTGACTCAGGCCAAAAAGGTGAGCAGCTCCCCCACACCTCTTATAAAAGCACTAATCCAAGTGCTTGGAGCCTCTGCCCTCCTGATTTAATCACTTTCATAAACCACCAGCTTTTAATGCTATCACATTAGCAATCAAGTTTCAAAAGAAACCTTTAGGGAGTGACACATTCAGACCATAGAAACCCGATATATTCAATTCTTTTTTCCTAAACCATAAGAGAACAAAATTTTGTCATTTTAAGCCACACACATATTGGGGTAATTGTGGAACCTAAGTTTAGGCAACTATTTTAGGAAACTTCTACAGCTACTTTCTTTAGGAAATTAATTGCACTAGGTTAAGTTTCTTTAAAAAATAACCTATGTATGGCTCAGGAACGATTAGTTTTTATTTATTATTAATTAAACTGTCCAGGGAAATTGATCCAAGTAATAAGTAGCTCTTTTCAACAGATGCAAGTTCCTTCCATATTTTATCTCATTTTTTTTCTTGGGCCTTGGTATTATATAATTTTATCCTGAAAAAGAGAAAAGGAGAAGGTTGTGAAGTCAATCATACTTTCTGAAAAGTGTCACATACCCCTTTTACTCACATTCTATAAAAGTTTGAAACCTTGGTAACTAGTCTCCACCTAAGTACTAGATAGGTTGGGAAATATGCCAGCTATAATTCTATAATTACAGATGGAATAGAGAAATGTTTTGATGGAATACTAGCAGAATATTTCAGATATACTGTTTTAAAGTCAACAGTGTCTAGACACTAAATAGCACCTACAAAATTTTAAATACATATATGATACACATATGCAGTCTTTTTTTTTCATATACAGTTCTACAGTTTCAGGAATGTAAACAAAACACATTGTCTCCATAATTTTTCCAATGATGAAATAATTATAATAAAGAAAAGATGTTGGAAATTATTCATACATGCTACATAGGGAGAGAAAAATAAAAATATACTTAGAGCAATTTTTTTTTTCAATTTAAAGATCCTAGAAGTTTTTAATAGTTGGTAATTTAATGAACCAAATTGCTTCTTAGAAATAAACAGTATATTATGTATGTATTAAATAAGAAAAATATGCCACCATGCTTTACTAATGCATTTAATAAGAAAAATGTATACATTCCTCCTAAAGAAATTTAAAAATATATCAGGTTATGATCAGAGAAATACAAAACATTGAAAAATATTTTGAAGTGGTAGTAACAACATCTACTTCCATTGAACCCAGTGACCTCTGTCAGAAAAATGATGCTTTTTATCCAAGTAGCTATGATTAAGTATATTGATATATGCATTTTGAAGATTATTTTAATTTTCTACAGTTAATACATATTAAGTTTAATGCTTTATTTAGTTAAATAAAGTTACTAAATGCCTCATTTAAATAGCTCAATTACATGTTTCATTATGATCACACATTGTTTCTATTGAAAATTTCTAATTTTAAATAAGCCAATGAATGTTAGGTGTGGATGAAGAGGCAAAGAAGGCAATTTAAAAAAAATGACTTAATGGCTAAGTTAATATATCAACATGGCTAGTTTCTGGTGCCTAATTATTCCATTAAACACTACTCAAGTCATCTGGGGCTGTGACTCAATGTAGGGTGCTTGTACAAGACTCAATGTAGGTAGCATGTACAAGGCTCTGTACATGTCATCTCCAGCACCTAATACCTCCCTACCCCCATCACACACACGCAACACTACCTTAGGTGTTACTGGGAAGGTATTTTGTAGATGTGGTTTACATACATCCTCATTAAGTATAGGACTGTGCCCTCAATAAATTGGTTGGTCCTCATCTGATCTCTTAAAGACCATAGAAGCAAAAACAGGATTCTAGGAGAAGAGATTTTGACTCAAAATGATAACATGACCTCCTACTTGAGTTTCTAGTCAGCTAGTCTGCACCAAAAATTCAGCGCCCACAAT
Source organism: Spermophilus citellus (assembly GCF_964194105.1). NCBI lineage: Eukaryota > Metazoa > Chordata > Mammalia > Rodentia > Sciuridae > Spermophilus > Spermophilus citellus. The sequence continues at coordinate 62,385,364 of NC_138182.1, read as the reverse complement.
CACATAAATTAATTGCATATAATACATCAGGGCCTACAGTAGGTGTTCCAGTCACAAGTAGAGGATGGCAGATGGATTGATAGTCAGCAGTCTGCAGCATTCTCCTGTAGTCACCATGAGTTCACCCTCATTCCTAAGCCTTTCCTGAGTGTATTAATTGGGAAATCATTGATGATAAAGCTTAAGTCGGGAAAGGAATACAAAGGCAACCTTCTTCCGTACACTTGGTATCTGAGGATGGATATATAGTCATGGAACTTGCAAATGCAGAATACATAAATGGGGCATTGGTATTGTGCAGACATATGAGCACCATTTTAATAAGATGAAATAATGTCCTTTTATATATACATACATATCCTATAGATTCCATGTCACTGAAGAATCTTGAATGATAGTGGATTTATGAAAATAGAAAATTATTGCTTTCAATTGCTTTTATTTTACTGATTAAATATGAATGATATATGGATCAACTGTGCTCACTTGTAAGAATTTATAGAAGCTATCCTAATATGCCAAGTATCTGAAATCCAGACAGCTTTTTACCTAGAATATTTGGACAAGGTATCAATGCTAAGATTAATAAAAAAACCACATTATTACATTAAGTTCCCCATAGAGGGAAAAATGCAGTCACATTGAAACACTGGGAAAGTAGAATAATAGTCCAGAAAGGAATACACTTGGGAGATAGACCAAGAGAACAGTAACGAATTCTAATTAAGTAATATTCTCAAGTGCTGGGGTGGAAATAATCACAATATATGCTCAGGGTGATTTAAGGATTGATAGACTCCTATGACCGATATATATCTCCAATATTTTTCCTCCAGAAAGGAGTCATTATGGTAGTTCTGCAGACTATGCTCAACTTCTGCATGTTGTGCTTTGGGGGAATAGATGACTAAATCAGTTTGTGAGTCTTGGGATCTAGTTTGTTGTGGAGAACAACATGCATTACTTTCTGATGAAGTACCTTATATAACCCAGGTATGCTGGTTTTGATCCCAGATCCCTTGTGATGTTAGGGATTTCAACTGTCCTGTTTGAGAGTAGACAGGTACCTTTTGTGCACGGGAAGAAAATGTAATTGAATTTGTGGAGCATACGAGAGTTTTCTAATGCTCAACCATATCTGGTTAAAATTCTCTTTTGGGTATATGAGAAGACCAACATTGCTGCACAAATGGCAAGTTCATGTGATTACATCTTATTAAGAGATATTTATATAAGTAGCATGATCATATAGCATTTAATTCCTAAACAAGACCCTCAGGAATTCTTTTCCTCTCTATTAGCACAACATGATGTATTGCAAGCAAAGATTGACTTTAATTGTTTTAGGATCACACTGGGATATTCTGTTATCTCAGATTAATGTAAGCTATCTTGGCTAATATAATTCCTTGGGGCAAGAAACTTAAACCTTTAAAAGAATATAACAAACATTTAAATGTATTGAGTTCATGTGAAAGTAGAGAAAAAAAATTAAAGATTAAAGATAATTAAGTGATGCTGCAAAGAGATTGGGAAGTGAACAGATGAACTGATGGCAGGAATGTAGTACTGAGGAAGAAAAATCTCATACAATAGAAGATGATTTTAACACTTGTATATTCTGATATTAGTAAAAGTGAGCCAGAAATTTCTGCATTAAATAATAGGGACTCCAAAACCATTCCTCCTATAAGTGAAAAAATAAGGACATAAGTTTACCTGTTCTCACACTAAGTGGAAAATATTAATAAAAGTAGTTGTTAAGAGATATTATTGATATTGATTTAGTCAAGTGAATTCTATGTTTGAAATACAAACCCTGCACGATATGGGAAATCCCAAGCATAAAACTTCAGTCTAATTGGATTTTGTTAAATAGCAATTCAAAGTCAAATTAATAAAAATAAATAAATAAATATAAACTCTTGATAGCTTCCCCCCACTAGAAAAAGAAAATATCTGTCCCCAAGATTAGGACAGAAAAGATGATTAAGGATTATGATCATTGAGATGATCTGATGTAGAAAATAAAAGGAAATAGAATAACTGAAATTATGCATTCAAATGAATACATTGATCAAATAATAGATTAAACTCACGTAATGGAGAAATTTGCAAATTGGAAAATATAAGATAAGAAAAAATATAGTAGAAAAACATGAAAATGTACAATATGTTGATGGGCCAAAAATAAGAGGTTCTGCATAAGTTCATTACATATCATGTATAGAGAATAAATTGTGAACTTATATTAAACATGTAATGAATTATAATTTTTCATAAGTTGGTAAAATAAATTCTTACGTATAGAATTTCAGTCCATACCAAGCAAGAAATATAAAAAGATCACAGCTATATAACTGCTGTGATTTAAGAATTTAAACAATGTTAGAAAAATAAATCAATGAAGCACAAAATAGAGTTTAGAAACAGGTTAACACTTAAATGAATATTTATTCTATGAATAAGGTTTCATACAGAGAAAAAAGGAAAGAATGAATCACTCAAAATATGATACTGCCACAAACAGCCAATCATTTGTTAAGAAACACAAAAATAAATTTCAGGCATATTAAAAATTACATGTAAAAAATACTGAAATGGCAATATAAATAAATATCTTTTCCAAGTTTTGCTAGGGAAGTTTCTTGAACAGTATTGAAAAATTCTGAGAAACTGATGGCTTTGAAATGGGGAAATTCTGTACACAATATTGTGGGTGCGTGCGCCCACACACACTACACACACACACACATACACACTCACAATTTTAAAACTCAGGCAAGAAACTGATATATGTGAATGCTAAAGTGTATTTAAAAAGTATATATGAATATATTTCATACCACTGAACTGTTGATTGAAAAAATGGTTAATATGGTACATTTTATGCTAGGTGTATTTTACCAATATAGAAAGAATAGGAGGAAATAGTATATTCTCTATTCAAAACTCACACTGGAATTATGGCGAATCTCACTAACCTATTAGAGAAATTAAGTCAGTTTTGCACATAATTTTGGTACAACATATTAACAAAACTTTAATAATCACTGTATTAATCGAGGTTCCTCAGAGAAAAGGAATGTATGCATATGAGGGCAGGGCAGTGGGGGTGGGGAGAAAGAGAGGGAGACAGATTTATTATGAGAATTGGTTCACAAAATTTTAGAGGTTGAAAACTCCCAGGATCTACCATCCACAAACTTTAGAACCAAGAAAGCTGGTGATATAATCAGTCCAAGTCTAATAGCTGGAGGAACAGAAGCTCCAGTGACATTTCCCAGGGCAGGAGAAGGTGAATACCCCAGTTTAGAGAGACAGCACATTTTCCTTTCCTCCACCTTTCTGATCCACCTTTGCTTTCAAAGGATTGGATGATGCTCACCCATGTAGAAGCCAATCTTCTTTTCAGTCCTTCAATTTAAATGTTAATTTCTTCGGGAAACACTGTTTCAGACTCATTCAGAAAAAATGTTTTACCAGGCATTCAGGTATTTTACTCTGTCTGGTCTAGGTAACTAATATAATTACCCATTTTATTCACAATATTACACAATGAAAACAGCCAAAATTAATTCTTATAATCCTTTGGTGAGGATATAAATTGACAAATCTTTCTGGAAAACATATTTCAGTTAGAGATTTAATAAATAGGAGCATATGTTAATGACTCAATATTTCCATGCCAAAATATACACCTTTTAGATATTCTCCTATATGTAAAATGAAAATGATTGCAAAATTGTTCATGAAAGTATAATGTTTAATATATAAAGTAGAAATAATCCAAATGTTGTCAACAGGATAAAGATATGTGGATCATAGTAAATCATAAAGGGAATATTATCCAGTAAAATAAAAGAGTTGTGCATCTAAATTCTCCATATAATAAGATATACTTACACACATTATAAAATATGCATACCATACTACTAAAAATAGAAATTGAAATTCTCTTATTTGTAATCCATTCAAATTGAGCAAAACTAGCGTGACACAAATGAAAATACAATGCAAGCCAACTCCCACATCAGGGAAGATATATGGAGAAAATGAAAATACATATAACTTAATTTGTTTAAGTACTAACCAACAATGATACAAGTCCAATAAAAATGTAAATTTCTGTAGTAAAAGGTAGGCTTTGTCAACACATTCCTAAGAGCAGATTTGAACTTATAGAAAGAGATTAAAGTTTTCTTTATGAAAACGCTTCAAGGAGAAGATGAAAAGTGTTCAGATCTCTATAGATTTGTGGAATTGGAAATAATCACAAAATTAATTATGAAAATTTAAATAAATACTCTCTTTTACCTAGATTATATTTTTCAGATTTATAAAGTGAGTATATTGTACCAAAGCATCTTTATGTTCTATCCAGTTATGACATTCTAGAATTTGCTGATTTTTGAAGGAGTATTAAATGTCTGGGTAAAGGAAGAATTAAAGGTATACTACTGCAGAAATATTAGATAGCTGGCAAGATTTTGCAATGTTCTAATGCAAAGAAAACACTCCAGTTACAAAACTGAGAGATGGTTTTAAGGAATCTTTTAGTTACACTTAACTACTCTACTTCATTCACATACATTTATTTCCAAGAAAGTAATTTCTATTTGTATTGCCTATAGAAATAAGAAAAAGACTTTGTTCATCAATGAAAATAATTATCTAAATGCCTGAATGTGCCAAACTCAATTTCACTCCACTTCTTAATGTCCAATCTCAGAAGTTATTTCCATTATTTTATTTTTTTAAATAATTTTTTATTGATTATTTAAAGCATTACATAGCTCATGATATATCATCTTTCATACATTTGACTCAAATTGTGTTTTGAACTCCCATTTTCACCCCAAATACAGATTGCAGAATCACATCTGTACAGACACTTCTCAGAGGAGGACATACAATCAATCAACAAGTACATGAAAAAATGCTCACCATCTCTAGCAATCAGAGAAATGCAAATCAAAACCACCCTAAGATACCATCTCACTCCAGTAAGATTGGCAGCCATTAGGAAGTCAAACAACAATAAGTGTTGGCGGGGATGTGGGGAAAAGGGTACACTTGTACACTGCTGGTGGGGCTGCAAAATGGTGAGGCCAATTTGGAAAGCAGTATGGAGATTCCTGGGAAAGCTGGGAATGGATCCACCATTTGACCCAGCTATCGCACTTCTCGGACTATTCCCTGAGGACCTCCATTATTTTTATAGTCCTTCCATTCCCTCTCTCTTTAGGGGTGTGTGTGTGTGTGTGTGTGTGTGTGTGCGCGCGCGCGCATGTGTGTGTGTTTGTGTGTATGTGTGTGTGTGTATATATATTCATATATATTTCTATATGTTTTTCTATATACAGTTTTACTTTAATAAACTTCATCATTTATAATCTATGACCAACATCTATGGCTAAATCATTTTTCTTAAAAAAAATGGTACACTTGCAGCATTCTTAAGTAGATGGACACAGAGATAGACAGATGCATTTTTACTTACATCATTCATTTTCAGCATGATATTATATATTTCCAAATAATGATTAATGGACACTTTATAATTACAGAAAATTTTGAGTCATGATGGTTTTAAAATTAAGTGTATTTGATCTACATATTCTAAATCTTTGAAGATGATTAATATCTTCTTCACATATTTTAATTATGGGCTCTCAACTTTAAAAGCTCTAGTATTTTTATAATACAATTGTATGCCTGAAAACCTCACTGTCACTTATATTCATTTTTGTGATTAGTTTTTCATTGTTACAGTTTGCTATAAAATTTAGCTGTTTTTTTCCCATATTGAGTCTCATTATCTACTTCTAATGACCTAAAACATTGTTTATAACCAGAGCGTTTTTAATTCTATTTATTTTTAATATAGTTTGTACACAGATTAACAGTGTTTAAAGATTTAGTTTTAAAAAATATTTCAAGATTCTAAAATTATGTGAATCATAAGCTTTATCTTAAAGTCAAAATTGGATTTTTTGTTGTATTTTCTCTAAGAAAAATCATTCTTTTAATTACCTGATAGTAAATATCAAATTAATCCTGTCTCCCTCCCAAAGTAACACCTTTAATCATCAGGTAAGCTTCAGGAGTTAAAGCTGCAGCAGTCTTTCTCATTTCCTTACTCTCCTTGATGTGGCTTTTTAGCTAGAATCTTCCTTATCTTGCCTCCCCTAAGGCAATGTTATAACAGATTCTGGCAGAAATTCTGTAATTGCTATGAGGTGCTTGATTCCCTCCCGCTGATTGCCACTGAAAACAATTGAACATCATTTCCTTGAATATGTTAGTGCTACAAACTAGCTCTTTACTTTTGACAACACTCAGTTCCAAATCAGTGACTTTTTCAATTATCCTTATTCCTTCAATTTTTAATTCTTTTCTGCTTGAGAGAATTGCTGTTGGTGTCTCAATTGGCACTTGGAATTTCTATAATGCAGGTGAGCTTATTTTGAAGAGTATTTTAGACAAATCTTTCTCTGTCACTATGTTGTAACTTTATTGCAATTCTAACTATGGATACTTGATGAAAATTTGAAAAAAAAAAAAGCTTGCATATTCTCTTTATAAGGATGGATGACAAACACTTGCTGTAGTTTCTTAAAAATATATAATGTAGAGCATCATATTAAAATATCTAGGTCTTTCTATGTAGAATTCTGTTCAGGGGGCTGGGGATGTGGCTCAATCGGTAGCGCGCTTGCCTGGCATGCGTGCGGCCCGGGTTCGATCCTCAGCACCACATACCAACAAAGATGTTGTGTCCGCCGAGAACTAAAAAATAAATATTAAAAAAATTCTCTCTCTCTCTCTTCTCTCTCTCTCTCTCCTCTCTCACTCTCTCTTTAAAAAAAAAAGAATTCTGTTCATATTTATTTAATGAAGAATTTAACAGATTTATCTGCTTATTTGTACACTGCTGACTATTAACATTCAACAGAATTGATAGGCTGTTCAAACACTTGGAAAATGATGGTTTAGTAACTGTGCTAAGTTGAAAGAGTACTCATAATAATCTAACTACTAAGAACAGCAATCCATCTGTTGTTAAGACAGACTATTGTTGATATAAAATAATGACTCTGCTTTAAAAGAAACAAGAAAATAACTTTTTCTGAGCCAAATATGAGTGACCATCGCCCAGGGTCATGGTTTCAGATTATCCTGAATGCTATTTTCCATCATTGAAGATGTTACATACACTTTTACAGCTAAGAACAAAGAAGGTCATAATTTAATACATTTAACAAATATACAGATGTAGGTGGTGGGTAGGGAGGATACACAAAAGTGTAGAAATCTTTTCTATAGGTTTTATATGTCATCTTATACCATTTTTACCTTTAGAATTGTGGAGGCCAGAGGTATGCTAAGCTTAGTCACACATTCTAGGTTTTACCTAACAATCCCCAGAATGTTAGGTCAGATATAGAGGTTGAAAGTAAATTACTAAGATAGCTCAAAATAATTTTGGCTTTTGACTTACAAAACTCCATCTCTGCACACTCATGATATTTTATTCAGCCAAGGTCAGAGTCTGTAAGATCATTAATATAGATGTGGCTTCTTCAGAGAACTTTAGCTTCACACTATAGTATCACATGAGTCGTAGTTATGAAATGCTAATAGCAGAAACAAGGAGACTATGAAGAAGTGGCATAAAAGCTAAAGATATCTTTTCAAAACGAAGGCCTTTCAAAAAACACAATTAAGTAAGTTATAGTCTGGTCAGGAAAAGCATTGCAGCTGAGCACAATATGCACTTTATACAGAAGATTAAGTTTCTGAGTCAAGCAAGCTATAAATACAAGTGAAAAGCCATATCTTCTTTCTATGAAAAAAGATAAGTACAGTATGAAATGCAGGAAAAAGTTATCACTAAGTATAAGCTATGTGATTTGATTACTAAGTGGGCAAGAAATAGCTCATACTGAGAGAAGGACAAACATGTATTTAATAATTTAGTTAATTAATGGGTTCAATGGTTCATGCCTACAATCCCAGATATGCAGATGGCTGAGGGAGGAGGATCACAAGTTCGAGGTCAGATTCAGCAACATAGTGAGACCCTGTCTCAAAATAAGAAACAAAAGGGTTTGCAGATATGATTCAGTGGTGGAGTGCTGCTGGGTTCAATCCCAAGAAAGAGAAGAAAGCAAAGAAAGAAGGGAGGTAGGGAAGGAAGAAGGAAGGAAGGAGAACATCTGATTTAATTCAGGCTAAGTACCTCTAACATTTAAAGCATTACACATCTGTAAATCCTTTTGAGATATTTTAAAGAGGAATGTGAATATAGTCGCTACTTATTAAAATTTTGGAATCTGAGCCTATTATGAGATGATGAGGCCAACATGCAAGTAAGTTGTTCATTATTTTATATTTTCTTAGAGTTAAAAAAGTATTTGAATGACTTGTATAATTATTCCTTGAAATTTATAAAATTAATCAGAGAAGGTTTTTTTTTTTAATTTTTTTTGTATCTATATACCATTTACTGGATTTAAAGAATGGGAGTGTGTGTGTGCATGTGTGTGTGTATGTGTGTGTTTAAACTACTAACAAATCAGCTAAAACCTGTAAAGTTTTCTTAACTAAGATAAGTTTTTTATTCTACTGCATATATAGTTTGGTATTAAAAGTAGATATAAGCCTTATAAGTAAATCTCAGTATCATTTTCTAATTCTTTTGAATGAATATATTGTGTAACAAAGGATAGAAACTCACTCAGATTTGAAAAGTGATACAGAATAATCAAAATTGGAAAGTGAAAAGTTAGGTTTTGCATATTATTTTTTATGTATGCATCAAAGAATCCCTGGGGCAAAATAGATGGTCAACATTTTTTTGTCTTAAATCTTAGCTAAGTTTAAATGAATGCCTTAATTAAGTAAAATATAAATATTCTCCAAATTAAGATAATTTTGCTATAATGTGTTACTATTTTTTTATTAATTAGTTAAAAGCAAAATACCATTACATTTAAAATTGATGATGTTTTAGATACAATGAAATAGAGTGAATATTTAATAGCTATCAATTGAGTTGAATGAATATTTATTAAATAGTTATACTTTATCGGAGACATTCTTTATTTTTTTCCCTTCAGCTGCATATCATGTTCTTTGGAGTATGCATACTGAAAAACACTTTTTTGAATAAAATAAATCTGTGTAATGAAATATTTTATTTTACTTCATTTAAAATTAATATGATCCTAAGATGAGATTTTAAAGGTTTGATCCATTTAAATTTAAGATGGCTTAATCTGTTGCTTTTTATAGGAAGATATCATGAATTTTATAATTACCATATAGTATAAGACATAGGAATTAACGAAATCAACTTCAAGTTTAATATTGATTGAAATGTTATTTTTTTTAAATTTTTTTATTTTATATATTTACTTTTTAGTTATAGGACACAATATCTTTATTTTATTTTCTGTGGTGCTGAGGATTGAACCCAGTGCCCCATGCATGCTAGGCAAGCGCTCTACCTCTGAGCCACAACCCCAGCCCCTAGAGTATTCTTTATCAAAACAAATTTAAAATGTTTTACATCTCAAAAATATACTTGTCTATTAATTAAAAGGTATAAATTTTGGTTAGGATAAGCATTCTTCTTCTTTCAAGGAAATTTCAGGTCTCAATAACCCCAAAATATGTTTATTAGGGACACTATAACAAAAAGAAAAAGTTTAACATCCAACATTTAATGAACTTTAGAACAAATGTTAAGGACAGTGAATTGTTAGCTTTAAATGATTAGAAATACAGCTTCAGTCTTATCCATACCTATTCTGTTGTATAATTTACTTGGATTTGAATCAACATCCAAATTTATATTTTATAGCTAACAAAAATAATCCAGGTTCATTTTTGGAAAGATATTTAAGATGAAGAATAAATAGTGAAAGAAAATGATCAGCAAGCTCCACTATCAATTATATCAGTAAATATCATTGGCAATAAGGGACACAGCTAACCTTCTGGGGATGATTTTAGGGGCAAAACAATATACTTAATGGCTTTCCAGCCCAGCACTAATGAGGTTGTTTAAGACTTTCTTAATTTTTAATGGGATTTTAATTTTTAAAGGAACAATGCCAAGGTTTAATTATACTTCTTTGCCCTTATGGACAGTTTTCATCCACGGATATAGCCATATCTACAACAAGTGTTGTTGTTCCTTTTTTTTTTTTTATACACAGAAAGGAAATTAAGCCCAGAGAAGTGCTAAGTGACTAGCTAGAGGTCATAGAACTCATCAGCAGAATGGCTGCACAAGTAACAGATGTCTTTTCTAAGCCTGTCTACCAACTCAAGAAAATTTCCATTCTGAAACTGCTTAGTTTCCCTATATCAGTGAGATCAAATATTTAAGACATCACTGGGCTAAACAGAAAATTTAGGAACCTGGTGATAATTTTACTTAATGATTTTTTATCAAAATATTTTTCATGAAGAATATTGTCTAAAATTAAATTTGTATATATTTAGAAATCTATAAATTCAGAGTAGTAGGATACCTGGACACTCAGTATTGATTCTTTTTTAGACAGAATTGTACAGACATTGCCCTATCATATGTCCTTGAATCAGTATTGCAGAAATCCAATTGCCCTACCCTTAACCTCTTTCACAAAGGCTGATTTTAGTTTTTGTGTGTTCGAGGCCTGTAAAATAGCTATATCCCCTTGGGAATCATGATAATGGAAATTAAACAAACTCAGGTACTGAAGCAAGCTTAACAATTCAATGTCACAAGCAGGAATATATAGGCAGCTCTAAATTTTATCACAATTAACTCCTCCTGTTAGTTTGTCTTACGCTTCAATTTTCATTGTGAAAATTGTAATTATCTGTTTGCCTTCAAAAATTGTTAGTGATGTATTATCTACTCGCCATGAAAACTATATGATATTGATTGGAGTCTCTTGACAGAAAAAGCATGTAAGCTAATATGTCAGCAAAGCATCCCAAAAGCAATGGATGCTTTTTCTATTGATTTCTCAACCTTGGAAAAAGACAATGAGTTTTCAACATGCTCTAAGAAATACTCCTTAGACAGAAGACTATATCTATGTGCATATTATTTCAAAAATAACATTACAGTGGTTTTGCACTCTATATTAATATTAAATTGTTTTGAACCTTTGCTATAAGAAGATAGTCAGCAATGAATGTACATAAACTTGTGTGTACATTTTTTATCTTTGAATATGATTGAAGTCCTCTGTAAAACAGAGAAACTCTTGTTATTTTTTCCTATACATTATGTGGTCCATGTGGTTTTTTTTTTCAACATTTAAAATTGTGCTTTAATTTACTTGTGCTGTCTTTGACTTTTGCTACATCTATGATGCAGTTGCTTCTAAGAGTTTAAATATAAAAAAAAAATAGGTGTTGTCTGTATGACATTGCAACAACATAAGTAGCAAGGTCTCAGAGAAAGGTGGGTCTTACAAATCTGAATCAATGTTCCCCTTTGCAATCATCTATTCTGCTTTTCCTTTTAAAGCATTTACTGAGAAAGTAGGCAGAATGACACTAAGATGACACTAAGAGTCAAAAAACAAACAATCAATCAAACAGACAAACAAAAACCTGAAAGAGCATTAAGCAATATCCAGGGATGAACAGAAAAAAAAAAAAAAGAACGAAAGAAAATGTGAATTTTGGAGAGAGACAGAGGATTCAAAGTCCCTAACAAAAGAAAAGAACAGGGGAGTATAACTGAAACTCAGCATCCATTTTCCCCTGGAGGCATATCACATTATTTTGAACAAAGCTAGAAGGTAAATTATCAAGTTGAAAGTAGCTGAAAAGGAGGGTAGTTTTCAAGAGTCCCTCAGAAGCAAGTAACATCAAGTTGGATATCAGGAAGAAAAAATAAGGGGTGTAGAAAACAGTGACCACTAGACTCAACTGGGATCACTACAGCATTAGGGTATATGTGGGTGACTTTCCAAGATACATTGAGGCTTGTAAGGACTAAAAACCAGTCTCAATTTCAGATTGAGTTGTGGTAATTTTCCCCACACCTAAATTTAACAAAGGTTAATCTGGATTTTCTCAGGAGGGAAATAATATCACAGCAGTACATGCTGTTGGTTTCCACCAATCCCTGTAGTTTTGAGTGAGTTTCCAAAGGCAAAACCCTGCATCTCTTTGCCTGAGGCTTTCTCTATCTACCAGAGTCCACTGGTCCATCACTATAGTGGCAGCCACATGATGATGTTGGGGAATTAATTATTCTCTACTTAACCTAAGTAGACCTCACCTAATTACAATAATTTCATCTCCTGACTCCTCCTGTGTGATGACTTTGATGTGCACACTATGAGCCACTTAAAAGACTTCCCTATTGGGATTAAGCTGCATTTTCCCATAGGGCTGATAAAGTTGGTAATGCATCTTTTATTGGCTTCTTTCTCTTCTCCAGCTTCCTCACTGGTGGTAGTGGTTTTTTTCTGGTCCTTTCAAATAAGCCATGTTCAAATATTTGCTCCAGATTTTGCTTGTGGAAGAACCAAAATTAACACAGCAATTCAGTGCTTCTGTACTTCTTATAATATCTAATTTTCTATAAAAAAAATTAAAGAAACAAAATGAAGGAAAATAAATAATTAAAACAGATTAATATGTGATAATAGAAACTAGATTTTGAAGTACAAAGTTAAAAAACTGTGATCATTAATCTTTAGAACTTCCGAAACATGGATATTCATAAATGAGGAATTTAATATTATTCCACTATTATACATCTTACAAAGCAAGGCTTGCAAGGACCAACCTAGCTTTGATAACAAGGTTTATAATTATAGAGATTTCAGTGTTCTTTTTAAAACTGATGAGTTTGTAAATATGAAGGTGACAACACTTTTTAGCTTTGATTTTTTGACTATTGCTGAGTTTTTATTACATATATATACTCATATTTTATTAAATCCAACTTAAATGAGAATGAACAGGGAATGCATAGATCATGCAGTTCTTCTTTCTGGGATGAAAATTTGCCTTAGGCTTTTATCTTCCTAGTCCCCTTCTTGTTACAGGATCTCCTTCCCCTTATTTTCTATGTTGAAGATCAATCAAGCCTACAACCAAATCCTGTCCAAGTTATAATACATAATAGATAAATTTTTAATTTGTGAATTTTATATTTTAAGAATTCTCAAATTCCCTACTCTCATCTTACTGTGCTGAGTTCTTTGTAAGCATTTGATAAATCTTTTATTGCATCAATTCATACCTTTTTATTTGATAGGATGTTATTTCTTCGATATTGATTTTACTACATTTTCTCTCATAAATAGGCTTTGATCAAATCCAAAGCTTCCAAAGGATTAGATATGGAAGGATGAGACACAGACTCTCTCATTCATAATATAACTTACACAGTTTTAATGTTGATATGAGGAATATCACAGTTTACATTTGTTTATTTCCTCATTTTCCTTCAATACATGTAGGTTTTTTTCTCCCATAATAAAATACAAAGATAATTAATTTAAATATATATATATATATATATATATATATATATATATATATATATATATATAATAAATTTAGCACTCACACTAAAGTTGGTTTTGAGCACAGGGAATTTGGAATGCATACCTCAAACAACTCTGAACATGTAAACTTGTCAGACTGTTTTTCCTAAATACTTGAAGAATTAAAAAATTAAATGTATTAAACAATAATTGGATTAAAAGACAATATGTCATATTCAACCTAGCTTGACATGTGAATATGACATCATGATCCATTCCTCTTCCATTACATTTAATGTTTTATCTTATTTCATTTAGAATGTATAGAAGTGATTATGTACATATGAGGTTTTATAAGTTTGTTTTAAAAAATTAAGAAAGAGAAGCAAATTAAATGAGCATCATTTTATTCACTACCAAGACACTTTAATTTCTTTAGAAACAATACTGGAAAAAGTCACTTGGACTGAGAACAAATAGAATTGGGAAAGAATATAATCATTCCAATTCTGAGTTTATTGCAAATCCTAAGAATTGACAATATAAAAGGAAAATATTATTACATTAAGGCTTTAGGGGGAGGAGAAATGGGAGATGCTGAAACTTTCTTTGAAGTTGTCTGAAATGCCCAATTGTATATGTAAGATTTTGTTTCCTTTTTACCCTTTGCCATATGCCCCATGATTATTTCAAAATGCTAACCTGATGGGATATGGAGACACATCTCTGACTGGCTCCTTAACTTCTTCTTCACTTCATAGTGCATTGCCCTGTGCACAGTGTGAACTCTAATAAATATTTGATAGAGAAAGATCTAGGAGCAAGAAAAGCAGCCTGAAAAAAGTAGAGAGTCAAATCTATGGAATAGTAATTAGGGAAAATCTCCTGTCAAATGTACACCCAGGAAAAACTCTAAGGAAAAAGCTTCAAAGTTATGTGAAGTGAACTTTCCAGACAATCAAGAGTGACCTAGTTAAGATTGTAAACAATGATACAAAATTTTCTTGGTGTAATATGTCACTTCATCAACCAAAAATGTCATGTGTGACCAATAAAAGCATATGAAAAAATCTGAAATGAAAAACTTTGCTTGATGCAACATTTCTCCCTCTCTATATTTTCTTTTCCTCTTCTTAGTTGAATTTTCCTTTTCTCCTTATTAACTTTAATATCAACTCACCCTATAATCCTCTCCCATGTTCAGAACAGAACACATGCTTTGCCCTAGATTTGTCCTTCTACCTCAAATGCAACGTAATTTACTTAACATGTCTCATTCTACCTAGGTACAGTCCAATTTTTTAAATCTCTGATAAAGTAATTTGTCCCATATTTCATCAATGAGGGATGCTTCATCTCCAGCTTTCATAGTTTCATATTTCATTCTATATGGAGAAAGCTCAAACAGTTTTATATGCAACATATATTTTTATATAAAGACTTATCTTTTCCCCCTCACTCAAATTCACTCTCAAAATACAGAATGAATAAACTGAAATGCTATTTTGAGAGGATCTGAATATATGTACTGATTCTTCCCCTTCTGTTTCTCTTGGGAACAATACTGATTCCCAGAATATATATATGTTTTTTCAACCTGTGTTCAAGTCTGTTGAATTCCACGTTCCAGGACTTGGGGAATGCTTGCTGTCATGTATGAACTATCTTCCAACTAATCCCTTATAAGAAATAAAATGGTTATTTGGCATTCATATGTTACATTTTTTTCCTCAGTAGATTCATAATGTATGTTGCATGTAATGCTGCTGATTATTTGGTGATCCTGAAAAAAAAATCTAGTTAATGATATTTCCTAGTGAACAACAAACTTGTAGAACACCAATATTAGGTTTTCAGACTAATGAAAAAGGCCTGGGAATAAAACCTGGTTTTCTATACTTGAATGAATTCATTGCTCTTCTCAAATTTTTCTATTTAATTAAAAGGCATGCATTGATCATGTATGAATTTCATTTTTAGTGTACTATCTGGAATGATTTGTACTCTCTTTTACTAAGCATAGATGAATAAAAAATAAGTAAAGAATATAGTAATAAAAGCAAAGAAACTTTACAAATTTATTGTAAATTTATTTTTCAGCATGATCTTGAGTAAAATCCCAATGGTGAATTATAAATACAATGAAAAAAACATTTCCAACATTGGTTTCTATACCAACAAGTCTATGAAAGCAAAGGGGAAGTATTCACCTGTTATGCTTAGTCACTCAGGCACTCAAAAACTGCTTCATCCATGATTCTATGGGGCCCAGATGCTGTGCAAGCTGGCAGACATTGGCATAATCCATGTAATACTGTTTTGTAGAAATGCAGGATACTGGAGTTAAGGGATTATGAAATCTTCTACAGAGATTTGAAAGGAAGGTCTTGGAGTCCAGGTAAAGTATAGCAGAATCAATGTCCCTGAGGATTGATTGTGAGAAAGTGATGTATGAATTTGTAAAGGTGAAGCTGAACCTGAGATGGAGACTGTAGGAATTAAGAACTACCAGTAACAACACTGTCTACAGAGAAAATCTGCTGGCTGTTCAGAGAACGCTAGACTAAAAGAAAATTCATTTGCACTGCAGCTGGCAGGGCCACATGGGGAGAGACTTCCTGGGCCCTTTGGAGAGCACATCTCATCACACATCCAGTAATTCACATACCAAATCTGGAGCACATCCTGAGACTGTTGTGACAATCTTCCTGCTACCATATGCACCCCCGAGTCCAGGGTCTGTAAGTGTCAGTGGAATGTGTAAACCCAGAGACCATATTTCAATCCATTTTTAAGATTCGTTTTGGGAATATACAACCTTATAACTCCCTGAGTGTATTATAACCTTGCTTTAACTCCTGAAAGAGTAAAAATGCCAATCTTTAAATGTGTTTCAGAAAATAAAGCATCAGAAGAATTAGAAGAGATCATCTGAAGAATTTCCTTTTTAAAGAAAGGGGACATTTTATAGGATGATTGGGTCTTATCTTGGGCCAAGAGAAAATTTATTTGTGTATTAATTTGTTTCAGGGAAATATTGGTGAAAATTTCAAAAATAAAACTCTCTTGGTCCATTTGAGCCATATCTCCTTAGACTGAATAATTTATGAACAATAAAATTTATTACTCACAGACCTAGAGTAAAGATCATGCATATTAAGTATCTGGCCAGTGCTCATCATTGTAAATGGAGACTTCAGTGTTTACCATCAAATGGAGGAAGGGGCAAGCGAGCTCCTTCAAGCCTCTTTTATACGTTCATAGCACTATTTGTGTATAATATAGGTAATAGAGGGAAAAAATTGAAATGCTTTGGCTTAAATGTTTTTAAATTTATTTAAGAGTTTTAAAAGATTTTATTCTTTTTTTCTGAATATAGTGGATAGATTACATTCCAAATGACAATATATGAAATTTCCCTTGACTTCATTAATATTTTATTAAATTATACACATATCTTATTTTACTTACTTATAGCAATATATGTTTAGAAAATAATTCCAAAACTATACAAGTTAATTGGGTTTGAACACCTCAGAAAAAATTTCAAGTATACCACATAGTCAATGAAAGCCTTTACTTTTGTTCTGACTTTTTCATCAACTGGAATATAGTATATGCTCTATATCAGTGTCTCTTATTTATTGACAATAACTTAATGCAATTGAATGCAGTAGATCAGAACACAATTAACAGTCAACTTGTTCTACCTGATATTTTACAAGTATTTTCACCAGTAAGAGCAGAATGCATATTCTTCTCCTGCTTCACACAGAATATTCAACCACGATACAACATATTCTGAGCCACCAAAAGCACTAAATAGAAATTATACAGAACATATTATACAAAACTTATTTTCAGACTACAATATAATTGACTGAAAATCTATAACAGACAGGATGCTGAGAAATGCCATATATTAGGAGAATAAAAAATACACTTTGTTCCCCAATTTAAATAGGTGAAAGTGAGAAATTGGGGAATGTAGGAAAAACAGTGCTTATGGAAAAATTTATAAGAACAAATGTGTACATTAGAAATGAAAAATAATCTAAAAATCAATATTCTTACTTTCAAATTTGGAAAACTAGAGAAAAAATGGCAATTTAAACCTACAACTATCACAAGAAAAAAATTAAACAGAGCAGAAATCAATTGAATTGAAAACACAAAAACATTGATAAACTCAATGAAGCCAAAAGCTGTTAATTTGGAAAGAAATAACATTGACAATGTCTAGCCATACAGACTAATGAAAAAGAGAAGACTCATATTAGCAGTATCAGAAAGGAAAGTAATCATTGCCACTGTTCTATAGCCATTGAAAGTATAATTAAGAGTTTCTCTAGATTACTCTCTATGCCCACAAATGTGATAATTGAGATGACATGGACAAATATCTGAGAAACATATACTAAATACATTTTCATGAAAATAATAAACTTGAATACGTCCATATCTACAACTAAACTGAATCAGTAATTGACTCTGTGATCTTTCTTTGGAGAATCCTAATATTTAAGGAAGGGAACTCTTCATAACCTATTCCAGGAAACAGGATAGAGGGATACTTCTTAACTCACTCTATGACATCTGTGTTACCTAAATACCAAAACCAGATAAAGTTAATATAAGAAAACTACAGATTAATGGTCCTCATAAATGTAAGTGCAAATGTCTTTACCAAGTGGCATTAAGATAAATAAACCATGTCTAAACTTTCTCAGGTGATACGATCCTCATATTATTCAATGTCACATGAATACTTCTAAAGAGGTATCTACTGGTTATCAAAAGAAGAGAGAAAAAGAAAGAGAAAGAAAGACAGAAAGAAAGGCAGAAAGAAAGACAAAAAGAAAAAAAGGAAGGAAGGAAGAAAGGAAGGAAGGAAGGAAGAGAGGGAGGGAGGAAGGGAAGGGAAGGGAAGAGACATACACTTTTTGCAATGTCCTATGCTTTTTGATTTACTTTTACATGAACATAACAAGAAAGATGATGACAGGCACTAGGAACAAAGAATTGAGGCAGCACAGAAACCTTAAAAATGTTATTATATATATTTTTGAAAAGAATATATTTTAAGGTCCCACAGAAAGCGATTGCAATCTTTTTGGTGATGTAAATCAATGCAGTTATGTAACAACGACTCCATTGTTAAGTTTTCAAGAATGTGAAATTCTTTCTATAGGAAGATTTCTTCATACTAGAAAGAGTATTTACTATGTTGGGAATCCAGAAAAAAATTCTCTGGGTGATCCTCCATAGCAATTGTAAGACATGTTCTTTTGAGATAATTGTATTAAAGGTTCATAACAGGACTAGGTCTTCTCAACTGAGAAGACTAGATTCCTTAAAAACAGGTTTTGACTTATGAGTTGAATACATTTTATGATGTTTTAAATCTGAATTTACAACACGTCAGCCCACTGACTGCCCAGGAATGGTATGTTAATTGAATTTAAGATATATGGAATTATGTCCCAAAGGGAGTAGAACACAGACTGTAATGCAGCTTAATTAAAGGTCTTTCTAATGTTTTCCAATGTCCTCACTTTTTAAGTAAATATTTCTGAACTGTCTACTAATAAAAACTATCATTTGCAAAGCTTTTTTCTTGAATAATCTGCCTTGTTGTATGTTTTTCTTCCAACAATTACCTTTACTAAAATATTTTCTACCCTATGATGTACTCATTTTATAAAACAAATCTCTGCTTAGATTATCTTGAATGGGGTAAATAAGCCTTGCATCTAGTCCAATCTTACATCTGAAATAAAATATTCTTATAGTTCTTCATTATTAGGACAAAGGGCTTGTCATACTATTAACATAGGATAGCATGTAGGTACCTGCAAATTGCAGATGATACAATTCGTATGCTAAAGAATAATGAGCATCTACTGATTATGCCAAATAATGCAAAAGCAACTGATGATTTCTTAACATTATTTTATTCTAATTTGTTATATATGGCAGCAGAATGCATTAAAATTCATATTAAACATATAGAATACATTTTTCATATCTCTGGTTGTATAAAATGTAGGGTCACACCATTCATGTCTTCATACATGTACTTAGGGTAATGATGTCCATTTTATTCCACCATCTTTCCTACCCCTATTCCCCCTCCCTTCCCTTACCTCCCTTTTACCCTAGCTAATGTTCATCTAATCCTCCCATACTCCCCCCGCCAACCCAATTATGGAACAACTTCCTTATATCAGAGGAAACATTCAGCATTTGTTTTTTGGGGGATTGGCTAACTTCTCTTAACATTATATTCTCCAACTCCATCCATTTACCTGCAAATGCCTTGATTTTATTCTCTTTTAATGTTGATTAATATTCCATTGTGTGTATATGTTGGGTCTTGGGTTAAGGGCACCTGAAGTGGGGTATGGTACCTGCCATCCCTGATGGGAGACTGCATCTTAAGACTCTCCATTGGGGTCCACTTGTGTGATGTGGGCACCTGGTCTTATCTCCTAATTTTGCCTGTGCCTGGTCTCTAAATTAGTCTCTAAACTGTATCCCACTCACCCTCTCCCTTTGTACTTAATCAGGAAACTTTCTCTCTGGAGGTCTTGTGTGTTGTACTCTGAGGGTTGTGCAACTATCGTGGAGAGCTGTTTTTTATTGTGTAGTCACTCTGCTGGGTTAGCAGCTGTCAAGGAGTGGGTGGAATTAGAAACTATGGGTACCTGGTGATCCGATGTTCCAAACTAGGAATTGCCCCAGCTAAAGATTGTGATGAAGGTGACCCATAATGGAAGTGGCTGCTTTCAGTTATGGGGTGTCGGGTCGTTGGGGAAGCTGGGCAATGGCCTTGGGTGATGTGTTCAGAGATGAGCTTTGTGACATGCAGTGTTGTGACTGTCAGAGCCTGTATGATGTCCCGAGGTGCAGGCTGGCTGCTTTGTGTAGGAGACTATGGCAGTAGCTGCTGAGTTCCAAGATGGAGGCAACTGGGGGAGTCCAATATTAGTAGATGGGTGTTCACATGGAAGTGGCAGCTGAAGTTCCTGCATGTGGGTAGTGGCTGGTGTCCTGAGTGGAAGCAGCACCTGGGGATTCTGTGCTGGTGGGTGGCCAGAAATTCTGTACCAGTGCTGATGCTTGTGGTCCTGCTTGAGTACCTGTGAGTCCTGCTCTGATGCTGAGGTCTGGAGCCTTGTACCAGCACAGTGGCTGTGACTCCTCCTATGCGGGAGCAACTGAAGGGTGTCCTCAATCACTTGGAGAAAAGCAGTATTCCCACTAGTTGAGACCCAGGTCATGGAGCAACACAGAATATTGCCACCTTCTGGCCTGCCATCTTGGATTCCCTCCACAATTGATGATATTTTATACAGAGTGATAAAGCTTGAATTCATTGAAGTATTGGTATACTTCAATTATTGTTTTCTGGACCAATAGGAAATTTGCTCATTTTTGTGAAATATACATTTCATTTTAACACTGAACTTGAGAAGGTTAAGCATACCCTTAAGAAAAGTAATGAGCAATAAACCACACTCTCCGTTATTCCTAAATTTTTTAACCTGAGGAAAATAAATATTATTTTTTCATCTATATCTTTAGATTCTCAGAATTCACTGAGATGAATTTCAAAAATCTATAAGCATGGTAAATATAAGAGGCACATGTAATTGACATGAGATATATTTAGCATACAACTCAGCAACTGCAATACCATATTTATTCAAAGCATAAATTCTACTTTGTAGTATCTTGACTGATGGAGGTCAATTATTTTAACATAGATCATGTTTTCTAAAGCTTCCCATTAAATATGTTATTCTAAATATGTATTCTGTAAGATATATTTAACATATATAAGTATACATGTATGAGTTGCCCAATAATTTTTCAAAACTTTAGGTTATTCTTGGTTTATGTACTCCTCTAAGAATCTGAATCTCACTTCTGAGAGGGACACCTTTGCTTGCACATTTATTTGAAGAATATTTTTCCATTTTTTTTTGCATAAACTCAGGTTATATCCAACTTTGGAAACTGCTGTTCATGGACATGGGTTTGAGAAACCACAATTTGTAGGCAACCTTGCAAAATATAAAACACTACCTCAATTATACATTGTGTACTCTTAAATATTATGAGCTTGTTTTTGCAATAGGACTTATACTAAGGAAACAGCTTTCTCTAAGAACCATGATTTTATACACTCATATGCAAAGCTCAGATATTCAGATATTAATTCCTCTCAGTAGAAAAATATTACTATTAATAAAACTACTAATACAGTACTGCAGATGATGGGAGATCAAAGAAGAAAAATAGATTAAGCAAATCAAATGTAACTTTACTGTGAACAATTAGAAATCCCAAGTGTTTCCAGTGAAATACACATATTTTATCTGTAATAATAACATCTGGTGAATTATTCATTCAAATTTAAATTCCAAAGAGGTTGTTCCACTTTTTAAAGTTTTTCATTCAATGGCATGTGTCTCCTAATCTTTTTAATATTTCTTATCAAGTTAGGTGCCTGAATGTAATTTTTGGTAAAATAGCCTAAAATAATTTTGCTTAAATAAAATGTAATTAGTGCAGAAAATAATAGGAATGCAATCATCATAAATATAGTGACCTAATTTTAATTTCTACAATTTTTCATATAATTTTGGAGTTTAAAAAAAGGCTTAAATATTGAAAAAAATAAAAAATTTCCCAGAAATGATTCTAATATGATGCCATTGGAAAACAACATAAACTTATAATCAATTCACTTAAAATATGTTTACTCTATTTTTCTGTATAATTATCACTTTAGTATTTTAAAGGTATTTGTATTAAAATTCATCACATTTAATGAACTCAAGGATTATAATTAATCAATTGTAAACTATTAGTTTTTGCCTATAGTTTTAAGCAGCACTTTAGAAAATATACACATATTTAGCATTAGCAATCCTATAACCATAGTTTCTTTAAATTCTTTGAACATATTCATGATAAATATCTTTGGGCATTTTTCTGATAAAGCAAACATCTATGTCCAGTCAGAGTTAAATTCCACTTCCTGACTACAGATCATATATATATATATTTTAATTCCTCATCAGAACTTAAACTCTGGACTCTATGACTATCTCCCTCTTCATGTCTGCTAACTGTTGATTCTATGTTGTGTTTGTGTTCTTTCTATTTTTTAGCCTTATTTGCAAAGAATTTGTCTGGTATCTACACAGTTTGATATTTAGGCAAAGACTTGGATAGAGATAGGACTTCACTGTTTCAAGCATATATTAGTATGGGAAGCACATTCAAAGACTTGTTAAAGTATTCTATAGGTTTCACTCTCCACAAGCCCTGTTGGATCTCTCCTAAGCACGTATGCTATTTCTCTATTGCTAAGTATGTATGGAGAGCCTGCATAAACCATCAATGACTCTTTCAGTTTGGATCCTCTGGCTAAATGCTGCCTTGTTTGTGAGCACTTTAATTGATACTGATACCCCAATTGGTATCATAGCCACAATCTTAAAAAGGTATGATTTTTTTTATCCATTTGTTTCTGATCAAGTTTGTGATACTATTGGAGGACAAAGTTGTAATATGTTGCACTTGACTCCAGATCTATTCTATCTACTCTGTGGGTGGAGCTTTGTGATGACCAGTCACATCCTTGCATCAATTATGAAGGAATACATGAAGCCTTAGTTAAGGAGCCAAAGATCAAATCATTTTTTAAAACAAAATCTATTGGATTTTCATGAATAAATGCTTCTCAAATTACTGTCTCCTTTAGTCTCTCTCTAAAACCTGCAATCATAGTTTTAATCCAGATTTTTTGCAGAGAGTATTTCACTAACCTCTTTCTATCACCATAGTTGAAATTTCCTTGAATGGTACTAAAATTCCTTTGAAATTGAATTTGTAATAGATATGCTGCTGTACTCTTCTATGTGCCCTTTGCCTCACACCATAGACCAACAGGACTATGTAGATAATGGAAAATAGTCAAAGTCTTGATAGCAAATTGGGTAGTTGGCCTATAAGAATCTTTGACCATAGGTGATAATTTTGTAACACTTAGATTTAGGTCATAGGTTGTTTTAGTCAGCTCTTGCATTGCTGTGACCAAAACACCTAACAAGAGCAACTTAGAGGAGGAAAATTTTATTTGGGGCTCCAGTTGTGGAGATCTCTGTCCATAGATAGCCAACTCCATTGTTCTGGTTCCATATTGAGGCACGACATCATGGGGGAAGGGCTCAGCCTAGGAAAACTAATCAGTTCATGGCAGGGTCAGGAAGCAGAGGAACAGAGAAGAGGCCACAGGAATTATGCACCCTTCCAAGGCACACCCTCAGTGACCCACTTCTTCCAGCCATGCTCCACCTGCCTACAGTTACTACTCAAGTATTCCATTCAAACTAGGATAGGCTGATTAGGTTACGGCTCTCACAATCTAATCATTTCTGTATTAACACAGAAGTTTGGGGGGACATCTCGTATCCAAACCATAACACAGGTGCAAACTTAGTCATCTTTAATGACACTCAAGTTGCTGAAAGACATCAAGATGAATATCTCTGCCAGAATTCAGAGTTATTACTCCTACAAAAAACTCATGTCTTCAGATAGTTGTGGGAGGGACTTCACTACTCACAAAAAAATCAAAAGTTATACTCATTTTCTTCTTAGTATGTAATTTCTGCAAAAATGCATCCCCATGCTAGAGAGGAACCAAAGGGGAGGTGAGAACATCATAACCTTAGAAATGTTTTGCACTTGATCCTATTTGAACCCTGTCATTGCTATCATCTGCCTGTCATTGTGATTTCTGCTGCTGAAAATAAGGTTCAGTGTCCTTAGTTCCTCTCAGCCATACTGCATCCTACACATGCTATTCATATAGTGGTAATAAAAAAGACTACACTAAAAAAGTTTTGAACTTAAAATGTGACATTTTGTTCCTCATGTAATTTTGCATTAAATTTTATTATTTTAATTTTTATTTAAATATTATTTATCTTGATTATTGAATTTCTTTGGGAAAAATTAAAGTTTGTATCCAAGGTAAATGACTCTCATCTGCCTCATTCTAGTCCTGGCCCTTTAGTAATGGCAAAGACTACCTTAAATTTATCCTTTATTCTTTTCATTTTATGACGCCCTATTTTATTAAGATGATTAAATATACTTATGTCAATGTGGCAATTTCAATAACCCCTTGATTTCTCTTTTTTGTCATATCTTGAATTATCTCAATCTCAAGATGCAAAAGATGAATTTCACAAAAATGTCCAATAGTAAAATATCAGATGGACATTTACAAAGAGCAGTTTAAATATTTTATTTTTTATACTGCTCATTTCCTCAATTTCTCCACTGAATATTACATTTTGAGAGAATTTCCTTTTATTGATAATGATTGATAATCATTTATGCATTCATTCATTCACAAAGCCAATGTTTACTGAGTACCTATTTTGGTATATCATTATAACATAATTCCATTTTGAGAATATTGATTATGTACATTTCTCTAAAGTTTCAGAAGTTAAAATTTTCCATTTAATTTTTTCAACTTTTATGTGTTTGTATCTGTTCATTTCCAAACTGTACACTGAGTTTATTTAAACCTCTCATCATTATTTCAAGTTCAACATGCCAAATGCTAGACTCATTACTTACCCAAAGACTTACAGTCACCTAATCCAATCTGGTGACTTGCTTCTCAGCTGAGATTCAGAGGCCTTCCTTCCAATCAATTCTCTGTTGGTTTTCTGGATTCTTCTGTGAAATATTGGCTTTGTTTTTTTTTTTTTTTTGGTTTATTTCATACATTTTTGGGAAAGTGCAGTGTTTCTTTCCTAGGAATTGATAAAAATTTAGTTTTGATAATGTTGACATTCATAATTACCTTTACTCTGTTTTTTTTTTCTTTTGTATGACTATAGAGATCTTAGTTTAAAACAATGTCTCTTGGATTTCTGGAGACTTCATTCTATTGTTTCTAGTTCTCATATTACAGTTAGGAATTCTTAGTACTATTTTGCTTCTCCAATTCTATTGTAAGTTTTCCGAGATATTTTGCCTTTTTTTTCACATGGTTCAAAAATTTCTCAAAAGTATGATATTGGTAATACTAAAAAAAAACATAATTATGCCAGAGATTTAATGGGTTCCCTGAAAAATGCATGCTTTTTCTATCTGACATATTTTTATTATCATTATTTTTTGACAATGTACTCACTTGCAT